>NC_066364.1:56905974-58373474 GCF_013377495.2 Cygnus atratus | reverse complement strand
GACCAATTGACCGTGACTCACCCACTGTACTATGGGACTAATGTTATCATTCTTCCTTGGAGCTGTATACACATTCATCTGTACTTTCCATCCATTTGATTTATCCATGCATTTAAATCTTGACATTTAAAACTTGATTCTGTATTTGCTGGAGTATTAAAAAATAATAATAACAAAACAAAACAATTTTCTTATAAAATTTTAGAGTTTTAGCTTGTAATCTGACAGTTAATGTCAAATATCTAGCCTAGACACGATTTCTGGGAGGTGTGTTCCTTTAAACAAGAAAGTAATAGTTGTCCATTTCTGACATTTTAAGAGTTACTCATTAAAACTTAGCACTAATTCAGAGTAAAAATGAGACTTACTTCAACAAAGATGATTCAGAGTTTTTAAGCTAGATAATTTGAACTGAATTTCATTGAGGAAATTAATGCATTTTACCACTGAAGCATTTTTTCTTTCTTTTCTTCTTCTTTTTTATTTTTTTCCTGAAACTCTTCCCCTTTTTGCAAATGAGGAGAAAAGAACTGGCTGCTGTACATGAGCCTCACCACCACTTTGTGCCAGTACCTAGTATCCTGCTCCCTCTTCTCATGTTGGTTAGCGGGAGGCTGCTATGTCTGATTCAGAAATACATTTTAACCCCATCCACATGGGGATTTTTTTCTCCTATAGCAATGAGCTTAATATTTGTATTCTAGAATTTAGGAATAGGAAAAAATATCATTGTCAAATTAGAACTCCCACTCTACTACATAATACTTAATCTTCCACTTTCCAATGCTTCATTTGTCTTTTAACAGTTTATATAAGAAGGGATTCCTTGGTTCCCATGTCAAGTTATGCCAGAGACCAATAAAGAGTTCATCTTAAAAAATTAATCATAATTTCTCATCTACTGAATTTGATTTCACAGAATTTAAGCTACAATTATTCTTTATGTATTTTTTTAATTTAAATCAAGGAATTTACAAAAATTGCAACAAATTCTGCTTTCTATATATTTTATGTATTAAGCTACCTTCTATCATTATATCATATGGTGCACTTTGATCTCCAAACAACACCAGAACTGTTATTGTTGCTTTCAAATGGCCAACCAAAGTTCAACTGCGCTGCCAGAGCATGCAGCATGCCTCCTAGCTCCCTTCAGTGCCTCAGCAGCCCTGCTGGCTCTTCTGGGGGCTCATATGGGCTCATATTGATCATACGGTAGGGATATTGGTCATCTTACGAGACAAGGGTAGCTGCATGACACATAGCAAAGCTAGGTAACTGTGATGACTCAGTGCACAGTTCTAGCCTGTCTTCAATATGCTGTTATCACCCATTAAACTGAAAACGTTAGACAGGTTAAACTATTTGCATTGCAGCAATATGGAAGCACTCTACTAGGTGATCAGTGTGTCCATTATGCTAAACTTTGTACAGCTAAGTAGTAACAAACCATTTCTTTTTCAGAGATTTTACAATCTAAAACTTCAATTTAGCACTCACTTTTAATGTTTAAAGACAACTTCCAGTAGGATTGTTCACCCACATTCGTGCAACAGTATGACCAAATATCTGAATGATTAGGACCTCAATAAGAGTTTGCAATTTCAATAAATCTAAAGCATGTAATTTCTGAAAGATAACTGGGCAGATACCGTATACTGTAATGCAATGTTTGCATGTCCTTATACTTACTGTTTAAAAACTTACATTTCTCCTTTTCTTTTCATTTCAGTTATGTCTGAATTCCCTCTGATGTTACACTGGTGGCTGGCATTAGGTAAAATTAAAGTTCAAATCACTAGAACCTAGAAAATTTGCATTTACAGTATGATTTCTTTTTCTATTGAATGTCTGTTGTCACAATACTTTGCGAATTGTCAGTATTTAAGGAAGAAATATATTCTTTCCATTTACACTTCTTTTAAGGACACAGGCAAGTAGCACTAAGCTAACACTTGACTTGCCTTAAAATATCACCTATTTTAAGACCAGAATGTACACAATTTATGTTATTCTTCCTACCAAACAGCGGATATGTTCACATTGCTGAAATGAGCCATGTTCATTCCTCAATAATCAAGTTATCTATTTCAACAAATTCAGGAGTCAAAAAGACAGTTAGCCAAACTAGTCTTCCTTGGTACTCTTTATAATCAATGGAAAGAAATAAACACTTTGAGAAACAGTTTTTATAAACACTATGTACAGGTACTATGACAGATGAGATAAATCTCAGTCATCACATTTCCTTACAGTGAATAGCAAATCTATATTTTAGAATGTTTAATTTACTGTAAAATTAGAAATATAATCATGCACTAGTATATATTATCTTGGAAAACAGTTAAGGGAGAAAGTACTGGCTTCTGCTCTTCTTTCTTTTATGAAGTATAACATGGATCGACAGCTGTAGTAAATTCCTAAAAGACAGAGACAGGCAAATAAATCCCTTGTCCTGCAACTGGTTTTGTATCAGCAACTACCGGGACTGATCTCTATGTGGGTGGTTAAAGTCTTTGGCAAAATGTTTAAGTAAACAGACCATTTAAAAAATAAATAAATAAGAAAAGCTGACTAAAGTTTTATTATAATGTTTGTATTCCACTGCAAAAATTAATACAAAACAGTCATGCTTTTTCTTTCAGGATCTGGAGTAATTTCCATGATCTGTGGAGGACAGATTTTGGCATACTGCTTGTTCAAAGACAACTTCATTTATCCAGTTCTAGATGATTTTTGAAAAGGCAATTTAGAACTTGTTTTTATATTTATATAATTTCAAAGATTTCTTTAACAACATAATTAAAATGAAGCTAGAAACTGTCTAATCATAAGGCTAATATTTAGCTTACCAGAACTCTTGTATCTTACATTTGTTTGCAAAGTCAATGTAATGACTTTTAGCTATTGTATATAATCACTTTTAGCTTTTGTATGTACAATTTCCGTTAAGCAATTAGACACACTGCTTCCATTTTAAAACAAATAAACCACAAGGAGGATAAGAGCAATGATGCAGCACTCTTGCAAAATCCTAAAAGAAAAAATTGATTTGTATTTAATGTTTTCAGACCACTTGTTATCTGTTGCAGTTTATAAAATATTGACTGTAACTCAGGCTGGAGTCTGGCCTCTCACAAGTGCAGAACTTTGAAGTCACCCTAGCTGGCATACATCATTTTAAGTATGAAGCAGTCTTTACTGGCAAAGCCCTAGCAAAGAAGACTCCTTGAAGAGCGCATATCTCTGCATATCTCTTTCCATCTTAAAGCTCTCACCTAGAAGGTGCTCAAGACAGAAACAGGCAGACTTACAATCATCAATATTTAGTTGATTCCCTGACTTCCAGGAATGCTACAGCCAAATGTTTTCTGTGACAGCTTCAGGCCATTCTGTCTTTCACTAATGATCCAGTTATGGTGTGACTGTGCTGGAACGATGAAAGGCAAATGCTGCCTACAGTCACTTTTTTATGTATCCCACAGCTGCATGTGGCCCACGCTGAAGTACTGGTCTATGGATAGTAGTAATCAAAAGAACAACAAACCAATCACAGTAGTGGCTGTATCTATTTAACCATAATAAAATCTTAATAGCAAAATTGCTAGGAGGCAAATTCATCTTAAATACAACGTTAATAATTGAATTTCAACTGCAGTTTGCTTGGAAGAGCAGGACTGGATTGGCGTTTGCACAGGAGCACAGTGTTGCATTTGCCTTAATCTTACACAGCAGATGATGCCTCTGAAGAATATGTCCCCTCAAGATCTAATCAAACATTTAAAACACATTGCAAGTTTTATAATTTGTATGTACATTTTAATATTGAAAGTACACATACAATGAGAAGCACATTTCAGACTCCCAAAAGTATGGGATAGTCTTTTGTGAATGATAGATACATAAGTAATTTTAGAGACAAACCAGACATGTAAATACACAGTACTGAAAAGACTTAGACTTTAGAAGTGGTTCATTAAGACCAAATGAAGTATAATACACTGTGTACTGAAGTTAGCAGAGATAATTCCAGAGAGTTGATTAACCGACCTGCAGTGATGGCTGAACTGAGCCATGGACCACTTTGAGTTCGATGGATTTCTATCTCCATAAATATTAGTGTTCCCATAGCTGACTGGAGTTATCTGTCTGAAAGACATTTGCACATTTCTTCTGGATTTTTTTCAGTTTAGAACTATAAAAATGGATGGGAATTAAGTAGTCCAATGTCAATCCATACCTCCGTCCTAGTCCATATGCAGTTCGTGCATGTAGGTAGGGTACCATGTGCAAACATTAGTGGATTAAAGATAATCCACAGATGGAACAAGTTTCTATTTTTAAACTGGAAGGATTTTCCTCTTTGGGTGTCAGCCCTGCTGCAGCTTGCAATAGTTCTGTTGCCCAGTCTAGACATTTTTAACTTTTGTTTTCTCTTTAAAATCTTAATCCACCAGCAAGAAAATACCTTCAGACTATATAAAGAGAGCTTTGTCCCCAGAATTTCTCCAAAGCATTTACAACTAGGCCAGTGGTAGAGAAACAATCACAGTAAAAACTCTATTGAAGATTAAAAACCTTAGTCAAGCTATTAAAAACATCATGAGATTTTTCTATTACTTTCAAAAGTCTAACAATGAGACAGTTTTGGAATTATACATTATTATTTTTTTTCTGTTATTGTTATATTGAGCATCAATCATAAATATTACAAATAATGTTTGAAGTGTAGTCCAAGTTCATATTAAACAAATTTCCATCCTGTAAGAAATATCAGTTATATCTGTTTGGACATTACTTGGTTAGGAGGCTTCAGAGGTCTTATCTATACTGTGTGATTTTTATTTGACACACCAAAATGGCACTTTTGAATATAATAAACCTGGCTATTTCTGCAACAATAAAGAAGTGACCCACATGAGCAATTTGTATGTGATTAATTCATAACAGTCAAGACAGGTGGGAAAGAAGATCCTCTGGAGGAAAAGAAGGGCTTTCTATGTGTTTCACAACAGAATTGCCAAAGACTACAAGAAAAGCAACTGGGACATCAAAATACAACAGCCACGTATGAAAAGGAATAATGAAAACAGGAAAGGAGAACACTGAAATGGGCAAGATCAGTGAAAGAAAAAAGACCTGCAGGCTGAACTTGGAATGAACCTGCAGGCTGAACTTGGCTGAACACTGGAATTTCACAATACAACTGTCACATGTACGTCACAGTCTGTTTTTTGCTTGTGCCTACGTTATTTTAGGAAAGGTAGTCTCCACATCCAAAAATATCCCTATAATCTGTGATTTAATCTGTGGTTCCTGCCCCAGGATTTTCAGTATTCTCTGTTCTCTGGCTCAACCAGGCCCAGGAATATTGACTAATTGAGTTGACATAGGTTTAGTCTTTGGTTATTTAACTCCTTCTGATTAGTAGTCATGAGTTTGCACAGGTGTCATGGGGGTGCAAATATTCTAGAAAATATTGCATGCAGAGGGAGAATTTATCCACTTCCACTCTGAGATTCCAGGCAGAGTTTGCAGGGAAGATAGTTGGAACATGTAAACATTAGCTATAGAAACCAATGGAACAGTACAGAAATGCCATACCTTAAAAGCACCATACTTAAAGTCATTTTAAGATTTCTTTTCAGAGACAAAATCCTTTCCATCATTCCCAACCACCATCTGAGATAGATTATAGTTCTCCTCAATTCAGTCCTCTCCCTAAATGGCTCTGTATTCACTCTTTTTTTCAAAGGGTGTCTTGCTCGTAACAAAGAATGTGAGTGAAATATTTTTTTTTTGAGACTCTCAGTTTATATTCCTATTCTAACAGCACTGCCATTGATGTAATGTCAGAGTGCAAACCACTTTGCGAAGTTGTTCTGGGACCAACAAATGGACTCAACCTTGTAAACACAGCCAAACATAAAACTATACAGTACAGACAATGTAATGATTTTAGTTGGCATTTTCCTAAAAACATAGATTTAAATACTTACAATTTCACAGTGAAGTAAATAACGAGCTAGTTCTTCAGACTAAGCCCATGATTTTTCTATCTCTCTAAAACACTTTATCAACCACCTTCTTTGTATCCAAAATTAAAAATGCAAGGAAAGCAAAAACCTACAGTACTCATTATTTGTGTACTAAAAATCCCAACAACTGCAACACCGATAAATACAGGAAACAGTCTGAGTAATACTAGATAAACAGCAATAGGTACATGAGTCACCTGACTGCAGTTTCCTAAAATGGATATTCATGCACAGGATTCCTATGGCCCGTAGACTGCTGAATAGAAATAGTCATTGCGACTCAGTGAGCTTTGTTAACCAGAGAAAAGATGTGAATGCCTTACACATTCTTCACTCCATCTTCTGGTATGTGTGTTGTCACACCAAAAAGTTGGATCCTCATTAATCTCCACAGGTATTTAACGCTTTATTTGAATATTTTTTATCTTCCAAATGTGACTTACTTAGAATATTTATTTCTTGGCTTAAGATCCTATGTAATGATCCATCTGCTCAGTAATGGCTAATACTCTAATCTATCCTTTTTGTGAGCTAATCACAGCCCCAGACAGCAGGCACTCTCTCATTAGATGTCAGAGAGGATAAAGGTCTTAGGAATGGCTATAAAATTTGATGATGTAATTAATACCTTTATTATTGGCTTTAAACCTTTTAGTGTGAGACTATGATTTTAAGACACAGACTCATGCCCCAACTCTCCTCTGTTCAGGATGAATAACATGGATCCCTTAGGAGGTGTGCCTTCCTGTTCAGATGCACCTAGGTAATTATACCTATGTCATAGGGCAAGCATGCTTTGAGACGGACTTGCACCCTACTCCATCTGTTTTCCAGCTCAGGGGACCAAATAAACATCTTACAGTTGTTTCCCAGTTCATATACACAGGTGTACTCTGCAAACAAGGATAAACAATGGGGAAGATATATGCCTGGACGTCATCCTAACATATAGGATGCTGGACTGGGGATCTGGAAGCAATACTAGGACACAAACTATGGGCAACCAAAACCTGAGTAAAAGCCCAGACCCCAATCTTTTAAGGCTATCTATCCCTAGAAAACAGTTGCAATCAAATACAAGGATGGTAACTGAAGCTGGAGCTTTTAAGAACTATGCAAAGGTACACTCAAATTCTTGCTGTCATTGTCTTAAATCAAAGATAGTCACAGCCTGGCCTTTCCTGTTCTATATGTTCCTGTTATGAGATTATTTGCTGTGGATTTGCAAAGTGATTGTAGTCCACTGCCACTTCCAATAGCAAAGATCCCATTATCTCCACTGGAACAATACTCTAGCAAAGGACCTCTTAAATGTACCCAGATGCTCTCTCAAAGCTAACTTGTCACCAGATGTTCAGCAGCTGAAGGAGAATGCTCAAATACATTACGAATTACCAATTTCATAGCAGTCTTCAGACACCTTTGCACCGAAATAACATCTACATCAGCAGCTTTCAAAATACACTGAAAATGTGTTTTGAGTTACTTCATAAAGGTTGAGAAGGGATAGGGGTCCACATAAAGATTCATCTTTAAAAAGGACAAAAAACCAATGTATTTGATATCTCACATGATGATGTTAAATGGAAGAAAAAAATAGATATTAGTCAAATTACATGGGAAAACTCAGAAGTAAATTATATTTATATTAATTTGTATTTACCATTTAAAATTAAGCTGAATTCTGAGGAATATTTTCAACACTGCTTCGCTGGAAAATGATAGCAAACTCTATGGAAGTGGGAAGTATTCCTTAGTACACTCCCAAGACAGAGAAGAGCAGCCAGCAAGGGGCAATGGCACATGGAAGAGGGTGTTTAAAGGTTGTAGTGTCTTTAGCACCCAGGGAGAGCAAAAAAGATTTTGGAGGATATGAACCAAATTGCATACCTGGGAGCAATTTTCTCTCTAATGGGAGATGTGCTGGTAACTAGGTCCGGGCAAAATTTTTCAGAAAATAATTTCTACACAAAAATTAGTTTTAAGACTGCCAAAACCAATTGTGAACACAGTTAAATGAGTTTTGCTTGAAAAAGAGAGGAGGTCAAGAGTGTCAATGACTGTTCATTTCAGTCACATTAGATTTCAGTTATGCCAGCGAGGCTCACATGGGTACCAGTAAGAAGAGAATGAGAGGTCTGGAAAGGCAGTGGATGCATTCAGATTTAAAGTGATAAACTCTCTAAATCTAATTCATTAGTTGACTTTTTGGTGTGTCATATTTTTCAAGGAGCTTTTTAAGCTTGCAACACTTGATGTAGGAATAAATTTTATTTTCTAAACATTTACCAATGATACATTTAAACAAAAAAAACATCAGGTTGTAATTGAAAACCAGCTATTGTTTTCCTTTGTCCTGAAATGAAGCAACAACAGATCTTCAGGTTTCAAGCATATAAAATCAGTTTAGCTGAAAAACAAAGTTGCCTTAAACTGAAATATTCTCACAAAAATCTGCTTAGACTAGAAGGTATTTTTATTGAAAAAATAATTCTTCCCAAATGATAATGTTTCGTACTTTATTTGTTGCATATATTTTTAGAATGTGTTATGTATCACTAGATAACATTTGCAAAATGTTCCAGTTGCCGAGGTAACTATGTTATTTTAATGATCAGCAAAGAGGATCATTATGTAAAACATTATGTTAATTTCTAACACAGAAAATTGATGTCTTGCTGCTACCTTGAAACTGCACTTTTTTTTTTTTTCTACAAAGTGCCTTTTTCTATGAAGGCTGTTACAGTTAAGTGTAAGAGTATCCTTTTCACACTGATTCTGGTTGATTTTGGAAGTAAATAAGGCAGAAAATGATATCTGACAAACAACAAATAACCATATAGTTCAGAAATAGTACAGGAAAAAATGTTCCACATATTCTTAACTAAAACACATAGATACTTGGTGAGAATTTTAGGAAGGCATATACCTTCCTATAATTTCACTTTAAAATTTGAAATACATAATTACTTGCTTAAGGAAAGCAAATTATAAAACTCATGTTAAGTATTGCCTATGATCAAGTATGCATAAGTATTGTCCATGATACAGACTGAATGATGAACAGATTAAGAAACTGACATTTAACTGCTGATACGTTTACTAGATTGTGTATCTCATACAGCAGTACAAATGCCGTATAATTTTATTGCAATCTTAACTGTTCTTTTTGAAGCTGGAGTGAGAACTGTGCTAATGTTATTAGTTTGTGTTGTGTATCTTTTCTCAAGCCTGCTTTCTCCATTGGGGGGAAAAAAGAAAAGTGTATTTCAAAATTATCAGAACTAAATCTCACACAAATCCTAGGGCTTATAATGTTGCTAAAGTACACAAGCCCCACAAATGCAGATAATTTCAAGCTACCAAATACAAGCTTTGTCACCAGAAAC
Organism: Cygnus atratus; assembly: GCF_013377495.2. NCBI lineage: Eukaryota > Metazoa > Chordata > Aves > Anseriformes > Anatidae > Cygnus > Cygnus atratus. Next base: position 58,364,047 of record NC_066364.1, on the reverse strand, counting down.
TTCTTTTTGCCTCTTCTCTGGAGTTTTGCCTATAGATTGTGTTAAATTATGAACGCTTAATTCTCTAGATGGAACTGGATTCTTTTATGTATTAGAACATGATATGCTCAAGACATCTGATAGCTCCTATATTCTCCTGACACTTAATCTTAATCACATGATCCATTTTAGAGTCAGTGAACTCTTCTGACAATACTCAAAGTGCATTTTGATGGAGAATATATTTATACAGACTGTACCTCTTCACTCCATGAAGCTTATTTGAATCCTTTCTCAAGGATTTCCTCTGCAGGCAAAGCTGTGACTTCAAAAGACAGCAGCTCTTTCTCAAATTCTTTACCCTTAATTATGCTTGTTACACTGGTCTTCTATTTCCAGTCACTACCCCTGACTCTAGCAATATGCCGAGGTTTGCTGATTTGTGCACACCACAAAGAGGTCTGCAAGCCAAAAATGTAAGAATGTGAAAACAAAGAATTATATTACATCAGTTAAATACTGTAAAAAGAACATATGATTATACAGCTCAGAGAAAGCCACCTATTAACTAATAGGATTAGGTATTAATTTCCCCTTTCTGGCAGCTTATGCCTCAGCTGTCCACTATGTGTGACCAAATATCTTATTCTAAAAAGGTCTGCTTTCATCCTTAGCATGGGGCTAAATTTCTGATTCCCAGAATTATTTACAACTTTCTGATGGGCAGCATTCTGCCAGAAGATAATGAGTACACAAAATCTAAAAGTTTCAAGGAAAGGTTTTTTTAATTGAGATTTGTTGGCAGAAACTTATTGAAACATGTATGTTATCCAGTTGACTACTGAATTATAACAGAACATAATGTAAAAAAAAAAAAAAAAGAAAAGAAAAAAAGAAAAAAAACCTCAAGCAATGGAGTAAAACAAACAAACAAACAAACAAAAAAAACGACACAAAACCCCTAAGGTGTAAAATTTATTTACTTTATTTTAAACATTTGATATCTAAAATCCACTTAGAAATTGCAAAGCAGACTTTTCAGAATTTTTGTTCCATGGAAACTTTAAATGTTTGCAGGAAAAAGAGAAAAAATATTGAATTTTTAATCTAGTAAAACAATTCATAAGATTTTGGGAAAAAACAGTTTGGATTATGTTAACGGATTTGTTATACTACATCTACTTCAGGTTTTTGAATTTCTTTTTTTTCACACAGATTTATTATGAGAATAACTACAAGAGTAGACTTAGCAGCTAAAGATTAGTTTAGGAATGCTGGTGAGAAATAACAAATGCTAAGAAGGTGAGAAATAACAAATGCTAAGAACAAATATGCGGATGAAAAGGGGATCATTAAGAACAAAAGGAAGCCAGCCATGTTACATCTACTAGAGATGAAACTACCTCTCCCCCACAGATGGAGCAGAGGTGTAAATGGTGTACAGCAGCATGAAGGGTATGAGGACAAGTTAGCAAGTGAAGTGCATGTATTTTTGAGCTGTAACTGACATGAGCTGAGAAATACAGGAAGTACAGAAAAAAATGTATACTGAGGAAAATAGCCACTAATGAAAACAACAAGCCCAAGGATCTAGCATATAAAGCTTTATGTAGAAGGGGCTATAAATATTCTAAATAGCAGTATTTATACAGTGGTGCAACAAAAAGGATCTATTTTTAACTAGCTCCTTCAACTCTTCTATCTTTACAGAATCTCCGTATTCTGATTCATCAACAAAAACTACACACGCTTTTCTCTTGAGTCTGATATTGTCAAGAATGTGCAGATGGAAAGGATTAGAGACTACAGCAAACCAGAAACTGAGTTAAAATTCTTACTGGCTATGGGGATTTCCAGTCAGTTCTTCCTTGAAAAAAATGAAATACGATTTATAGTACCCAACTTATTGCAGAAGGGTACAGTGACCACACTGTTACTTATAGGAAAAAACCTTCTAATTTTTCATCAAACGTATGAGTTTTATCTTTGTGGCATTACTTATTTCTAAGCTATCCATGGTCCCAAAATACATACTGGTGAACTAGGAACATTTTACGTACTGTGACTTCCCTTTATTTCTAGAGTTTCAGTGATTTGAATATTATCAACAAAATGAAGTGCTTCATTAGAATAAGTCATTATTATAAATCAAGCATTCTGAGACAGAAAATATGAAGTGTATCTTTGTTTGCGACCTTCCCTTTTACAAGTTATTGTGTGCATTATGACCATCTTTGAATTACATTCATATACTTATTTTTTGAGATTTTTGCCTGGTTCAATGCCCAGGATGGATGCATGAGAAAGGCAGGATTAGGCTGAAGGGATATTCTCAATTTGGAGTGCAGCAGAAAGGATGCAATTAATATTCATAACTTGAAAACCTGGAGTTACCACTGTGATCGTCTGCTCTGTGACCACCTGATCTCCAGAAGAACAGAGACCACAGAATTCCCTCAATAATCCCAATCAAATAGTTATAGAGATTCTATGTGTGTTTTATATGGAGATTTATATAGAGATTATTTATACGTGATGTTTCCAGTACTTTTAGGGGCCTACAGGAAAGCTGGGGAGGGACTCTTTGTCCGAGAATATGGTGTTAGGAGAAGGGGTAATGGCTTTAAACTAAAAGAGGGGAGATTTGATATAAGGAGGAAATCCTTCACTCAGAGGGTAGGGAGGCCCTGGCACAGGTTGCCCAGAGGAGCTGTGGATGCCCCATCCCTGGAGGTGCTCAAGGCCAGGTCGGATGGATTTGAGCAACCTGTTCTGGAGGGTGGTGTCCCTGCCCATGGCAGGGGGGTGGAACAGGCTGATCCTCACGGCCCCGTGCCAGGCCGCGGGGCGGGAGATGGCGGCGGCGACTCCGCCTCCGGGCCGGGTCGGCCTCCCGGAGTGGGGCCGGGCCGAGGGCAGCGGGCAGGAGCTCCGGGGAGCGTCCCCGGGCGGTGGTGGCGGCGGGCGAGGCGGCCCGGCGGCGGGATGGTGACGGTGGTGACGAAGCTGGTGCACTACCTGCACCTGAGGTACGGGCCGGGGGCGGGGGGGACGGGACGGGACGGGACGGGACACACTTGCGAGCCTGCGCCTCCCGGGTGGCGGGCGGGAGCCGGAGTTTTCCTCGCCCGCGCAGGTGCCCGAGGGCTTCGCAAGAGGTCCGAAGGCGAAAAGTGTCGCAGGAGGGAGCTCGGGCTGAGACAGAAGCGCAGGTGGTGCGGGCAGGGATGTCCCCGCCTGGCGCTTGTCACTTGGGCAAATGCAGAAGGCATTTATTCGGGCAGGAGGAACCTGTGCCGGCTCCTTCCCCTGCCTCCCTTTTCCCCGCTGGGCAGTGGTTGCTTCTTTAGCAGCATGGTGCTGCTGCTTTTGAACCAGAGCTTCGTGGTTTTGGTTGCTATATATCCATCAGATAATAACCAAAAAAAAAAAACAATCTGAATTAGGAAGCAGCAATTAATGCAGACAGAAGGGGAGATGCAGTGAAACAATACAATTAATTTCTTAAACCATCAGCAGCCGCATTGCTGTTGGGTGTTTTGTAGGTATCATGAGAAAGGATGCAAAAGTTTACCAAAGTTTTCCAAACTTACAGGTTTACCAAACTTATAGGAAGCTCTTCTCATGCTGAATGAGCATCAGCTGCGAATGCCTGAAAATTTGCATGTCTGGAAATGTAACAAATGGGTGGCTGAAGGCACGATTTGGTTGTTTTAGTACTGACCGAACAAAGTGAATAGAATTAGGTGTTTAAAAGTCCAGCCTGTTTGCTTTCATGGGAGAGGCGGAGCTGTTGGAGATGTTGCTGCAAAGGGGTCTCAATAAATGCACCATGCTAAGAAACTGAATATTATAGTGCTGAATAAATGTGAGTTAGGACAAGTTTTCATTTGTCACAGCTAAAAAGCGGACAAATATTTCACTGAGTATCGCTGGAGTAGCAAATAGTGGCAGTAGCTGGAAGGACATGAACGAGGAAAAGGTGTTCCCTGGTACCAATACTCATCAGCGAGAGAGATCATAATTTTGCTCTGGGCAGAGAGGGGAAGGGTACTCTGTCATCTGCAGGCTTACAGTGCCGCTTGCTTCTAGCACAACTGCATAATACTTTTGTCCATCCACCACACCAGATCGTGACAGATAGATCCTTGCCATTCAGGCACAAACAGCAACTATTTGGCATTATAGTGGGCTTTTCTGTGCTTCCATTGGCAAGTGGCCAGCAGGATAACTACGAACACAAAAAAAAGTGGAATAGGAGAGTGCGTAAATATGAGATTGTATGGTATATTCATTAAATAGTATTGTTTATGAGCTCTGATTAAACCATCTTAGTAGGCTTCTAGTTAGCCATGAAATAATATTTTTTCATTTACATGAGAATGGAAATAGTAAAAAAAAAAAAAAAAAAAAAAAAAACAGCAAGGAAATAGAAAAATTAACTATTCTACTGAGTGAAGAACTGATAGGCAGCTGGAGCGCAGGGAAAAATGCTTATCGTCAGCATTGTCTCCCCATGAGTGCAGCATACAGTTAAATGATAAGGTGCTTGGGTCAGCTGTCATCTTTTTATTCTGTGTAAATACTTAACCAACGAGGCCTGGTTCATGAATTGGATTTTAAGGTTGTACCACAGTTAAGTCAATAACTGTTGTGCTAATAATGTCATAAGAAAAAGATATTTGAGTGTGAAGGACTGTACTTACTAAGTTGAGAAGAATACAGCTTGTGACAAGATTAAACTATACCAATAAAATAGTACATCGAGCAGCCCAAACAATTGTTATAATCAGATCCTCTGGGAATTGTAATTATGCCCTTAATTCAATACTTACTGAAAAAAGGATAATTAATTCAAATCGCTACAGGACTTGCAAAGTTAGCAGAAATATGGGAATCATATGAATCTTTTTTAGCTTTTAATTTGACATCATTGCCAAAAAAAAGGATCCCAAAGCTACAGGAAAAATATTGCACCCTTGGGTACTGTACAGCAATTCTGAAAAATGCCCTTTCTGAAAATCAGAAGTAAATACGCTGAAATACAGTAGTCATACTTGCTAGGAGAAATCGTTTAGCAGTACTTGGTCTCTTACCTTGACTAATTAGCACTTACAGAGGATGACTGTACCCATTTAAGTCAACAGCAACGTTCCCATTCAGCTCAGCCATAAACTTCTAATTGGCTTCAGTCAGACAAAAGGAGGCTCACTGAATGGGAATGGATCCGCCAAGAAAATCATTGTAAAAAATACTAACTTATGATCAAGGGTGAGATGTTTTTCATATAAATATGCTTTACGTAATTATCTCCACATAAATAAAGATCACACACCATGTGAAAGCAGAGCACTGTACAAAAATGAGATGAGCAGTGATTCCTGAGAACAACAGACAAAGGAGACAGCGGCAGATAGAACGGCTCCAGAGCAGAACACCAAGCAATACAAGCTGAAGACAAAGACATAGACCCGTGAATGTAAGACATTCATCAGGGGAGTGAACATTCAATGCTACCAATAATATTTCCACAGTAAATTGCATTGCAGAAATTTGAATTGAAACATATTTATGTTAGGTACAGTTTCTATTTTAGAAAAAATGAAATAATTAAGCTACATGGTTAGAAAAGAACAGCCCCAGACTTGAAGTGATTTTTTGGAAATGCAATATTTGTGACGAATTACCTGTTTTTATAACCCACCTCAGAAAGTGGCCACATGAAATGCAGCAAGATTGTTAATTGAAACAGCAACAAATAAACCATTATTTTTCTCAGAGTGGTCATGAGACCCCTGATATGTGCAATTTTTATATTTTTAAAAAGTTGATCAGCAAATAATACTTCTGGTAGTGCTGTCAGTCCCATTTTCTTCCAGCCCTCTGATTCCAACGTCTTTATGCTCACCAAGAGAGGTCTCACCTACTATCTTCAACAGTGTCAGCAGTGAAAAAAAAAATCCATGGTCTGGGGTCTGCATGGTTCAAGATGTGGCTAATGGACTGAACACTGCCTGGGGAATGTTTCTGGCAGGCCTGCGAAATTTTTCTCAAAGGGCTCTGGGACTCTGGATGGGGCACTACTGCTGCTCCAGCACCTTGTTGTGTGGCTGTGAGGGGTTAGCTTGAGGAAGGAGCAGAGAGGCTGAGGAACCAGCATGACTCTTCCACCTGCTTAGAGGTTGAAGCTGTTGTTGCTACAAAAACACATAGTCTGGACCTCTTGGTTCGGCGTTCCTGTTGACTATACTTGGACGAAATGTTTCCCTATGGAACTTCTTTTTCAGAAGTTTCATGCCCCTCTTAGGGCACCCCAGGAAACTGTTGGGATTCCTGAGTCCAGCTGGGTGTCCTTGCCTTCTCTCTTCTGAGGACTTGGTACCAGCTTGGCCATGCCTGATGGACAGTGAAGACTACATAGGGTTCTGGGTGCCTCAGGTGAGGTTACGCAGCTTAGGGATCGTTGTATGGCTCCTTATGCCCTTGTGCTAGCATGCAAATGGTCTGCATGGACTGCTGGCTGGTCTTTGATTTCTACAAAGAAATAAAATCAAAGGTATGATACTTGTACATAATTTTGTTCCTTCTGTGGAGTTATAAATGAACACAGCCTATCAGGACACATATGCCTGAAGCGACGTTATTGATTTCTAAAGTTCTTGAGTTTATTTTCCTTTACAAACATGAAGTATCTTTAATATAAATTTTTGTTTGTTTGTTTGCTTTTTATCTGATGTACTTACTCTCTGTTGCTTCTTCCACCCTAGTGTAGGAACATAGCACAAGAGGATGCAAAGTTGGGAAGAACTTCCTAGAGCTCCCTAGATCCTACCTTGTGGTTTATTTAAAAAAAAAAAAAAAAAAAAAAAGAGGCTACAACCTCTAGTTGATTTGATTTGATAAGCATACTGAGCTTTTTTAGATTAAGAAGATTAAGTTCTTTGCCCTTCTGGGTGGCTGTTCTGAAACTTTGCTCTTCTAGATATTTAGGAATGGATTTCTAACTTTCAAGCTACAGTTATCAATAGAAGGTTTCTGTGCGTTTCTTTAGTATTGACATTATCCATTAACTTAGATCTCATCCAAGGTCTCTGTATTTATGAGCACTCACAGGCAGCAATAACAGCTATATTATCCTTGCTTCTTAGTTGCTCATACTGAGTAGTTTCTTTACTTTCCCATGTGATTGTTCCATGTTTGAATACATCTTTCTTGATTAAGAGTGATCAGAGGTGACACTATAATTTTAAGTAATGCCTCATCAGTGTTTGATGATATTAACACTTTGCTATCTAGCCTGACACATAGTAGGACTACATATGCCTTTTGTATTGTTGTATGGTGCTGTGTCTCATGGCTGTCTTATGAACAATTAATATCTCTCATTTCAAACTGAGGAGTCCCCTGGTTTATAGCATAAAATCTAGTTATTTAGTCTGTTAAATACATGCATTTGTGTCTCATTTTTATTTTTTCCAGTCCTTTTATTCGTCCATTTTTCCTGTACAATAGCCTGGACTTTCTCGAAATTGATATTCCTAATTTCATGCTATCAGCAAATTTCACATTTTTCTTTTTGTGCCAAAGTTATTAACAAAAATGTTAAATAACAAGATGATTAGTAAGAAGGAACATTGAGAAATTTTAATAGGAAGCCTTCTCTTTCCCCAACCTGTCAATTCATTTTTCCATATAATGTAATGCTATCTCTTTTCAGCTAATTCTTTCCCCAGTTTATAAACTTGCATCGCTCCCTATCTCTTATTTATGCAACTGTGTATGTAATTGTGCTCCTTATGTGGTTCAATTACAAATGCGATACTGAAGTCCATAAAGGTTACATTGGTTGCATCCCAGCTTTTTAATAAAACTATTTTACTACCAAACTCTCTATTTACCTTGGTAAAGCTATGCTTTATTTATCACAGTTTTCCATTTCCCTCTTCATCTCAGAATATAATTTCATTCAAAGTTCTTTAAGAGACTTGCACTCTGAACTCTGAGTAATAACTCTAACGTTGCCAAGACCACAGTTTTTCTCTACCCAAGAGTGTCAGCATAATATATATAATTCAGAAAATAAAATCATAGAATCATCCCGTTTGGAAAAGACCTCCAAGTCTTACAGAATCATCTAGGTTGGAAGAGACCTCCAAGATCACCTAGTCCAACCTCTGACCTAACACTAACAAATCCTCCACTAAACCATATCACTAAGCTCTACATCTAAACATCTTTTTAAAGACCTCCGGGGATGGTGACTCAACCACTTCCCTGAGCAGCCCATTCCAATGCCTAACAACCCTTTCAGTAAAGAAGTTCTTCCTAAGATCCAACCTAAAACTCCCCTGGCGCAACTTTAGCCCATTCCCCCTCGTCCTGTCACCAGGCACATGGGAGAATAGACTAGTCCCCACCTCACTACAGCCTCCTTTAAGGTACCTGTAGAGAGCGATAAGGTTGCCCCTGAGCCTCCTCTTCTCCAGGCTGAACAATCCCAGCTCCCTCAGCCACTCCTCGCAAGACTTGTTCTCCAGACCCCTCACAAGCTTCGTTGCCCTTGCCTTGCCTAGTCATCTAGTCCAACCTTTAACCTAGTACTAACGTCCACCACTAAATCATGCTACTAAGCTCTAAATCTACACGTTTCTTGAAGCCCTCCAGGACTGGTGACTCAACTACTTCCCTGGGCAGCCTATTCCAATGCCACATGACTCTTTCAGTACAAAAATTTCTCTTAATATCTAACCTAAACCTCCCTTGGCACAACTTGAGGCCAGATCCCCTTGTCTTAATGTGACATCACTTGAGCTGATATATATATATATTTTAATGACTTGCTACTGAATTCCCCATTTCATAGGTGAACTGTTTCATTATTAATGGTGAGAGATTATCTATTCTGTCTGAATTCACTTTACCAAATGTTGTGGTTTATCCCGGCCTGCAGCTAAGCACCACACAGCCATTCGCTCACCCTTCCCCCTCCCTTTCTGGGATGGGGGAGAGAAACGGGAAAGTGAAGCCTGTGAGTTGAGATAAAGACAGTTTATTAAGACAGGAAAATAATAATAATAATAATAATGATAATAGTACTACTACTAATAATGTGTACAAAACAAGTGATGCACAATGCAATTGCTCACCACCCGCTGACCGATGCCCAGCCTATCCCCAAGCAGCTGGCCCCGCCATCCCAGCCAGCCACCCCTATATATTGTTTAGCATGACACCATGTGGTATGGAATACCCCTTTGGCCAGTTGGGGTCAGCTGTCCTGGGTCTGTCCCTTCCCAGCTCCTGCTGCACCCCCGGCCTGCCCGCTAGCAGGACAGAGCAAGAAGCTGAAAAGTCCTTGGCTTGGTGTAAGCACTGCTCTACAACAATTAAAACATCAGCATGTTATCAGCACTCTTCTCATCCTAATCCAAAACATAGCACCCTGCCAGCTACTTGGAGGAAAATTAACTCTATCCTAGCTGAAACCAGGACTTAAAGCTTTGCTTCTGTCTTCAATGTGATTTCGTGTTATACCCACATTTTCATCAGTTGTCTGGCTTTTGCTGTCATTCCCTTTATGGAAATCTGAGTCAGAAAGTTTACTTTCTTTTGGGGTGGACATGCCAACACTATTTTTTATTGCAATTCCATTCTTACTGTGTAACAACTTCACTGCAATGTCAGTTCTCTTTTTCTCTATACTGTCATAGAGCAATATACATTTGTTTTAATTTAAACTGCTAAGTTTCAGGACCTGTCAGCTGTCAAGACTCAACTTTTGGCAGTTCTCATTTTATTCCTCTGCTTTTCGACCTCCAGGACACAGCTTTCTTGTTCTCTTTCCCCTTTTCTTGTAGGTATTTTGCTCATACCAAGTATAATGTTTAGATAAATCCATTTATTTTTTCAATTGAAGATGCTTGTCAGTTGTCTTTACGGAACTGCCACCTCTTTTTCCTTAGAGGATACTGAACATATGAGAAGCCCATGGTGAGGCTGTAAAACAGAGAACTCAAGGTCTTAACATCATCAATATGTAAGCCCGAAACCTTGTTTTTGTTTAAAAGTGACATAGGATGAAAAGACGCGTTCACTCAGCAAAATTCTGTGTTAGAAAAGACACAGTATTCAAGTAGTTAATTCAGCTCGTATTGACTAAAAATGATTACTGAAATCTATCAGCTCTACAAAGATGTCAGCCTCTTTCATCAGCACATTTGGCTCTAAAAGATGGTATATGATAATAGCTACTTTGAAGTAGCTTAAACCACTTTCTAACCAATTTATGTCAGATGACAAAAAATTTTGAAACTAAATTGAGTGCCCATCCAGCTGTTTGCACTCAATTAAACATGGGTGATATGGTGGTGACTCTCATCTGTTCGTAGGACAGCTCTTTGACTAAAGAAGGCTATCACCAATTTGTTGTTAGCATTTCATTTCTGCCCATTCATCTCTGTGCGATACCTCCAAAAACTATACAAAGGTGGGAGGATTCACAGAGCTCAGGAAACACTCACCACTACAGTTTTTCAGCAGGCTTGCCAGGTGCAGTAGGGAGGGAGAGGGACGCTGTTACTGTCTGGAGGTGGAGGCTCTGCCCTTTAGCAGGACCCTGCCAGCAAGGGGAACATCTGTGATAGCTGAGTAATCATTTCCCTCATTCTGTTAGGAAATAAAACAATACTAACTCTGCTAGACGCACATACACCATTATTCCCTTGCTCTTCCTGCTCAAATACTTATTTCCTCCTGTCTTCGCTGACTTAACCTCTCAGGCGCAGCCGCTCATCAGCAAAACTGACTGCAACGAGTAATTGAACAGCCAAATAATCCCATTTCTTATTTGCTGCAACAGTGGTCAATAGAATAATTGGATACTTGATTCCTATCATGTATTAAATACAAGTTTTTATCAGTTTTATTCCTCTTTTATACTTTCAAAACCACCTTCCTAATCTCCAGCCAAAAAACGAAGCCAATGTAGCCGTTGGAATCATCAGCTTGAAGGGAAGGGTTGCATCACTTGACCATTTTTTTTCTCTCTGTAGCAGGAAGATCAAAATGAGATCAGAGATTTAAATGAGAGGCTAGAAGTACAGTGAAAATTTTTAGAAAATCCACCAAAGAAATAATGTAGGCAAGTACATTTTACCTACTGAAAGTCAGCAAACCATCACAGCTCTTAGCTATGTTTCCCACTGAGCTGTGGGAACTTGAATAATTATCAGATGGAGTAATTAGAGACTGAGTCATTTTCTGGAATTACTGATACACAAGTCAAGCAGCGTTATGGCAAGAAGTTGGTGGCTTTGTAAAAACAAACAAACAAACAAAAAACAGTATGTAGTAACAGCTGTAAAAAATACTCTTCCCACTGAGAGTAGCAGCTACAAGCAATGAGGGAACAGCAATGCATGCTAATTAAAAATGCCCACCCAGGGCATTTATGCCTAAACATAGAATACAAGGAAAAACAAGTGGCAAAAATGACATTTGGTGGCAAACTCAACTCAGAGATGTCCAGCAAAAAGGAAGTAGTCATAGGCATTCAATAAATGTAGCAGGTTTAAGAATTGAGGTCCTCATGCTTCATGTCCTCACAGAAATGAGCTTAAAATCCAGGCAAATGTTATTCACAGAATTAAAAATTCTCTTTGTTTCTTACTTACAGCCAGTCTAAGCAGGAGAAAGATATCTATTTATCTGATGGCCGGGGTGATGGATCACTTGAAAGTGAATTACTTCAGCTGAGAATCAGGACCCTTGCTGGAAGTTTACGCTTATTCAAGTGATCACAAGAAGAGGTGACACCCAGCCATTGTGTCATAATACTTTCGTTTGGACGCAGAAAGGAACAAAGAGTGTATACTGCACCAGTAATGTTCAGTGGAAAGAAGACTAGGCACCTTCTAAACAGGAATTTTGAACCAAATTGCCACTGCAATTTGAAGGAATGTGCATTATGTTGTGCTTCATAGTCCTTACCATTTCCTCTGTGAGGAAGGCAGTGTCTTTAAGCCTGTCACTAACAGAAAGGCCATTGACTCTTGCAAGCAGACATGCGTTATAATCCTAATTGATCAGATGTGCAGACGCATGTGCAGAAAGACGATTACAGTTGTGGTAACATTCTGACAGCTAGGGGAGAAATGTGTTTTAGAACCAGTTTCAGTCTGTCTCGGATGATTATAATTGAGTCCTTGCCACGTAAGTGATCTGTGGGACCTTCTCCCTTATATCTTACCGGTGTGGGATTAGAGCAAAGGGTGGGTGCTGGAGGAGAACTGGTCTCCCGTGCGTTTGCCCTACAGGAAATTCTAGTTCTGCTTTAACAGTTTTGGTCCTCTGCTCTTCATAGTAGGAAAGCGTATGGTCCCACATTTGGTAGCCAACACTAGCAGTAGATTAACCTCTTAGATAAATGCTACATTTTGCTAGTATGACAGTAAATGCAATTAGACCTGGGCGTAATGACAGAAGATTCCATAGCCAGAGAAAAGTGCATGCTGTCTACAAATTAGAGACCCGATACTGATTTGTAATTATATATATGAGATAGAAAGGTTTATATCTCCAATAATCTTTAAAGACTGCCATCTGCTTCTAGACAAACTTAAGAAGTAAACTTAATTTGGATAAAAACCTGCTGTGGATAGTTAATTCAGTTAGGGGATCAATTTCTAATAAAATTTAAGGATTGGGCTGTGTGATAATCCTTTGAGTTACCTGCAGCAGCAAATTTGTCCTTAGCTTTTGTTCCCTGCAGGGTCACAGTGGCACTCTGTTATCTGCTATGTGATATGCCCAATATGGTCAGTAACAACTGATGAAACAAAACTGAAAGAATGTAAAGATGACCTCTGTCATAACAGTAATAATAACATTGCCACTCATCAAAATGTAGATTATAATAGTGCATTAAAATATATATTTTAAAAATATAATTGTGATGGTGTAAGAAGTTGTTTTTACGACTAATCATTTAAAAATAGAAATGTGTGCACATGTACATATACTTGCTACAGATGGGATCAGCAAAGACCTTCATTGTTACGGGATGAAGAAGACGTGAAATGAGGAAAGAGCAGAACAGGAGTGTTTGAGTAAATGGCAGTTTGGAGTGTCTTTCTTTTCACAGTCTTTCAGGACTGCATTTCTGCTCCTACGCAAGAGCCGTTTGCATGCAGTGAGCTCCCTTGTACAGGCTGAACTCCCCTTGCAGTCTGTGTCCTTGGCAATTTATGTGGAACTCTTTCACTGGGCAGGGTATAAGGTCAATTTCAATTTGATAAAGAGGAAATCTTGTTGACCTGTATATAATAGATTTAAGTGCAGTATGGGGTGTTATGTTTTTTTTCAAGATGTCTTTAGAGCCAATGCAGAGATACCATTTAAATGTTTTTGGCTTTGTGTTGCTACTCATCTCAAGATTTACATCAGATTTGTAAATCCTGCATGATGTTTTTGCTAATGGAAACATTACTTCATCTATTGCGCTGCTAGCAACAGAACACAGCTTTCTTAGGTAAGTCAGAAGTTCAGGCTAGTGTCAGAGGTTAGCTACATTACTCATTTGTGATGAAAGAAAAGCCTCTATTAATGCTTATGCACTAGGATTAGGATGACTTAAATTCTGTAATCACTCATTTTTGACTGCCGGCATCATGCTGCCATCTGACAACAACTGTTTCCTGTTTATTTTAATGGAAAAATTCTGGTAGATTGTTTCTCGTGCCATTGCAATCTCAGTGTTGTGTGTTCCAGTTGTACTTTATGTTTCCTTAAATATGCATATTTATAGCAATGAAAACCTTTTTAATGTATACCCATATTACATGTAGTATAGTAGTGTTTATTTTTGTTGTCTGCAGAGTAAGAATCCAAAGAACCAATGTTGTTCTACACCATTTTTTTTAAATGTCTATAGATTGGAGGGTGTCAAATAGGATAGCAGAACCCCAAACTTGTCATGAGAAATAAAACAGACATTTGGCGCACATAAGAAGAAAAAAGAAGAGTAAGCGTTGCGTGGCATGACACTGTAATTTCCACTCTTGGCAGGAGGCCAAGGGGGAAGCTGGCAGGGTCTTCTGAAGCTCCTGGAGCTGGAAGATCCTGGGTTGCAGGCTGACATCTCCACATTTCCTGCTAGCTGCTGCCTTCCTGACGTTAGGCTGCATTTGCCTCGAGTGTTCCCTGAGCTTCAAATTGCTGTAATACGTAGGTGAAGCTTGAAGTTCTTTAATGCACTTGTGACAGCTTGGTGTGGACACTGCTGGATCGTGGGATAGATTGACACTGATTTGACTGACAGCTGCTGGTATGCTCATATATATCAAATAAATTTGGTATTGAAGATTAAAAAAAAAAGCTAAATAAATTATTTCTTGAAATCAGAAGATGAAACATTTGTAATGTTATAATGTAATGTATAAATGAACTCTTAGTAGATAATATTTAAAAAAAATCTCTTCTTGAGCAGGTGATATACAGAAGAGTGATCAATGTTGGTTGTGAGGTGAGAGAAGTTAGTGTGAAGATCCTGTCCCTCTCTATAGATGTTTTCTGAATTTTGCTTGGGAACACAATGAAGTGCAGGCATGGACAGAGGAGAGGGAAAAAAATCCACATTTCAAGTCAGGCAAATAATTTTTTATCTCTTCAGAGCAAAAACTCAGAAGTGAAGGATTCTATGAAATACTTTATTGTAATTTCAGGTGAATTCAAAGTAGGGATGGATATATCGACAGAGAATCACAGGCAATGAAGGGCACCTGTTTTGCATCCACTGTTAACCCAGCGCTGTGTATTTATGCTCTAGATTGTCCTGAGGATACAACTCTCTAATACACTGGGACGGGGAGCAGGATTACGTCACTGTCAGTTTGGGAACTCTTATGCTCTGCTCTGGACAATTATTTTAAAAAATCCTATTGCTGGCAGCAGAAATGCTCAAAGCCATTTCTTAACGTCCAGCAGCAGGACTCCCAGCTCGTGCTGGGGGAGCTGGGCTCATGGCCAAGCTCTCCCCGGATCCCCTTGCCACCAGCCCAGTGACTGTTCTGAGAAGTGAAAGCAAAACTGCTCCCTGGGACACGAGATACTCCTAACGGCATGACTGAGAGTACAGGTGGTCTTACTCCACTGTCTGCTCTTCCTAGCATATACACAGAGTGAAAAGCAGAATTATTTGTGTTTGAACACAGTGATCTCCGTGGCTGGAACATGCCATGAACTGAATGGGCAGGGACTGAACTTCTCATTCACTTCTAGAATCACGCTCTGGAGTTTGTGCAACAACAAGTTTCTAATTAAGAGGATTCTTTGGACACACTCTGGTAACATTCATGCAAAGATTGTTAGCGTAGCAAATCACTGGATTCTGTAGTGCTCTTTGGTACTAGCTGCTTCTGATAATGAGACTGTGTGCAAATATGAGTAGTTGGGGCAAAATAAAAATATTACAAGCCCTAGTGTATAAAATTAAATGTTACAGGCATTTTTATGACACTGCAGAATGTATAAAAAGTGATCAAATGTTTAGGGATAAGATGGAAGGAAACAAAATATATAATACTGTGCTTATATTGAAGGCCTCGTGTAAACTGTATTTAATGTCGTCTTTAAACAGCTGAGTTCTTGTGAGTATTCCCAGGAGGGTTTCTTTTATTTGCACCATCTATCTCAGTTTAGTCTGAAGGAAATACAGTTTATTTAAAGTGCATGCTTAGGTTCTGTCCCTTCTGTCTCAAACATACCACTGGAACTAAACAGTCAGTGGGACAGTCTGTGCACATCAGTGTGGGCAGCGTTATGAGCTCTGGGTATGTGTGAGAATGTGATTTTTTGAAGGACATGGGAGCTGTTAATATATACTGACATTTTACAGCGAGAATAGAATTTTTTAAGAAAGTCTTCAATTCAGGGGTATTCTTAATATTTGTACATTTTGCCCTAGCAAAATGTATTTGGGAGTTGTAATTGTTTAACTCAAAATATCACTCAGAAATTTGGAGGGCAGAGGACATCTTTTTGTTTGTCCATTGACATTTTTGATATTTACATTTCCAATCAGGGCGTAAATACAACAGTTTCGCCTGACTAAAATGCTCCATTAAAATTTAAATACAGGTTTACTTTGCTAATACATAATTCACTGAATAAAGATAACACTGAACATCCCCTGTGAGCTAAAAACCTGGCTTGCAATTGAGAAAGGGGCCTGTGTTCTGCAGATAAGTGCACTGTCAGTGTTATTCTGTGCTTAAAATGCTTCAGCTACAGGCCTAGAATTGAAGAATTGCTTCATCTTTGCAACGTGGGAGCAGGGTGAGCTATGCATCACAGGGCCCAGGTTGAGCGCTGAGTTCCTGAGAGTTGATTGTGTCCACAGCAGATTAAATGTGATCCAGATTTCCTGCAGTGGTGGTGCTTTTAAATCGAATGAGAAAGTTGTATCCTCAGGAAATTTTAAGTAATTCACTCACCAAGTTAACAAGATGTGTTATTAAAAAAAAAAAAAAAAGAAAAAAAAAAGTTAAATTGTGAATTTTTAAAATGCAGTATAATAAAGGTTTGGGCTTTTTTTGTTTTGTTGTCTTTTTGCTACTGTACCATATACTGAATCATAACTTTTTGTCATTCTTACAAAAAGTGTCATTTACACTATTTTTATTGGTGCAAGGAACCAGAATTGCTTTTGCAAGCAATTTGAACACAAAATTTGCGTTATTGGATTGGACCAGAAGTCTGTATATATGGTGTCCTATCAACACTTAAAAGATGCCCGTACATGACTTCTAAAGCAGGGCTGACATTCACGGTGTTTTCACCAGCTTGCAAACATACACTGCCAGGCAGTTCCTGAGCCAGATGTTTTTCCTACAGATTTGGTGATATTCAATGGATTTCTTTTCTGTCAGCATCTCCGGTCTTGCCTCAAACCTCTGTAAGCTTTTAGCCTCCACAGCATCCTGTGGCAAGCAATTCCACAGCGTAATGACACTTTGTGGGAAATGCCACCACCTTCTGTCTGTTTTGAATCTGCTTTTTCATTTTAGCTATAGTTAATTCCCCTTAGTTCTTGTACGGGAAGAGACAGTGAACAATCCATTGGGATTTTTTATTTTTTTTCACTTCAAGGTTTGTATCTTGCTTAGGGCCCGGGCTTCACTTGCAGACTACCTTCCCTGCTTTTTTGTTTGTTTGTTTTTTGTTTGTACTATAATTATAATAGCTGACAGAAATATTGCTAGGGTTACCTGTATGACCCCTGAATTATAAATGGTATTTAATATAGTTTGAATATTGATATTGTTTAACTAAACACAGCTTCGATTATATTTTGTTTAGGTGTTGGGGGCAATTGGCCTCTTAATTGCAAATGTGGTGTGGCTGTGTGATTTAGGCAATAGTTATTTTGTTATCAATGTGCATTGCTTACTTCAGTAAGCCTATATTATGCCAGAAGAGTTCACCATGTACTGTTATGGCTTAAAAGACTTTAAATGCCATTACTAGATTTGTAAGTATATTCCCAATATTCTTATGCTTTTTGTATATGCTATATAGGTTGCTCTTTAGGAATACTACATGATCTTTTATTTCAACACCATTATACTTTCCATCCCCAAATGTGAACAATACACAGTACACGTGCAAAGGCAATTGTTACAAAGCTTCGTTTTAAAGTATTACCCTTGCTTTTCAGTAAAGTACTTATCTGCAACCAAATGAACGAGAAATTAGGTTGATTCAATAGTTACACTATTCTGAACTGCATAGCTGGATGTATGGAGTTCCACGGACTGAAGCAGGATGTTTGAAGTCCTCGGAGGCTGGCGGTCTGGCGGTCGTGGTGCGGGATATGACAATGCCCCGAAGTTACTCCCATTTCACAGCTTGTTGGCTGTTAATAAATGATGCACTTGCTTCATGGGGAAAAGCAGAGTTCCATTTTCACCCTCGTAACAAGTACTTTAGGCAGCACTTAACACTTTTATAACTATTATGGTTATATACTCTAATACATATTTCTGCATAACATTACAGCACACATTATATGTTGCACAGATTCCTTGTGAAAGCGTCTTCCTATGATTACTGTAATGAAATGCACTTTGCATAGATGGTATTGTAGAACTTGATGTTTCCACAAATAGATAGCTCTCAAACTAGGGCTATGAAAAGGAAATAATCTTCAGCTTGAAATCTGTTCATAAATAACAATAATCTTTTATAGCAATTATGTATTTTTAGTGATGCCCCAAAGCAATTGAAGGGAAGAAAGTAGCAGGAGAAGAAAAAGCAGAAGGATTATGTTGGCAAGCATGCAGCTTTTTCCCCTTAACTTTATATTCATGAAGACACACTTGCAAGGAACTTGGCCAGGAGCCCCAGAAACAGCATATAGACATGTGATCTCTGTGCTGATTCTTGGGTAAAACTAAAACTGAGGGTTTGATGGCTGAAGATTAATTTTTCTAATTTCTGTGAGTAATTTCTGTGCTTCTGCACTCTTGAAAACCAAACTATGTCAGTGAGAAATGTGAATTTTTATTAACAATAGCTGTTTTAGTAAAAGCCCTACTGCAGATGTAGTAGAACAATTTGGATTGCTACAGCCACCTAAATACCCAAACAAGTATTAAATTAGTTACAGGTACTGTTTTTTTTTTCTTTTTTTTTTTTCCTTTTTTTTTTTTCCCTTTTTTTCTTTACCAATTCTGGAAGAGTAGAAGTGCAAAGTTAAATTGTACCAAGACACAATGAGAAAGCCCCCTTTCAGTAATTCTTCTAATTCTTTTGGGAAGCGCTCCAAAACTGGGTACTGCTGTGATAAGCATGAACAGGAAATTTCTTTCTGAGCGTGAAGATGAGCTAACCCTTGGTGATCTCGTCATTTCAGTGCAAGTACTGGGGTGAAGAATTGTAAGTGAATGTATCCTTACGGAGTCTCAGGTTTCTGTTCCTTCCTCCCTCCTATTTATTTAACCAAGGAAAGAGAGATGTAAGCATTTGATCATGTTGCTGCTTCATAAAAGACCTACGTAGTACAAAGAGTGAAGTTTAAATAAATCAAACGTTGATCTAACCAAAAAGCACAAATAAAAAGCAGAATTGGAAAATACTTGTTTGTCCTAAAATTATCCCCAATGAGCAGAAAAACAAGGAAAAAGCACTTTAAACATTACAAATGTTTTGTGAATCCAAAACTCAAAGTGAGGGCAAGCAATTTACCCTAGTAATGTCTTTATTCCTCAGAAGAGAATTCACAAGCTCACACTGACTGGGGACCAGCCAACTCCAGCTGCACCCAGCACTGCTTTCATTAGTGGCAAAGAAAGGGCACTGAAGTCCTTGCAGGAGCCAGTTAAAAATCTTCCTGAACAAACGTCACGGCAGGTAATGCTAGGGAGAGGATGAGACTCTCCTGCAGCAGCTGATCACAGATAAACGTAGCAAGTCCTGAAGTAGAGCTGTGCTTTCACTGCAGTGCTGCGTTGCTTCTCTCTCCCGCATCCTCTCCAAGAGGAGCGTGAGGCAGCGTGGTGTCAGGATGGGAACTCGGGGCTGAAATCTTAGTCCCAGGAAAAGGAGTAGAAGCTTAGTCTCTAACTCTGCTGGGGTCAACATTTTGCTTCACATGTTCTAGCTACAAAAAAAACAAATGCTACTCTCCGGTCATTTTTAACCTCATTTCTAAAGCTTTTTCATGCTTTGATGAAGTAAGGCTACCTTCTTCATAAGCACTAATGATCCCAGCTGTGGAAATCTGTTAGTTTCTAGTCTTATGACATAGGCATTTATCATATCATTTATCAATTTATCTTCTATGTATTTATCACTATTTGCCATATCTGTCTCTACTAAGAACCTATCACAATTCTCTGGTTATGTCAATTAGGCAATTACAAAAAATGGAAATAAGTGCTGGTCATTATATGTATATATGCCAATATACAGTCAATGAGTGAGAGAAAACATTTGGACAGTATCTGAGCCTTGCTTCTTTGGATGTGGCACATGTGCTGGTTTTGTCGTGTTTCTGAGTTGTCCTTCACCTTAATACCCTGTAGCTTGTCCTCCTAAATGTAGATTATGTGCGATAGCACAGACAGAAGCAAAGCACAAACAATGTAGTGACGATGAGTACTAGCTGATTACACTAACCTGCTGAGCTGACATAAATGATACTTTTATGATACTTGTTAATGCCACAGTTACAATTCTGAGCAAATTGCAGACTGTGGTGGAGCAGGGGTACCTGTGTGTGGTTGAAGCCTTTGGATGTTAGCCAGCAGGTGGCAACTGGAGGAAAGCTTCTGCAGGTGACCATCCCCATGTGCACTTCTGCAAAATGTTCCAGAACAGCGTTAAATGAATTAGGTGCTAAATTCCCTCAAGAGCAGCAGAGCTGATGGTATCAGAAATATCTCTTTTGTAGGTAATGTATTCTGCCAAATTTCATTGCCATGCACGCTCGCATAGAAGATGAATCTTTTCAGTGAGAATTTGTGAAATACCCACCCTATATTACTGAAAGTGCTTACTTCTTAAAGTGTGGTTTTAAAGATGGTAAAAGATTAGTTTGGAAACAGATAAAAGAGTTTTTGTAGCCAGCTTACTCTTCAGGGATTGTTAATACACATACTTACTGATAAAGAGATGATGCTGTGGCTGGAATAGATGCACCCTTTCAAAAACGTCACCTTTCGTTAACACAAAATGTGCTCCTCAGTTCCTTGCCCCTGTCTGTCATACACACACATTCACATCATGTAAATTAACACAGAGCTTTCTTTTATGGTTGAGGAAGGCTGGAAAAGAGAACCTGATGATTATTTCATATTTTCAGAGAATCCGTTCCCTGACAAGAAACCATGATGGACTGATGTAAATTCTGAGATGAAAATACTAGTGATCAGATCGTAGTGCCTTCTGGCAACTTGATTTTGTATTTAGTAAAAATACCTGAAAATGCATAAGGGATGGTGGGCTCTGATCCTGGGAACTGCTTTTTATGTCTGGGCTAAATTAACGTTTCCCCTGATGTAAGTTAGGAGCACTGTTTCCCTTGATCTTTAAGTGACAACGAGGAGCCTTCCTTGCCCTGTGCTCTGGTGACAGCCGTGTGCCTCGGAGCTGCTCCAGGGCTGCTTTTCCTTGTGCTGGTTATGTGGACAAAGCCCCCAGTGAAGCCATACATGCTACATCCTCATAGACTGACATTTCGGGTGGCTTCACCGGTTTTGTATGTTATGTGTATTACACATGCACGTATACAAAATGTTTCCCTAAATGCACGCTTATTTATAGGATGCTTCCGTTTCTTTTTCTTTTTTTTTTTTTTCTGGACATATGGCGAACAGTATTGTACATCACGTGCGTTATTAAATAACAAGATCCTATATTGATTTAAATCAAAGTAAATCTGACTGTTGTAACATAAATACCATTTCTTGTGAATATCTTCCAACTGAACTGTAAATGTTATGTTTTTCCTGCAGAAACTACACAGATTATATTCTGCTGTAGGCAAACTTTCAAGTTTAGCCTTCTGTAACATCAGCTATTGCTTCCAAAATACACAGCACTGGTACTCTATTCTTGCCTTGTATTTCTACAGCTCTGGACTTTGCAGTGCAAACCTGTCTGTCACAATCTCCCTGCAGACAGAGATGAGCAAATTAGCTACAATGAATGATTTATTAAATTTATTCATTTGTGACTGTCATAAATAAACCCTTAGAGGACAGAGGCCTTTAGAGGCTATGAATTTTATGCTTTCTTTAAAATTGCTTGTGAGTAGTGTGTGTGGCTATGCATCAGCCTAGAAATACTTCTGAACTTTGAAGTTATTGCTAGGTACATATAGCAGTATAGCTGTACCTACGCACGCATGGGTACAGCGATAATGTTGCTTTGAGTTTATTTTTCTTGCTGCATGACTGGTATTTTTTCATCTTTCTCATGGGCTGTTTTCAATCACAAAGAATCAAACAAACACTCAAGTATTTATTGTAAAAGTTCTTGCACAAGTGTTCACATTAGTTTTCTTTGTAGTTTTTATTCAGGAGAGTTACATTTTGAATAGTTATGAAGAGCAAATAAAAAGCATCAGGAGTACTATCATAAACAAATGATCAATTTTATTCCTGCAGTTTATGTTTGCGAATTTCTTTGTTCTAAATCTGGTCAGTCCTCGTTGCAATAAACCTGTTGGAAAACACTTCCAAATATCCTATTATTTAATTCAAAATTACAAGTGCTAAGCATTGCTGGCAAAGCGAATTTGTGCAAAAGTCATAGTTAAATATTTGGTTGTGTTGAGGATTTTTACAGAATTCCAGAATAACAGAAATGAGCCTAGTAAGCTGATAAAAAAGTGAAAATATGGGGACTTTAATTCCTCACTTCTGATTTGTCTCTGATACGTACAGATACAGTTTTAAGAGATGTTGCCCCATTAATGTGGTATTTCTCAAACTGTAGTTAGGACTTTATATATAGTTGAAGTGTGGTGGCCTTCTTTTGCAATTTAGCTAAATTCCTGGAAAATGCAGTTCTGAGTTGATGCAAACCATTTGTGAATTTATGTTGGATTCAGAAGACTGTTTCAATTCAAAATAGCAAAATAATACAAATATTGACAGCTTGAAATATTCCATATGAACGGTCTCTGAATTTGATTCAACTGTGTAAAACAAGGGAGAGGAAAACATTTAAAAAAGAATGTTTGGGGTGGAAGAGAATGATGCAAAATAAATATTTTTGTTTTTCATATCTGTAAGAAATAACTAAAAATACTTTGCTCTAGGTTAACTTGAAGTTTACTGGGTAAGCTACAGTTTAAAAGCCTTTACAGAGCAATCATTTTCTTTCACACAGCTGATGACTCAGGCAATTGTTTCTTTCATTGTTCTGAAGCGCTTGTTGCCAGCCTAGCAGCTACATTTCTGGATAGCTCTGGCTTACTTGGTTTAGGATTTTGTCACAATGTTCGTGAGCTTTTCTGACTAAACCGAGAAAATAATCTTTGTCATTGCTGCTGCATGTTTTACTCCACCAGATGTTTCTGCGCTGTGATGAAATCTGCAGACAGCAGCAAAATTAGAAGGTTAATGAAGAGAAGAGCACAGAGTCAAAAATCAGGCTGACTTAGAGGATGTGTGCAAGAGGGAGCATGCCTTCAACTTCCTCGCCAGATGTAGAGTGAAAAAAACATCCCAGTCCCTACTCAGTCCTGATCTAAAGCAGTCGGGGGGAATAGCTAGCACAGGCTGTGAAGCTGGGTGACAGACAGCCTGCTTTTTAAAGCAGCAAATTGCATGGTTGTTTCCAAGTAGGTTCTCTGCACTTGCTGCCCCCATCCTCACTTCACTTGATGAAACTTGAGCTGGCCATTCTGTCTGTCCAGTTACACCCAAATGCTGGATATAGCAGTTAAATGCCTAATTTAAAGGATAAGAGAGGTAGTGTTGTGAGTTATGGGAACCTTCTCTGCTCCCATGTCTCCAGTGGTTTTAATGTTGGGTGTGTTATCCAAGGGGAGAGACAAAACTGGGATTTCTGGTTTCATATGACAGCAACCTCACAACAAAAAATTGAATGCCCCCCACCAGTCTGCATGTATCCCTAACAGGTTTTGGAATGACCTTCCCATGTATGCTCTGATGTGCAAACTGGTCAGCAAATCTGCTCCAACTGTATCATATGCATGTACGTTCAAGTTGGTCATAGGAGGACTGTAAGCACCAATGTGACACAGCCATGGGAAAAGCTAACGTTTTCCACAATAAAGTGCTTGTGACATTGTGCAAGATACCAGTTGCTCTACAGAGTTCAGGACCCCCATGCTCAGGGAAGATTGATTCACACTGGAACAGATGCAAAAAAAAATGCAAGAGAGATGGCCAGGAAGATAGAAGCATTCTCTCCGACAGAGAAGTGAAAGCATGTAGCATGTTGAACACAGGAAAAAACTTTTGGGAGGGTTATAGAGCTGCCTTGTATGTACTTAAGACAGGATTGATCAGAAACATAGATACCGTGCACCAGAGTTTTTCTTTGGTCTTTATTTTCGTACACTTGGAGAACGTATCTACCTGTGCCACATCTAAGTGACGCTTTGGGAGCATTAATAAAGACTGAAGCCATCATATGCTGAAAATACACTGTCTTTTCAGAATTAATGGCATATGTGAAGTGAAAGTTTAAGCAACTAAAATTGTATCAAAACTATCTCAAGAGAAAGGGGGCTTTCAGAATCACCAGTGAAAAACCCTTAGCCTGCAACACTGATGATGACTTTTCAAAAGTGGTGTGGAACTTCAGTTGTGGTATTAAGTTTTCCTCTAAAGTCCTATACCTCATGTTGAGATACTGCAAAGTGTAAAAGATTTATTATTTGTTCTCTGTGCTCCTGGATACAGAAACCCATGCCATTTTATCCCTTTTAAATCACACACCAAAAAAAAAAAAAGTCATAATAGTAAAGCAACAAGAAGTAATACACTGCACTTTTGGTACCTTTTAATGCAATTCAACGTATGGTGAATAACCTTCATAAATAGTTAGGTATTATTAGCCCCGTTATATGGACAGGAGAAGGGAGGCAAGCATGGGTATGAGGATTGTGCAAGGTCACACAGCAAATAAATGTGGATAAATTACCACTACTGAAACTGATATGCCTCTGGGTAAAATTCAGCAGCTGTCTGACCATGAGTGAAAACATTAAAGCAGATGAGATGAGAACCTCATGCAATCAAAACTCCCTGTGATTTTCATAAGGTAAACAGATGGGCTGTGATGGGCGAGACCTGAATTTCTCCAGGGGTTGCGTTCAAGAAAAATCAAACTGAATAAACTGGAATAAATTCATATGCTCATTAGTCTTCATATGGATAATCTCAAAAACGGCATCAGTAATTACTGTTTCACCTTTTGCATTCATCACATTAAGAATTACCAAAGCAGCCACCAGAGTGCACCAGATACATTTTAGAGCAACTTGCAGGAAAAGCGAGGAAGGTGTGAAGTTTCCCCCCCTCTTCTTTTCTTCTTTTCTTTTTGCTGAGGTTTGGAACAAGCCAGCTATTCAAATTTGTGTGTGGAGGGCAGTGAGGGAGAAGGCCAGCACTTGCAGAAAGCCATGAGGGGTTTGTTTCTCATACCCACTGTTGTGTCCTTGCGGTTGCTTCCGTGTCAGTTCTGTGTTGCTTACAAAATTCTCCCTCATACTGAACTGTCTTCTGATAGTATTGGACGTATTTTTTCCATAAAGAATGCTATGGAAAAATTGAATGTGGAATGCACGTTAGTTTGAAGGATCAGACCATCACAAATATTCATGATGTGCAGGCTAGCAAGGATGTTATCAGCTTTCTGTATGCAAATTTACTTTCTGTGTAAAAGTACATGTGTGACTTCATCCCCATTTTGATATTCGGGGGTAGCTAAGTTGGTCTAAAACACCTCCTACATACTAGTACATTTCAAAGTATTGAATACTCCACATTTTAGATGCCATATGTTGCACATTGTAACTGAACATTGTCTTCTGTATGTTCACAGGCAACATAAAAACATTAAAGATGTAGCTTATCTGATAGGCGTGGACAGCTGCATGTGACCTACTCATCTAGTTTATCATTCTAGCCTGTTGAAGGAAACAGACAGTTATAGAGCATGATTCATCTTCATGTCCTAAAGTGGATGGATGACATAGGTCAGATGATTTTACCCACTAAAAGTGAATTTCTTTCACGGACTTTCAGTGGAGCCTAAAATCACTTGCATGGATATAGACATCAAGTGTTAAGCAGCAGAAATCGTACCCTGCATGTGTAATATTCATTGCTGTACTACAGGAAATATACATTTCGTATATACAATGGGAAAGAATATCTTTCCTATATATAATATTCTTTCCTGTATTGCTGCTCGCGTTGCTCATTAACAGCTGCAGAGCACTGTTTAAGTGTGCGGTTCTTTGTGTAGTGAAGTGCACCACCACGTCGGGTATGGAGCTTAGCAAGCGTTAGACTTCATCTTACAATATATGAACAACTTTCTGCTTCATGCCTTTTCTGGCTGTTAGCTGGAATCCTGGAAACATAATTTGGACAATGGAAATGCTGCCACTTTATTAGAATGTGAATTAGGTGAGTGAGCTGACTGAGGCATTTTCTTCTCAGTTGAAAATCTCTTTGAACAAATTTTACAGTAGGTAATGCTAGGGAAAGGATGAAACTCTCCTGCACTAGGTCATTACAAATGTATTTTACAAGTCCTGAGTTACAGTTGTCCATTCACTGCAGCTCTGCATTTGTTGTCTGAACACTACGGTATTGCTTCTAAGGGGATCTCTGGAGCTCAGCAGGAATAAATCCGTGCTGGGCCGTTGAAGTCAGTCTGTGAATTGGAACTTCTAAGCTTATCTGTTATAATTTCTTCAAACCAGTGCTTCTCGGTAAAAGCAGTAAAAAGCAGTACTCAGTAAAATTCAGTAGACTGCATTTTTACCTGCTGATAATTGCTGCATCATCAGGAACATGGAATGTGAAAAATCAGCCAGCACCTGGAAATAAAAATAAAAATAAAAATAAAAATAAAAATAAATCTGTGTAGTTTTGGACGTTTTTATTTGAAAAAAAAAATTAAAAAAGGAAAAAAAAGTCACTTTGCAGTGAAGAGTGAAAAGCAGATGTTGAACAAATATATATTAAGTCCTTTTAAAACAGTGATGAAGGATGGTGCTGATGAGGCATTTTCTTTTTAGCAATTGGTTTGTGAAGAAAATACTAAGCATGAGAGTCCTGCACTGCTTGGCCCCAGTGACTGATTATATTAAGTGTAAAGGTACTGCATGACATCTTAATCTAAATATTTTGAACTCTTTGAAGGAGTCTTGGGTTCAGCAGTAAGACAGCCTGATTTGTAATCTCCTTTCTCAATTATATCTCTTTCTACCACATAAAGCTATATGCCTCAAATGTTGCCTTCTTATCTAGCTGATAACAAACAACCTTGCTTTTCAAATAAGTATGCCTGTACCTTGTTAAGAAGAAGAATACTAACGGCAAACTTGATAATTACTGAGTATAAGTTGGTTTAGGCAGAGGACAGACCAGTGGAAGAGTGGTGATATTCTTGTCAGTTTACATCAATAATGCATCTGTAGATCTAGATTATCTAGCTGCCTCCAGAATAATTTCAGCAAAGAAAACTAAACTGTGCTGGAGTTATGCTGTCATAACAGGACAGTTTGATCCTATCAAGCTGTCAACCAGAGTAAAGAAAAAAGCGTGCCTGGAGTTAGGCTCTTAAATCCACAGGAGCTGTTGCATGCTCAGCACATTTGAAGCATGTCATACTAAAGACAGATTTAAAGAAGGGAATCGCTATCTGTTATTTCTGAGTTATCAGAGTTATCAGTTATTTAGTCTGATTACTGAGTTATCAGTAATTTAGTCTCTATTCTCACTTATTGATAGAACTTCTTTCTTTCTAGGTCCTTTTCCAACCCTCCTTGTGATACACTTACAAAAGTGTGCTTATTCTCCAGTTGATGACTATAAACTCAGTCTGGGTTTTGCCATTCTTTATCTGCCTCCACTACTCCCCTGTGGACTTGGCAGCATGCAACCCTTCTCCCCATTTTCCATTTGTAGTAATTTCTTTTTTTTTTTTACCAGTTCCTTCTGATGCCATGCTGGCTACATTGTGCTTCTTCATTCTTTTTACAGCAGAAGTGTGGTGTATCCTAATTATAATGTGTTTTAAGATGCTTATCAAAGGATAAATACTTTAGATTTTTAATCTTATGGCACCTAATATACATTCTTTTGGGCATAGGGTTTTGGCAAGCACTCATTAAACTCAGAATGCTTTAAAGATTTTTACTTTTTTTTTTTTTTTTAAATCTATTCTTTAAAGGAAGTTTTACAACTGACTAGAGTATTTGGTATGCAAACAGCTAGCTGAATATTTTAGAAACTGCCAAGTCCTAAGGCAATTTCATTTCATTTACATTTTTAGTTTTCTTGTTTTAGTTTAAAAGGAAAAGGTTGGGTCCTTAACAAAATAATTTTGTATTCTGCATAGGCCGTTCAACAATTAGCCACACATGCATTTAAAGACAGAGCCAAAGGCAACAGTAAATAGGTGTAGTGGCATATATTAATAGGGTGCTTTCTCGTCTCATGCTGATGTGCTTCTAACGTGAGCAGTGAAAAGAGATGGGTCTTGCTTGTGTCTGCGTGTGAGAAATCAGGCCCCAGTTTTTGCCTTTCTGACACAGCCTGAGAGATGTACTGAGTGCTGTACCTGTATACTGAGAGTACAAGGAAATCTTTTCACAACTCTTAAGTTTTACAGTGTTTTCATATCCTTGTTTTTTGGCAAGTTACACAGGAAACTTGACCCAGCACACTGCTTTTGGTGAATACTGCTACTTCAGCTGTTCGCAGCTGGACCACTGAGACACTGCTGAAGTAGCAAGCACAGAGGCTGCGCTCTTGCTTTTACGCTTTGGAAACCAAGGACCTCTGGGGAGGTCGGGCAGCGTGCACAGCCTTTGGTGTGTGCAGTAGATCTGCCCTGAGAAAACTGGATAAAAAGAAAAATTTCCACTTATTTCATAGATCTCTTCTACTTTATTGCAATGGATATGTGAAAAGCTTATCAGTACTACTCCCTGTTTTTCATAATTTTTTGTTTAAATTTGAAAATTTTGATGAAGAATTGTCAATTTGTGTGCAAAAACATTTTAGTCAAAACACCTTGGCCAGCTGCCTACAGATAAAACATCGTACAGAAGTCCTGGGAGAGTCAGGCATTGTTAAAACTCACCCCTACCCTCAATTCTTTGTATGCACCTAAAACCAAGGCAAAGCTGACCTTCAGTGGTGGAAGAAGTGAAAAGGCCCCTCTGTCTGTTGAACTCTGCAGCACTTTCCTGTGCTTGTCATGCTGAGAGTCTTCCCAACATTTCATGGGGATGTTACCCTTTTCAGAGAAATAAAGGACAGCCCCTTCGGTGTCCCATAAAAGGCCACCCTTTTAAGAAGAAACCTGGATAAAGTTATCTGCTTAAGTCAATGACAAAATTTGGTTATGTCTGGGTATCACCCACGAACAAAATCAACAGCTCCAGGTGTGTGGAGGGCCGTGAAGGACACACCAGTCCCGCTCAGACACGACGGGAAGTTTTTCCTGTTGGATTCTCTGCTGGGAGCGATTTTTCAGTGACTGCAGGTCAAAATTACCGCCCTGCAGATGGTATAAATACATGAAGATCGGGCCCTCGAGGGTCCTAAGCGCTCCTGAGCACCTCACGTAGCCCCGCGCTGAATTTTTCAGACACCTAACTGCAAGCAGGGCAGCTGCACAAGGGAGAAGGAAACGCGATAGTTACGCCAGCACTGAAGCCAGTCCATTTCCTAATGGCAAAAAAAAGCGATTCGGACGCGGGGCTAGGGGACAGCGGGAGAGGGAGCCCGGCTGCCTGGTGTCCTGCCCTGACCCCGCCGCGCACCGCCATTTTGGTAACCATGGCGTGCGATGAAAACACCGGCGGTGGCGGTGGCGGTGGCGGTGGCGGTGGTGGCGGAGGAGGGGCCCGGCGGCGGCCGGCCGCAGGAGGCGCTGCCGTGGGCGGCCCTGCCCCGCTGTGCCGAGTCCTGCCGAGCCGCCCCGCTCCGCCGAGGCGCCGGCAGAGGGGATGGCAGCATGAGCTGGCTGCCGGGCTCCCGCGGCGTGGTGCTCACCGCCTACCACCCCAGCGGCGGCGGCGGCGCCCCCGGCGGGTGAGCGGCGGCGGCGGCCCCGCGGGGAGCGCCTGCGGGGACTCGTGGGGCGGCCGGGGAAGCGCCTTCGGGGCCGGTTGCGGGCGGTCGGGCTGCGGGCACCGGGCGGGAGGCGGCGGGGAGCGGCCCCGGGGGAGCCGTGCCCCGGCAGCCCCGCGGGATCCGGCCGTGGGGGGCTCCAGCCGGCTCTCGGCGCGGCTCGGTGCTCGGTGGTGGTGGTGGTGGTGGTGGTGGTGGGTGTTTGTTGTTGTAACGG
Source organism: Cygnus atratus (assembly GCF_013377495.2). NCBI lineage: Eukaryota > Metazoa > Chordata > Aves > Anseriformes > Anatidae > Cygnus > Cygnus atratus. Next base: position 58,333,996 of record NC_066364.1, on the reverse strand, counting down.
GGTGCGCTGAAGGAAGTGCAGGTGAGGCCGAGGGAAACTTGCTGAAGGTTTTGACAGCTCGAAAGGGGGTGGAGGGGAGCAGGGCGGCTGCACCGCGTGCCCCGCAGGCTATGTGTAACGCGGGCTGTGTGCCCTGGCAGTAAGCAGAGACTGCTGAGAGGGAAGGAGTTTTGTCTTCGCTCTGTCTGGCCTGGCCTTGCTGGAAGTGCCCACAAAGGTCCCTTTGATAAACATGGGACTTTTACTAACGCGGGGAAGCTGGCTGAAACCGGGACGGTATCGGCACTGGCACGTGACTTACACGCGTGCCCAAGTAGAGCGTGTCAGACCAAATTGATTATAATCTCATTAGAAAAAGATAGAAGGAAGTGCTGGATGTCACCCTGGACAAAAGATAACCGATGCACCTTGGTATGTCATGCCAAGAGTTCACGGCAAAGGCAAGAACTGAACTGAACAATGCGCTTACGGAGTGCTTGAACAGCACAGCCGCGGCCCTGTTTTTGTTGAGGTGCTCCCTTCCTTGTAACTATGTGTGTGTATAGGGAATAAAGGTGAGAAGTGGTCTCTTTTCTTAATTACAGCATTAGAAATGTGTACGTTAGAGCTGGGTAGGACAGGGGGTTCCCACATTTAGTTTGCCTGAGCTCTGCCACTGGCAGCATTACAGCTTCAAAGACCGTGCATGTTTGCCATTTAGCTCTCAGCTAAGATCCAGAAGGCTGCCTCTCTCTTTCCATGTCACAGCTTTCAGTATCACTACGTACCCCTCTGCTGCCTCGAAAACTCTGTAATTTTCAATGGGAATCAGAGCACTAGGAAGCTGCTGTAATACAGTGCCAGCTGTTTGTATTGTAATGAAGCAACCCTTTTGGAAAGGGTAATGGTCAACTACGTTGATTTGTTTTTTTCTTTTTTTCGAGGACATTCAAAACAATGAACATTGGAGACTGCATTGTTTTTTGACTGTTGGAGAAGCATGGCACTGGTGCATCCTGGAAAAAGCAATGCATTGGCCGTGCTCCAGATAAAGTGGCAGCTAGGAAACTATGTCCCTAACCATTTGTTTTTCTTCAGGCATACAAGAAGTCCTGCTTCATAGGACTGCAGAATTGTACTGATCTAATGGATTATTGAGCTACTTTACCATTCTCTTCTGGCCCTTTAAAGGCACAATGAGCCTGTGAAATACTTCCTGTAAAAAAGTCTTACCCTGCTATTGGTTCATCAGGCTAAAATCTAGAACAGCTTCAATGTGATTACTTCCAAGTTTGACAATTTAGCAATGTTGTCTTGTCAGTGACAAAGTTTAAATCAGCATCAGAGTCGTCTTTGCCATAGAATTTATTTTACAGCTTATATTAAAGTAATAGCTAAAGGAATATCTTCTTATATTTTAGATACTGATTATGGGTGACTTCTGTGGTATACCTAAGTATTTATCTAAGAACTACCTTAGAGAAATCACAACAGCAGTTTACTCAGTCAAGTTTAATTTTAATAGCTCTCCCCTCCATACTGCTTGTTTTCTGCTTGCTTTTCACTTCTCAGCTTTAACCCACTAGATTCACTGTTGCTTTATTGGCTGTCTTGCTGCCTGCGTTTTTGTGTTATCTCCCTTTTTTATGATGTCCATGCACGGGCATTTTTCTTGTTTTTCCCATGGAACTGCTTGATGTTAAATGGACTGTGGAAAATAAGAGTGAATCAAGTAACTTGCCCACGACTCTGTTTCAGCAGCCACTTTGGCCCCTTATAAGCATGTAAGGTTCATGCACGAGAGAAATGTGAAATTGACATACCTAAGCGTAGACATCCAGTGCCGCTTGGGTTTCTTGCTGGGGATTTTACCCCATCTTCTGTAGCAGAAAGAGCTGCAGGTCCTGTGTCATATTTGCCAGCCACACACAGGCATTTCAGGTAACAACAGACTTTTCATAGGGCTCTTTTTGCTTACCCTTAGACAACAGTCTCATCCAGACAGGCCTCTGCAGAACTGTTCCTGTTCAAGAATGAATGTGTGTGTGAATGTGCGTATGTATATATGCAGCTAAAAATATCTTTTAAGTGATTATAAGGCGAAGGCCAGGTCTGGAGTATCAAATAGGTGGGGAATAGGATATAAAAAAATTGCAGATAGCTAGATGGATGCAAAACTAACTGCATGCGTGTGTGTGAGGAAAACAAAATTCTGCTGCAGAGCATTTTCAAGAGCTGAGCTTAAAATGCAAACTGAGTGACAGATAAATGATTCTAAATGTGATGGCCACTGCAAGTTGACTTTGCTTTTGTCTCCCTTACCTTTGCCTTATCTCAGAGGCTGCCTTTCTGTATTGTCTCCCTGGCTGCACCAAATTGTCATGTGAGTCACAGTCTCCCTGTATGTCTCCAATGAGTCACCGTGCTTTCTCATCAGCAGCCAGCACGTGCACTTTTGCTGCCACTTCATTGCACTTCTTAAGCTTATTGCAGAAGACCAGTTTGAGTTTTGAAGCTTTGCAAGCTAGTGCCTTCTTAATATCACATGCTCCCAAAGGTCCTGTGAATCTTCATGTTGCTAGCGACTTCTTAAGAAGGACTCCAGCATCTCATAAAGACTAGAACATGGCTCTTTTTCCTCACAGGTCATGTACCTATGCACACCCTCACTTATTTGCTGTATTTAAATCTTGCATTTGGTTTGCCAGCAGTGGCTTGCAAAGTGAGAACTACAAGCCTGGTTTCCCTTAGATGGAACTAAAACCCAGACCAGTTCTGGAGAGAGTGCTGTAACCCTTGGCTGCTGGAAAACAGAAGATTCCACCTCCTCAGGTCTCTGCCAAATGATGCCTGCAAGCAAGCACCCATGGTGCTGGAGATTCACTGTCCTATTAACTGCTGAACCCACGTGAATCTGGGAGATGTCAGCTGAAGATTGGAAGTGTGTGGCAGTGGAGGAGAAGGTCACAGTTAGTTTTTGTTGTGGAGCAGAGCCCATTATTGTGGATTACTGCGCAAGTGTGCATAAAAGAAAATATTTTTTGTCTTCATAAATACGGGTTTTATTAACTTAGTGGTTGTAGTATCTGTGTTGACTGTTGGGATGGGTGACAAGTGAGGGGCATAAAATACTTAGTGTTTTCTACAGGCAGCTTTGGTCTAAATCACTCACAGTTTGATCGCCTTTCATTGTTCAAGTATTTGCTCAGTTTAATCTGAAGATTTAACAGTTTGCATCTCAAGCCAAGAAGAAATCTAGTAGTGAATATGAATTCATGCCTTCTTTGAAGGCCAGTTTCTGTTCTCATTCCTTCAGAGAGAAAAGCTCTCATTCCTCTCCCTCTCTTTTCCCACCAGTGACTCACTCTTGGAATTGAAATCCAGTGAAATCCAGTCTGAAGGACTAAAGCACTGTGAGAGATGCATGTAATGCTCAGTGTGTGAGCAACAAACTCACAAGCTGATTATAACAATGGGCTTGTGGTGGCAGAGCCTTTTGCAATTTCTTTTGCAAGCTGTTAGTACAGCACAGATTTGGGGTTTTCTATATCATCACAGCATTTGTTGTTCCTACTGCCTGTAACCTGTCTGCCGTGATGCCAGTACGGATTCCCCAGCACAGTACCTGCCATGTGGTGCTTCCTTTTATGCAAGGCAAAGATCTATCACGCTTCATCTCACTTTACAAAATCATTGCAATGTTTTTATCTAAGTTTACAGGCTCTATGTGAGTACAAATACCTTAGAAAAATCCTTTCCTGCCTTGAATTTGCCTGATAATTTGAACAGCATTTGTTGTCCCGTGCCTACCGACATACTCAAATAGAGCTGATAGACAACAGTGCTCTAAGTTGCTTTGTCTAAAACCGCTTTTGTGTCTTTTGTGCTTTATGCATGTATAAATATGTAGCGTACTGCAGACCCTTAATGTGTTGCTTAGTTACCAGTGTATTAATCCCGCTAACTTGATCTACAGACAGCAAGATGTGGTAGCCCACCATTTCCTGCTTCCCTGCGTCCAGATTCCTGTCTCCCTCGAGTTACCCCTTCCCCAGTTTGCACCTAATTTCTTCTTTGAATTTATTTGGCTTCTGCCTTTGGTTCTTGCTATGTCCTTCCAGTAGAGTAAAAAGCCCTTCAGCTGCCTGTTAATTCGTCATCAAGCTGCTTCTCATTTTTATTTTTGTAGACTAAATAAGTAATTATTTTTGAGTATCTTTGTTTCTTCGGTCTAAAAACATTTTTTTGGGTGAATGTTTTGTTTAATTTCTTCAATTTTTAGCATCCTTCTTTACATGCGTCCCGCTATTTTGCCTTCCCAGCCTGAATTATAGGGAGCAATTCAGTGTCAGTCTCATGAGTGTCACCCACACAGGTAAAATCACTTCTATGATGCTAATTAGCACCTCATCCAGTTGCAGGCATGGTTGTTTTTCTAAGCATCCTGTTGGAACTCACCTCAAGTTTCATGTCCTCTGTGCATTTTTCAAGCCCTTCTTTTTCAGGGCAGTCCTCATTATGCAGACATGGTCGCTTGGTCCTGCACTTAGATATCCATTTAACGTCTGTCAGTGTTATAAAACAGTATTATTGTGATAAGCTCAATTCACTAACTGACCTGGATCATTCTATGTCATGGATTTAGATTGGATTTAATGCCCTTTGCTATCTGTGAAAACAGTCTGTTCAGTTCCACTCTCGGTCAGGCCCTTAGATAGTTATCAAATGAGAATAACTGTGCTGAATCGGTGGAGCTGTGTAGCAGAACAGAGGAGAATCGGGGCTCGCCGTATACTGGCTTTCTTTTTTATTTTAATAAGATACAGAGAATGAGATGACATACCGATAAGGAATGTGAAGCATAAAAGCCTTTTGAACATTTTAATTAACAGCTTTCTTGAGTGTGTACAAATCTAGATCATACAGTGCATAACACAAGATATTACTGGATGTGCTGTTATAAGCATGTAGTCTTTATGTAAAGTTAGAAAGCAGCTGAACTTCTGATGAGCAAAGTGCCAGAGGAGCCTTGTAAATCTGAACTTCAACCTTAGCTCTAAATGTGGCATCAAATGAATATTTCTTATTTGCATCTCTTCTTTTTCTTTGAAGAGCAGAATTGTTGAATTTGATTTTGAATAGGACTAATGGCTTTTCCCATCTGCTGTTATTGGCTCTCTATTGAAAAGATTGAAACTGTTATTGCCAGTAATTTACTCATTTCATAGCTGCCACCAGAGAGGTTGGAGCTGAAAGTGGTAAGGTTTTAAAAGGCTGTTCATACGGGCTTCAGAGACGTCTGCAATGCGAGTACCCAGCTCTATAGTTATGCTTTTTTACTAGACTTACTGAATGTGTGCCTTCATTTTTTTTCTTTTGTGAATCAGAATGCTACAACTGAACTGAGGCTGTAATTACAGTAACTGATACAGAGAAGTTCCCGCTGTGAGTGGCATTGCAGATTCCTGTTATGTATGGGTCACTGACTGTCACTCCAAACTCAGTAAATGAACTTGGCCAGGGGAAGAAAAATTCCACACTAGTAAGTTTTGAGCATTTCCAGTGTGACAGTGAGCTGTTTTGTGAGGGCTGCTTGTTTTTCGGTGAACCTGTCTCTGCCTTGGAATCCTGATGTCAAAATAATTGTGTGCAGGCAGGGAATTTAAATATTTCTAGCCAAACAAGTAAGAAAAATTAGGGTTTTTGTTTTTAAAGTGTTTGTGCGTGTAAAAAAATTATTTGATTTATTTTATAAAGTACACCGTCTTCTGGGATATGTTTTTGGTGACAACCCAACCAGTGTAATGGGTTGAGCACACGAGCAAGTTACCCTTCTGCCCTCCTGAGAAAGCTGAAGCTATGCACTTACTCTTTGGTTATTGTTTTGTGCCAACTGTCTTGTATTTCAACAGAGTAAAAGTGAGCACAGCAAAGGTTAGATACCTACTGATACTGTCCCGCGAGGATCACCTGTTCCTTATTCACCCTTGTCATGTCAGGCTGTTCCCTGCCCCTCCTGCTACAACATCCCACTCCCGTTAGCCTTGAAATGCTTTCAGGAGAGTTTTGGAGACTTTACCCGTATTCTTCCAACAACACCATTTCTTCCTAAGGAGGCTTCTTAGACCAAAAGGCAACAAATACATAAAAATGTATTGGAATATTTACTTTGCGTTGCCTGTGTTATTGTTGGAAGAGTAAAGCGGTTTGGGGTGAAGTATTTGAGGAGGAACAAAAGTGAATGTTTTTAGCATACTTAGAAATATGACTGAAGGTATCTCACACGTGAGAAAGCAACAAGGTAAGAGTAATGCTGTCTTCAGCACGTAAATAAATATCTCATCATGCATACTCAGCGCCAAACTGCAGCAGAACAGTTGGTGTGTTTTGCTTGACTTAGCATCAATACAAATCCTCAATTTACCACTCCTCAGACTACCTCTTCTTCCTGTTCACCAGTCCCTAAATCACCCAGACAGCTTTCACTCGGACTTAGGGAAGTCAGATGTTTTAACTTTACTTCCTGTTTGAAAACCAGGAGAATACTTAAGAGGATGTGTGAGAATTGTTTTGTCAACATTTAGTGATATGGCACTTAGTAAATTGTTTGGTTTTTTATTATTTTTAATCAGTTGATTATTTTTAGCTGATTGCTGTGTAATCATCAGAACAATAGTTGGCTGGACTCAAGGCTACTGTCGAAATGTTCCCTCTATGAGAAATTCTTTGCTTTTAGTAAAATACAACATCAAGGTCCAGGAGTATACTATATCAAGAGATACCAGGGAGATTTGTGACTAGTTTGAGAGAGTGCAAAGCTAGATTGTAACTGGACAAACAGATCGGGAAGTTCTTGTGTGTTTGTATCACCCAAGGAGTGATATAGCAACTGCGGTTGTAGCCATGGTCATGAGCCTGTCATCCCAGATACAAAGGAAGGAACTTGGTGCAGTAAGCGAAAGCCTCAGCTGCTGAACAGCAAGGAAGTACTGGTGAATACTCATCTACAAAGCCAGTACTCAGTTAGCAGTCACAGTGAGAGACCAGAGCTATGGTTACCGTGGGCCAGTGGAAAATGCTTTCTCTGTTGGCAGTTGCTAAGAGGATTACAGGTCTAATGACATCCATAGTGTAGCTTCTGGAGCCTCACCTTGTGATTTCCTTTGCCACAGCCAGGTAAGGGAACACTAGTAACAGCATTGCTTTTGTAGGAAAAGTCATTCCCATCGTTCCTGTTTGCAGAGGGTGGCTGTGTTCTGCTAAGCTGTCATCTTCTGAGAAGCCTATGTGCCAGTAGTCTTGAGGAATATCTTCTTGTTCTGTTGAAAGGGTTATATCTCAGGAGGGAGATACTACGCTATTTACTGAAACTTCTTATTTTCATCTCAGAAGCCTCAGAGGGTTCAAACCAGCAGAAGTTTTGATGTGCAGTGACAGTGGTGCAGGTTGTGGCCAATTAGGCTGGGATGACCTGAAAAGAGTGGGGACATCACTGAAAATGGAGTTTCCTTCCACCTTTCACCTACATTTTTTTTTTTTTTTTTTTTTTTTTGCCCTGGCATTGACATTTCTGGTCTGATCGAACTAGGCTGAGCTGGATCAAGAAAAAAAATATCCATCTGAAAGCAGTGTTTTTCACAAGAGTTGTTTTCAGACAGATTGGTTTCTTAACCTGATTCAGCAAGTGACTGCATCAGTGACAGCGCTGACACAAGGGAAGTTATAGAAACCCCCAGAAAAGGAAGGATTTGACAGAACCCTCTGGCAGCAGCCTACATCTGTGTCAGCTTAATGTGATCATTACGGGGCTGTGATTTGACAAGAGAACTCATTTTTATGAGTCCTAGTACTGGCTATGGCCATATCTTGTAAGAGGTTGATGGGATATAATTTAAATCTATTGGTTCAGATTTATTAAAAAGATAATTTGGTGGCTTAGCTTTATACTGGCAGGTTTTTAGTCAGTTCAGGTACATTTTGTCCTTTAGCAGCCACTCTAAAGCTGGTGTAAACTTAACCTCTGGCTAATTTTGCCCTGACTCATGCCATTCGGTGATTCAGTAGTGTGCATGTCCTCTGCCTGCAAAAGGCACGTTGCAGCACGAGGAGAGATCCTTGGGATCCAGTGGTGTTCCCTAGTGGGGAATACTGTGGAGCACCCACGCCCTTACTGTGGAGCTGCAGAGCGCTTGCCTTCCCCTCATCACGTACTAATTGCATAGTGCGGTGTGCTTCCCAAAAAAGAAACAAAAGCCCAGCTTTGATTCTCACACGCCGTAATGAGGTAAATTAAATCGCAACTTCTGAATTACAGTTGGTTGTTAGTTGATAAGCTTGTGAAAGCTTGCTGATTGATGCCTTGTTTAAACACACCTTTCTTTGCTCTGAACTTTGCACCAGTAAGATCGCTTTAGTTTCATAGTGCACACAGTAAGTACATCGAAGCAGTATCGTAAATAAGAATAATCAGAATTACTTATAGGCTTTCCTATAAGAAACACAACCCAACTTTTCATCACTGTAATATTTTCTAGTTTAAGGGTAAAAGAGACTAAGGCTTTAAATAATAAGACATTATTACAAATGTCAGTAAAAATATTATGTACTAATTAAAATGTTCAAGCATCTGTCCAGTGACCCAAATTCTTCCTGCCTTCTTCTTTTGGAGAAGGATATTCGCACTGTGGTACTTGTTCTTCTTTGAGGTTCAAGCTTAGAAAAATACATATTTGTGTGAATTTCTTACGATGGGTAGTGCATACAAGCACAAAATAAACCATGATATTTTTTCTCTGTGTGTAAGTAGAAGCTGCTCATGAAAGTTTATGGGAAACTTTATGAGCTTCATGCTGTGAAAGCTGGTATTTGGCACTTTGTACTTCAGATCAGAAAACAGCTTATGAAGACATATGGTAGTAAAATGTGTGCAATGCTGTCACAGTCTTTTGGTTTTGGGGCCTTTCTTGGCCCCAAAATCGCTTTTGAAGTGATTGTTAAAGTTTAGTCATCTTCTCTTAAGGAGTGTGAGGGACACGTTCTCTTAGACATTTTCAGTCACTGTTCGTTTGCAGAATTATTTGACGCAGATTTCACTAAACACAGACCTCAATATAGGCTGTTACAATTTCTGTTAAGTTTCAATTTAAATGTATGTATATATTTAACCTCTGAAAGGCACAACTTCAGTTTCTGTTATATACTTTCGAAGAAGCTGCTAAGATACATTGTTAATTAGCAGGTGAGAGTTAGCAGCTAGCAGTTAGTCTGAAAAATGCAGCTGGAGCCAGACTGTGGGTCAGCACATCTGCACAGGGCCATGCCAGTGAGAAACAGAGCAGGGGACAGTGTGGGATGAGACAACAAAGACTAACTCAGCATAAGCAACTTTATGTGACAGTCTTTTCAAACCTTTCAAATGGTGTATTATAATCTAAGCCTGTACCTAGAGTTTCACAGGAGCCTGGAGCCCAGCTCTTGGCTGCCTTTCAGCATGGGGGTGTTCCGTGTCCTATGAACGCCAGGCCCCCAGGAGTGGGCAGATCATCAGGATGTGCTGGGGGCACGTGGCCATCACAATGTGCCCAGACCTTAGCTGAGCACCAGCGTGAGCCTGCCCAGTTGATAGGTATGTTGCCTCCATCCCCAAAGACGCATAGCTGTTTGTATTCATGTGGTTTGAGCCTAAACTGGGAGACCTTTCATTCAGCCCAGGTTGGTCTTTTGTTTTTCTGTTTCTTTTTTTCCCCTGTGTGTGGTGTGATATTGACACAGGTGCACAGCCTCTGATTCTGGACAAAAGACTGGTGCCTTTTGTACCATGCTTTCTTATGTTACTCTCTTGGAGCTTTTTGAACCCTATTTCTTTCTCACCCTCTGAGTATTCTCACATAGGTATTTTCCAATAAACTTGTAATTCGACTTTGATCCAATAAAGTTTCAACTGCTTAGAGGATATTTCTCCAAGTAGCTTATATTGCACAAATCACTAGTAGGAGTACTGTTCTTATTAAACAGAAGAATCAAGGTTGCATCTGAATATGCTAATATGTTTTGTTCAAAACAGTGGACAGCTGCTTAAAAGCTATTAAAACTGAAAAAGTTTTCTGGTGTCCACTAGATACCCCATAATATTGTCAGATCTTTGGGGAAAAAAAGGCAAAAAAAAAAAAAAAAAAGCCACAAACCAAACCTGTTCATAAGAATATTTGGGAAGCTGGAAGTCTAGAAATGAGAAGTAACTGGGCAGTTTTTCATTTTACACACCGTTGGTCCAATTATAAAGCCTATTCACCTATCACTTTCATCCAAAGCTTCCTAGGTGAGTTATTCAAGTTATTCCATTGTACAACCACACTGTGGGCATGAGAAACTAATATCTGTTTATATTTGAAGTTGAAGTTATCTTACTTTTATAGGACCCTGGGATAGCTGAACATGTTTCTTATCCTTCATTTTATTTCCTAGAAGCATTCTCCATTTTTGAATTCAAAGAAACATTTATGCTGATACGTTCTTTGTAACTGAATTATTTTCCATTTGTTTTTAGGAATTTGTACTCACCAGTAGTTTAAGTTATATTAAGATTCTTCTGAAGACTGATGAAATTTATCTGAGTCAAAATATTAGTATGAAGTAAGATTTTTTGACATAAGGTAGAAAAACAAAACTGTTAGTGAAGCATACTCTAAAAGCTTCAGATGCTTTTCAAAGTAGGAGCAACACTTCTGCAGCTTATAGTAGTCAATGAGGAAACTGTAATCCTTTAAAGCTTCTATTTTTATCTTCAACTATTGTGTTTTGATTCTGTGGCTTGTTCTGAGCTAGCTGGAGACAATCCTTTGTCCCATTTCAAGCTGCTGCTGTCACCAGAAGCCATTGGTAGTACTTTAAACAAGGAAATAACTTGCAATAATGCATGTAATGTGTAAAGTATTTTTACCATACACAACACGTTTATGTAATTGCTGGAGCACATCTGCATCTGTGTACAATCACAGGTGGTAGTAGTCGAGAGTACATAACATTGCTTTTGTTCTTCCGTACACACTGCATATACATACGGCAAAACAAAATAGGAGTTTATAGCAGCACGGGCAAATGGATTGTGCCTTAATTGAGGCTTAGTGTGCTTTATGTGAAGCACTGTATTTCTGTTAGCAACAGAGGTCTTCTCCAAGCTTCCCGTTCTGTAGCAAGCTGAACCATCTTCCTGCTGCAGGCATTGCCTTAGAAATACCTGAGTGTTACTTGGATGCAAAGTGATCATTCTGTTTTCCTCCCTGTGTTGATGGTGGCTTTTCACGTCCTCCCTGTATCTGTGGTGGCTTCTCACAGTGCGTGTGCATGGGACTTTCATGAGAGATAATGAACAATGTAAGGAGTGGGCTGCAGCAGCATGAATAAACGGGGAGAAATCCACCAGTGAATCAAAAGATCTTTTCAGTGAAGGGACAGCTGAGCTATAAAGAAGGTTTAAAAAACTCTGCAGACAGAATTCGGTCAATAGCATTTTTAAAATTAAGTCACTTTTAAATGAAGTTCCATACCATTTAAGATGATATGGAATCCATCCGGCCCTTGTATAGCCTTTTCAGCACTAGAAAAGGATCTCCTCAGCTTCTGCATTTCGTGGTGGGACCCCTGAGCTTCTGGGGTACAATTGGCTATTCTTCTGTGACTGTGAAAGCATAAAGCAGGGATTCTTCAGCTGGTATTTAGAATTCAATATGAAGATACCATTTCACCAGAGGCATGCTATTGAGTGTGGTCTTTGGCCTCAGTGAACCCCCAACGGCCATGCAAGTGGTGAAAATGCTTTGTCTGCATCTGCACAGCAGGTCCCCAAGTGCCTCTAGCAAGCACCTTTCAGCCTTCATTGCGTACTGAGTGAGGTGCTGTAAGGCCCTGCTTGCTGCTGTCCTTCAACAGCTGCGTGGTGGATTTTACCTACCAGCATGTGGTTGCCAGCTGCAGCTTGTGTGGGAGAAGGGGCTGGTGCCTCCTCTGAAGGAGGGGACAGGCAGATACATACGTGCACTGGTGTGGCCAGTGTCTGTCCCAGAAATTAGGTTACATTGCTTGGTGCTGAACCAGTCCAGGGGAGTTTCTCTCAGGCATATTCAGGACATGGCTGGATTGCTGAAGGAAGAAATTGGCACTGCCTCTGCCAAATTTGATGAAGCAGGCCCATTGCTAGCAACTCCCAGAGAGTCTTTTCGTCCTCTGGATCAAGAGTAAGATGTTCATTTATTGGTGTGAAAGCTGCCTGGTGGCTGGCCTCATTAGCTCTGGGAGGTACAGAACATGTGTCTCAGGCCTTCCTCCCAAAGTTTATTGTATCTCTCATCAACAGTTGTCCACCAGGGTGGTCTGTCAGTCAGTAGCTTGGCAACTTTACCTCATGAAGTCCACTGCTGTCTGAGCTCCGTGTGCTGCCCAGTCTGCATCCAGTTGCCATCTCAGTCTGCATCTCAGGTTGCCATCTGAGAAGGGTGGGAGAGTACTGCTGCACTGAGGGGCCATGGAACAACCAGTTGTCCTAAGCTTCTGAAAGGGCATCTACATCCATCTAGTGTCCTAAGGAGGAGGCCTGTGACCCTTACAACGGAAGAAGGTGTTACTTTGTCTTCTTTCCTTTACCAAGGATCCCTCATGCCCCACGTTTTCCTTTCTCAGAAGCACTTGCTCTGCATGGTTGTCACCAAGTTGGTGTTGCAGGGTAAGTGGGACTCTGCCTGGTCATCATCTGTCTGAGTGGGCTCCACATAATACTGAGGAAATTATTAAAGTTAAGGAGATACGACCAAAATGTCTTGCATGTTCCTTCTGCAGGATATACCAAGGTCTTCCTGCCCAAGTTTCTCTGGCTTCATAGCTTGGAACAAAGCCACGGTGGCTGGCATATCCAACTGTGGCAGACTCGCATGTGGGTAACTGCTAGACAGATGTGACTGTCCAGAAAAACTAATGACGAGGGCCAGACTAAGTCCTTTGTGCAGCTAGGAAATGCAAGTGTTCTGCTGTGTCAACCTGAATGAGTAATACAAAGGAAAAAGCAGTGGCATTGGATTTTGTGTGAGAGGTGGCTTAGCTGCTCAAAGGGTCACAGCATTGCCTTGGATGTCTGTTGGTGAACTCCAGCAGAAGAAAGCCTAGCTGCCGATGGAGGTGCTGTGCTGAGGTCATGCTGATGCTCTTACTGTGGATGTGGACCTGTCACTATTTCTGAATAAAGAAATATTCTCTGCTGTGGCTGGGGAGGGTGGTGACTTGCACTGAGCAGGTGGCATGCTTGAGTTTTGCACCTAGCTGACTCTGCTAAATATTGTCATACAGTCCTCTGCCAGACCTGGTGGCTGGACCTCTCCCATGTTGTCTCTCCTAGTAAACAATGATACCCTTCTATCTCCCCTGAATAACCCTGGGTGCGTGACAGGCTGGCTGCCTTCCTGTTGTGCTGTCTTTGACGAGCTCTGCCTATGAGTATGGAGGGATCTGGCACATTGCAGGGTCTGGCATGTGATTTTTCAAGATGTGGATTTGTGGCACTCCAAGAAGGGTGCTCAGAAGGTGGTGTTTGAGTCTTGGAAGTTACTGTAAAGGGCGGGGTGGCCTGGAGGTGTTGCCCTTGGGCATATCTGCCCTGGGACAATCCAAGGTTGCTCTGGTGTGAAGACAGTGCGAACAGAGAAGGAATTGCAGCTGAAGAGCATTACCTGGGGCACTCTGTGGAAGAGACAGCTTCAGTGTATTACCTCATTTAAGACAATATTGTATATACTTGTTAAAAAAAAAAAAAAGGTCATTTATTTTTAGAGGGCATTGTACAAATCATTCTAACTGGTTTACTTCTGAATGAGATTTATAGCTCCCTTGCCGTTGCTCTGTTGACTTACACTGTAGGTTTTAAACCCCTTTGATGCTAACAAGTATATGCTTCCATTTTTGTGTTAACCTATTGGTACTTGTACAGTCTTTGTAAGTATATAATAAGACTTTGCCCATGTGCCTTATTTTGCTGAGGGAAGTGTTCTTTATCTTTTGAGACACAGTTGGGTACTTATATATTTCTTGTATCCAAGTATTTCCTGTATCCAAAAAAAACAAGATTGCAAGAATGCATTTTCCATGAAAACAAACAAACAAACAAAAACAACCATTAAGAATGTTTTTAATTTAGTATGCCTTGTAGGAAGGTGCTGAACTGTGTCACCTTGTCTGAACTCGAAGGATGTACTTGTCACCCAGCTCAGGCTCTGAGATGTTTGCTTCTTTCACTGCCTCCCCAGTGCTGTTGGGATGAGCTGGTTCCACTGTGATGCGGGGTGCACCCCTAGTGCTTAGGGAACATCAGGGAGCACTTCAGAGCCAGAATGCCACCGGCATCCTTCCCGACATGGCAAGGTGGTGTGAGGGGTGGGGACAGGACAGAGCTGTCGGGCAGTGCAGGTTTGGAGCCAGGACCGGACTTGCAGGGTGCCCTGCAGCTTCTGCTCAGTGTTGCCTCAGATCAGGGATTCCCTGTCTAGAAATGTCACTGCTCTGTGCACCCAGATCAAGTCCACTCAGGCTAGCTGTCTTTCGTCCTTTCCCTTTCCTCTGAATTGCAAGCTTGGGCCACTGTCAAAATATGATGCTTTCAAATTAATTAGAATGGAATTTTCAAGTGACTTAATATTGCACACAGCATTTTTTTTTTCTACGCACATGTGATTTGGTATAAAAACATCTGGTATTTATTTGTAGATGTGTCTGGTAACGTGAAGTACAGATGTCTAGCGTTGGGAGCTTGGTCCTCTAATGAAAAATTATGGAATGTAGTACTTGAGTACATAACATTTTCTTGTTCTTTTGTACACACCGTATGTACATATGGCAAAAGAAAATGGGAGTTTATAGAAACACTGGCATACAGATTGCACCTAATTTGAGTTCTATTACTCAAACAGTAAAAGCACTGTATTTCATTTTCCCTGATTATTATGGGGGTTGATAATCATAGCTTCCTAGTGTTACAAATAAGTGTTATTTTTACCCTGTTTACACAAAGGAGTATGTCTAAAGTTGAAGTCAGGGATTTAACCTCTAGCTACATGGGGACAGTTAAAAGAGTACAACATCACTTTTCACTTGCATTTTTTTCTGGCAGTTGTCCCTGCACTCAAGTGTTTTGTTTGGGCATCTAGGGGAAGAGTTACGGCTAATATTAGTGATGCAATCATTTTGAAAGGACTGATTGATACTTTGTTACAGCATTGCTTTATATAACTAATTGCCATCATCCAAAATAGAACGGTAATCACGGAGAATGTTATCAGCGGAAAAACCACATATATGTACCACATACATGGTGACTTTGAGAGTGTTATCTTTCATGTTTGTAAGATGCTGGTAAAGAAAGTGTTGGTTACGAAGGAAAACAAACAATTTTCCTAAATAACTTCTATTAAGAATTGTCTTTTATTTATAAAGCTAAAAAAATAGTTTTTTTTTAAACTTAATAGCAGTAGTTAATACTAAAATCCCAGAATTCTTGCAGTCCTTGGCTGCAAGTGATGAATGTAGTTTAAACTGAAGTTGATAAGAGCTCTTTTGTTCTTTAGTCTCTATAATTCTTAAAATATTTTCTCCTTATTTTACAAAGTAGCATATTTTTTTCAGCTGCTGAGCCAACAGCCTTTGCATGCTGTAACTATCAGCCTTCTCCTTCTGACCAGTTTTGAACATTCCCTCTTGCCTTCTGATGACGTCTTCCACGAGTGTGTTAAGTTTTGATGAACTTGCTGCCCATGTACCCACATGGAAGAGTCTGCTTGTTCCAAAAAAAAAAAAAAAAAAATCAGATTTAAGAGTAAGACAAAATGTAATGCTTTTAGAGGAAACAGGAAAAACAAGGGTTATATGTGTAAAATTCTGGATCAACTAATAACAGAATACATATGGGATTGTTTTGTAGGGTTTGTTTTTCATTTTGAGTAGTTGGTCCTATTAAATAATTGGCTATTTACTCTGCATGTTTTCTGTTTACTTTTTCTTAATTTCCAGCATTTGTTTCTTCTCTGTTTTTGCCCCTATCGTTTATTTTCTATCGCGTTCTCTTTGCCTGTCCCCTCTCATGGAACAAAACAAAGCCTCTTTTCAGACCTTGCTGTTGAAAGTTCGGTCATTGTATTCAAATCCTAATGCCCAGACCTTGTTAACAGAAAGCACAGTTGTGAAGGCTGTGGCAGTCATTAAGCGGCTGGTGACATCCTAGTGAGGGAGACCCAAACTATGAGAAAACATTAATTACTCTGGGTAATTACTCCCCATTGCTCCTCACGAACTTGACATCAGAAAACCTGTTGTTCCTTCTTCGGTGTCACCTCCATTCTGGATTAGAGGACATTTCCACTGCGCATGGAAAGTTTTTTCTGAGCTGTGGGAGTGAAACAACTGAGCAGCCGGAGCTCTGAAATTACAGACCAGGCTTTTGTGACATGGCTCCTGCTAGTTTCCAAACCTGCACATGAAAACATTTGCATATTCAAATTGGTAGCTGTACATCTGTATACTTAAGTGAAGGGATGGATTTTTTTTTTTCATACAAGACCATTAAAGCTGTGCTGAGAGCTTGGTTGGAAAAATATGCATTTTTATGCTTTTTCTGCCAATATTTGGAAAACAGAGATGGTAGCAAAGGGGGGAGGGAAGGACAGAATCGGTGCTTCTGAGAAGCTTTCTGCTTCCCTATTTGTCTACTGACATTTAGAGGCTACCAGCAATATGAGGGGGGGAAATGCATTAATGTATTTTTTTTTTCTTTAGTGGGGTTCCTGTTGGGTCATAGGACACCATGCCTTTGGAAGTGCTCATTAGTGCATGTGACAGAGAGGGCTGCCCACAACTGAGCTGCTACATCCCTGGAGCAGGTATTCCCTGGGAATCTGCTTAGAAAAAGGCATTTGGTAGGAAAGGAGAAGTTGCAAAGGTTCTGGAGAGTCCTGGCTTTTTAGCAGTTACCTTCTAACACAAAATGTAAAAATTGTGTGTGTGTGCTTTTCTCAGCCTCTTCTGCTGAGTGGGTGTTTCTGCTGTGTGGTGGGTCTTTGGGAAGGGGCCGTGTGAAGGACACAGCTGGATCAGGGCAATCTGCGTTGCCCTCTGCCTTTGCTGTGGCACTTTCTGTGTGGCACCCAGTAGAGTTGTTCCTTTCACAAAGCACATTTGCCTCATGTGCAGCGACGTACCTACACAGCTTTTTTGTGTGTTCGCTCCTCCAAGAGCAGGTGAAACCACAGTGACCACTTTTGAAGCTGATGTCCTTTGGCCTAGGAGGCTGGGTTGCAAACGCCTTCTTCCTGATCCTTGAACCTGACCTAGCCCACACTGCGTGTCCTTGGTGGTGCCCTTGAGGCCTCTCTCTCCCCTGTCCTCTTGCCTTTACGGGTGCTTCTTGGCCTCGCTGGCACTGGGCTTGTTTCTGGACAGACCCGTATCTCACCTCATCAGTGGTTATTTCTGCAGGCAGTCTCTTCCAGCTTTTGTACACTTACCCGCTTTGTCTTAGCGGGTCCTTGCTGGTGGCTTGTTTGGGTAATGAGAACAGTTTCCTTATGAAATGTCTGGAGACTCCTGCATGGATTTTCTCGCCTGCTGTTTGGGAACGCTCATGCAAATCCGTTTACAGTTTATACTGAATGTAAGGATTATGTTGTAATAAATTGACTGGGAATGTGTGCCAACTTCCTTCAAGCATAAACAAAACGACTGAATTGTGCTGTAGGCCTTATATTAGTAACTAACAGGGTTATAGGTCTAATTAATAGGTCTTTTAACATGGTAAGAGCTAATGCTTTTAGAGAGCTAATTGCTTTTAAAGGCACAAAAGTGCCTCCAATATCATTTCATGGCTGTAGCTGTTCTTAAGTAGATGGCCCTGGAATTTGCCAGGATAGCTTAAATCAGGCTTTGTTGACATGCTTATGTTTTTTTTCCACTGTGAAAAGAGAAATAAATTATTTAAATCTTCCCCCTCTGTGCTTCTCAATAATGGAATTACAAATACTGTATCTATTTCACTTCTTATTTTATGCTCTTTGATATTTGTAGAGCCTGAAGTAATCTCACACAGCTTTTAGTCTCTTCTTTGGGAAATTAGTTCCAGTGGTTCTCTTAGAAGATTACACAAAAAGTGTACTTTAAAAATGTATACGATGTATTTGAATATTTTTTCCAATAAGCAGCATGAGAGTTGTAGAGAACATATTTTGATGTATTTTCATGATTGATATTAATTATAGAGAATAAAAGAATTAAAACTGCAGAGGAAAACAAAAATGCCCATATGGAGACAGGTGATGTGGAAGTCATTTAAAAGGAATGAGAAAGACAGATAACTCACCAAGGGACAGAGCCAAAAATATGACAGAGGAGATTCAAGTGGGACTGTTCTTTCCCTTGTTTTCCCAGCTATGTACACTGTGTCTTGTTTGCAACTAGAGTTTTAAACAGAACTGTATGGAATGGAAATATACTGAGTCAGTTTGGAAACTGACTTCTCTTTTCCTTTGGTAATATAATGACTTCCAGCCCCTCTGAAAGTGTGCACGAGCTGCTGAGGTGCTTCTGAAGTGGGGCAGTGGTGTGACTTTACTTGTACAGGTCATCCAGCTTTCCTCATCCCCTTGTTTTCCCCACTGGTGGATTTGACACTTTCAGGAACTGACTGCTATATTTCTCTCTAAAATATATGCTTCTGAACTAGAAATTTCTGTGTATAGGCAAAAAAAATAAAAATTAAAAAAACAAAAACATTTTCAAAGCCTTTGGGAGTCTTCATTTAAGTAGAGTGAGAATTAAAAGGAGTAGGGTGGCAGAACCTGGGACAACACAGGCTACCTCATTTTGTCAAAGCAGAACTAAAACCAAAAATTTCTTCTGATACTACTTCCTTAGTTTAGCTAATAGTGATAATATTGCAAGTCTGTTAATAAATGATTTATTTCTAAAACTGAGTACCATGAGACTTACTTTTCACTAGAAGAAATAAGCAGGTGTCTTTATTTTATGGTCGCAGAATAAAAGCTAAAAGATTGAGAGACTGTTTAGCAGCACAGACACTGAAATACAACAGTCACCAAAAAACAGGGAAATGCAACTAGTTTTGTCATTTTGTGGGGGACTGGCTTCATGGCTGCGGTTTTCAATCCAGAATTGTAATTCTCCTTTTTTGGGTGGTGGAACAAGATCACGTTTATCACTAAAGAATCTGGAATGGCAAATCAAACAACTTCTTTTTTGGCAAATGTTCTAAAAGTATATATGTTACAGTTGTAACACCTTTTTTGATAATAAATTATTTCATGTATACATACACAGGGGCCAGTGATCTATATACCATTTTAGATAACGTGTGTATGTATATCAGTTTACCATAATTATAATTTACCTAATCATAAGTAGAATATAGATGGAGTCTAAGTGGCTCTGTAGGAACAAGATGTCCTATTAAAGGAAATGTCACGAAATATTTTAATCTTCTTAGCTAAGAAACGTCGCATATAGTTCGGGCAGATTATTTTTTGGCATAGTATCTGCAATCTCCTATCTCTGGTGTAGTGGATTAGAATAATAAATGTAATATTCTAAAATAAATGTAATATTCTAATAGTTGCCACAATAATAAGTGCAGTATTCTAATTATTGCTACAGTTTCCTTCCTGTTTTCTGCAGTGACAGGTTGGGGTTGTGAAAGGAGAGGGAAAGGTCATGCTCAATAAGGTAAAATCTTTCTTAAATAATAATGAGGATATATCTGGAAGCAGTATAGGATATATAGTGTAGTAATGAGGATATGTAAAGAAGCAGTATAGTGTATCTGTATAAGTATATACTTTTTAGGTCCGTAGTCTGGCAGCCCTAACTTTGGCATTTGTTATTCATGGAGGTGTTTAAAATGACAGCTTTAGTAGTGTGCTTTTTTTTTTTTTCAGGTATTAGCAGTAGCTGAAGGTATTACAAGAAATCCTAAGAGACCTGATTCTCCTTGCTCAGCCCTTTCTGTGCTCACTTAGAAAGTTTTACACCCGTTTTGAAATGACTTTGTACTCCCTGGAAGGAGCACAGGACTTTGCCTCACTTCCTACTTCTCTAGCTTTTCTTTGGAGCTTCAGGGGGATTTGTGCAAGTTTGGTAACAATTGACATTCAGAATTTCCCATAAGGTCATCAAGTAGCTATAAGAAAAGTCTTAAGTTGTGGGAAAAGGAGTGCTGAGTGTCAATTCACTGAAAATACTGGAAGTTATGTTGGTTTGTTACTGTTTTTTTTTTTTTTTGCGTCCTTTATGACTTTTTTGAAAATACCGAGTTGCAGGAGAGTTTGCAGTCAGTTGTAGAAAGAGCAAGTGTTAGAAAAGCTAGAAAGAAAAGGATGCAGTTGTTGCACCAAATGGCAAGATCTAAGAGCTAGAAGAAAAAGCAGAAATTCAAGCTCAGGCTGAAGTTGCTGTAATGCCTTCTAAAAGTTATGAAGCACTTTAAAAGGCGTGAGAAATATCTTTGGATTGGATATCAATGTCCAGACTTGGGTCTCGTTAGGTATTGCTGAGGAGTTGCCTTAAAGGTATTGCTGAGGGGTTGCTTTAAATTTCTTAAAGATCAGGTAGAAACCAATTAGAATGAGTGATTCAGTAATAAATATTCTTGATTTAAAATGTTATTGGAATCAAGGCCCTTACTGTCACTTGGGTTCTTTGTCTAGCTTTGTCTAGAAACCGTGAAAGATGAGAATGCCTCTGCTAGGTGCTGTGGCTGTGGGAAGGTCTGTAGGTCACTTCCCAGGCAGACGTCCCAGGGAAAGGGATGCTCCAGCCAGGCAACTGCTGCAACCACTAGATTAGGGCTTTCCTGGTTAATTCAGATGGGAAGTCTTTGCTCCCTGTGGTGCTACTTGGCTTCTTGAAAGGAGGAGAGGGATGGGGGAGCTTTTCTTAGTCCCTTGCTTCTGTAGTGCAGCTCTCAGGATGAAAAGTTGGACAGGAGACCACGTTGTTTCCCTCTCCTTATCTTTTTCATTGTTCATTCAGTTTGCAAAGGACTTGGGAAGTCCTGTATTTATATTTAAGAGCACAGCATGCCATGCATGTGATTTGCTCAGTAATTAGTTACCAAAATGGGTCACAGTACCCAAAAGTTGCCTTTTTTTTTATTGGTTGT
This sequence comes from Cygnus atratus, assembly GCF_013377495.2. Lineage (NCBI taxonomy): Eukaryota > Metazoa > Chordata > Aves > Anseriformes > Anatidae > Cygnus > Cygnus atratus. The sequence goes on along the minus strand of NC_066364.1, from coordinate 58,312,821 downwards.
TTAAATCTAGTTAGCCTTTGTACAAACTAAAAATTACTTATGAGAATCACTCTTAACTTTGTAACTCCTATATCAACAAGATAACTCTGTTTTGAGAGAGCTGCTCTATTTATAGACATGGTGCTGGAGTCTATCACAAACACACAACAAAAGTGCTTCCTTTTATCTGCCCTGCAGCTCGCTATGGGTCAGATCTCAATCTTTAAAGCTCACTGGTCCATGGGGAAAGACTCCAGAGATCCGAGTATTATTCTTGTTTGTGTCACTTATTTGCACTATGAATTTGAATAGCATGCTTCAGCTCTTCAGGCCAAGTACCCACCCCTCTTTTCCTTTCTCACAGCCTTTGTGTATCTTGTTTATCAGGTTGTTAACTCTAACCATGCGTTTGTATGATGCTCAGTGCCAGTGACCCCCAGTATCAGCTGAAGCATGGCTACAATACTGCTATTACCAGCTTTTATGGAAATGGCCAAGTGGACGCTGGCTTTGGAAGCGATGACTCCATTTGCTTGGGCATTTCAGAAGTTGCTGCTGACGTATAGCTGTAGTCAGCAAAGTGCTATTTTATTGGGGTGACAGAGTATGTTTAAAGTGGCTGCGGTGCTCAACATCGTGCGTGTACAAGAACCCCTGTAGCAATGGTTTATGGCCAGGATTACTTAAAGAAGCTTTTAAGGTCAAGAATATGAAGATTGTATTTTCAGTGTACAGTTTTAGTAGATGTAATAATCCAGTCTGACAAGTAATTATATTGCTTGCTAGTGCAATGCTTTTTTTTTCTTTTCATTGTTCTCAGTGACGAAAGTTAACTAATACTAGCAAACATTTGTGAAACTTTTAGTCTGGTAAAACATTAAATGGACCTTCAATTTAGAACCTGTTTGAAGACAATATTAAGACTCCCATAGGCTTTGTTAGGCTGCTGTGTAAAAGGACCATGTTTGTTTAACCCCCAAAAGCCGAATCCTAACTGAGGTCAAACCCAGTAATTAATCAGGTGGTCTCTTCGCCTGTTCCAGCTGTGGCACTTCTATAGTTGTGACAATTTTTATTCAGGAATGAATGAGGCCTGAATATTTTAATTCAAAAATTTGTGAAAAGGGTAGAAAAAAAGATCTCTGTATAGAAATTCCTGATTTATGTTTAGAAAAGGTGTTTCCCACTCCTCCCTTTCACTTGCATTTCATCCGTTCTTGCTTCTTTTTTTTCAGGAAGAAGATTACTGATTATAGGGACTGGAATCTTTTTGCTTTATATTCACACAGCATGTAGAAGCTGGATTTTGTCCTTTACTGTAGTCAGTGAGCTCTCCCGTAGTAATACTGTCAGAGGAACTCTACTTCTCTTTCAAAACTGTTAAGCTATTCTGTTTGGTTCACCAGTGTATTCCCTAGTTTTTCTGACTACAAACATCCTTGCATTTAGCATGTCTACCTTTTAGTGTATTTACACATCTAATACATGCATATACATCCATATATATATAGTATATAGGGATACCATACAATTACTATACTTGCATAGTGATGCAGAAAGAAAGATCATATTCGGTTCCAAAATTAGTGGCTAGCACTACAGAAATGACAAAGCTATCTTTTCCTCACCACTCACTGTTTTAAAATACAACATAATCCATATTCCTTAAGGGAGAAGAATGGAAGTAAAGGTGAAATTAGCTTTCCATGAGCCGAATTTATCAGTAAGACCAGTGAAAGTGCACCTTACTAACTGATTACTCTCCAGCTGTTGTGGTTTACCTGTGATAGGTATCAGGTATGAACTGCTAAACAGGCAATGGAACAGACAGGGAGGTTAAGATTTCATAGGAAAGATTTTCATGGGGAAGAAAGACAACTGCAGTATAAAGTGGCTATTGATGAAATAAAACCCAGGCTGACAGAACCTGAAGAACATTTTTTTAAACTGTGTAAAACAGTGAATAATGTGAAGGGTCACATTTTCTTGCATGCTGAGAAAGGAAGCAGTTGGTCACAAAAGGAAAGGCCTAAGAAAATATTTACATACAGTTCTTCTCCGTTAAGTACTTGCCACAACATGAGGCTTCTCAGTGCTTAGTGAAATAATCCAAATCTGGTTCCTTTCCATATAAGTTGTGTCCTCATAATTTTACAAAGTGTATAACGAGTGGTGTTCATTACAAGAATTGTTTTTAATGGCTCCCCTCTGGAAGAGCTGGAGTGCTTCGTCTCGCATCCTTGATGTTCCTAATAAATAAATGCATCTCTGGTGGGTGGGATAAGAAGATAACTCTGGTAAGAGACTGCAATAAAGGAATGTTTAATTATATTGAAGAACGGGTTTTCTACTTGGGGGCTCAGTTTTGTACTGAGATAGGTAGGCAAAAATCTTAATGACTGCAAAAGGCATGTGTCTGAGTTTCAGAGGTCAGAGTTTACTGTATAATTTAGAAATGAAAGTATTATACTACGCCCTGTAAAGCTATCTGGAGGGTGAACTATTTAGTAGTAATTAGAAATAGATGTTAATAAGATTTTAATGGAGTTTGATTGTGTTGTTAGCTAAGACCTTAATGGAAACAAGTGTTTTCTGGGGAAAACCTGTTGGAGAGTGAGCTTACCAGTTAGTAATCTGGAATGCTAAATATGTTTGAAAATTATTTTAAGTGACTGTGTTTATTAGCAGAGGTTTACATTTTCTGGGGGGAAGAAAAGAGATTTCCTTGAAAGTACTTGTGAAAAGCAGCAGTGTTCTTCAAATTTTAAACAGAAAAGCTGAACAACTGAAAGCCTCAGGACATACTGGAGAAGTGACATATTTCCTGCAACCACAGTAATAGCTGAATTTTTTTTTTAATGGACTGCATTTATTTCCCACTGATAATTTTTCAAGCTTGATATTTTATGAATCTTGCTGTGAATGTGGGATGAAATATTTTTTTTTTAAACGTGTCTCTCTTCTAGGTTCTTTAGAATCTTATTACTAAGACTGATTGCTTTTCCCCTTCTCTTTTTTTCTTGAATGTAACTTGTTCCCACCTATGTGTTTTTATTTTTGGATATGCAACTAGTGCTTGCTAAGCATATTTTTGAAAAAAGGATTGAATTTATTGGAAGGTATCATTGGAAGTCCCATGTTTTGGTCTTGTCAATAGACATGTAAAAATGAAAATCTTAATTGACAACCTTTATCGTGCCTTTTTTGTGTGTGTGTGTGTGTCTTTTTCCTTTATGCCAACCGTATGATATCAAGGTTGTGCTCATTATTCTCAATGGCTCTTTCTCTTGGTTGTGCCTTATTTTGCCCAGAGGTTATAGGACAGGCAGGGACGAGGATGCCTGGCACCACTGCCGTGCAGATTACGCACCAAACACTGCTTCACCGGCATCCTTCTCTTGAAGGACATGCAAAGAAACTGGAACCAAGCGGAAGTGTATGAAGATCTGACCTACTTTATCAGCTGAAGTTTTAGCAATTGTCTTTCGCAACGTGAGCCTATTTATGTCCTGGCCCGTAGAAATGTTAATTGTGGGTGTGGAGACATGCAGAACAAGAAGATGGCTTTAAAAGGGTTTGCCATCTAAACAGAAATTGGAGCTAGCAGGTTGATAGCGTCAGATCAGGCAATAAAAAGGAGGAGTGAGGAGGGTGTGAGCAGCGTGACGATCTGTGGCCTCAGCTCCTGAACAGCCCAAGCGCTGCCGCCTCTGGCCCAATAGCTTTAGTAGGCCTGAAAGCAAAATGGAAGGTGGAGGAGAGATTCGTAGCAGAGCAGTGACGTTTCTGTGCAGGCATTTCTCGGGAGGTTTTCCTGGTTGCTCACGTGCTTCTTGGTGATGGCTTTCACAGTGCCGGGCGGCATTATGGCCTGTGCAAAGCTGGGAGGTGCTGTGCTTGATTCATCAACGGGAGATGGAGAGGTCGGGCTGTGGAGAGCCTTAGAAGAAAAGGAGCCTACGTTTGTTCAGCTAGAGCAAACCTGGGAGCTGTCATTGGAGGGTGCAGTCTCTGAGGATTAAGGGAGTGTTTTTGATGTGCAGCAAATTCTCACAGGACCCTGAAGATGGCCTTGAGTCTTTGTGCAAGATGCCAGCTGTGCATTTCAGGGCACAGTCTTCTCTTCTCTGAGGTGTGATTTAATCTGGGGAAGCTAAGGAGCTTTCTTTTCTGGAAGGACAGGATGAGCATTTCCGTGGATGTGTGGCCTAGAGCAGCAGCCTGCTGCAGATGATCTCACCTCAAATTGGCAGAGTCCCCCAAAAGTGCATGCTTTTACCATATCCTGTCTGTTGACTTTCCCTTTTGCATGGTGCTCAGCGGTGGTTAAATTTCAGCAGAGGTGGGTCAGCCAGAGCAGGTTGTTCCAAAGGTGAAAGGCCACCAAAAACCTGCCAAGCAGCTTTGAATGGTTGACCGGAGTGAGATGATAAGCTGCAATCTGACCTCCCTTTCTCAGCAGTTCAAGTGTACAGAGTCTGCTCCTGGGAAGGATCCAGCACCTTTGGCTGTCTGAGGCAGGAGGCCTGAACCATGCCTGAAAGCCCAGCCAGCTTTCCGAGCGGCTGCAGTGCCCCTGCTCTGGCTTCTGAGGATGCTTCTGACGTAGCTCCATGCCCATCATTTTACATAATTGCTGTTGGATTCACAAGCAGCCCAGATCAGAAACAGGACATGTCTGTAAGGAAAGGGTTAAGGACCAAGTTAGCTGCACGGAGAAATTGTACTTACCGGGCAGCACGCACTGCAAGGCGTTGTTATTGCCATTGGGGCACAAGCCTAATGGTCCTTTATATATTTTTTCTTGGGCATTCGTGTAAGGACAGGATCCAGAATGGTGTTGGGGTGCATATTATCTTCGTAATTCATTGTCATTTATTAACTTGTATCTGGAGCAGAGAGGCAGGGCGGGTGGAAGCTGATAGTGGTTCCATAAGGCTCTTTACCTTTAAAGGCAAAGTCCATATAGTTAGTATTTCTTATCAGAGAATCAAGCACATATGGTGTGAAAGGATCTGTGAGCTGGACATACAAGGGGCTTATCTTCAGAGAGAAAGGTATGTTTTTTTAACTTAGGGGTAACTAAAAAGGGTCAGTTGTCCCAAGATAAAGCGTAGGGACTAGGTGCTTTTGTTTTAATTCTAGATAAACTTGCAAAGTCACCCAAATGGGAAGGTAGGGCTTCTTACTTTACTGGGTTTACATTGCAATAAATGTACAAAGCTTGATCTTTGCTGTGTTTTTCTCTTGGGATAACAGATATTTATTACTTAACCCCAAACATAACCCTGCTTTTTTTTTTAAATACGGAGACGAATTCACGCATGAAATACATCTGAAGCTGTTCCTGAAGTGTTAAGGACTTAGTATTTTTTAATACAAGGAAAAATTTGGATATACTGGCATAGTAGTGTAGTACCTTAGTTTAGAAAGGACTGCTGGAGGTCATCTGGTCCAGTCTGCCTCCACTCAGAGTAGGACCAATTTTGAAGTTAGGTGAGGTTGCTAGTCCTGTAATCCACATGTTCTTTATGATACTATGAATCAGTTTGTGGCTTCTGTTTTGGTATATCTGACTGTAGGGATGACCTGCAGCTTCGGTTACGTCATAACAATCTTTGCACTTTTTAAGATGAGTTCTTTGCTGGACCCCTGGTAATTTTGGCCATGGCTTAATGGGGTCAAGATTAGACCTAGAGGTTTCAGCTTGTTGGTTTCTTTTTTCTAATGGTAGCTGTACTTAAGATGAAAGTTTGCTTTTTGAAGGTACATTTTGCAGGGTGTACTGAAAACTGGTAACATCAAACTATAAAAATGGTAGACTTTCAGTCAAAGGGGAAGCAAGATAGAAAGAAAGAAAGAGTGACCTTGATCAGACATTTAGACTCACCAGTTCACAAACCATAACTTTAGTAGTTCAACTTTGTCCTTTCACGCTTATAATTAAGGTCATAGATAGCAGACTAAACACGAAAAAAAAAAAAGACAATAGAAGTAGGAAAGCAAAGCAAAACCTAGGGGTATTGTCAAGCTATAAGAACTTATTCGTGAAGAAAAGTGCTTTTCAAAAATTCTTCATGACCAGTTGTGCTGGGAAAATACATACCACGAAGTCAGTGGAACTGACTGTTGCAAGTTGAATTAGAGATTTGATGTAAGTAGGATTACCAGAACTTGGAATTGTTATTTCTTCTTTAAACAGACTCCTGTGCCATTCCAGACTGGGGGATATGTATAGCAGAAATGTTAAATTAAAAATATATTCTAGATATTGAAAGTAATTTTAAATATCTTGGTTTGCTTGTTGACAGTAGCTTGCTTTGATACTTTGACATAGTTCGTCACTAACTGCCTTCAGAGGTATTAATATATCCTGTATTTTAAAATACTAACAAAGAATTGCTTTCGGTTTTATGTTAATAGCCGCCGTTCTGGCCAGTATACAATGAACCATGACAATTCCAAGAAGATCCCGGATGGAGCGTCATTTGACCGCTCAGGTTCCCAGGACTCCTTGGATGAACTGTCTTTGGATGACTATTGGAAGGAAGTTGAAAACATCCATGAAACCAGAAGAAATAATCATGAGGAACGAGAAGCACTTGTAGTGAAAGAGCCAGATGGTAATGAAAAATATTGTTGTGAATGATTACCAGTGTGCTGATATAGGGATTTTCTTTAAGTGTTATTTCAAGAGATGACACCTACCAAACACATTTAGATGAAAAAAAGGGGCTCTGTTAAACATGCACTGTTGAATATTTAGTTGCCTCTGATATATAACACCAGAAATAGACAGTGCACTGAAAGAGAACTGTATCAGAAATAAGTAAAAGACTGGTTTTACTTTAAACAGTATTTGCAGAAAATGAGAAAGGTGCCTGTAATCATAAAGCTTATTTTGCAGTTTACTTTGTGTAAGTTGTTTGTTATTGTAGCTCTTGTGGATTGAAACCTCAGGCTTGAGAACACAAGCCAATGATTAACTGTTTAAGTTTAGTGAGTAACTTCTAAACTTTTAACTGTCTTGGATGTTCAGTTGTATTGTTTTTGTGTCTCCGAAGCATCATTCCTGAGGGCATGATCTTAGAATAAGTTGGGCAATTTCCTTATTTTTCTTGTCATATCAGACAGAAGAGAAGTAACATCCTTAATCCCACTTTTCTCTCAAAAAGATTCTTTTTTAACGCTGCAGTATCTGCCCCTCTGATTCTTACAAGAGGCCCACAGACTCAATAAATTAAAATGGTGAGCTTGGCATTTTGGTATGGCCCCAGCAGAGCTTGTTCTACAGTATATGAGTCTCTTTTCTTACTCCAGCTCAGTGATGCTGATGTGCCTTCAGGCTCTGCACTCCAAAACCCAGTGTTTCCTTTTTGCTTGTATATAGCCTTCTTCCCCTAGTTACCTCCAGCTCCAGCTGCTGAATCTGGCAGTGCTGGCACGAAGCCCAGGCATGAAGCCCAAGCATGAAGCCAAACTCAGCTCAGCTGAGTTGATGAGCTTGAACAGATGTTGCTGTGCTGCACACCTTGCTTTATGTGCAGCACCTCATTTGAATGAGTGCTCCTGAATGTGTGAGACACTGCATCTGGCCCACGGGCTGGCCAGGCAGGGGGCTCACTTGAGACACAGCCATGCAAAGACAAGGCAGGGGAGAGACAAGGTATGCCTTGCTCAGGTCTGCTCTGGAGAATAGGCATAGACCTCCTTTCTTAGCCCTAATACCAAAATCTGCAAGAGTTTTGTTAGAGAGTCAGGATTTGGTGGCACAGCCATTGCAAAATTCATACTTAAAATTTTGTATCTGTTTTCTGAACACTGTTAATACTCATATGCCCCCTTGGACTGGGCACTGAGGGAAACTGCAGTCAATAGTGAAACTGCAGTCAATAGTGAAGTTGACAGGACTGCTTAGGAGCAGTTTTAGATAGCTTATACGTTGAAATGTTGCTTGAAAGTTTGAGAGGGTTATTGGCATTCAGCACAAACTAGACTGCTACTGACAGAACTTAATGTCAATATTTTTTTTAAAAAAAGTATCATTAGAGACATACTGATTTCAGAAGTGGAAGTTTTGCCATAGGTGACAGTATTTAGTGGCTTTCTCCTCCTTCATGTGCAGTGATCTGTCAAGGAAGGATGCCTTACCAACTGTAAGACTAAAGCAACAATCATTTTATGGGCTGTCAGCAGTCTGGAGACCATGTCGTAAGAACTGATTAAAAAATAGCATTAAGGTGACTCCTGTAACCTGGTTTGTCCTTCATTAAATTGAGCTAGTGGAGAGCTGTAGGATTAATGTATTGAGAAAACTGGGCAGAACCATGTCAGTAAAGGAGCTAAAAAGATTGAGGTTTGACCTAAAAATCAATGAAGCAGCAATGATCAGAGGCTTTCAGGCTTTCCCATACACATTTGTATCTAGGTAACATTTGTAAAATGGTATATGATTTAATAGAAGTGCTATCAGTTATGATAAAAATTGTCCCATGGCAATCTGTATTGGATTAACCATTTTAAAGGCCTTGATATGATATGTTAACCCTTTTGAAGCACTTTACAAACAACAGCTTTTTTCCAGGTCATGATAGTGTAAAGAATTGTCCTATATTGTGTATTCCTGTGGACCTTTCCCTGTGAACTGCAGTAGCTATATCACGTCATCATAATCTACTGTGCTTAACAATACTGGAAAGCCAACATTTACGCTGTTTTCTCTTTGCCTGGCTCAGAGGGAGAACTAGAAGAAGAATGGCTGAAGGAAGCAGGTCTGTCCAATCTGTTTGGTGAGAGCACGGGTGATTCCCAAGAAAGCATGGTGTTCCTGTCCACATTGACCCGAACCCAGAAGGCAGCAGTAGAAAAGCGAGTAGAGACTGTCACACAAACCTTGAGGAAAAAGAACAAACACCACCAGATTCCCGATGTCAGAGATATCTTCAGGCTACAAAGCGACCCAAAGGAAAAAGTAAGTTCCTGGCTGTCATTTCTTCGATGCTGACAGAGAGGAGACAGGGACAGGTAGGGGTGGGAGGAGAGGAGAGGGAGACAGAGACACAAAAGGGCTATTTCCAGAAGATTTGTGTGTAACTTTTTACCAGTTTCCAAGGGAAATTCTTACTGCAATTATGGGAATAGCATTGGTCCAGAGTTGACATTGCATTAAGCAATGTTAGTACGTAGAAATGAGTATGTATGTTGGTCTTTTGTTACTCAAAGGGGATAGATAAAACAAAAACTCTGTGGTCACGAAACTGCTTGGATTTAGTTTTAACCAAGGCACAAAAATCATGACAACAATCACCCAAAGAACAAACAGAAGCCTACACTTCAGGTGGTAATGCCTACAGTCATTCTGAGAGGTCTGCCACATAGGGGACAATATGGCTTGTATTTACTGGTGTACTTGTTTGCTTGTTTTTTTCTTTTTTTCTTTTTTTTCTTTTTTTTTAAAAAGAGGAAATAAAGTGACATCAGCCTAACCTCATCTTTTTTTTTTTTTTCTTTGGCTAGGCATTTATGCTTATTATTTTGGGGGCTAGACCCCTATACTAACTCCCAGGGCCCCTCTATGTCATTAAACTGCAAGTGGTGAGTTGCTCTGACAGGTCCTGAAGAGACTCATTTCCCCTTGTGGTTTAATGAACAGAGGAGCTCCTCATGCAGGAAAGGGGAAGGAGGGAAACAGAGACTATAATTAGAATTCCTCTTCTGCAGAGAAGCATGTCTGTTCTCTCTACTCCCCTCAAAGCAACTGGATCTTCAGCTGCGAGGAGAAATGGGCTGGATGGCAGTACACCGCTAGTTTACCAGATCCCAGCCCCATCTCTCATTCTTTCTCCTGCTGCTGCCATGTAGCATGCATCACAGTGGCAGGGGAAGCATGGTGGATTCTGAGAGGAGTTAATTTCCACCCTCCCCCAACTGCTTCCTCTCCTTGGGCAGCTCCTTTCAAATTCAGCAAAGGTGAAATGTAGCGGGGGATGTTTGTAAGCTCAAATGTGTATTCTGGAGGCAAAACTTCCCTTTTGCTGTTCTGCTTTGCATGTGGTTACAGAAGAGATAGTAACTCCATACAAGATTTCCAGGATTTGTTTTAGAATTGACTACACCTAAAAATTACAAGATCAAATAGAAGAGCAATTTAGGTAAAACATCATATAGCTTAAAGCAGTATAATTTCCCTTTCAAGTATGTTATTTCAGCCAAGTACAAGAAATACTCATGTTCCTTTTTAAACTACATATTGTAATGTCTCAGAATCATATGTTACAGTGTTCTGTAGACTTCTTTTTCTTTTAAGCTGCATGTTTTGATATTGATGATATCAAAGAGAAGTAATGCAAACAGATGATCGTAGCCATGTAAGATGTACACAATAGGTCAGGATATTGATTAAATATAGAAATAAGTAAAAAATAAAATAAAAAATCCTTCTAAACTTCTCTTCCTGACTGCAATAAAATAATGTAAATCTAGGCCCTCAAACCTATGCTGCATTCCTTTCTTCAAAGCAAGGTAATTATTATGAAATCCTTGCTTGTCCTTATTTATCTAACCTGTCACAGAAAGCCTGTAGTGAGATACTTTGTACAACCTCCCTAGGTAACTTGTTTCAGAACTTTATCACTCTCCCATCATTAAAAAGCTTTTTCTGTAACAAAAAAGGACTGAAGCCATCTACAGCTGTATGAAGTCATTCCAGTTTAATAATAGTCTCTGAAAATCCTGCAACCTCCCTTCACCTGGGGGAAGGCAGGAGGAAAGGTAAAACAATAGGCAGTATTGTGATGTTTCTGCTGTTTCCTGCCATATTCCTGCCAAAGAGAAGCTAGACTTTTGGTACCTTGACAGTTTCCCAGTCTGCTTATTTGTGTGTTTCCCAGTCTATTTCTACTTATACGTGGAACAGTAATAATTTTCTGAGCAGTCATATTGCCTTTCCAGCAAACTATGGCTTCAGGTCAAAGACTACATGTTCTTATCCCTTGCAACACTGGAAAATTAAGTCTTATACCCACTTATAATTTTAGGAAGAGGGGGAATGGACTTAATTACCGCTGTCTTAATTACCTAGATTTCAGATCTTAGACTGAAATCCCTTAGACTTTGTCAAAAGGATTTCAACTGAAACACACAGATGTGCTTCTGCATATTCTTGGATTGCAGGAGTATGTATCTTAATCCTGCACAGAGTCAAAGGAGTTTCTACAACCACATATTTGGTCTTTATAGGCATGCATATTTATATTTATTGTTCCTTTCTTAGGTCTGTGATGAAAATGAACCCTCAGCTGTAAGAACAACTGAAAACAGAAGTGGAACACAGGATGAAACAAAAGGTAATGCCAGACAGAAATCTTGTGGATTTTTTTCCTCTTCTGTTCGTACTCTTTCAGTTTCACAAACTACTACGTAGGTCCGTATTTCAAGTAAATTTTCAGCAAAGTAAAATTAAATTCGTATGAGAAAACCTGGTCTAGCCTGTGTTGTTGTGCACTTGTAAAGTTTTTAAGTGTGGCTGTAGGTTGTGTCTTGAGCCATCTGGGAAACCTTGTTTTTTACCAGTGATCATCTTATAATGAAGTCATCTGGGAGAATTCTCCTCCCATAGCTTATGCTTAGGTCTTTCCTGATCCTTAATTTATCCCTTCTGAATTATCTCTACTGTACAGTACAGGAAATGAAGCACTATTATACATAAGCTCATCAGTGCATACAAGAGAGCAAAAACAAATGGACTATAAATACACAATAAAGGCGAGAACTGGCTATATGTCTGCAGCTCAAAATGAAGGAAAAACAGAAGAAAAAAGCTGTTTACCTTTTTAAGGAAAATGTAAAGGAATTAGCATTCTGTCTGTGTAGGACTGGGCTGGTTCAACAGCATGTGATTATGCATGAGTAGTGCAGTACCCATGGAAGACCCGCAGAACTTCCCCCTCCCTCGCACTGCCATGTAGGACAGAGCATAACAGAAGTCCTTGGCTGAATCCATAGTTTCTGTTTTGAGGGTATGAATTTTGATGAAAGACTTTTGACAAAGCTTTGTGCTGTTCTTCAGTGCCAATACAAAAAACAAAAACATGTTGCCCTGTATCTTACCCACATCTTTGAGCTGGGATAGCACTATATTGCTCTACCATCATACGTTTTGCTGTAATCAACACATTAGCTGGCAGCCATTTAAGCTTTAAGATACTTAATTGCTTTTCTGCATTGTTTATATGTCTTTTTTTTTTTTTTTTTCTTCTGGGAGACTGGATAGCATGTAGGTATCATACGGGACCCTGCAGTCTCCTTAAATAGGCAGGCAGGTAGATCAAGTTACCTAACACAAGTTACTTATCTGTAATTAAGCCACCAAATAAACTCGTGCTCCACTTTTAGAATACTGACCTGTAGTTTTCTGGAAAAAAATAATTGCTTTAGGATTAAACTTAAAAAAACAGTAACAAACAATACAGGATATGCTTAGAAGTTGAATTGGGAGAGATGAATATAAAACAGTTCTGAATATCACTAAAACTGTGCGTTTCCAGAAGTGTTGTTAATCCTTCCCTTCCTCACTCTCAGCAAACCTCACTGGAATAAGAACTGCAAAAAAAAAAAAAAACCTGGGAAGACTGCCAGGCTGCTGGTTCAGCAGAAGGGAAGGAAGAGATGCCTGGTGCTTGTGTCAATAAACTGCACTGTAGGACTCAGAGCTGGAAAACTACCAAGCAATTATTACCGAGTTTTTATCACATCTGGTTCTTTTTTTCCAGTGGCCCTGATGAACCCTGCAGAAATGGGAAATTCTGAAAGGCAAATCCCATATGCTAACTCTCCACAGCACAGATTGTGATGTGGATGGCAAATGCAGCCTTCTTCCATCCTGATAAACTTCTGCTCCTGTCAACGTGCTAAAGTGGGCTCTGCTCCCAAGATTAGAGCAGGAAGAAAAAAACATCCAAGTTTAGTAGCGTTAAAAGCGCTGCACCTGTTTCACTGCTGTGCTGTGATCTTTCCTCCAGAATGATGGGCTAATTAGTGTTATACAAACAGTGAATGAATTTAAGGCAAAAAGTAAACAGTGCTTGATATTTCAGAGATGCTAAATACTTATGAAATATAAATCCAAATGCGTTATATTAAAATGGAAACCCTCTTTAACAAAGAAATAGAAAATTTTTCAGTTTCAAAGAAAATTTTTCAGTTTCACCTGAAAAATGTGAACACCATCTCAGACATAAGAAATTTCAGAGCTTAAATGGAGATTTTGTTGGATTTCTTAAAACTGTTGGAGTGAATGAAGGCTCTTTGGCCCTTCTCCAAAGGTGATGACTCTGCTTCTAATTTAGTACTTGAATGCGGCATTCTCAAGTGCTTCTGACAGAATGAGCGTACATGAGTTGTGTGAACCTGTGCTCATTCCTCCTTTCTTGCCTGTCTGACACACCTTTTTTCTTGTCTGAATAATGTAAGCAGACTCGGAGGATACTACAAAACCATTATGTTTTCATTCTCTTCTGTCTGATCCTGATCAAACGCAATGATTTAATAAGTTCCTATGTTTCTTCTGTTAATAGCTGCATATTTGAGTTTTTTTGGAAGGACCCTTACTTATTAGCTCTGATGTTTCTTTGTTTCCTGTAGGTACAGGAAATATCTGCAAGAAAAAAAAAAGAAAATCTAGAATTGTGTATTAAGCTGACAAAATATGTTATCATTTTAACAATCCATAACACTCACTGAAATCATGAAAAGCTAGCAATATGTTCAACAGCTACAAAAGAAAAAATACAATTCTCTTTGGATGCTTGTGAAAAGGAATAAATATCCATGTGGCTGAAACATCTCAAGAAATAAAAAGCAAAGAATAAACAGATGTAAAGCTAAATACTCATTAGCTTAAATAGGGGAACAGCAAAAGTCAGTTTACTGTGGGACTCTAGTTGTCCTCCTAAACGCAGTGGGTTAGCGGCAAGGGAAGAATGTTAGATAAAACCTGTGTATAAGGGCAAGCTCAAAGCTTAATGATGTGGCAAATGGATGAAAGAATTTAACGTAGTAGGTGTAACATGAGGGAAAAGAGCTGTAATACTTGCTTCTTGATAGGAAAAAAGACTGAAATGTGGTTGTATTTTTTTAACTGAGTTTGTTTCTGCTTTTCATTTTACATGATAAAGAATATATGGCTGGAGTGATAAAGTGCTAGTGAAAAGATTACAAACATATATTCTCTACTTAAAAGTCAGCTATAAATTAGCATTATAAGTAGATGTTTTGTCAGTTAAAAAAACCCAGCCATTCTACATTTCCAATTATCAATTAAGATCTATGAGTATAGCTTTATGAGTATATGAGCTTTATGAGTATAGCTTAGTATAGTATAGTATGGCTACTCTATACTCTAGCATTCTCTAGCAAAACAAGGAAATAACAAGGTTGACACTTCTAATGTTTTCATGTCCCATTAAAAAGAAACCCCAAACCCAACTCCCCAGCCCACTCCTGAAGAATTCCCTTCATTGTATGGGATCTTTAAAATAGCGCTTTGAACCGGGGAAAGAGTATAGGGCTAATTTAAAATATGGCCACCACATCCTCATAGACAATATTTATGTTTTCTGTATCACATTTGCATTTCTCATGAAATGCTGCATGCAGTTGGCAGGTTGACAGAACACTGAAGCTGCTTCCTCGTACAGCTGCTTCCTAGTTAATAAATGCACAACAACGGGAACAAGGCTGTACAATAAAGAGGAAACTCCCTGCAACAGAAGCAGTCAGACTTCTAAAATGTACACACCATTACCAAGACATCTGCTTTAGACAGTGCCTAGTATGACCAGAGATCTGAAATAGGAGCTACCACTTTATTGTTTGTTAACATCAGATCTGTCCCATGCTGGTAGGAAGTATGTAGGTCATGTACATGCAACAATAGCTTGGTAGATGTCTTGGGGTGACAGTGAACTGTTTTCCTTCGGTACAGCTGCATTAAACAGCTTACATGATATATGTAGGCATACGGACATGGAGGCCAGAAATCGAAGCCAGAGAAGAGTTTGACCTTGGATATGTTTGGTTCCTGAGGTCTCATGTATCTATTTGCTGAAAGCAGCGGCTCTAGTTTCAGGATCAGCTTAATCTGCAGTGTATGCCTCAGGAGTCTTTCAGGGTCTATTGAGAGTGAGCAGATGCCACTGTGAAAAGACAAACTGGAAATCCACAACAGGTTCATTTCAGAAGTGTTTTATTCTATTTCTTATAATATTGCTTGGCTGTAAGTAGAGTCAAACACCTTAACTCAAATCCATCTCTCTTCTTTCTGGAATTGTCTTAGCTCCAGATCAATTAAATTGAAGTGGGAGTGGCTGCATTAAACATTGTGCCCTGCCAGGTAGTGGCTATTGGTGGCTTTGGCCATTTGCCTTTCTATCAGAACCCCTGAGTTTTTCCGTAGCAGATGGAGGTAACTTTCAGGATTCACTGAAGCACAGCAGTGACTAGTCTTGTCTTATGTGTTGTCTTTCAATTAGACAGAGATACAGTTCAGAAGAAAAAATCAAGTTGCTATATTTTTTTTTTTGTGTTAAATTAACGCTTTATATGTTATTTGGGTTGTATGTTTGCAGCTCAGCTTTTTATCAGGCCCCTGGAAGTATCAGTGTAGGGCAGCACTTCCCTGATACCTTCTCCCTTAATCAGCCCAAGCACAGCCTTTCTCCTGCTTCAAGGTCAAATGTTGCTGCAGCTGTAACTATTCTCTGGGAGATTTTCTGGCCTTGTTTAGCATGGTTATTCCAGGACATGCAAAAATTTCCCACGGTGATGTAAAGAAATTAGTCTGTTATGTTACACCATATTCATATACAGAAGAATATACACTGCTGATGGTTCTTCTCAACTCATGTCTGTTTTCCTCCCAGTTTTTCTGTGCTTATTGCATGTTGTCTTTGAATAGACTGCAGTCTCCTGTGGGTAGGAGTTAGTGGCAGAATCATGGTCCCATTGAAATGAGCAGTATTAATTTGCTTATATTTGCTCTGGTTTTAGGAAATTTGAATTCAAACACAAATACATCAAGGTATTTGGAAAGTCTTGTAGGAATAACCTAGTCCTGGCTGTATCCATTAAGAAATAGTACATCACAAGGAATGCTGAAGAGATCAGAATCTTTATCTGGCTACATTATCTTTGGTGCTGTGTATTAAATTATTTACAGTATAATTTCCTTTTTGCTTCTATCCCAGTATCTTTTAACTTTGGACTGAAAATCTATGGTTGATTTCGTGTGTCAAAGTACACTTCTTTTTCTAAAAGCAGAACTGCCTCTCCAGATTTTTTCTCCTGTTTTTCTTTTTTTCATTTTTTTTTTAAGCAAAAAATATTCCGAATTGTCTATTGTTTAACTGGTGTATAAAGAACAAAGAAAGAGAAGTAAGGTGCTTGTTCTGTACTGAGTCCTTCCCTGTATCATGAAGCATGTCAAGACAGATTTGAGGAACCTAGACTCTTCAGACTGAGGTGAGGACAGGAATGTCAGGACAACAACGTGATCTGTGTAGTGCGCACTATTCCCAGACGTTACTCGCAGATGCATGGGCTGGTTAAGCAGGCATTGAGGTGGATTGGAAGCTGGCTGAATGGCTAGGCCCAGGGATCTGTTTGCAGAACAGGTGGTGGGCAGTGGCACAAAATCTAGTTGGGAGTCAGTCAATAGCAGGAGTAAGTTGACTCCAGGGGTTAATACTCCAGTCCCACGTAACATCTTCAGTAATAATCTGAATGATGGGAAGAGTGTACCCTTAGCAAGTTTGCAGATGACACAAAACTGGGGGGAGTGGCTGTTACACTAGAGGAACGTACTGCCGTGTGGAGGGGTCTTGACAGGCTGGAGAAATGGTCTGACCGGAACCTTGTGAAGTTCAGTAAGGGGAAATGCAAAGTCCAGCAACTGGGGAGGAACAACGCCAGGCACCATGCTGGGTGCCACCAAGCAGGAAAGCAGCTCAGCAGAAAGGGACCTGAGGGTCCTGGTGGACACCAAGTTGAAACATGAGCCAGTAATTTGCTCTCGTGTCAAAGAAGACTAACGGTATCCTGGGCTGCATTAGGAGGAGTGTTGCCAGCAGGTCAAGGGAGGTTATCTTTTACCTCTTCTGTTCAGCACTGGCGAGGCCACACCTGGAGGATTGTGTCCAGTTTTGGGCTCCCCAGTACAAGAGGGACATGGGCATACTGGAGAGAGTCCAATGAAGGACCATGAAGATGATGAAAGGTCTGAAGCGCCTCTCCTATGAGGAAAGGCTGAGAGAGCTGGGACTGTTTAGCCTCAAGAGGAGAAGGCTCAGTGGGATTTTATCAACGTTTATGAATAATTGAAGTGAGGGTACAAAGAGGACAGAGCCATGCTCTTTTGAGTGCTGCCCACAGCCAAGAGGCAGCAGGCACAAACTGGAACACAGGAGGTTCTGTCTAAATATCAGCAATGGCACAGGTTGACCAGAGAGGCTGTGGAGTCTCCCTCCTTGGAGATCTTCAAAAGATGGTCCTGGGCAAGTGGCTATAGGTGACTATGCTTGAGTAGGGGTTTGGACCAGATGACCTCCAGAGGTTCCTTTCCCGCCTCAAACATTCTGTGATTTTGTGATGTTAACATTTTGGATTGTAGAATAAACGTGGTGTTTTTGCTTCTGAAATTGTGACAGCAGAAAAAAAAATAAGCTGTTTTGTTTGCATGATATTGCAGTGTTTGAGGATGGAAAGCGATGGCAAGAAACTTCTGATGCCAGAGCCATTTGGCTCTGGAAGATCCTGGTAATCTGCTGTTTATTTGAGGTAGATTTCTTAATCTTTTCATAATAGAAAAATACGAGAACACTCCATGCTTTGGCAGAATTATTCTAGAAAAAAAACTATAAGAGATGGAACCTTGTAAGAAGCCAAATTTTCAGCTGGAAAAAAATGCGGAAGTCAGTATATTTGTAACTAGAAAGTTTATCCCTTGCACAGGATTAATTTCCATGTTTTAAAATGCTTACTCATGCAATGAGTGATGCTCAACCCTGCTGCTGTTGATTATTTTTTTTTCTACTTTGTTTTCAGGTCCTAAGTTCAGTGTTGGAACTAATGAGCAGAAGACCCCACCTCAAGACATGCCATTTTCAGAAACTGACATCAATTTGGAGATACCCTTTGCAGAACAGGCAGCTAATACCAAAGACAGCTCAGTAGGCAAAATGTGCAAAGGTGGAGGTGGTGACACTCTTCCCCTGGTACATGTTTCCTATTTATTGCTCTCATTGTTTGTTTTCACTAGTTGGGTGGTATTGGTTGGATGGTATTTATCTGATACTGGGTGAATTAGGTTTAAAAGAATATTGTTGGACGGAGCTCTATGGGGATAAACCTTCTCAAGATAACTCATTTTTGGGAACAGTATTCTCAATAACATGGAAATTACAACTTTTATGCCTATTTATGTCATTGTTGTTCTAGGAAAACCCACTTTGTGTACACAATAACTGACTCGTAATATTAAGCTGGAATAGTGGCTTAGTTGTACACAAACTGTGTCCTTAGTTCATTCGTT
Organism: Cygnus atratus; assembly: GCF_013377495.2. Taxonomy (NCBI): domain Eukaryota; kingdom Metazoa; phylum Chordata; class Aves; order Anseriformes; family Anatidae; genus Cygnus; species Cygnus atratus. The sequence continues at coordinate 58,294,256 of NC_066364.1, read as the reverse complement.
TACAGACCCTTTACCTGTTATCTGAGGTGAGATGCTTTATCTCTGTAGTAGTAATATCTGTCATCTTCTGAAAAGGATTAGTGGATGCTTGTGGAAAACTTGTGTAGTTATCCAATGCAGATAGGTGAGGGATGAAAATGAAGAGCAGAATGGTCTATAGAAGTCTAAAGTGAAGTGGCGGGAAGCTAAGGATTACTTCGTGCTGTTTTGCTTCCCACCTCAAACAAAAGGCTAATTCAGAAAGAATCAAAATGGATACTAGGGAAGATCCTCCAAGGTGTTCTGTCAGTGATCTTCAGGCATCTCTTTATGGACCTCTCTTTGCCTAACAGTTCATGAGCATGAAGTTACATGTGACCTGTAAACTGGTGACTCCTGCAAAAACCATCTCTTTTGGCTCACAGCGTATCCAAACATATCTGAGTAAATGTAGTCACTGAAGTAATAATGTTTCACAGTTCTTTAAACACTTAATTTAGATAAAGACATATGCAGTTCTTTGAGTAGTAATTACCCCTTGTATCCTAGTTTAAACATTATAAACCAGACACTAACGGCTATTTAGAAATAGGTTCTGAAGTGTTTGAGTCACGTTTCTGTAATGCAGCTTATAACAAGGAAGTGAGAGCTACAGTCTAGTTTACTTCTGTATACATATATGTGTGTGTGTGTGTGTACTACATACAGTCATGGACTACATATAATCATAGACTCACAGAATGGTTTGGGCTGGAAGGGACCTTAAAGATCATCCAGTTCCAAGCCCTCTGCCATGGGCAGGGACACCTCCCACTAGACCAAGTTGCTAAAGGCCCATCTGACCTGGCCTTTAACAATTCTAGGGATGGGGCATCCACAACTTCTCTGGGTGGAAAGGAGCAGCAATATGATAGGAAAAGGAAGGGAGTTACCCATTTAAATCTACAATTTGTGTCTGTTGCATCTTCATCATTGGCAGCTATTTTTAAACTTTTATATTTGTGCAAATCAATGAAACCTCAAGGGAGGAGGCTGACTACATATCTACAATTTGTAAATTATGTTTATGTACAGTTTAAGTATGTACCATTGTAGCCATGTACCATAGCCACCAATTCATCTGTGCTATCACTGGGTCTGTACAGGATGAGAAAATCATTCTGGAGTACAATATTTGTTCTTTCCAAATGGAGAGGAAGGCTTATCAATGTTCCTGCTTTGAGTCATGCATCTGCTAATGTCAGGCACAAGCAGTTGTCTTACTTAGAAGGCTGCTGGTGAAAGATGGAGTTAAAAAAGCTTCTATGAGCTTCCTAGCTCATAGAGCTCGGTCTCTTCCTTTCCCTCTCATTTTCTCTCTCCCTCCAGTTCTCCCTCAGCTACCCCCCCCCCCCCCCCCCCCCCCCGCCCGGTATGAACTCATTTATTTATAATGGTGTCTGACTACTGCTTCTGAGTATTTATTGCAATAGAAATGCTCCATTATTACGTTCCCCCTTCCCTAATTAGGGAAGCCCTTTATTCTTATTCATATGGCAGTCAAATGTGTTATTTTTTGTGAATACGTGCAGGGGGATTTCTATCCCAATTGTACATGCATAGGATTGTGCGTGGATGGCTATTTCCACTGCTATAAATTGCAAAAGGATGCAGAAGGTGGGTAGGTGGAGTTTACAAGCAAGACAAAGCCAAACTCTTGTTGGAGGAGCCCAGTGAAATGACAAGAGGCAATGGGTATAAGCTGCAAGAAGAGAAATTCTGTTCTGCAATGAAAAAGTCCCCATGGGTGTGTTAAGCACTGAAATGGGTGCCCACGGTGTCTGCGGAATTTCTGTTATTGGAGGTTTTCAGAATTCAGTTGGACAACACTTTGAGCAAGCTGATCAGACTTTGAATTTAGCCTTGCTTGAGTGAGTAGTTGGATTAGATGAACTCCAGAAGTTACTAGGAACCTAAATCCTCCTATGACTCTACAATTGTCTGCTTTGCAAGCTATTTGTGGGATTCTTACATGACACAGTTAGTAGCAGTAGGCTTCACAATGAAAAGGTTGGGCCCTGAAGGCAGCACAGCCTTAGAGCCAAATAATTTGTTATGACTTGGATTATTCACTGTGCTACAAATCTCTGCTTTTAGAATTTCAGACTGCCAAAGGACAAAACGGGTACCACAAAGATTGGTGACCTTGCCCCTCAGGACATGAAGAAAGTCTATTCTTTAGCACTGATTGAATTGACTGCTCTCTATGACATACTTGGGACAGAATTCAAGCAGCAAAAAGCTGCAAAAATCAAAACCAAAGGTGAGTAAGAGTTTCATATTCTGAAACAAATTGGTCTGTTTTAATCCAGTGAAACAAAGGTATCTGGTTATTTATGACTTTCCTGGAGAAAATTTATATTAATATATAAATAGTAACATAGATACTGAACAGCATTTAATTATACACCTTGACTCAAGGCACATTTTAGGCAAGTTCATGCACAAAGTCACTCTAGCTAGGGGACTGTGCTCTCTATATAAAGTTAAAACTGAGGCCAGATACAGAGCAGATAAACAAGGAGAGAGGAAGGGGGGCCTTGCTCTCAGTAGCATGGTATACAGGAGGAATTGCTTCACAGAAATTAGTATGATCATATATTTGCTGGGAGAGTATATGTTTTGTTCTTTGTGGGTATTCTTCTCCTGCTCTCATGAAGCCAGATACTGTGCCACTCCAACCTTCTTGTTTTCCTTGTCCTTGGCTAGAAATGCTGGGAGCCTTTGTCACCTGCTTTCCTGTTACGTATGGTACAGACTTCCCTGTATCACATAGCCATGCCCATCCGATGTTTACTAAGGCCAGAATGCAGTTTTTGCTCTGAGTGGCATCATACCAAGTGGAAGTTTGGGTCTTTTGCAGAGGATTTTGAGGCAGTTGCAACATGTCATTTTGTTCTACAAGCCTATAAAGCATAGATACAATCACAGTGTTTTTCTTGGGAACTTAATACACCAATTTAAAGATGCTAGAAACTAGATGCTAGATGCTAGAAACCAATTTAAAGATGCTAGAGATTTTCAGTGTTTTGTTTGTTTTCTGTATTCCTGGCTTCTGCTAAATGTTTTACATGAGCTTGAAATGTGTTATTGGTTAATCACAAGCATGCTTTGGCCAAAACCCTGTTCTCAAGGTTCAGTGAACGTGACAGTGCAATAGCTCAGTTTAAATAATTGAAAGCAACTGAGGAGGCTGAGCGCTATGCAGCAAGGTACAATAGATTCTTCAGAATACTGTATGGGCTTTACAGTAGTAGAAAATAATTTCTTAAATGCAAACGACATGCAGACACATCTATGAGACATTGTTCCCTTAAATGTATTTCCTTCTCGCAGAAGTGCTTGTACTATTAGTAATACACAGGGAAGAGACAAAACATTTTCTTATATTTTGGGTCTTAGTTTTAATTAATTCTTCTTGCCAAATCTTACTGTTTATTGAGTTTTACTCATAGCATTATTATCTAAATGACAGGCAGTCATGAAGAGTACTGAATTGGTTAAAAACTCTGTTTTTCCCCAAATTAAAAAGATAGGCTAGACTTACCAAAATGTGTAGGAAAAAGACAGTGACATGTCAGCCTTCCTCCCCTACAAATCTGCTTTTGCAGTGTAATGTTTTAAGTGCCTTGTTGCTCTACCTGTCCCCATCCTCTTCATTCAGGAAGTGTTTGGCTAATTGATTCGTACAAGGGTGGATATATTGGCTGTTCCCTTTTGTGCTTGTGTACATAAAGATGATGAAAACATGATTCTTCTGTGGAATGCTGTGCTGTTGCCAACTTGGCCTTTTCATTGGCCTCCTACAGTTTGCTCTCCAACTTCATCTCAATAGAAACTGTATCGACAGGATTGTCAAGATGATAAAAACTATTGGGTATGGCTATTTGGTCTATGTATGAGCCTACATACTGTATTGGTAGACTTTTTATTCTGCTAGAGATACAAGAACTCCCTGATTTGGCACTTCAGATTATGTTTCTTAGATATATATGTCACATTCCCTCAAGGGCTGACATCTTTTTAGTAATTACAGCTGTTCTGTGTTCAATATTGGCATGGCATCATACCACGCAGGAGCTTTTAGGTACATGTAATGTTATATGCCGTTTTGGAAAAATGGCACATGCAGCAGTTATCAGTACTTGTGACAGAGTTCTTTGGCAACCGACTTTGGGTTAGTAGTTGCTGGTATAGCAGTGTTTCTGAAGTCATTCTCTTCTATTCAGCTGGGCCATAATCAAATGGGTGTCCCATTTATTTCAAGACTAAGGCTAGTTTTGCATCAAGGCTAGATTAACTGAGACTAGGTTTCATTTTATTTTTTATTTGTGCTACCTTAGCACCTTGTAAAGGCCATTTTCCAACCCAGATTTAACGGTACTTTTGCTTTTCAACAACTGGAAAAACAATTTCAACAAGATGTTGAAAAAAAAACCACAACACTTGAAGGGTTGAAAAGTGCTTCTTTGAAACGGTTGTAGGGAGGTATTGAGAGTAACTCTAGGTAATAACTACATGTTTAATTTTACCAGCCAAATTTTTTGATATTTTACTCATGCCTTTTGCATCTTGACTATAATAACTTGCACTGAATGGTGAAGATCTGCATTCCATGTTCATCATTACAACCATTCTACAAACCAGAACCATGCAGATGGTTCATGTATGCAATTTACTTCACTGTACTGCAGAATATATGGATGGTACTTTGAAGTCCAAACAGAAGAATCCTAATTTATGGTTGAAGGAAGAGATGAATGAGTCACTTTAGCCACAATGTTTTGTGTAATAACTTGATTGTCAAAGACATTTAAACACTTTGAACAAAAGGTCAATAGCTCTGAATGAATAGGATTATCAATTCAAAAATACAGTTTTATGCCACTACCTCATGTGTTGGAACAGATAAGGATAATATCTCAGTTTCTTTTGCTTTCTTCTTCAGACTCTGGCTTGTTTGGTGTCCCACTGTCAGTTTTACTGGAACAGGATCAGAAGAAGGTGCCAGGCACCAAGATCCCGCTGATTTTTCAAAAGGTAAATAGGCACAAACAAGTCAACTTGTTCCATACCTGCAAATGACAATCAAATAACATTTTGTCCTGAATTTATTTGCTCCCTGTAGCAAAGCTTTCTCCAGTCAAAGTTATTTTAACTTTCATTTGCAGCTTTATTTACTAATTTAGTAAATGTGATGTTTTGCATGTTTTGACTTAAATGAATTGAGCTTGCTTTTTGTTGCAATTGCTCTCCAATTTATGAGCATTATGAGTGATTACTGGTGTGTTCCAGCATACTTAGATCTTAGTACTAAGTAAAAGTACTTAGATCTTCTCTGTTAAAGTTGTAAAGAAGAGTATGTGTGAGAAAGTTAGTACTGTATCTCTAATTTTACCGTAATTATTTTGAATCAACATTTTAACAGGGGTAGTAGTTGGGATTTATTTTTGAAGCCTGAGTAGTTTTGGAAAAAAACTGCTTCAGTCTCTGAAGGAGGTCTGTAGACAATACAGTTTTCTTTTTTAATTAAATAGACAAACTCTTTAATTGTGTTCACAAAATGCATGAGCCGAGAGCCATATTAAAGGTTTTATTCTACATCTACAACAACTCTAATCCATTTCTAAACTGTGTTTGTGTGCCTACATGTAATATATGTTTGTACACACACACACATGAGTACATAAAGATTCCCATATATTAGAACTATCTATGAGTAATTTTTAATTGACATCTTCATTTATGCAGTTTGGTTTGTGTTTGACAGTTGATTTCCCAGATAGAAGAGACAACTCTGGAAACAGAAGGACTTCTTCGAATACCAGGAGTTGCAACAAGAGTAAAGGTAAAGCATTGCATGGATTCTCAGCACCTTCAAAAGCTTATCTGCACTCAGTGATTTTATTTAGTCATGAAAATATATTTTAATGCCAGGTTCTTATTAAAATCTTCAAAAACAGAAAGCAAAATCTCTTCAGAAAGAAAACTGGGTTATATTAGCCAGGAAGCTGATGGTTTGATCCAGTGTAGTTTTGGGGAGAGTTCAAGTTGGAAGCAGAGTCAAGGCTATGTTTCAAATTCAGTTGTGCCAAAATCTCATTAATTCTTGGCACAAGCTTTCCAGCCTCTTGCTTTTTCCCTGAACTAGCTTAATCATCTGAACAGTTCATACACAGTCTTTCAACCCCAGGAGAAAGCTTTTTTCTGGCATTGTGAGCCTGCTTTAATAGCTAGACTTAACCCGTGTTACAGGGCAAGGCAGCCAACATGCACTGAAGAACCCCTCAGATTTATTTTTATGAACAGCAATATAACTGCTCAGCTCTCTAAGCGCAATCTTGTTAGGCACGTCCGTTCACACTGACACTTTGCAGAGTGAGTGCCAATTACACACAGGCTCTTCCCCAGTATTTGCCTTAATGCAGGAAACTAAATACACAGTATGATTCACACCAAGAGTCAATGTGTTAAAAAGATGGTCTGCACTGGTTTTAAATGCTAAATAGAAAGGATAATTTAAGTGGATTCAGCTGTCTGAAGACATCTGCCAGCCTCTGTCATGTCAAACTTTGTCCAGCAGCTGGTTCATTAGAAACAACTGAAAAGAAGGGAATATTATGGAAACTGGCTTTGTTTATTTACCAGTAACTATGAGGTTTTTTTTTACAAGTTTCCTTCATTCTTTATTTTCCACTCTTCATCAGTTCTGCATACTGGAATGATTTTGGAAAGATTTTGTTTATTTATTTATTCTTTGATCTTTATCAGTTTAATACAATTTCCCAGGCAGAGGATCATTAACTATTTGACTTTCATTATTTTTTTGCTTATTTATTTGCAGAATTTGCTTCTTTGAATTAAGTAATTGTTTTGTTAGTAAAGGTGTTACATTCTTTTACTTATTTAAATGGAAAACTTTATAGGAAAACAAAGAATTTGGCATACTGAAGGACCAATGTTCTCTCTAATTTTACTAAACATTTTTCTCCTGTACAAAAAAATATTCCTTCTTATGTATCTTCACAAAATGGTGCAGATAATATGAAGAAAAAAAATCACTATCTTACTCTATAGATTTTAGAGTTCTAATTAAGAAAATATATTGCATATTTACAATACCCTATAGTTGAATACATTTACTGTAAAACCTTAGAGTTGGTCCATTAGGATGCATAGTTAACATTTCTGCTCTTGCCTCTCCGATAAAACAATTCATTTCATCTAGTAGTTTAATTCTACATTAGCCATGGTGATTTAGTCTAAATGTGGGTGGAAGAGCTGGAGAGGCTCAGAGGGAAAATTTTCATCTTCATTTCTAAAGCTTGCTTTTGTTGATGGGAAGGAAATGATACCCACTTGACTTTAGACATCAGAGTTAGTATCTTAGTACTCTTGAACCTCCTATGTAATCCCTGGAGACAGAAGATCTTCCCTGAAGACAGTTGAGAACATCCAATTTTCACGTCAGTCTCAGTGTCCACATTTTCTTAGGAAATAGATCCATTTTCCATTCAAAGTTAAATTCAGTGAGAACAGTATCTTAAAAATGTATCTAGTACTCTCTATCCAATGTGCCCTTCTTGTCCAGATAAATAATTAAGGCCACATTCTTCCATAGCATTTTCCCTCACTTTGTCTCACATTCTTTGCAAAACAAGTAAGTGTCTTGTTCTCTGTCTGGAAGAACTTAGGCACTAAGAAGGGAGATGCTTGCTGAGAGGTGCCTGCAGGGCCACTGGCCTCACTGGGACAGGGATTCCAAGGCCGATTCCTGCTCTGCCAGACTGGGAAACAAATGAAGTGCGTGCAACGGGACTGATGCTTATGTGGGGACTAAGAACAGCTCAGTCATTGCCGTGTTCCCATGCTTAACATCTCTAGAAGCTCAGTTGTAGCACTGTCACGAGGGCAGGGTTTACAAGGCGTCATTGAGACTATCAGTGCTGTTTATTCTGCTTCTTAACAGCATATTTTGCAGTCTCCTTCCATGGAGAACTTGACATCCAGTACTAGACAAAGGTCTATGGGTCCAAAGGCATGGAGTTCCCTACAGATGGCAAGACATCCAGCTATCCTGTCACCCTAATCTTTTCCCTTTACTTTAAAAAGAGAACCAGCCCCACCTTAATATATGTTTTGATAAGAAACTGCGTGTCAGTGTGCATAATTGCCATATTTATCTAAGAAGATGGTCATGCATACATTAAATCAGTATCCTTTGGTATGTAGTTTCAGGATAGTTGAGTATGACAGCCACATCTTAATGTTTCTGGGGAGGAGGAGAAGCCGTAACTCTTACATGAATGAATATGGTATCTGGTTCTTATATTCCATATGGCCCCGAGGCAGGCCCATGGGATTTCTTCCTGTATAGTTTGGCAGTCTGCTGCCTATTACTACTTGTTTGCATTCAGTGCTTCTGATCTCCAATTTATCTTTTTGTAGCAAAAGATCGGTGGCAGCTGGAGTTAAGTGATATTTCAGATATTCCCTTTTTTTTTTCCCCTTCCAAAGTAAGGAAAATATTGCCATGTGTATAATGTATAACTTACAGCAGACGAATGTTATCGGTGCTCTCTGTGTCTACTACCTTTCAGAGTCTTTGCCAAGAACTGGAAGCAAAATTTTATGAAGGGACTTTCAATTGGGAAAATGTAAAGCAACATGATGCAGCAAGTCTTTTAAAACTCTTCATCCGTGAACTGCCTCAGCCACTCCTCACTGTGGAATATCTCAAAGCTTTCCAAGATGTACAGAGTGAGTAGTGTCCTTTCTGTCTCAGTTGCAAAGAAGTGATACCAGTGCCGAGAAGTGCTTCTTTGCCATAGCAGCATTTTCATTAATATTCTGTGAAACCAAAAAAGAACAAATAGGACTTCTCATCAAAAAGATGGGTACATTTTTGCTAATGTACAAATACCATTTTTCATGAAACATCTACTTCAGTAGTTTACACATAAAATAAAAAAGCACAGTCATTTTCTGATATGCTTCTAATAGTCTTTAGAACTATTATAGATGAGTTATAAGAAAATTATTTAAGATGGTATCAGTTTATAAACGATATTTGTTTCAAAAGAAAACAATAGCAAAGATACAATAGTTCTGCAGAAAATCCAACAAATGGTAGTTTATTCTGTTTAACGTAGTCATGGAGGATATTTTATCCATTTACAACAGGAAAAGTTAGACCAGAATTGTCAGAACTGCTGGTCATCCCTGATCCCTTGAGATCAGTAAGTTCCTGTGAAAATGTCCTCCTTGCCAACTGGTCACCAAGACAGTAAACATACTGGTTGTAATAGAAAGAAAGCAGCTTTGTGGAGTGAGGATCCACAGACGTCAACTCCCCAGCCAACACAGGAGTGTTGGTTTGAGACAAATCTATTCCTGTCTTTTGGTAGGCTGAATGATGGCTCATTTCTAAGGGTATTTTCAGGGAATTCCCATGGACAGGCAGTCAGTCTTAACTGTTGGCTGTTTCACTCTCCAGTCTGAGAGCTCCTTTCAAGGTCGCAGGCCATTCAGTTGGTGTGCATAGGAGCTGGAGCTTAAGCCTGTTACATAGTGGTGTTGATTTTGCAGCAATGAGCAGCAAATTAAAGCAGGCCAGAATGTTTTCAAGTGATGCTGGCAGCTAACAGCTCCTCAAGGTTGTTCCACTTAGCAGATACTGATTGGAGCCAGGATGGTTTCTGCTTGCCACTCCTGAGCTGTCTGAAGGCTTATGTGGTTTTACTTATCCAGAAAATACTTAGGTAACAGGGTGCAACATACACGGAGCCAAAGGATATGATATAAAACAGACATAACACTTCATAGCCTACTATTGTTTAAATTGTCTGCCCATTGTGTGCATACAGTAAGATTAAGGTGTTAGAGGAAAAAGGGCCATCTTTGTGACAGTAAACAGGATTTTTCAAGAGAGTATTTAATTAGTGTGGTTAGACTTTAAATAACTTAATTTAAACAACTTTGTTAATTTAAATAATTTAAAGAACTAAAAGTAAAACGTTATTTAGGTAAACAGATGGAAAACCATGATTTAAGTAATGAATTTTAATTGTTTTGCAATTGTATTTTAACTTAATTTCCAAAGAAAAGGTTGGTTCTTATTGCTTTTTGAGCATTGTGGCATGGGGTTTTGGAACTAAATTTAATCCTCACTTTTATTGTATGTCTTTCTAAGCACATAGGCACACTGTTGTCACTGCTTGTATGTTTTAAATGACTATATAATTTGCCACTAATTTATTCATATCCCTACTTTATTACTATGGTAGAAAGTAGTCAGCAAGCTGGTTTTTGTTTCATAGATGAACTTTTTTTTGGCTGTATCTCCCAAATAGCTTTGGAAGAAATGTATTTGAAATAGCAGTTCAGTTGGAATCCCATTAGAATACACAAAAACAGCCCTGTTGAGCTTTGAAATAGTGTAATAAAACTATGTCAGGTGTAGGTACCCCCTTCTTCACCTGCGTTATGTATGGCTTGATTGTTAGGAATCTGCTGAGAAGACTTGCCAGAGCACTTTCCCTAAGGCATGACAGGAGGAAGTTTGTCACAATAAGAAACCAGAGAGAGCTGGGGCTTTCCACTGCTCCATGCTGGTAGGATGTGGGAACTTTCCTAGGACGCAGAGAAATTGAGGGATGCACTCATCCAGCATCTTGGCTGAATGACTCACCACCTAGCAGTTGGGTAGATGGCAGAACCGATGGCACTTTTCTTTACTTAAAGCTTGCCACGTTTAGTATGACATTTACTGCTGCAGATATGTGTTAAGCTTGTCTGCTATTGTCTTTATCCCCACTGGTTTGCCACTGCAGCTACTGCTGCTCATGTTACTGGAGACCTGCCTTACTCAGCAACCTGTGGTATTCCTTCTGCAGGGGTGACCTGGGAGACGGTGCAACTGTTTAGACAGTCAGACAAACTGTGACAGCAGTTTTGAATATACCCTGTTGTATGCTGGGGCACAGGATTAAAAAGGGAGGAACCATTAGCTGACTAGTTTTACTTCATAATGTTGCAAAATTAAGAATCACAAGGCGTCGAAAAAGGACTGCCAGAAGATTGTTGAGTCATACAGCAACTGAATCATACGAGACCATTTGGAAATGACTATTAGAAAAGAAGGATCTGCCAGTCCTTTGTCATACTATCACAACAAGCCATATGTATGCGTTCAGCATTTTACAAGAGGTTTCCACTTTAAAATCATGGTGTTTGAAGAGGACAAATGACAATTTTAAAATACTGAGGTTCATGTGCTTCACTGGCAGATCTTCCAACGAAGAAACAACAGCTGCAAGCTTTGAATCTTTTGGTTATCCTTCTACCTGAAGCAAACAGAGACACTCTGAAGGTTAGAATTGCTAATGCTTTTTTCCTGCACTTTTGTCTGTTTCTGTGAACCCATTTTTACAAACAATGTTGTCTTTTAGCACCCTTCTTTTTAGTTCAAAGTTAATGCTGGAATTAATGATTCTTTTTTTTAAAATTTATTTCTCAGAACTAAAAAAAAATATATAAATGACTTAGGACCCTAATTCCTCCCAAATGACTTTAAAAGTATGATTTGAAATTTTTCCGGATTGCAATAATCATCTCACAGTGAATGACTTTTTCTCTTACAAGTTTTTTTCCTTATTTTAGCAGCAGCAGTTATTATTTGCAATGAAAAAAAAAAGTATTATAATACTATGGATGAACATTTGCTTTTATGAAATGGGTTTAGCTCTTTTGTTTCATTCTTCACTTTTGCCCGTGCTGTGTGCTTCAACCCAATAAGCAAGAAATTTACACTTCCTATTGATACATGCAGTACATCACTCTTGGAAACATCCAACTTGGGCTTGTCCTTTTGTAGCAAAGCCAGCCATCTTTTTCAGAATATGCTTACTATTTTGCTACAATGAAAAATGAATTTGCAGGATTTGTATGGAATGCAGAGTATCTTCTACTATAGCCAAAAAAAACCTATTAGTTCTTATTGTTTAAACATAGCTTCCTTTTTGAGTTATTTGCTGTGTGGAAGCACTCAGGAGGGTTCCTGACTTGAGTTACAAATATCTGGAACCGACTTAATTGAAGACTGATGGTTTGTAACTGGCTACCTCTCATTCACAATGCAGTGTGGTTTACTCATGAGTTGTGTACCTTACAGAACTAGCTATTCCATGTTTCCATGACAGCTGGCATTATTGTGTTCACTTTCTATTTAAGAAAAGCCAATAGTAGTGTTTTCAAAAGTATCTGTGTGATGATACTTACGCACCTACATAAGAAGTGTCTTACTCTACAGAACTTCAAAGTCGCTTGAATGTTTTTGAAAAATGTTATCCACAAAATTAACAAGAATTATTTACTTCATTACTTAAAGAAAACTTGCATTGCAGTCTTGTGAAGGAACATATCCACAATTCTTATTCTAATTGCTTTAATGTAGTTTTATTAGGTATAAATAGATTTTTCCAAGAATATGTAGCATCATGTTTCACTCTAACTTTTTCTTGTGCAAAGTTGAGCTTTAAGTTCTGCTGTAATTTCAGGTACTGCTTGAATTCCTCCAAAGGGTAATTGATCATCGAGACAAAAATAAAATGACGCTAAACAATGTTGCAATGGTGATGGCCCCAAACCTTTTCACATTTCATGGGTTTGGCTCAAAGACTATTGAACAAAGCGAGTTTGTTATGGCTGCTGGAACAGCAAATGTCATGCGCTTTATGATTCAACACCAAAAACTCCTCTGGACAGTAAGTGTATTCCTAAGGGGGGAAAAAATACATAAATTTCACAAACAAGGCATCTGAACAAAGAAGTAAAGTGAACTTATTTCCATGATTTAAAGAAAGATGAGCCCCATCCAGCTGGGGCCTTGCTTATAGGTAGCAAGATAGGAGTGAAACAGAATCATATTTACATATTGTGTTGGAGTTAAGGTCTGACGGTCAGAGTTTTAGTATTTAGTATGTACCATAAGTGAACTCAAAAATAAGTCCTTGGGGAATCCTTGTATTTGGCCTATTGGTAGGCATTGTTACAAGGAATTTATTCTTTTCTGCTTAGAGATATTCATAGCACACATGGTGTTTTAGTCCATTTCTCTTTTGGGCCAGACTTTGTATTATATAAAACATGCTTTGATAAAAACATGAACTTGTGTCATGGTTCTCAAGCAAAGCTCTCACTTAGACAGACTGGAGAACTTCAAGCTTTGCTGTCCATCAGGAACTTTAAACAATCTTGACTTTTGCTGCAAATGTGGAATAGTTACTACCGCCATGGCACAGACAATGTAAAATGTGCTGAGTAATTTTTTTATTTTTTTTTGCTGAGGAGAGTAAAAACACTGTATGATTCCAACTCTCTTCCTCTGAGAGCTTACTGAATCGAATATAATATCACAAATGTAGCGTTTTTTTAAATTGTTTCAAAACTTCATATTATTTGAATCTAATTTCTACTGGAAATAGATATTTTTTTCCAGTTCTACTTAACAATCTGTAAATTTACAATGTTTGATAAGTTATTTATGGAAGTGATGTATATATTCATACTTACTATCTATATTCATCTAGATTCCCAAGTTTCTTGTTAACCAAGTGAGAAAACAAAATGCCGAAAGCCAAAAGAAGGAGAAAAAAGACAAAGCTATGAAGAAACTGCTGAAAAAGATGGCTTATGACCGCGAAAAGCATGAGAAACAGGACAAGGTCCCTAACGATGTAAGGAAACATATATCTGAAATACTATATTAATAAGATTACCATCTCTAGTGAAAAAGTGGCCATAGCTGAGAGGATATCTGCATTTATTTATCAGAGAGTTTCAATAAATAGCAGGTTACTTTATGGGTTTTATAGTTATGGGTTACCAGAATGACACATTTGGAAGGTTGGGCTGTTTATTTTTTCTCCCTATTTTTCAAAATATTTCTATTTTGAAAAATGATATCCCATAGATCATTTCAATTCGGGCATCTGAAACAGTAGTAGGTTAGGTCAGTATTTGTAGAGAGAACAAAACACAAACTCTCTACTAGGTTGCAGTATTTCTTATTTAACAGTGTTTGGAAACTAAGCTAGTATTTAATTCTCATGCCTATAGGAGCTCCCACACCACTGAGCTCTGTCTCAATGAATTTAAGTATTCCTGGTAACGTGAAGCATGCTATAGCATGCACAGTAGCTCTCCCCTTCTCCCCTCCCTCTATCCCCCCAAAATAAAACCAACAAGCAAAACCAGACAAAACCATTACCAACAACAAAAGACAAAACAAATGTGAAAACTGATAAACTGCTTCTTAATTAGCTATTGTCCAAGTGTCCACTCCCAACTTATCCCTGTGAATACAGCCTTTAGTTCAGTAAGTGACTACTGCTAGTGATGTCAAGGCATGTAGCACTCTTCATAACTCTTAAAAAGGCCAAAAAAAGTTCCTTGGCAATATAGTGTCATTATTTTCCTTTACTTTAGAAGTATTTTAATTGAGCTCCTCCCGCTGACTTTTCAAAAATATGTCTCATGCATTTTGAAATTGCTTTTTATTTACAATTTTAATGAAGTTAATAATTACAAGTGATAAAGCTTATTAGACTATACAGAATAGCATCTAAATTATAATGCATTTGAAATACATTTTTCCAATATTTTAAATACATGTACAGATAGCATCAAATATATGTGACCCCATAACATACTGAATACTTACTGGATTAAGTTGCTATGAAAGTACCGTTTTATGGGTTGAGATCATATTGAAGATTCCGGTGAATTAGAGACATCTTGTGGTAGCTTGTAAAAATGCATTGGTCAGAATCTTTCTCTTATCAAGCATGTGCATGGCAAACTCTTATTAAAAAATAAATAAATAAATAAAAGGTTGTCATATTCTGCTAAAAGCACAGTTTGTTAACATCATATTAAGATAAAAAATAGAATACGGTGAATATATTATAATATCTGCCATATCTGCCTGGTTTGATTCTATAAGTATACCGTTTCTTTTTTCTTTCTTTTTTTTGTTGAATCTGCAAAAAGATGGATCCCTATTTGCAGCCGACATCTGCTAGAACCATATACCTACATCCTGTCTATACCTAAATGAGGTTCCTTTTGTATGCAGTATTTGACACATCGTTAAATGTCCAAAATGAATTAATTCCTTGGGTGATACCTAGCCATACTTTCATATTTATTTGAATATATTTGAAGGAATCTATACACAGAATCTGCTATTATCTACAATTTTAAAATAAAGCTAATTAAATATTGACATTTGTTTTATGCTGTCTAATAAAAAGAGGATTCTTTGAATACAATTCAGTTGAATTAACATGAGCTGACACTTAAAGAAATGCTGCCATCCCCTGTTCAACATGGAAATAACAGCAAATACACTGAAATAGGCAAGTGCTTTTGCAATCCTCAGAGGATTTTTTATAATTCAGTGCTGTTGATTTTGGTAGTAAAATATGCCTTTTTAATCCACTAGAGAGCTAAGACTGGAATGTCATGCAATACTTACCCAAACTTCATCCCCAAACATAAATGTAAAGTTGCTTTTAAAGAATTTTCTTTAAGCCCTAGAAATCTCTGGGGATTCCCTGCAAAACTAAATGGTAGATTTTTTCTGAAATCCTTCATTCTTATTCAAAGCATTCCGTAACTTGGGTGCCTGCAAACAAGTACTCTTAAAATCATATTCCCAAATATGATATGGCTTCATTGTAATGACTTTTATACGTTTTTCCATATAGCTAAAATTAACTCAGTTCTTTAAGAAAACAAAACAAAACACACTTCTTTTTTTTTCAATTTTCAATTTGAATCGACTTAATTTGAAATTGAGGAGATTTAACTGTGCAGTTTGTGAACTGAACTCCACTATTAGTTGGCAAGTGAAGTACTTAAACTTGTGGTGGATCACCGCTCCAGAGAAAGCTGTTTGTAACTTTTAAAATTTAATCATCCTGCTTGCAGCTGAATAAAAACTAAGTGAAAGTTGCTGTTTTCTACCACATGCTATGGTACCGCATGTAGTTAAACATAGATAGCCAGAGCTTGTGTCACTTACATAATGTTCAGAAATATCACAGTATCGGCATTCTCAATGACAGTCAGTTCACTTGGTAATCTGTGTAAAGGATAAAATTTCATCTTATCTCTGATGAGGCCTTTCACTCAATCACATTTCCCTTTTTAAGACAGAGGTTAAACAAAAATTACTGTGCAAGGGGAGCAGATTTGGGGCAAAATCTCTGTACAGCGCTAAGAGCAGTTAATGGGGCTCATGAAGGCTGATTGCTTTTCAGAGCACCTACACATACAGCTCTACGGTCCATATTTGTGTTAGGGAGCAAGTCTTTATGTTGCTGTTGGTGTGCGTAGTGCCCTAGGCCAGGCAAGGAAAGATGCTCTCGGGACTAGGTACTTAACTACTAGCATAGCCAGATTTATACCGTCTGTCACTATATTCCTGTCACTATTGTTCCAAAATAGCAGTCGTGTTAGTGGCACAATGCAATGCTACTGGACTTCTCTAATACAAGTTAGAATAACCAATGAGTCGTTTAGCCATTTTGTTTGTATAATGTTTGAATTTTCGTGGTATAAACTTTTGCTGAATTTGTTGGCCACTGTTCTTTCAGACTTTAGCAAGTTCATTTGGAATTCCAGATTTGTTCTACGTAACATTTGTGCCCCATTCCTGCTTGGTATCATTTGCACATTTCATAGGTATATGTTCTATTCCATCATCTGTGCAGTCACTTCATTCCTGTCTTTGTCTAGCCTGATGAATATCTAAGTGTATCATGCAAAATGGACCACAAGAGACCCACCCCAGATCCAACAGCCAAGCACCTGTGGCTCTTTTGTGAAACATAGATCAAGCTTTCCCCAAAAATGCTATCTTGAATGTTTTAAACTATGCCATGCAGAGAACATTCCTTCTGCAAGTCAGCTCCTAGGTGGTTGTGGTCACTTTTTCTGTCGCACCAACTTGCGTGATGAATGGGCTAGAGGATGCTTAGTGTCTGTTCTTTCTATAGCTGGGCACCAGGAACATACAGTGCAGCTGCGCATGCGTTCTTCTGTAAAAGCAGGTAGTAAAAGTGGCAAAATGCATTCATTAGCTGAGCTGATAATGATTCTGTTTGAATAAACAAAGTAATTATTCTGTTTGATCTGTGACCGTAATGCTACAGCTCTCTAGATATTTCTTGTTCCGTCTCTCATACACTCAAGGCAGGCTTTTTAAAATACTTACTATATGCCTGCTGTACAGAGAAAAAGACTTATCCAGCTGAAGTTTGAAAAGTCTCCATAAAATGAACTGAGACAAACTAACACAGAATTGTGTACTAAAATGAAAAAAATTTACTGTGCTGAATTTGATGAAAGACCAGTTATTAAATAACCTTTGCATCCTTGAAAGTTTCCTTTCCTTTTGCCAGGAAGTATGATCCCAACAGTTTGAAAAATGATAAAAGATGTTTAAACAGGAGTTAGCTTTCTAGTGAATAGCTACAGCCATTATTTTCATAGGTGGAGGCCTTAAAGATAGATATAGGGAATTGCTCTTTGAGATCAGTTGCAGCCTTATGAATCTTTGATTGCATGTTTATTATGAAATTCTCAGTTTGGTAATTCTTAATGATTTAGACATAAATAGTTATTCTGTCTATTATTTTTAAAATTGATAGTAAAAGGACCAGATATAGAAGGATTGTCTGGTTAAAATTACTTACCATGGCACATCACCTATGTATATTAATGAGCCTTTCTCAAGCTGTGCTGTGAAGCTGTGCTTCTGATTCTGATCACATTTATACTTGTTCTCTATTAGTTTAGCTCAGATGGTTTCAGAGAAACTGTTCTAGATTCCTAGGTGCCCAGATTTGTTCATTGATTTTGGAAGAATAAATGTTCAGCCTTAAAATTGCAGTAAACAGTGGGGAAAAAAAAGAAGAGAATGAACTGTCATAATCAACCTTGGCTACTGATAGTCTTACATTTATTTTCCTATCAAAATGAATACATTCTGGTAAATGGTAATGTAATGCGGATAGAAAAATTACCTTAAGATTTTCAGGAACAGAAATTAGGACCTTATTCACAATAAATTATGCCTTCTGTAACTTCAATTGCATGTACTGTAAGTTGAACAGAAAAAAACATCCTTTGGAGCCCTCTTTCTCTGTAAGTAATATGATTGATATTCATCATCAGCTATTTTTGAGTTGAAATAAAATACAAATCCATTCTGTAGTCAGACCTGCAGGTTGGCTAGCTGAATATATTCTGGAGAATAAAAAAAATAGAGATAGAAAGCTGCTGTAGTGAATACCTGTTTTAAAAGGAAATTATACTTCCTGAAAAGAGGAATCATTTAAAGTAGAATGACCCATGAATACTTTGCGATTTTTTTTTCTTTTCCTCCATGAAGATCAATTTAAATGAAAAGGGAAAGGTTTCTTCTGGAAGTTTTCATAGCGGTGGTATGGAGGAGTTGCCTGGCATTCATGCCTACAGCAAGCATCTTCCATATCAATCTCATGTGCTTCTTATCATACCCTAGAGTGTTCTTAATAGAGTGGTAATTGTTATTGTTATTAACATCTTTGAAAAATAATTAAATACTACTGTTCTTTTGTTCTAAAATTCTTCCTGCTGTTAAAAAGAGATTTGAAGTTCTGGTGTAATTTACTGAATTTCTGTGTAGTTCTCATATTTCTGCAGCGAAGTGCAGTAGACAGTAGTGGAGTGCACTTACAGAGCACTGTACTGTTACTTATTCCATACTGTATTTTGAGAAACTCATCAAAGCCAGCTGCTAGCAGCTTTGTTCCAACACCATTATTGCTTTACAGGCTGATGTTCCTCAGGGAGTGATACGGGTGCAAGCGCCTCATCTTTCGAAAGTTTCCATGGCAATACAGCTGACAGAAGAACTGAAAGCCAGTGATATAGTAGCCAGGTTTCTCAGCCAGAAAAGGTACAAACACATTTTTATTTTCTTAACTTGTCAGGAAAAGTGGATTTTCATATTTTCTATCAAGAAAAAAGTTTTAAAACAGTTTGAATCCAAATGAGTTCATGAATCTTAAGGTCAAATTTATCCTGTTAGAATAAATGCGCGAGGAATTAACCTAGTGTTTCTAATACCACTAAAGCTCATGAAGCCTTCAGGAATGCATGAGTGCTGTTAGTAGAAAATTAACTGCTATTTAGTCTGATGGGTCAGGAATACGTTTGTAACTTTCTGGGAAGAAGGAAGGATCTCCAAGAAGAGAAGTCAAAGAAAGAAATGAGAAAAAGAGAAAGAAAGCATTTAATTAAAAATCCATTCATATATAACTGTATTATAGGTTTTGGAATATAAATATGTGAAAATGTTGCTTGTGCATTGATTTAAAAGGAAAGCTACATTTAAGTCATCCAAATCCATTTAGAAAGAGAGAAGTTTTAATCAAGCTTTTACATCTACTTTATATATATATATATATATATGCCCATATATATATATATGGGCATAATAAGAAATCAGAATAGACTTAAAAAAATTAACACACGTGCATCATATATAACTATTCATGCTAAAGGAATAACATGATGCTCTGGTTGAGATCAAGAAGCCACTTTTTCCTAAATGATGTTTACAGGGGCTTAAACTTTTGACAGAAAGTTATTTTCTGGCTGCACCATAGCATATATTATTACAGTTAAGCAGTGAGAAAAATAAAATCTCTTGATAATTTGGGGACTTTATTCTTCCACTGTCTGTTTTTTTATTGCTTTTAGCTGCAGCAAAATTATAAACAGCAAGAATGTGGTTTCCCCTACCCAACCACTTGGCTTTTTCAGAAATGTGAACTGTGTAAGGGGAGTACTTATTTTTGCAGCAGCAGTGAAAGAAAAATTAGAGGGTAAATATCAGGCTGCTTGCTAATAACAATGGAATGCTTTTCAAAAATCCACAGTTTCTTCATGCCTATCTTGTTATACCTTTTCTGTAGTTTATTGCTCACTTGCAGGACTATTCATTTGCACTGGCATGCAAGGGTATTCTTGTTCACTTACTGTATCAGTAAATGAGTATAAACACAAAGGGTTTACAACTGGTCCACTGCTAATCTTAATTAGCATAACTTCTCCCAGACGTGTCTCAGTGGTTAGTGTACATGCTCTTTTGCAATACAGTTAATCAGTGTTTTCTGTTCCTGACAGTGGAAATGTTCAAACACTCAAGAAAGAAGAGGTCTTTCTTTATGAAATAGGAGGAAATATTGGTAAGGATGGCTTCTGAACAACTTCTCTTGCTATAATAGGATTGCTTGGCGCTTTGTCCATGCACTTTCATTGAGTGATTGCATTTATTCACATCCCTAATTCTCCCTGACACTGAGACAGAAAGTTAACCTTGGGGAGAAGGAAGCAGAAAAGGTGATATGATCATCATATTAGTAGTACATTATTATCTCTCCTAGAGGAAGACGGCTGCTGTTACAGGTGTTCCTGGTACGTATGTACAATGAAGAAGCATAAAAAGGTTGAATAGAAAGGTGCTTGAAGTTCATCTTCTTCATCTCTTTGTATTGAGGCATAATAAATGAACTTACAGCCCTTCATGCTTTGCATTAGAGTTTTGCTTGCAGGTTCCTACAGGGAAATAACCACTGAAACAGAAAAGTGACCTAGTGATGAAAGACGGTTAGTCTATCCTGCTCTGTGTAACCATTGATTAAAGCAAATAGCAGATCAGCAAGGTTAAGTCCAAAGGATGATTTTGGATGCAGATCTAAAATTTTCTTTGATGAATGCAAAAGTACTTTTAAACTAGGAATCAGTTCCCAATCACAGTATTTTTCATATATTGAGAAAACAAACCAAAAAACTAGAAAACACTTCTGTACTGGACTTCTGTATTGTATTGAACATCTTACATTTGCTTTTTCCTTTTGAAGCATGGCCTTTTAAACTATTTGAAGCTTTAAAATTCCATGAATACCCAGTACTTCTGTACTCTGCAATTTAAAATCCTGTATATAATTGCTGTTTTTAGCATTCTTCCCTTTTATCTATCCACTACTTTAAATCAATTTTTCTAAACTGAAAAATTTAAATGTAAATTAAAAATAACACTTTCCTACTTTCCCTACAGAAGATATGTTTTAGGGTTTTTACTAAGTCTGAAGTCAAAAAATAAGTTACTAAGATATGTGGATGCCAGATGAACATATTATCTGTTCTCTTGCATATCCAGTATGTACACACATTTGCCATGCCTGTTAAAGCAGCTTGTGATCCCAGATATACAACTGTTTTAAAGGAGGGGGACTGTCTTTTTTATTATATAGAGGTGTTACCATTTTAGAAAAAGTTTTTGCAACAGAACTCCTGTGAAACTGGAACAAGCTAGTATCACTTTAAACATGTGACGGAAACTATCCGTCTCTTGGGGCAAATATATGGCCAGTTGTAGATTTTTTTTTTTTTTTTTTTTTATGGAGTAGGTTAGAAAATTTAGATGCTTCCTTGGTTTGAATGACTCGTTAACAGACAATTTTAACTTTGATCACATCTTACAAATACTAGTCTTTATTAATATTCTCAGCTGAAATAAGAGAAACTCCCTGATTTTTACATGCTGTACAGGTAAAACCAGCTGTCCTGATCTTCCATTTCTTTCCTTCTGCCCAATGGGACTGACTTACGCACAGGGAGCCGAAATGGGAGAAGACTTGACAGGCTCGTAATACACTCCTGTGCTTTCACTCATAATTGCAACATGAGCAATGCTACCATCCTCCTTTCCCCTAACAGATGGGGCTGATGAAGTCTCTGGACTTTTTTTTTTTTTTTGAGTACCCAGTACACTGTAGGGCTTCCAGGCACTGCTCAGAACTTCTGCTATTGCTTTGTGACCAGGACTGAATACAGAAACGATAACTCACTGTCCCTATGCTCCCACTGGGAGTCTGGTCCAGGAGCATGGGTGGTACATGGCACACAGGCTGGGATAAAAATGCCAGAGGGAGGACAGGCTGCCGCCTGGCATTGAGAGGGGATGGAGAGGGAGCAGAGGGAGCCTACTCAAGCAGGGAGTCTTGCCGGCTTGCCTGCTCTGAGCAGGGAGTCCAGACAGCTGGCAGGCAGACCTGGCTGCAGCGTAGCACCTCTGCTTGCCTCCTGCTTTAGGAGAACATATTTCAAAAACGTCTGGCTGGCACATTAAAGAGACTGCAAGCCATTTACGCCAACCGCTTGGACGGTGGAGTAGGAGAGGAGCTGTGATGCACATCTGCAAATGCATGAGATGATACTTTGCCTGGGGGGGAATGGGAGGAGTAAGCAGATCTTGATGGATCAGCATATGGTGTTTTCATCATAGCTACTCGACATAAATTAATTGCTTGTAGTGCACCAAAACCATTGTACTGCTTTTCCCTCCTTTGATAGTAACCATTGCAAGTGCTATCCAGAATTGCTAACCAAGAGGAGCAGGATGGGGAGTAACGCCTTCTTAGCAAGGACAAACCTTGCTCAAACTTTCTATTTCAGAAAGGGAGAATAACCTAAAATTTTAATGGGCTTCCATGCAAATTTGAATTAACCACAAGAGAACCAGGACCCTGCTTTCCTTTTTTAAAACCTTCACATAGGGGAGCTCCCATGCGCTTGGTCTGCATGAAGAATTGGACCCAGTGTCACAAAGCTGAATTTCCTACAGCTTCCCCAATGACAGCCCCTGCTCTCCTTCCCTCCCTCCTCCCTACATCTCTGCTCCACTTCTTCCCCTAGACATGGGAAGGATAAGATCACTTCCAGGCTTTAGCTGTGTCATCCATTGTTAAGTACCACAGAGACAGCTTAAAAAACTAAATGGATCAAAGCCTCAACTTTGAAAATAATTTCCTGGTGTTGTTGTTAATACTAATGTAACCACACATCTATCTTTTTTTTTTTTTTTTTTTTTTTCCTAGGGGAACGTTGCCTTGATGATGATACCTACATGAAGGACCTATACCAGCTCAACCCAAATGCTGAGTGGGTTATAAAATCTAAGCAGAGTTAAGCTCACAACAAATGGCAAAAGAACAACCTGTGGACTTTTAATGCTGAATGTTTTAAAGGGATAGTTTATCCTTTCAACATTCAACTGTATTATATGTATTAATAGAAACCTACCTTGTGGAAAAAAAAAGGTGGTGGAAACCCAACAGTGATTACCAGTAAATTTTCACTTTTACTTACAGAAAAATATCAGAGATAACACAGTTTTCCCACTCGTTTGTTATGAGAATAAGTCAGTTAAATATTTTAATGGCACTAATCTACCTTGATGATACTCCCATCTGGTAGGCTTTGTTTCAGAAGAATTTATTTTTCAAACAGATGCTTAACCTCTTTATATTAGAGATCTACAATCTGTGTAGAAGTGTGTGTTCATGTAGGTTTTTGCAGTGTTATTACACTGGAGAACCAAATCCTGATCAGCACTTCTGAATGGTACAGTATTAAAAATATTTAAAACTGTTTCCCAAGTAAGTGTGAAATTCACAGGAAAAACCTGCAATGCAATATACTTTGTCTTTGGAAATCCTATTTTTTTCACTTTCTAGGTGAAAAAAAAAACTATTTAGAAAAAAAAAAAACACAAGAAACAACAACTGTGAAAATGCTTTCTATGCAGCTTTTTTTGCTAGATATTTTAAATGTTTTTTATTCTTATTCTGGTTGATTGTATTCTTGATACTATTTTTTTAATAGGACCATATGACAAGGTGAGTAATTTTGAAGCTTACCACTCTTGGCAGTGTCCTTGCTGGAATATTGTCATCTACTAGAAAGACCTCTAGGTTTTTCAGCAGTGATATGCAGACATGTTGCATAAACTGGTTCCAGGTTTTTAGGACATCTGATAGAATGCAGAGCATTTTGTGAACTGCCAAAACCTGCCGATTACTAGCAAAATAAAAACTTTCAGGATTAATAAAACAAATAAAATAGCTGTGGAGAGAAACTGTAGCCTCAGTTTCATAGCTAGCAAACCACCAAACCTTTCACTCAAAATCTGTGTAAAGGTCTACTGTGGAGTTTACATAGGCTTTTTGGATGTTATCTACCATCTGGGCTGTCGTAGATGAGGCTAGAAATCAAGTCCTGATTTCCTTGACTGATACTGTCTAAACCACTTAAAAATTAATAGTCCAACGATGAACTATTGCAAATCCTTCTCTTTGCAAGGGAAGGACTGAAAGCTCTCTGTGGAATTCGCTGATAATGAATTATAGACTGACATGGCTTACTGCAGCATGAAGAACTGTGGACTGTAGCTTCAGAGCCCAGGTCCCACAGCAATGCTTTGGGCTCACTAACCTGTGTACCGCTTTACAATTTATTTGAAAACTAGCTCACCAGTGCTTAAGTGCTCATACCTGTGTGCTGACTACCTGAAATAACTACTGTGAAATTATAGCTTAGGAACTAAGTATTTTCTTTCGATGCACACACGATTATATTGACCTCTTAAGGAATATTCTACATACAATCAAGGACTGGATTAGATTTTTTTTTTTTTCTTGATCAAAGCTGATTAAAGGAATCAAGGGCCTTTCTGCTGAGCTTTGGATATGGGCCCTGTGTTGTTCCCAAAGTAACCACTGGAACTCTCCATTTTCTGTACAAGCAGTGAAAGAAAACTCTGAAAGGTCATAAAAAAAATTAGGCACCTACTGATTAGTTATCCACAGCATACGAACAATTTGGGGGGTGTAAGTATTTATTGTTTTTTGACAGCTGTCTTGATAGGGAGAGCACGTAGGGAAGGATTCTCAAATGCAGGATGAATGAAATCGGAAATTGTTCTAATGTGGCTGTACTGCCCCCGCTGCTCCATCTCGTCAGGTACCCCTACGTGCTGTTGCACTGTGCCATTATGGGCAAACCCCATGAGACAAATCATTTTTGTCAATAGAACAAAATACACTCGCTGTTCTTTAAACGTAAGGGACAGAGAAATGGTGAAATACTTAGGTAAATATTTATGAATCTAATGTAATAAATAGAGTATGTTTTGTCATGTAATACAAAAATGATGTGTGTTCTTTATAGTTCTGTAAAAGATTGCTTGGTACTGCAGTGCTAGATGTTATTTTAAGCAGGAGCAAAGTGCAGAGGATAGAACAGCTGTACAGTTTCAGCATAAAATTACAACCGCCCGCTGGCTACGATCTTTTAAATAACTTTGTTTCTGGTTTGGTGCCATTATCTTTTTTTAATTTAAAAAGCTCTTTTATAATTAAATATGTTTTTTTTTCTTCTGAATTCTCTTCTCATTTATTATGTTAGCATGCAAAACACAAACGACACCAAGCGGCAGTTACAGTTTCACAGTTTCACAGTTTACATCTTTGCAGGTGTAGTTTTGTGTGTGAAGAGAGACGCTGCTCGGTATGTTAACAGCAGCCTCGCAGCCCTGGGGTGAAGGCCACAGCAGGCCGTGCAGGCTGCCCAGCACCCTGAGGTAGCGCCTTGCGAGGCAAGGGACCAGCTGCCTGCTGGGAGCCCACTGAAACCTCTGTCTCTCTATCCTTCAGCACCCAAGAATTAAGAGCCACCGGCCCCCAGCTGCCTGCCACCTCCGTGGCCTCTGGGCTCCCCTCCTCCAAGACCTCTGGAGGCCACCTGGGTGCCCTGCTCGGGGCGGCCCTGCTGGAGCGGGGGGTCTCGGTGGTCCCCACCGATGCCATCTGCCCGGTGTTTCTGGAAAGCCTTCAATAAAATATACCCATTTAGTAAGCATTTAAGAGTTAAATTGCAGCAGAAAGCTAACTTGGTGAGAGATTTGCTGAGTGATTTCCTCTAATGCACCTAAATATATCTAAGGATTAGATCTCTGTTGTACTTCTATTTCTGAAAGGTTGCAGCCGCGCAAAAAGAATGAAACGTGTATTGCACTAATTTTATAGCAATGTTTACTATAATTATTTTTTATGTAGAGCAATGCTTATAAGATCTTCAAACCATTATTTGTGTTTGCACACAGACTGCATCTGAGACAGGTAAGTACTTCTCATCTCCATTTAGCAGTTGGGAAAACTGTTCATAAATAGCTTGCCTGCAGCCAGAAGGGGCAAAATCAATCTGATTTGTAGAAACCGAATATAATCCTCCAAAAACTGTCTTAAAAATCTGCTGTATCGCCAATAATGGGACTTCAGCAATCACGAATGTGACTTCAGGGGACTGTTTTAATAAATACAATACTGTGGTTTTTAGCCTGGTTTCCAGAGGAAAGGTGTCTGGGGTAATCTTGCTGCCTGTGTGTGTCTTCCCCTAATTACTTTTGAATCTGCTGGCAGACTTCAATCATTTTTGGCAAAGGGAGTGTGGGGGGTGGGGAAGGAATGTCTCAAAAATAATTAAGTTTCTACAAGCTTCATAAAACGAGGCAACTGGAAGGAAGACAGAGGCAGGACAAGTCCTTTTATCAAAGGAAGGATGACAGCATAAATTCAACCTTTATTTAAGCACTGGAACAGAGGCGGGAGAGAGGATGTGCGTGTGCTCTGACCGTGGAAGGAGCCCAGAGGCAGTTAGCGTTGGCCATGCTCGTGAAAGCCCTCTCCTGCCTTGCTTTCTGTCTTAGGAGGCTTCCTCGCTGACTTGATGCGAGTAATTGCTGCTTGTGCTGCAGCTGTTCTCGTGGGCTGGCTTTTGTGGTGCAGCTTCTCCATAGCTTCTGATTAGCGTGGCTCATCCCCTTTGGGCTCAGCACCTAAATGCGCACCCTTCCTGCTGAGCTGTGCCCGCAGTTAATGCAGTTACCTGGGAGGTGGGTGGTGGTGGATCTGCTCCCCCTTCTTGTAGGTCTCTTGGGAGTTACCTTCATCCTGGACATAGATCTGATCTGAAACAGGCCATTATGAAATGGTAGCCTTCACAAGCAGTAGCAGGAACACAACTTGCCTTTCAAGTTGTTCTGAATCGTGCAGAGGTGCTGGTTCAAAATCCCTACAGATGTTACCGCTCCCTGATTGCTCACTTTTGGGATAATTGAAAGGATCCGATTCTTTTACAGTCTCCGTAAGACCAATAAACAGCATTCATTCATGCTAAGAGCCAAAGTCTGTGTATTTTACTATGTCTTACCATTGTACCTCTGTAACACATTGCTCTCAAAAATGTCTAGTTTCTGCTTCAGTTGGCTCAGCTCCTGTGCTTGTGTGTTTAGCCACCGGATCAGGTCCTGCAGGTAAGCCAGCTGTGGGTTTCTTTCCCATGGGATTCCCTGGGTTTTCAGAGCAGAGAAGCTACTATGTGGTTACATTAAGGTGTGTTTGCCATCCATCCTAATTCACTGCAGTGCTTGGATAGCGAGCGAAGAGCTGGGGCCACGGCGGATGAATGCCCGTACCTCCCCGTTGGATAGGGCATGGCCAGCCACGTGTTCATCCCCTGGTGTGTCTGTGACTGTCCGTAGCTCCACTGCCTCTGCTCGGTGTTCCCCACGGTGTGGGAGCAGCACGTGGCAGCCCAGGGCTGGTGCTTGCGTGCACACCTCTGCTGGGTACGTGCTGAGAATGCCAGGAGCTGCAACACTGGTTACACACCTCTGATAACCTCTAGTCGTCTCTTTGGCAACATAAATAGTAGTGAATCAATACCTGTTGGGGAAGGTGAGAGTTTAAAATACAATATAGTGCTCGGTTAAAATACCATATAGAGATGTGCTCTCTACCAGTGGTCACACGTGTGTTCCTGTCTGCTTTTGTGCCGTGCTTCCTGTCATCCGTACTGGCAGCCCTTTGACTTCCTGAACTGATGTATGTAATTTAATGTTTTCCTCATACCTGCAGATAGTCACAATGTATGTAACTCATTTATCTGAAGTGATGCCTCAGTGATGTACAACTGCAGTGTCCAATTGTCTGGACATGGTGAAACTGCAAGGACTGAAGTGCGCAGAAGAATCTCACAAGCTTACGTGAGTTACTGGACTAGCCTTTGCTGGTTGTCAGTGTGCAAATGTATGCCTTGCTCCAAGTGACCCAGAATAAATGAGGGAACACAGTTGTACAGAAAAGCTCAAGAATCTGATTGAGGGTCCAAGCCTTGGGCTGCATTAGATTAGCACCTGGAAAACAGTTTCTTGCTTATTCACTTTTTTCCCATAATCCAAGAAGAGATAATTAAAGTCTTGCCTTATGATTTTGGATTAGTCTGAAACTTAGTATATGTAACCTAATATAATTGCCTTAATAATATTCTTGTATGCTTCCACATTTTGTTGTATAATTTATAAGGCAGGTGAGCTCCCAAACTCTTACTCTGGATGCTCATCCTCTGCCAGAAACCATCCGTATTCATGAATCTGCTTAAGTCTGCATGAACAGAGGATTTTTTTTCTTTTTTTTTCCCAGCAGGAACTGCAGCCTGAGTAGGTGAAATGGCATTGAGGCTCTCATTGTGGGGAGCTGCACATCCATGAAAGACAGAGCTGAGAGTTGCCTATCTCAGTCTTCCAGTCTGGCTCCTTTTTTTCTGTGCAGTCTCATACTTACTCAGTACAGCATTTTGCTTCTCTGACTGTAAAATCTTGGGATGCAGCCAAGTGACATCCATCAGGGATGTTGTGTTTTGTTTAAAATGCTTGATCTTCAAATAAGCTGTATCTCATTAAAAAAATCTTATTGTTGAAAGTATTGTTAAGATAACAGTGATGGGCCACTGTGTGAATATGAAATAGTGTACTTCAGAAGAGGATTCTTGATTATTCCAGTTCCTTCCAAGTTGACAATCAATTCTGTAGACCAAATGTTACTGTCATCCATGCAGAAATGCTTCATCAGATGTCTTCTAGGAAGAGCTGAAAGCAGAGAACACCCATGCCCCAGTCAGCCTGGAGTGAGGAAATGTTCTCCTGCAGATGGTGTGTGTGCTTTGTTTGTTTGTTTGTTTCCTTCTTTTTAAATTTTTTTTTTTTTTTTTCTCTTTGAAGGCTGTTGCTGGGAATAGTGAAAACTGAGTATAATTAGAAGTATTTTTCTGTAAATCACAATGTGGATGTTATGTGCTCTTCATTTTTCCTAAGAATTTCTAAGTTGCTTAAATCTGCTTGGATCATTGTAAGAGGTATCAGCTTAATAGAGAAAGACTTGCTAAGCAAGTCCAAAATGCTGTTGGTAAGGCTAGGAAAAAAAATGATTTTTCCTCCAAGACACCTGTAGCAATGGCGTAGCCTGAATTCTAAAAAGCATATTTTGATGTGCTGATGAAGACAGGACTGGTGATGTCCCATGTCTGTTTATTGTGTGCTGTCTCACAAGTCATTGTACAGGTGAGATGTCCTTAATCTTGCAAAATAATATCCTAAAGATTCCCTTCATAAATGCTGAGTGTGGGCAATACTGATTAGAGTGGCTATTTTTCATTTATCTCTACTTTTACTTTTAACTAATTTTAGCTCTCACAATTTTTATAAAGCCCATTAGCAATATGCAAAAAGCGTGTTTAATTGCTTTTGAACCCCTGCAAAGTGATGGCATTCACCACATCCTATGGGAATGAGTTTTTCAGTTAACTGTGTGTTGTCCCTTTGGAAGGGACTTCCTCACACAGTGAACAGTCCTACATGCTCACCTTTGTCATGTCTCTTACGGTTTCATAGGCCTTCTTGATGGTCTTTCTCTGGTCAGAATTGCAGCTCTTTTCATGGTCCTGTGTGCAGAAACCATTCCAGAAGTTTGGTCATCTTCACTGCTCTAGTTTGAACCTTTTCTTGTTCTGCTCTGTCCTTTCAAGTTAGGGGAAATCAGAAAGGTACTTTCCAGTTGCAGGTTTTCAGAAGGTGAATGTGCAAACGTGCAATGGTCTATATGGTGGGATAGCAATTCTGTTGTTCTCTGTACCTTAATGACTTCTGTTTTTTTATTTGTGTGTGTGTGTATGTGTGTTTGTGTATTTTTAATCACTGAGTTGACATTTTCATTACTATTTGTATTAAATCAGTGATCTTTCCTGTCTGCTGGTGGACGGTTAAAAGTCAATCACTGTGTATGCTGTTGAAGACTTTTTTTCATATTAATTGCAAAACTTATCAATGCTGAATTTCATCTGTCACTTTTTCACCAGTCAGTCCTGAGGTCACCAGTGTCAAGAGGTCCATCTGGAGCTCTCTGCAGTTTGTTTATTTAAAACTTTCAGTAATTCAGTATCAGCAACCACCTTTATCGCTTTGCTGATTCACTCCCACCTCCAGATCGGTTGTGGCTGTGTTGAAGGGCATGAACCTGAGCACTACACCTGCCTGCAATGAAACCATGTGTTCGTACCTTTTCTTTCTTGTTAAACAGCTGTTTATTCATGTGAGAACCTTTTCTTCCAATATTCTCCCACCCTTCCAGCAACTTAATTTCTTAATTAAGACTTTTGTTGACTGTTTTTTTTTTTTTTTGGGGGGGGGGTGGATCTTTCTTATCCATATGCTTATGGACTTCCTCAAAAACTCTCCAATGGGTTCAAAAGTCATGACCTTACAGAACTGCACTCTTCAGGAATGGTTTACTACAGCTAGCAATTCAGCTGTGTCATACTTGAATTCTTGTTAATTTGTGGGTGAAGACCATCTAGTGCTGGTAAGTAGCTAGTGTTAATTTTCTTAATTTTAATTTTAATTGCGGTTTCTCTGACCTCTAAGCCTCTTCCAGTATGTGACAGTCAGTGGTATGCTCATGGCTGGGTCATAACACCATGTTCTTCCTTTCTCTGCTTAGGATTTGAGTCCATAGGGTATCTGTTATTTCTCTGTAAGTCCACATCTCTCCCTTGTGTATGGAATTTGTATCTATGATTATTACGTTCTGCAGCATATTAGTCCTCCCTCTGCCCCCTTCCCTCCCCACTCCGGTTTTTGATAACCCCATCGTAGTAATATTCTTAATCAAATCCAGGTGTCTGTGTGTATAAAAATATATATATATATATATATTTATTTAAAGACTTCTGGTCCTGCTTCCCTCCCTCTCTCCCTCCTGTTAAATGGCACTCTTTTGCTCCACTCTGTCACTTGCCTTTATCTGAAATTGTGGAGCTTTTCTGTAGGTGATGTCACTCTGAACAGTATACTCTTCTACATCTGCCTTTGATTTAAAATTTTCCTGTAACCTTGAAAGTGGTAGCAACATGATTCTGTATGGGCTTAGGTGAAGAATATTTTTCTTGTACAGTTTTTCCTCTCTTCCTTCTGTTCCAGAAACTTCCTCAGATGCCATGGGACCTTCTGTACCACTTCTGTAACATTGCAATGTAAGGAGCATTTCAGAGAATGCTACCACTGGTGGTGTAGTCTTTAACTTCCTACCTAGTCTACTTTTTGTTTGTAAAGGTATAGACCATAAAACAGATCCCCTCCACTCATATCTTTATTCACAGCTTATGAGGTTTTTAACTCTTTAGTCCATTTAGTCTCAAAAGTCACAGATATGAACAGTTTCAGCGATAGTTCACAGTATCGTCTGCCCTTCTCCTAAGAACAAGGACCACTGTCCTGACCCCATTTAGGGAATGACTTCTGTATTCATTAACTTGATCTCGCACCATGAGACTTCTTGCTACATCAGCTCCACCACAGAGATGGTAACTTCATGTATTTTTATTACTATTCAGCTAAGGAAAAATTTGAGCAGTTCAGGTGGACTCTGTTGGTTTCTAGCACCTGGATAGGCATGGAGCTGTTGTGGCACACAAGCTGCTGCTAATGTGAACCTCTGCTTCTCACACAAGTTGAGATGGGGATGTTGCAGGTGCTGACACTGTTGGAGTGCCCTGGTGGCAAGCTTCATGGTTGTCTTGAGACCCTTGGGGAATCACTGTGCCTAGACTGCTCATCTTTTCCCTATTGCAGTGTCAAGACCTGTATTTTGAAGCTTCTACCATAATTATGGACATATTTTGTAGGATTAGCATTGTTGGTCTGCTCCTTTGCACTATTGTAGCATTTTGTACACGGTAGAAGGAATTCAAGAGTGTCCAGATCCCTGTGCAGTTTGTCTTTGAATGCTGTCTTAAATATATATAAATGTAAATTTTGCTTCAGAGTCATCAGTGCAGCTGTAAGACCTTTCTGTTCCCCTGTAGCACCTTCCCTGTAGTGTGCTACTCAAAGGATGTGATTCCCACCCATGGGCAACTCTGCTTTTCTTTACCTTTTAAATATTTTTCTTTTACATTTTGCAGCCAGTTTCTGTTGGACTCCGTGCTGGAGCAGGTCCCGGTTCACAAAAGCACAGCAGTTCTCTCATGGGATTCACTTAAAAAAAAGTGGCTGGGACCCTGGCACCTTAGCAGCATGACAGTTTATGTCAAGTTGTGCTTTGGTGTACCAAGGCAGGAGGAATTGTGCTTTCTAAATAGGGCTTTGTCATTTCTGTGCTTAATGTTGTGTGAAACACTTACAGTGCCTCTTGAGACTGAGGTTTTTGTCTCCTTAACAGGCTGCATCGGAAGAGGCTGCGAAAGTTTCAAACCACTCACTCCTTGCACTGCCAGTCCTCAGCTCTCCTTCAGGGCTCCAGGTCTCATTTGAAAGCACAGAAACACTTGCCAGCACCCCTGACCCTATGGCCCTGAGAGCTCGCTGAAGAACCAAAATGAACAAAAGTGAAGTGCAAATCTACTTTCTCCCTGCTTTTTAAAAAGAGAGTGCCTCTGGAAGGTCAGCACTGCACTGAAACTGTCCCTGTGAAGGCCGTCTGTTTTGATGGGGTACCTCTGAGTGGCATTTCAGAAACAGGCTTGTTGGATTGTTGGCTTCCTCATCAAGGGTTTGCTCCAGCACAGTTCCTCTGCTTTCTGACAATTTGATTATTAATTACTACTAAAAAAAAAAATCTTGATGGAACGCAAGGTTTCCCCTTCTTATATTGTTTGAATCCTAATCGACTTCTTTTTTGTCCTTGCAGTTCAGAAAGTCTATTTTCTTTCCCAACTCATGTTTTTTTCTCCTTCTTCTTCTTCCACCCCTTTTTGTTGCTTTCCAGTACATCTGTGCTGTTTCAGCATCCCCGTGACCTTGAAGGCAGCTGTGCCACGTGGACCTGAAGAAGGGCAGCTGTGCCTGCTTTATATTTGTAACCCAGCAGCTAGGTTTCTGCAGGCACTCCATATATTCAGGCTTACAGTGACTGCAAGCCACCAGCAGCCCTGTACCCTTAAGATATCTCTCTTCATTCTCATCAAAGACCTGCTTAGAAAAGTTAAACAACCTCTGTAATTACCCAGTCTTTCTTAAATCCTTTTTCATGTGTCACACTTCTCACAAATGCAGTTCATTTCTGAATGAAATAGCATAAGTACAAATGATCTTTTCTTAAGTTATTAATGTATTTCTCCTCTGACCTTTTGTATCACTTTTAAGTATTTACAGTGTCAGGAATGCCTTGGCTGAGCATGTTTCAGGATGACTTTTATCTGCTTTTGGCTTCAGTTAGTGTAATTGGTCCTCATCGATGCACCTGCTGTCTAGTCTCTGGTGAGGGGGTGGGAGAACAAAGAAGCTGGAATTCTTAGTATCAGGTACAGAACATTAATCTCGGAAGTTATGGCAACAGCCACGTCTTCAATATGGAGCCCCACCTTTACCCTTACTTATGGTTAGTGTATAAAAAATGATTTAGCTCAGGAATGGGCAGAAATTTCAGAAGACAGAGGGCAATTTGATGGCAAGTTTGGAGAAAACTACTACATTTGTTCCTAAAGTAGAAGTCCCTGCAAATTTACCTTAATATAGCATTTCTTTGTGTCCCTTCCCCCAGGAAGAGCTTTTTGCTCTTCCCCTTCAGACTGTCCTCAGAGTTTACCTAGCTACCTTTGGAGAAAAAAAAAAAAAAAAAAAAACAACACACGACCCTACAGAACAAGTTGAACCGTCTTATAACAGAAGAACAGAAAACATGAAGTAAGCAGAATTCAGCCTGTCTCTGGTGTCTCACTGAAGTTTATTAAGGAACAGATGGGTCAGTTCTAACTTTTATGGGCCAGGCTTTCATATGAACTTACTATTTTTTTTTTCCTTTTTTTCCTAAGAGCATGATCCCACGTGATCATTAAACAATATGATACTTAAACAGTGAGATACTGGTTAGCAGGTAGTTAATTCTTTGTAGCAACTGAACTTATATCAGCTAGCACTTTTTTTTCTTTTTAATTCCATTTTCAGTAATTTGACATAATTTGCTACAAATTATCCATAAGAAAAACTGGGCTTTGTATTCATTTGCTTCTAAAGTTGGCATGTGGAAAGTACTTCCTTTTCATATTATACTAGAAATATTTTAGGGAACTGAAGAGAACTAACTGGGAAAGCAATTTTCAAAGACAGATGAGCACAGTTTTAAGTGGTTACCCTTTCAAAAGGTCTGTGCCTTTATCGCTAAAGCTATAGTTTGATGCTTGGATTTTACATTCTAACAAAAACTATTAAAAGCAAATTAAAAAAACAACGACAAACCAACCACCTGTATTGATCAGACATCAGTCCTATCCCGCAGTTCAGATGCGTGCACTTTGAATAGCCTGCATGGCAGAATGAGTTTCTTATTCTCTTTGCTCAGCTCTGTAGGAAATGAGATTACTTCTCAGTTTTGTAGGCAGCAAAAATTTAGAAAAAGATGTATTCTGTGAAATGTAATACAAAATGAAACTGGAAGCATCCCTGTTCCTTGTTTTACAACATGGGCAGAGGGGAATGCTCGGTGAAAGTGAACAATGTCAAATCAATATCTATCAAAATCTGAAATTGAATATTTATATAAATAACAAGGTGCTGATGTTGCAGCAAGCAAAGGGAAATTTCAACTGGCTTGTTATGTGGTTTGGACTGAATGCTACATTCTTCAGCTGGAAGTGACAGCAGCATGATGTAGGATCTTGTTTGCTGCAAGCTGAACAAGATAGCCTATTCAAAGAGACTTGTAGGAGCTTGAGGCTCGTGTAATTTGTTCTGTTGAGAAGGGGTCTTCTGGGATAAAAGCACTGGGAGTAATGACAACAGCTGGGAGAGATGGGTGAAGGTTTTCTTGTGATTTCATAAACTCTTTTGGATTATTTGTATACCCCAACAGGATTTTTTTTTTTTCCTCTGGGAGACAGAGACCTTCAGTACAGGATTTTCTTTACTTAGGAAAAAGTGTGAGGCGAGGCCAGTCTGTGGGAGAGGCTGCTACATGCTGAGCTGATGAAGCTTCAGAAGAGAGCTCCTTCTGCATGTTCATAAGTCATTCTGTGCTTGTCAGAGATATGCCTGAACTGAGTCATCCTCCGGATCCATTATTCCCCTGTCAGCCTACTGAAGGGTCCTTGAACCTAATATAGCACCAGTATGTCTGTGGCTGCTTTCTGAATGCTTGGAGTAGATGGGGTCTGACTGGAAGCAGCAATTCCCATGTCCTAATGGGCCACTGAAGTATCACAGCCCAAGAAGTGAAGAGGTGGGTAGAAATTATGAGCTCTACTGGACAGTGGTGACAGAGGAAAGATGAGAGCCAAGCTGAGCTCATAGGCTCCTGAGAGCAACATGATCTAGGTACAATCACAGTCCTTGTAGGGCTCCTGGGCCACGTTCCTCAAAGAAGATGCAGAGACCCAGTCAGTGGAGGCATTGAGAACTACCAGACTATCAAGGTTACAGTAGACATGGGGACAGCAACTACTGGCCAGTATTGTAGGACTTGTGGTTTAGGGGAAACATTATGCTTAGAATCACATAGTCATTTAGTTTTGAAAAGACCTCTAAGATCATCAAGTCCAACTATTGACCAAGCTACCACTTGTCAAGCCTA
This sequence comes from Cygnus atratus, assembly GCF_013377495.2. Taxonomy (NCBI): domain Eukaryota; kingdom Metazoa; phylum Chordata; class Aves; order Anseriformes; family Anatidae; genus Cygnus; species Cygnus atratus. The sequence continues at coordinate 58,258,383 of NC_066364.1, read as the reverse complement.
CCACTAAACCATGTCCCTAAGCACCACTCTGCACGTCTTTTAAATAGCTAGGGATGGTGACTCAATCACTTCCCTGGACAGCCTGTTCCAATGCCTCACAACCCTTTCAGTGAAGAAATTTTTCCTTGTATCCAACCTAAACCTCCCCTGGCACAACTTGAGGTCATTTCCTCTTGTCCTATCGCTTGTTGCTTGGGAGAAGAGACCGACACCCACCCTGCTACAACCTCCTTTCAGGTAGTTGCAGAGAGCAATAAGGTCTCCCCTGAGCCTCCTCTTCCCCAGACTAAACAACCCCAGTTCCCTCAGCTGCTCCTCACAGGACTTGTGCTCCAGGCCCTTCACCAGCTTCGTAGCCCTTCTCTGGACACGTTCCAAGGCCTCGGTGTCCTTCTTGTACTGAGGGGCCCAAAGCTGAACACAGTACTCGAGGTGCAGCTTCACCAGAGCTGAGTACAGGGGGATGGACAATCACTTCCCTGGTCCTGCTGGCCATGCTATTTCTGATACAAGCCAGGATTTTTTGGCCTTCTTGGCTTGCCCGAGCCTCAGAAGTGAACTAGTGTTATATATGTCAGGATGTCTTTGAAGGGAAAATTATTCATGTTCTCCAGTAACAAAAATATCTTTTAATAATGTCATCAGTCTGTTCTTCCACAGTCAATAGCATTTATACACATGAAAGAAGGAGGATTTATGAAATGTGCACTGTATAGTGCTTTGTTGCATATTAGTAACACTTTCCCGATCTTCATCATTAGGCTGGATCAAGAAGCCATAATAGAGAGGATGACATATTTAATGACATTGCTCTATAAGTAACTTGTTCTGCAAGTGCTGCAATTGCACTTTAGGCAGGGTTGAGTTTCTGTTCACGAAAAAGAACTGAGATGCATGTTGAGATCCAAAACTTCATTCTGCAAAGATTCCCAGACATTAATCTGCTTAGAAATGAATGCAAAAGATTTAGAGAAGGGGGTTCAGTGGTGGATGTTTTTGATATGATATTAAGTTGAATTGAAAAGATTAAAAATATTAATAATAATTTTAAATTACTGTAAGTAAAATTAAACAATATACTCTAAGTCAAAGCCATTGAGGAGGCTCTGCAGCATTCAAATTGCTTCCCTCTTCTTGTCAATGTAGTTGATACTATCGTGGTAGTCTCCATGGTTATGGATCCATAGAGAACTTTGTAATAAATCTTACTTCCATAGAAGCTCTTGTGCATGTTTATGCTACAATGCTGAAGTGAGACAAATAACCCTATCTGCAGCTGTGCTAATGTGTTAATCCCATTTTACAAGTATATGAAGAGTTCTAATACCATCTTCTAATACCAAGAAGAAAACCAGCTAGCAATAGCTGTCAGGGGAAAAGGAAAAACAGGGATACTGAGCAGGAAGCCCGGCTGCACAGCTCCATGCTGGTCTGGCTTCTGAAGCCTCCTGAGAAAGCAGCACCACGACAAACTTAACATGTACTGTACATACAATAATTACATCTTTGTCAGCTGGCATTACTTTAAACAATTTCTTAAAGTAGAGGGATTGTATAGAGTGTCTGATAGTGAACTGCAAGGAAGCAGTTTAGAAATGTAGTAATAAAATGCTGACTGGAGTATTGCTCAGAGTGAATTACCTCAAATATGTTTGCAGATTCTGATTCTGCAGTGCTTCCTCTAATTTCTCAGTTGCCTTGAAGGGACCAGTAGTTCTCTGTCAGCTTACTCAGGTTAGGTTTGCAGACAACATGGCAAATGTTGTTGGGGCAGGCACAAAAAGGACAAGGGGAGGACAGGAAACTGGAAAGTCAGAAACTGAGGAAGAAATAGAATGTCTCAATGGGCAGAGCAAAAAGAGTCATTTTAGCATGGTGTAAGCTGTTATCTCCCTTGAAGTGGGAGAAGCCAACTAGAAAAACAACAACAACAACAAACCAACCACTGGTTCCTGAGAATCATGCAGTTGCTCTCTGGTCCATGAGGAGAGTAATTTTATCTATGTTGCTACAATGGCTGTCTCTTCCATGCACTTGTCCCATTAAATAGGCTTCAAGATAAGGCGGTGAGTGATGAATTCTGTTTTTTAGTTTGAAATTGCACTAATTATAACCAGATCAGCAAGAGACAGACTGACAATATGTGCATGTCTAATCTGCTGTGAAAAAATGAAGACAACACACATTTTAAAAATAAGTTCTTGTTCATTCCCATGGTGAAGGAAGTCCGTTTTGAGGGAAGGAGCATGAGGAAGTGGAGGGATGGAACTGGGTTGAATTAATCTTGCTTTTTAAACCAACATCACTCTGTACTGTGCAAGCATAAAAGGGTTTGCTATGTCCATGGACCTTCTTTAGAGATACTTGCTTGCCAGCTGTCATGCCACAGTGAGGGAGAGGAATATGAGATTATATATCATCTCCGTGTAACGTAAGGCTAGATTTCTACGAGCTGTCCACATGCTTGAAGAGCCTGGGTGACTGACAGCTGTGTGCCATTGGCAGCGTTGGCAGCAGTCCAGAAAGAAAAAATGGTACAAAACTGCTCCCGAACTGACCATCCCCTGGGAATATCTGTCTGTGCCATCTCTTCAAGGAGACTGCGATTTCTGGAGATACACCTGGGCTGCCTCTAATTCAGGACTGCTAGCAGCAGGAACAGGTGACATGGATGCTGTGTGTGTACGGGACCACAGCTGAGTCTCTGTACAGTCCTTGGATCATTTAGGTTGGAAAAGCCCCTTAAGATCATCAAGTCCAAACAGCAACCTATAGGCCACATGGAGACCTTTCTACACCATTTGCTGCTGTTTGTGTGTATCACAGCCAGAGTGTACGCTCTGTTAGCAATTTTTAACTTGGCAGTGTATCAGTACACAGCAAAGAAAGTGCTGTGTGATCTAATACACCCTTGCAGGGAAAATAAAGGAATTAGGCCACTGCAGCACATTTTTGTTTTATAGACCTGTGGCACACCTCATGTTCCAGATGAGCTGGGTTTGGGCAGAGGGATGCTGACGGCTGCAATCAGTTTTACTGAAACAATGGACCAGCTGCACCTGGGTTTTGATGCAACTCCTGTGCTGGAACTAAAGCAGTGACACCACTGCGACTTGCTGTATATCTTTACTAGTTATTTGCCTCACTGATTTTCTCAGGATACACCAAATGGATACATAAATTTCCCTGAGTGCCCAAGCAAGCCTAATTGTAGCTGGTATAAATTCAGAACTGAGTCTTAGACTGAGGGCTGTGAAAGATGTGACTAATCCTGGACCTATACCAGTGGGTAAATTCTACTATGCTATGTACTGTGCTATAGTTTGTATATAAAGACTATAAAAATTAAAGCTAATGCTCAGCATAGAAAAGAAGTACATTTTCTAAGAAGTCTGAAAAAAACACCAACTGCAAAGCAAAACAACAAGAGAAAACAAAACAAAACAACAAAAACACAAAACCAGGACTCAGACCCAGGAATTTAATTCTATTCACAGTATTTAGAAATCCTGTTCTCCCTTGTTTACCAGTTGAGAACCTTGCTGAGCAGCCTGAGCTGTTACATCTGGATTCATGTCACATTTTTGGGGCAGGCAAGACATAGCAAATCTTAACTGCAATCTTAAAAAGCAAATTAAACAAAAAGATGCGTTCAAGATCCTAATTGTAGTGTTTTAGATATCTTAAATTTCAATACAGCAGGCAGAAGTCTCTCAGTGGCCACTGTTTAAAGAAATATATATATATATATATTAGTTTTTTATGCTGTCACCCAGTGGTGCTGCAGTCTTTACACTCTTTTCCCTCACCTGCCTTCCTTTTCAATGTCCTTTTCCATTAAAAAAAATAATCTCAGTTAAGTGAGGCACAACACATTGATCATGCACACCAACCTTTATAAAAAGCATTGCCTTGCTGATGTTGTTTCTAAGCTTGTGCTGCAAGGTTCTCAGCTGGCATCATCCTACAAACCTGCAGTTCCTCTCATTTAGCATCAACCACAATTAATCCTTAATAGAAATATTAAAAAATTAATAGTTGTTGCAAAGCACTGATAATTTATAGGCCTTTCATATTCTTTACACCTGAGCTAGGGAGCATCAACACCCCATGCAGTAAACAATTCTCAGTCACAAGATCTCCTCCTTTATTAGTGCTATCACTGTTCAGGACCCATGTACATCAAGGTACACCAGAGCTACTCAGGCATGAACAAGGAAAATCTGTTTTTGGTAGATCTGTACATAATTCTTTAGCATGCTATATTAGAAATCATAACAGTGTCTTACTAATTTTTGATGGAGATTAGCATATAGGGAACTAAAGGCAGAAGTGGCAAAGGAGAAACAGCTGAAGAGGAATGGTGTAGTTAATGTGTCGGATGACTTAATTTCCTGGATTTTATGGGTTTGCAATAGCATACTATTGCAGCAAGCCCAGATTACTACTTTTGGTTATTAATAGAAAAATATATTTCTAAAGCATTTTAAAGATAAGCATTTCATAAATTCCACATTTATTAATCGTTTGCATTAAAAATGTGGCTGTTCCCAAAATTAGCCTGGTAGTTTAAGACTTTCAGCTCTAGTTATATATTTGAGTTTATTTTATTTTATACATATCAGCAAAAAATGTTTGCATTTTGTTACTAGTTTTGGTAAAAGCTTTTTTTTTTTTCTTTTTTTTTTTTTTCCCTCCTTCACGTCTAGATAGATGAAATACAGTTTATAGTTTGAAACTTTGACAATGAACATAGCTGTGCTTAAACCCCCCCTTTGCATCAGGGTTTGCAGATGTACCCTCATAATGAATTCTAGCTAGTGGAGCAGCACTGCCCTGCATTTTCCTTCCCTGTATTAGAAAAACTATTGGTATGTGTGGTGTAATGCAAGTGTTATTCAGATATTATTATCAATAAGCATGAAGTTTACTTTCAATTCAAAATACTTTTGAATCCACACAGTTTTCCACACATTTTTTTTTAATTAAATATTGGCTTCCGTTGCTAATGGTACAATGATGTTTAAATTACAAAACCATGAAAATCAATTTACACTAATAAGTATTTGTGGTAGATTGTGGTGCAAGTGACAGAAATTTTCATCCTTGTCAGGTGGATCCTGTTTTGAGCATCGTTCATTAAGGGGCAGAATGCACTTGTGGCTGAAGGCAGGGTGTTTGTTTCTGAGGGGTTACTTTGCAATGGCAAACCAAAGTGCCTTTTGAGGTGCTGTGCCAGACGCACAGCCAGGTGACTCAGCTGTATTTTGCATTGCTATAAAAATCATGTACTGACACAGAGCTGCAATAATTTTATGACCTCCTCCACAAATGAAGGCAGTGTGCTATGTGGCTGAGATCTTTAAGAATGACTATGGTTTAGCTAATGCATGCATTAGCAGGGATATTTAAATGTATCTTTCTCCACTGGTTCCTTTTCATTACACTGGAAAATGAGCTTTAGCTGCTTTGGTTGCCGTACTTGATAAAGCTATGTACGCTTCTTGCACTTCCGTTTCTAGAAAAAAAGTATTGGAGGCCTCAGACTGGCTAATGAAATGAAGAGAGAAACATGGTCATTAGCTGGAGTGGTGTGGGGCTCCTGAGCCAACTCTTCCACTGTAATGAAGCATTTGACGCTCTTAGGAGACTTGCTTATTTCAGTGGGTAATGGCTCTGTTTATTGAGTTTGCGCAAATGCATTTGATTTAGTCAATTTAGGCTCTGCATTTAAGCAAATTACGAGGTAGGTAGGACTCGATCAGCAAGAGGTAAATTAGTTTGAATGCATATAAAAGGATCTTGCAGAGGGTAAATTTACAGTCAAACCGTCACATGGAAATCATAATGTGCAGTACTTGTCAGGTTTGATAAATGAATCAGGATTGTAAAATTGCCCTTACCTTGAGGTGTGCTTGCATTTGACCAGCAACAGAACTGAAGTGCTCTTGTAACATCTTGAACCGGCTCACAAGAGAGAAACCTACATAAAGCTGGAGTAACTACACTTAGAAAGGGTGAGTGAAAAATCACTGAAAGCTTACGAACTGTCCAGCTCCTCTCCCCTGCTCCCTGATCTTTGCCCGCTGCAACATGTACCAAGTAGGGCTGTGGGCACTGATGTTTCATAGGGACAGCTGCTATCAAAGCAGAAACCTTGGCTTCTTCAAGCTCTTGCTTTTATTCCTTACCGCCCCCCCCCCCCCCCCCCCCCCCCCAGTTGTTAGTGTTTTTCTCTACCACAGGACTGTTTCTAGGTCTAGAGCTAAGCCTATCCATCCCCCTTTCCAGACTGTAGGGAAAAGGCTTACTTTGTTTTCTTGCTTGCCCCAAATAAGCTATATATGAAGTGGTAGAAAAATGCAGATAGACAAATACGTTTTTGTTTTGTAGTTAATAATTTTAAAAATTAGTAAAAGGAGTATTGCTATGAAGAAAGAAACATGTCATCACTAAGGTGACTAATTATAGATTACCAGGGCAAAATAATAAGTAGCAGTCAAAATTGTATATTCTTATATAGCACAGAACAGCATGTAACAAAGATGTCACACACGCCACAAAGTAAAAGAGGAACAACCTCTTTTCAATCAAAATCACCACAGAAAAGAGAAATGCCAGTAAAGATATAAAAAACAAATGTAAATTAATTAGCGAGGAGGTTGTGATTTTTTTCCCCAAGGATTTTTTTTTTTTAATTTCAAAAATGTTTCAGTGGAGAGGTGGACAGAAAATGGTCCATGGACTAGGCAGTTAAGTGGTAAACTTAATTCTCCCTCTGCTCTAGTACTTTTAATAATTCCTAAGCAGCAGCAACATCTGATGTCTTTTATGGAAAAATACCTTAGACACTTTAAAAATACAGTGTGCCAATACTTGCTGGTATTTGAGAGCACATGGGTACCTTGGTTAAGTATATGAAAATATGTAAAAGAATAAAATGACATACCTGCTGGACAACGTATGCAAAGGTGTGATCGTTGTGGCTGTGCTTACCTTAGTCTTGCACTGAATATATTAGCACCTTGCAAACTTGTTCTTAGAGCATTGAGACAGATGCACGTTCGGCTCACTGTACCTCTTTGAACCCTGCCTGACAAGGTTTGAGGTGGCTCTGTTGGATTTTAGTCAATAATGACTGCGCAATCTTTAAATGTAGCTGGAAGGCAGCACTGTTGCCTTTAGTTTGTATTTCGAAGTGTAATGTCTGGATGCAGGGTTCTGTTCCTCTCGGTGGTCCCTCTGTAGGATGGACGCCAAGCAACCCAGTTCTGTGGCTTTTTTTTTTTTTCTTTTTTTTTTTGAATTGGCTGGAAACAGAAGTGCTGAGGTACTGAGGTACTAACAGGCCAACTCCTGTTCTTACCCCTGCCATCAGAGTGGTTTATCAATATGGTGACAGGCACTTATATATATAAATGTTTATTTATATAAAAGAGAAAAGCAGTGGTGAATTTTCTGGCCCATCATAATCTGGGGAAAAAAAAGAAAAAGAAAAGAAAAACACCACAAAAACCAAACCCTACACACTTGTAAAAACAAAGTATACCCATAAGCATTATCTTGTTGTTGAACAATTGTAATCTTCAGGAGGTGTGAGCAACACAGTGAGAATATACAGACACTTTGAGCAGATTTTATAGTACATTTTTTCTTTCTGTCATCTACATGAGAAAAGCCAGAAACAAACCACTGTGAGCCACTTTGCATCTGGCTCTGGTGCAGATTTGCAGCTGAAGTACTCCCAGCTGTAGCAACCCTTTTCTCTGCCCTGCTATAATGGCATTCCTGACCTTCTTATTTCCCTCTCAGAACTGTCCACACAGCTGTATGAATGTATAATCTCCTATCTAGATCCAAATTCAGTGTTTTGCATGTTGTAATCTTTCCCTTCAGTAGGTGAGAAGTGGGTTTTCTCATTTAGGCCCACCCCTTGTAGCAAGTAGTTCTCATATATCACCTTCATCTGAGGATTTTCTGTCTGGCCCTTCTGTCTAGCTGACTGTGGCCTGGAAAAGGTGCACTGTAGTATTATCCATACCCTGGCCTTTTTACTTTGAGATTTTCTACAAAACAGCAGACTTGTAACAGCAGTCAGAAGCCACGTTGATTTTTTTTATATATGTTTTTTTACTTGCCTCAGTATCGGTGAATTCTCAACTAGTTTGATCAGCTATTCCAGCCAAATTCACCCCCATTGTTAAATTATTTGTAGTTTAATGAGAAAAAATTGCTCAGATTATCAAAATGGACTGAACAGTAGCAATAATACAGCCATTAGCAGCAAGAAGTGTGCTTGAGTGAATATGTATGAAAGGTTAATTTCTTAAGATGCTGCAGTTCTGTGACAGACGTAAGCGGCTGTTCTAGCACCTCAGGTTTGCTGAGATGGGAGTTCGTTTCGTTGTGGGAAGCTCAGAAATTTCTTGAGGAACCTATTTAGAGAATTTTAGGTGAGTTGTTTGGTCAGATATTTCTGTACGGATGGAAATGTTTGATATTACTTGGATTTGGAAGTCTTTCTCTAAACTGGGGTTCTGCTGTGTTTAGTCAGGCGTAACACTAATACTGGGTGCCATAGCAGATTGTGGCAGGGCCACCAAGTCCTGTTGGGCAGAAAGCTTTCACCAGTGACATGAAATGAAGCAAAACACCCAGAGTGCAAGCGGGTTGGTCTGCTGCCCCTGGAGTGACCATGGTTTGCTGTTTGCTGGTTGTGGCGTGCTCTGGGCATGCAGCCCTGCTGGCTGAGTGGAAGGAGCAGATCAGCCTCAGCTTGCAGGCCTCACAGCCTCAGCTCTGGGGCTCGCAGGCCCCAGAGCTAGCGGAGCTCTGGAAATGGCATGTGCTGATATGGTGATAAATAAGAACCTGTTGTGTCTTACTGGAGTTAGTTCCTTTGGCCTTTTGAAGTAAAAAATGGGTCTGACATCAGTAGCAAAATGCTGACATGGCATCTGTTTCTGAGCAGCAATATTTCCTTTCAGCTGACGATTGACTCCCACCTCAGCTGTAGGACATCTTTCTCTGCCTTGCAGAGAACTAAAAAGTCAAGGAAAAAAGAGGGGTGATAACTTTCCCTCAAGCCAGTTTAATATAAAGTTTTTAAAAGAAGAAGGAAATAGAGGGGTTGCTTGAACAAATGGTGAGTAAGAAATATTAGAGACAACTTGTAGCATTCAGATCCTTGTTGAATCCAGAGGTGGGGTAAACTGATACAAACACTGGCATCACTGTAGGGCCATCAGTCTGTGTTGTCTTAGGCCTGCCTTCACTTCCAGGCATCTCAGTGCCTAAGAAGACTCTAACCCCAAGTCATTCAAAGCTGTGGAGGAGAGGCCCTCATTTATTCCACCTCTTTGTGCCCTTGAGGGACATCAAGGCCTGCATCACTCCATGCCCTGTGGTCCCTCCATGCAGAAGCCTGGGCATGCGCATGGCCAGCTCTTCCTACTAACATGAAACTCCTGAACGAATGAGGCCTTTGGCTGTTAAATCAAATTCATGTTACACGGTAGCACAGAATCCTAATGAAGGAAACCACAGGAAATTTATGACTCCAGGGCCTCAGCTGCCAGTCATCCTTCCTTGCTTGTGCCAACTAGAAGTACCAAAGTTGTCAAAATAAATTATGATTAAAAGGGGAGATGTCACAGCAGATTATTCAGCTTTGTGGAATATTTTGCAATGCTATACATCATAAAAGTTAGTCTTTCAAATGCCAGACATCTACTTTCATTATCATTATTACAGAGTAAGTCTTAAATACTAAACGGCAAGCAGAAAGCACAGGTTTAATTTTGTACTCAAACATCCCTTCTAAAAACAAGGGAAAAAAGAAGCGACTCTAGTATTAAGAAAGTTTTATGCAGTTCTCCTCAGAATAAATAACTCTGTAGCCAAGTGAAAATTGTGAGACCGTATTAGATTTGAACTACAGGTTGTGATGTTGGTCCCAGTGGGAGCATGAGAGGTATGAGAGAGGAGAGCTGATTGATGTAGTGTTTTTTTTTTTTTTTTTCCTCCCTAGAATTTTATTCCTTTGCTTAAACTAGATACTTAAGTTTCTGAAGTGCTGTCATTTTATGCTACATTGACCACTAAACTTGAAATGGGAGAAGTTTGATTTTTGGAGTTAAAATAGATGCATAATGTCAGGAATCATCTGGGATTTCAGCTACTTGAAAAAATTATTTATACTCTTGAGTATGAAGAATAACAGCATGGAATATATAGACTGAATAATTTGGGGTTTGTGTGACACATCAGCAGTATATTTAAGAAATTCTATAGAAAGTTCTGGATAGTTTTGCGTCTATTTATGAAGCATGAGACAGTAAAGGTGACGTTTCTTACATACTTACACCAGAAGTTCAGCTCATATGCATACTGTAAGACTTGATGGTTGACTGAAGAACTGCTAGGGTTTTGATACTGGAAAATGCGGTTTAAAAAAAAAAAGTATTAGACTAAAAAAATCCAGTGGTCCAGCTATAGCACCTCATTAAATTTTCTGAAAATAACCTTTTTCATTGCATAGAATATTTTCAGAAGAGTTTTATAGGTTTTCATAAACCCTTAGACAGATGAAAACAGCAAAGTCTTCTTTAAAGGATTAAAAACTGTTGTGTATGTGGGGATGGTGATCTTCTGTAGGTCCTTCAGTAGATAAGTTCTCGTGAAATGTGTGGCATACACTTTTTCTTGTTGGTCTGATCAAGGGAAAGCTGGAATTGGCATCCCTCAGATTTTCTATGTTAAAACAAATGAAAAATACTTTGGATTTTTAAGTATTTTAAGTTTTTCTTGTGCACTTTAAAGAACAATACTATGACAACAAAACAGTTTGCTCTTCATGAACTTCACTATGAAGAGAAGAAAGTATGATGAGGTAGAAAGCATAAGTATATTGCTCTTTACAAAGCATTTAAGTTGAAAATTGGGTATATTTGAAATTGAAAGCACAACTTTTTTCATACATAGCAGTTTTGCTAAAGCTAGAGATGAACAAGCATTTGTCCCATTCAGAGTGAATCTTTGTCATAAAAGCCTCAAGGTGACCACACTCAAAAAGATTAATCTTAAATACAACTTTAAAATCAGCTGTGTGAATTTTTTTCTAGTTTTGAACTTTAGCACTGAAAACTATTTAATGCATGCCCCCCCCAAAAAAAAAAGTAAAAACTTCCAAATGCAAAAAAAAAAAAACACCAAAATAAGGTTTTAAAGACTTGTGTTTTATAGATGTATGTTAGATTACAGTCCTAAACTGGGAAGATATGACTGCTTTTGGCACATTCAACACTGATGTAGTCTCTGTAGCAGTTTGAATATAGCTCTGAGGCTCAAAATCTTCTATTTTCAGGCATTTTCAGTCTCTATTGGGAACCTACCAATCTATGAGTCCGTTGTATAGCAAAAGGTAGTAATAGGTAGCTGGGATCATTCCCAGATACTCTACTGAATCTTCAGAGGCAAAAAGCTTTTCTAGCAGTATTTGATGCACCCACTCAATGATCTATGAAAAAAAAAATTAGGCAGTTTTACAATTTGCTTTTAACTTGTTCATTTGCTAAAGTAGCTGTTGTTTCAGCCTACTGAAGTTATTTCTTTTAGCCAAGAACAGCAGCTGGTTGCTTCTTTCCACACAAAAGTTTAAGAAAAGTAATAATGTTCGTTGTTTCATTGTTTTTGCTCTGTCCCACACATTCCTCCCAGGCCATGCAAGGGAGAAATAACTCAATAGAGCACAGAACATAAACACTTTTTTCCCCCCATTTCTTTAATGCAGAAACTCCAGTATTTGTTTCTAAGGCAAAGCCATCTGTATGTGAAAGACCATTGCAGATGTAGGGCTGAGCAGACCAGTGGCAGTTCCTTGCCTCTAAGGAAGGATGTGGAATTAATTCCTGGCATTCTAGTCTCAGTTGTCTGAATTTCCCTTGTGGCCTCAAGTCTCAAAAATGTATAATACTTTGCAAGCAAGCTTATGTTAAAAAGAATCCAACATGCTGAATAGAAGCTAGCGTCTGGGGAAATGTGTCTCTAAACTAGCAAATGTGTGTGTGTGTGATGGGCCAAAGGGCTTGGCTTGTCAAGGCTTTGTGTGAAATTCATCCCAATAATACCTTCCACAAGTAAATCTTGGAGCTTCATTTATTCATATTTGACAAGAATTTCGGAACTATTCAACTTTTTGAAATGTTATCACCTATTTTTCTTAAGCTTTTCAAGCTATTCTGAAATATTATATGGTTGAGAGCAGGTAAAATGCAAGGAACATTAAAAATAATAAAATAAACACGTGAATGTTTTATGGTGTGTTTGTTAGTCGTGATAGGAAAGGGTAGAAGTTATAGTAATACAATACATTTCCCATAATTACGCGTTTTGAGAGACAAATGCATGCTTTAATGAACACATCAAACGTGCATTAAAGTTGCACAACCATTAACTGTTTGTTAATATTAAAGGACCAGCTGCAAGTGAAAACTAGAAATACTTACTGAAGTCAATTACTTCAGGGCTTCCCAAGAGTTAGATGCTTTTTTTTTCAGGTGTATCTGATGAATGTTAGAATCCCCAAATCATTGGAGTGGCAATGAACACATTTATTACCATCTCTTTAATGTACTTTCACAGTTTAAAGTTTTCTCCTGTGGCAGTTTAGAGAAAAAATTGAATGCCAAAGAGGTTGTTTGTAAAATACAAAGTACCCCTGCAGGACTGCTCTCTGGCAGCACAATTTTGCAAATATCTTATGCATCCTTTTTCCAGGCATGTCAGAAATTCTGAAAAAGTATATTCAAGCTCACCGTGGGGGAAAAAAAAAATCACTTTCCTTTTAATTGCATGGTTGTGCTGTTTTACTGCTGAGCATAAACTGCTAGGTTTTTCTTCTGCTGTAGCAGTCTTTTCTGTAGGTAGTTTTTACATTTGTACAGTGTATTCTCTGCATGTCCAAGCACAACTTTTGCAAAAGTAAAGTTTGACAATTTGAAACAACCCATAGAAAAGATAATCCACACTTCAGTGATGATTTCATAGTCCTCTAAAACATACAGTGGAAAATCACCAGGATTTGGCATTTTAGTGAGAATCAGGAAAGCAACTTTTTTTTCTTCTTATTGATGTTTAAACTGCTATTCGCTAAGTTCTCTAAGGGAGATCTGGGATGACTGCTGCTTTCAGAATACCTCACAAATGGACGGCATTGAGCATTAGAGTCTAACTTTGGAAGCTGCTTTTACATTAAGGGCTTGATTAAATAGATGACAGTAAAGATTAGCAACATGTACCATGCTAGGAATCTCGAGGATTCTTCTACTTCATAGCCTCTGTTAAAACTCAGTGCTGTTCAAATAACACAGCAGAAATTTTAAGTGTAATGCTTTTCTGTAATAAGGCCATATAAACCAACTAAGCAGAAACATTTTCCTTCCCTGCACTTAATTCCAAGGCCATAGCATGACAGCAGCCACATAGAATACAAAAAACTTAGCATTTTCTCAGTGAAATTTTCATTGGAAATATTATGATCACAGAAAATTTCTAATGACTCTCTTGGGAGTGACCAAAGCAAGCTTTTTGGATGTAAGTTCATGTCTTTTTTTTTTTTTTTTTTTTTAAATGAAGGACAGAGGTGTGTATGTATGCAAGTGCACTGTATTAAGACCAGAAAAGGAATGTAAGTTCCACAGCAAAGGAACATCCTGCATGGTCTCACTAAGCAGAATTATGCTGAAACACTTCCATTTCAAGCTACAATGAAAAAGATAGGAAAAAATATTGCTTTACACCCTTAATGAAAGGCAGGGAGAAGATTACTTCTGGCAATCTGTTTGGGAGGTACCTTGAAATAGCCATTTGAATATACCACAAACACTACCCAAATATTGCATAAAGACATTTTATTATGAATGCAGTGTATATATAGGTTTTTGTTTTGTTTTTAGTCTGAAGTGCTTATACAAACAGATCCGTATCAGCTTAATGACAGTTAGTTTGCAGGGCATGATACTGGTTGAACACCCTTCAGCTCCAAAGCTTTGCTAAAGTTAATCTCTTGAGCTTTAGCAGTACCCTTGGTGAGCTTCAGAAAGCGAATACATCCTTTAAAACGGATATTAGTGGTCAGCCCAAACTGGGTCACACCATCTGAGGGAGGGAAAAAAAGGCAAAAGGAATTAGATAAGTTTGAGTTGATACTTCAGTTTGTTCTACAACAGTCCTGCCAAAGAACAAATGTCCCCAGTGATATATATATAAATTTAATGTTTTATTTGCTCTATGTAATCTAATATTCTCAAAAAGTGACAAACATTATGAGTGAATATGATAAATCCTTAATGTAGTAGTAACAATCCAGTCTTCTTTCCTTTTCCTGTCCTAGCATGACAGTGGCAGAATCTGAGGACGTTTAAACTGCCATTGTAAACTATATAAATCAGGAAAATAGGTAAATGAAACAAAATGGCCAAATGACAGTTTGTTACCTACAAGTGGTGTATGATACATACATGCTCATCCTGCCAACTTCTAAGGTATTTATCCACAACATAACAGAGAAAAAGGGATAAAAAAAAAAAAGGCCAAAAGTGATGCCATTTTCATTAGCCCTAGTATCTTGAGAAAGTCATTTCCTCAACCATGTGCTTCAGCTGTCATATAAAGAAGTTTTCAAACACTCTTCCTTTCCTTTTCTTTCCTTCTTCTTGCTTACTCTTTATATACAATGTACTATATATATATATTATGTATATGTATAAATTATGTATATAAAGTGCTCTTTATCATATTGATAAACATTCTTTGGAACCACTCTGATGGAAGGGGTGAGAAGTCAGCCCGTTAGCACCTCAGCACTCTTGTCACTTCTGTTTCCAACCAATGGAGATAAAAAAAAAAAAAGCCACAAGACTTTGCTATCACCCTGGCTGGATGGCGTTTAATACTGCTACATCATTAGGGCTGCAGAGAGACCTGTTGTGAACAAAGGAGGGAACTATCCTACTGTGAATGGACAGTGATAGAAGTGAGGGTTGGTTTGACTGGAACACTGAAAATCTTTATCTCAATTGCTTGAAATTCATGGCTGAACTTGTCTCTCTTCTTCCAAGTGAAAAAGTGCCTACAGGGATGCACTCCAGTACATATCTATGTGATTGATACAACTAAGGGTTACAGAAATACTTTATGCTGGTACAGACTGGCTGGCCATAGCATTGCAGTGTTTCACATAGGATGTGTTTCCACTAGTTCAAGCAACCTGTGCATCCTTGTATAGGGAAGAGTGGTAGTAGATGAGTAATGGTTTCTATGGATAGCCAGTAATTGACATCCTTGCTCAGTCTCTGGCACTATCTCCTAAAATCATGTTGGAATTTACTTAAGAGGAGTCTTCCCCTATTGATCTCAATTTGTTCTAGAACAGACACACATTGCAAACTTAGTTCTTTTGTTTGCCAACTGGAGGGAAACTTTATTGTAAATACAACAGAATTGACAGTTTGCAAACACTTTATCTGTGTTTTCAGAAAGCAAACTGCTATTAGACAAGCCTGTTGATTTCCTCTGAACAGATCAACTAGCATTCACTGTCAGCATAATGAAAGATGAAGCTAGCTGCAGAGCTCAGCCCAGTTCTGGATCCTGTTCAATTACCTCTGCTAGAAACAAGATATTTCAAGGACTTCCAGACTACTGAGTAGGAAATTTTGATCAGTTTCTTTTTTCTTAGTTACTGTAGGGTCACTAGACTCTATCGTGAAAACATTCATCAGGAAAAGGTGTTCTCTCACCTCCGTGCAAGCTGTTGTCCACATTCCTCAACTCCTCATATTTTACATGCTCATTTACACACAGTGCCTTGCCTCCTCAAGGGTATGTATGCATTCTTTCAGTAAATTTAAGTTGCCAAATACTGTTACTAATGATTATTAAAAAAGAAAGTTTTAACAGGGAGGCTGTGTGCATTGTGAGCAGCAGCAGGTTTGCCTGCTCCTCTGTGACAGCATCTCCATTTGACACTGGGCAAGGGGGACTGGTGAGAATCCCGTAGTGCTGCAGAAATTCTAATTCTGAAATGCAGCTGGATGCAGAAACAAGCATCCATGCCAAGTGATACAAACTTAGGTATTCTTATCCACCAACTTTAGCATACTGGTCCTAATTGCATTTACGATGTTACCAAGGCAGCATTTCTAGAGCATAAGTAAAGCATTACTTGTGCCTTAATGCTTACCAGGATATCCTCCGACAAAGACAGGGTCGTTAGTGTCTGCTGAGGTCGAGGCTCTGTTTGGACTGTTACCATCCACTTGTGTGTCATCTACAGTCAGCTCTAAACGGTGTTTGATCTTGTTTGCAACAACCTTGTGCCACTGCCCATCACACAATCTGTTTGGTGCATCAGGCTCATAGATAGCAGAGAATCGGCCTGCACCATTGTCAACATGAAACATCACCTGAAAAGCATGACATCAAAGTGAGATATTTCTCAAAACAGTTACACAGTTCTTTTCTTTATATGTTTGTGTATTTAAAATCAGCACACACAGACTGCACACTCTAAAGCTCTGATTTAATAACATTCTGTGTCAATTGCTGTCCTTCTGCATAGTCTCAGGGAGGGTCTGCATCATGTCACTCATATTAAATGAATGGAAATGTGCAAACCTGTTGTATAGTTTGTTTTTTTTTCATTTTTGTCTTAGTTTTTGAGTCCCCTTTCTACACACTCTCTAAACAGCTCCTCATAATAATAGAATACTGACTGGTTTACCAGACTGAAATAAAAGATACACATAGGAAACTAGTGTTATTAATGATGAAGGCATTCCTCAAAATGTTTCCTGTTCAAATTTAAGTATGGATGTTGCACTTTTGGGAAAGTCAAGTGTTACAGAATCTTTTAGAATATGTTTGTAAAAGTGTAAGAACCTCTGGATGTATGGAAAGTGGCAAGTCCTGATACTGACTGATATATCTTGAGATTGGAGTATTAAGTTTGCATTCAAAAAGTCTTTGAAAGGATGCTTTTTAAAAAGAATATTTACAAAGAGTTAAAACTGCTTTCTGCTTACTTTTCCATCCACTAATTCGATGCCAAGCCCATCCATTTTCTGGCTGCTTACTCCTAGGAGCACACCATTCATCTGTGTTGTGCGGAATTCAAATTCCACTAGCAGATCTGTTCCCACTCTGTATGCACCAACTTGGAGAGAAAAGGGAAAGTGTAATAAAATGAAGAAAGGTACTTAATTACATTATTCCTAATAATCACACAGTGCATTGCCAGTAATGCAAGGTAGTTACCTTGTATAACTTAGCATTATTAATGCACTCCATTTCATTTGAAATCATGTAAGAAACAGTTATGGTGGCTGCACTTTGTGTGAGACCTTGCTAGAAAGTCATATATTCCATCCCTAGGCAAGATAATTAAAAATTGTAAGTGGGATTTTCATGTTCTGGTCTCACTTTGCCTCCAGTCAACAGGAGTTAGGTAGCACTGGACATTTTTGAAAACAGTATCTCCTCTTTCTTTGTTCTTTGCCTATCAGGAAAATTGCTGTTTGCTACCTGTTTTGGCAAAGCCTGTTCCATCGAAGTACGTTCCTTTCTGGGCAGTGACAAAGCACTTTCCAACGTTGAAGCTTGAAGTTGGGTTATCCAGGTCAACAGGTGATTCTGTCATTTTAAAACCTCTGATGCAGCCATCAATGCTATAGGTGACCTGCATTCCGTATTTCAAACAAAATGTATAACTTTGCAAAGCAAACTGAAATGCTTAGAATAAAGGCCTACATTTTGTCACTAAAAAGTACCTTTTCTTTGCTGGTTTTATGGAGCTGAATAATACTTTAATTTTATGTCGCTAATCCTTAATATCTGATTATAATTGGCATCTAATCTCAATCACGCTGAGGAGGAATTACATTACTTTTCAGAGATGTGATCTGAGTCACATCTATTTGGTTTAATGGGGGACATAAAATAATACACTGCATAATGAAACATAGCAAATTACATCAGCAGTGCAGGAATTTAATGGCTTATACTTTACCTTTTTAATTGACTAGGTTATGGGGTTTGCAAGTAGACAAAGATACTGGATATAGTTCTCTGGGCTGCTGGTAATTTTATGAGGGCTTTTTTTCTCCTCCTTTTAATCACTTTACTGTGGGTGTACATGGTAAGACTGAGCTAATGGATTTAGGCACTTAATGAAATGAACTGTGCCTCTACATAAAAGTTGTTGGCCATACATATTTTCTCATATAATCTTCTATAGGGCCAGCGACCATCCTGACAATGGCCACACCAGTGACCAGAGAGCTGGGTGGAGGCAGGGGATGTGCTCAGGTGTATGCGTGCTTCAGTGCTGGGTAGCAAACTGCAGTGCCAGCTTGGCTTCTGCACAGAGAGCACCTTTTTGTGATCGCGGGTGGGTGGCATGAGCACGCTGAAGCTGATGATATGAGTGAGATCCTGCCTGGGGTCAGGAGTGAGGGGTTGCCCAGGTCCCATCCCAGTGGGACCTCTGGAAGCCATTGGCATCTTCCCCTCTATGAACTACCCTAGAGTTCTCCTTTCCAAGGTATGAAGATGCTGCTTTTTGGTTCTCAGCTTTATATAGAGGCCTAACTTAGTGTCAGGAAAGTTTATCCCTGATAACAGTGGGAGAGAGGAAAATGATAAATATGCACTTTAAGGAAGAAAAAGAAGACATATTCATAAGCAATGCAATACAAAAGAGCAAAATAAAAATCAGTTCATATAGTACAGTGAAAAAAATATGTATAAATACAGAAAGAAGAAAGGAACACCTGCAGACGGAAGTTTTGATTCTGCACACAACGTTCTCTAATAATATCCTGACTAGCAATTTGAAAGACTTTCTAAAATCACCTCTTAAAAAAAAACATCCCTTTCCTTGTAAATCAAAGCTGCATGTAGTGTGGTATATATATATTATTACTACTAAACAAACCTGTACAAAGTTTTCATGGAAACTTTAGAAATATCAGTGAATATATTCAGCTCCGAGCTGAGTATATTCTTTGTATATCTTTATGTATTGCTTTTCTGTCAGATTTTTCAGAGACACCTTTTTCTAAGTGAAAATCATCTCCAAATCAACATTATGTTACCAAAAAAACCCCATACCACAAAACAATTCTTACCATCTTCACTGTGAAATTCAATCATAGAAATGCAGGATTTGTAGACAACTTGATAACATTCTCTAACTTCAAAATTTCAGTTTCCCAATAGAAAAGCAAACTTGGTTATACTTTAGTATGCTAACAGGCTATATAAATTATTTTGCTGAAAGTAGAGTTTGGCATGCCTAAAATGTGACATCTGTTGATGTCAAACAAGTAGGTATCAGTCTTCTGATAGGAAGCCAGCCCACCTACCACTGCATACTAGACTAGTGTCTAAAGAGGTTGATGTCTGTTTAGCAGAAAGCCCGGACTAAGATAATACATGCTTTCAACTTCACTTCAGAGTCTTTGCATGAAGCCTACAACAGAATATTCTATTAATACATCATGAGATGTATTTTACTGGGAATGATTGAAAGGCAAGCACTGATTTTTACCTTCTGTGAATGACATTTGAAGTCACAGCTTCATTAAATCCTAAAGCACTTAAGACTGTCAGAATCTGACATGACTGTTATTGCCAGACTGAGCCATTTATCTGCTTGGGTTCCCTCTATTACTTCTGACATGAGCAACAGGTAAGGATTTAGTGTTACCTTTCTCTTCAGATTAGTATTCATAAATTGCAGTTGTATTTCAAAGAACATAATTGGATAGCTTTAGGAATTATATTTTTGGGTAGCTATGTATGCTTTTGTTTTTCAGTGCCTCAGATCTGGTTAGATAAATCCATATGGTCTGGGTGAGGGAATACAGTGTTCCTATTTAATCCTAGAGTTTCTAGGCCAAAATGATATTAACTTCTGTTTGCCAAGATATCTTTCACGTCAGCATGAAAGCTGGGCATTTAGGCTGAAACAGTGATAAATATGCACATTTGAGGACAACAGAGTTTTCATGGTCTTCAAATACTTTCTCTCCTAAGCTAGCAATAACAGCACAAACCCAATTACTACAGTAAGCAGCAGTACTACTGAGTACTGAGGGGTAGTTTTGGCTTCTACTGCTTCTCTTAGGAGATGCTTTCCCTGTTTATTACCTCTCACTGCAAGATGGATTACAGCCTAGAGAAAAGGCAAGCGATATTCAGGAACTTATGCTCTGGCTGTGTAGTGATCCAAGTGGATGCAAGTATATGGATATTTCTACTTTTCGGTAACAATAGCTGTTTGCTATTCCTAGTTCTTTACATTAACTGGGTTCTGAGTCAGATCCTCCCACTGAAAGGAGTTAGTATACCTTCAGTAAGATCCATTTTATCAATATTCAAGAGCAGTCTAGGGAAAAAGCAAAACAAATCTGGGAAGATAACAGTACCAATCAAGACATACTTAAGGAGTGTATAATAACTTAGTTAAACTTGCTTACCGGACCAATTCTTCTAGTTGTGTAGTTAATGGGTAATCCTCCAACATACAGCATCCCTACAACATCCAATATATCAGCCTTTTTGGGGCTAACAGTACTGTTTGAAACGCCATCTACTATGAGGTTTCCTTCTTGCTTGGTTCGAATGATTTTTATCTAAAAGGAAATGCAAATGTAATACAATTACAGACAGTTTCCTGAAAACAAAGTGTTTTACATATTGTAACAAGCCTTACAGTCTAAAATTTATAACAATAAGTGAGAAAGTAGTGGTAATCAGAAGTACTTGGCTAGCAGTTATGGCTAGTGTCCATGGAACAGAGTTCGTGTGCAAAGTTTTGTGCAAACATATGTCTGCCTTTTAATTAGATTTGGGTCAGGAGGCATCATGACTATTACTTACCAGAACTATTGAAAGGACACGGGGTTCCTTTCGAAAGAGAAATTATTACTATCATAGGCACACTGTAATATTCTTTTTCTTAGAATCAGATAGTAATGTTAAGTACTGGTAACAGTACGTGCTGAATGTTAGTGTCACCTGTTGCAAACCTTTATTACAGAACATTTGCACACATTATTGAGTTTATTATTCCACTAGTTTGGATGTGCCTCAGATTATAGTTCAGGCTAGGGTAAATATAATACCAGCTATGTTTGTAAGGCTTCTGTTCAGACAAATGGACTGTGAATCACATGGAGGACGTGCAATTGCTGCACAGTTGATGAAAATCTACCCTAACAAATGTAGGCCAATTTCTGTCCAAAGATTATACTGAGGTCTCTACAAATCAGTATAATAATGTATCTGTATAAAAAAGGGATAAAAGGTAAAATGTAGCACACATTATCACAGCAGATTGCTAAACAGAACAGAAGTTAGCTCAGAGGAGGAGCAGAAACAAACTATTTTTCTTTGGCTTTTCTTTAACGTGGCTGTTTCTGCTTCAATGTAGCAGCACATCTGTCATGCAAGAGGAATAACTGAATACTGACGAGGGGTGCCCAGGTGGCAAGGGACTGAACCTGGTGTTTCTACACAACTATGAATCTGAGATGGATAGTTACACCCTGAGCAGGAGGAGGATTTGGTGAGTGAGAAAGGAAATGGGAATGGACAGTCTTACAGAGGACTTAAAGAGATAGCAGCAACATGAAGTAGCACAATAATGAAGCCTGGAAGGAGGGTTTTATCAGTGCCATAGCTTCTGTAGGCCTGAAGGAAACATTTCAACCTAAACCATTTCAAGTGGAGAAACGGTTCTCACCAAAAGGGTTATTTTAAGTAAAGCTCCCGCTTTCTTAGAAACAAAAAGTGTGGTCTTTAATAAAAGAGGTTGCCTTCCTTCCACCCATGCCAAAATGGATTTTCTTTTGCTTTTCGGGAGCTGTGAATTTAGATTTTGTCTCCATTCTTTCCTGTAAAAATGGGATCTACAAGGGTCCATCTCTCACACAGTGCCAAGTTGCACGCTCGAGGAGCATAACCTTGCGTTGAAAACTACATGCTCTAGTTAGAATATAGAGAAAACAGGGCTAAAAGAGTAAAACGCATCTTTGTTCTGTATTTATAGAGGGTCTGTCATAAAGGCACACTAGTTTACTGTTCCCAGACATTAAGTAAAATAGATAAAATAATGTTCTACATTATTTTAATGTTCTATAGCTTTATTTTTTTCCCATTATGAACCACTTTGCATTTAGAACAATTGGTAGCATCAGAATGTTCCTGGATGATAATAATAATAATAATAATAGAGTGAAAATTAAATTCCTGTGGAACAGCTGGAAATGAAGCAGAGAGAGACCAAGGATGACTAACAAGAGGGAGTGTTAAGAGCATAATGGAAAGTGCAATTAGACTTATTCTTGTTTGGTGATAGAGATGTGGACGGTGACTATCCAAATATCTATCCAAAATGTAATGTCTCTTATAGCATATACCTTGAATACATAGTTACGTGTTTTTATTTTTCATTATTGGTGCCTTCAAGCTTTTATTTCACCTAATGAATATACTACGTGTTTGTTGTTCTTGGCCCAGTAAATACTGAACATCATGGCTGTGATATTGTTCCTTTCCTTACCATCCAAAAGCCACAGGCATTGCATATATTGAAAAATGCTTCATCTTGTGAAGTCACATAAGCCAAATACATCCATTAGTATCATATTTAATCCGTAATGAAATGAATTAATAATGCAAGAAAAAATTACTTAAATGTTAATTTTTTTCCATTGTTCTTAGCATTATGGCTGAACAGTGACATTATTAACATATAAACAACTGGCTTTAAAGATGTATTCAAACACAACAAGGTGATACTCACTAGAGTCCTATTAGGCAAAAAGGAACATTTTCTGCAATTCCTTACCATACATGGAACATATTCTAAATATGTCCAGAAATACATGCTTCTTGAAGGAGAAAATTCGAAGTTCAACAACAACTTATTTTGTTAGAATACATACTGTGTACTTAACATTGCACCTCAAAGCACAAATTTTGCAGACTACAGAAATGTCTAGTTGAAAGGTTAGCTTGTACAAACTATATTTCTGCAAATATCTTAAGGCAAAACAAAGCTCTCTCTTAGCATTACAGAAAGTAATTTAGCGTTAGAGACTATTATACCTTGTGCCACTGGCCATCATTTATTTTGCTGGAAATCATTGTGTTGGTGTCTCCACTCCCCAGATCATAGCTGAAGTAAGGCAGTCCATTCTTTATCTGAACAGTAGCAAAATCAGCATGGTTGATGCGGGCCATATAAAACAGCAAGCCAGAGTCAGCCATTGTCCGGATTTCAAATTCAATTGTAAGTCTGAAAATCAAACAAGCAAGAAAATGGATGCAAAAGAAAAGATATTCAGAGTAGACAAATTATCAGTAGATAAAATTATCCACTTTACCTTTTTGCATTCCTCTAACAAAACTTTACAGTTAGTGGCCTATTTTACTTGTCCATCAGAGTTAAGAAAAATAATTTGGTCATGCATACATTGCATTTCATACACATCTGATCCCTGAAATGTGAGTGTTCATTAGTCCTGTTACTGTGGAAATACAGAAGTGCAACTTTGGCAAAGTATTTGGAGATACAATTCTCAGCTGCAGCTGTTGTTGCTAGAAAATCCCAACATTTGTAAAATTCCAGAGGTGTCATCCATCTTCCACACACACAATGCTCACAAATAAGAGACAGCTGTAGTGACAGTCAGCAAATGTTTAGTTTCTAATGAGTTGTATTGCCTGAAGACAGGTTACCAAAGTTATAAAGATGCAGAGGGAAGACTTTACAGTTGGAATATTAAATGCTAATTTTGATTTCTCCCAGCAAAATATGGGGGTGTGTCTGAGGAAGTCTGCTCTCTTGTGAAAACCACTGACCTCTCTGACTGATTGGTAATGCTGAAAACCTCCCCTACAATCAGCCTCCCCTTCTGAAGCTACCAGCCCCATGCGTGCACTGACACAGGTAGGACAGCTGACAGTGAGGATGAGGCCCCACCCCACGCAGGATGCATTTATTGCTTTTGTGAGTCTTTCCTTCTTACATCAAAGAACCTTGGAAATGGACCCTGGGAAATGATTTAGATTATCAGAATGCAAAGGTTGTACTGGCAGCAGATCACTAGCCTAGCCCTAGCTGAGCTGCAAAGTTAGTACCTGAAAGCAGTTGATTATATGAACATGAAAAATCATTGCATGAAAGCAGACAGACCTGGATTCTTATTTGAAAAGAGCACATGCGAGGACCATAGGATTATATTTTTCTTTTAATTGTTTTCCTAGTTTTGTAAAATTAGCATAAATGAAAATATACAGTACAGCATCTGTGTAGGTAACAACTGAGCGTGAAGCTGATGGACCTGTAAATTAGTAAGGCAGCAAAACTGCTTACTGGTGTGGCATAGCACATTTGTTAATGATCATGTGCCTTCACAGCAAAAATGAGCAATTAACAAGTTACAACCTCGCAAACCCATTGAAAAAAAAAAAAACATCCTTCTTAGAAGAAGCTCTGGGAATTCCTTTGCATGTCAGTGTGGATATGTATGTATAATTATACTTCGAGAGGGCAATGTCATTTCACATGTTTGCTGTGCATGCCCAATCTTAACTACTGCAAGAGAGGGAAGAAAAAAGGTTGGCTTATTACCATAAATTGTCAAGTTGCTGAACCTAGAAACTTCCTTCCAAAAAGCAACCTATGAACTCTGTTGGATGACCTAATTACATTCTTCTGTTTGTTTTTCTTTAAGTCAGTCTAGGTTCGTTAGGTTCTGCATGTGCACAAACCTTTACAAAAAAAAAAAAAAAAAAAAAAAAAGAGGTAAACTGTTTTTGTGACGGTTACTTGGGTGGACACTTCATTGCCTAGATTTCATGCTTTAACACTATCTATGTTTGTGTAATGAAATGAATTAGCCATGGGACACGATCTTTTTCAGATTATGTCCATAACTGTGGGAGAAGCTTTTGAATTTTATTTTGATATTATTCCATGAAAGCTCATTACTGAAATAAAACAATGTACCTGTTTTTCACTTTGGTGTCATCAAATGCGACGGCAATGTGGCTGTTCCTTGAAAGACCAAATTGCTTGCCATCTTCCAAAATGGCTGGTTCTGTGTCAGCAGCACAGGAATCCTGCAAAATATACAGTGCTCATACAAACTTCGTATTTTGTATCTCAGCTGTGTACCTGCTGGAAGTCCTCCAGCTGTTCAGGAATCAGACTATTTCTCCTAGTCTAGACACTGGCCCTGCAGTTTTCTGGCATGCTGATGTTTCATCCCACAAGCTGAAGTTATAAAGCAGTATGACAGGAACTTGCTTTAAAAGCAGAGCTCATTAAGCTGGTTGTAAAAGCAAATACAAGTAATATACGAGCATTGCTGCTTTCATGCAATCAGTGGACATTTACAAGATTCTTAAGTGATTTCTAGTGTCCTCCTTGCTCGCATAACTGAGTTTTACACTGTAGGATGCTCTCTTACAGGAATGAAGCAAGACTTAAACTTGAAGGGGATGCTATGCTGTTGACTTGAAAACTAGTCAACTTAAAAATGAGATAAAAATAGTTTCAGACCTTGCACCTGTCAGTGAGTCTTCATTTTACTTCTTTATATTTTTTACAATTGTATTATTTGTTTAATATGCTGTTGTTTTCTCTGTTGCTGTTAAAAGACCCACACCAACAATAAAAAAAGCAGACTGACCTATAGAGGTAACAACTGTCAAACTCCCTGAGCTCTCTAATGCAGATACTTTACCCAGGGCGTAAATGAAGAAACCCCTCCCTGTCTGCTTCACTTTTATTAAACTTAGAGTGATACAACAATGACAGGTAAAATATCTTCTGCCCAGTATATTTTTTCCTTTTTAATCTGACCAGGTCTTCTAATCTCTAGCCCAAAAGCTCTTGTATGTGGGTGCCTGGAGCAATGGGACACCATGGTAATTACCAGCTCCTACTCATGTCTAGCTTTTGCCTCCCACTGAGAGTATTGTGAAGAAACTGCTCAGAGGGTCTAACACAACACTACTAGGACAACAATACTACAGGGAAAAAAAAAACAACTTTCATAGCTGTAAGCTCTGTTTTTAAGCACTGTAGCTGATATCATTTTGGGTTGGTGACAATCTGTTATTTGAGCCCTGACTCAGCAGGGACCTGCAAAGCACAAGGTGAGTTGCTTTGCAGACAAAGAGCTCTTTCTGTGAAACATTTTGAAAATGTCATGAATGACTCATCAGCCACTAAGATTTCAAATACAAAGAGGAAATTTCTTTTTCCCTCTCACTCAGGTTTTCAGTAGTGTTATATTTTTTGCTTTCACACGTCACAAAGACCTTCACAACAATGAAGAGAACTTCTAAAATTAATTTTCCCCAATAATGCTCTGTATGGAACATGACAGAGCAGAACATCATGCATTACGACAAGTACACACCAATGTGCAATGACAGAAAAAAAACATGGAAAATTCAGCAGGACCAAACAAAGTTATGAATGTGTGCTAACAGTCTTCCAGTGATCATCAAATAGAAAAATAAACCTTATTCTCCTAATGCTGGGTGAAGTTTTTAGTTATTTAGTTATTTTAATATTTACAAGTTTATCATGCAACTGCACAACTATGATAGTAATAATTCTCTCTCGCTATTATACTATATACATTATATATACACACTATATATATATATTCTGTAACAGTCGGACTTGCTAAAATTTTGAGATCAGGATTAACTACTGGTGCTGGAATGACAGGAAAGAACTGAAAAATTAACTAGCACCTACTTTCCTGTGGCATATTGCATGGTTAGAGGACACATTCTGACATTAAATTGCCTGCTAGATTGGCTTGTTAGAGAAATGTCTGGCCCTGACACTGCAGCTGATTCCCAGAGAACACTGCAGTTTTTCTGCATCCCAGCAGAACTGTAAGGATGTGCAAGATGTGGGGAACGTGCCAGACACATCTGCAATGGTTGGAATCATAGCAAGCATACACTGATTAATTATGGATAAATACTGATCAGTAAAAGCCAGCATTCATCATTTAATAGGGCGTGCTTAAAAAAATTCCAGGTTTTATTCGCAAGCCTATTTCTGCTTTCACTTCAGCTAAGGACAGCCATCTTAACAGCCTTCATAAAACTGTCAACTAAGCATGGATTATCAATCCATATTAAAATATCCTGGCTTTGTTTTTTTCTGTAATGGCTTTAAGGTGTACTACATTTAAATGCGTCTGCTTAATAATCTCCCATATTACCTGAGAGTCTCAAGACTTCAGCTGCACTTTACTTCAGTCTTTTCAGGTGACAGGGACTTGACTGGTAAGTCAAGAAGCTAAGTGTGAATCACAGTGGAAATGAAGAACAGAAAAGCCCACTGGTGGACTGTGTCACACATTCTCGAAAAACAATGCTGTATTAGCAATCACAGAAAAAGTAGGAAAAAAGGTAGCACAACTGAAACAGTACCCACAGCTCCTCAAATAGTGTTAACAAAGCAATGAAGTAATGCTTGGAAAAATGTTGGAAGATACCATCATGGGGTCAAATGCAGACGTAATGCTGGCGCTCTTCATTTCAGTGGCAAGCGAGTCCTGAGAAGTAGTGAATAACATGAAGCAGAAGCAGCAGTTACCGAAGCACTGGTCTCAGTTGAGAAACATTTTAGCACTCATAGCAAGCAGCAGCAGCAGACTGGTGACCAGTGCATTTCCCAACTGTTGTACTTCTAGATCTTGTCTCGCCTCTAGTAGAGGATTTTTTTTTTCCATTTGGAATTAAACTCCCCCTCCCCCTCTCCATGGAGATGCATAGTGGAGATCTAAAAGAGCTCCTAAAAGGACTTAAATAAAACAGATACCTTATTTAGGCTTCTTACATAGAAATGACTTGTTGCTGTATATTTTCCATATACAGTCTTTGTTCAATGGGCTTCTGCATAACTGTCATTATCTCATTATTAAACAACAATTAATTATTTTGTTTTAACATTCCCCAGAAAAATACTTTGGAGAACTTAGATAAATGTAAAAATGGTCCACAAGCTTGCCTTATAAAAAAAAAAACAAACAAACAAAAAAAAAAACAGGTCTTTAAATACTAAAACTGTTTCATTTTTCTGAACAAGAAAGTGGAATAATGGTATTTTATTTAGATTTTTATTTTGAACACCTGTTTCAAGTTATCACAGCTCTCAATATGTTATACAAAACTCACCTAGTTATAACGAGACTAGTTTCTGGTATTAATAAATAGAAAATATTCTTCTCGTTTTCTGACTTGCTTTCTTATTCTTCCTTGTTTCTTTTTACACTGCCTGGTTCATCTGTTTGGTTGTAAATTACAGAGTTAGAGAGGTGTCTGTGTTCAACATTCTGCTTGGGAAGTGGGAGAGATGGGGATGTTGCTCAGAGTTAAGTGTTCCCCAGCAAATATTTCTACTTGTACCTCTAGAGTGCGGGAAGGAGATTGATAACTCACAGTGAGGGATAGACATCCCCTGAATACACAAAACATGAGGACCCCTGCAGAGAACAGTGCCGGGATGCCAGTCACCCTACAGCAATTCCCTGAACTAGATACTAGGTAAGTGTTATAAGTGATACTCCTGGGCAACCTGATCTAGTGGGCGGCATCCCTGCCCATGGCAGCAGGGTTGGAACTGGATGATCTTTAAGGACTCTTCCAATCCAAGTTGTTAAGTTGTTCTATGATTCTGTGATCACAGGTTCTTCTTCCTTTTCTTCTTCCTTTTCTTTTCTTTTTTTTTTTTTTTTTTAAATAATGCTCGATCAAGGGGCAATATCTGCTAGTTTGACTGTGCTCTTTCATAACAGTGACCATTAAGAGTGGCTAATCCTTTTCACCTTGTTGCATGGTTCTTTATCTTTGTATGATAGCCTTACTATGCTGAATATTTGCTTACTTTTAACTCTAAACAGAAAGTTACAACTACTCCACCTTGTGGGAATTAATCAAAAATGCTGCCCTAAAGCATGAATGTCCAATACATACTATTCTGGGGCTAAGAGCTAGGTAATAACTAAGATGGAGCTTGCTTATCTTGACCACTTAGTTCCCATTTCCAGGTACACAGGTGGTTGTACGGGCTTTGGAGACTTCAGTAGTGCCTGACAAGCTGTTCTTCCACACGTATCTGGCCAGTGAAGGTGGCCATGAATCTCAAATATAAATTAATCTTAATGAGTAGAGATTTTTGTCCTAATTTTTGTACCATTATGTTGGTAGGAAAACATTGCTAGACATCCTGCCTATTTTCAAGGAAAACCAGATATGAATTCTGAAAATGAGTCAGGTAACAAGGAATGACTGATGAAGTGAATTCATGTTCTTTTCTCCCTAGCTGACAGACTGGATAACATCCCTGCTTAATCCTGACTTTTCATCCAGTGTGGAAGCTCATCCCCAAATGGTTAAAAGATCTTGGGAAGCCCATTGGGAAGAAACTGTCCAATTCACTGACTCTGATGTATCTGATATATATAAAAATGGAAATTAAATGTTGGATTTGTCAGCTTGTCAAAACAATCTCATAGTACTGTAAATTATGGTACTGTAAATAAGCTCCTAACCGTGAAATGTGCAGTCCTTTCACGCTGTTTGGAAATCTCATCCATACCGAACTACATAGTGTATAAAGCCATGGTTTGTATACAGAGGTAACAAAATGCAGAGGATTTTTCTCCAAAGAGTATACTCCAGTGGATATATTATCCAGTTTAATATTTAGATATCTAAGTTTATATCTTTTCTGGGCAGTAACATGTTGCATCAACTTGTAAAACTGCTACATGTGTGATAGAAATTCCTTCTTAAATGTCATTGTATATGACTGCTTGCTGCTGTCTAGCAATTTAAAATTTCTGGCAATTACCATTGAGCTCAGTTCAGCACTGACTGGGGTTTTGGTTATTAAGTCTCCTGACAAAATTTATGAAATAGCAATAGAGGAATTGTCATATCAAACACCTCTGGTCTACCTATTTCTTTATCCTGTCACTGAGTTAGCGGTTAGCATGTGCTTCAAAGAACAGCACAAGAAATATTGTAATGATTGGGATTTCCTACAGGAAAATTTCCTTTGCAACCCTGACCAGGTATTGGTAGGCTTACATCCCGAAGTATGAGGATTTAGGGATAAGCATGCAAGCCAAAGGGAATTCTACATCATTCTTTAAAATAATGTTGTGATAATCCAAGCAAGTGCAATCAACCAGTTTTCTATTATCCACAGGTTTTACTGACCTGCAACAAAGTGTTCTCTTTACAATATCATGCTGAATTGTTGCTACTTTTGTGAAAAAAAAAAACAAAAAACAAAAAACAAACTTCATTATTCTTGGTGGCTGGTTTTTAATTTTTGCCATGTAAGAGAAACTTTTCAAGCTTTACCTGAGTGAAGTGATCTGTACTTACAAGTGCTGAAGCTAGAGATGGTGTTGGAGGAGGTGGGGAGGTTTTATCAGGAGGCGTTCCTGGTTTTTCTTTCTCCCCATCTGGCTCAGGTTGGATCAGGACTGTTGAGTGGATTGGTTTATCTTCATCCTCAGGTGGCCTAACCTCTGGTTCTAGAGAGGGACATTGGCCAATATCTGCATTTTCAAAGGACACGGATTGAGCAAAGTCCATGGGGCTGAGAACACACAAAGAAATCAAGGTTTGTCATTAGTTTTTCTGCTTCTTTACCACCCATTTTAACAAAACAGCTAAGTAATTTCACTTCAAATGACACAACAGCCAGGATTTATCCCATCTGTTTTAGGTACTGAAGTGAGACACTTAAATTAGAAGTGATAGTTGCAGTTGGCTTTCCTTCCTACAGTCAGTGTAGAGAGACAGGCACCCTCATTGGCAAGCTTTGCTTGTCTAGGTAGGCTGAATCACATTGTGGGGCTGTCCTTCTCTCTCTGCTGTACAGTGATGGAGTGTGGGGTGATGAGATCCCAATTTAAGTTCTTGAGTTATGTGAAAGAAAGATTTATGTGAATATTTTCTATAGTGATTTTACTTTATTCACTGTACCTTTTCTTTCTACTTAAATGTTCCTTCCAAATTACTGCGGAAGGCACTTTCCACAAAGCAAATTAATTTCCACGGTGGTTCTCAGAATTTGGTTAATCTTGGAGATCAGTGTTATTTAAAATAGTACCCCATACATACCTATCACTGAGGCGAGCCTTACCACAGTGTTTCTGTTGATTTCTCTGGTCTATTTTATGGTTAAATAGACGGATGTTGTCTTGTCTGTAAAACACCTAATTAATTGCATGTCCTATGGAGTGCATGTTGCAGACAAGAAAGCAAGGTCGTATTAAGAAAATAGAATATGTTTTAGGGCTTGCTGTTATTATGATTCATTGCAAAAATGAAGTTTCTTTTGACAGCCAAGGCAGTTAACCAGACCTTTTTAACCAGACATTTATTGTCATTTGTGAGACTTACGCGGCATTGATGACGAGATTCCATATACAGCCCTCGAATGCTGGTATGGTTCTGAGAGGTGCAATCTGAAACTGAGAAGAAATGCCCCCCACAAAGAGTTTCCTAACAGAGATGGGCTGGTCTGTTGGCAATCTCTGAGTCTGGCCTTTGTCTTCATCTACTTGAACAGTAAACATCCTGTGAAAAACATTTAAAAGCAAAAAATAGATATTTTACTCCAGCTATTGCTTGTATTAAAATCACCATTTTGCAGGCCCCATTTACTCCTGTGCCAGCTATAACACTGAGTGAACCCAAATTATGTAATTAGCTGCTCACATTAACTGAATGTTAACCCCTGGAAGGTTTTCAGCTACTGCTGATCTTCCTTGGTGGTTCTGTAACAGAGCTCAGCAAAATTGTGCTGTGGAGAGGCAATAATATCAGTCTTTGGTTGAACAGGAAGAAGTGGTTTGTAGTGTAGCACTGACATGGTGGGAGCCAAGTCTGCTGTATTGCATTATAAATATAGTCCTCAGCAGGATAGGAACAGCATGGGGTCGCATTTTGTTTGGCTCCTTGTTTCCTGGTTTGTACAAGTTATTATCTTCTTGCAGGTGGACAAGCAATGCTGCAGACTGCTCTGATTGCAGGAATCAACTGCAGATACTGTACACTTTTTAAAAGATCTAGTGATGTGTTTCTTTTCTTTTTTTTTTTTTTTCTTTCCCTGGGGGTAATGGCAGAGCAGAAGAATTGTTCATCACACTCTGATGCAAGTGCTATAATTTAGTCTCATGGGTAAGGCATATGTTACAAGTTAAAAGATACAAAGCTCTCCCACAGAAGACACTGTTAAGGGCCTACCACAGAAGGAGGTAAAATATACTTCCAGCAGGCCTCAGAAGCACAGCCGTACTGGCTGATCAAGCCAATCCAAGAAATGAATAAAAGAGCAAACAGGAAAGGTGTAAGTATGGTGATGGCAAATATTGTTCTGGTAAAGGCCAGAATTCAAATATGAGAGAAAAGCTGAGTGCTCTTTCCTGTCAAAGCTACTGAAATGCAAATGTTGCAGGTTTGTACCACATTTACAAGGAAACCTTGTAAAGGGGCCAGAAAGTGAAAAAATACTTTTCCAAGCCATACATTGTGTATACTAGGAAAGCAGTGTTAATGTAAGGTCTGTGGAACTGAGGGACAATAGATAATTTTGATGGCTAACATACAAAATGAGGTATAACAATGAGGTAAAAAAATTAACTGCTGCCTTTGAAATAACTTACAATCGAAGGATGAAACAGAAAATCTTTAACTTTTGAGCAAATCCAGCTCAAGGTGAGCTGAGTCGCAAAGGATGGATGAGAACTTCATATTTTTGAAGGTGATTGTAGAATGCTACTGGGCATAATTTCTTTATGTTGTTTGACTGTATTTAATAGAGTTTAGCCAGGAGAGAATCAAGACCACAAAGAAGATGCATCTGTATCTATAAACTTTGATATGATCTATCAAGTGCAGTTTTAATTTCAAATATGTTACAGTTGTGGTCAAGAGAAAATAAATACCAGGACCTAACTATTCAAGCACCTTTGACTAAAATTAGATATCTAAATCCAGGTTGTGTATCTATAAGTAAGTAGCTTGATTTTTCAGAAGTAGTCTTTATCCCTAAGTCATAGCAAAAAAATCAGGTTTTGGTAGATAACCTCACTTTTTTTTCTACTGCAAAATGATACTGAACTCTTATATTCTCCCTTAAAAAAATACAAATGTTAGACAGAAACCAAGTATTGGAAATGTTCATTGAAAAGGGGCCTATTTTCATACATGAAATGCTTTTTTTTTTTTTTCAGACAAGTCTGAGACAGAACTGGATAGGCATTTAAGCACCTAAATTAAATAACTGACATACTGCATGCAAATTTTCCAATTTCCTGATAAATATGGATGCATTCATTTGATCTAGAAATCCGTAGAGTAAGAAAGTGGTTCATTTTTTGGAGGGTTGCAGGAAGTGGGTATTAAAAGCCCTGTCTTTGAGGAGAATCTCTAGGATTTCCCCTAGATCCCTCAGCAGTGGAAACAGAAAGAGAGAGATTTCTCTGGGGTCAGTTCAGAGCAACAGACTAATTTATGTTCTGTGAAGTATCCCAAAGAAGATACTTCTCTTCACTGCCTTCAGAGCAAACGTAGGAAAATTAGCCTGTCAAGACTCGAGTTATCCTTTGTGCTGCTGCATGTTATCCACTGGTACTGATTGTCAACTTCTTTATCAGCACTCATACATTTCATCTCATCTTTAGCCATTACCATAGTAAACATTTTGGCACCAAGCAGAACCACACAATGATGTGCATTAGTCCTCAAACAGTATCCTATAATTACTGTGGAAGAGAAAGCAAATAGTTTATAATTATATGGACAATTAGCTGTCTGAAGAGTTTTCAGATGACATCCCTCATATTTAATCAAATAAAGCTTGAGTTCATGATGAACAGAGGAGGGGGTTAGTCTTAA
This sequence comes from Cygnus atratus, assembly GCF_013377495.2. Lineage (NCBI taxonomy): Eukaryota > Metazoa > Chordata > Aves > Anseriformes > Anatidae > Cygnus > Cygnus atratus. The sequence continues at coordinate 58,224,354 of NC_066364.1, read as the reverse complement.
TTTATATCCTTTCCCTTCCATTTAACATACAGGAACTGCAAAGTTCAGACAATTTGTTTTGTAACAGAGCTACTTTGAAAAAATGGGGGGTGCATCTAACAAGCATCATCACTGGATGGCATTGTACAGCAATTGTGTCTTGTACTTTCATGGGTCAAGCTACTGAACTTGCTATAGCACTGATGAAAAGAACTTTCTTTGTTCTTTAGAGCTTATTATAATTACTGGATAATTGTTTTCTGTCACAGCAGCCCATGATGTTTTGCATAATGCAGTCATCCATTTCCAAAATAATTCTTTCTCCCAAAGAATTCGCAGTTTTACCTCCAACTAGACATCAAAGCTAGGGAGAAAGACTTTCTGAAGGCATTATTTACAAGATTTTTTAAAATGATACAACAGAAATTGAGACAGAAAATTCTACTGACAAAGGACAAAGCAAAGCAAAGCAGGTTATAGAGAACACAGGAGGGCACCTGGGGAATAGACAGACAGGAGTTGTTGGACAAGGAGGCTTCAGTGTGATGGGGCATAAAGAGTAAAGCCTAGTATTCAGCATGCTTGGATAAGCCTGTTCAATTAATCTACCACATTTTGTAACATGCTGGATGTCACATTTTCTTTCTAATTTCTATTTAACAAAGCAAGACAGAACAGCATTGTACATAGTGCACTAATCCACTGAATATTTGTACAGTAAATGCCCACAAACCCTGCTTGGAACAAGGGTGATTTCAGGCCATAAATAATACTGACTACTACAGTAGTGCTGTTTCTAATCACTTCCTCAATGATGAAGGGGTAATGAGCATTTCTTATGATAGCTGAGAAAAAGTAAAGGAAACTAAGTGAAATTCTGTTAAAACAACATGGTCTGAGAAGGTGTGCAATGGCTTTCCAGCTGTAAGAAAGACTGTTGATTACCTGGGACTGTGCACCTTCACTGTTTTACCATTTTATCCAGGCAACACTGTACATCCACCAGCACATGGCATCTCAAAACAGTTACAGACTGCTGTGCTGTTGCTGCTATTTTTCTGAAAATGGCCTTTCTCTACACATTTCCAAAACGTGATTTACTGCACCACAGCAGCATTTCTGATGTACAGATTAGATTAATAAAATTTATTTGCCAAGCATCAGAAGGTTAAAAACGCCAATTCAGACAAATGCAGGTCTTTGGAGAAACAGGCTGGTAACCTATGAAAGCACATATACATTGCTGTGCAGAATAGTAAGCACTGGCAGGAACTGACTTCTGAAAATTTTTGGATAAGGAGGCACATTCTTTGCCTCAGTGGAAGCATTTGAGTGGATTGCTAATGACATTGGTGCATTCGTTTTGTTGAATTGTACTGTACTGTACTGCATGTTCTGTAGCACCTCCAGGTTATGTGTTACCCTTTAGCTCTTTCTATCCTCACAGAGTGTGCTCTGCCATCATGAAACTCTCCAGCTTCTGGTTTGATGGTGATTCTGTGTGGATCCCGTGTTCCAGTGGAGATATGTACTTCCAGTCGACCTCTGTTCAGGAACACTGCATAGTATGCCTGCAACATATACATTGCTACATGAAAGTAAGGTACATTTGGAAAGAAACAATTTCACTTGTTTTTACATTAGTATATACGTTTTATTTTCTTACACTGACTTTTATATTGTTCACTGATAGTTGCAGTTCTGCTGCTTTTGCCACATTCAGGCTCTATAGTATTTTTATAATGAAGAATGGGTGAAATAAAGTCATGCTGGAAAGACTCAACAAAAAACTTGACTCTGCATACCTATTTGCAGGGAAGCAAAGAGACTTCTAACCTAAAATTCTTCTGATTTTTGCTGTTCCAAGACCTGGTCTTAAATCTATCAAGCCCTGAATAGCTTTGGTCTCAGGGTGAGTTCTGCATTTGGAGGGCTGGCAAATCATGCTTGTAGTTACTCTAGCAACCAATATCATGTTGTAGCAGATATCAAGATCTAACCTACAGTTACTATAGCAATGAGTGTTATGCTCACTTGTGTGACCTGAAGAGCTAAGTAATGACAAAGGTGCCCCTACCCTGAAGTCAATGTGATGTGGGCGAGCCATTATAATGTGCTGTTCCTGGAGTGTGTTGCTTGAGGTCACCAAGGGCTTTGTCCCAAAATAGGTGTGAAGGAGAACAACGAAATATCACTTCCCAAAAGAAAGCAGCAAACATTTTTTTTGCTTATCTTTGTTGTAGTATATCTACCTATTAAGTTTTCAATTATTCAAGACTTGAATAATTTCTAACTCTGCAGGTATTTTCTCTGAATAAATTGTCTCTATCCTCTTCTTCAGAAAGGGAGAGGAGGAGAGGTCGGAGCACTCTTAAATCATAAATCCCACAACAAGGAGCTTATCTTGCATTGCTCTTAGCTTTTTTTTTTCTTATTTTTTCCCCATTGTCTCAAGGAAAACTGAGTGGTCCTCATTTGAGTCTATGTGAACAGGAACGAGGTGTTTCCAGGCACAAAGAGTGCAGAAGTAGTCTTCAGAATAAGGACTAACATTCTCAAACATTTAAGTTTGATTAAAAAAAAAAAAAAAAAAGAAAAAGAAGAACAACATGAAACATCTATATCATAGAAAAACAATACATTGTTTAGCAGCAAGCAATGGATGTTCAAATATGATTCCTTAAGAGAAAACAGTTGCTTCAATAAAATAATAAAAAAAATGGAATTCTGAGCCCCTATCAGGTTTTCCATCAGATAAAGGATAATATTAGCATAAGTTATTCCCAGTCACTGAATTTTAACTTAAGAATAAACATGACAGTGCCTTGGAACAAAACTGAGTGGAAAATAAAATTGGTAAAGTCGTGGGTTTCCTTTATCTTTTGCTAGGTTTTTCGTACCTGTCCAGTCTGTCTGCGCTTTCTCCTCGAAGGGGGAGCTTTCCTCCTAGTGTACCTGCGTTTTCTCCTCGGGGGGACAACTGTGCCACTTGTACCAAACAAGATGATCCCAGACTCATTCTTTGTGCTGAAGGAGAGATTGATTTCTATGCCCAAGTCAAAGGAGACAGGCTGCAGTTCCACAAAGCCAGGTTTGGGGAAGCTAACTGTATAAATGTTCTGCAGAAAGGAGAGGACAGGAAAGTGCATGAGTAGGATTAAAAGCAGAGCATGAACACACAGCTTCATTAACTAAGATAATAAACCATGTAAATATAACAACTGTGAGAGATGGAAAGTAATAATAAACATTAAGCAATTTACTTTTCAAAGTGTCGTGCAAACATGAGTTTACCTGTTTATATCTGGTGCATTAGGATATTTCTGGAATTCTTTGTTACAGGAATACAAAGTTCCAGTCCAATTTCAGAATATCCTCCCATATTAAAACTATCTGCGCAGTTTTTTTTTTTTTTAAATATGAATGTTTTCCATAGAGTTACTACAGTGAGATTTTGCTTTTAAATCAGTACAATTGTTGGCAACACAAACTAGATTCTACTATTTTTCAAACTTGCCTAGAAAATACTTTCTATTAATGAGTCATTACTGCCTCATTATTATTGCTTCACTAAGCACCATTGCTTTCTTGATGACTCAGGCTCGCAAATGAAGCACTCCTTGCTCATGGCCCAACTCTTTGGACATTTGTAGCTATAAGCACAGTTTAAAGAGTAGAGTATTTCATCAAAGCAAAAATTTGTGCATATTCATGAAGACTTTGTGTAATTTCTGCCAGTTCTTGCACTCTTCCATCATAGGAAGACCACTCTATAGAAAAAAAATGATTTTTCTAAAATAACTAACCATTTTGTTCAGTACAATAAAACTGTTTTCAGATATAGAGATAAAAGACTATGACAGATAAAATTGTTGATGTTTAACTTTCTCTGAAATCCCAGGGCATTTACATAGCTTATTATATCCAGCCTTTTTTTTTTTTTTTAATGTTATTTTTAATGCTTTTACTTCACTTATTTTTAATTATCCTACATATCTTGTTTTAATGAGAATACTTTATTTAATTCACCAACAAAATGTTTAATCCAATTAGATTTCAAACTCAGAAAACTCAAGAGTTTAAAAAAAAAAAATCCTAAAAAAAAAAGTTCTTTCTAAGGTTCACAGCATCAGAAGAAAATGAATACGACAATCCTTCTCTCCCATTCAGGAAAGAATCTACAATCAATGGAAATAAATAGGAACTTCTAAAGATTTTTTTTTTTTTTTCTGAACTCAAATTACTAAGATTTAAAAGAATTTGAGCAATCTGGTTGTTTGCAGTTTAGCTTTACCACAAACCTAAAAGATTAAAAATGACCATCTCATGGCATATCCATTTAGTCTACACCTTATCCAAGAGTCCTATTATTGTATTCTTTTTGTTCTGATGAAGGTAGAATTGATGAATACAGCAAAAGTGGTTACTTGTCTTTAGTTTATGCTGGCCAAGTTCCAGTTACTGTTCAAAGGAAATTAGTAGTGTTTTGGAGAGCATCGAGTAAACAGCAAATAATTTAGATTTACTGTACTGTTATCTGATATGCAGCTCTAGAACACATATATTCTTGCAAAATTATCTTAAACAGCATATGTTTCCAGGGAAGAAATAAAAAGTATTAATCAGGAGACTACTGTCACCTGAAATAATTTTTTTATATAAGACTCTTTGTTTCCATGGAAAATTACTATATTCTTTCCCAAATTTTGAATCAGGATTCTACAACTTTTATATGAACCAGAAGACTGTTAATTAGAAGCAGCAACAGTTGAAAATAATTGGACTTGAGCAGTATTCAAAGTTAAAATAATAACACCAATATTGTACATTCTGAGTGATCAGTAAGAAATGTCCCTACAACTTCAGTGGTATCTTGTAGCAATAAGCGTTCTACATTTCCTACCCTAAATGTGACTTTGTTTCAGTTACCCCGAGGCTCTCCATGGCTTTCAAAGTCACTCATTCTGTAGAGAATGATTTTGTAATAAGCATCGTCTAAAAACACCTTTAAATCCTTGAATTTTGTATGCATCATTTTTTAAAGGTTTTTGCAATATTGTCAGTGCCTAATTCTATCCTCATTAATGTCAATAACTCCCATTTCAGTCAGCTGAAACAAAGCTAATAAACATTGTAGAAAATCCTATTTTTTTGAGACAGTTATATCACAACTGTCTAGGGATACTGTCCAAGAAGTCAGGATCTGGAAAACTGATCTACTTTCTGATCAGACTAATTAACCTTTCTTTCTCTTAAATAGTTCTGATGTTCAGGTTAGATCTCTGTATTTTTTCTGAATACACATTATACATTAAAAATGTTCTGCCATAAACCAGAAAACATTTATGCCCTTTAAGACCAAAATATATTAAAGTCAGACTAACCTCCAATGTGCATCCTTTAGTTAAACCAACAAAATCAGGACTACTCAAAATATTATACGGTGTCCTTGAAATTTCAATCTCTTTGAGGCAACCTGTATATTTCTTTAAGTTCACTTCAGGCCTAAAAAAATTCAAAAGTACAATTTAGTTTCAAAACCAGACTTTAGCAAGCGCACAGGCAGCTAAATGCAAACACATGCACTTTGAGATGCACAGATGCTTGATTTTTATTTTTAAACACATACATATACACAAATGAATACATCTTGCCTTCTGCCACCTATCAGTACATAATGCACTCATCACTCAACAAAGGTGTAACAGGAGATTCATCTCCTTTTGGCAATAGACTTTTTTTTTTTTATTTTTTTTTGGTAAAGGAGTGTTGTCACGTTTGGTGACAGTGAGCTATGAAATAAGTATGTATTCTTTAGGCAAAGAAGAAAGATGCAAACTGGAAAATCATAACAATAACGAAAAGCCTTGACTGGAAGACAGATGTTTCATTTATCTTTATGCATGCTAGATCTTAATGAAAAAGGAACTTTTGCAGAATATAAATATTTATGAAGTATTTGCCAAAGATTGAAAAAAAAATCACTTGATATTTTCAGTGCTTTGGGAATCCTTTATGGTCACATGGACTAACATTTGATTTCTTTATATTTTATATTTCCAGTATATTTCCTATGAAAACAGCTGCATGTTTATTTTAAGCATAGTAATACACTTGACTTTCTTGGGTGGTTAAAGAAAACAAAACACTTGAGTTTGTTATAGAACCCAACTACCCATTCAAGACTTGAAATACCATAGTAGAATTGCAAAGTTCCAGGTTTTGACTCATCAGCTGGAAGCCTGAAGAAGGGAGAAACCCCCTGAAAGTTACACTAAAGATACTTGAATGTAAAAATATAATTTGCATATTCCAAGCCTGGCAACACCAGAGAGAGGCTGTAATTGCTGGTAAGATCTGAACCAGGTTTGCAAGGAGAAAAGCCTTATAAAGGCAATTCAGAAAAAAATGTTGCCATTCATACCACGAAAACTAAATCCCAAAAGAAAAGCACTAGTTAATTCGTTCACAATATTACAGTCACCCATGAGTGTAGGCAGTTTAGTAGAATGTCTGAATAATGTGAGCAGCTCAAAGAAAGAAAAATGAATTTGGAAAATATATAAGGAGTTAAAACCGCGAGGGGGGAGGTGGATGGGACAGAAACAAACAAACAAAAAAAACCACCAAAAACCTACCACTCAACTCCCTGCAAGGAAAGAAAAGCTTTTTAAGAATGTTAATTACAAAATAAAACCATTTTGCTTAGATACTGTTTAGCTGCATATTTTGGTACCGAAAGCCATTCTTTGCATTATAGCCATCCTAGCAAGCGCAATGTATTCTCTGGCAAATTTGCATCCTGTATGTAACTTAAAGGAACCATCTGGCTTACTAAAATTCTCCTTATTCTGTTTTATTTACAATCACCTAGTTGCGATCATCTTTCATTTTTGATTTTCCTAGCTCTTCCCCAGCTCTTTTAGAGACTCATTTACCAGCAGCAGAACCCTTTTGTCGTGTCCCTGTCAACAGTGCCCATACACTCCTGTCATTGTCGTCCATAACCCCTTCATATTCCTGCGCCCTCTTGTCCTTTTCAATTACAGACTGTCCTCATGCTCTCTGGTTACAGGCAGTTGCTGCTATCTTAGAGTTCCTAACTCATATGAACCCTAAGGCCCTGTAAACATTTAACGCTTGATGTTTTCTTAATGAACTTTCCAAGTTCATTCAGATCTTAGAAAATTATTGGGCTTTTTTTTTTCTTCTCCAAAATAGGATCGATTTCAAGTCAACATGAGAAAAGAGTGGAGGATGGAAAGAAGAAATAATCTAGTTGTCTTTAGTTGTTTTTAAAAGAGTGGGTCTCTTGGATCATGGTGGGGAAGTTACATTTTTAAAACTCAACCTGTGAATTAAGCTGCAAAACAGAGTCAAGTTCAGTTCATATCTGAGAGCTCAAAGCAAAACTGGAAGCAAATAGCTGCAAACTGAAAACACTGTAACAAATAAGTGACATCCCCCGTCTTCTCCCCAGTTCTTAAACTTATAAGTGGCAAATTTCACCAAAGTCTGCACCTAGCTTTCATACCCATCTCAGGAATTAATTCACAGCCTTGGAGTGCATTGCTCCTTGCCTGACCCTGGACTATGCCGTTCTTACAGACTAGAGATCTTAACCAAACTTGGAAATACAGCTTGTTGTAGCTTTGCTTGGAATGCACTCCAGGGTAATATACAAACACAGCTGAATTAAGCAGCTGTGTGAAGAAAATAAAAGTTGATTGTGTAGGTGTGGGCACAGCATGTAAAATGACAGCGTTAAGCACTTGGAAGCAGCTTTGCTTGTTGCAGCAGGAGCAACTCGCTGAATTAACAGCCTTAGCATAACAGCTGGTATAAATACTACCCACACGCTGCTTCTGCATTGCCGCTTGTGCTTTCAAGCTGCACTTACTAGACACATGCAAGTCATGCAAGTAATCTGATTATCTTTACCTTGCTTTCATACTAGGATGAGAGAGAAAGAAAAAAAATCAAAATTACATTAATTATAGCAAATGATACTTATTAACAAGGTTCAAAATATTTCACTGTGAAGCAGATATATAAACACATAATGGATGGTGAGTTTCTATACACACTACTAGGCTATCATAATTAATCGGATTACTCTGAAAACAAATACTTTAAAATGTAGTACATCAGAAAGCTTTTATAATTTGTTGCTGTACTTGGTCATGAGTAAAAAGCAAATCATGTAAAAGAATTTTGCAGAACTGACACAACCTGATAATTACAAAGTCAGGGACCTCAGCATCTATTGTTTGCAGTAGCTCAGCTTTGCTTTAATCCGCTTTTCACTATTTTTGACTCTAATTTACCTTAAAATTCATTTTGCACCAATGACTGATTTGCCTACAGCTGTAGCCAAAATGGTTACCAGAGGTCCAGGTAGCTGCTGTACACTGGTTTTCTGAGCGACCACAAAGGATTTGTTGAAATATAATTGCTCTAGATATTTTATAATGTGCTGGTGTGATTTCACAATTACACAACATAGTGCTAAATTTCAAGAGGAAAATAGCTTAGATCTTTTTATTGCTGGATGATTTGACACCAGAGGTCAGTTATTAACCTAATAAATTAACAAATGTGTCCGTTCCTTCAGTTACTGAACAGCCTGTGGACTAATCACACCAGTTCCTTGCACACAAGACAACTTTAAGGCTGTCATTATGCCATCTAGGTAAAGCTGACATAGATTAATGGGCTTGTTTCTGTGTTGCTCATCTGTTCATTGTAGCACAGAATTCTCTTGTTCTTGTAATTGCAAAACTGCTGAATATTCATTTAAGCCTTAAGTAAACTTTTTGGTCTATTTAAAACCATGTAATACACACACTAAATTCAAGAGTCTGTTATCCAGTTACTTTATTATATTAAAATTTAAGTTTATCAATAATCATATGCAATGTTTTACAAATATATAACAGGAACTTTAATGGAGTAAGAAATTCAGGGTCAGGCTTCCGAAGTGAAAAGGTTGACATATTTCATTCCAATTATATTACATATATCAAGGGGAATTTAATTTGTCTAGGAATTTAATTTGTCTAGGAATTCACATCTACAAATAATTTTAAGTGATTTCTAAACACCGTATTTTTAGATGTATTGAAACTATAGTGAGCCGGATTATGAAGACATGCATGCCCATTTAACAGTAATCCCACAAGGCATAGTTTGTAGTTCAGTTTTTCCTACTCATGCACAAGTAAAACACTTGTGATTAATTTTGTGGAGGTATGGAGGTGTTTCTGTATGATTAGAGTCATAAATTCTATTCATCATTTAAGAAAATAGACTTAAAAAGAGAAAGCCAGCTACATCATGGCTCTGAACAGCATCAGAAAGCTGTACAGCACCATTACAACAGTTTATCTTGTATTTGTATAACGTGAACTGTGACCAACATTGAAATGTACAAGTGAAGTTTTGGTCTGGTGTGGTAATGTAGACTACATTGGGAATCTACCATTCACTTACTGCAAATGAGTTCAATAAATGGATACAGACAATAAGATTATACTTCATTTACCTTCCTTTCCCAAAGGTTAAAAAAAAAAAAAAAAAAAAAAAAAAGTGGTTTGAGCCATGTTACCTTAGGTTTCTAAGGGTTGGCAATCCACCAAAATATATTTTCTCATGTCCTTTTAAGTTGAGCCCAGAGTGGCTGCCTGTAGAAGTTGTTGCTATGGTCTCTTCTTCATTGGTGTCTATGTCTACAATTGATATGTTAGCTGGAAGAAATTTGAGATTAGTTTCAAAAATCAGACACAAACAATTATGTCAATGTAAGAAACCAAAGAGAAAATATTTGGAAGATTCCCAGATGAAGGGAGAGGCAAGGAGTTTGTTTTTTGTTTGTTTGTTTTTTCAGTGAAAACACTGGGTTTCCAAACTGTTAGTTATGGACATAGGGAGACCCACACTTTTTTGAAGAGATAGAGCAATTCTGTATGCTTTTATATATTCTCTAAGCCAGTTTTAATTTGGTATGTTCTCTGTGTCAATGTAATTTGGAGCTAACATTTCAGGACAAACTCAAGACAGAACAGATCATTTTATATTTAATTTGTGATTTCAGTCCAAAGGTTGACACTTGAGCAGGTTTTCTTCAGAGTAAAAGTTTGTTAAGGATTATCATGATGTGCCTAAGAGATTGGCAATCAGTCACTCTAAACAATTTTCAGCCCAAAGTAGTCAATTGCTGTCATGTCTAATCTCAATCTGGATTCACTGATGAACTATATAAAACCATCCTATTTAAATACTTGTTCCATCCATGTTTTCAGTCTGTGGATTAATACAGAATTTAAGGTTCATTGACAGAGACATGACACACTGAAAAGTGCTGCGTAGCCCCCAAGGAAGAAGGGAACATTATTCCTCAGAAATGCAAAGAGAGTTCTTTCCTTTATTCCTTGCTTCTTTCCTTCTTCATTCCTTCCTTCCTTGCTTCCTTCCTTTTCTTCCCCCCAGACAGTTAAATGCAAGAAATTACTTCTAATATACAGGTGAGTCCCCTGTAGAAGCAGCTGAATAAATAAACGTCCTTTAAAGAGAGAAGGAATGTAAAAAACCCGAAACCAAACTATTCATTTTTCAGGAGTGAAAGAGAATTGAGTGGAGGATAGACTTCTTTGCTTTAATTTTCTATACCTGTATCTTCTATAAAAACACATATTGTGTTTGAATGGTATGAAGAAATTACAATTATGTGACATTATGTGAATTATATAAATAAGGTGCAGCAAATCTAGAGGTGAGAGCTTCGAGTTGTTCTGACCAGTTGCCCAGCTCTCAAGTCCACTTCATCTAAATGACAAGAGTGAGTCTGTATTTGAGATGCGAAGGTCAGGTGGAGAGCTGGCACTGAAGAGGTCAGAGGAGGAAAAGCATATTTAAGGGGCTCTTGGTGACTCAGAAGATTCAGAAGGCACAGAGACTTTAGCACATAAAGGCACAGTGTGCCACAGAAGTCTGTTGTAAATGGCTGCTGTGCTTGTCTGCTGAGATACTGTACTATCAGTATTTAATGCATTGCTTTTAAAAGAATTTTGGGATATGCTGAGTATGAAAGGACTGTACAGCAAAAAAGCTATTGCTGTCCTAACAAAAATCACGCAGGTTTGTTTTATTATTTTGAACAACATCAGGGAACTAATGAAAAAGCTTCTTTATTTTCACACTCAGGAGCTTTTTAGAACACAATTTACACAGCTGTAAAGCAGAATTATGCATGAAAAATAAGCTACCTGTTTCAAAAGGTTATCATAAAAGTCCTGTTTGACACTGTAATCACTCAGATGCAGCCCAACACACCTGTAACCTAAGTAAAAGAAGTTCCTAAACCACTAGAATTTCATAATTTCACCAATTTTGTACATTGTTTTCCCCATAATTAGATGGTTCTGTATGAAATAGGTAACTGGGAAGCTCATGGCATTAACACCACAGGAACTCACCTTGCTTCTGAATTCTTGACAGGGTGAAAGATTTCCATCTGCCATCATTATGATTTTGGTTGCTGGTAACAGAAGCTGTTCCTGAACCCAGATCATAGCTGACTTTTATACGCCCATCACTGAGTTCTACACTCATGAAATCCTTCTGTTAATGAAAGGGATTAAATATGCAAATTATGATTCTTGTTCATTTTGGTAAGAGGCATATAACATTACGTAAACACTTTATTTTCTGAGTCACAATAGACAACTTTTTGCAAGCTTTTAAAAAAATCCAATTTAGTGTTTACTGCCTAGGATTGTACTGTATGAAAGTCTGCTGCAAGCAGACTGCTGCAAGTTCTATTTTCCCTCTCTCCTTCCCCTTTGGATTGTTAATTTAATTGAAGTTTTACTAACTCAGATAGAGTTTTGCTGGGATGTCTGCACTTTTAATTTCTTAGATTGAAGACAGAAAGGGAAATGATTGTCCCACTCTACTCTGTGCTGGTGTGGCCTCACCTCGAGTACTGTATGCAGTTCTGGGCACCACAGTACAAAAAGGATGTAAAACTGTTGGAGAGTGTCCCCAGGAGGGCTATGAAGATGGTGAAGGGCCTAGAGGGGAAGACGTATGGTATGAGGAGCGGCTGAGGTCACTTGGCCTGTTCAGCCTGGAAAAGAGCAGGCTGAGGGGAGACCTCATTGCAGCCTACAGCTTCCTCATAAGGAGGAGTGGAAGGGCAGGCGCCAACCTATTCTCCTTAATCACCAGTGATAGGACCCGCGGGAATGGCGTCAAGCTGAGGCAGGGGAGGTTTAGGCTAGACATCAGGAAGAGGTTCTTCACCGAGAGGGTGGTCGCACACTGGAAGAGGCTTCCCAGAGACGTAGTCACGGCACCAAGACTGTCAGAGTTCAAGAAGCATTTGGACTGTGCACTTAGGCACATGGTCTAAAATTTTGGGCAGACCTGTGTGGTGTCAGGAGTTGGACTCAATGATCCTTATGGGTCCCTTCCAACTTGGGATATTCTATGATTCTATGATTCTATGCATTATAATTACTTGAAACTAATACTCAGTTTTGACTATATGTCTGTACTACAGATAGTATATTTACTATATATCTCAGCTACGGTTAGACATACAAGATAGAAAACAATAGTAAGGATGTTAAAATGGGCCTGTTTACCAAGGGTTTCCCAAGAGTAATCTGTACTGATGGAGCCATACAGATCTATGAATTCTTTTTCTCATCAATCACTGATACCAATAGTTAATCAGTAACTGAAGATGGCTGACTGGAGCAATGGTATACACCTCAGCATCTACAGAAGATCTGGCAGGATACAAAGAGTAAAACAAATAGCCAGGGAACTGGATAGCATGAAAGGCATTAAGTAAATAATGGTGGAACTAGAACATGAGTGCATCAGAGAAATTTTGGTTTTAGAAGTTTTGTAGTCATTCTGCTCACAGCTAGTTGTACCTGTGTTCAGATCTAGAGGGAATGGCAATACTTTACTATGTGCTGAATATTTGTGCAAAACTGAGAATAATGTTATGTATATGAACACAAATTTATGTTAAGGAGAAAAGAGCAAAATTTAACAAACACTGTATTTTTGATGCTTACATGCTTTTACATATTTATCCGTGTATCACTAGAAAGAGCATCCTCAATGTTTTCATATTGTGGGACCATATTTTAAAAAATAAATTACATCAGGGACCCACTGCCTTCCAGATCCCAGTGTTTTCCCTTGAGTTCAACTAAACAATTTTTAAATAGAAAAACTACCTAAATTAATAATAATCATACAAAATAATTATATAAATTATCTTAAATAATTATATTATACTTTCAATACTCAACTATAAAATTAATTATAAAAATGACATAAGTACTTCACTATAGTAATAAAATGTTATCTTTTAGTAAAGCTGGTCAGAGGAAATAAGGCAACACCCTCCTCGATAATTCCAGAAATTCTGATGATCTTCCCAAAACACAGGAATCTGAAATAAGACTTATTTACATAGACAGATTTTCTGTAAAACAATGAGAGCTCAATAATTCTTCCAGACATCACTGAGGACTGGTGTTCATAAATACTGGCCCATATGAAAAGAATAAGGAAAGAAGGATAAGAAAAGGACACTGTTCCCAGTCAGACTTACAAATCAGTCTAGATCAGAGATACTGAAACTGAGTTACTCCCAATTCACATGAGAATCCAGCTGGATGTTTTTATAACTTCTCCCATTATCCACACACATTTGATAATGCATACAAATTAAAATCCTGAGTACCTTTATAACTAATGTTTCTAGTCTCTCTTTTAGCAGTAAAAGGCACAATTTGTAAATCTCATAAAAAATGTCATCACCATCACATACTGTTGCACCATTTGGTTCCCCTTTAATACCACTCACATTATAAACAAACTTTTTCCATAGATTAGTAGGACTTCCATCTAAGAGTTGTCTCTTTCCATATTCTCCTTCTCCCTGCTTCCTCTTATGATATTTTAAACTATAAAAGTATAACCATAACTGGCAGTGTCTGTACAGGTAAACATTTGAGATAAATGTATTAATCATTAATAATTTCAGAAAAGCTGGGATCTAACAACTGGATGTGCTCACAAGTCTGTTAACCCTAGGCAGCCAGCTTGCACACTGTAACACTGTCTGTCTTCACTTGGATATCAAACAGCATCATACCAGGACAGTGCTAGATTCAATTTCTATGTCTTCTAATTTCTAAGCCATTGTAAAGATGGCATGAAATCTGTAAGGAGTGTGGAGGTTAATTGTTTGTTCTTACCAAGTCCTCAGTAGCAAGATACATCAGCAAGGCATTGGACGAGAAGGTCCTGAATTTGAACATGACTGTGGAAATATTAGGGTTCCAGCGAATCGGGCGGCTCACCACTGCATAGCTGTCGCCATCGAACTGCACTGTCCCTTCACCATCTGCCACCTGTGGGCTGAAAAGGGGCAATTTCAACAAGTTTCTTTTGCCATGTGAGGTTAAAGAGAAAAAAAGAAGTGTGGGGGAGAGGGGGAAAGGGAAGTGGGAAGGAGCAAGGGGCAAGGAGATGTCTTTCGGGAGTCTTCCTGAACTTGGTTTGATTCTATATCAAACCCACATTCTGACAAGTGGGGTTGTAAGGTCAGCTCAGATACTAACTGTCCAACAAGAAAGCACTTCTGGGCCTGTTGTACATATCTTGTGGTCTATAACAAGTCATTTTGCAATCTTCAGTATAAAATAGCATTTATGTAATAAGTCCTGGTTTTGTTACTGCTAGTATCTCTACAACTTCTGGAGGGCCCCAGAGTGAAAACCCTGGAAATCGTGATTCTTTGTTTACCCACAAGCTACAAACACCGCAAGAGGAGAAGCATCAGTCCCTCCACAGGCTTTTGGCATTCTTGTCATGAAAGAGCAGAAAAGATGAGGCTCTGAGATTGTTTAATATATTTTTTTATGATGGACTCTTGTTCATCTCTGTCACACAGATCAGACAGCTGCAAGACAGTAATCTTTCAGTTAATCAGAAACATAATTATAGTTGAACAAGGGATATACATGTGGAATACTGGCTACGGGCATGTTTTTCATTTAACTTAACACACATACAATGATGTTGAATGTAGCTCTCTTGCCCTACATAGCTACATTTAATAGTAAGTTTTTGCAAATGGATTCTGCTGGAGAACTGGACTCTTTCTGATACTGGAACATTGGGTTAAGGTAAAAGGGAGCTTTTAATACAGTTTTTCATGAATTTTAAGTCTAGTATTCTTTTTATCAATCTTTCTCCCACTCACCCAGCTCCAAACTAGTAGATCTACATTATCACTAATGAATGAGAAAATTAAGTTTAGGCAGAGATCCACAGGTACCTCCAGGTTCAGGTACCTCCACTATGACTTGCTTAGAACTGAAATGCATATATCCATCATCATGATCCTTAAGTTTTGACCTAAGCATCAAGGGCCTACATTTGTTATTCCCAAATTTGTTTCTGTTCACAACTGGATTTTCCATCATTTCTAAAGAACTAAGACTTAGCAGGTTTTCAAACTAGGCTGCTTGTTTGAAAACTAGTCTACTCTTAACCTCTCTGACTGAGTCTACAGCTATTTTACTTAACACAGCATGAGCTCTATATGATATACTGACACTGCCAAATTCACTAAAAAACAAGAGTATCTAAGAGGACAATGATGCTTCCATGCAATTGGTTACTGTGAAAGCCATGAACCAGGATGTGAGAGATGCAGAATCACTCTTCTTTACAAAACAAGTCCCAGAACTATGCCATAGTATCAGGTGGTGCCTCTGGATGGGGTTCCTCACCAGTTGGCTTTTGACGATGAGATATGGCACAGGAACATGTTTGAGATTAGCTCAGTGGAAAGTGGGAAAGAAGATGGGTCGCAACTCTTCAAGGACAAGGACACACCGGAAAGGAAGTAACTTATTTTGTTGCAAAAATTCCTGAAAAGAGTTCTGAGCCTATATATATGTGACTCCTGGTCCCGTCCAGATGGGTCATTTACCTACCTTGCCTGGAACCACAGGCCACTGACAGAACAGGATATCTGTTTCTCTTTTGAGAAAAGAAACAGCTTTCCCCTTTGGTGTCTCTACTCACTCACAGTGGTGGCTGTGAATGCCACTCTGAGGCGTCTGACCCTGCCCTGTGCTGCATGATGTGCAGGCACACACACCACTGCTGCAAAATCCTATCCATATGCCAGACTCTGTCCTACTGTAGATCTCACACTCTCTCATGTTTTGACTAATCCCGGCCACTGGTTAGGTGGAGTCTTTGCATCACAGCACTATTACACCATCTGAATTCTGTTAAGACACTGACCACATTACAACTCAAATCCATTGCTTCACTGCTTGATATAATTGCAATCTAACTTTGTATTTCCTACAACTCTCAGCTTAGTGTACAGCTCATAGCTGTCCATTGCAACTTGATGGCTGCTGCAGAATTTCCTACTGCTTACAACAGACTGTAGCATCCCCACGGACAGGTTCACAAAGGAGCATAAGAAGCAGTCAGTGCATTACCTACCTGACAGCACACCCTTTGCAGTCTCCCTCTATATCCCTGAAATTCCACAGTCCTATGGGTTTGCTGTCTAGAAAGGTCTCACCCATGCAGCCAGTGAAAGTGGTGACTCTTACAGCATCTGACTTCTGTAACAGAAAACACAAACATCTTTCGAACTCAATGAAACAACCTACCGTGTCTAAAAGCATAACTAGTATGAAAGTCACAAATACCAGAAGATGCTTCTTATTATTTTAAATATTAAGAGTAATATTTAATCTATTTAATGCTATAGAACAATTGAACAGCTAAAATGTGAGGTAAATTTTGTATCAGTCAGAATGGAAAAGTCCATTTATTTGAGACCCAGGGGAAGGCTTATGCAGAATGATTCCTGGAGAATGAGAAGCTGCCCTGGCTTCTACATCACCATCTTCTGGCCATTTGGAGAGCTGTCTGCTTGCAGTAGTCCCACAGTAGAATCTTTTTGAGGTCTATCTGTGTTTTTGTTTAAGACATCAAGTAAAGAGCTATGAGGAATCTTGCCCACAGTACAATTAGCAAAACGTTCCTATCATACTTCTCAAAAGCCTTGAAATTCAGCAGACCATCCAAGCTAAAAGACCGAATGTGAACTCAGCTGGCTACACCTGTAAAGGTCATGCTGAATTTTGGATGCTGAAAAAAGTGCAGATGGCAAAGTGATTAAAAGTTTTAACACATCAAAACTCATCAAGCTTGGGTCACACACATGGGGGACAATGCTTGTTTGATGGTAGTATGGTACTACATGGCAGTACACAGAGTACTCACCTAAGAAAGATCTTTCTAAAAACACCTGGTTTCATTTAAATTTCACTTCATCAATATGAACTGATTGAAAATCTATATATTTAGCTATTTGAGATAGATGAGCACCTGCTGTTTTCCACATGGCAATTATGAATATTAAGATCTTGCAAGAGAATATGGAGAAGCGCAACTTGAAAATACAAGCAGAAGTATGACGCAAAAGACTTAATGTGCTGTTGATATTTCCCAGCGTAATTGGGAAGGTTTTAATTAGTAACAAGTATGAACTTAATGTCACTTCTGAGAAAATCATGACATCCATGCATCATAGTCTTCTAACTACTCAAGTCAAATGAAAGATGTTTTTAAAAACTGAAAATGAGCATTCTTTCTGAATACATTACAAAAAAACTTGCAAAAAGGGATGTAGCTGAAACTCTAAGGACAAATCTAATGCCTATCTCATCATGCAGCCCAAAACCCAATAATATGAAAAGATTTAAAAAATATCAGTGACCTTGACAAATGCCCAAAACATTCACAGTTTTAGAAAAGATTCTTAGTTTAACACTTCATTTTGCGAACTTGACAAATCTACCATATGATGACAAGCATTCAAAAAAAAAAAAGAATGTTATTATATATTTTTTTATTCATTTGGCATCTGATTTTCTGCTGCATCCATAGTTTCTGTTCTGGTTCAATACTGCACCTCACTCTTGATCCTAGAACCATCTTACATGCTGAAGTGTGCTCAGTATCCACCTGTGCCTCACTGTATCTAACTAAAGCAAGAAAGAAAAGCATTCAGTAAAGGGTTCAGACATTACTACTACATTACTACATCCCGAGCCCTTTTGTTTAACAAGATTCATGAAGAGCCCTTGAACCCTTTTCCCTCTAGAGATTCTTTGCTATTTTTATATTTCTAACTTTTTCTTAAATACAGCTTCATGAAGCTTCATCATTAAGTAATTCTTGTTGACTGAGTGCTATTCAAATAATGTTAGTATTTAAATAATAAATAAAACTCCAAATAAATACTAATAATATTAAATAATAAAACTGAAATAATAGTCATCATATATAATGTTAAATACTTTGAAACCCAACCTAAATTAAGTAAGATGACCTTTGTCAGGGGGTTTGATATTTTGTTGGAGTGGTAGGTGTCAGCTTTGGGGCCTGGTTACTCAAATAATAGATACGATCACTCTTTACACCTTTGCCGCACTTCTTCTACCATGAGGCTGCAATACTAAGAGCACTTTATGTAACAATAAAATATTTATAAAACTTAAACGTAGAGATGACTTCAAGTAAAACATACATTTTTTATTAGCCTAATGTGACAGATTTGCTTCGGAAGTTTGGACTAGGCATAAGACTACTTTATGCCATGAAACAGAACAGCAGTTGCTGTATTACTGTAACATCTCTGATTCTCTCAATTCTTAAAGGAAACATAAGATTTTTTTTCAAAGTAGAATTCATGTCAAATCTCTGGAATTTTGATGTTCTAGACCTGTGCATATATAAATGGTGCTATTATGCTTCAGTACTTGCCCCACTTGTGTCCTGCTAACTCATGAGTGAAATCTAAAATAGCATTCAAATAAGACTTGAGTTTGGGTTGGCATTTGAGGTTGAAGTTTCATGACTCCTCCAGTGGATCACCCAAAGATAACAGGCCAAAAACCACTCGACCACTTATTTTCTACAGTCTCAACTGATTCAATGAAATTTAAATAATTTATTAACCAAAGTCTCAAGTTTTTTTCTAAATGTGGAACAATGAAATTATTTTTTAAAATCATAATTCTGGCATTTATGATTGTTACCTGATCGATACAGTCTATCCTCCTGAGCTAGCAGTCAGACTCTGACAGCTGGGTAGGCATAAACATCCTCATAGACTCCATGGACTTGTGTGCATTTGAGTCTTTGGTCATTACAGCTATACAAAACACTGCAAGCAATGAACAGTCCCAATTCTGCTCAGTGGAGTGTTTATTCCACTGAGTTATTATGGCAAGTAAGAAATGATACATAATGCCAATGTAATTAAATTTGTTACTGGTGAAAACAGCAGTAGAAACTATCATTTATTGAACATAAAAAAATTATAACCAAGAATGTAAGAAAGCTGAGAAGAATCATTAGGTGTGGGAGATCAACCACCTCTTCCTGCTTTATTTCCATTGCCTTTGAAAAAGCAGATCAGAGGTACAGAGAACAGAGAGCCAGTGAGGCCATTCTCATTTGTAAGGGTTGCTGATCTCTGCAGTATAGAGCTGCTTTTAGCAACTGATGATTCAGTAATTTGTAGAAATATGTTTCAAGGGTTCTTGTTTATGGCTCACAGAATAAAGCAAACACCTTTAGTTGTAGATAGAAAGCTGGAAGGTAGAGAGCAAACCAGGCTCCAAGGAGAACATAGGAAAAGATGACAGAAAGTTTGCTCTTTCTAATACATAATGAGCTATGAATTTGTTCAAGTTTGAAAATGACTGTGCTCCAAAATGTATGGCTATCTTTTAAGATAAAGCTGACTACAAGACACTGATTTCAAGTAAGAAGAATCTACATTTTCTATTTCTCTTGTATCCTCTTATTTTCTCTCTGTCTTGAAAAGTGGTATGTGCAGCCAAATAGTTCTAGTTCTCTGTTTCCCATTTGAACGGGAACATCTATACACATATTCCCAGACCAGAACAATCTAGAAAGTTGAAATTTCTGAAATATAGAAAGTTGAACCATAAAATATTGTGCTACTTCAATATTCAAGGACATGTAAAAACTTAGTTCAAAAAAAGTTCCTTAAGTTCACCGATTGGGAATGTTTGAATGTTATCTTTTTTTTTTTTTTTTCTGTTAAATTATTTTTTTGGTAATGTTAAGATGTTCAACATTAAAAAACTCAAAATATTGATTAGGAACCAAACTGTTCTGTAAATAATTTCACTGGAACATATATGTTAATTGCTACTTATTGGAGAACATTTTTACCAAAAGATTTTCATTCATTTTATTTGGCATAAATCTTATATTCATTCCCATTAAGTTAAGCAGTGTACAAGCAGTCACCAGAAAAATAAATGGGCAAAAGGAAGAGAAAACAGATCAGGGATCAGATGCAGGTAGCAGTTTAAAAGAAAGGTTGTACAGCAGAAAAACAGGAACAAAAATGAAGAAAATAAAGCAAAACCACCAAAAGTAGACTGCAAAGGAGGAAGCAATACTGAAGGTACATGAAAAAAATACTGAATGCAAAGGAATATATATTGTTATATGCATTGTTAGGAGACCAGGAACGTAAGGAAACAGAAATGATTTCCTGTCACTATGACACCAAAAGCCTGTTGGGGCAGCAATGCAAAGGCAAAGCATCCAGCTACTCAGTGGGAATTAGTTGTTTGGGCTAAACAAATAATGGACCACTGCAGCCAGCCACCCAGCTTCTGATCAGAAGTTACAGGATGGGCAGAGAAACTTCAGGTCTTCACACCTACATCTCTAGGCAAACCCTAATAATCTTTCAAGAGCACATGTGCTACTAAAGCACTTCCTACAATGACTCCAACACACTAAAGCTTACTATTTTTACTGTAAGAAATAATGGAAAGTGTCCACATAAATAATCATTTAATACACTAATACAATACATTACCTTTATTTTTCCAGTTAAGCCTCCAACAAACAGCATAGCATTAGCATCTACATCCAGAATGGTATATCCAGGTGGAGAGACAGCACTGAATGTGGCTGGCACAATGCTGGCTTTGGGACCATCCAGAGCTCGCACTGATATAGTGCCATTTTTCCCAGTCCTAGACATTTGAACAAAATAAATAAGACACACGGAGTCAATAGTTAAACCAAATACAACAAACAGTTTCTTTTGGATGGCATCTTTGAATACAAATCAGTAATACACATCTCTATATGTTTAATTTTGATATAAGTGAGCAGACTCTTTTGTCTTTGTAAGTTAAAAACAGCTTTCTTTTTTCTTTTTTTTTTTTTTCTTTACTTCTATCCCCCTTATGCAAAAAATTCAATATACAGATGAAGTGGAACTTTCATTAATTAAAACAAGAAACCTTTTTTTTTTTTCTTTCTTTCTCCAATGTTGTGATGAAATTAGACCTCAGTAATTGTTTCTTGACATAACAAATGAGGTAGGCAAGGATCCAAATTAAATTTTTGAATTTTGTAAGATTTATTAGACTATTTTTGCAATAAAATGAATGATCAAGTGACAAAGTACTTCAGTTGGCTTCACTGTGATGCACAGAGTTTGCACTTTCTACGTGGAGCTCTTTGCTTATCAAACGGGCACAAACCCCAGTGGTTGGTATTGTCCTCTACAAACCACATCAAATATTGATGATAACAATAACAATAAAGGGATTTACCATTTGCTAATAGTATCTGCAGCAGTTCTTTTTCTACTCCTTAGGTCGTTATGTTATTATAGTGGCATGGAAAGAATTGACTGCTGGAGTTTTACAACAGAAGGAACAGAACGTGGAGAGAGATGATTCAGGTACATTGAAAGGTATTTGAAAGAAAACTTTGAAAGACTTTGAATAATTTTGAATCCCTTGCAGTTAACTTCCGTAATATTTTACTATCTTATAGGTATGGATAGTAGCTTTTATTCTGAAGGAAACTATTAGGCATTTATGGACACGCCACAAATTATTGGTTCCTCTCAGACAGCTGGAACACAACCAGCTCACATAATTTCTTATCAGGCCATCATATGATTGTAGAAATAAGCAAGGAGTGTGAGACAAATCCTATCATGTGCAGATGAAGTACCTAGTATGTTCATTAATGTAGTGGAGGAGTGGCTGGGAGATGAGGTAGGCAGAGGGAGACCATGTACTGTGGATATATGGACGGAAACTTTGGAAATGGCTGCTTTATCTCATTTTTAATAGGACATCAGATTTCACATGACTATTGCCAAGTTACTTTGGAAATTCCTAACACAGATGCCTAATCTTGTAACTCTAATCAGCACTGAAAGATTCATCATTACAGAGAACTTTTTAAACGTATATGCTTGATAATTAATACAGAAATACACTTTTAAATAAAGCTTATTTTCTTTATTTTTTTTTCCATATCAGTTTACAATGCGTGTATACCTGTGAAGAGTGACTATACTTTTTTTAGATGACCTGCTGTATTTTGTTGGCTACTTATTTATACGCTAAAAATTAAACACTACCTGTTCTCAAGCTAAAACAAACAAACAAACAAAACACAACAAAAAACACTACAGATTTTTCTCATAAAACAGATTTTATATCTATGATTTTGTCTATATTTTGTTTCTAGGGAAAGAAAGAAAGAAAGCAGATTAAATAAAGCTGATAAAATTCACCAAAAAATTCCATATGTAGCTTTTCTAGATTAAAAAGTTACACACCTACCCTATAAAGATAATAAGTCACAGCTAGAAAGTAAAACAAACAAACAAACAAACAAACAAAAAACTTTAGATTTCTAAACTCCTGAACTTTACTGCATGTAAAGATGCAAAATTCTTTTTTTGTCTAATTAGAAAAAAAAAGATTGGCTTGGGGCATTAAAGCAACAAGTAAACTAAAAGTTAAAAGCATAACTTCCATGAAAAACTGTCATTTCTCTTAAATGAAGCTTTACTTGAAGAAATCACAATTAATGGAAAAATGCATAACTTAGGCTAGTGAATAAGCTAAAAGATGACATTGTTATCCTGTACTTACATAATCTTTGCACTTAGAAAGTACGCTGGATCAGAGCTCGAAAGAATGGTAAAATGGAAAACTATATATTTTATGACAAACAAACAAACAAACAACTTCTTCAGAAATTCCTTTGGATCAGAACCTATCACCCAAAAACCAGAAGAAATTGAGAGTTGTCTTATGAAATATCACATCACTGGAAATAAGTAATTCAAATAAAAAAAAAAAAAAAGAAAAGAAAAGGTTTTAGTTTAGTTGTGACAGTCTGACAGTCATGTGTCAGTCATGATAAATTTCTCCTCAATTGTGAAGCAGGGTTGCAAATTATTCTGAGGATTTCCATTCAATGGGAAATATCTTTTTGAATCTATGCCATCTTGTCTGCCCTGGAGACAGGGATATCAAGGCTTTCAATGTGAAAACCACACATTTGCAGAGAAATACAGGAGCTTTTCAATCACTTCTAGCTTGATCTGGCAACCCTGGAAACAACATAGATGGGATTCTCAGGGAATCTCCTAAATGACATCTGGGGTATGTGAACACAGAGTTACTCCCAGTCATTTTAAAGTAGTGGGCTAAAGCAATCCACATTCTTCTAAATGATTTGTTGTTGTTGCAAACTCCTTTTAATGACAATATTTTACCTTTTATTCCTAAATCAACTGAATGCTAAGTAGATAGCTTTTTATGCAACAGAAATTCTGAATTTTGATTTTATTTTTTCCAGAAGGTTTACTGATGTGAAGCCCTCTAAAGGACTTCAAAATACAGTTCTCAATGTAGTAATTGTTGAAAGACTAACAGTTACTAGAGACTTTTACTGAACTGCTTATGTTTGATGTTCTCTGAAAGTCATTAGCACTTTCAATCTCTATTGTGCTGAAATTATGATTCAGTGAAACTAGTTTAAAAGCATCCAAGTGCAATAACACAGAAGTCACTGAGCAAATTGACACTTTTTAGGGTGCCTAATATGTCACAAATAGCATGGGTGTCTTTAATCTTCAAACAGATTGAAAGACTAATGACAGAGTCTCTTCCATAAATAATTCTCTATTATTTAGGGAGGACAACTGAGCTTGAAGAAAGAACTTGGCTACCTTCACAGCAAAACGACATTGGTGTCCAATGCACAACAAGTTATCAGGTTAGAAAATACTGTTCTAGTGAGAGTCAGTTCTTGCAAAACTGGTGGATTAAAGATGTACCAGTGCTGAGTGGCTGATCATCTGAAAAATTTTTACATTAGCATGCATGCAGGATATGCTCATTACGAGATGCATGATGCAAATGAGATGACTTTTGCAAGTCATCAACATTAGATTACAGAATACCATGAAGAAATCTCCGCTCCTTGATCCCTTGAGAGCAAAGAAAACCTTTACTAGAAAGTATGACTTAGATTTACTACAGTAGTTTACGACTGAATTCTTGCTGAGCTGGGCTGGATGTGTTTACTATGAACTTCTGATTCAACTGTCTTTCATCCTTAAAGGAATGGTGCTGCTTAAACTCTGTCATTAACAATGATAATACTTATAGTGCACTTGATTAAAATCACAGCTAATCAGATTCTGCTCCTAATTGAAGCCTGCTGAAGTCGTGACATTGTTTCACTGATCTAGAGCGCCTCAAAAATACTCTAGCATGTATTTGATGGTTCCACAAAACTGACAGTTTGCATGTTGCAAGCTTGTCTCAAATCTTTTTGTTGCAAACTGTTTATGCCATATTTTCCTTCATTAATTGACACTTCGATTGATAGTAATTCTTGGTAAGATTTGCCTCTGTAACAGGGAGGTAACTCTGTGATAGTTAAGTTCCTGTACCAAAGTATAGGGAATTGCTTATTCCATAACCATATGCTACACTAATGGAATAAATAAATTTTACTTTAATTCCATACAAATAAAATTTAAAGGATTTCCATGATAACCTCTGCATATACAATAACAAGCAAAGTATTAGTATACTTTAAATAAAAAGGTGAGAAAAATTAAAAGCCTCCGAGAAAAACAGATGCAGTAATTATTAAATTGGTCTTAACAGATGGGAAATTTTGGCCCAGAAGTTAAAAGAACTGAATATCCCTGATCATTATTCAACAGTCAGCTGTTTCATATTTAGACTTTACTCAATATACTGAATGATTTTGAGAATTTCATGACCTCTGTGCTACCACATCTTCACATGGCCTTTTGGGATCCTTGGTTAAAAACTGCTGTAAAAACCTTTAAACCTACAATATCATTATTAACATGTGTCAATGCATGTTGCCACTGAAATCCAACGCAAAATTCAGCAAGGCCAAAATTTCATTTTGTGTCCCCCTGCTAAGTGGATGCCCTGCTCTGGCTGTTCTGGCAGCTTACAGGTTGCTGAAAAAAAATCTGTAGCTGCAACTGAGCAGAAATTTAGAGAAAAAAGGTGAGTGAATGAGATAAGTAAAACAATCCTACAGCTTATGAAGGAAGTCCAAGGAGAGTTATCAAATGGACTAAAACATTCAAAGTTGGAAAATCTTCAGTAAGGTACGTTATTTATGAAGTCTGCCTTAAGAATGTAAAATCAGTCCTGAATTCTTTTGTCTTGATCCCACGAATCCAACTAATGACTCTGCAATGTAATTCTCCTGAATGAAGCTCTGTACTTCAGATTTGTGCAGCTGTAATTGTTCCAAATTGCTGATCCAGCAGTTTGTTTAAAAGTAATGGCATGCACACCCTATATATCCAGAATAAGCAGTTTAATAGGCAATGTGCATTTGTTGGATGTGTGAATTTTCATACCATGACCTGGCTCCATATTCTGCTGAAGCAGCCTTCTTGTAAATGGAAGTTTGGCATTACTGTGTCATGAACCTTCTTCAGTACGCATAATATGAAATGCCAAAGATTGCAACAATTCCTATTGTACCACAGTTTGCGTTTTCCAAGCAGTAAGGCTTCACTAAGCCAGCTTCAAGAGCAAGCACCATAATTTTATTTATTTATCTGCTCTGAATGTCTGATTTCTATGATTTCACTAAATTATTTAAATTGGATGCCATTTCCTCCTCTCAGAGCTATGGATGTAACTGGAATTAGAGTGATTTTCTTTCTTTCTCTCATTGTCTGACTGCACTACCACTTCTATGTTTAATACGACATGAAATTAACATGTATGGATACAACAAGAATTAGCTTCACATCAGATTGCAATATAGATGATGTCACCTGAATTATTAAGATCTGTTCAGAAGTAGAGGATAAAGAATACAGTTATCTAATCCTTATACTGTAAATACTATACCTCATGTAATATCTGATCTATATAAATGGAAAATACAGGATTCAAGTAAGTAATGTGAAATTTGAATATGAATGTATCTATATTTGATCATCATGAAGATGATCAAAGGTCTAGAGCACCGCTCCTATGAAGACAGGTTGAGGGATTTGGAGTTCAAAATCAGCCCGGAGAAGAGAAGACTTGGAAGACCTTATAGTGGCCTTCCAGTACCTAAAGGGGGCCTACATGAAAGCTGGGGAGGGACTCTTTGTCAGGGAGTGTAGCGACAGGACAATGCATAATGGCTTTAAACTAAAAGAGAGTAGGTTTAGATTAGATATAAGGAAGAAATTCATCACTCAGAGGGTGGTGAAGCCCCGGAACAGGTTGCCCAGAGAAGCTGTGGGTGTCACATCCCTGGAAGTATTCAAGGCCAGGATGGATGGGGTTTTGGGCAACCTGGTCTGGTGGGGGCAGGGGGTTGGAACTTGATGGTCTTTAAGGTCCCTACCAACCCAAACCATTCTACGATTTCATATTTCTAAAGCTCAAAAGCATTCAACAACTGATCTCACAGAAGTACAAAGTATAGTTTCCAGAATATTTTATCCCTGATTTTTTCATAAGCTGTATCTTTTAAAATACCTCCAGTTTGAAGAGACATTCTACCTATGGAAATGGCATTTTGAGTAAGGATCAAGACGCTGATGTATGACAGACCACTCATTTACAGTATTATATCAAGACCTGACATTCAGAAATTGTGCTGCTCTTTGAAATTGAAGGTGGAATGAATAGTAGTTATCTGTTTGAGTTTTGTACAGTTTGAGTTTGTCTGAGTTGAGTACAGTACCTGTACTGATTTTTAAAGGATGCTAACTGAAGAAGAGAATTGATAGAGTGATAGGTAAAAAGAAGGGAATAGAAGCAGTCATAGATTGTTGATATTAGAGGGGAAATACATGATGAAAATAAATTCTTGATACAGAACAATTCATATTTCAATAGCAATTGTAGTGTATTCACTTTTGGTACTATTGGGTGTAGGTTCAAAAGTTTTCACTAAACCAGCCTACCATTTCTCGTATTTATGACATCTTTTTTTAAAATTAGATGTTTCAGACATAGTAAATACTTCCATAAACCTGAGACATGTGAACCCAAGGAGAGTGGATTGGAAACAGAACTTGCTTAATTTAGCCATTTTTTCTTTAGGAACCAAACCTTGGAAGTGAAATATATACTTGCCTAGAGGCTTCAATCCGGTACCAAAACCCATCATCAATGGTCAGATCTGGATACTCTACCCGTCCAACACCAGATCCCACATCCCACAGGAAGCTCACCTTGCCTTTGCGCATCTCTATGGCCAAGAAGTCAGTCTACATGGAAAATATGAAAATAGAAGCAATCTCATACTCTGATTAAAGGAAGCTCTCCAGAACTCTTCCCATTTCAGACGGCATCACAATGGAGCATCAGAAACCCGTATATAATAAAGTATGAAAAATAACTCTCACAGTGACTAAGAATGGGATTGTTTTTTCCCTGCTTTCCTTGGTTCAAATAAGTCAAAGATGGCAAATGATTTCTGTTAGTGATATGCAGAAAATTGCTGCTAAGCATACAGAAATGTTAATATTGTAGACACTAAGAGAAGGATTTAACTAAGACAAACATTATTTGTAAAACATCCATTGGATGGCAGAAACATGTCAGGATTCTAGGCTAATATATGATACCATCTAGCCTCTTCATTTTGTATTAGGCAAGTAAAATGTACAGTTCAAAATGTTAGAATATTTTTCCCATTTACAGAATTATTATTGATTATTCTAGAGTGCTCATGGGAAACGGAATCATTCATCATCTTTATGCTTGCAGTTGTAGACGTGACTGAAAATTACAATAAATTTGAGCTTTGACAGATGCAAGATGATTAGCTACTTCTTTCCCAAGGGAAAACCTACAACCAACCCAAAGTTTACTCTGGTTGCACTGTGAATTTTAAAGTTCTAATGCAGTTCAGGCAGAAGTCTCAGATTTCATATCTAATTACAAATATAAAAAATATTTGCTGATTGTATTTTAGAAGTCCTTATGTTAATACTAAACACAGTAAATGTCTGGTTTATCATAGGCCCTCAACTATTGCTTTGAAGCTTTGAGGAGGAAAAAATAAGCCTTTTTCATCTTCTGTGTTTGTCAGTAATCTGATTTGATTGAGCAACGCTGACATGAAAAGCAGGAGACACACTTACAAACTTGGCACTTCCAAGGTAAAAAAGCAGATTGTCAGCAACTACAGTCTTCACATTGACAATGACAGTGTTGTATGTTCCCTTCTTTATTTCTGGTCTGTATGTGCGAATACAATTGCCTCCAGAAGACACGGACACTTTGATCTTCAAAAAAAGGCAGAGCAGAAATAATTCAGTTAACTGCTTATTATTCCAGAAGTAACTTAAGAGGCTTCTAAATAACTATATATATATATTTTTTTTCTTCTTTACCATTTCTATGTTGTATGTAGCAGGGAGTTGCTTGGATATATACAGGAGGTAGAAATGGAATTTTCTTTTGGGGATTGTTTCTTATATTTTGATTAAAAGGCAATAAAAGCTCTTTCTGGCATTCAGGTGTGAAAGGACGAACTGTATGGATTAAAATAGCTAGAAGATTCACTGGTCTAACACAAGCAGCAGAGCAATTCTGACAGTGGAGATAGTCTATAACTAGAATACAATGCCAGGAAAATATGCAGTGCTCCTGAAGGAATTGCACACTGTTTTGGGGTAGGCAGGAAGATCTATTTTTTCCTTGCAATATCTTTGATTATGCTAATTTAATACTCCTACAGGTTTTTTTAAACCAACAGTTATGTCTATTGCTGTTACATCATAGCCCCTGATGAAGTTGGTATTCTTTACCAGGTTTAATTTCCACAGCTCAGGTGACATACACATTTGGACATATATGCTACTTTCCTCAGGCTCTGAGCACAGATAAAAACAGTGTATTCACATGCTTTCATATTGCCAACATAGACATAATGACAGTCCAATGGTATTTCAATTCCAGCTAGACATGTTTATGTATTAGAGTAGATGTAAATAATGGTAGACTTGGTAAAAAGGTGACTTTTGCTTACGGCAAACTTTGTCAAAACGGAGATCCATTCTATGTCCAAACATGTTACTTTTTTAACTCAGAAATGCTGAGCAAGTAATTATTTTGAAACCTTCAGACAGAAGACAAACATAAGAAGAAAACAATTTCATCACTGTAACCTATCTTTATATTGTGAGCAAATCTCATTGAGTATATGCTATACACTTCCCTCCTGGGCTCCTGTAGGATTTTGTTTTCTAATCTCTTTTTCAGGAAGTTTCCTATGTACCATCTTCAAGAACTCTTCTTTTCCCCTTGTTACATTGTGTCACAAGCTGAATAACCTGCTATTAACCAGTTGATCGTCAAGTTTGGAGTATTACTGAATCAGGGAGATGGATACCACACTCGATAGCCAAACTAGAAAAACACTCTTAACCCAAGTTTGATTTAGCAGAACTCCACATTCTCAGGTAATATAAGTTCTATGAAATGCAAATAGGGGCTTAATATCAGTTTCGAGGCAAAACAACAAATATTTTTGTTTTCACAACAAACAATGATGGGTGATTCTCCTGCTGTACTATCACCCACAGTACTTCTTAAATAATAACTTTTCCATAATCATTCCTATAGATGTCATCTGTTTAACTAGGGTGCATTTTAAATGAAGAAAGAAGACACAGAGTGAAAATTATTGGAATATTCTCTGCTTATTTGAGAAATTATATTCCATTCCTTGCTTTTTCTACACATTTTTAGAATTAGAAAGGATTCAGCTCATGGAAAAGAAAGAGAAAAATCAAAAATAAACAAATAACAAAACTCAAAAGGTAATCTCATGGAGAAAAAGGGCTTACCGAATTAGCTTGCTTCCGAGCTTGGTTTATCAGCTCTTTTATCTGAGAAATGTTTTTCCCTAAGTTATCCTGAAGTTCTTTGATTGGCTTGAGTTTATCTAGTAAGCGATCTGCTTCTTTTTCTAGGTTTTTTATGCTGGAATCTGCATCAGCAACTTCATAAGAAAGAACAAGGCAGAATTTTAAAGTGATGCCAGACAATAATTATAAATTGCAGTAAAAAAAAAAAATCAAGAAAATTCTGCACACATACTCAGGCAATATTACATGCTACTGTGAGATATACACTGACTAGGAAGCCACCTGAACAAAATAAGACCATTTAAGAATATTTAGAATTAAGATAAATTAGCAATAGTAGCAAATACAGATGTTAAAGCAGGATTTTGAAGCAGTAACTATGCCTCAGGTCAGGATGACACTAATGGACAATATTTGCTATAGCATAATACAGTTATGCACTAAGTATTTACTTGCTTTTTCTAACTGTAGCTTTGAAGAAATATGCTAGATTAATGAAAACTTGTTAGTTTCCATTAGTAACTTCTGCAAAAGGGCTAGAGGACTATAGTTAATTCTTGAATTAACTTGAAGTTAATTCATAAATTAACTACAATGGCAACAACTACAAGATGTTTTAATTCTGATCAGAAGCTTAAAATTCTGTATGCGTATTGAAAGCAGATAAAAAATGTGGCACTAAACTGCAAATATATATATATTTTTCTTCAAGTGAACTTAATGGTTTTACAAGGAGATTTTTTTTTCTCTCTTTTTCTTTAAGCTTCAAATGACTTTTTTGCCTTTCAACATACAACTAGTGAACCATGTCCTCTCTCTGACAGTTCTTCTGAAGATGTAAGGATTGCAGCACTTGTTTAGCATGAGGGTATGGGATTGTGTGGATGACTGTGAAAGGCACAAATCAGATTTTACCAAAAGAATGTAGGTTGAAGGAAAATAATTATAATTATAAAAAAGTTGGATATTGCTTAGATAAAGCATGACAGTCTGTGTATCTAGTTTCTGAATACTAACCCAGATGCTGATACCAAACCTTCAAGATGTTTCTTAAGGTTTCATAAGTGAGACTAATTACCAAGCCACTTTATCTCAGAGCCTTCAAAAAATAACTACTTGATTATTTTGATGAATGAGAAATGTGGAGCACCATGCAGAAGGTTTGGTGGCAAGCAGTGAAACATCATCTACTGGAAAAAGCACAATAAAAAAACGCAAGAAAGAGAACATACGTACTGATTCCTGTAGGCAAGACAAGGGGACAAAGAACAGAGAAAAAACAGAATACAACATAAGAAGATGTTCTGAAGATCTAAACACAAATGTAAATTAAGGGACAGGATTCTAGATCCAAGTGCCAAGAAATTGGTGCTTTTAGGCCGCTTCCCAGTTGTTTATCACTACCAAGCCAGATGTCATTACCTTGTAGATTGATTTCTAACCTGCCATAATATAACCACACTATTTCAATCGATAACCATTTTTCTTATTGTGTAAACTACTAGGGATCTCTCTGCCTGATGGAGTTCACACATATTTCAGTTGATGAGGGATCAGGAACTTCCAATAGGAAGACAGTGACAAACAACCATTGGGATTAACTTTCACTGGCACAGCTAGAACTTCAAGAAGATATATGACTATAGAATGACACTGACAATCCTCCTAAACCGGATGTTTTTAAGTGCCTAGCTTTGCCAAGCTGACCAAAACCTGGAGAGCAGAGAGTAGCTGAGAAGTTAGTCCTTCAGCAATTTTGTAAAGGTATTCAGGTTTTGTTGTCGGCTCGGTACACTCCTATATGATATGTTCTAATAATCTACCATAAAATACATTGTAATTTAGAATTCAACGTTATCCATCATATCCAAAGTGAAAACGCTAAAGCAATTGTCACTTCTGATAACAGGCTTCACTAACAACAAAAAAAAGAGCCCTAAAAAAAAACATACTTATAATCTCTTTTTTATCTTTCTTAAGCGTCTTCAGTGCTCTACCAAAATAGTAACTTATATGACAGAAGTCATGCATTTCTCCCAGAAGTGGTTATCTGATTGACTGACGGCTGGGTTAGTGCAGGGAATTTTACATGAATCAAGTGGTAAATTGTCAGTCAAAGGCAGATTCTTTAATTATTCACCTACCTAAATAGTTTAAAGAGCAGTCTGTGGAACAAATCTATCCACTACATGTTCATCCTGCTGATGCTAGCTTTTTTCTGCAACTACCAGCAGCAGTCTCTAAGATTTAAAAGTTATTCTTAAATGTTAAACCCAGAATATAGAAACTATAGAGCTTCCTTTTATCCCAATATATTGTAGTAACACTATGGGAGTGAAGTTATTGAGTGTCTCTGTTTCATTTTGGCATGACACAAATTGAAAAAAAAATCTGCCAACAAACCAAACCAAACCAAACCAAACCAAAAAAGATCTTACTATTCTTGATAGGATCCTTCACAACAGCATTTGTTTTTGCCACGTCATCTGCAAGTTTACTGTAATTGTTTCTCAAGCCAAGCAGATTCTGGTTGAGGTCTTTAATCTGGGCCAGGACATCATTTGCCGTATCGTTGGCTTGTCTTGCTTTGTCTTTAGCTGCCTGTACCTTTATAGCTGTATCTGTAGGTAGAAAAGGATAATGAAATGACTGTCCAGAGTACAGAAGTTTTCTTCATATGTCTCAAGAATAACTTGGGCCAAAATTCTACAATCTTAACTTGTGTTGTGTAGTTCTTTACTCTTTAGGAGATCCTACTTCACATGTAGTAAGACATTATTAATTGCACATGTAGATTGTAGATGCCCTGTTTTTCAAGACAACAAATGCTTCTGAAGAAGAGAAAAAACTCCACAGTGGAGTTGTAGGACCTGTAGGAACATGTTTTTCTACCTGCTTCCCACAAAACCATGAAACTGTTCTTGGAATTGCTTTCCCGTTGTGTTCTCCAACATGTCCTTGTGTCCCTCAGTCATATGAGAATTTTTGAGTGCAGCTCAGAAATTTGGACACCTCTGAAATGATCACGTAGCAATAGTGCCACTTATCATACTGACTGGGGCTTCCTTTTGTGGTCAGTGGGGTTAACAGATTGCACTGCAGTAGTGGGGAAAACACAGGAGGATGTATTTACTATCCTATTCTGGCTAAGAGACAGTTGATAAGGGATAGTTTATCCCAAGATTTGCTTGAAGAAGATTGCATATTTCTGATTCAACAATTGTAGGAAGACATGGGAAACACAGATATTATCGCCATTTCAGGGGATTAACAGTATAGATTTCCAACCATTTTTTCAGGTAGGTCCTTCACCTTCTGTGAACTATGTGACACAATCAAGCCTGTGGCCTAGGGAGAATACAATGCTTCTTCAGGCTGTAGAGAATTGGTAGGTTTATCCTGAACCCTGGAGAATTACATGACCGTTTTTACTTTCTTGAGCAAGGGTATATTATACCTGTGCTCCAAACAACTCCACTCTTATTTCTGAAGTTTTAGCTTTGAAAAGCTCCCAGAACACAACAGCACCTTGAAAATATATCTGAACCTTTAATAAGCCATTATCATCATCAGTACTGACAAGTGAAAGAACAGATTGCTCTGATTGCCTTTTTACACTTTCTATTTTCATCATATCTAAGTATCTCTTTCTGAGGCCATTATTACAGGTCATGCACCTTTCTGGCAGAAAGAAAGTTGGACTTACTGTGTTACTTCCCTCTATTGGTCATACAAATTATATTTATTTTCAACCACACTTTAAAAGTATGCCTATCCCTCCATATGTAGGTCCTTGTCCTAAGGTAATCTATCCCTCCATTCCATTTTGAATCTTTCTGTTTTTATTTGGCTATTTTATTTGAGTATTACTATAGTATGGACAAGAATTATTAGTTTAAATTGCTCTCTACTTTTGTGAATCCTTGAAGAATGAGATATATGACAGGGTCATTTTCTCTCCTGTCCTCATTGGTTATTTTGCCATTGGATGACTAATTTACTGCACTTCTGTATCCATATCTTTTATTTGCTCTGAATTTCATTCTTAAGACACATCTACTTGTGTATGAGAGTGTCCTTGTCCCAAGAGCAAGCACCTTGTAACTCTAATCTGACAAGAGTTTATTACATTGCTAATGGTTGCATATTTCATGTATCTTTTACATGTTTCATATTTACTATTCTGTCTCCTAAGGCCCACTGGTCTCCAAGGTCCATTTTGTTTGACTGAGACATCTATCTGTGCACAAGAAGAAAAACAGACAGGCCAATACATGTGGTCAAAACCCAGGAAGTGGCATAAGATGAGTATGACATATTAAAGCAAATTCTTGTGAATGCCTGATTTCAAGGATCGCTACATCTAAAAATAAACTTTCCAGTTGTCTGGAATCTTGAAGTCACAAAAGTGTGCAAGATGAATAGTAAATTATTTCTCAAGACAAGTTTTTACTTGTAGTCTGGACTTTCCAGACCTTCACATATGAGAGAGAATAAAGATTTTCTTCAGAGACTTTTCTTCAGTTTATTGCAATGCAGTGCTCCTTAGAGAGAAAAGTCATAGCAAATTACTTTGATAAAACATTTCTTTTTTCTAAAAACGAACATTCTGTTTATCACTGTCTATTGTAATGAAACTATGTTGTAGCTCACTGTCTCTTGCAATCACAACACTAAGTAGCTAACATCCCAGCACTTTGGGATTTTAATCAATATTAAAGATTGGAGGGGAGGGCAGGGGGACTTATACCGAATTATAAGTATGCTTAGTACTTTTGGTTTTATTGAGGAAAGCCTGTTCCAGTTCTAAGATACACAATGCCAAATTGACCAGAAAGGATACTGCAGCATAAATCAATGACTGTGGCAGAGAGGTAAGACAAAAAGAGCAAATTTCATCCTGCTTTTTCTATTGTCAGTAGGTCTTTATTTTTCTTAGGTTGCTATAAGAAGCATGATGGTTCTTTATTCACAAGTTTCATAAACAGACTTTTCAGGTTTAAAGAAAAGACTATTTGTCTCAGAATGTATTGTAACTTCTGAATTATAATTCGTTCTGAAACAAATCTTTTGCAAATTGCAGAACCTTCGTACTGTTTACTGTGCCAAAATACAAACTCATACAAGGTATCTGTTTTCAGACCAGTTCTCTCTAACATAGCTTATTTTTGTCTTATTACAGCAGCCAGTGATCAAAGCGGACACAATGTAGACCAGAAAAAGATCAATCAGACAGATGATAGGTGTTTATACACCTAACAACAGAGCAGGACATGTTAAGTGTTGCATTACTTTTCCAGCTTACCATTAGGAATGGCTGACAGTTTTCCAAAGGTTTCATTCAAAGCTTTCAGAAGAATGGAATTCTTCTCATCAGAATCTTTCAGTCTGTTCTGCATGCTGTCCAGGTTATCTCCCTTTTCTATAACAACAATAATAAGCAAGCCATTTATCATTAAGAAATTTAATAGTGTAAATAAGGAAGTCCAGTAAATCTGGTTGTAGGGTTCAATGATAATCTTTTTGGTTTCTTTAGGTTGCCTACTTCTGCAGTATCTAAATGCTTTAGTACATTTTACTGTTCTATATCAAAGGTTTTGATATAAGAGATTTACAGGAAAAAAAAAGAAAAAATACAGAAAAAAAGAAAAAATGATAATCAAAGAAATAAAAATGATAATCATAGAAAGAAAAAATGATCATCATAGATGGAATGATTTACTCAAATTCACACAGTGACCCACTGATAGACTCAAGAGTGAAGTTTAGTCATAGCTTTGATTCCTAGATTAAACTACTACTCAAATTTTCATCTTAAAGGGGTTGCCTAGGACAAATGATTTGAACACTGTGTGGAGAGAGGCATGACTGATCAGGTCATCTTACTGCTGCAATTAGAATGGTCAAACTATAGCTCTCATGGATTTTCTCAAAGATAACCACTGTTGATGTAACATCTGAGGAAAACACACGATATCACCCTATCATCAATATGAGGAGACAACACAAATTATTATGAAATAAACATAGATTTTATTTTTTGGGTATAGTCCTAAAAGTAAATAAAAATAGTTGTATCATATTCAGTACATTACAGACTGTTACAGACTGATGTCATCTTTTGCAGATAAGTTTCTGTTCTTCACCTTTTTTGGAATAAAAATTAAAGATTTTTTTTTTAAAGTAACCAGCATTAGCAGTAATTTTTCAAACTCTCAAAAGCGAGATTCCAGCTAAGCTTTACAGTTATTTAAATGGACACTAGTAAAAATAAATAAATAAATAAATAAATAAACAAACAAAGTTTGGCACAGAAAATGCTAGGTAATGCTTAAAAAACTATCTTAGCGGGCATTTTTCATCATTTCTTCATATAAGTGTGGAGTTCTTTGGAACAGACAGCTGCTAATTTATTAACTTAAAGGTATGCCCTGTTGGGAAACAAATTCAACATCGCTGTGCTTGATAGAAGGAGGGGAATAATTTGTAGAAAAGTAGTTTAAGATACAAAGTATGACAGTGATCTTCAGATATGTGACAGGTTATTGAAATTAAACACATGGTTTTTGGATATGTATCCAAGTAGATACTGAAGTAGGAAAACATACTGGAGAAGACATTTCTCCATGAATAAGTCACATACTTGTGAAAAATATAAAGTATCTCTTTTTCACAAGGGACAATAATTAGACATATTGGTACTTCAGCATCTCCAACAGCATCAGAATTGTAACCCTTCTGTGAGAGGGTAAACAGAATTATTCTGTTAAAATGAGTAACAGTGGTTCAGGTCCTACAGATTTTAAAAGAGAAAGGTTTCATAAAATTAGACATGCAAAAAAGCATCTCGAAATTAGAAAAATCAAACTAACTGCATATTACCTTCAAGAAATGATTAACTACATTTTCAAAGACTATTGCAAGACTGAAACAGTGGATGGAATTTAAATGAGAATCATATTTTTGTTGTTAGACCCTTTGAAATGTCATTCAGAAAGAAATCTATTCACTGTATTTAAACCAGAGCAATACTGCAGGAGTGCCTGGAGGTAAGATTCCATTCTTGCAAAACGTCCCACAGAGGAACAGGACACTGGTATGAAGCGTGAAAGGCACAGTTAATGCTAGAATAAAGTTGGGAAGAATCTTATATAAATTATAAGATCATATTTTCCCTCAAAAATACTGCTGTTTTAAATAACAGGTTTTGAATCCGCAGATGAATGAGGCCACTCATAAAGTGATGTTAAACTAGGGTGAACATATGAGAGTCTGGTCTTAAATGCTCTGTGGTTTTACCTGAGTTCATTTATCATTAAGTAATAATACTGACAAAAATGTTTTAATTTCTTCCATTTAATTTTGAAATTATAGTCTGCCTGATATTTCCTTGGTGTCTCTGTTGCCTTTTTGGAATGTAAGTGTTTATAAAGTGTATTAATATTCCTGACATATTTTGTTCATTTCTGGTGGTGGTATAGTAACTTTTTTGCATTAAATTAATTTAAATTATCTCTTTTTCTCCTCTTTACTCTGCCAGATCCGTTACACTAATTATCCCTTGGTTATATTTCTGAAGAATCATGTTTCCAGACTTCTGTTTTCAGCTTTGTAACCATAGCAGCAATTTTTATGGATTTTAATAAGTGAAGTTTCCCTAGAACTCCTGAATTTGAATACTGAGACTCCGTGTTTAATATTTTTTCTTTTAGTTTCTCAAATGTATTTTCACTGTATTTTTTTTAAATATTAAAATAATAAAGCCATAAATAAGTGTCCTTAAGGAGCTTTTCAAGAAAATTGTTCATTTTGCACCGTGATCATAACACGAAGCTTTATTTTGAAGAAAATTCCCACGCTATAACCCAGACAGTCTCTTCATTAAGCACCGAGCTAATTTTGACTATGAATCACAAACTGAACAGACTTCATTTCAGGTTTTCCCTGTCCTTTAATTATTAGCATTTATGAAAAATCCTAAAGCTATAAGAAGGCCTGAGATCATCCAGTTAATCATAGAGGCTAGGTAAAATATGAGTAGCTACATTCTAAATTTTTCCAAAATACAGAGTTTATCTGACTTGGAAGCCGTTAGTGGATCTGCACTGAAAGATACCAGGCACTGTCAATTCACATTAAAGTGTATGTTGAAAAATATCCTGAGAAATTTGTCTCATTCCTGTTTCCACTTAATTAGCTCTGCATGGAGATGGCACAGGATGCCAATCAACATACAGTATTTTGTTCAAATCTACAAAACCATTCATGCATCACTAAAACTAAACCCTAAAGTGTAAGGAGGATCTTGACTGAGTTTGCAGGTATGAACCCATATGTTTTCTGGTTTGGTTAATCTGATTTTCAATTTCTGTTTCTATTTCTTTGATAAAACACTACATTACAGAATAAGCATTACCCATTTTCCCTCTGAGTGAATAAACTAAAGTGAGTCAAAAAAAATCCCTACATTCATATGTTTTGTTAAGAAATGAGTTACTTATCACTTGTATGCAGTGATCTATTTTTACAAGAGACAAGTTTTAACAAATCTCTGAAGAACGCATACATATATGGCAATGGTTAATTACTGATTACTTGTCACCACTGCAATACTAGCAGAAACAGGCATCTTCTGAGAGTTTGGCCTAATGCAGTTTTCCATGGGACTGTCCAAAAAGGTATCATAAAGACACGCTACCCAATGCATGCCCCCCAAAACAGAATAAAGGTTGAAATCTCCTGAGGAGCAATACATGCAGCTGTTTTTATTGATTGGATATTGCACAAATTTACTGGCAGTTGCACATCTACCTTTCTATAATGCTTGTTTTGCTTCCTGCAAATAGCATTTTTGCTCCCCTCAGTCTCATCCTGTAAAGAGGGTGATGGGCCACAAGCTAAATTTTTATCTCAAAACCAAGCAAGACTTATGAACAAACAGGGAAAAATGTAACTGCAGAAATGCAGCCAATGATGTTTAACTTTTTAAAAAGACTGTTTTCAGCATTAGCATTTACATTAATATTATGCAATAATTTGCTGAATGCAACATGCCAGGGCAGCAACAATGCAAACCAGAGGAAAATACACAAACAAGGGATATAGCTGTGCCTATCAGCTACAAAATATTTTGGCTAAAAATATTCACTTGTTGTCAGGCAGGACAAGACCCCCTCAACTTTTCAATTCTTAAGCAGAAGAAATGACATGAGCTGAATTTCAGTAGCCACCTGACACCAGTCTCCAGCTGAAGCTTTTTTTTTATATATCTTATTTTTCCTTTTCATTTATCATTTTTGACAAAGCCTGTATATTGTCTCAAATCTGCACTGGGCAAATATATTTTTAAAACAGTAAATTCAAAATTATAATGAAGAAAAATTTCTCCTGGCAAACTAAAAATCCCTCAAGGCACAGAGAGAATGAAGCTGGCAGGCAGCAGCATTCACTCATTTGTAGCCAAAATTTCAAAACTCCTTCTTAGCCAGAGCACTACACACAGATTTTGCTTCTCCCACCAGGGTTATTCCTTCTAACGCCTAGCCCCACAGAGAAAGAAAGAATTAAATCTCCATTTTAATAGCTTCTCTCGGAAGCTTTGCTTTGTAAGGACTGTTTCAGCAGTTTTTGGTAGTAATATAAAACATTTTTGTGATTAACAGCCGTTTTATAACTAGTGTAATTGGCCACAAATCACAGAAATGTCATAATGTAGCAAGAAAACACTCCCACCTCTATCATAGCCCAGCCTGGATTTCTGGAGTATATATTACTTGAGTGGCTTATGGATTTTCATTACTTTAACTAATGTACTACCTGTAGTGCAGGCAGCGAAATTTCAGACTAATGATCACTTCTGTCTAGCAGATCTTTATAGAGTGCCCATCATCCATCCTTCACTTTCAGTAGAGGCTCTGAATAGGGTGGCTTTGTAAGAACTGTAGAAAATATCTTTCTATTAGTTTTACACTCAAATCTCACTTTCCAACCTGGAAACATCAAGTCATCCAGAAGAGATTATGTTCATAATACTAGTTACACCATCACTTTGGAGAAAACGCAAAGTGGGGAAAAAAAATAATCTTTTTTTGCATTTTATTCCTATGTATCTGCATTTTGGGCACTACACTAACTGATCTCTGTGGTTCAAGCTGTGGAGCATGGCCATGTTTTCTCAGATACAAAAAGGCATACTGTGAAAGTTTAGAATGTTTGTCTGTATGGAGCAAATTATATCTAAGTCATATCAGAGAACATTAGGAAAACTCCATCTCATTAACCTTCAGTATGGGGCAAGACCACAGACAAAGATTTAATACTTAGCTTACAAGCACTGCTCTCTGCTTCTCTGCTTGCATGAGGATTGCTTTATGAATCTTTAGAATGCTTAGACCTTCACTTCTGAATTATGAAATGGACATCAACTGAAATTCTCACTGGACTAAAATTGGAGAATAACATACTTTTTCAAAAATCTCTGAAGTCATGTCATGTCATGTCTTATTGAGGTTGTAATATTTTTTTTTTCTTCTTTTTTCCAGGGTTAAATTGAATAGCCCTGTGAGCACATAGCATTGATATATATTCAAAGTCTTTGACTTTGTCCTGGAAAACAGGTCCCTGTGTTCTATAGAGCACATGATAACTCTGAAGTAACCACCTATGGAGCACAGAAAGCTATGGACTCCACTGCAGTGTACAAAGGCAGTGCTGCCTTTTTGGCATTTCCAGCCATGGAAAGATGGTGAAGTTTGCTTTCTTCACAAACAGCATCCCTATTCTTTCTGCTTCAGCCATATTACTTAAATTTGCTCACTGGTCTCACCTAGCAGTTTAATGATTTTCTGTGGCATATTTACTGAAACATGGTCCTCTGGCCCTGAATTGGTACTGAATCTGGCAGTAAAGTCACAATAAAGACGAAGCTTAATATACATCCAAGATTTACTAGAAACTGTCAGTACTTATCATTTTCTTGTAGCAGCTCCGAGGAAAAAAATGTTTTTAACTTTCAAACTGTGTATGATATTGACATGTAATTAATGACCATATTAAAAATTTTGTCTTATGACCTTGTTAAACATTATGATGACTTGTTAACTAGTCTGCAAGTTGAAATCCTAGAGCTGCCAAAAATAAATAAGAGTGTAGTAATAGTCAAACAATGACTCTGTGTTATGTGAATCTCATTCTTCATGCTGTATGGTTTTTGTAATGCATCTCCCAGGAGGCCAATGAAAATTTTATATGTTAAAACCCGAAAGACTGGGCTCTATTATAAAAATCTGTCTTATTTCTAATAAAAAATATTTTTAACTACTTTAGCATGACATGGAAGCTTCAGGCATCATCTCTGTGACAGGCAGATTAAATCTCAACCTGGAATATTTACTGTGTGTGATTTTTCTAGTTCTGATGCATGAAATAAACAAACAAAACTGATTAATTTTCAAATCCTATGATGAGCAAGAAATATTATATCATAGTTGTTTTCATCTTGTCCTCTTTATTTCTTCCAACTCCTAGATCTGTTTTCCCATTTAAGTGAGAAAGTGTTATACCTGTCCTTGTGGTTAATACATTAACCCCGTTAACCCTGTTATAGCACAATGACTTCAGCCAACTGAATCAGATTACACTACAATATATATAGTATGAAAAGA
This sequence comes from Cygnus atratus, assembly GCF_013377495.2. Classification (NCBI taxonomy): domain Eukaryota; kingdom Metazoa; phylum Chordata; class Aves; order Anseriformes; family Anatidae; genus Cygnus; species Cygnus atratus. The sequence continues at coordinate 58,182,372 of NC_066364.1, read as the reverse complement.
TTTTTTAAAAGCTACACTGACTGAAAACAAGCTTTTTGAAATATATACATATATGTATAAACACAAGAGACATGTTAAGCATAACAGATGGGATAACAGTGTACTAAATTGGAATAAACCATGAAGTTATCAATTTGAACATATTCTATCTAGATTAATAAAAAAAAATCCATATTTGTATGAATGACCTTCAAAAGTAGATGTATGGATGACTTGGTTAATTGATATTCCTCTAACACTTTAATACACCAGTGGCATAAAGACTTAAGTCATTTTCTCTTGTATATGTAAAAACAAGGTATTCAAACAGCAATGTTTAACATTTTTCACAAAGGCAGGTGTGTGAAACTCAGAATGCTGGCCTATTTCAAAGCGTATGATGCTTATTTCCCTTCAGGTTCAGTTGAAATACTGAAATATGAAAAATTTTTCAGCTCCTTTCTACGACTTCTGTGGAGAAAGAATTGAAGATTACTTTTAAACAGATGCTTCATTAGCACAGCAATAAGTATTTTCTTAGAAGACTTATAAAACAATCTGTCTAGATAAAGATGCAAGATACAAACTGCTTTTGTTTGCAAGATTGTGCAAGAGCTCAAAAGATCATTGAATCATAGGCTGCCCAAAGATCATTTTTCTCCTTCTGACTAACAGTCATTCTTCACTGATGTTTGTCTAAGCTGTTTTCAAAGATTTTCAAAGGTCAGATCTCCCTCAGGCAATCAATTCCAGTACTTCTACATTTTAATTACAAGAAAGATTTTCCTAATATGTGATCTGTAACAGTGCAATTTAAGATATGTTAGTACAATCTTATGTGGAGAAACCTTGGCATAACTGAAGAATATTAAGTCCCTACTCATTTGTCTCTTTTTCAGTCTACAATTTTAAATTGTTTCAATCTTTCTCCTTCTCTCTCCTCCCCTACACTTCCACTTAGTCTTCATGATGTTTGCAAGACTATCTGCAAATGACCTCAACCTTCATGAAGTTCAGCACCTAGCACTGCAGACAGTAATTTCGCTAAGGCACTAGTAACCCTTCCACTCCGTGGACAAATTGTTTCATGTGTTTTGGAAAGCCATTCACCTGTTCATGCATTCCCCTGTGACATCTACCTGACATCCACTGCGAACCAGCATGTGATCCATTATTGTCTTCGGTCTCATTCTATGGAGCTGCTACACAGAAAATTGCTCCTCATCCTGCATTTCTGCAGCTGTGCATTCATGTGTGCATGAAGCACCTTGTTGTGTTCATCCTGACTACTGCCCTACTTTCTCACACTGTGGCATTCAACGATAATACTCTCATTTATTGAGGAGAAAATACTCAGGTACATTATAAACAGTCTTATCTGAATTATCAATTATTATGTCTCACCAAACAGAAATTTCTGCAGAAAGTGCAGAAAAATAAAAATGTTTTATTTCACACCAAATTGAAGTACTTGGTTTGAGATCTACAAACTTTATCATTTGAGCTGCATTTAGCCACATACTTAAACCTTAGGAATGAAGAAATATTTTTTTTGTGTGTGTGTGAAAACTCATCTCTTTTCTCCAGAGATATATTTTAGTTTTGTTTTTGAAGAAAATACTTAGCAATTCCCTCCCATTACCCTATTTGGCAAACATCTTCATCCTGGATCCCCACACTTCCCTTTTCTGTCACAACCCCTTAAGCATCCTGAAGAGATGTGCTATCTCTGATTGGTATTGTAAACCCTAATTCTGTATTAACAGGAATAAAAATGTAATGCTGTGCTGGATTTTGTACTAATTTTCTGCTAGAGCATTTACTAAATCAAAACTTGTATTTTCATCCCTCTCTCATTCCCACTTACTCTCACCCTTACTGTAATCATCAAGAGAAGACTAAGCTTCTAGCTTTTCCGGCCTTCCTATCCCAGAAGAGGACAAGCATCCCTGCATTATGCCTGGACCCAAAACAGAATATTTTTCATTGATACATTGTTCAATTTAAAAACAGATACTGAACTATAAATATTTTTTTTTCTTCTGACATGGCTTAGTCATACTGGAAGTAAAACAGTCTCAAAGTTTTTCTAGTATTTAATGGACCTGAATGCCACATAGTGTACATACCTCTAACATCATTTTCTAGCCTCTTGGCATCATTAAGGACCCTGAAGCTTTTCTGAAGAGAGCTCTTGGCATCATCCTTCAATGATCCTTGAGGACCAGATGTCTGCAGACAAACAAACAGTGTCACAGATACAGGAAAGTCTTAAGTCATAAAAGATACAGGAAAACAATCTAAGTGAACGTTTTAAATTCAAATGAACATCAGTGTGCTCTGAATCATATCCCATTGTCATTACACTGGTTTCCAAAAGACTAAAAAATAATTTCCTCTAATTTATTTTCTTTTGTTTTTAGAGGAAGCCAGTTCTCCTTTGGAATACCAGTGATGACTACAATAAGAAGAGAAAATGTTTATATCATTACAGAAAGAGATCTGCTCTAGGAACAGAACTTTGTCCAGAACAAACAGATCTTTCAACTTAAAACGTGTTTCTTCCTCCAGCTACAGTATTTCTCCCTAAGAGCAGCTACAATACCTTTAGAAGCCAGACTGGATCTGATGTTCCATATTCTCAAACAGAGAACAGAGCTCTCTTCATGGTTAAATACAAGAACTGTAATTGCTAGGTCAGTATAGTAAAGATGCTATAAAGGAAATAGAGTTGAAAAAGAAGGGCAAACTGCAGTTAATCTGAAAGAGTTTTATTACTAAATAACCATTTTTCTACATATCATACTGTTTAAAGATCTTTGCTTTGAAAAAACATCTCTCCAGTGCAGAGACTGATCAATTGGTAGTATGATTTTTCTAAATTAGATTAGTATTTTCAGTTGGTAGAAAATGCTCTAGGTTCTGAACCACTTACTGTTCAGTTTGTAAGAGTGAACTCAGGTCACACATCATACTGAGTACATTTCTGTGAGAATACTCTTGACAGCCAGATAACGTTCTAGTCATGGGTCATAGCCTCGTAACTAGTATGTAATTAAGCAGCAGCTACTTTTCATTTTCCAGGGCAGATACATATACTCAAAATGTGTGTCAATTAAATGACACAGTTATTATTACTATTCATTATTTATATAATGAGCAAGCCCAGAGGTGATACTGTGCATACTGCTGAATCTTTGTTGTTTTTTGATGACACGTTGAGAACCACGTATGGGACTTGTCTACTTCTTTTCCATTTAAAAATCTTAAAGAACACTTTGGATACTCACAAAGCTCAGAATAAAGTTTTTTTGTAAAGGTATATCTCATGGCATGTGTGGCCATGTCACTGGGATACATCTACCATACTACTTCCTTGTAGTCATGGGATCTAAATTTATTCTCAGCTTTCATCATGGGCTAAGTGATTTTATGAAGTATGGCCTGTATGACTACCAAGCACACTTGAACTATTAAGCTGTTCCTACTATAAATTATTCCCCATATCAACAGAAAATATATTTGAAAGATCAACAAAACAACAAAACCTTTTTTTTTAAATAGATTTTATCACTTAATATAAGTAGCACCAATAATAGAAAAACACATATAACCCTAGAAAAAGAAAAAGAAAAAAGCAAACAACAAAAAAGACTTTCCAGTTAAGCAAAAGATTGCTTCTGAAGGAAGAATGGTTTGCCAGATTTTGTAGCAGATGCACCTGTCAAATCAGATAATACTACTATATATTCTTTTTCCCGTTAGCATCAAAACCCAGGTCCATGTGACCACGGACTTCAAAAAATTGTTGTTATTATTAAATTACTAGGCATGGTTGACTGGCTGTTAAAGCAGTTTAAATTCAACAGAAATACATTGGAAGGCCAGATTTGCAATGCGAAAACAAGAAGTTCATCAAATCAGGGACAATAAATAGGTCCGGGCTGGCAATTAGTCAGAAACAGATTTCAGCATAAAGTTAATACTAAAAAGGCCCTTCAGAGACAAATACACTTGTACTGATTAAAATCTTTATTTTATATTAATTTTCAAATAATTCTGAAAGGGAGGATTAGTCAAAAAAATCAAATGCAAAACATACTTTTTTTTTTCTAGCTTTTCTTCCGGCTCATGGAATGTTGAGTTATGATGAAGTCAATAATGAAAAAAGCAAACATTTTCTGGCAGTGTGAGGTGAAGTTTATGCCCAGCTTGCGGCAAGCCTGGGTCATGATGAATCCTTTTATGATTTAATAAGACTGACAGCTAAGGGATTTTTATATTGTTTTCTAAATTGGTACACCTGCTGTAAAAATGAAAAAAAAAAAGTAAAAAAATGATTGTGGTTCAAGACAAATTGGAAAACCACAGTGTCTCAGGAATCTAAGTTCTAATTCTATCTGTTCCAGAGTGTACATATCCTGTGGACAGTAACTTCCTCACTCTGTGCTTCCCTCCACACCCCCTGCCCTATACAAACTTTGTGCAGCTTGACTGCTTGTGGCATCTTGTGGCAGGAGTGGGATCTCGTTATGTATTCAAACAATGCTATCTCAATTTTGGGTTAGAGGCATAAGTGCTGTTATAATAACATTATACAAAATGCTGCCACTGAAACCATACATCACCCTTAATGGTCTGTTTCTTCCTTTCCTTGGGTTAGCAATAATTTTAACAAGGTTTAGCACCAAAAGAAAAACATCTATCAAATTACTGAAAAGCTCTATGAATCAATAATTAGCAATAATTATGGGTAAGGAATGAATTCAGGAAGAAATATCCTCGCTGTCTTCCTTTTTCTGGTACTTCAGTGAATCTTGAACTCTGTTCTTGCCAAATGACCTGCCTTCTGCAGGAGCAGAAGGAAGATTTCAGTTCAGCACATAGCCTGGCGGGTTATAGAACTATTTTGGGATGAAGAAGATCCCTCCAGATCTCCCAGGGATGACTGTGCAAATCACTGAACGCACATTGACAGGGATAAGGCTACAGGCTGCAAGTTTGAATAAGATTAGCCATAGCCACAGCATTCTGTGAAGACTCCCCCATCAGCACATGCTGTGCATGGTCTGAACACATATCAGACAAAGAATTGCTGGGGCTTTTGCAGTAGGGATTTTTGCAGGAGGGATTTTTTTCTGAGGTTTCATGAATGGATGTAGGCATGAAGTAGGCATTATGGTGCCTAAACCTGCTGACGTGTCAGCAGTTTTGGTCACTTGAAGAGGTACAGCTCCAAGCACATATGCAAATCCACTGGGACAGTTTTGAGGATCACATACTTAAATTCACCTGTACACTTAAAACAGTTCTGCCTTATTTTTTAAATAAAGGATTTTCTTTTCACATACATTTATATTCTGAGATGTCTTCACCTCTGTGAGAGCTAAGGCTACTCTCATTTTCACAAGCCTTGGAGAAAGAACGAGAAGTCTTGGGGAAGCTGAGAATTCTGAAGTACCAAGATATTATGTGTGAATTGCACCTCAGGACATCCTCATGACAGTAGCTAGGCAGTGTTATGCTGTTATCATATAAGGAATTGAGTGTAATGGCACCCCAATAGTTATGTTAGGTGCCACTACAAAGGGAGTAAGAAGAAAAGAAGCAAGCAGGACCCTAAACACCTAACATCTCACCTGTGATTCCAGTTACTAGTCTAAAAAAGACTAAGAAGAAAAATACTTTTTCAAGACGTTTTAAAACTATAGATCTGATCTGTGAGACACAAGCTGGGTCTGTTAACATGACTCTGCTCTTCAGTCAGTTACTGTCTTGGCTAAGTAATGGGATATTGAAGCTGCCTGAATGCTAGAGATTTCTCATCTGTGATAAATTTATTTTTCTTTTAAAGGGGAGAGCAAATCCATCATAAAAAGCTCAGGAGGAATTTTTCTGTCATATTTTTAATACATTTTTTCCCAGTCATTTATCAGGCTTCCTGTAATCACGATAGATTTTAAGCATTTTTTTTTTGTTCTTGCTTTTAGCAACATTAGCTTAATTTAAAAACAAACTAATCTTCCTGTTAAAAACAAAAATAACCCCAAATTCTGAGATATCACTGAGGCTCCCATAGATTGTTTACTTCAATCACTTGCAGGGTGGAATCTAAAACTCAGCCCAGTACCTACCATTTCTAGTTTATGCACCAGCTTGCTGCTGTTGGAAAACCTTCCCTCCACAGACCCAACACTATCATTTGCTAGGAAAGGCTAGGTTCAGTGATGCATGTGAACTTCAGATCTCTCCTCTGTTATCTGCTAGCTTCTGGAGATCAGAGTCCTTTACAGAAGATTGGCACCCACAGGTACTCTCAGAAAGAAAAGAATATGGCTCCATCTTCCAGAAGGAGAGGAAAGAGATGATTTCTATCTTCTATACATTGGCCCAAAGAGTACCTACTTGAGAAGGAGGGAACAGTTTCTAGGACTTGCTTAGTCTGAGGGGGCTCAAATCCACAAATACCTTCTAGGCTAGTGCTTGAACCATGGAGCTGCATGACAGCATGGGGGCACTCCGGTCCTGCTAAAGCTCAGCTACAAGAAAGAGGATATATTATATAAGGGCCTGCAGAAAGAGGAGCCTCTTTCTGATTTACTGATTTTAGCAGTTAAGCTTTTCAGCTAGGATGAGCAAATATCTAGCTCTTTCCATTAAATAAATAAATAAATAGAATAGAATAGAATAGAATAGTTAAACAATGACTGAACTTCACAATTTTTTCAATTTGGCCCAAAATCCTAACATGATTATTTACCAAATACTGCATAAAGTCTACCTTGCTCTGCAGCAGCATGATGGTAAAACACTGATAATCTCTATATTTAGCCAATTATGTTTAAAAGGCAGTAGCTCTCTCAATTTTCCTCTTTATCAACTAGACCCCTATTATCCCTGTTACACATACACAGCAAAGAATATAAACAGGCTTCCTCTAACGAATGTATAGAGAGGAGATGCTTAAAACCCCACCCGAATAGTATCTTAGTCTCTCCTTGCTACTCACTTGCATAATATTGTTCATCTCTTCACCTCTATCCCTTTCAAACTGTCTATCCACTTTCACCCCATGGTATAATCCGCCAGTTCACTATCTGATTTATACTCTTTTGTAGTCATACTGTAACTGCTTGCTTTGTTTCTTGACTGCTGTATGTATCTTTTTTTTCCCCTACTGAATCCTTACAACAGCTGCCTGCTTCACTCACTGTGAATCACAAAAGAAACAAAGGATAGATATCTGTATTAAATCTAAATGTGCAGAAAAAATAATCCAGAGCTCCTTATTTACTTCCGCAGAGTAATTAGCAGTTCTAGAGAAACAAATAACTATTAACAGAGAACCAGCATACACTAATATGTGAGGTGACTTTTTTTTCCATCAAGAGAGAAATACAGCAATTAGTGTTATTTGAAACAGAAGTTACCAATCTAAACCGTCTAAAAATATTGAAATATTTGTGCAACAACTAAATCAATTTATCCCTCTCCAAAATACAGACTTTTCCAGCATGTTGTTGCTTTTACTGTTCTTGCAATCCATTTGACCGAAGTAGCTCTCTGCGAGCTACTTTTATGCACATGCAAGTGCTCTAACTGCAAGTTGCTTCTGTTCACCTATATGTTTCTGTATCAAACATAAGGTCTGCCTATTTTATATAATACTGTAATTTCCTTGGTGATTTTTTGTGTGCCTGTGAAGTGCATGTCAGTTGCTCTCTGACCAGCTTCCACAAACTAGCCATTAACTCCTTCAAAATTAGGTATAAAAACAATTCTGACTATGCTTAGAATGTTTTCTGGTCTATGGAGCCGAGCTCCTCATTATGACTCAGGCAGCAGAGCTGGCTTTAGCTTAGAATCCTATTTTTAAAAGTTCTCTCCGTTTTCTCTGAAAATTTGCATGTAATACCTCATACTGATTTCTCTGTGAAAATGGGCAGAGTTCATGTAAAAAACTGCACGTATGTTATTAACAAAACTTTCTGCACCATTTCTATGTCTCTCCATTTCTAGATTTCTGCTAAATGCTCACAGTTCATCTTATGTGCAGAGAACTGCCTGCGAGCATTTTCTTAGAACTGGAGGATGAAGAGTTAATTAAGGAATGTAGTTCTTTAGATGCATGCAAAACATTTTAAAAATATAACCTAGCTTTAATGAGTATTGAATGACCTACACTAATGACTAAAAGCTTTTCCGCAGCAGCTGTTGGCTTGAGCCATAGGCTGAAATTGAAAGGTAGACAGCAGAAGGAGGAAGAATTGTATACAAAAATGGAAAAAGATCAAAGAAACAGGAATTAGGGACAAATGGAGATGTAGTCAAGGTACACATAGCTCTGGCAGGGGCATATTGTTCTGATCAAGGATCTGTGGTGGCAGGGTTCTCTAAAGTCATAAGATGGAAGACATGGATCTAGGATAAAGCACAGCACAGCTCCACAGAAAATCTAAGCCTCCTTCCAAATTTACTTATTTTTCTTACCGCTTGCATAGCTTCATTTGCAAGAGCCTTGGCTTCCTTGGCAACTTTTTCAGCTTCATCTGTGTTATCCTTGATGTTAGTATAAGCATTGAAAGCAAGTGTGGCATTGAAAGAGATGTTTTTGGCTTCAGCAAGGATTCTGTTGGAATGGGAAAAGTAAACACACCATTAAACCTGCTATCAGAGCTCAACGGAATATAGTAGACTACTTCTTCAAACCCAACAGCCCTTATTTCTAAGGTTATTTTTAAGACATTGCTGTAGAGAGCAATGCTACACTTGAAAATTCAGGAGTTCTGGCATCATATGTTTAATAGAATTCATATTTCATCTGTGCAAAAAGACAAAAAAATAACATTTGCTAACAAGGAGGTTATGTGAAATAAAAATGGATCAGACACTGAGATAAGACAGTGCAGTGCTTAATAAATAGTAGATATTATATACATACATTACATAGATACAGATATACACACACAATAGTAGATATACATACATAGTAGATATTATACACTCTTTAATATAAATATAAATCTGTAAATCTACATAAATCTGTATCTATCTATAAATCTAAATATTTATATATAACATAAATATAAATCTACTATCTACTATTATCTACCATACAGTAGATTATACACTATAATAGATAACATATACATAATGTAGGTTTATAGGTCATGTGATGAGTCAGGCTATTCATTGAAGTTTGAACTGTCTGAACATGGGGAACATCATCACAGGGATGTTTTAGAGCAGTCTGTGTGAACCACCCATTTCTTGGTCTGGCTTCCAAACACAGAAATCTTACTATCTAAAACAATCCTAAATGTTCATTTTTCATTTTGCTTACCAAAATGAAAAAGATAACCAATAATACTTCATATTGAATGGAGTGTTCCATTTATATGAAATGTTCCATTCTAATAATTTTAATTGAATTAAAAGATAATTATAAACAAATAATATTCTTGGCGCAGGGATTAGAGCTCAGCTAACTGACTTTCAGGGGAATTTTTAGACACCAGGCTAGAGAAATCGCTTTTCTTGCACTCTCTGCATGTGACATATTCAAATATTTTCTACAAAGAAGTATTGTACATACAGAATTAACTTGAAGACATCTCTCTCAGAACACGTTATAGCTTAATGCCTATGGTACTTTCCCTGAAAAAGGGTAAATGGGTCCACTTCACTGCTTGAACTGGACAAGAATGGATTTCAACTTGGATTTTTGCCTCTCAGGGAATTGCTCTGGACATTAATGTGTATGGTAATGTCAGGGAGGCAGGGGTTAGTCCTGCTGGACCTGTTTCAGCTTGTACAAAATACTTAGTCATTGAGACAGAATGTGTGGAAGAAACAGAAATTAATTCTCTAACCTCATAACTAATCTATTCTCTGGAGAATCGGGACAGCTGGGTTCCAATCTTTGCTTCAATGAGTATTTAATGATTTCTACAAAATGCAAAACGAAAGACAAAGAGGACAAAGGGTATATTCCTTGGACTCCATATGTAGTTAACAGAGGGAGACAGATTTCCTTTGGGCTGCCACATGACTGAGCTACAGGTGCATCATTACTGGAAGAGTCTAGAACCATAGAATCATACAATCATAGCATATCCTGAGTTGGAAAGGACCCACAAGGATCATTAAGTCTAACTCCTGGCTCCACACAGGACCACCCCAAAATCAGACCTTATGTCTGAGAGCTTTGTCCAAACGCTTCTTGAACTCCAGCAGGCTCGGTGCCCTGACCACTTCCCTGGGGAGCCTGTTCCAGTGCCCAGCATCTTCTTCCATCGAAGAACCTTTTACTAATATCCAACCTGAACCTCCCCTTTCACAGCTCCATGCTGTTCCCTTGTGTCCGGTCACCAGAGAGCAGAGCTCAGTGCCCACCCCTCCACTCCTCTCCTGAGGGAGCTGCAGGCTGCCATGAGGCCTCCCCTCAGCCTGATCTGCTCTGGGCTGAACAAACCAAGGGACCTCATCTGTTTCTTATACATCTTCACCCATATACCCTACACCATCTTTGTAGCCCTCTTTTGGACGCTCTCTAATAGTTTTTGTTTGTCTGTTTGTTTTTATATATACTGTGGCGTCCAAAACTGCACACAGTACTCAAGGTGAGGCCATGTCAGCACTGAACAGAGCAGGACAATCACTTTCTTCAGTTGGCCAGCAGCGCTGTGCCTGAGGCACCCCAGGATACAGTTGACGCTCCTGGCTGCCCAGGAGCACTGGGGACTCAGATTTAGCTTGACATTGGCCAAAATCCTCATATCCCTTTCTGCGGGGCTGCTCTCCAGCCTTTTGACCCCTAGTCTGTATGTATGGCCAGGGTTGCCCCTTCCTGGGTGCAGAATCTGACATTTACTCTAGCTAACCTTCATATGGCTGGTGATTGCCCAGCTCTCTGATTTGTCAAGATCGCTCTTCAAGGCCTCTCTACTCTCATGGAGTCAGCTCCTCCCAGTTTTGTATCAACGGCAAAATTCCTCAAAACACTTTTTAGTCCAACATCCAAGTAATTTATAAAACCATTAAAGAGAACTGGCCCTAACATGGAGCCCTGTGGAACCCTACTAGTGACTGGCCACCAACTGGATGTAATCCCATTTACCATAACCTTTTGAGCAAACCCATCAGCCAATTGTTCACCCATGGTATTATGTTTTTTATCTAGCTGTATGCTGGACATTTTGTCCAGAAGTATACTGCGAGAAACAGTATTGAAAGCTTTACTGAAATCCAAAAAAATCACATCAACTGGCTTTCCATGGTCAACTAGATGGGTGACCTTGTCATAAAAGGAAATTAAGTTTAAGTAGGACCTTCCCTTCATGAACCCATGTTGGCTATGACTAATGACCGCTTTGTCCCTCAGGTGTTTTTCAATAATTCCCAGAATAATTTTGTCCATAATTTTACCAGGCACTCAAGTGAGACTGACAGGCCTGTAATTATCATGGTGTTCTTTCTTGCCTTTCTTGAAAATTGGAACAATGTTTGCCAGCTTCCAGTCAACTAAGACCTCTCCAGATTCCCAAGACCTTTGAAAAAAAAATGAGAGAGGTCTCACAATAACATCAGCCAGCTCTCTGAGTACCCTGTAATGAATCCCATCAGGCCCCATAGACTTATGTGCTTCCAGCTGGAGCAGCAAGTTCCACACCCGTTCGGGGTTGGTTGGGAGTTTATCATTATCACAGTCATGGTCCTCCAAGTCAGGACACCTGGGGTCCCAGAGCCCATCATTGGTGTTGAAGACAGAGGCAAAGAAGGCATTAAATGCCTCTGCTTCATTTATGTCCCTGTTTGTGTGGTGACCATCCTCTTCCAAGTAATGTTTTCTCTGGTCCTCCTTTTGCTGTTAACATTTAAAAAAAAATACTTTTTAGTGATGGAAAGGAGGAGATAGATTTATTGACAGAGAAAAAGAGACAGATATTTATCTATCTCCTTCCTCAACTACAGATGGAGCTCACTAGGTTAGAGTAAGTTTTTTTGATACTCTGTTAGATAAATGTGCAGCCCACAATAGCTATCTAGCTAGTAGCTAAAGTACTGCTTAGAAACATGGTTCATATACCCTCTGGTTAGGAGGGAATTAAACTGAATTTTCCACATACCAGTGACGTTTACTCATCAGCAGGCAATTAGGCATAAGGAAGAAAAGCCTGTCCTAATACCTATCTGTATATAGGATAAATATATATATATATATATTTTTTTTTCCCCTAGGTTAAATTCATGAACTGTTCCATGTTCTAACTCTCAAGAGAACACCCTCACCATCAATCAGTATGCTATCTGAAGCCTTAGGGGGTGATTTGAGAGAAAGAGCTCTCCCTCAATCTCTCTTGTAAGATGAAATGATATTTTTCAGCAAATTTAGTATTAGCTGAAAGATACCCAAGTGCCAGCTGTGAGGATAGATATATTTTTGAATTCCTAAGATAGATAGAGAGAGACTGCATATTCCTGTATAGTGTGACTTTAATGTCAGTGCATGAACTAAACAACTTTATCCTGATGCAGGATGACATAGGACTTTGGTATTTCTTTCTCCTTTGAGATTATGTATCTGACCACACTAGAAATTTTAATTTTTAATAATTTGCTTTTAGATATAATTTGAAATGTTATTGATTCTGTATTATTTATTGTGTATATTGAGAAACTGAAGGTGATGTCTGGATCAGATAGAAGTATAAATGATACTGCTACACCACAGTAAACATGGCTTTAAACACTACCCTAAGCCACCTAAGGCCTATGTTAAGACAGAAGCACATATACACACCCCTAAAAAGTCTATTTAACACAGTTAAAAACCCCTACCTCAAAATTTGTCTTGTCAACATTTTATTAAAGAGGCAAAGTACTCTTTACATTTTATCTACTTCTTTCCTTAGTTCCTCCATGCCAACTATCTATGTATTTGGATAGGCTTGGATTGTATTTCGTATTTGGATTTAGATCTGCTGTAGTTAGATGTGACACTAGTCTTTAAACCCGGAGGTGCACAACAAAACTGGTATGTGTCATGATCAGTCAGTCCATATTCCATTTACAAAAGCTGCTTTCTTCTAGAAGCAGTACCCTTTAAATCCTTTTTACTCAGGAAACTACAAATATCATTATTTTATGTACTCCTCAAAACATAAATTAGACTGAGTATCTAGAGTACTGTGACTACACTATATGTGAAGCCAATAATTTTGCAAGTATCAGACACTTTATCAGAGATAATTCTGTGCCTTTTCCTCAAAATTACAGATGCTGGCAAGAAAAAATGTGTTAAGTATCTGCTCACAAGTCTTTGGGATATTAAAGTCTCAGGTATCTTTAAAGGGTGTAAGCAACAACAACAGACCAAACTGTCAATCTTAAAACAACAACAATAACAAAACACAAAATCCTCAGCTTTTTATTCATGCAGTGCTTCTGAGAAAATAAAACTCTGAAACTATACTGAGGACAGGTCCAGGATGCAGATTATCCATGATCTATTTGTGTTAGTGTTGCAAATTACACTTTCTATTTATTACTTGCTTTTTTAAATGCAGAAAAACAACAACAACAAAATCCCCTCCCCCTCCCAAATCAAAACAACCTTTTCCAGGGGTCTTTCCAGGAAATAATATTCATGACAAGTTATAAGGTGTCATTCTTCTATGGGGAGGGCTGTGGTCATATAAACAAAGGGCACTGCAATTCTAACTCATATGAAGAAATGTGAAAGTTGTGAATGGAAACCAAAGTTTCTGAACTTAGGTTTAAATATTTTTGCCTATGACACCTATTCATTTTGGGGCAGTGTTGTGAAACCACTAGATGGATTACAGTCTGTTAGCATGGTGGATTTCTGACAGTACACAAATTAGCACTATGACAAGTGTCTCCTGCCAAAATGGTCACCTTAAAAATAAAAACATACTGCTTCTTTTTAACCAATATTTATGAAAACACATAATGGGCCCTGTAAGAGAAAGTTCAATTCATTTTTTTTTCACATCAACACTAGCAATAAACATATGGTAAGTCAAGCTGTGTAAATCAAGAGTATATCTGAGGGCACTACAGTATATAAGCATCATAAGATATATGAAACAGCTTACAAGAGAAACACAGACACACATTTTTTCCCTTTTTTTTTTTTTTTTTAAATGAATACATGGACTTAGCTGAGAAGGAAGACTGAACATGACTCTCAAAGCCCAAACTTCTCTTGTGCAAGTATCATATGGAGATTTTAGTAGCCCAGTATCATATTGGAGCTATGTAATGACTATGTCAACCTTAATGTCATTTTCACATGGTCCTCTGTAGAGCAGAACCAGGTATTGCCTGATGCACGATTATGGCTCAGGATAGAATCTGAATGACATAATGCATCTGAAGAACTTTCTGTTCAATTGACCATTATTTGCTCAAATTCATCCGTTTCTGAGCATTTAATTCTTTGACTAAGAAGGACAAATTTGTGCACTAGGGTACCACCAAGGAGACTACTCTTCTTCAGCAATTTATACTTTTCAAAACAAATGGTGTGTTTTGTTCTGTCTTTTAGTATTCACACAGTTGCACCCATAGGGATCTGTCTTTCTCTAGTACTTTGCCTACCACATCAGTTCATGTGACACTTTTCAAATAGTAACAGATCAACTACCACACTCTAAATAACAATGCACCCAAATTTTCCAGTAATACATTGTGTGTTGGTGGGGGTCAGTTCCTTCCTTCATGCTAGTTCCTGCAACTGTACAGTTTTAAGGCTGGCAATTTAACCTATGTAATGATAACGAAAACCAACATGCATCTCTGCTATTGTATATTTTGTGCTTTCAAAAACACTTGTAGAAATAACATCTATATAGAACAATAGATGGTAGTGTACTAGGCTTGCATGGCAAGGTTCTGGTAGTGGAGGTGCTGCATGGGTGGCCTCTGTGAGCAGAGCCCAGCAGCTGCCCCATGTAAGATCAGAGCCAGCTCCAGACGGCTCCAAAAGGGACCCACTGCTGGCGAGAGCCGAGCCAGGGAGTGATGCTGGTTGGGCCTCTGGGAGAACAGATTTAAGGAGGGGAAAAAAACTGCTGCACAACAGCAGCTGGGAGAGAGGAGTGAGAAAATGTGGGAGAAACAGCCCTGCAGACTCCAAGGTTAGTGCAACAGGAGGGCAGGAGTTGCTCCAGGCAGGGAGCAGCAGTTCCCCTTCAGCCTGTGGAGAGGCCCCTGGTGGAGCAGGCTGTCCCCCTGCAGCCCATGGATCCCACAGTAGAGCAGTTCTCTATGCTGCAGCCAGTGGAGAAGCCCATGCAGGAGCAGGTGATCTGGCGGGAGCTGCCACCCATATGGGACGAGCAGTTCTTGAGGAACCAGACTGTGGGAAGCCCCATAAGATCAGTTCAGGAAGGACTACATTCTGTGGGAGTGACCCCATGCAGGAGGAGGGGAAGAAACTGACTGTGAAGGAGTTGCAGAGACAAAACATTATGGACAGACTGCAACTCCCATTCCCCATTTCCCTGCACCACTCAGTGGGGAGGAGGTAGAAAAGGGCGGATAGGTGAAAGGTGTTTTTATTTTGCTTTTTCTTCTCATTGCTCTAAGTCCATTATCAACAGATTACATTAATCTCCCTACACTGAGTTTTGCCTGTGATGGTAATTGGCGAGTGATTTCCCTGTCCTTATCTCAACCCTTGAGTCTGTTTTCATCGCTTTTTCTCCTGCTGTTCCTTTGAGGAGGGGAGGTGAGAGAGTGGTGTAGCAGAGCTTAGCTAGCCATCAGTGTGAAACTACCACAGCTGGCATTACACTGTCCCTTCCAC
Source organism: Cygnus atratus (assembly GCF_013377495.2). NCBI lineage: Eukaryota > Metazoa > Chordata > Aves > Anseriformes > Anatidae > Cygnus > Cygnus atratus. Next base: position 58,166,558 of record NC_066364.1, on the reverse strand, counting down.
TCTGAGCTTGACCAAACAAATGATAATGTCAAACAAAGGAAAATCTTCCCCTACCTGTTGGTTTTGGGGGATTTATCTCAAGCTGCTGTCTCATTTTGACATATCTAAACCCCAGACTTTTATCAGACATAAATTCGGCTTTTCTCACTAAACTGTATACTTGCATACTCATATAGAACATTGTATATTTGTATATCCTCAATGACAGATGTCAAAGTCTGAAAAGAATGCCCTTCAATTTCTGTCAAGTAGCTTTACAAACCTGCTTCGTGTTTTTATCATTACCAATGAATGGCTGTCTTACCCATCCAGTACTGCAGATGATTCATTCAGCTGGGCTGCATGGTTCTCAGCTTGCAACACCTTTTCTGGAAGCATTTTGTCATGAATTTCTTGTGATAAGTCATCTATTTTATCCTTCAGCTGATCGGACATTGACTGTATCTTATCTGCAACACCTTCTACATACTGACATAAAATGACATAAGAAAGACCTTTAAGCAGCTGAATGCAAGCACTCTGTAACCCTTTACATATTTTCCTTGTGAGATATTATCTCATAACTTACCCATGCATTAACACTTCAGGGAACTAATATGGAAAGAATACAGGAATGGTTGGACTGGAGAGCAGAGGGCGATAAAACAATATACCACAGCCACTTGCCTCTCCTGAGTTATTTCACAGTTAAGAAACTGCACAGTTTAAATACTTAATAACTCTAATTTGGATTTGTTTCCTAAATGTAGATGCATACCTAGTTATAACAATTTGTGGTCATACCCCCAGTAATAACTAACCAAGGACAGAAGTTCATGTTTCATGACCCTTTGAGTGACCCATATATACTTTTGAATATTAAAATACCTGAGTAAGAACTATACTTCTGGGAGACCTGCCATTCCTGTCCCAATAAGTTGTCTCAGAATGTTTCCCTTCCCATTTCTCCACATGGCTTTTTTTCCATTCATTGTATCAATTTGCAGTGCAAGATAGAAATATTTCCAGAACCAATCATATTTCTTTTTTTTTTCTTTTTTTTTTTTTTTTCCAGCCTTAGTGGCAAACTCCATTGATAAAACTCTGAAGGCAGAATTTTCAAAAATTTTATGTAAAATGAGAATGCAATCCTCTCATCTCCCTGATCTATCTAGACTTAAAATTGTTGCCACAGGCAACAAATTATTTCTGAAATTTCCTTCTGATATGCACACAGTTTTTGTGCAGATAAATCTACATCTAGATCACAGAGTCACCATGAGACTATGAACAGGTTTGCTGCATCTGCAATTCTAATAACAAAGTCAGTACCACAATCACAATACCATATATAAAAGGAGGTAGAGTCCATGAAAAATGATGAGCTAACTCTTTGTACAATCCAATGAATCATTTAAATCTCAAACTTAATCATTTTTATATACTAGCTTAGCTTTTCTGTCATACAGCAATAGGAAAATTATTCCTTCCAATTCAAATATTCTAACATTGATTAATAAAAAGAAAAATCAGGTGTTACTTTAATTAGCTATTTTGTTTCCATAATGATGCTTTATTGTACTAATTCTCATATAAGGATGATAAAACACTCACCTCTACAGCTAAGCTGATTTCATTCGTAAGGTTGTTGGCTTCATTAAGGATGTCATTCCCTTCCTGCAGACTCTTTTCAACATATTGCCTGCCATCTTCTACAGCTTGCTTCTTTTTCTACAGGATGTGTTCACAAAAATAAAAATATGAGTTGTTTAATAGGAAGGTGATGCCAGTTCAAATACTGACATCCCAATACAGACTGCATTTTCTCACCATGCCACAAAGGTCAGACTTCTCAGAACTTTCTGAGGAAAGACAGTTACAGCAATAGAACATATTTAAAATATCTTTCTTTCTCCTCCTGTCCCCAGCTTTGTATCTCTCCTCTCACATGGTAGGTTTTCAGAGGCAATTGACTGTAGTATTATGGCAAAATGAATCAGAAAGAAGTTAGAAATCCTAATCCTTACCCAGATGGGCAAGTTTCTCATTTTGACAATTACCTACGCTGGCCATGAAGGCAAAATTTATTAAAATATTCTGCAGCTTTGAAATCCACATCCACTGGCATTTCACTAATTAATGAATGTAAAAGAAAAGACAATGGTTCAGAACAACCTAAGGATTCTTGATTTTCCATCTGGTAAAAATACTGCGTATTGTGTAAAAAGAATGGATGTCAAATAAGTAACTGGTGATTTCCTGTACGAGATTCATTTAGTATTACAGATTAGTCTGATAGGAGACCATGGCATTCTAGTCATGGTGCTGTGATGGCCTCTTGGTCAAAACAGGGGTTAAAATAAAGCAATAAACCTGCTCAAAATCAAAACCTGCTCAAGTGGGCAAGACCACTGGAGAGGATGCCTTCAGGCACTTTCATACTGTGATGGAAAAAATATTTAAAAAACTGAGATAGCAGGTAATTTCTCCAACATTTCTCCATCCACCTTTGGGAAGGAAATGCAGAGAACAGAGATCACCTAACTTCCTTACAGCACTGTATTCCCTTAATTCAGTCAAGCCCACAAATCTCTGCTAAGACTGAGGTCTTGGAACTCTAACCTCATCATCGTACATGAGGTGAAAACTCATCAAGATATAAACAGGGTAGAAACATTTATCTTCATTAAGTTGTCTCTACTCTTTATATCTTGGTTAAATGCTTGTTAATGTACAGTATAATGTGCTCTTCGAGTCTATGCACTTTAAATTAAATCAAAAGCAGACCCCTCTGCTATGAGGGAGATCATTAATAACAACTACTAACTACAGAGGATAGAGTTTGATTTATTACTCTGTAATATCCACATATCCCCTTCGGTCTTCTTCCCAGGGGTTGGAGAGAGAGATCAAAGTGCATGTTTTCCAGGAGCAAATACATGACAAAGATTTTAACTGAACTTTATTTAAATCTTGAGCACAGGATTTGAATTTTGCATAACTACTGATACTGGGATGAATTTAACCTCCCCCAGAATAATGAATCCAATGGCACACTCCACTTAATGTTTAAAAGCAGTCAGTAGTACTTTGGTAAAGAAAGCTGTGAAGTAATTCTCCTTTTAAAAGCCAATGCATGTTCTCATTCTGAGGAAAACATTTGCTTTTAATTATCTCAGATTTAGTTCTATTTGAATAATATTTTTGTTTTGCTTTTATTTTTTGTTTCAAGATTTAATAGTTACAAGGTGTTCGTGCAAAGTTTCAAACTTTTTAAGTTAATCAAGGATACAACTTGTCAGCACTCACCTCTACCATGGTCATGTTTTTTTGGTTGACTGCAGATAAATGATTAGCCTCTCTAATTTTACTCATAGCTTCTCTTAGCAGATCTCGTGCATCATCAACTTTGGTGTGGTAGTTTGCTAGCTTGTCCTGGACTTCATTTTTGAGATCTTCGTTTTTCTCACTGGGTTCTCCAAATAATTTCTTCACTTTATTCAAAAGATCTTCTGCATTCCTGCAATATATCACCACCCATGAAGGTAATTGAGATCATATTCTCTACACCCATGAGAATATTCTTAATATCATGCAAATGAAATGGACTTTAAATTAAATAGCAAAGTAACTTTCAAGAGAACAAATGCTTAATAAAACAGAACAATGATTACACTTAGGTCTTTTCTTAAAGAGCTGTTAAAATCCCACTTAGGTATTTTTTTTTAATTTTTTTTTGGTAAGCTGACATTCTTGACATTTGATAGTAAAGCAAGTTTTTCTGAAACATTTCAACTTGTCAAAAAGATTTTTCGTACACATTAATACAGCACGTGACACAAAGTGTTGTAGCACCTTGAACAGAGGGGGGAGAAGATAGGTATGCCTGATTTCAAGCTGTCTTGGTGCAGACAAACTGCTCTGTGGTCAAAAATCATAAATACCTTCCTATGACATGAACAACGCCCAGGATCCTTGGATTTATGACTTTCCGTAGCCAAAATATTTTGCTTACCTAAAATAAATTCTCGGATATTTTTAGTGGACTTTGGCAGCATAGAAATAGAAAGTTCACAAGTGCTTGTTTTTGGCAAGGGAAACAAGATTTCTTAATCACCAGAGAGTTGCTGCATCCAGTTTTAAAGGGCAGGAGTACTGGAGTCTTCATGCCGTGACACTTCTCTGCTTCATGATATCATGTCATTGAATCAATTTCGCATAATGCAACACCACTGCTAATGCAATGATATGACAGACAGCAAAAAAAAAAAAGGTACTTTTTTTGTGCCTTTTTTAAAGGCACTTAAATATACTTAAATCCTAAGTATATAGGAATTTGTAGGATAGCTAATTACCTATATAAGAAATCTATCACACTTCTATTTATTACAGATTAAGATAAGCAACATCCTATAAATAAACACACAAATAAATACATACACACACACACAAACACCACCACAAACACAAACAAATAAAAGGTGGAAAAGATATCCTGTCACTGGACCTAATTTAGATGAAGGACCTTAACTGGAGCCAAGGAAAGCCAAATTATTACCTTAGGTCTGGGATTTTATGAGATGGATTTTTTTTTTCTCCATCTGCCCTGTCTTTGGATTTGATGAAAAAAATTAATCACACTGTGAATTTGAAACATCTAAGAAGGAAACATTTAATCAAAAATTAAATCCCAATATTGACACCCTGTCACAGGAGAGATGTAGAAAGGAATTCAGATTTTTTTCCATACCTTCTCCATTATTCTTTCTATCAGTAGCTACTATATTAAACACCTAACAAATTTTGACACCCTTATGACTGCAGTACTGGAGAAACAATACGAGACAGATGGATTTTCTTTTTATGACCTTGCCTCATAGCACAGACCAATCTGTTTATCTAACCATTAACCAATGAGTTGTTTTGAGTTAGATAGGTTAACACTTCCATATCGACCTGATGTGCATTTTTCCCTCTGCTCTTTCTAAGTTCAAAGCAATGAATCTGCTCCATGCATTTCCTTGTTTTGTGTACTAGAATTTCTGTTTGATGGGACTGTACCAATTTCCTGAAATACTCTTTTTTACATTCAATCTATGCTACTTTCACTTGATACCTTCCTAGAAAAAGAACCAAACTTTGAAGTGTTAGAAGAAATAATCACAAGTCCGGCCTAACATCTAGAATGCTATACAGTCTGGATCCTTTAAATAATCAGTACAAGGGAACACAAGAAATATTAGAAATCAAAAAAAAAAAAAGTATATATAAGAGAAACTAAATGTGTTAGAATTGTTCTATCCAGAGAAGAAATGGCCTATGATAGAGGACTATAAAATCATGAGTAGCATGGATAATGCAGTCAACTGTCCAATGACTCTCCAGACACGAAATTGAAAATATCTGGAAAAAAGGTCAAAATACAGGAGGCAGCTGTTAAAAGCAGTATGTGGTTGAGTTATGCAACTCATTGTTACAGGAAACTGTGGATAATAGAAGTTTACAGTAGCTCAAAAGCCATCAGACAAATTCAGGGAAGATGAAATCATACACATCAAAAAAACCACTATATAGCACATTAAATACAATGGTAGAATCCCTCCATAGCAACTCAGTTTTGTCTGAGAAGATGTGTAGGAATATTATAAGCTATTGAAATATTTATTTCAGAAATACGAAAAATAAGGGGGTTAGGACAGAAACTGGTGTATTTTTAACATGCTCTCTTTACAGAGAAATTATTTACTAATATGGATTTACTAATTACTTATTCATAAGGCAATCAGCTTACAGACTTGATTTGGAAAGCTTGAAAGAAAACAAATGAGGGAAAAAGCTGGAGACAGAAGAGGAGTTTTGCCATCTCTGAAAGCAAGAACCCTTTACTTCATTTGTTTCCTTATTTAGCATGGACCAAATCCTGAAAATTAGCAGAATACAATCACTGCCAACTTACATCTCAACAAAGAGTAAAGATGATTAACTACTTCAAAGTAATCAAGAGACTTGTAGAAATAAATAAATAAATAAAATAATTAGTTGAGTCTGCAAACAGTACGTGAATGTCAACACACAGGCATGCATGTACACACCTGCACACACGTTTTTAAGAATGATTACATTTCTTTATAATTTTTTTCCTTAAAGAACACATCCTATCTTGCTACATTATTTAAGCAGTATTAAGTAATTTTTCTTTATGAGGCAGTACTTTTTAAAAGGGTTTCAGAAAACATTATCTAGTGATCTTTCCTACTTGCCCTGAAAGTTCACTATCAAAATTCCTTGGATCTCAACAACTGCCTATAAAGAGGTAATCCTATCCCTATGATACTGCCATGCAACTTTAAGTCAGTAAGTATATTCATGTATTTCTTAGTATAAAATGTATTCCTTTACCAGGAAATGAAAATACTCACTTTGCGTACTTCAGGAAGAATGGTTAGAGGGAGAGAATGTCTCTCTCTCAAAAAACCTCACTGCATTTCCTTCTCTAGCTATTGGACTGATTTTAAGCTAGCCTGACAGTTTCATGTTGGTTGTAGCATTCTAGGACTAAAATTGCCTTACTTGAAAGGGTTCCCCCCCATCCTGCCTTAAAATTGCAGGCATCACTTTCAAAGTGTTGGCTAAATTTTCTCAGCCCTACTTGTTCCTAATTTATTTCTGTAGAGAAGGAATATAAGAGGCTCAGCGGAAGCAGAAGTAAAAGCGATAAAACATTGGTGAATAACACATTTTTAGTTTATCCCTTCTCAAGAGAACAGAAAGTGGAACTATCGGAAGTGTGGCAGAAATACTGTACTGGTAGGATTTTCAGAAAAAGATCCATTTTACAAAGTGTAAGATTGGCAGTGAAAATCTGATTTTATACAGATTGGAATACTTAACTAAAATTGTATTCTATTTATGACTCCCCTACAACATATATGTACCTGATAATTAACGTTTTCAGTCCTGGACATTTTTATCCCAGTTTTCTGAGACACTCTTCACAACTTCAGTGGACCACATTCATTTGGATGGCCTGCTAAGCAATGCCTAGCTCTGCGAATATACCTGGTCTAACTGATGCAGAACAGACTACCAGAATTTTAACTTCAAGCCAAGTATTTTTCTAGATTAGATAAGTTTTCAGCATTTTGCAAAGTGCTTTATGAAGAGCTGGCAATAATTATATAAACATATATATTTTTTATATTTAAAGATACCTAAATAACCAAATGCTGGGCTTCTGAACCTTGTCACGAAGCTGGAATATCCCGATCTATACTATTCTGTGTATGGTACAATACATCCTTTTGAATGTCTGTGGTACTGCACAAACTTTGCAAACAGACTATATTTTTATTAGAACAATTATTATTATTTTTTTCCAGAAAAAATAACAAACTTCCTCTTGGTACTAAAATCCTTTACCAGGTCTGAAGTAGAAGCTAAATACAAACTGAGAAAAATTGCTTAGAATTTGATTAGAAACATTACTGGTACCTGTGGAGCAGAGAAGTAATTTCCTAGGGACTGGTTTCCATGCATGTAAGCATTTCCAAAAATGCTAATGCTAAACTAATAGATGTGAAATATTAGACTGTTTTTCTTCACATATCTGTAAGACCCAGTTTGAAAACCTGGTTGGAATGGATGACAATTGTAAGAGTCAGATATTATCACCAGGAGGCTGAAGACTTTCTCTACTCACTTTAACTCATCTTGAGCTATTCTTTCTTGCAAATGTAGGTTTCTACTTCTCAGTTCTGTGACCATTCTTTCGGCCTCGCTCTGCAGTTCTGGGAGACTCTTCTCCAAGGTTTTGTCTGGGGTTCTGAGTGTCTCATTCAGTCTTATAGCATCTTCACTTACAGCTGCAAGGGGGCAAAAAATATATATGTAGTGGGTTAGGAAGCAAAAAGAATAGAGAACCTTTAAGTATCTGCATGTCAACTCTATCAGCAAGTCAAATGCAATTTGCACTGGTTATTCCTGCTGTGAAATATAAAGGATGGTTAATCCTATGATCAGTAACAAATGAAAAAATGTTGTATGTCTCATCAAAACCTTTACTGTAGCTCACTCTTAAGCACAATAATTACAATGAAGAAGTCTTTATATCCAGTATAAAATATATTGCTCCCCTTTTCCTTCCCCTGAAAAAAAGAATTTGCACTGAACCTTTGAAACAACAGAAAATAATAGGGATATTGCTCACAGAAATAAAGAGAAAGCAGTACAAGCAGTGAAAATTAGATTTTAAATTACTTTTGAAGTACTTCAAAATATTTCATTTGTAGCATTCAGATTTAGCATTCCTAGGAAGAATAAATGATTGGGAAATTTGGTAAAGAGAGGGAGAGAAGGGGAATGAAAGACACTCACAGATAGAGAGCTTGTGTTTAGAAGCAGATTCACAGAAATGAACAAAAAGAGTCGGAGGGCTGGAATACATGAGGATACAATGTAAGATATGTGTTTAGAATACCTAAATTATTCATAACTGATAAAACTGTACACATGGTATCATATTCAAGGACCAACTAAAATCTTTCTACCATAGCACACTATAAGATATTAGAATATAGACTTTCAGAAGCAAGTAGTGATTTATGATAATCAGTTACATTTGCAATTTTAAAAAGTACTGCTGCCTTTCCATAGGCAATGGGCTTCCCAGTAACTAATTTCTCTGAAATAACAGTTCCTGGTTGCATGTGTACTTCTGAATATCTTAAGTCCTTAATTGAAGAAATCATAAACTGTCTTCCAAAAATCAAATAAATGACTATTTCATCGACACATTGTGTAGGTTTAGAGCAAATGATGAAGAAGAAAACTTTAATTAAATGTTTTCAGTTTGCTGGTGAGAACTGGGACTTGAATCTTTAAGAGTGGTTGTGTATGGGGTACTGAGGACTGAAACAAGACTATAGTTCAGTTAAAAGGATCATGGCTTGCTTGTAATGCATTATGATACATATCATTACTGAGTTACCTCTGACCAGGAATAGACATATATTCACTTTTTAAAATCTGGAATAAATAAAGCGTAATTTAGCTTCCCTGAATATTTACCTCAAAAGAGAAAATGGACATGTTATTTCAGCTTTTATGAGTTTCAGGAAAATTTATACAGAGCTTTATCCTTCCCCTCCATCCTCCTCATCTCATAAACAAGTTTTAAAATAATTTTAAAATAATCTAGAAATGGCTCCAAAATAAAGCAAAAGTTTATCCTCAGTTTTTGAAGAATGATGATCTTGAACAGGAAGAATACTGAGGATGGCAGTAAAGATACAGAAATTATCACTACCAGAGGAAGAACATTTAAAACAACTCAGGCTGGAATGGCCTGAGAACTGCCATTCTAGAAACATGAAAGATCTGGCGCGTGACATTGCAAATTCAGTAATGGTATGCTCGACCAAGGCCAGCAAGTGTAGTGCCTGTTTTGAAGAAAGGGCAACTCCACAAATGCCTGACAACTTGTTTTGGAAGCAATTGGAAAGAGGACGTGGAATAAATTAATGTTGACTTTGCTTCTCCCTCCACCAAAAGGTAGCACATGTCAGAATAGATGGTTTAATAGCAAATCCAGTTGAATATTTTCAGTAATGATCCTCTCCCCCCCCACCCCCAACCAAAAAAAAAAAAAAAGGAAGAAAGTAAAAAAGTAAATAAATAACAACAGAAATTTCAGCTGTAAACTAAGGCTCTGCCAGCTGGATAGAAGGTATGAATGAGAAAAACACTGTTATGAGTCTCTAATGGCACCCAGCTGTCATAAAAAAGGAAACACTATCCTGGAGTGTCAGCTGAAATAGGCAGGTCTCACTGCCATTAAAGTGAAAAACACTGTAGGAACCTCATTTCAATGCTGGTTACCCGTGCTAAGGAAAGATGAACCTAATTTTGAACTGAGATATTCTGCGAAGGTGAGCAGGAAATGTGGGAGAACTGCTGTATGAGAAAAGACTTAAGACTCTTTGAAAACAAGGATAAAAAAATAGACCAGGAGAATACAATTCCTGTCGATGAATATAGTTGCGGGTGGAGGAAGGAGGAGAAGCACTAGGAAGAGAAAAAACTATTTGCACCAAAGAATAAGGCAGAAGAACACATGATGATAAACTAAACATGAATATTTTTAGATAGAAGGTTTTTAGAAGGTTTGTAGTTATCAAGAGTTCTGAAACTGTCTTCTGTTCAGAGGGTGAATATGTGGGAACTACTTGAAGATGCATATTAGAAAGTTTATGATAGCCAGGGAGTGGATGCAGCAACCCAGGAGGTATCTTTCAGTCCTTATGCTCAAATCCTATATCAAATCCTATATTTAATCTATCCTTAAAATATTGACTTGGCCACTAGGCAAACACATTGATTTTAAAGTCTTTGTCTGCTTCTAAGTGCATACATTTGTTTCACCCCTCAACATCTTCTAACTCTATACTTCCTATTGCTAAACCTGCTTCAGGAAACTTCTGTATGGGTTATAAACACTGGACAAAAACTCTGTGCAGCAAAAAACAAGTTTAGCCATTGTCATCCTGAATTCATCATCGACTTCTCAAATTCAGCTCTGTACTGAAATATGAAGAACCTGGTATTTTGTTTAAAAACCTTGTTGAAAACTTGCTTACTTTTTCATGTCACTTTTCTGACATTTATTTCATGTCAAAGTTGTACATTATAGGAATACCTTAAACTGCTGGTTGATTCAATTACAGGGCATGTACTGGGATGTGTTACATGAGAGGCAATATAAAATGTAATTTATAGTACTTAGAATTGGAAGCTTCCCCTTTCAACCAAATGGATATTTAGAAGCATATCTTTACTGAAGTTAGTACTGTATTGAGAGTTTTGAAGAAAGAACAGATCAGTATTTTTCAAAAAAAAAAAAAAAAAGAAAAAAAAAAGACTGTGATTGCCAATCATTTTCATATTTTTCCACCATTATCTAATTTAATAGGTCATCCAGTATTTAGGTTCTACTTCTCAAAGCCATCTACAATACTTTTGCTCATAAGTCTTTACTGTTTTTTGTAAGTGCAGAGAATCACCTTGTGGAAGAGAGTTGGCTCTATGCCACTGCTTAGGTGGGGATAGGAGTAACTTACAATTAATTTCCAGGCAGAAGATGTTCATTAATGGCAGATAGTAATGTATCTTTGAAGTCATTTTGAGGAATTGTGCTAAAATTACATCAAGCTTTTTACCTTTGTTTTTAATTACATCAAGCTTTTTACCTTTGTTTTTAACTTTGAAAATAAACAAAAGCTAAGCCCTGTTATTCACTTTATTCTAATAGTTTTTCCCCAAATAACTGACAAAATCCTGAAGGAACATACTCAATATTCTGCTTGTCTGTGTTTATAAGAAACTGTTGTTTCTTAATGCACCATTTCAATCACGTGACATTTCTCAGTGGACAAACTCTCTTCCTCACTGTGTTTCAGGCCCTCTTCCCCACCATCGTTCAGTTTTCCTGAGAAACAATTGGCACATTTTTCTTTTTCCAGTACCTTCAGCAGCTTGGAGAATGCCTTTCACGAACTGTCCAAGAGATTTTGCTCTGTCATTAGTCCTCTCAGCATCCTGCCTCGTTTGCTCACCATCTGCTGTCACCTTGGTAGCCTAGTGAACCAAATTCAGGAAAGTATAATTAATAAACAGGACAAGGCTGCTCTATGCAATATATAGAGCTCTATGCACTGGCTGAATTTATGCTCAAAACTTTCCTCAGGCAAAAGACAATCAATGAATTATTGATCAGATGCATGAGAAATGACACGTTCTGTTCAAATACACAATTAAATTTTATTACCTTTTCCTTCTAAAGGAAATTGGAAGGCTTTATTTTAGGTTCTTAGAAACTCTAGTTGTATGCAACAGCACACAAAGAGAGACAGGATGAAATTCACTGAATTTGCTTTAAGAAACATTGTTCAGAACCTTTTAATAGACTCTTCAGTGGATACTTTCTGTAATTTCACAATTGTGCATTTTACGATTGACAAAGTGCAGCAGATATCATGACCTCTTTGCTTCTTCTCCTAAGGTGCTCTCAAAGAGACAACTCATGCCAACAAGCATGAACAATTTAAAATCTATACATTAATGAAACCAAGAAAGAGAGGGGGAAAAAAAGTGAAATAGATTTGTTCAGCTTGAACGCTTGAAGTGGTTTGTTTATAACATATTGGGGTGCTCAGTAAAATTTTAGCTTTGTGTAACTAAAGGCTTTATAATTTTATTGAATCACAGAAGCAGCATGAAGCAAGATGAACAGACATCTGCTGCATAATGGAAAACATGTTGAGGAGAGGAATCATCTTAATACTTTCTACTTAGCTCTCAAGATTCCTATTTACCAAATCATTTTTTATTATGCAGAAGCCACTTTAAGCAACACAGCTTGTCAAGCTGTATCATAAAGAAAAAAAAAAGTAAAACAAACAAACCAAAAAAATACAACAAAACAAACCACCAGCATGAGCAACAACAATCCACCAGGGTTCTGACTGTCCAGATTGCATTCCAAAGAAATACCTATAAGCAGAGCATTATGACCTTTCCAGTCTCTGGGAAATGGCTAGGAGGTCAATAATTCAAAATGAGCTTCTCTCACTTGAGCTGTACAGACCATTTTCTGTTACCAGAAATCTATTTCATTAATAGTCAAAGAGAGATAGTATCACATTTAACAAATTGCCTGATTAGCTTCTACATGGAAGCCCTCAAGATACATCAGGACAGCTGGGTTCGTGAAACGAAATCCCTGGCATTATCATACCACTTACAATTTTGGTCTACTTCAGAGTGGTTACCGTGCGAATAATTTATATGAAAATGCTTGAGGTAAATAGAATGACAGAGGAAGAACTAGCAACCTATATTAGCCTGGGGGGAGATGGTTGTATTTTTATCCCTGTATCAGTTGAAAAACAAGGCTTTTCATATTTATACAGCTTTAATCATGTTATTGGTTACTTCTGCTAAGATTTACAAAACTCCTTTACCTGTCTGGATACAGAGCTGAAATATTGTCATACTTAGTTGTAAAGGCAATTGGGATAGGAAAAAGGCAAAAATACGGAATGGTCTTGATGGACCACTGTTCTAATCCAGCTTGGCATCTCTGATGTCATTTCATTCTTCATGTAATTGAGAACTACCTTATTATTTATTGTCCTGTCCTCCACAATGAGCCTTTTATTCTTTGTCTTATATTTTCTTAGAATATTCCCATTCACTTTTATTATATTCTACAATATTTCTAAGTCCTTTACTACAAATGGTGTTCTATAACTTACACAGACTTTTCTCATTTTTGATTACTTTTTCCACATTCATATTAATTCCAATTGGCCACTTTAAGCTTTCAATATTTATGACTGAATGGCAGGCACTAAATTTTCATACACATTAATCCGCCATCAAACCATTTCCATTTTCTCTCTGTGACAGTTCTCTTTATACTTAAATCCCATCCAATCCTACTGTCTGCTTTCTGTATTTTGCCATAATTTGCTTTGCTGAAAAATAACCTTTCACTTCATTTTCTGGTCTAGCATTAACTCCATAAACCAAATTAAATGGCAAGTATCTTTCACATTGTACCTAGCCATTCTATGGATAGTTAAATGTTTCCATTTGTTAATAAAGTCCTACTCATTTGCTACATATTCAGTTTACTACAGTTCGTTATTTCCATAAAGTCAGACTTCAGCTACTGCTAACAGTTTCAGTTTAAAGAGGCACAACAATCTTTTTCTGGGGGAGGAATAAAAGTCAGGCAGACTGAGTCCAGAGCAAGGGTTTGGAATGAATTTTTGAGAAGTATGGACACGAGTGAGACCTGCTGGCATAAAGGAGATCTCCAGCATGGAAATCTGGTAAAACAACTAGTTGAAACCACAGAGCTGCAGACCACAGAAGGAGGGCAAACTCAGACCTCACTGTATAGATAGTAGGTCTTGGATCACCTTCCAAATGCTTCAAACTATTGCCAGCTACTTCCACAAATTTATGAGCTCAAGAAATTCAATGGTATGGGAGAAATGAAGAAGTTTACATAGTCAAAAGAGGTATTTCAATTAAAAGGAAGTGATTCTGATCCCTGACTTTCCTGAAGTCTCTGAATGTACCCCATTAGAAGGGAGAAGGTGTATTTGACTAAAGTAGTGAACTGATAGGATGTGAGCAGTCTGAAGTCTACCTCAGGTGGTAGATGTAGAAATGAATATGCAAGTATGTAAGAATGTAATCAGTGCAAGAGCAAGAGAAGAGGATCTTCTTGTAGAGAATGTGTAGTACAATTTGGCAGTGAATGAAACAAAGAATACGATGGGGAAAAATAAAAGAAAAAGGAGAGCTGCACCAATGGAAGAGATGACTGGTTGAAAAGTTTTGTAGTAAGAAAATACTGTTGTCTTCTACATTTTGTCTTAAAATGTGTAGAAATTTTTCTTCATGGAAAAAAGTGTCGTCACTAATCTTCATCAACCTTTATCCTTATCACTACTGGTTTCACTTGGAAAAGTCTAGTGAGCCTGCAAATTAGATTTGTGCAGAAAGTTTGCTAGTTATAGTCATACCATGTGCAGGAACTACTAGCTGTTATGTGGTATTTAGCTGAATCTTCATATAAAAATGAGACTTCAATGTGCTACATCAGGAACCACTCTTCTTTTTGGTACATTGATCCTATTTACAAATATAGAAAGAGAAGGGTAGGACTTAGCACCATTTGATAGTCCTCAAAATAAAAACCAATGTCCAATCCAATTAACTATTCTCCATAAGAAAAAATTGAAATCATAAGCCAACTTACTCGCTGCAACAAGGGAAAACTGCAGAAATGGAAGTGGTGTTAATCTGTCTACCACACTAAACTCCCTAAGATCACATTCTCAATGTTTTCCCTTTCAAGACTAGTCCACAGAAATTCAGAATTTGCAACATATTTTAGGTAATCTGCATGAGGGATTGAAATTTATTTAATTTTGGTTGTATTGGGCAGGTGTAAGTGGTAATTGGAAAAGGATATTAAAAAGAACAACTTTGCAAAGGAAAAAATTATTAGTTTAAGATTGAAAAATCTTAATACAAGGCATATAATTTTCCCTGCTTGTAGGGCTCTCATGAGTTAAAAACCTGCCTAGACTTAGCAATCTTTCTTTACGCTTACATACATACACATGAAGGTATGCATGTGTGTGGAGGTATATATACATACATACACATGTGAGCATGCATATGTACATACAATACAGATGCTTTCTTATCCACTCAAGGTTTCATGGAATTCTTCAAAATTGAATATAATGCACACAAACAAACCAATTTCTTTGAGAATTTTGGTTCTGCAAGGCATGAACAATTTTAAGACAGGATGCTAAAACTATAGGGGGGGTAGGTAAATTCTCTCAGGTGTATGTATCATCCCTACAGCAATCATTGTTTTGCTTGTTTCATTATTTCAGTGCAGGGAAGCACCTAGTCATGAACATGAGTTTTGCTAGTCTGTTATATTAATGCCTTTGGGACAGCTGTATTTTTATCGTGGCTGGTCCATTTTCCTACTTTTTCTCCACTAGGTGGCACAATTTATATTATTTTCTTAGACAATGTCTTTCTGACCAAAAAAAGGTCTATACTGAAATAAAACTCATAATAAAAAGAGTAAATCGTACATCAATTGAAATCCAAAAAACCCTCACTTTCTTCATAAATGAAATATAGAATGCACAATAAACACACACACCTTCTGCAAGATTTGAATTCTCCCTTTAAATATTGTTCTCATTTCAATTACTTCATTCACTGACTCTTAATAACAAGTTATTTGTTAAAACAGAGACATTCCCAGGCTTGCTATAAAATTTCCTTAAAATTAGTGCTTCAACCTAGGCTACCATTTCCTCTACAGCTCCTGAAGAAACCAGCCAGCACAGAAGATAACCTAAAAATGGAAAACAACTCCAAACACTAAAAACTATTCCTACAATGGGCTTGAGTTGGCTGGGCAATAAGTAACTGAGTGAAGCTAGTTTACCTGTATTGTGAAAGACCATCCTGCAAGAGAAACAGAATGAGAACTATCTTGAGACAGTCAGACTCAGAAGATTTGAAACAGAGTATGAGGAGATGATGTTGTTGATGCAGAAAGCAGATAGCCTTGCTAACCATACTAACCATACTAACATTCAGAAGAAAAAGAAGGGAATCAGGCGGCCTGGTTTCCAAAAGCCTTAGCCAGTCAAAGAAGGACTCCAGTCATGTGAGCAACTGTGTGGTAATCATATGGCTTGGTTGCTGTTGGGTTTGTAATATTATCTGTAGCTGATGTTAAGAGAAAGCTAATAAATGCTGTATCAAGACCTCTATTACCTTTAGTCTCAGATTTTCCAAATAAGCTCATTCTTGGGTGCCCTCTCTGTATGAGCTCTCACCTACATTATAAAGTTTTACAGAAAACATATCTCAATGTATTGGCCCACAAAAATAGGTTATTAGAGGACTTGGTGCCATTTCAAATACTGAAACTGAGAAGCATCTTATAATTCATCTATTCATTCATGTTTAATTCATATTCAGGGTATTTCTGTCATTATACAGCTTTAACCAAGCCCATAGAACCCAACGTGATCACAGACTTACTCTTGTCAGTAGTTCATCCATTTCTGTCACCAAGGTATCCAGATTTTCCTGTGCTAGCTGAAGAAGTCTCTCTGGAGCACGCTGAGGTGAAAGCAAATGCTGTTGGGGGAAGAGGGGAGTGAAAGTAAAAATCTGTATCTCAGTGCTTCCAAATATTGTAGAGAAGAAACAGGAAAAAATTCCTTTTCGTTACTGTATGCAACTCCCTTTTGTCATTGACCCTTTTGTCACATCCATCCAATGTATTTTCCTCAGGACTCTTGACAGCTTTACATATGTTAGTGGAAAGCCAAAAGTATGGTAGGCAACATAACACGTATAAAATGTGTATCTGCTTTCTGGACAACTAGCATGAACAATATTTTATTTGTATGAAGCATCACTTTTTATGTGCCTACAGCATAATTCCTTACATACATGTACTCAAACAAATTATTGCTACAAGATTTATGTATTAAAATAAGCCAAAATAAATAATTGTAATAACTATTTACTAATTAAAGCAAGTTTGAAATAATTAAATCTTAAATTCTTCTTCTCTGAACCTACTTACGGCTGTATTTTTGGACAGACAAATACAGTTATACTGGAGCATGATTGTATGTGAATACATGATCTTTGTATGCTTATGTATATCTACCTTTAATTCCTGTGTCGTGTTCTCAAAACCATGCAACAATTTATACGGAGCAGGCAGTGGACCACTCAGGTTAACACTCATGATCATCTGGTTTAGCTGATCCAGGTCACTGAGAAGGAGTCCTGTACATTCATCATCACAAGCTGGGGGAAGAACAGCAAAGTTGATTTATTTCTGATAAACGTTTAAGATATATGTTTGTGTTAGAAATATTTTATGGCATAACCTACAATTCTTTGAAAGGTAATGCTCATTTCAGATAATTTACCCCAAAAGCACAGTGTGATAGGAAGTAAGCACAGCAGCTGGGGAACAGGAAAGATGTTATTGCTTGGGACTTGGTAATGGGACAGTATAATATAAAACAAAAAGAGCAAAACCGGTAGGCTTACCTCATAAAAAGAAAAAATTAATGTTGCCCATTACAGACTAGCCTGTATAAAATCCTACATTAGACAAGCAGTTTGGAGGAAGTCTGAGAAAGGTGGACAGGTAATTTGGAAAATCTAGGAGCACTTCAAAATCTACAGTACATTTATGGATTTGAACATAAGAACTCTAGAAATCTTACAATTTGCATACTTTACAGTCAATAACAGCATGGCCAAGCGTGCTTAACTTGTAATGCAGACAGTAGAAAGAGTCGAGGCAAAAATACTGATAGTTTTCTTTTAAGAAATGTTTTTCCCTACCTCCTTTCACTAACCAGCTTATAAGTTTTTCAGGTATGTTTCCTTCCTTGAAAATACTCTTTAGCATGAAAAATACTGGTGTGTGCTACGTATGCCAAAAGGTGTTTGCACCCCCCCCCCCCCCCCCCCCCCCCGGTTTCTATTAACTATCACAAGATATTCTCATAACTTAAAGTCTTGTACAGTTTATGCTACAGAGAGGAAAATTCTTCATCCTTTAGAAAGGAGTTGTGGGAATGACTTTCTGTTTCCATGCATAAAGATGCTACATATGACTGGCAAAGCAAAACAACATCTCAGGAGGTGGAGCAAACTGTGAAACAACAAATTCTCTGGTGATGATGTTAAGAGACATGGAAGGTTGTACCTAAAATTTTACAAGTATGTAATTATTTCTCTCAGCAATGCTCCTAGGCAGCTCAGTGGCTAAAAAAACACTGAACAACATGTATTTATTTGCAGAAGATGGTAAGTAATTTTCAACAGGGGATTACATTTTTTTTTCTGAAGTCTATTGTTCATGTAAATTAAATCTTTTCTATTCTTTAAAGTTTTCAGTCAATCATCTGTTGCTTATTCTGTAGTTTGGCTGTTCAATGTAGTGAAAATTTGAGTCAAATGCAGAGGAAGGAAGAATAAAGAATACTAGTTTAATACACCATGAAACTCATGTGATGATTGAAAAGGAGACAAGATATATGCTGGATTAGTGCAGTAAAAAGTGGGTGCAGAACACTAGATACTGTTATTTTAAGGCTTCCTTTTGCACCTTCATTGCTTCTATTTGCAGACTTCTTCCTCCTATTTCTCAGTATTTTGTTACATAATCTGAACTGGAACTTCTCTGTAGTCAGGGCATGATACGTTCCATTTTATGTTTCTATAGGAAATAAATAAATAAATAAACTAAATGCCACCCCAGCTCTTGTTTGTTTTTAGAAGTTCTAGAGAACCAAAGGAAATGCAAATTTTATAGCAAACTGAATGCTTTATTAAATAAACATCTCTTCTGTAGCTGGCCAAGAAGGTAGGTAACCTGATAACCACTTTGCAGGATGCAAAAAAGTGATCTTTGAGCTGAAGAGTTTTTTTGCCTTTTTTTTTTTTTTTTAATAATTCTGATACATTGCTTTTCACTTATAAAACAAGGTAAATCTATTTATCCTAAAAATTGTCCAAGCAGTTGGTAATGAAATGCTAAAAAATTGTTATGTGTTAAAGACAAACTCAATTCACACCAATAAATAAAATAAAAAAGAAAGCTTATGAAGACATGAAGTATTCTCAATGAGTAAACAACTGGTAAGTGTGCTGTGAACATTCAGTATAAATAAACAGGTAGAAGAGAGGAGCTATATCAAGCAAGGACCACAGCTGAGTATACGAGACAGGACTAAGCTACACCAGTACACAGTCTGAAATGAACTGGAGCTATGGCAAATAATTCAAGAGCATGATTATATTTTATGAGACTAAATTTTTCTGTGATTTTTATCTATAAAACTGTCAGGATAAATTTGTGTCTAATATTAAGTAATGCAGCACTAAATTTAGATCATTACAACACTGCAAGCATGTAAGAGGCAAATCATGCAGTCAATATTACAACATTGCAGCAAGCAACTAATTGATATTATTGCGTTTTCCATTTTCACCACACTTTCCCATGCACAGGAAGCCCTGTAAAGGATTCTGTCTTACCTCTTGTGAGAAGCATCTCCAAAGTTTGCACGCTAAAGAAATTTTATTTAAAGAAATAATCGATCAAATACTAAGAGGCACTGCAATTTTATGGACTTATTCCATCTTACAAGGAGAAGATAATGTACAATAAAGTAATCAAGGGACTGAGCCACAATATGTTCCTCCAGTTGGGTGGTTATCTAACAGGATTTTTCTTTAATACATTTATTACTGTTAAAATGCATAAGATACACACTGCATCTGCATAATGACTAGGTAATTTTTATGTCTGCTTGCAGCCCAGAAAGTCAACTGTACCTGCGTTCTTTTTGGCTGCACCAAAAGAAGCATGTCCAGTGAGGTGATTCTCCCCCTCTGCTCTGCTCTTGTAAGACCTCACCTGGAGTACTGTGTTCAGTTCTGGGGCCCCCAGCACAAGAAGGACATGGACATATTAGAATAATTCCAGAGGAGGGCCATGAAGATGATCAGAGGGCTGGAGCACCTCTCCTAGGAAGACAGGCTGAGGGAGCTGAGGTTGTTCAGCCTGGAGAAGACTCTGGGGAAACCTTGCAGTGGCCTTCCAGTACCTAAAGGGGGCCTGCAGAAAAACTACGGAGGGCTCTTTGTCAGAGAGTGTAGTGATAGGACAAGGCATAATGGCTTTAAACTAAAAGAGGGTAGATTTAGGTTAGACATTAGGAGGAAATTCTTCAGAGGGTGGTGAGGCACTTGCACAGGTTGCCCAGAGAAGCTGTGGATGCCCCATCCCTGGAAGTGTTCAAGGCCAGGTTGGATGAGGCTTTGGGCAGCCTGGTCTGGTGGGAGGTGTCCCTGCCCATGGCGGCGGGTGGAACTTGATGGTCTTTAAGGTCCCTTCCTACCAAAACCATTATATGATTCTGGGATGTAAGGAAAACCCTGAAATCTCTGATGTGAGGTTGAACTTACGATAGTTATTGACGCTTCATTATTACTGTTTCCTGTTGCATCACAAGCGCTGAATACTCATTAGTCTCATTAAGCTTTTGGCCATTAACCTATTTTTTTTCCATTTTGGCACCAGTCTAAAACTAAATAATAAAAAACCTTCCTTCCATCCCTGTACTCATTTTTGGCTGGGACAGAGTGGCAGTATTCTCTGTGGCATCTCATGGTGGTGCATTTTGGATTTGTGACCAAAACAGTGTTGACAATATGCCCATGTTTTAACTGCTGCTGAGCAGTGCTTGCACAGCATTAAGTCCTTCTCTGTTTTTCTCACTGCCCCCCAGCAAGGAGGCTAGGGGTGGGCAAGAAGTGGGGAGGAAAACACAGGCAGAACAGCTGACCCCAACTGGTTATTTCTTATCAGGTGTCATTGTGCTCAGCAATAAAAGCTGAAGGAAAGAAGGAAGAAGGGGGAGACATTTGGAATTATGATGTTTGTCTTCCCAAGTAACAGTCATGTATAATGAAGCCCGGCTTTCCTGGGAATGGCTGAACACCTGCATGCTGATGAGAAGTAGTGAATGGATTCCTCATTTTGCTCTGCTTGCACAAGCGGTTTTGCTTGGCCTATTAAACTAACCTATTAAACTGTCTCAGCCCATGGATTTTCTTGCTTTTACCCATCCAATTCTCTTCCCTATCACACTGGGGGGGGGGGGGGAAGTGGGTGAGCTGCTGGGTAGAGCTTAGGTGCCTACTGGGGTTAACACACAGCAGCCCCCCAAAACAGAACCCTAGTAGGCAGTTAAAAGTTTTAGCTTCGTTGAAATTGCTGCTGGTTTCAGGGGGGTTGCATGATCAATGTACCTCCACTCCAAAATCTAGGCAAAATCAGATCCAGATCAGGGTGTAAAGTACTGCCTCAGGTTTATTTCATACTTTTGTTGTTTATAAAGCCACATTTGCCGGTTCTGATATATACCAGTACTAGTTAGGTTTATATAGTGCTTGAGAAGGGCAAAAGACATTGGGATGTGGGTCCAAACTCAACAGGAACTCACGTATCAAAACCAAAACTAAATGAAAACGAAACAAAACAAGAAGAATAAAACACCAAATTAAAAAAATAAAAAGGGGGGGTGGGGAGAGAACAATCAATAACTTATCAGCTTCCATGTCAAGTAAGGGTGTCAGTCCTTTACTGAGCTCACGCAGACAGAGGAACAGTTGGACAGTGAATGTAATGGGAAGTTTAAGCCTTACTTCTGTGCCATGTGGGCTCACAGATCCTGTTAGACACACAACAGAGCAGAAGCTAGGCCAATGCTTCATAGATCTGGTTTTACACACATTATCCTTTCCAGAACACTCTGTGAAGGCTTGAAATAAGAAGCTCCTAGCTCCTACTGAATTGAGGACTGTGTGGGAGCTAGGACATATTTCTTTTCACAGATTCTTCAAGATGTGCCTCTGACAAAGACAGCATCACTGCCTAATGTTGAATTTGGGAGGACTGAGATCATGTAGCTATTGCCTATTTTAGAGGGAAAATCTTGATTCTGTGAGGACCAGTGACTAGAAGCTCTCTCTTTTTCCTGGGTGCAGCTGGGAAAAACTCCCTCTCCTTGCAAGTACCAGTCTACTTGAAGTACTAAAGTGTCTGAGACTTGGTATAAAAAGAATCCCATCCATCTGGGTCTGGCTGTGTAATTTTCTCCTTATTCTCCTTATAATGAAGATTAAAGTTTTTAAAGATATAAGTTTGTTGACTGCAGCATGACTGAAGGTCCATTTTTTTCACAAGACTGAATTAAAGAAAAATTCCTAACAATGAAATAACTGCTTGATCTCTCTAGGTCATGATTGATTCCTGTTCCTCTTTAATTTCATACAGCAGAACCAAACTGACTGCTTTACATTTTTTTTTTTATTTTAAATTTTTTTTTTGCTTGACCCCAAGGATATTTATGACAGAAGCATCTGAGGAACGGTTCTGCTTTGTGTTGCAACTGAGCTCAAAATATTGAAGCCAAAGTTTTTTGTAAGTCCCCATTGTAGTTATGACTGGTGCCCTGAAAGCATTCAGAAGGTGAGTACTGACTTTCCATATGTTTAACAATAAAGCCTTGAAGTTCTCACTATGATTTTTTTTCCCCTGAACACTGCACAGTAGCAAGCACAGTCATTGTTCTGACAACACTGCAATCTATGGTCCTCTGTTTTATGTACTACAAACTCTACAACTGAAGTGAAGTGGAATGTCACAGGGTATAACAAAAAAACACACCAGAGAAGTACTAATATAAGAAAATGCACAACTGCTACAGGTTTGATCCAACCGCCTTTGTAGCTCCTTTCCACTTTGTCTGGCTAAGGTCAAAGCTCTCTGGAAAGGGTAAGGAAAAAGCACTGGGTGCTTTGGCTTGTTTACATAATTCTGGTATGCATATGCAAAACATGGATCAGTGATCTCAGCCTCCCTGAACATGCTAGGTATGTAGATGAACTGAGGTATCATACATACACCCTGCTCATCATACAACTCATCTGCGTTCTAGATTGGAACTGTTGGGCTTAAGTAAGAAAACTAATGTCTTCAATTCTGTGGTTGAGCGTAGGGCAGTCAGCAACTGCCTGTTGATAACTTGCATCAGAATGAACACTGAGGTATATTTATTACAGTAAATATGACAGCGATGCATAAGGTGACACCAATCATTTAGAAGACAATTCATTTATACTTACAGATAAAAATCAAAATCTGTAAGTGTTAGAGAAGATTTGGGAGAACTTCTGTCATATTTGAAATGAAGCAAGGATGTTGCCAGTATTATTAAAATCAGTTTGCAACCATTACTGATTTTCCTATTGGCTACTGACTGTTTCAATACAGAAGAGAAACCAGGCCTAAGAAGTGGATTACTTTAGACCAAAAATTACAAGGAAGACTTCATCAGCACAATATTATGAGTACATGATGATCTGGTTACTTTAGCTGGAGAAATAATCCGGTTATTAACAATACTAATGCAAAAATTTAGGATTTTTATGATGCATAGCAGACCACTCAAACCCTTGCATAACCTCTTAAAATGAAGTCTCCCTTTTGGATATCACTTTCTATCCTCTAATTGCACACAAGAGAAAACAACACTGTTTTGTTCTAAGAATATAATGGACAGTAAATTCTGCCTGTGCCATTCACCTATAATTATCTTTCCATTGTTATTTAGCAGTAAACAATTCTTCCCCTTTGTACAGTGGCTTTTAAAAGATATATTATCTTTCCATTCTACCTGTAGTTTTCTAAAATATAACTGTAATAAAACAGCACTGAAAAATGGCATGTACTAAGCAACTGAAAAATGACAAGTTAAGAAAAACCAGTAAGAACTTAGTAATACAGATTTTCAGCTATATCAAAAATAGAAGATTTTAATGAACATGCTGGCTTCTCTGAGTCTTTTTATGTCTTTTCACTGCAAATTTTTGCTCTAAAACCTTTAGAATACTTATGATAAGGGATATATGGGAATTTAAATGTTATATTTAAACAATAATAGATTATAATATTGTGCATAAATTCTCCCTCTAATTGGATTTAAATATGCATTCCTTAGCTTTTATATAATTCTGTGTAGTGTGACCTTTGATAGAATTTGCCAAAAATTCATTATTCAAATGCTTGTTCTATGCTAAATATTCAAAAATCAGTTTTCACTTTCCTAAATATTAAACATAACATTATATAGCTTAACCACACTCTGTTTTATATGACTTACAACTATATTTATTCAAAAATTGATGATTGTATTTGTATTTATTTTCATTAAGCTAGACCATTTTGCTACCTAACTTGGGGCTCTTCACACTTCTGACAGCTACAAAGCAATCGCACCAGTATTTGAAATGAAACTCTGCAAATTAGAAAAAGTAGATACATGCTTACAGTTCATTTGAAATATGGAATGCAAACAGGATTCTACATATGGCATTAATTTTCTGCACATTAAATTACTTAATCACTATTATTATTACCATTAAGGTTTCATTACAACTGAAGCTAGTCAGAAAATAATTTACTGAGTATTTTGGAAGTAGTTGGTACACAAAAGTAAAAATATGTTTTATAAAAGACCAAATCTTCAGCTGCATTAAATTCAGATTGGAACAAAGAAATGTTATGCAAGTAATGAAGGAAAATTTCAGGGTTTCCTCAAAAGATGTGATGAAGCCCTGGAACAGGTTGCCCAGAGTAGCTGTGGATGCCCCATCCTGGAAATGTTCAAGGCCAGGCTGGATGGGGCTTTGGGCAACCTGGTCTGGTGGGAGGTGTCCCTGCCCATGGCAGGGGGGTTGGAACTTGATGGTCTTTAAGGTCCCTTCCTACCCAAACCATTCTGTGATTCTCTGTTTCTAATGGCTCTCTGATAGCACAATGACTATTAAAGCACATTAGGAGCTGCAGCAATATTTTTCTATCAGATAAATAAAAAACAGCTGTATGCTGAAGTTTGTAACTAGCCTAACACTAGGCAGTGTTAACCACGGGCAAATTCCCACAAAGCTTGTTCTTGCCACACTCCCCTCGTCTGGCACAGTCCATGTGCCCACTACAGACTCCAAAGCTAAATGGTTTATTGATCAGGCAGTGTCAGGGCTATTGCCCTGCATTAGCAAAGGCAGATTTAGAATAATATGGGGTCGAGGAACATTTAAACAGCAGAAAAATCATAAAATGAGAGCAAATAGGCATAAATGATCTACTGAAATATTTAGGAAGTTTTTGCAATTCATAACTGGGATGTTATTGACATAGCGTCAACAGTAACAGCCTAGTTCCCGTAATATAGGAAAGATTTATGGTACCTCCCATCTGTTCCTATAGGTGGTCCTAATTTTTGTGACTGACAGATAGAAATCTCTTCATTTGCATTGTTACTTTTAGCAAGGACATGAAATATCCATATGCAAAAACAAACAAACACAACAAACAAAAAGAACCACCAAAGGATTGTTTTTCAGATGAAAATCAATTATCTAGTTGAAGTAAAAAGACTTCTACAAGTAGTACAGATACATTTTAACACCACCACATGATTATGTTGCAGTTAAATCTGAAATTATAACAGGACACAGCTTTTAAAGCACTAAGGTGGAAAATTGGATTTGCCTGCACACAGCTTTTCCCATTCATAGTGAGATTTTTAACTGTATTATCCACACAATGAAACAGTCTGATTAACAAACTGGAAAACCACTACAAATGAAAGCTTGCACTTAAGCTGTTTTGTACAATGAAGAACTCCGCAATCCTGGATATCCCAAAGACTGTTTTAAGAATGCTGTTAAGGTCAACAACCAATAAAACACAAACTGAGGAGTGCCTAAGGCTGAAAGCATTTGCTAGTCCTGGCATTACTCTAACAGATATTCAGGATGCTGAAAAAGTTAAGTAATTTTCATTTAGATACCACTGCAGAAAACACATTCCTTCTCTTAAAATTTTGTAGCTGTGACAGCTATAGACTTAACTCATGATTACACTTCTTGACACATAAGCCATGAAATGGAATTGGAAAGTGTAGTTATTTCAGAAAAGTAGCTACTTACTCTATTTTCATTCATTTTGCTGTAGTTTGAAATAGAGTTTAAGATATATGACAGTTCAGTATTAAGTCCTAAACTGCCTCACACTGAAGGACACTAAAAGTTTTTTTCCTTAAGTACTCTAGGCTTTTCATCAATGAACTGATGTTTTCTATATTATTAATAATATGGAAAAGTGTTTATGTAGATATTCCCAGTAATCTCTATTCATTTTCAAAGAAGAGTTGTACCTCTGAATTGGGACTAATGTGAGAGCACTAAATTCGGTAGTCCCATTTAGAAGCCTAGTTCTGCTCAGACCCAATCACTATGGGAGAGCTGATCACAACCATTAAGTGAAGTGAAAACATGCTCTGCACTCTGTAGCCCCAGACTCTAAGTCTTCCTGTCTTCCTGCTCATCCACTCAAAAAAGCCACACATTTAACTCTTGAGTGACATGATACCTTCAGCTATTTTTTAGCACTTTTTTTTTTTGGTTGTTTTTTTTCTTCTGTTTTTCCAATTTGTAAATTGTTTGCAATTTGCTTGAGCTGAGCTGTACTAGTTGATTTTAATATTAAGAGAAATGTAGACCTCTCAGATCTCTGGGTATTTAGGTAAAGACTGACTGCATTCTGTGGAGAAAAAAAGGAAAAAAAAGCTGCTTTTATGGTATGTATATGCCTTGATGTTACAGGCACCTCTCACAGGCCAAAACCCCAATAAAACGGAAAAAAAAAAACTTCAATTGAAATCCTATAGCAGATAAAAATCAGATAAAACATTAAAACTAGTTAATTGTTCCCTGTCAATATGTTCAAAGATGCACAGAATAAAAGTATAGTATACTGTGAGCTTACTGGATCTTTATCTATATTCTATTTTAAAGTGCACAATGATGGCCTTGAGGGGAAAAAAAAAATAAAAAAAAGCAATCACAAATTACTTCCTACTCAGGTTGAGGAGATGGAGGAGAGGAGTGGAAAGGAAAGCACCTTATATTTCCATTAGGATTTACTAAGTGTTCTAGAAAGGTTTTGCTACCTGATATATTTAATAAGACATAAGTATATAATATCACAGGAAATGAGATTGTGGGCTCAAAACAAACACTATACTATCTAATGGAAAAAAAAATAATAATTCCAAACAATAATAAAAGACAAGACACTCACTACATAACAAAACTGCAGGTAGGACAAAGATACTAGTACTGTAAAATACAACCTGATATTTTAGGATGAATTGGCTGTTAGTTTTCTTTTTTAAAGAAAAGATGGTCTTTGTTCCTGGATAAATTGTACTGTAATTCTTTACATATTATAAATTAATATAAATATAAATGGTTGTTGAACCAACATGACCAAGCAAACCTTCGTAAAAACTTTTCAGTTTCTCTATGTGATTCACGACTAAAAGCATTGCAACTGCTAGTTAAAAAAAATAATAAATCACTAATATCAAATATTTAATCTGTCACAACAGCAGTGCCAACCTTTAGGAAGACTACAAACTTCAACAGCCCACACCCCAAAAAAAAATCCTTCAAAGTTTTGTTGTCAATTTTCAGTAAACATGTAAAAAAAAAAAAAGTATTGAGAGTTTTCCAAACATCTCAAGGCTTGTGAAAAAAATGGACCATAATGCCAAAGTAGTCAGAAACTCAGCAAGTATTTTCAAAGGAAACCACACCACAACTGACCGCTGCAAAAGCAGGTTTGAATTTTTGAAATATGACAAACAAAGAGAAATTCTCCAATATTACATTAGTATACGTACAAATGCATTTCATGCCATCATGCGCATGCCGGTGTTCACAGGCGTCACACTTCCACCCTGTGAATCCAGGCTTGCAAGCGCACTGTCCGGTGACAGGGTCACAGGGAACAGGCAGGGAACCATATCGATCACACTCACATTCTTGGCAGGAGCCTCCTAGAGTTTGTGGGTTTCCCGTGTAGCCAGGAGAACATCTAGACATTGCAAATAAAAAACAGGTTTGGCCAACAGAGAAGTACGGTGTACTGTAATGAATGGCAAGACTGTAAACAAAAAGTATAGGAATATCCATTTATGAACCACTGAAAAAAAACTGTGGTGCCTTACAACTCAGTATGCATGTATAGATGGAGAAAATGTTGCAAACTCTCCAGCAAAATGATAATGGGCATAATCTCATAACCAGGACATGGAACAGTCCAGACAGAGTATGCAAAAGTGATTTCAGTTAAACTTCCGTTACACTGACACAAGACTTCCTACATTACCTATGTTTGCTTAAAAGACCTTTTTTTTCTTCTTTTCTTTTTTTTTTTTTCCTTACCACTAGCCACTTGTATTTTGCATTAGAAGTGAAGTCTTAGTAGTCACTTGCTGATTGAGATCATCTTAATCCCAGTCTTGCTATGGATGGGACAACAGTTATATTCTGGAATATTAATTTGCAGTTTTGTTATTAATATGTTTCCGTGTAAATGTTTTTCACAGTCAATGCCCATGGGGACATAATAATCACTTGAATATAGGGTAAGAATGACATCAAGTCACACTATAAGTATGGTATCTAATTTTAAGTAAATGTAATGTTTTTTTTTTGTTTCATATTCTGTGACCCAGGGATAAACAAAACAAAACCAAACAGAAAATACAACTTAGACAAGATTAGTGGTATAAATAACACTGACTATTAATTTACAGCAGGTGTGTGTAGGAATGGCCTATTGTGGCTGACTTTGAACCACATATAGAAAGTAAATAACTTATCCAAAGGAAAGTATTTAAATATTAGTAAACATACATGTATAGCATTGAGGAACATTGCTCTGCTTCATGTGTTGCCCCCCTTTCTCTTCCCTCCTTTTTCGTTTATCCTACCTTTCACAATACTGGCCTTCATATCCACGTGGGCATTCAGTACACCGGTAATCAGTAGGTCCTTCCACAACACAAGAAGGGCTGAAACTAAAACAAAAGCAAATAATAATAATAATAAAAAAATAAAAAATAGCTTTTTGTGTTCTATTGCATCATCAGTCTAGTCAGCTGGGCAGAGGGGTACATGGTAAGCTCTACACTTCAAAGCAAATGGCAGCAGTTTCTTATCTGCTCATAAACACCTGTGGGAGACTTTTTTTTTTTTTTAAATCAAGAATTCTGCAATCACCTTGCTGTGGTACTGGTAGAATTTAGACAAATGCTGGAAGGGTAGAGCCAATGACAGTAGGATCCAATGAGACGAGCAAGTCAACAATGCCCATCTTGTAGGCCTGTGTGACTGAATGGTGCTCTCATTTAAAGTGATCAAGAAAAGGAAGTAATGGAAATGATGTGAGAGACGTGATTAAGAAACTGAACTAGCAGACATCCAGTCCTTCCAGTTTGATTTAATATTACTTTGAATAAAAGGAAGAGAAAATACTTGCCTACAGACTAAAAAACCTAAAAGCTATATTCATGATCAGGAAGTGATCATATTTTAATCAAGGATGAGAGTGTATTATTTCTATTAAGTCATGACATACAAGAATAACTGGTGAGTGCAGTGTGTACCTATGGGAACAGTGGAAAGTAGCATGCTTTATTAGCGCATAAAGTGCCTGCACAAACTGTTATAACAACAACAAAAAAAGTGCTAGGAGGTGAAAAGAAACACAACTGAATATGAATACCATAAAAATCACTCAGATATTTGTGGAATAAGATCTAGAAAAGCACAGAGGTAGCTAGTGGTGAGCCCAAACTCCTTCCTGGCACAGTACAGTCAGCATCCTACTCTAGCTTGCTTATAATACATTAAATCGATAGTGATTGAATGAGTAATAAAATTATACCTTTGCAAAAAATGTAAACAAATTGATCTACTACTCACAAATTCATTATCCAACAAATTTTCAGCTCCATTACAATAGATTCACACCCCCGGAAACAACTCATTACCTCTGATTTTTTTTTTCAGCTCAGCATGTATGAAGCTGACTGCCGACTGTACAGAAATATAAAACGGTATATAAAACTTAAAACCTTAATGGAGTTCTGAAAAAGATAATAAATAAAAATAACTGCACCACACATTCATATATATTATCATGTCAGTCATGACATAAGAAGCTAATGAGATGGCTCATTAGCTATCTGCATTTCATGCAGGTTATGATTATTCAAGTACCATACAATACTTACATGTAGTTTGATTTTTTTTTCCTTAGTAGGATCTTAAAGAGTTTTCACTAAGCTGCACAGCGCACACAAATCCAACGTGTGATACCTTCATTTTCCACAAATCCAACATGTGACACTTTCATTTTCCACCTAATAATATAGCTTTATGGAATGGACCTATCCCACCTAGTTAGGCATGTAGTCTAAGCCAGCTGTTCAGGAATCTTCTATCAGAGATGGAAATATGGAGATGTACAGACAGGTATACACATCCAAAACACTTCTCCTCTTCCCCCTCTTCCCCCTCTGCAATGGTGGTTTCCTGCTGTTATAGGTGAGTTGCATAGTTTTCTCTCTTCACTGGCTCTACAGGCACATAAATTGTTGATGGCTACAGCTACAGGGGTAGTAAGCCCATCCCTCATGTCTAGAGACATCTGAATCAAGCCCTAAAAAAATTAGCAGTTCTGTTTCTGGACATGCTCAGATCTGTATCTTTTCTTGACAAGTGCAAAGAAACTGGATGACTATCCCATGATTAAGTGTATCTACTAAGCTCAGAATAGGTGTTATTCATCCATCTCCTACAAGGGCTTTTAAACAAAAAAGCCTCTTTACAAGAGCATGATATAAAAGGCCCTGGCAACATAAACTCTCATGCAGACTGTGGAGCAGGTGCTTTGCTTACTCTTCTCCCTTCCTGAGGCAGCTCAGCAGTTTGAGTGCTCACCCAGGACACACACACTGCTTGGAGTCCACACATTTCTCAACTGTAGAGCATTCCAGAAACACCAATTTCTTGTGTTTTAAGTTAGCTTTTAGACAAAACAATGAAGTGATTTCTGGAGCACAAATTTGAGAATAAATCTAAATTCTTGTAGCTGAGTGCCATAATCACCCAGGTGGACAGTCCTCCTCATTTTCCAATCTGCCATCTGCATTTCTGGGCAACCAAAGGTTCTTAAATTCCAGAAAATAAAAAAAAAAAAAAAAATTAAAAAAAAGAGGTATTTTCAGCACTTCCTGCTGCTAGTTAGTAACAAAATGTTTTCCTGTGTATTGGCTAATCTGCAAAGCTGAGAAGCTTGGTTGATCTTATTCTTAGCAATTTGAATGTCCTTTGTTGACATCAGTAAATAGAATGAATAACTAAGCCATAGCAGAAAACATGCTTGTGAAAAACAAACAAACAAACAAAAAAAAACCACAAACACAACAGAAAAATCTGTAGTCATAGTATTACAGCATCATAATATGGTTTGGGTTGGAAGGGACCTTAAAAGACCATCTAGTTCCAACCCCCCTGCCATGGGCAGAGACACCTTCCTCTAGACCAGGTAGCCCAAAGCTCCATCCAGAATGGCCTTGAACACCCCCAGGGATGGGGCATCCACAGCTTCTCTGGGCAACCTGTGCCACGGCCTCCCTACCCTCAGAATAAAGAATTTCTTCCTTATGTCTAATCTAAATCTGCCCATTTTAGACCACCTTCTAATTTTCTGAGATAAAGGATACTTCTTTTATCTCTTTTTATAATTGTTTTGGCTGTTCTCAGCTTGGTATTTATGAGGTTTGGAAGTTCTCTTAAAAACACTTGCTTTGGATAAAAGATCACAAAGTATTTAGTTACTGTTGTTTGCAAAAGGAATGCTGTCCTTCAAAAACCACTTCAAAATGATAAAATGAAGAAGAGAGAAGAAAAAAACCTCTTAGATATACTGGCTGAAATACTCCCTATAACATCCTAAAGGTCAGACAAAACACAGACAAAATGATTTTAAGGAACACTTCCAACCTTTCGAGAGAACAATCCTGAAACACAACCCTTTTTAGAGCACTACTATGGTATGATTCCAAATACCATTTAGAACTTCCCAGCAAAACCACAAACAAATCTCAAGTGCTAAAGTATCATCTGTTGGGAACACATGCAGAGACATCATAGCAAGGCTCATTAGCATAAAGCAACCAACAAAATTTATGCTGCAATAACTATATTGCTTTTAAATTATTCTATCTTTCACAAATTGCCTAAAACTCATGTAACATTAAATAAGGAATCAATAAATTCCACAGTGGAGCAAGAAAGGCACTGTAATACATTTATACCAACATAATATATGAGCATAAGACTTTTTACAGCTCCCTCGTGGCCATATTGTATTTGAGTTCTTCTCTAGCTTCATTTGTGAGAATACCTTTATAACACATATTCATTATCTGTTGAGTATTGCATTTTCTACCACTTATTAATTTATTCATCACAAATTAGCAAGGGAGCAATTTCTGACTTTTAAAGGAAGATCAATTAGCAGAAGTAGATACAAAACTTTTTAGTATGACTCTGTGTGATACAGTCCTCCTCTAGCCATCTGAAAGAGGACATAGTAAGTCCAAAATTAAATTGTTGTTTGCTGGAAAGGTAAACTCTTTGTTGTGAGTTTTCTTGCTTACTTGTTGCTGGAAATGGACAGGGGACAAGCACAAGGCTGACAGTCCTCCGGAGAGCCTCGGACAATGCCGTAAAATCCCAACGCACATCTCTCACAGTGGGGACCAGCAGTATTGTGCTGACAATCCTGCAGAGGAAGGAGCCAGAATGAAAGCTGTATTTGATAATTACAAGAAAGCAGACAACATTTTGTTCCCAACCTTAGGGATTCAAATGAATTGAGATTCATAATTTTTTTCTCCCTGATACGATTCGCAGTGGGACTGCTTGCTTTACGCATCTATCAAAGGCATGCTGTGTTACATATGGGCTTACACAGTGAAAGAATGAAGGCCTGTAGCTAGCAAGATGAATCCTAAGGAATTTTTTAACCCATTCATCCCTTCTTCTCTTCTCTGTTCCAGACACCAAAGCAGCGGAAATAATTGATTAAAATTCAGTCTTACTGTATCAGGTCTAGTGTATTCCTGCCCTTAAGAGCAGCATTATGTTTATTGCAAGACACATGTACCTTTAGTTTGCAGGTTTTAATTTTTCTTTTTATACAAATAGTAATTCAGAGGCAAAAAATTACTGCATAATCTTAACCCCAGAAAATCAGAATGGAAAACTTTAAGGGTAGACAGTTTGCTTCTTTTGGTCCAGTAACTTTTAGAGCAATTTATGTAAAATTGGATTTAAATAACATCCTTTATTTAAATTTGGTCCAGCTACACAGCTTATGAATTTTACATTAAGTTTAACCTAGTGCACAAATTCAGAAATGTAATACCTGACAAACTGATGTTTCAGGGTCACACATAGTACTATGTCCATGACATTGGCACACAACACAGGCACCTAAGGACTGACCAGGTGTCCTTCCTGCATGTGAGGTTGGAAGCCTATAAAATCCTGGAGAGCATGACTGCAATAAAAAAGATGCAGAAGAAAACAGATCATTACAGAGTGGACTGGGTATAGGAAGCATTGCAAGCTCATCTTTCCAATCACCAGTTTTTACAAGTTGTGAAAAGAACCTGACAGGCTTCCAGCTGTGTTACAAACAATATACAGCACTTTACAGATAACAAGAGCCAGCCCTAATTGGAAACATTGCTGAAAAATCCCTGAAGCACTCCATTGGTACCAGGCTTTTCATATTACAGCTTGAGACCTTTCATTCAAACGCCGAACACCTCACTGTTCTCACTGTGCATCAAACATCCTTCCTTTCATTTCTTAAGAATAAGGTTTGTTTTCAACATAAATTTTTTGCATGGACTGTGGAGAGCAAGCACGATGATTCTGTTTTCTTCACCCTTGGTGAGTTTTTCAGGTTTGACAAGCTAATATCTGCCTACATACTGCCTGATGGATAACAAGCAAAAGCCGAATGACAATAATCAAAAAAATGGCTGCATGGCTGCATTATTTATAGCTATATAATATAAAGTCTATAAAAGTAGAGAATTCAAAATATTAAAGGTTTTCCATGTCTAGAGACTATTAGCTCCAAATCATATTTATCTATCACTGAGTGCCCCCTACCCAAGTTTGGCAGTAAAATTCTAAGAGCAACCCCAAAATTACCAGCAAAGTTGACACATGCAAAATCCAGCATTTGATCTTTATTTCAGGCTTATTATGCAAATGTATCAAAGTGTCTACATATTTCCCAGAAAGCACACAGCTACAGCAGCATAAAAATAGAAACAGGACCATTTTGATAGTTCAGACCATTAGGGATAAGACAGACAAGTCACTTATCCCATATATAAACCCCACCACCTAGTGGTGCTAGGAGCCTGTGAAAGCTGTCTGATGTGGTCATTTCCTACTCTTGACCTAATTTTGTGCTTTTTGGACAGTGTGAGTAGTACACCTTTTCACAAAGCAGTAAAAGGGATGCAAAATAAACAAAAAAGAATCTGGAGTAAGTAACTTTTTATTATCAAAAGCTGGATTCTCCAGTCAAGCACTGCCTGACATGCTAGATTCTATTCATACAATACCTCTCTGACAGTTTTATAATCACTGCCAAAACATCCAGGAGTAAGTTATGGAAAGAGCATAAACACAATTATTTTCTTTAGAATCATATGGAAAGTAATCTAACTTACTTCTGCTTTTTCCCTTTATTTTGACTTAGACTACATTAAGATCCCTGAAGCATAAAAACTGTCTATCTGCTTTTTCATGGTTTGTGAGAATTCCAATTTAGATAAATAATCTCATATATGAAAGTAATTTTGTTTCTTACTATAATTTCTTAATTTTTCTCCCCTCTCCATTCCCAAAGGAGCTGTTGTCCAAATATAAAATGGTACGTAGCACAGATTGACAAGTTCTGAGTGACTCAAGGATCAGGGTATAAATATATGGTACATCCTCAAACAACTCTAATTTTTTTTTTCTGATACGCAATTGACATTCTTGTCACCTATTTTGATCTAAGCATTTCTGAGATGAAACAGGACATAGACAAAAGATGAAGTAGTAGACTTTTTCATTACTAGTTTGGAGGTGTTTCAGAAGTAGCCATCAGGGAAACTCTTACCACTGTTTTTTCAGCCTGCTTCCAGATTAAAAGAAAAAGGATATAAATGTCCTCACAATGAAATTACAGACATTACAGGACAAACCATGAAATAGATACGTTATCTATTTACGTTAGCATTTGCTTATAGATGTCTGGATATCAGGTATTTTTTTTC
The DNA here is from genome assembly GCF_013377495.2 of Cygnus atratus. Lineage (NCBI taxonomy): Eukaryota > Metazoa > Chordata > Aves > Anseriformes > Anatidae > Cygnus > Cygnus atratus. Next base: position 58,131,078 of record NC_066364.1, on the reverse strand, counting down.
CTGTTGAAATTAGGTAAACCTTCACAGAACACACCACAACCTTCACTAAGCACACTAAAAATAAACTAAGCTATGAGCATGTGAAGATTACACAATTAAGCATGAAGTACGAACGTTGCAACTGAGACACTTATTCTAGCCCCTGGTGTGAATTAAAATAAAGTTCTAATTACATTATCATATATTTTCCTTGGAAAATGTAGTTTGTTACAGTAATTTAAACCAAACAACTGTACTTCTGAGAAACTGCTGAAACATTATTTTCTCATATATGTATATTTACATACATTCAGGTATATGCTCTTACCCAAAAAGCATGCAAAGAAAATGCCTTCATTAATTTCCTTTCACACATTTCCTATGAACTCACTGTTCCTGTTGCCTCATTTGCTGCTTAAAACAGTTCTGCACAACATCTGAAATGTAACAATGCATTTTCCCTTGATTTCTTCACTCCAAATTTTCTGCTGTTGCTGGCTTTGGGGAACCCTTTACAAGATCCTGTTCAGTCAGGATGGCTGAGGGATTTTGACTGAGAATACTCAAGGTGTTGCTCCCTGCTACCTCCACCTAGCAACAAAAGCATTTGGAATTTCTGGTACTGCTTAAATAACGTAAACATGCTGTTTTGCACACACAGCAACTGCAAGGCCCATCATCAGGAGCACACACAGTCATAAACATTAATTAACTTCTATTCTGCAGTCACAGGTTTACACATCTTAAACTCTTTCTATGGTACCTATTATAAGACATTTTACAAAGCACACAAGCCAGATGATTTTCTATAAAACTTGGGAATTTTTGAAACATGCAATTTTCAGCATGAAAATATTTAGATAAGTAAAAAATAAATACAGCACATGTACAAGAAGCACCAAGTTCACTCAGTTGACCAACAATTTTTTCCCAGTGTTCAATGACTTAGATATTTACCAAACTTCAACTGTTCAGGACAAAAGTTTTTATTAGTATCAGATCTATTTTATTTTCTTTTAGGAGACAGTGGTTTGACTACTTCTAAGAATAAAGCAAAACGCACTACTTGGACCACGTTCCAGAATTTCTGCTCCTTCTTAAAAGAATGTGTATGGATTGAGCAAGATCTTGTTATGGAAACCTCATAAAAGCACTGGAAGAATAATAATTGAGGGGAGTAAAGTGAAAGGGTGTCTGCCAGGTCACAGTGGTCCTATGTATTTTCATAGATACACTTGGACAAATCACAAGCTTTCAGAAAACTGACAGTTTGAACATGAGCAGTAGACATTGGCTAAAGCTTTGAAAACTTTTCCATGAAGCTTATTTCATGAAGTGCAGACGTGACAGCATGGATCTCATCTCCAGTCTTAAGGTATTTGCTGTTTTGGGCACTTAAGCAGCATGCAAAATAAGAACAAAGTGGGCATCTTTTAATCTTATTAGTGTTGGCCCACAAAGGAATGTGACTGTAACACTTTCAAGGAGAAAGATAAATATGATGAAATTACAGGTTCTAAATTATGACCTTTTTGACCAGCTGCTCAGAATGCACTATTTCAGGTTTTTGTTTTGCAATCACTTTTCTTTTTATTTATTTCTTTTGCTATTTGAGTTATTCGTTATAGTACAAAAATTAAGAAATCAAATTGAAATGCTGTTTGTTTATTTTTCAAAATAAAATATTTCAATCAATCATAAAGCCTTAAAAAAACTTTACATGGGAATTGAAATAACAGGCAAGGCGAACTGAAAAATCTGGAAACCTTTATAAAAAGGAATTTCAAAATTCTGCATGGGTATGTTTTTATTGCTTGGTTCCACAATTTTAATAACAATCTTTTATTTATATATTTTTTTGTTTCCAAGTTTATAGTTATACTTTATTTTCTGAATCTCATTCAATTGACAGATCATTAAATTTTTATAAATAAGTAGTATGTAACCTTTAATTATTCATTATTACCAATGTTAATTTGTAGTTTACTTACAGGAATCAATAATTTATAGAATTTATTATTATTGGACATAAAAGCTTCTTGTTTTGTTTTTCTCCACAGACGCCGTGAATCATGGTCATGATAAAATGATGCATATATTCTCTAATTGCTTATCACATCTTACTAATCAATGGAAAACAAAAAGCATAAAGACTTTTACTGGAAGTTTACTACTGTACCTCACAAGACAAACCAGAATAACCCTGTGGGCAGACACATTGCTCCATCAAGTAAGCCTGAGGAGCCATTCCTGACACAGTGCCACCTTCAGCAACTTCCATTGAGATCTCAGAAATCCTGAAAAACAAAACAAACAAACAAACAAAAAAAAACAGAAAGAGTGGAGGAGTAAATATCTCTAATAAGAGTAATGAAGCACTAACTCAAAACCAGTTACTTCATAGTCAGCTAGCATGGTGGAACATGGACTTATTTAGCTGTCTGTAGGCTTCTTCATCTACAGGAGAGAAAACACTATTTTTGCTCTTCCTAAGGAAATAGCAAAGCTATCAGCACCTCCAGCCTCATTGTCCATTTCCAGACAATCAATTAAATAACTTTTCTAATTGATTCTACTTTTTTTTTTTTAATCTCTTTTCAGTGAAACTATTAACAACAGCTCAAATCTGATTCTTCATTCAGAGGGACTCATTAAGAAATCGAAGTTGCATACTAAATGCAGTTCCAATTTATGATACTCAGAGGTACAGCAATAAAATTGTTCACTACATGATCTTTTAATGAGGAAACTATTTAAAAATATCTATCCCCTGCAACTAAACCAGTCTAGCAAGCTCTAGAGCAGACTTCAAAGTGCGGATTTCGTTTGCCTTTCTTTGCAGGAAGAGCTGTAGCCAGATATCCATTTTTTCTTAGGATCACCTAGATACATAAACAATTTAAAGCAAACAAAAAATCCTACCACAAAGGCATCCAGCATTATCAGAAATGGTTATATTTCATGGCAGAGCATCCAACACTAACTTTTGAAATATTTATTTGCTTTAATAACGATATCATTGCCCCGCAGCCACTCCCTGTCTTTCCAGCATGCATGCTGACCTGCCATACAGGGCTCTAATGAAATACACTTAATCCTAATTGACCCCAGTGTTGCTCTTTTAGCTTACTTATTTATTTTGGGGTTTTGTTAATTTGTTTAAATGAATGTTGTGATCTGAAACCCCTACAAGTTTTTGGTAAATAAGGAGGTTAGAATAGTGTAAAATTTTAAAGCTTCAAAAAAATGCCAACCTAAGAGAAAATGTTGAAGAATACGTGAATAGCTAGCTGAATAATCATAGATAATGCTGCTACAATCTTTTCATCAAGTGTCTGTGCATAGGGTTAATGCCCACAAAGTCACAGAAATGCTCATCTTCTGTTCATGCTCATAGCCTGCTCATTTACTCCCCAAACTTGATTACTGAGCTACTGTGGCACTGTTCTGCACATCAGCCCATAGGCACTGATGTCAGGATGACCATAGGAAAAGCAAAAGCTCACTGCTGGGGAGTTTTGTGATTGAATGTAGGTGACCAGAACTATACCTTTTAACACCTTGTGTCAAAGCAAAATCCCCCAATCATCTAGTAACGTTAACCCTGTGCTCTCTTCTTACCACTTGAAGAAAGGGGTTCAGTGGAGCAGGGAAATTGAAAAAAAAATAAATAAAACCAGACCAAAACAGAAAACTGAAAATAAAGAGGGCAAAAACATTTAGATCTGATGTGTCAATGCAAGCATACATTGAAATCTCTGTACATTTAATAGAGAAACAAAATGAAACGTGCCTCCCCATCAACTTCAAGGCTCAGACAATAGTCTGTGTGCTGCAGAAAAACTATTTACTGTCAGAAAGCTGAATTTACATAATAATATACTCTGGGACCACAAAGCTACATGTTGCTTGTGTGAAAATGTTACTTAAGGAAGGTCAGGCTTGGCTGATTCTTGGAACATGTCTAATAGGAAGCAGTCTAGCAACTGCTATCTGATCGGTGTCAAGGATTTTGAAATAATTCACAGTCAAATTGAAAGCATACTTCCAATTGAAACTAATTTATTATCACAGCCCAGTTGCCTGCAAAGCAAAACAAATCTAATAAAAGAGATGTTTCAATTTAGAGTGGTGAATGTGAAAATGAGGGCAACAAAATGGACACTATAGGAGAAAAATGTTTGGCTTTGGATTCTGAGCAGAAATCTCTAAATCACTAGTAATGCTGCAGCTTTGAAGAAAGAAAAAAAAGCCCGAAACATTAGCATTGCTACTAAGCTATATAACTAACACCAGAACTAGGCTATTTTTATTTTTCTGTCACCTGCTACTGCTTCACTTTTAAATGCTTTTCCTATGGTTTATCATTTATCTGCATCTTTTAAACTCTGAAATTAAAATTAAGACATTATCAACACACTTAAAAAATTAAAAGGACTTCGTGTATGGTATTTTCTTAATGCCATCCCAGTTTTCCTTGCCTTATACTTTTCCACTACATACAGTCAGGTAGAAAGAGAAATTTTAGCAGTTTATAAACTTGCATAACACACACTATTTAAACAAATGTTTTATTGTAAGTCATTTAATTCAAACATATGTTTAAAGTTGAGCACATGCTTAAATATTGTCTTTAGAGAGTCTCAGCCTATTTTAATAAAAGCCTGCAATTCTTATTCAAGCTAATATCCCACTAACCTTTATGAACGTTTTGGGGGAATTTACTTTGTGGTCTTAAGCAAAACTTCCTTTTAAATAATTCAAGGTACTAACTTGAAAAAAATAATAATGCACTAGAGATGCGTATTTGCTACTTATAGTCTCAGATGCCATATGATGAGTATTACCTATGTAACTAGACAGAAATCATAAAAATCTGTTGTAACATAACCACCTCAAAATCAATCATATTATTATATGTGAGGTTATGACTTCAGATGGAGAGTTGTCAGAGAGAACAGCTGAACTCTTCACTAAGTTCTGCTGCTATATAAAATGTTATGTTGTGAAATGTGATGCTGTAAAAATACATTTTAGTTCTCTAAGTGCCACCCTGCAGACCTGCTCTGAAACAGAAGTCATTCTGTTCCGTTAAATGCCTCATTACTAGGTAGGCTTGATAAACTGGTGGTGTATTACAATGCAGGTGTAGATCAGACATGATACGATGATTATATACATCTCAGAACAAAATCATGAAAATGGAATTTCATTTTAGTAACTTTGATTACAGTGCTTGAGCCGGGATAGCATTCAGCTTCTTCTTCCACAGCTGAATTAGGACCTGTAGTACTCAAAGGGAAGGGTGTGCAGAAACAGACCCAAAACATGGATAATGCTTCTCAAATTTTCCATGTCACATTGGAGTTACTTACATACCTCTTTCCATAAGAATTCCTTGTACTTGTAATACAATATCCTAAAAGGACTATGCCAAAAATAAATGAGATCAATGCAAAACATTTATGGCATCTGTTGTTAATACTTAGTATTGACCCAGTGCAAGATGGATGTATATACACTTCTTTATGTTTGTCGTCATACAAAGCTGCATTATACATGTCCCTACTATTCACTCTCATAAATGTCAAAGTGCATGTTATTACAAATATGCTTGTAACGTAGAAATATAGAAATAATTTTAGCCTATCACTTTCATGATAGAATTATAAAAAGGACCTCTGGAGACCTTTGGAGTTTATCTCCAATTATTCCTGTGTCCTTGCTATTATTATTATTATTTTTTTCTTGCAAAGGCCATTGTGATTTTATTATCAAAAACTTTTAGGAATAGTTTATACAACCTATTCCGGAACTTCTTTACCCCCAGAAAGTTTTCTCTCATGTCTAATGTAAAATCTTTCCAGATGAAGTTCAAGCTCATTTCTTTTTTTAACTCACCCACCATGGCAACAGAGAACTGATTCTTTTCTTTCTCTTTGTGACAACATTTTATACATCTTAAGGCAGATTCTAATTTCTGAATAAATGTGGTTCTTTACATCTTCTCTCATAGGCCACATTTCTGACCTCTGATGATGTTCACTGTTCTCCTCTAAATGCTTTAATCATTTTTTCAAAGCCGGATGCTTAGACTTTTCTAGTGGTGGCTGTAATTAAAAGATTAATTCTTTGCACTTTGCAGAATGTTCCTGTTTATACATCAGGTAGAATATTTGCATTTCTCAATAAGCATATTATTACAGAATCATGTACATCTGACAATATGCTGTAAACAACAGACCTTCTTTGAAGAATAGGTAATTTAGCAGTTGTTCCTTGTTCACATATTTTGTTCAATTGACTACTCCTTTCTAAGTATAAACACTTATAGTTAACCTTTAGACTGCAGCCAGATTTTTGTATTATGCCTCTTATATTGTTATCTGATGTTTATATTGCTTCCTAATTTCACGTTCACTTCAAATTTAGTAAGCATTCTCTTTATTTCATCATCTGACTTACTAATGATTAAACTGAGGAGAAAATATTGAGTTTACCTGCTCCTAATATATTTGATTAAGTACCATTTCATTAAAGGCACACTCTGTTCCTCTTTGACTATTTATTTCAGTTCCAACTTGCAAGAAAAAAAAAAACTTCATATGCTAACATTTACATTTAATTACAGCATCTTTTCAAAAAGTGAATATTTATAACAATACTTTGGAATTGTTTCAAGATGTCTACTTACATGCATTTTCTCTTCAAGAATCCTGAAAATAAAGTTTTCATTTGCCTATTATGTGTACTATGCCTATTATGTATACTATGCCTAATATTTTCTATCAAATAAAATCCCCCTCTCCACCATCTTCTGCTACGCTGAATGCTAACTCCTGTTCATCTAGTAACTGCTTAAGTTTTGAATAAAAATTCTGTTGGGAAGCTCTATCACTTTATCTGTGACCACTGCACTATTTCAGACCATTGCATGAAAACAGTTACCTGCTCTGCCTCATGATATTGCCATGAGTAGCCTTAATAAGAATGTAATGAACATCATATAGCACATTCAGGAAGTCTTCCCGGGATACAGCTCTATTTGGTCTTGAGTCATCTGCATAATGTTTCCAGGTGAAATCTGCCTGGGACACCGTCTTATTGACTCCTGGGTTATCATGATAATATTCCCAGGGCACAGTGTTTCTTCCTCTTTGATCATCACCATAATATTCCCATTCATGCTGAAAGACAGATACAAACACAGATAATTCTATAATTATTAACAGTATTAAAAAGAACCAGTTGCTTATGTTATGGAAAAAAAAAACACAGAAGCATTACCTCTGTCATCTCTATCTCATGCCTTGTCAGCTGCCCAATCAGAGGGGCTGCCATATGCCGGACAATAATTCTTGTATGGGTGGGAGGGCCACCTCTGATGATCACTTGGGGGTAATAAGTAGTAAAACCTGTTTCTTCTCGTGCTTCAAAGTAGATTGCATATTTCAGTTTCCCTCCATAAGCAGTCAGCTAACAAAGCAAAACACAAAGTACAAAAAGAAATCTCATTTTCAGTTAGCTAAAAATAAATTCCTGGGTATACATAGAAGATAGATACACTCTGCACCTGTACACAATCTGACGAATGCATGTGTAGTATAAAATAGCAGTACGTGCTTGGGGAACTATCTGGGAATAAGGGCTGTGTTCAAAAATACCCATCATCAATTTGTCATTGTACCTCACATTGTACTAAACAACAACAAAAAAAACAAGTGTTAGCTATTTCTTTTTGTCTGTCTTAGTGCTCCCAGAATTTTGTATTTAGAAAAAGGAATATCTAAACACTCCTAAGGCAAACCAAGAAGTATAAAAAGTACAAAATAAAACATAAATATAGAGATGCATAATAATAACCTTCAAAAGAAGGTTTATTTCAGTCATTTTCTCTCCCATGACTTACAAAGATCTGGCATTTTATCTTAAAATAGAAAGAAACAAAAAGTTACAAGAGAGTTATATTAGTTAATGAAGCTTATTTTTTTAATTAAGGTTTTTATGAGAAAATCTATCCTGTAGAAAATAGTACATGTGAATACCTATTTTAAAATAGTGTTCGTTACAGACTTACAGATTTCCATGGTAATGGAGACAAGTACTTTCTACTGTGCCCAGTGGAAGGGAAAAAAAGGTATTGTGAAACACAAATGTATAGTATAGTAATATGTAAAACCATGTCAGTATTCAGTGGAATCTAATGTTTACCTTTCGTCCTTCAAACTGCTCTGGAAGTCTCCAGTAAACAGGTTCTGAACGGAGAACTTGCATCACCTGCTCTATATTTGCTACTATTTCAGGAGGCTGGAATGCAATCCCTGAAAGAGTGCTGTGCTGAAGGTTTTCATCCACCAGTGGCAGAATCATTTGCTCTGGCTTCAAGGTCACCTATGCATGTTCAAAAGAATCAAGAAGAAAATCAAGACTGTTTTTCCCCATGAAAGAATATCAGTGTTAGTCTTTAAATTTTAACTCTTAAAAAAATATTGCTAAGGAATTTCATTTCACATCATGAGCCATTTGTCAAGTCTCATTACTCCTTCAGAAATGGAGAAAGGGTGTTAATAATGACTTTCTCCCTCAAGCCTTTTGCATCCTGTCCTCATGTTAACAAAGAATGTACTAGTACTGTTTGAAATAGTTTTATTAGTGACTGATCCAATTAATTTTATTAATGTGATTTTCATAGTGCTATTTCAGTCTTGGGCCTCCTTTGTTCAGTGTGAGAAACATACATTACAATGAAGCATACTTCTCACCAACACTTAACATACATCACTAGGTTTTGCAGAACGCAGCGTCTGATCCCTTTGTACTTTTATGCAATAGTCCAGCTAAGTGTTCTATGATTAATGCAGACAGTGAGGACTCAGGCTTTATGCAACTAAATTCATATCTAATAAAAAACATAAGGATGCTATGTAGATATTTGTAAGGTTTTTTTTGACTTGTTGAGTCACAATAGCATGATACAGAAATCATTAATTTTGATCAAAAACTGTAATAAGTGTCTTAGTAATTCTGTGCAGATAAAAGTATCACAGAAAGGGATGGTATCAAAAGTGCTGTCTCCTAAAGAGTGAGGAAAGGGAAGAAAACTAATTCAGAATCTTATCCCTTATAGTCATCCCATCAACAGACTGTTCATGAGATAGGGATCAGGTAGTCAGGAATCACCCAAGCTCTGTGCTGTACTTTAAGCATTTTGGTATTTCCATTTACATCAGCTTCTATGGACTGACCAGGCATTGAAGCATTCCCAGCAATTGCCATCCCTAAGTGAGGTTTCCTGAGTTCCTACCATAACTGTATTTTAGACATCAAGAAAGTGGTCAACAAATTTGAATTTCAGAAAAGCCTTTCCCTTAATGTCATATAGCACAACATTCACTTGTCTAATTATGTCTAATGGCATTTGAGGCACCTGAGAGCATTTGAAATAGCCACTAGCAGGTGGAAGAATTCACTGGCACCCAATTTACAATTTTGAATCGTTTCTGGAATAGATCAGAGTTCCAAAAACCAGATGAGATGTGTACATAGACTCATTTAGATGTGAGCATAAATATGAGAGTAAATACTGAGAACCTGAGACACACAAAATAATCAGGAGGTTTAAATTATCTTTTTGCATTGTGCTGCCACAAAGATCAAAGCACAATTTTCTAGAACTGTTGCTGTCATGAAACTTGACTAAATTTTATAACTTAATAGCTCTTTACAGCCTTTCCTCTCCATCTTACCAGCATATGATTGGCAAAACTTAAATAGTGAGAAAAAACTGGGCCAGATCATTATATATTGCTTCATCCAGTGGGAAAGGAAAGATGTGCTATTGGCTTGAACGATGATGAGAAGAATGGGTGCCTTTCAACCGAGAGATATGAACCCTTTAGCAAGAGATTGCTCCTTGATATTCACCCTAAGGTATTGTTATCCAATTGATGCTTGCGCATGAAACAAGTCAGGGTATTGGCTGATTTGCGCTAGGCAGACATTCCCTCTACAGTTGACATGTAGATATGACAGACTATATGCAATGACTGAACAAGTCATTTTTTTGTTTGAATGCAACTAGGAGCTGGCACAGCAGCAATGAAGAGCAGTGGTCTCAATGTGTGTTTTGTGCTTACTGTATAGGTAAACGGAGACATTCAGTCTGTCTTACTTGACAGTCTGGCATAGGTCTCAAGGTCCTTTTCCACACAAGGGTTGAGAGCTCTTTGCTCTGATGGTCTACACCCTCCCGTTCCCAGATTTAAACAGCAGCATATTCAGTAAGCTCTTTTAAAAATAATAGTATTTTTTAAAAAAGCAATGAAAATAAATTGCTTAGTTGAACTATGGAAAATCTATGCTGGACAAGTACTTATGACCCTTGAATACACCTGGGTAAACTGTGTATCATATACCAGGGATTGTGTTACAATGCACTAGAATGCATAATTTCTCCAAACAACTAACTTACCCTTTCCTGGGTTTAATAGCTTTACTTTGGCTTGACATCTGCTATCCTATCACTAGTTTTCTCATCTACTTAATTACTTTTAATTCTTTGACCCGGTTCGTCTAATGGAACATACTACTCTCTCCAATTCTCAAAGTACAAAGACGAAAATGACTGCTTAAATGTTTGGCGATTTTCTAGCTACCTCTCAGTGCCTGACTAAAAGATGCCAGCAGGAAGCAACATTATCGCATTACATGGCTCAGCAGTTCCCTACTCACCCACACACGGATCAGCCCCCTTGCCTCACTGCACTGTGTAGTCAGGCCAAAGCAATAGCAACTGCTGCAGCCAAGTGGGTTTCTGGCAGAGAGACCAAATGTGCCAGACTTGCACCTGTCACACTGGACACCTTCCACGTTAACCTGGAATAGAAAGAACATTAAAAAAATAAAAATAAAAAATGGGAGGGGGGAAGGGAATGAGGAACAAGCCTTATTTAGAGGCAATAATAAGAAAAATAAAATTGAACAGCATTAATAATGGTGCAAAATTAAATCATAAGTGTAAGGAAATATTCAAGGAGCTTTTCAGCTTTCTGTCACGTGTGTATGCAAACATATAAATTAATATAACAGAGACATTTGCATTTGTTTCCACTGAGTAACTCTGAGCAATGGATGCTGGCTCCTTAATGACTATTGCAAGCATGGAAACATCAAATGGCACTTTGGATATGGCAAGCTCAATAACTGATTTATATGATAAGAAAAAAATATGTCTTTCTGAAACTGCCAGGGTTAATCAAACCTTTTCTTTAATAGGAATTAGTTTTGACAAATTAAAATATTCAAAGTACAGTACTAAATGTTCTTGCTGAGAAACATACTTTAATGGAAATATTGTGGAGAAAATCTTTCTCCTCTCCATCTGATTGTTTTCCACATCATTGAACTGTATTAACAAGGCTGAAATGTTTCACTGTTGTAATGTCAGTGCTTTTATTTTCATTTTTCAATTAGTCCAAATAAAAAGCTATACCAGATAGGGCTAGATACATGTTAATTTATTCATGGCACTTTAAAATTGTTTTCATACCAAGAACACGGTATTTTAAAAAAATTACCAATATAAAAGCACTGGTTGTTTTTTTTTTTTTCCCTCTCGACAGTAATACCAGGAAGCCAATCTAAACAACAAAATCAACTTTCCAAACTTATAAAGGAAACCAACACTGCCCCTGAGGATTCACCATTTTTAACCCTCTTCTCCACATGTAATGATGAGCAAATACGCTTACACTGTATTTAGCTTAGATTTTGATGCTTTTTGTCAGGACTGACAAAAGGAGCTCCCAAGCCTTTGAAAGCACATTTTTTTCCAGCTATAACAGCAGATTTAAGTAGCAATGATTACCCTTTTATAAAGATTTTGCATCTTCAATATATGACTCTTTCAGAAAAGTTAGTCAAAATGTTAACCCTAGATTTAACCTCTGAAAAAAAAAAAAGGCAACCAAACAAAAATCTGTTGAGTTAATACAGTAGTATTTGCTCATTTTTCTGTCATAAATTGTGACTTTTATTTGCTTTTGCATTGTTTCATATCAATTGCGATTTCTCATCATTAAACATCAGCTAAATATATATTATTAATTTGCATTCACAGAAACATTGAGCTATATTCTGCCTTAAAAGAATCAAAAATGAAACATTTCTATTTAAAAATGACATAAAACTCCATTATTTCTATTTAGTGCTTGCAAGACCTACAAGAAAGACACTGACAAACTGGACCTAACCCAGAAAAGGGCCACCAAGATGGTTAGGGGGGCTGGAGCACGTCACATACAAGGAGAAGCTGAAATAATTGAGACACTTCTTTTTCCCTTTCAGTGGATGACATAGGACAGATAGCACTGCTCATTAGTCTGAGAAACAACTTTTTCTCAGACTGCCTTTGCCAACAATTCACCCACTTCAGACTTCTTATGGTCCAATCATCAAATGAATCGGGATTTGGGAAACAGAACATGGTATGTTCTGTTCAAATACACCAGAGAAATGGGAGGGTGGTCAAGCAGTTTGCACAGAGGTTGTAGAATCTCCATCCTTGGAAATAATGCCTCAGCAGTCTCTTTCAAACAAGGGTCTGACCTTGATGATCTCCATAGGTCCCTTCCAACCTAATTGGTTCTACAGTTGAGCCTATGCTTTAAACTCAGAATGAAGTGACTGGTGTGCAATTAACAAAAGAATTACCTGGCAATTACATCATTAAAATTCATCTTTCCATTTTACTAGCTCTTTGTGCCAGGGCAATCCTTGAAGAAGAACAAATTAAAATCACAAAAGGAATCTCTTAAGGTCATTTTTAAAAACCTCCTCCCTGAGGAGGATCAATGCTAGATCAGGCTAACCACTAGCAAATGTTTGAAAACCTCCAAGAATGGGAATTTTACAACCTGTCTGAATAATGTGTTTCAATGCTGCATGACCCTCCTAGTGATTTTTTCCCCAATATCCAATCCAAAATTCCCAAGCTGCCATATGCAGCTGTCATGCTTTTGCTGCTATAAAAAAGGACTCAAATCCATCATGTTTGCAGCAACACTTTAAAGTTGTTGTAGGCTGCTATTGCATTTTTCCTCAGCTTCTTTTGTCTATTTATTTATTTGCAGACAAGAAGAGTCCAGCTCCCTCAGTATATATTTAGAGATCATCTGCTTTAAGTTTCATTTTAGCCCTTCTCAGCATTCTTGTGTCAAAACTTAAAGCTGCCATTTCCAATTGCAGTCTTATCAGCTCTGAGTAGAGGAGGATAAAGACTTGCCTTCATCTGCTGGCCAATCTCTTCCCCAATCAGCTCAGTATGCAGTTTGCCTTTCCCCCTGTACTTGGCTCTGGTGAGGCTGTACCTCGAATACTGTGTTCAGTTTTGGGCCCCTCACTACAAAAAAGACGTGTCCAGAGAAGGGCAACAAAACTGGTGAAGGGCCTGGAACACAAGTCTTATGGGGAGTGGCTGAGTTGGGGTTGTTTACCCTAGAGAAAAGGAAGCTCAGGGGAGACCATATCACTCTCTACAACTACCTCTACGGATTGCAGTTCTACTGTTCAGTATGTCAATGTCTACTTCCTTCAAATCAGCAATATCCTCAAATCTGCTGATGGTGAATCCTGTCCCATCACCTGGGTCAATGATGAAGACATTGGCCCTAGGGTACTCTGCTTGGCGGTTACCAAGTGGATTCAAACCATCGTTTAAGCCCAGTAATCCAGACAATTTTCAACCCACCTAAGTGTACGGTTCTTCTAAGAACAATTCCAAATAAGAAGGGTGTGGATGATGATTTCAAAAGTCTTACTGAAGTCACCACTTTAGTGATCTCGAATTGTATGCAGTCTACTCAGAAGAACAGATACTATTGAAGTGAATTCTACTCATTTTACTGATCAGTGTTGACTCCCTCTAAGACAACGTACTATAAAGAACTAGCTCTGTGGAATATTGTTATTACTGATGTGTTTGCATTTAATTTGCCAAACGTCTGAACAAGAATTGTATTGAATGTTTTAAATTGGCAACAGTTCTGTAGGACCAGGAAGCAATATAAAGGCAGTGGAGAGCCTAAGAGGATGCTATCCTGGCAAGTGTCAGTGTGTGAAAAAAGCAACTGATGAGCACTTAAGTCTTTATGTTAGACTCCTCCCACAACAATTAGCAAATGCACTACGACAAACAACTAGGTTTGTTTGCAGGCATTGTAGCCAAGTACAAATGCCAAGGAATTTTGGAGTGAATTTCTCAGCATCAATAAGATCAGCTTACAACCTTCAATGTCCTACCTTGCAGCTGCATTGGCCAGTATGATCAACGCATGAGCACTTCCCCAACTCTGTCTCACAGGTCTGTGGATCAGTCCCTGACTGGACACACTGACAAGCAATACATTGTGGATAATTCCAGTAACCCAACCTGCACTCAGTGCATTTATCCCCTGAGAATTCCGGGCGGCAGAAGCAACAGCCTGTATTTACGTCACACTGAGAACTTAGGGCTCCAACGGGGCTGCAGTCACAGGACTGAAAAGAGAAACAAGGAGAAAATTGCAGGTTTGCTCTGAAAAACAAACAACAACAACAAAACAAAAAGCATGCAACAACAACAACAAAAAAACAACACCCACAATACAGTACTGACAAGTAGAGTTTTTACACAACAATGAACTTCCACTGTCCAAAGGTAATTTATCAATTATAAGGCTAGGCATCTATCTTTATTCAACAAGGGTCTAGCAATTACACTAAAAACACTAAAAATTATACTTAAAACATTTATAACACTGTTTTCTTTTTGAACACATTTTACTTATGACTGATAAATCAGGCAGTGAAGTGAAATGAAATAAATCCAACAGGATCAAGGACAACTCTGCAGACAAAGTTAACTTAACAATTTTAAGTGCCCTCTAAAAAGTTCTTTCTATGCAAGTCCTATGCAGGGCATGTTCAGATCACTTTACTAAAACTGGAATTGCTCAGGGGCAGGGGTCCTGGTGGAATCTAGTGCAATGATTTTTACTAATCCATCAGGCAGGTAACTAACTATCTTTTGATAGTTACCTAGACAGCTAGATAACTGTCAAGCAGGACTCTTAGATGATAGCAATTTGCATGGTATGGGATACGGATATTTAGTCTTCCGGTGTACTGGGAAGTAAACTTGCTCACAGAACAAGAGTTTCACAGGCAGGTAAGCAGAGAAATAGATAATTTGCCAAGGGATCTAGATATTCAGTACAGAAGCAAGTAGCTGAGAAAGCTGCAGGCTCCTGAAGAACAGAAGAATCCCTCAGTGCTATTACTGTGACTGTACTACAAAGTTAGCACAGGACATTCACTGTGATCACTGGCGTGACAAGAATTTCATATGAATAAGTTCAGCTTGCAGTAGCAAACTTGGTGCCAGCAGTACAGGTTACCACAGTAACTGACATGGATAGACTTGCTAAAATTAAGGACACAAAGCTGAAAAAGAGAGAAGGGAAATGTAGATTCATTTTCTAAGAAAAACTGTTTGTTATATGAATACTTACAGCATGTTTTTTCTGCTCTGAAAAGACCATTTATAAAGAAGGTGATTATATGCAGGAAACATTCAAATTCAATTTTTACTGAATGCAAGAGAAACTGTTTAACTACTGGTTAAATGTTAGACTGCCAGACAACTACCTAACCTAAGAAATAAAACCTTGTGACAGAAAGAACCTTATTCTACAAGATACATTTGAACATAAAGCTTAGAAAGCAAATTGTTCACCATACACTGAAATAACTCAGCGTGCAATATCAAAACCTAAATTACAATCAGTTGTTATGTGTGTTTTGCAAGCAAGCAGTTTTATGTAAAGCTCTCTATCCTCCTGATTTACAACAGCTCTGGAAATCTTCTACAAAGAGTGTGAGCAGGAGATTCACATCTCACTTTGCAGAAATTAGCTGCAACACACTGAAAGAGATGTGGGCTGATAGATCATTATTAATTTAGATGGTGCCATGGAACTGCCATACTAATGTGCTCACATAAAAGACGATCGGAGAATATACTCCAGAGCTCAAACAGAGGTCTTCAACCTCATTAGGCTGGCTTCAGAAGCCAAGAGTCTATATCACAGCGGCACAGCAGAGGTTTCACAAGAGGAGTTTTCTATACATATAGAAAAGAAAATGTTCTTGATAATTAATTTGCAACCTGAGCTACATGACAAACAGGCTTTTAAGAAAGTGCATTAATAGCCGTGTTCAGACAAGACGGTTTTTTGGAGTAATTGCAGCAGTACTATAAATACCTCGTCATCAATAAGAAAGGCAGAGAGAAGGCATTTGAACTTAACACAGCATTCATTGTCACTAGTTTTCAACCTTAACTGAATACTGTTCCCCTTAACTCAGGAGTACGATGTTATCAATAGCTTTCATGGCCTCTTTGACACACTATAATTGTTTTCCTATTTCTTGTCCCTTCTTCCTACCCCTTCAGACTTTTTCAAAACTCAGTCGAACACTGGAGTAAGAAGGATTTACAGGCTAATGAAAAGGCTTATTTTCCTTTTAAAGAAATAGGAAGAAAACACATTTTACAGCTAAAGTTGCTGTTTTTTTTTCTTCTCTCTTCACTGTCTCTTATGCACAAGTTGAAGCCCTTCCCAAGTAAAATTCAAGTATAAATTCCCACTGACATCACAACTAGGGCAAAAGTAAATTTATTCTGTGAAGACACTGTCAGTTACCTGAAGCTATACGTCTCTGCATTGTATAATATTTTGGTAATCCCCTCAGTCATGTTAAACACAGCTATAACAGCAGAAATCAGGCTCGAGCAGGACACAGACTCAGCATGACAGCAGTACAGTACAAACAAGGTGTTTGGTGTTACAGGCTGCATACCTGAAAGAGGGAGTCTGTTGCACTCAGCAAAAGATCACTGACACTCACACCATAGTCTGACTGACACCAGAACTTGCAATACAGAGACAAACAATGATGTACAAACCTAAAACTGTGTCCCAGCTACAAACTACTGTATTAACCCAATGGGAAAGAGGTGACACACAGAGAGAAAATAGAGATCCACTCACCTTGCAACCACGGACAATGTCGTGGCCCCAGTGATTTGGCGCGCACTTGTCACACATCTCTCCAATGGTATTGGGAGGGCAGATACAGCGGCCACTGACAGGATCGCAGTTATTACCAAAATGTGAACAGTCGCAGGCTTCATGGGAGACAGAAAAAAAATAGAGCAGAGTGAAAGTCACCCCTTTATGTGACATCTGGAAAACAGGCTGTAACATGGTTAGGATCATTCCACCACAGCCTGTACTGTACAGTGAACTCCCAGTTATCTGCAGAGATAGACAGGCAGGAAAGGCAGGGTAAACCCAGAGAAACTAAAACCAGAAGCAGTGCAGCTGAGCTAACTGAGTTTGAAGGAACTACAAAGAGAACAGCGTATGAAAAAGAAAGGCCCTGACTGCAGAACTGTGGAGCCATCCGACATTGTGCACTCCCATGACATAGCCACCTGAGCACTGCTGGTTGGACCCAATGATCTCTTGAGGTCCCTTCCAACCCCTAGAATTCTGTGATTCTGTGATTTCCAGGCCATGCTGTCTTGTGAAAGAGGCAACCTGACTGCCTCTGGGCCCTCTGCACAAGGAACCTGCATGTCATGCCACCTCTCGCACCACTCTGAGCCCACTTCCTGAAATTTTTGCTGCTGCAAACAGATTTTTCGTATAGGGGAGAAAAGTGGTGTCAGTTTCTTTTTTGCAGCTTATTCCTTTTTTTTGGACTACATCATCCTGTATCCTCTTCCCACCAACACTTCCTGCAGTACATGGGCACCTCTGAATTAAGATTCATTGCAGCCAAACTTGTTCTGTTCTGATTGTCCTAATCATTTGGGTCTTAGAGAAACTCTTTAGCTTGATTCATTTTCTTTCTGCAACAAGTTTGTGAGAGAGGGATTTGGAGGAAGAGGCAGATTGTGTGAGCAATGTATTAAAATGTGAAATGGAACCGGGAACACTGGAAGTAGACAGGGTACTTTCTCCCAGTAACCAGAAAACAACTGAATAATGAGCACATGCCCTGTCCTCATGCTCTCTGTTTATACATTCTCTGGTCTCTGCCTCTCACATCTGTGTAACAACTGTTCCCCACAGATTTAAATACAGCTTTCATACTCAAGCACAGAGTTAGGAAAAGGCTGTACACAAGCAGAAATAAATCAGTGGGATGTATGATAAAATCAAGGATTCTTTTTCTAAGCACCATGAACGTGCTACAGCTCTGTCAGGGGGACAACAATGTCTTCAAAGGAAACTGGAATTTTTTGTAGATTTTATTCAATTAAAACAATTTGGGTTTGGAAGTGGTTCCAAAAGTGGCCTTTGATATTAAAGCATTTATTAAGTGAACAATTCATTGGTGACAAATGCAGATTCAAAGTATACAAGTGACTAGTTATGGAGCATAAGACACCAAGTTGTTTTGAGGAGCAGAACTGGTGCGTATTTATTTGCATACCCACCCTCAACATTACCTCTGAGATCAGACCAAGAGCATCATAAGCAACTTATCACTCTCTGAGAACTAATCTGTCCCTTAGTATGGTTACAGGACAGCGGAATATAATGCTCCACTGCTGAGGGCTGCATTTGTGTTCATCGCTTTTGTGGTACGAAATAGTTTGATGCCCCATGCATCAGTGTTGACCCATGACGTCAGTGTTCAAGAGACATTTGGATAATGCCCTCAATAACATGCTTTAACTTTTGGTTAGCCCTGGAGTGGTCAGACCAGATGATCTTTGTAGATCCCTTCCAACTGAACTATTCTATTCTATTTTAAAGTAAAGGCAGATAATGAGAGAGGTGCAAAGATGAAACCAATACATCTATATTTCAAACAAGAACTGATCTTCATTTTTCCCCACCAATGTTTCCAAAATGAGGTAACTAATGCAAAGAAGATGTAAAGTTTTGCCTCAGTCTTGCCAGAACAAGATTGGAAAACATGTTACATAGAAGCTTTTGACACAATGTGGCTTGCAGATGTTACAGGAATACATCTCTCATTGGGAGACTGAGGCTTTTGGATGTGACCTGTAAGGACTTTCAGTTCTTAGCCAAAATTGGTTCAAAAGGTATAGGGGGGTGGAGGGGGGCAGGGCGTGATACAGCAATAGTTTTTGTTTTTTTTTATCATCATTAAAAGAAAATATTATGGAAAAAAATACAAAACATTTGCTGCAAGCAACAGTGAAATAGGAATTTCTCTTGTATCTTTACTGCCAGAATGTCAACACTAACTGATGATTCTTAAAATTTTTGTTTTGTTTTAAACTATGATTTTTATTGCACAAAAATCAACTTATATTTCTTTTGGATAAAAGCTAGATAAAAGAGGTATAATATTTTATTCGATACTTAACTGTCACTCTAGTATTCATTTTTGTGCAGTTTCTTCTTAGCATGATTTGATATACTTCCATTAAATTTCTCATTTTCTCTGTGATTCATAATTTAATTCCTTTTTTTTTTTTTTTGTCATTTGAAGGAATACATAAAAGGCCTACTATAAATAAGTGAGGAATAAACAGCATTTTGAAAACAGAATTCCTCTCCATCTGTTATAGTTACTTTGGAATTTCTAAAAATCTAATTTTCTTTAGCATATTTAGCTGTTGAGGTTATTTAGAATACTTGATGACCACAGGCAGATACATTTTTATTTAAAATATTATTTGGATTTACACTACTTTCCCATGTCATCACCGTTCCTTAAACTTGGTCTTTTCATGTTTGCTAAACGAGCAGTTAAAATCTTAATGTGAGATCTTGTTAATTGCCCTCTTATCTCCCTTCCCCAACTGTATGAAATTAACATTCTGTAATATTTCACAATAGTGATGTGCTTTTAAACTGTGAAATATTAGAATAAGAGAGTAATCATTAAGATCATCTATAGTTGTGTGTTTTTTTTTTCCTCCCTCTCCATTTATGTGCTAAGATGCTTAGGACTGCAGATATCATTTGCAATTTATTTCAAGTTCTTTTAGTGCCTCAGCGAGCCTGTGAACCAACCCTTCCCTTTTCCATGGTACCATGTTGAACTTTACAACATGGTAAACATTTTCTTAGCCCGTCCCTCTCATGGCAGACAATACCATAGAGTAATGTTTTTAGTTCTGATCTGTAAACCAGCATGGCTCAAGGTTTATCAGCTTTACAGCTGAAATTGAATGTTGCTGCATAGATGCGGGTCTCAAGACCTAGAAGTTTCTTCCATAAAAAAAGGTCGTAAGAAAAGGCAGAGAGCTAGGCTTGCTGCTTCTGCTGCTTTCCTGAAGGAAAACGAGGAGGACTAGGGTACTGGGGGTGGTGATTACTGGTTCTGGAAAGAACACCTCTGCTTTGGCCTGAAGAATGACAGCAGCAATGTCCTTGGCTTTTCAGCACTCAGCCATCAGCAAGGAATGCATTGTGGGGCCATCACCACCACTCTGTCATCCCAGCAGCCAGCTTCCCTAGATAAATATCTACAATTCCTGTGATGAGACCTAAACAAGTCTATGAGACATTAGAAATACAGCAAAGATTAAGTATTTCTCTGTGAGGAGACCTATGGGTTAGATTCTTTTTGATCTAGCAGTCTGTATTGCTTTAAGGACAGAAAGTGTTTGTTTCAGTGTTTGACCTTATTTCCAAAGGAACAAACACAAATGTAAAGAAGTGGCTGGAAATATTTAATGTCTGAGGCTAGAATTTCAGCATCTGGAAGAGCACACTTCTCCCGTGCTTACACAATGGACGTAGTAAAGGTTATTATCTGAAAATCTTGTTGTACACAAAAAGTACACAAGTAAGCAATACCCTAAATATTACTGTACAGAAATTTAATAAAAAAGGATCAACCTTGTAAGGACAGTGAAAAAGTTTGGGATAAAACTAGAATCATAGAATCATTCAAGTTGGAAAAGACCTCTATTCACATCCCTTCAGGCTGACGTGGGTTTGCAAGCACCTTAATCAGCCTTCTATGATATCCTTGCCATAACTAAATTAGAGGAACTTTTTGGGCAGAAAGTTCTTGGAGAAAAAGACACCCCTATTCCTTCTAAACATAGGTGTCTGTAACAGATTAGCCATAAACTGACCTTAAAATAGCAGGAATAGCTTCGATCTTTTCTTTTTGCCAATCACACTCCTTGCCAATTGACTGATTTACAAGGCTGTCTATGAAAACGCCTACCTGCCAGGAAATTTGTTAAGTAATCCAAAACTGGTCAACTTAGTAAGAAAAGAAATAGATAAATAAATAAATAAATCTGCAATTGGCCAAAAAGAGTTTACATACGAGTACAGCCTCCTTCTTCGAAGTTGTAAAATCCATGAGCACAGCGGTCACACTTCTTCCCTGTCACTCCTGGCTGGCAATAACACTGCCCATCTCCATTGCAGTCAAAGGACTTGGAACCAAATGAGTTGCAGTTGCAGGGAACACATCCCCTTGAAGACTGTAAGCCAAATGTTTCAGGCTGCCACCGAGAAAGGAAGAGCAATTAGTACATAGAAGGATTACCAGGAGAAAAGAGGAAAAGCTGAGGGTGTACGGAGACCAGGGTGATTTTTTCCTCTTGAACACTGAAACGCTACTCTTAACAAATAGAATTATAGGAGTAAAACAGGGGGTAAGGGCACTATATGCCCTACGCAGATGAAAAAGAATAAAAACTTCAGAATGTTACCTAATGTTATAATGAACGTTCCATAGGCAACACACCTCCTATGAGGCTGTTTCCTTAAATACAATTTCAATGAGAAGGTGTCTATGTATAGTCTTCAGACTGGCTTTCAGATACTTTTCACTTAACCTAAATGAAATGATGGAGCCATACATTGGTGTTTGGCTTGTAAGATTATGTTAGGTAGAGTTGATTTCTAGGAGAATGAATTCAAATTCTTAGCTATGAATTGACATTGATTCAACCAAACTCTACTTGTTCAGAGACTCTCTATCTCCTTTGACCATAGGCAACGGCCATATACAGTATTCTGTAACTCGAGGGTGTTTCTTCTGAATAATTCTTAGGAATAACTTCAGAAGAATGTGGATAGAATGCATTTGTTTGCATTACAAGCAAGTAATGGGAATTGCTTATTTTTGAGACAAAAACTGTCTTTGGCGTAAGCGTAAGACTGGGATAATGACCCTCTTTTTCTCTTCTTACTATTTTCATTCTTTGACTTTTTTTTTTTTCTTGCATTCAGTATCATAAAGTTCCTCCAGAACCACAGCAGATGTCATCAATTATAGTAATAAACTTCCCTGTTAACTCCAATAGCGGAATGCAGAAAAGTATACTTGTAAAGAAGGGAAGACATCTTTATGTATATACTGCAGTATGGACTTCCTCATGAAGCTTCTAACCTACAGACTGTATGGTTATTACAGAGGCCCCTAAGAGCACACTGTACTTGATATTTACTTATTTATTTTTGAATTCAGTCTTGAGCTAGTGTGATTTGAAATGGGATTAGTTTTCTACTTTTTTTTTTCCTCACAATGATGATTCTCAGAGAATACTGAAATCTAAATCCTGTTACTAGCTTAACCTGAATTTGATATTAAAACATTCAATAGCAAAAATCTATCAGAAAGTTTGCTAGGAAAGTAAAATGTTAAAAATGAGATATTAAAAAATAAATTAAATCAATGCTAATGAATATGAATGGACTGAAGTGGAAGATAAATACCTTTACCATGTACTACTGTGTGACCCAGACATGTGCTATTTGGTTTTTACCTAGTCTAGATCTGTACAATTTTTTCAAGTTTGCACTGTACAGACTTACATTTTACATGGATTTGCTTCCACAGTTGAACACGCAATTTCCTGTATAGGTGAAATCCCAGAGAATTCAGCAGGTTTCCACATAAAAGTTCTCAAACCTGAGCTCTGAGATTAATATTGAGGTTCCACATTCCCATAGAGAATTGACCGACATGCATCAGAATACAGGACCACACATACCACATACAGCCAGAATTTGGCCTGAAGACTCATATGAAACTAAGCAAATGCTTGATTATACACATAATAAGGAATAACCCTGATTTCATTTCCAAGTTCTATAATGAAATGTTTTGCCAATTACATGCTTCGGCATGACAAAATACAGCATATCAGAGAGAAAGGAATACTCAAACTCCTGTAATTAAACTCCAATGTTCAATTAAATATACAGACTATCTCTAAAGATTTCTTCTACACACAAAGAAAATCTCAGAACTGCGAATATGCAAAAACCTCAGGACAGACAATCAGATTAATACAGTGAAGCAAACAATGCACAGCATGCAGCTCAGCTCTCAATAGAAAGTTTGATAGGATCTAATAAATTCTGTTTATAAGGGTGAAAAACAGAAAAACAGTCCAATACACTAGCACTCCACTCTGCATGAAGGAAGAAAAGATCACTAGCATGCTGGGTTGTATTCTGTGATGAGCTCTGCACAGTGAAAAACATTTTGATCAGTCATGCAGACCCCCAAGATAAGTCTCCACATTGAGCCCTCAGCAAAGCTTGTTTATACACAGAAACTCTGAGAATCACATCTACTGAACAATGGATAAGATCCTGGATGACAACAAAGAAACACAATACATTTTCTGAGTATTGTATTATATTGTGTCCCTGCACCAGCGTATGTTGAGTATTTGTGTGGGCAATACAGTTATGTAATTTATGTTAAATAAGTAAAAGCTCACATTCTCCAAAGGAATCCATACAAGCAAAGAAGGCATGAATCCTGGAGCCTGACTGAGGAAGACAAAACACTGCCAGGTACTTTTCAAACAAGATGTCTTTGGTAGCAGGGGAGAAAAAAGAAAAACAAACAAACAAACAAAAAAAAAAAAAAACACATACTTAAAACACTGCTCAGTTAGAAGCAGTTGCATCATAACTACATCATGTTAGGATGTAAAAGAGTTTCTTTACTGGTATGTGATAAGCAATAATGATAAGTGATAAACAATGAATACTTCTATTATTTTGGGAATTGTATTCAAGTAATGTGCACTTGGCCTGGTTAAAAATAAAAAATGTCTCAAACTGTCCATATTCACAAGTGAGAACTTTAAACGTGTCATGTTTGATATTTCAAGGCTAGATCTTAACTCTTTGCCTCTGGGGCTGATTCTTCTCATGAACTTGTAACTTTGGTTCTTGAATCATTAGAGGAGGAAGTTTTGCTCTACTGAAGGCCATGAATATCCCACTGATTTCACTCATGTATGTACATCACCCATACATTTTATGCATACTATTGTTGATTGTGCTGCTTTTGGACTCATTCTGGTATTTGACTTTGGCCTATATTGCTATCTACACTATGCCAAACCCTGGATGTGGGAAAGTACCCTGAACGGCAGCCTGTTTTCTGTGCCTGTGTGTTCCTTGATAAGTTAATGTATTGTAGCACATTTATTTAAAGGGAGAAAACAAACAAACAAACAAACAAACACCACACCACAAGCAAATATGAGGTTTCAGCCCATGCAATGCACACAGTTTCTGATTACCGGAGTAGCAGGCCGGTAAGCACCCCGTGGGCACCCACTGGCACTGCTGAAGCCCCATCTGCGAGGGGGGACTCGGATCTGCTGACTGCTTCGTGCATTTTCTTTCAATTTAGGCACCTGTCTGCTGATTTCACAGCGTTTGCCCATGAATCCTGATTTGCAGATACATCTTCCTGACATATCACATTGCAGTGACATGGATCCTAATGCACTGCAGGCACAGGGTATACAAAACAGCTTTTCTGGGGCCCAGAAGTAGCTGGGCTTTAAGAATGGAAAGTAAACACTGTTAGAAAGTGCAGGCAATGAAACTACACCAAATAAAAGAGTACAGGAATAAAGGCAATAGTAAACAAAGATTAATTCCAAGCAACAGCCAATATTATATTAACAAGTTTGATATATTGTATATGTACGTTATACTATGTGTGGCAAATTCCATTGATACCAATGATTTGGTATCAAAACAGATGCCAGAAGAGAATGTTCTCCCCTGGGAAACCACGTCAAAAATTATGCAGCTTAAAGGGTGAAAATTATCCTTGTGGTTTTTACACAAATATTGTGTATATGTACAAATATATGTGCTTTAAATATGCACATAAATATGTGCATAGGGTGTTCTGAGGGCAGGGCCTAATCCATGAGTCCTCACACTGAAACAGAGAATCATACAGGCACTTATAAAATATTCCTTAGCAACCTAAAGAAATCTCTCCGTGAAAGTTCATGAAAAACATTTTTCTTTTTGCAGTGATTTATGTGACAGCAAAACAACATCAAGGCAAAAGGCATTTTCACCAAAAAATATGCAGTATTTGGACAATACAAAAAGAACCCCTGAGAAAAAAGAAAAAAGTAAAAGCATAATATTCACAGCAGGAGTAAACGAGCTTTCTGCTTTTTTGAATACCAGATGCTATCAGATATTTTGCAACTTTTTTCATGGAGAGATTTTTCCCCAGAGCTGCAATACTTTTAACTAATTTATTTATATTGAACATTCAAAATATGAAATGTACATACCATACATAAAAATGTACTTATATGTATAGTGAGGCTTAAAATATATTCATTGCATACAAAAGGAGATTTACTTTTGTTCTGTGTTTTGTTCTTAAAAAGCTTTGAAAAACGTTTTAAAAACAGCCATTTTATCTTTTTTTTTATTTCTCTGTACGTAAGAACAATTCCTATCAGTTCTTATCCTTAAAAAAATCAACAAAAAAGAAAAGGAATCCAAAACCAGACTGTACTTGGTTATGCCAAGCAGGGAAGCAAACTTAAACAAAACATCACTCCTCATCACTCACCTTGCACACATCACACCGGCGACCAATCACGTTGGCTTTACACTCGCACTGGCCTGTCTTGGAGTCACAGATCTCCGAGATGGATCCATTGATGTGGCAGTGGCAGGCTACAGACAAATAAGGAGGAGCTGTTAATGTATTTCCGGAACACATATGCTACTGAAGCTAACTAATAGCCAAACGTCTACCATGCAGCTTTTGCCACCCTGAGGAACCCAAGAAAGCAGGTCTGAGGAAAGCAGGAAGGCTTCACTCTCATACTATGACAATAAACGTTTACCTACTCACAGTAGCGTAGAATTGTGCTCCAAATTATTGCCCTGAGAATTTTTGCTTTGACTTCATAAAACAACCTGTTTTCTATGCACCTATCAGATCAAAAGAGGATGTTCAGAGAACATTACTGAGTGTGTAATGAAGAAGTAAAAAGGTTTCAGAAGAGTAACAACTTTGCCTTTACACACTAAATTTCAGGGCAAATGGGGTGATGGGGAACAAGGGGTGCTCTCAGTCTTAGGACAGCCAGGTCACTGTCCCAAAACTTGCAATGGGCAGGGTGGCACTGAGGAAAAAAGGGGCATGGACTCTTCCACAGGGTCTGTATGGGATTTAGCTATGGTAGATGGGAGTGTTACTGCTGCATCGGCTGGTCCTGCTGCACGGGAGTTCAGCCCATGTCCATGTGCTGGGTAGGAAGAGAAGGAATGAGAAGAAGGTTGCCTCCAGGTGCCTGGTTATGGAGCAGTAACATCCTCACTCAAACCCCGGGCTCTCTGTCACAGGCAGGACCCTGGAGTACAGCTGAAAAAGAGACCTGAGCGTTACCTGCTCCAATACCTGACCAGTACCTCTGCCCCTGCAACAGCATCAGAGCTTGCAGAGGAAATGTAACCCAACTGACCAGCCTAACTTGTCATAGAACTTGTCTAAGGATTTAAAACAGCAGTGAGAAGGAACTGCTGTTTGTTAAGGGGGAAAAGAAAAAACAAAACAAAACAAAAACAAACAAAAACAAACAAACAAAAAAACAACACTGCTTTTGGCTCCTAAATGCTCATGTTTTGGGAGAAGAGAAATATTTGGGAAGCTTTCTATCACCCTTTATGCCCTTTGAACACAATTCTTTTGGCATGCAGAGATTAGAAAAATCCCTTCAGCACTCACAATACGGAAAGGAGGGACACGACCGTGTGTCATAGCAACTCTGACTATACAGGCACCAATTCCATTAGCAGGAACTAGTTCCTGTGTGTCCTTTTTTTCCCCAGAGGGGAATGAATCCACATCTCTATATTTATTACTGATCTACTTTGTGAAACAGGCTGCAATCCAGATTTCCCTTCTTGCAGTGCCCTGACATGTGTTGGTCTTTTTCTTAACCTGACAACTTCATTTTAAGAAACACTTGAGAGCCTCAACAGTTAACACATGGTGGTCACATACTTGCATGTCACAAGGTGCCACTAGAGACAAAGCAGTTGTTTTTTTTCTATATAGAGACTATTACAAGAGGATATTCCTCATAACTTCATTGGACTTACTATACTGTGAATTGAAAGGATCTTTTTTCTGGTTTTCCCCCCACTTTTGAGGTATTATGCACAAGCTACTTCTTTTGAATGAAGGTGACTTTATGACTTGCCAGTCTGTTCACGACCTTATTTCTCAAATATTTTCAAAAAGATATCTCATATCTTTGAGAGCACATAACAACAATATAATAACAAAGACAAACATACAATAAACTAAAAAGAAATAAATAGAAATATTTTGGGCTCTCTTCTCAGCCTGGTAGCGATGTTCACCTCTTTCATCCTGCATGCAGCCCTATTCCTTACCAACTACCATAATATTTATGTTTTAAAACTACTGATAATCCGAACTGTGCACAGCAATGACTATTACATATACACATTTAGAGTATCTTCCTAATTACAATGGTCAACAGTGAAAGATGATGTGTAAGCCCAAACACACAAAAACACGATTATCAATGCAAATTAACAGCTAGTAATTCACCAACCTTTTCATACAGACCTCAAAAACCTAAGCCTTTCTATTTTGAACCTTTTCACTTATCAGGAATATGAAATCACAAGAATAATAAAACATACTGTTTTTATAAACTGAGTTTAATATTATATATTACTCCAAATGACATATCATATATTCTTAATATAATTGTTATATATTCTTATAATACAATACAAAGAAATTTGTCTTACTCTCTCCCAAAATGACACTGGTTAAGACCCGTCTTATTCTCTCTTGATTTGTATAAATATTTATGAGTCTGTATTTATAATCAACCTACACACTTATTCCCCTCCATAGTTGTACCTATGCACTGGCACATAAACACACTTGGATATTTCCTTTAATTTATCTCATGTCACCTAGCTCTACTACCATCAGCACAACCTCTAGCTATTTGCTTCAGCACACTGTGCTGTTTCACACCAAAAAAACAACCTACAAGAATCAAATCAAATAAGCCTAGGACATTTGCTCCGTGCTCTTAGATTTATTATTTTGTACAGATACACCAAGAAATTCAGAAATGCTATGGTGATATAAAGTTGTACTGTCATTTGAAATGGTTAATGCACATGATGATGGCACTGTACTGAGAAAGAGCAAGGAACATTTCAAACAATAATTTGAGAGCAAAATTCATGCTTTGCAATACTCTTGGATTTGGCTTTTTAATAAGGAATGAAATTGAA
This sequence comes from Cygnus atratus, assembly GCF_013377495.2. Lineage (NCBI taxonomy): Eukaryota > Metazoa > Chordata > Aves > Anseriformes > Anatidae > Cygnus > Cygnus atratus. The sequence goes on along the minus strand of NC_066364.1, from coordinate 58,102,453 downwards.
AACAACAAAGTAAAGGCACAGTCCCTCTGATATTGTAGCTGCAGGGCAAACTTCATGAAAGTTGGCAAAGGAAATAAGAAAATCATATGCAAAAAAAGAAAACCCACATGAAAGGCACAGAGTAGATGAATGCAAGGTAACTGTGAGCACAAGGCTATGAATACATTATAGGGCTCTCTTTGTCAGTGATACTAACAACAAAAGCAAAGCCTGTAATTCTACATTAAATATGTATTTATTTTTAATACTTTTTATTTTTAATTGTATGCTTTCTGAACTCTCCTCATATTACATCTCTCCCATGCAGCTGCCGCTGCTGTAGAAATGTTCAAAGTAACAGTCCTGTCGATGCCTCAGGAATGGTGACAAGCTACTGGAAACTATGATTTTTGAAATGCACTGTTTTTTAAATCACATTACGCACTTAACACCCTAACTTATATGACACAATTCGTCATAAATTATTAACTAATGCAGAGATTGTCCAACTTTTATCCAACACTGTATTATATAGCTACAGAAAGCATTTACACAGGTATGTGTATCCATGGCCGCCTACCATTTTACCTATATCAGTGCTTATTAGCCTTAGCTGAGAAACCTGGCTATGTTCTGCATCTCTGTGACTCCCATCTAGTCTTAGGTGGTCCAATGTTACCTTGTATTCTGAGTATCAAACTGCGACCCACTAGTAGAGCAAATCTTGGAGATGGATGCCAGTGGATCAGACTTCTGTGCTTGCAACATACCCTGCAAGAAGTAGTCCCTGAGTTCCTACACACACAGCAATAAGACAGTGCTTATTGCTGATCTTTACTGGCATAATTTTATCCTGATATTAAACCTTTGTACTCAATAGAGTGGCTCTGCATTTATTCCAATGAAAGAAGAGAATTAAAACCTAGTGACAGTGAAATAAAATACTCTGCTCTTTCAGGAGATCTTATAATCTGTTTTATTCCATTCCTCAGAATGAGGTGGAAGCATATGTGGATGTTTTTAAGCTAAAAGCACTTGTTCTGCTTAATAGCTGTGTTCTGAATTTTGCCAGCTAGGACTCAGTGGGAGATACTGCCTCCTACAGAAGCAAAACCTCCTGCTCCTACATGTGCTCCATGATTTCTTGTGATCACAGTGTGGAAAGCTGACTCTGGAGCCGGGGCTTATACTTTAACAACATGGTACCACTTCACTGAGAAATGGTAGCTTGTTGCAGTGCCAGGAATCCTTCTCCACAGCACCTTAGAAAATTCAACAGGACCTAGTAGACTCAGCCTTGCAGGAGAGGGGAGAATCGTGTCCTCTAAGAGGCAGCAGCTTCTAACACTTACTGATGTCATGCGGGTGGGAAGGAAGTCCCAAGTTTTGCCAGATTTGGACCCTACAGTAACTGAAATATCCTTCCCTCCTCCCTTCCCTCCTATCTTTCCCTCCTCCTTTCAGCACCAATCTCACTAGTTAACGAGATTTTGCTGACTTAGAGCATTTCTATTTATTTGTATTTATTTTTGTAGATTTGACATTTAGTATAACCTTTTGCATCCATGCAGCGCTCCGTTCTCCTAGGTTTGTTCCATGTCTGCTTCATTATTGCTTCAACTACAGCAGGAAGCTTTGTAATAGGTTCTTCCTTCTATTTATTTTGAAATCTCCCTTTCCAAATGCAGATGCAGGTAAAGCAGTATTATTAGAGGTGTAAGTATACCATATCATTTCTCCTGTGCACGCATACAGAGGTGCATTCTTCCTCTCAGGAACACAGATATAGAATAGATCAATTCTGTCAGAAACAGTAAAAGTTCATGACTTACGTTGACAGTTCCTTGCATCAAGAGCATTGCCAAAATATCCATCAGCACACCTCTCACAATATTGGCCTGTTGTACCTGGCTTACATATCAGGCAAGCACCAGACAAGCTGTCACAGCTGCCAGGAACAGAGAAGTCAAGGTTGTCATTACACTGGCATGGTCGGCATGATCCCCCTGGTACTAGAGGTTGTCCAAAATAGCCTTCTGCACACCTAAGGTAAAAGACATCACAAGTTAGGACCGTTAAGTAATCCTCTCATTAGAAATATTTAATTTTGTTGCCTCACTAATCACTAAAAATTATTTGATCTTCCTTCAAATATTTCTTAAGTGTCTTTTTTTCTCTCCCTCCTTCTCCTTCTTAACAACACTGTAGATACAGTACCAGCTGAAATCCTCCCAGTTCTGCTAGTAATTAGATTTCAGTGGGAGAAAAATCTTGTCACTGACACTGAAGACAAGACAAAGCATAATAAGAAATCTGTCTATTGGCGCTCTAGAGGAATTCAGGTCCATGTTAGATAGGCTTTGTATTTCAGCACATTACGCCTAGATGTTCTGTGTGCATTTACCAGCAAACTCAATGATTTTCTCCCTCCCCTTTAAAAACTCATTTGGTATAGGAAAATAGGTTAGAAAATGATACAGACATAACATTATTTATCTAACAAGACGCTCCCCTAAGCCTTCCCTTAATCTACTGCATGGTCATTTAATTAATGGATTACTTTACAACTGCTAATTGCATAGGCAGGTAGCAAAAAGATTCTTTATTATCATAGGAGCTATGATGGTGTGTCCTATACCTTTCATATTTTAACAGAGATGTTTAGAAATATCACCTTCTTTTCCACCTTGCCTACCAGCAATTTTCTGTGAGTACCATATAAAACAGGTTAGTGAATCTGACTGAACATGAGTGTGTATTTAGAGCAAATTTCTACTCATCTCACAGCCTATTTCCTATTTATATTCTGGTCTGCTTTCGCTTTCTATTACATGTGCTCACACTTCACAGTAAGAGCAACTTGTAGACAGTGAAGAAAAAGAAAAAATACTCAGTTCCAGCTAATGAAGTTATTCATGTTCATCTCAGATGAACTTCAATTAGCGTAAAGAAGACAAAGTACATAAACTACATGTAAATTAATGTTTCCTACTATATTAAGTAAGTTCAAACTCAGCTTTAATGTACACAGATATCTCCTCTGCTTTGTAATAGTACTGGGTGGTAGGGTTGAGAAAGGATTTTGGGTAGCATCCTAAAATGGAAACACAGAGCTCCACAATGCTTTCACTCTCTTCCCTTTATGCTTATCAAGTTAATCCTTTTCCTTGCATCCAGAATATCTCATGAAACTTCCAATTGGATCCCCCAAAAAAGAGCTTGAACATTCATTAAATATTACTCAATATCGTTAGCAAAAATTATAAAAAAGGCTGAGAGACTAGTAAGGAATTTATAGCTAGATCTAGCTGAACATTTTTTTGTAGCAAGATGCTATTCAAGGTAGGATTCTTTCTGTTCTCTAAAAATATCCAAAATGCTGACCACAGATGAATAGGTTATACAAATAATTCAGTGGTTTGGGTGCATATAAGCACTCAATTACATGAATACAATTTTCACAATCTAGCCCACTGTGCTTCACTCCTTTGGCATAGCCATCTATCACAACTTCCTCCCCACAACAACAGTACATCAAAATCTTGTCATTAGAATAATTCATGCATTTTATTTTCAGAACCTGTCATGAATGTAGCCACATATTGCACGCCTTGTATTCCCAGCTAAGAAATAGATATTTCTTCCCTGGATGGAGAATATCTCAGCAATAATAAAAGACTGATTTTAGACTCACTTTTGCCAAAGACAACTTGACTTTTTTTTTCCAGAGATGACGTCTCAATTACAAAGGCTGTGAATCTCTCAATATATGTAACAATTAATAGCCATGATTTAGCAAAGCCTAAAAATAACTGGATAATTGATGCAGAATGTTATTTTAAGTTAGATAAGGTGTAAAGTTCACCTGTGTTTTGCTGAGATCTTTCTCACCGCTTGCAAATTTTGCATAAATCTTTATCTTTTGGTACTACTAATCTATTTAACTTCACTTGATGTCTATTCATTTTCCTCTTTCCCTTTCATTTAGGGGTTACTTCTGTATCTGATAGCATTCACAGAAACTTACCAAGTAGTTCACAGAAAAAATTCTCCAGGGGTTTGTGAGAAATGCACTGCTAATCATTCCACTCTATTAATAGCAGGGGACCTTGATAACTTTTTTTTTTTTTCTCATCAGTTTAGACTTTGCTAATTAAAATTAGCAAAACCCACTGCCATCACATACGTTCTATTTAAACACATACTTATTTCTTGAATCCAGATTCAAGATGATCAGATCTTGAAAGTAGGGGCAAACCAGTTAAACTTTAACAGAACACTGTATGCACATATCTATGTGTAAATTCATCCACTTTTTCTCCCATTTCTCCTGAAACTGGAGGTGAAGGTTAAAAAATCCACTTTCACTATTTTCACCTTTTTTCCCTTAAGGACATTTCTACTTCAGCTACTCTGCCCAGACTCAAAGCATTATATGTTTGGGAAGGTCCATATTGAAAAGACAAAAATTTATGTGGCATGGAAAATTACTTTTATGCAATAGAGAAAACACTTATCTTATAAACGATCACAAAGTACAACAGAACACTCCTGAGGTGAAAAAATACAAAGCAAAGCAAAACAAAACCAAACAGAAATAGGATTAAAAACAGGGAATAAAGACATTCAAGAATGTTTCTGTATTTTTCTCTCTTTCCCTCTCTATGTTCACCTTCAGCCTCAAATGCAGATGTGTCCTGTGACTGTTTTTATTTGGCATAACTGGTGCCAAATACAGGGCTACTATATACATGTATGTGAATGTATGCGTACTGGTTCTGGATGGGATGGAGTTAATTTTCTTCACAGCAGACCATGTGGCGGTATGTATATGCACACAAGCACAGGCTTATTGTATACATTTCTTTATGTTTATTTGGAAAAAACAAAACAAAAAAAAAAAAAACAGCATAGTTGAGACTGAGTTAATTTAGGCTGCAAATACAAACACTTGAAAGTCTGGAAATACTATTTTTACAGTTGCTTTGAAACTTATGTGCATCCAACCTCCGTATGAAACTGGGGAAAAGCCCTGCAGAGAAATAGCGTGTGAATGTGCAGTTAAAAATCTTAACTCAGATGTTACTGTTGTATGACCACCCATAAATATATCTTGCCTTTTCTAATGTCAGAGTGCCTAGCTTTGCAACCTGTAAACAATCCTGCACAACACATTTGGTTTATAAAATCTCCTGAATGTTTGATTTTTTTTTCCTATCAGCACTGCAATACTGGCTTGTATTTCTAGCACTAAGGAAAAAATTACATTAGCTAGAAGCAGCACAAGACTGAAGCCAAGGGACTCACAAGAGACTGTGCCTGGTAGCACTTTGTGCTAGATCTGTGGAACAGTGGGGAGGGGAGGAAGGATGCAAACCAACTCATTCTTCCCACTTCAGTTACACAGACTATATATGCCCTTCTAGGAGGAAAAGGTTGCTCAAACCATATTCGTAAATGAAGGAGTACTAAAGGAGAAGTTAGATTCACCCATTTTGTTTCATTCCCCTAAAGCTCTGGATTCTTGTTTGTATCAAGGCTACATAGTTGGCAAATGCACTGCAAAATCCTGTAAATACGATGGGATCAAATCACGTTTTTGACGCTCATACACCTTCTGCACAGAGTTAGGAGACTGTCTATCCTACCCCATACCCACTGTGAAAGTGGGCAGTGAGCCCACTTTTTATGAGAACATAAATCTCATTTCTTGGGGAAAAGGAAGAAATAGAGAAGCCAGGCTTTCTCTACACTTAAAGATAGCTGGTACCACCCCCCCTCCCCAGTTTATATCTTCAATTATTTTTGTAGAGTCTGTCAGGAGCCAGACCCCTCAGAACTTTGAGCAATTTTGGCAACATTTTTCTGAGAAGTCCAAGTGACAGAAGCAGCAATTTTTTTTGACATTTTACAACTCAAGTGTTAAAAGAATAATAATAAAATCTTATCTCCCTAAGGAGTGAAGGATGATTTTGGAAGCAAAGTAAGTATAGTAATGCATATATTCACTTATATGACACTTTGCACTTCATGATAATTTAGGACTGTCCAGTTAAAGAATCATGTGGCTCAGATCAGTTGTCACTTTGCAGTTGCTAAAATGAACGAGAATTCCATGTAAACACTTTTAGCAATTATACAATCACTATTAATAGCAAAAGGCAGCATGCTTTCTTCTGTTCTTTATTATTGACAGCAGTGGGCATTTCCAAGCAACTTGTTACAACTGAAAGCAAATAGTTCTGCGAGCATTGGAATTAATGGCTTAATTTCCAATGTATTTATATCCTGTGGTTACAAGAGTAAGGTCTGATTATTTGCAGCAGGATGTTGCTGTTCAGCAGTGAGCAATCCCTCAGGCTACAGCAGTGCTTTTTCCTTGCCCTGTGAAAGTTTTCTTATGAGCAGGACATTTAATACTCTTCCTCTCTCTCCTGTTTAATCAGGTGTGAGTTCACACAGTATTCTTTCTCTCCCTTAGCTATGACATGTCCTGATTTATTAACCTCTATTCAGCCACTTCTTCTCACAAAACTTTCAGGAACATTTATTATCATTGAGACCTCCTACCCTTCTGTCAAATTTGATTGAAATTGACCTACAAGTTCAAATGTTTCTGTGGGCAACCAGACAGACATGCACAAAAAGATCACACTAGCTTCATTTCCTTAGGAAATCAGGCTAAAAATCGAAGCCTGCCACTTATTCAGATTTTCTCCTATTGCATCTACAGCCTGTGCTCCACTCAAAAATAGCACTTGTTGCTAATGGAAGCTGTCAATGACCCTGCATTGACAAACTGCCACCAAAGTGCTCTTGATGTGATTTATTCCTGCCGTCATTAACTTCACAGCCCACTAGCTGAAAGAAGGGTGATGACTTCCAAGACAGATGGGAAAAGACAGGCAGAAATAGTACTCAGCAGGAGCAGACTCAGTGATGATGGGTGGAAACAGGTGACAGCCTGCACTCTCACTTTAGGACAGATATAGCACAATAGGGGATTTAAAAGGAAGTAGTTGTAAATGTAATTTGGAAAGACAGGACTAGAGGGTGATTCACAGCATACGACCAGGTTTCTGCTTTCCTGGTTGGCTCTTTCTTTTGGTTCATTCCTACTTTTCCCCATCTCAGCCTGAGTACTGTAAGTCTTCATTTGGAGGCCTTACCTTTCTAGGGTTTATGTTGGAAAATGATGCAAGCAGCTTGTGGAAGTGCCAAATGACAGAAGACCACTAAGATACAGAAATGCCGTGTTTTCATGCCCTACAACTATCTAGCCAGGTGCTAGACAGTTATCTGGCTCCCCCAGTCCCTCTTAAGAAGGTGTCATTCGCAGAGTCACAAGGGACTAGGATCACAGAGCCAAAGCCAGTGCTGATTCATCACGACCTCCAAACAACTATCAGAGGTCCCCTGGCATGCTAACTGCTCTTTAAAGCTGTTCTATCCACATGGAATCTGAAGGGAGGGAAGGGCATGCAGACAGTGACAATATCTCTTGCCTATGTAGTCTCACCTCCTTGTGGAAGGGGGTTCCCAGGAGCTTAGCATTAGCACTTCCACTCTGCTGTTTCACTTAAATTCTGTGTGTGATTCTTTCAGAATAACAGGATACAAGAAGGAAGATGGGGCTATCAAGGGAGAGAACTTTCTCTCTCACTACTAACATGTCACTCAGACCTGTCATAGCCAAAGGAAGACTACACGTGAATGTATATATATATATTTTTAATTTGCCTTTTTGTATAGGTAATAAGAAAGTGTATGAAATATATATTGAGCTTTTCTATGCATTTGACAAAAAGAGGTCCTTTGTTGTCCCTAACACCTAACTTGTTGCATTTGCTAAATAAAGGCTGCAACAGGAAACCAAAGCAACAAAAAAGTAAAATATTCTTTTATAAATAATTAAAACCAACAAATAACTTATTACCAGGATTGTATTTTGGTTGCATATTAACTTTTCAAAAAGAGGCAACAATAATTTATTGAATACTTGATTCACCACACTCTAATCATTCAAATGACAAAAAGAGACAAAATAATTATAAAAATCTCAAAAGGCTTACAGAACAGCTAGAAGAATAATTTTAGAAAAGGATTCATACTTCTCAGCAAATGCTTCTTTGAAGCTTTGCACTTTACCATAAAGCAATAAAAAAAGCACTTTTTTCATGGAAAGGATGGAAACAAGGATAAAAACTATAGAAGCATGTAAATACATGGATGCTATGTCAGAGGAAGATGAACAGGAATTACTTCAGTGAGATTCAGAAGACAGGAATGGGGACAAGAAGGGGAGGTAGCAAAAAGAAAGCAACTGTTCCATGTAATAAACACTTTTGTTTCAGATCTCTTACAACTCAAAGCATCATGCTTACTTACCTTTCACAGCGTGGTCCCATGTACCCAACTGGGCACTCATCGCATATTAATCCATGGCTTCGGTCAAAATGGCATGTCGGGCTAAAGCTGTATTGTTGATATTGGGCAAGAAGAGGGACAAGGAAGAAACATAAAGAAAAGATTGTCAGCAGCATAGTTCTCGTACCACTTCAGAGATCGTTAATTTGCAAAACAGTGCCCAGGAAAAGTGATTCCGGTCTAGTACATGGGGCTTAAGTTTGACTCCAGCAAATAAAATTTGGAATGACTCTGCTATTTCTGCAACACTGAATATAGAGTAACGGATGGCAGCATCCCAATAGCCTGTTATTATGGGACTTGAGCCTGCCACCGAGTGGTCTGGATACCATTAAAAAGGCAGGAATGTACAGCTGTTTGTTTGTGCCCCTGAGGGCCTGGCAAAACAATCTATGCCCGAAATAAATCTTTCTGAAGGACAACTGATTTGAAAGCTCAGTTAACTTTGTGTATAAGGGACTGGGAAAGGAACCCAGTGAACAAGAAAGGGGAGGAGCAAAAAGGGAAATATCTGGCACAGCTTCCCAGCGAGTTCGTCTGAGTAAATCCAGTGCCAATGACCTGATGCACCAGGCCAGACCAGCACACTGAAGCTTACAAATATCCTGCAGAGTAGAGAGCTTTTCCTCTTTGCTGTGCTCTACTTATTTATATATAATATATATTTAAATTATTATTATTATTTTATAAATAGGGATAACATAGGCATTTGCAAGCACCGCCTCTCTGTGACCTTGTTTAACTCCAAACTGTGCTCCTTTGCTTTTTAGCATTTTGCTTTCTACAATCCTTTTCCCTTAACACAGTTCTGTGAGGAAACCTCCTGACACTTCAAAAGACACTGCACAGAAGAGGCAACCTGCTCTTCTATCATTCTGAAGTTATCATTAAAGACAGACAAATATGAGCACCTTTACAGGGCTTCATTTAAATAATGGCAATCAATTCTGGTCAACCAAATAGAAAAAGAAAAGAAAGGGAGCAGGTGCGTAGTGGAGTGACTATTCAGAAGAGGAAAACAAAGCACCTATCTGAAAAGAAAACACTAAAATTATCTTTTGTAACCTAGGAAAATAGTAATCGGGAAGGAATATAATTGCTCTAACAAAGACATCAGTAAGAAGTTATATTCAGGGTAAAAGATCATGCTACAATACTAACGAATAGACATCATCTGACCCTGAATAATTTAAATCAGGATATACAATGAAAGATTCTGGAAAATAATAGACATGGGGAGGCCAGAAGAGCTTAATTAGGATCATGTAACGTGATTACCTGCTGGTGACTGGATTCTGCTACTCAGGAGTCATCCATCCTATGATCTGACCTCAGTTACACTTTCTTCTGCTTCTATTATAGAATAGTTCCATTTATAAATACCCCAATCTCTCATAAGGCAAGCTATCCCATAGAGATAAGAAATCAATAAGAAAAATGTGGGCAGGTCACGTCCAGTAAACATAGTAAGGTATTGGGATTATCCTCTTTCCCATATGGGTTATATTTGTGTTATTTTCAATTAAGAACAGATTCAGGAATGTCTGAAGAGCCAATTGAAAAAATAATAAGTGTTCATTCTATTTTTATATAGAAATGAAAGCAATTTTAAACCAAGGTAGACATTATCCATTAATTTAATCAGCAGCACCTGACTTTTCAAATAGGACCCTGCTTGCCAGTCCCAACCTTGCTCTTTCATAAGAACTACATGGGAAAATTTCATGGAGATGGTATCACAGCTCATTATAGCTTTGCACAAGACTGGCTGTTCTGCAGATCCATTGAGAGCTCTGAAATCAACTACATAAATGGCATAGATAATAATAACTAAGTACTTATTATCACTAAGCAATGATGATTAATACCAGAATTTCCGCATTTTAAGGGTTATGTTCCTATTGTCAATCCACATCTGAACACTAAACATTAATATACTGAGAAATTCCCATTCGCATACTATAGAGAAAATACGTGATAGCAAGGTGAAAAAAGGAGAATTTATCTTCCTGATTTAGAATCTCATTACTTCCTACTAATAAATACTCATTACTCACTAGTAATAAACAAGCAGTGTGTATTTTTCTGTTAAAACAAGTTTCAAAAAAATCTTAGTCCCTCTTGATTCATCATTGCTCTTTTCATAGTTTTACCTAAAGTAACAATAGGAATACCAGTTAGGACACAGGACAGGTGTTAATAGGCAGCATGGGTGTATATATATGATGGGTCTATGTTGGGAGACAGCTTCCTAAAGGCTTACATTTATGTTATAGTAACCACCTTTTTGGAACAATTATGTTAGTGATATTTAGTTAATTCTCCAATGAAATATTAACATTCTGAGAGCAACCGAATTTCCTAGTTCACACACCACAATTTTACTCATTCCCTTCCTGGGCTGAGTGAGATATATTCTATCTCCCATTTCCAGTGATATAACATTCCTGTCAGGGTCTTCATTACACATATTAAATTTATAGCCACTTCAAAAAAAATAGTAATTATCCCAGATACCTATATTTGGTAGGAAGAATTATATAGTAGTATGCCCAATAATTTCTATGAAAAAAATCACATTATTTGAAACGCCATAAAAATTGGAAATGTTAGAACAGTTTGTAAGAGCGATGAATTAATGAGAAGGGAGAAGAAATCAAGTGTGCATTAAATACGCCAATTATAATATGGATATTGTTCTCACTTGCATCATATAAGTACAGACATGAAGATATATGCGAAAAGAAGAAAATATAGCCCAGGATCTAGAAAACAAGCTTAGAAAATTTAATTTTAGTTTCCTGATTTTGCCCAGAGTTGCTTTCTGATATATGGCAAGCCACTTATCACTGCTATACTTTTGAATGCAGTTTCATGATTGGCTTCAGTGATTGTATATATGGAACCTGCTGCCATTAGAAAACAAGAGAGGGAATAAGCAGCAGTTAAATCAGCTTAAGTAAACTATAGAACAACACAATCACCACCACATTTGTAAAATGGATAGAACAGTTCTCCTCCACCTTATGTGGTAGCACTGCAGAGAAAAAGACACTGATAGGTGCTGTGAATAAAGTGAATGGAACCACTACAAACTTCATGAAGGTATAAGATATTGTTATAAAAGACAGCACTAGCTTATTTATATATGTCAGAGGTTCATTTTACAGACAATATTCTCTGTGCACCAGATGTCTATTGTTAAGTATAAAGTTCTACAGATGCCCTGTCATTCCATGTTAGGAATTAAATAACACATGAGTTAGAATCTATGGGCAGATATAAATTTGTAAGTATTTAATACAGAAATTAATAACTTGATAGGTTGTTAAGAAATAGCATGACATATACTATATCTGCACAGTGATATGAGCTTGGTGGAAATTTATTGATTTTTCATGTGAAATAATTTGTGTTGTTTACTTATATTATTCCTAGCACACCAAGCACGCTGCCTTATAACAGTAAGGTGGAAAAAGGACTATTTTAACAGTCTTCAGAGAACATTTTAAGTATTTAATAAATTTGTTTATGAGGAGGAAAAAAAAAAGCAAATTCTATAACTGTAAAGTCACAATTGCTTAAGCTTTATAGTAAGAGTTCTACAAAGCCTGTGGATGTTGTTCACAGATTTGCTGTTGTCCATTCCAGAAATAAGAAGCCACTGTATCCATCTTAGAAATATGAAGCTATTGTACAGTTCTAATACAGGGCTAAACTCTGCAGAGTTCAGGAATCCCACAGTTTCACAGTTCAAGAACATTTATATACTGTTTGTTTTGTACCTGTGCTTTTCAAGAAATCTAAATATTAAAGAGGGAACTCTCTAGTTCAGTTTCAAAAAGGAAAAGAAAGCAGACAACTCTGATGAATACATAACAGAGGTCTCCAGGCATTTTACCAATAAAAACCTGAATTCAATCTATTTGACTTGATTTGTTGCACATCTGTACAAGATATAAATGTGATATTGTTTCTCCTGCTTTTTCAGTACAGCATTATCAAACAATAGGGAGAGAATTAACTAACTATGCAAGGAAATTCTAAAATGTGAAAGCAACGAGGACGTCAGAGGAGCCATGCCTGAGCAACAGACATAAACCGAAGAAGATCTAATAAAACCAGCTGTAGGGATCCCATCTTACACACCCCTAAAACTCCTGCCCATAAGTGGTCAGATTATTCCTTCCCTGATCAGTAAAATTTTAACATGACACAATGCAATTGTATGCAATAGAGTTAGCCCGAGCTACTGAAGATTAAAAATTGGTTCAGCTGTGCCTCTGGCTGGCATGCTGCCATTCAGATGATGCTCTCTTCTTTACTTGCATCTCACAGAGCCCTGTCTCTGTGGGGTGTGGTAGCCACACATTTTTTCCTGTAAACTTTAAGAAAAGCTCTGAAACACTGGGTTTCACTGGCAGAATCTGACTTCTGTCTCAGAAGTATAGGGTGAAGCATAGGGTGAAATAAAAGATGCAGGGCTGAAGGGAAGAAAAAAAAAAGTGATCAGGTGGATACATCAGCTCTTATGACCACTTAAACTTTTAAAGTGTTTGTGAAGTGCTTGGGGTGGGGCAGCCTCTGTGCATAGACTATTATCTTTCAGCACAATCATACAATCCTTCTGAAACACATGTGGACTAAAAATGATTATTATTACTATTTTTTTTTCAAAAGGAAGCCACAACCAATTTACAGTTGGCACTTAGCAAGTGTTACAATTTCAAACATGTCAGAAGCATACTTAACAGTTCCTGATCTTCCTGTGGAATTATATGAAGTGTTCCAGCTCTTCTGTGTAGTCTGGTTATATTCTACTTGCACCAGGGCTGGATACCATAAAGCCATGCTAGATGGCATAAAACCAAATGGCCTAAATCAAATGGCCACACATAATTTCAAATTTTTGTGTAATGGAAAAGAAAAGAAAAGCCAGAGAAGATCCAGAACAGTTTTCCTTAATTACACTGCATCAAATGATTTTGATATTGTTATTTTCCAGATACTGAGTGGGACAAAACTAGTTTAAAAACATTCAAGACACTTGGTATGATATTTCTCACAAAACTATAAGCAGTAAGAAGCACAAATTTTTGTAATGAAGGAAATTTCTTCTTAGAGTTTTGATTCATATTTCACTATTATTTTTACTTAATAAAACAAATCTATAGTGATTATTCTCAGATAAGTTGAGAAAATATTGTGACTACCAAAATCTAAGGCTGAATCCAGGCTACAAATGAATCAACATTATAACAGAACCACAGAACGGTTTGAGTTGGAAGGGACCTTAAAGACCGTCCATTTCCAACCCCCCTGCCGTGGGCAGGGACACCTCCCACCAGACCAGGTTGCTCAAAGCCCCATCCAGCCTGGCCTTGAATGCTTCCAGGGATGGGGCATCCACAGCTTCTCCGGGCAAACTGTGCCAGTGCCTCACCACTCTCACAGTGAAGAATTTATTCCTTATATCCCATCTAAACCTACTCTCTTTAAGTTTGAAATCATTACTCCTTGTCCTATCCCTACACTCCCTGACAAAGAGCCCCTCCCCAGCTTTCCGGTAGGCCCCCCCCTTTAGGCACTGGAAGGCTGCTATGAGGTCTCCCTGTAGCTTTCTGTTCTCTAGGCTGAACAACCCCAACTCCCTCAGCCTGTCTTCACAGGAGAGGTCCTCTAGCCCTTTGATCACCTTGTAGCCTTCCTCTGGACTTGTTCTAATACTTCCATGTCTTTCTTGTGCTGGGGGACCCAGAGCTGAATACAGTATTCCAGGTGGGGACTCTCAAGAGCAGAGCAGAGGGGAAGAATCACCTCCATCAACCACACTTTGATGCAGCCTAGGATGTGATTGGCTTTATCAGTCAACATTATCACTGAATGTTGACTAGAAGAAAAGAAAAATTATAAGCAGAAAAAATAACAGTCTTATCTGATAAACACAAAGTGATTTTTAAATCAATTATGTAAAAAAAAAGAAATCTTATATCAAATCTGCAAATTTAACTTTAAAACTAGAAAAAAATACTTTGTAAAGGAGGACAGAAAATCAAACACTCATTTTTCATTCAAAGGAAAAGGCAGTTATCCAGAATTTTAGATTGTTCTTCCTAGCCTGCTCTTGTCTAACTTTAGTCTCATTCTTTGCCTCCAAGCAAAACTGAACACTCTATACAATTGTAAAATGAGAATAAAAGCTTATATTGCAGAATATATTTTTTGGTCAAAACACAAACAACCTGTAATGTACATAAAATAGTATAAATTTAAAATGTATACAATTTAGTAAGTGAAATAGTGTAATATATGATAAATATATATCTTACTTGTTAGAGGGTATATTTAGTGGGCAAGCACACAGCTGACAGTCTTCAGCTGTCCCTTTAGTAGGATCACCATAGAAACCAGGAAGACATCTATCACAATACGAACCACCTGTGTTGTGTTTGCAGTCCTGAATAGAAGATGAAAAGTACAAATTCACAATTAGAGAACATTCACAATTAGACAAAGACCTTGAAGGTCATTTATCTAACCTATCTTCTCAACTCGATTGTAAGAAATCTGCAAGGTACATTCTGATTTTCTGTTGTTAGTTGAGAACCAGTTCTAGAGACTAGCTATAACAATTAGTGCTTTACACACATTAGGTATTTATGCTCTCTTAGATAAGTTTTCTGTAAAACATAAAGAAATGTTCCAACATGCAACTGCCAAGTATTGTTTTAGCTTGCTTAAATAAAAGCAGCATTTAGAGAATCACAAAACAGGTTCAGTATTGCAGTCTTGCAACAGCCTAATTTTTTTTGACAAACAGTTTTCAGATGCTGATCTCAGAATTACAGCTTAGACGATATGCTTTATAAAAAATAGATTATTATGTTTCACATTTAAGTGCATTAACTCATTTTAAAAGGTATATGGCTAGCAGCATATTAAATATATTTGAGTAGCATACTAAATATTCTAAATGTGAAGAGTAGTAAAGCCTTAACTGTTTAATTAATACTTGTTTGCTAGCAAACAGTCCAGACTCTATTTTATGGTAGAAACAAGGACAAGTATACTGTATATAGGGCCTTACTCATCAGTAGCTTTTCCTGCATGTGATTGGCCTTCATAATACAAGACAGTTTGAGAGAGATATGAAACATCCAATGCCTAAAAGTGGCAGCAGTAGGTCTCTATTTCTGTATATAGCCTTTGACGTGATCATGATCATCATTAAATGATTTTTTTTTTTTTGGCAGAATGGGAAGTGGTCCTCTGAGAATAGGCTTCCCATGCTGACTTCTAACAACAGCTGCTTCGTAAATTTTAAAGAAAAATTATCCCTTCTACTATTCTTCTTCACCACATAGGATTAAAAATCCTAAATAATTTGGCAGAACACATCACAGGCTCAGTAAATTAGTTCTCTGGCTTAGGTTTTTTTTTTTTTTTCTTCTCTCCACATTTTAGCACACTGGATTATTACTTTGAATGTTATTTGCTACAAGATGGCCAAGTGCAGCCCTTACGAAGCATGAAAACAGAAAGAAGCAGAAACGTTTTTGACTGTTAAATTACATCTTGATGTGCTTGGGTATAGATTGAAAAGGCACGTGACAACTCAAAAAGGCCAACATGAAAGCCATGAGATAGATTTTTATTTAATGGGGAATGTTCTGACCTGATTTAGATAATGCTTAAGGCTCCAGATCAATTGTAGAATTTCTGTTTCACCCTAAATATTTCCCTAAGATGCTCCTTTAGCATTCTTGACTTTTGTTAACATGTAAATATTTCCAAACTCATGATCTTATTAAAGCAATTTTAAAGTACTCTTCAAAATGTTTTTATAGTTTACAGTAAGTCATGTATATGGTACTGATTGACATTTAACAGCATTACCACCTGAAATACATAACATATCCTCAATAAAGGATAAATAATGGCACTGCCCTAAGGAACACTGGTTTATTTATTTATTTATTCTTTCTGCCGGATTTTCCAGGATTACAATGAAGTTCTTTGCATTGTGCTCTGCAGAGCTGGTGCCATACATTTGAGCAGCTGAATAAGCCCAATACCATTTTCAGTCATAAGCACACTGGAGTCAGAAGTATCTGTCTCCAGAAATGCTGTTTACTTCTAAAGGGTGCATTCTTATTGCTTGTGTGTATACAATCAACATATCTTTGAAATGAAAGCATTAGTCACCATATTAAATTTTCACATATTTGGTAGATTGTCTGTTAATACCAACTATTGAGACCCCCTAGTCAAACAAAATTATGGCTTTAGTACCTTCAGCTGGGCTAAATTCTACTTCATTAGGTCATTTAAGTCTACTTGATTGTTACTTCAAGTGCGAATATTCAAAAAGAATCTACAGGCCATACTTAAAAAGGAACTAGGAACATTAAGGTACGCTTTTAAAAGATGTGACAAAAATAATTTCAATGTTACAAAAGAAAAATCCTTTACAATTCAACTTTTTTAAAGCATTATGTCAAATTATTTGTACTTTTCCTGAAAAATAATGGATTCTTCTTTTGTGTTAAGTTTAGATTTAAATGCCCTCAGAAATATCTTTATGCAGTTCATATTCTTGAAAAACATTTATGTCAAAGATGCTATTAAAGTGAGGGGAGCTAACATGCTATTTTAAAGCTTACAGATTGGTATTTGCAGCTGCTTCTTTTTTAAGTTAAAAAAAAATACACAAACACACAACAAAAACCCATTTTCTGAGAAAACAATTCACATTGCAAAGAGCTGACCTTCTCTTTGAATAATTTTCTAAAAATATAACTCTAGTACATTTCCATGTACTAATTCTCCTTAATCCAGTTCTCTATATCTACTTATTTCTTAACTGTAACTCTAAATTAAAAAAAATATAAAAAAGGAACAAAACACTCATATAGTGCCAAAATCTGCGCATATGTTGTACTGTGTATATGTTAGAGTTGGGCTGAGAAATAACAATCTTGTGTGGTCCTACTTTTCTGCCTGAGCCAGTCTCAATTTTACTGGACAAAGAACAAGAATTATATAGTACATGGATGTGGCATACTTTGCCTGTTCCTTTCAGTGATGCATTAAATTTTATGTTCATTTGCCAAATTTCTAGATCACTTTAAGTACTGAAATAGTTGAATTATTAGCCCTTCTGAAGACATTATCAATACTCATGAAAAATTTGTTTTCTTGATATCAATTGGTTGAATCTCAATTTGAAACATGCAAAATATACAGCCGTGGTTTTAAGCATGATCCAGTTTGAGTAATATCTAATTACACTGAGATTATTTCCTTAAAAGGTGCTTAAGCCTGTGAAGTCTTAATTTCATGTTTGTATGAACATTCATATTTTTCTGTGTGTCATGAGACTGGCTGTAAAGAAGATTATGATCAACTGTCCTTAACTTGCCCAGTACATTATATACATGTTCCCTTAGAAATACAGTTGGTTCTAACACATTGATTCATTGGTTTTGGTAAAATCAATGCTCTGTTCTATAGACCCTTAGATTTTTATGACCAAGAACTAGTTTATTCTCATATGTTTATGTCATCAAATTACAGTGACTAGATCTCAAATTACTTTGAATGCATAATTTTTCTGGACCTATTTCATATCCAAATACCAACAAACTTCACTTAGACAAACTTAGAATAAACCAGACTGTGAATTTTATTTTCTTTAAAAAACTTATGCATGGATCAGACCTTCTTGCCTAAAGATTTTATTACTGGTGTCCTGGAGTGCATTTTTCACCACTTCCTATTGAGCTGGCTCTCCCAGTTTGGAAGAAACCAAGTGGACATCTGTGCACCCAGTGTCAGGGAACCCTACATTCACTGAAAACCTCCTCTGCTTACCTGGGTCTGCATATGAAAGTATGAATATAGAGAGAAACATTCTGAATAGAAGGCTAGTGATAAAATTAGAACTTTAATCAATGAGTATGACAGAGTCCAACACAGGGCTTTGGCATGTTGCTGCCCTATCTCAGGTTATATCTATCATGGATATCAGGGAAGATACTAGTTAAAGAAAATGAAAACATATGCCTATGTGCCTATTTTGGTATATTTCCTAGTCATGTAGACCAGAAAATTTTAGTCTCTCTTTGAGAGCATGAACGTGTTCTTCTAGCATTTTCAAGCCACTGTGATGTCTAGATTTCATGACCAATTCCCTTTTCTGTTGTTACAAATGCAATCAAGAGCAATGCACAGGCTTTATATTTTCACCTGTGGTATAGCCTGTACTGCATTTAGCTGAGGATCCATCATTATGTTACTGTGTAAATGAAAATGTCGCTCCTGTGATGAAAACTGTCAAAAGCGCAACATGTCAAATACCTCTGACACGGGCCTCCATCTACATGCTACATGCTGTTTATACACAAAGAAAGAAAATACAAAATGGATGCAACTGGGACTGCCCTCTTAGCAATTTCAGCACCTCTTTAAGGGGAGGAAAGATCAGTTTTTTCTGGGCTTACTAGTGGGAAAGTAACATGTTGCCATGAATGAAATGTTGAAATGTTTTTGCTGTTCACAAGGATTAGATTTAACCAGCCTCCTATAGCTGCCATAAATTTGTGCATGTAAAATTACAAAAGAGTATTTCTGTATGCTAGAACTTGCCCTATGTACCAAAGCAGTTATGTATTATCACAATGGTAACGAGAATGATATATCATGCATCTCTCTATATGGCTGCTGTGGGGATCAAAGGGCTTTGCAGGTTACTGCAAGATAGGCATTAAAATAAGCTTTTTATACAGACCTATGTCGAAGCAGATGATTTGAGCTTTTATCATGAGTCAAAAACATATTTCAGCTGCTTTTCAACTACATTTCAAAGCTAAGGAAGAGTAAAAAAGTATCATATCAGTAAATTAGGTGCCTAAATTGTCTGTTGTATTACTGGAAAAACACCATGAATAATAATAAGGAGGCCAAAAGGCTGTGTAAACCTCAATAGAAAGAATGCCTTTGATGTGAAACATTTCTCTTTTTCAGCATTCAGACTTCTCTCTTTTTCACTTCAAAAGGCTTATGATCCAAATTGAATAGCAGCATTTAATAGCCTGCATGGATACTAACCAATCTAACTTCATTTACAGTGTTTTCAAAGTAAGCTGCAAGAAAACCCAGAACTAGTTTTAAGCTCCCTGTGCTCCTATTCTTTACAGGATGATCTAGTATAAGCTCAGGCAGAACATAAGAAATACAGAATGCTTGATAACACACATAGATTAAAGTACATTTTCAGCAGGTTATTTTCCACTTCCATCTCAGTGCTGTTGTGAATGCACCAGCACTCTTCGAAACATCGAAAGGGGGAGCTCTGCTATCTCAGTCAGTAGTAGTTAACAGCAGCTGAAAAGTGCAAAAGCACCACAGTATGCAACTCTACAGCCTTCTTTCACATCCGGGCTGGTGTTAGAGAGAAAAATAGAGAGAGAACTTGTGTAAGGGCTAAAACTTGAAGGCACAGAAGCAAGCGACCTCAGAATTCCATCTGACTATGCACCACTAAGCAAAACAGTCAACAGTTACAATATGTCTTAAACAGGATTCTCCCTCTCCTTTCTTTTCTGTTAACTGATTTTATCCCACACTGATGTTATAGACATCAGAGCTGGAGGCTACAGTAATTACATTAATGTAATAAATTCTATCTTTGTCAAGAAACACAAATCCCTATTACCCTAGTGATGGTAAATATTTTCATTGCATATAAGTGAAGGATCAAAACATGACTGTCATGTCATACACATTTTTTGTCCTAGGTACTTCTTTAAGGCTTACAGTATAATTAAATTGAGAATCATTTTTAGCTTCTATTCATGAAAAAGCAATTTGAAGAATTCACTGATCCAGACATTAAAGATGTCTTGTTTTGTACAGCAATGCAATTAAACATCTTGTATGGGGAAAACAGGAAGACCAGCAATAATTCTAAATGCCAAATTACATTGAAAAAAGCCTGAATTTTCATTTTGGACATTTCCCAGCTGCTTTTTCTTAAGGAAATAAAAGGGAACATTTAGAAACATGCAGAATACCAAGTCTGCTTGAAATTCTGTGGGGAAATGAGAGTATGATATCCCACTAAACTGGCAAGAGCTCAAATTGTGTTTCTGCAAGATTAATGAAATGAGAAGTGTTGTTTCAAGCTTCATGCCATATCAGACAATGTAAAACTAAAATGCCCTTGAGTTAATCAGAACAGTCTGTTCAGCATAATTCCCCAATTCCAAAAGGCTACTGAATGGGCTGGAAATAGTGGTGTACTGGTATATTTGCTGTGGATAATATCACAGATTTAATTGCTGAATTATTAGGTAACTCCTAATAAAATCTCATATCCTATAAGAAAAATAAGTTGATTTACCCAAATCATATACTTTTATTATTTTATTTTATTATTTTTAATATATTTTTATAATTTATTTTTAATATATTTTATAATTTATAATATATTATTTTATAATTTATTATATATTATTTTAAATATGTTTTAATAATTTATTAAGTATTTCTTCACGGTTACTAGGAATTTAGATGAAGGAAGCCATAAACAATATCTCCATATCATACTAGAAAAGAATTTACTAAGTTATCTGCTACATTCTATAAAATGTAGTGTAAAACACTGCAGAAGACAGGAGGGGGAGAAAATTCTTGCATGGAAGAATATGGACACATTTGTTGTTTTCTACATGCCATATACTATTGATTCTATTTCAAAACACAAATCCTATGTAAATAAAAAACTGTATTTTGTTTAATTGTAGAAGAAACGATATCTTGGCATAAGGGGATCCTTAAGTTCAGCAACAGTTCAACATTAAGATCTGTTTTTTTCTCCTCAACTATTCCAGGTCTCAGAGGTGGCTAATTCAATTGCACTTCCATACTGAAATTATGTTGATCATGTTCATTAGGTTTCCCTTATAGTGACACTTACCAGGCATTCCCCTGTGATATCATCACACATTTCTGCATGACCAAAGCATGTACATGGTGCACAGACTCCACCAAAAATTGTGCCATTCACACGCCTGTGTCGAGGCCAACAATACTGCAAGGGAGATAACACACCAGGTAAACAGTTAAACAACTTGTTTGAATGGAGAAAAGAATGGGATTTTGTAAAATATAGTTGTATTTGATACATGCGCACAAAAATACATGCTTGTCAAATGAATAAAAAACACCAACATTTCTCTAGAAATCTGTTCTTCCTGGTGCTGTGGCTTTGCACTGACCGTAGCATTATTTGTAGGTGTGAGATTAGAGGAAACCTTAACTTGATTATTCTTCTGAAATGGTAAAATAAAGCAGAGGAATGAAGAACTGAAATATGACAGCATCAAAGCAAGAGGTACAGACTGAAAACAAAAGCCAGAAGGCAAAATATTGAAGGAGAGAGAAGGAGGGAAGAAAACCCCAAAACAACAAAAAAAACTTTTCTGAGCAGCTCAGCTGCAAAGAGCAATTAAAACACCATTTAGTCTTTTCTGTTTGGAGTCTAATAAAAAGCTACACTGAAATAAAGCACAGGCTAAAAACAAAGCTACCCTTTTATTTACAAATTGTGTTTCTTAAATATAAAGTACAATCATTTCCCTTTAAGAAGGTGTGCTTTATTTTTATTTTTTATTTTTTTTAATGTTAAATTCAAATCAGTATCAAATCCATTGATAATTTTTTCATATGAAAGGAGACATCATACAATGGTGATTTATCAGTGAAAATTCAGCTATTCCATTTCTTCCTAATACGATGTCAGGTAGCAGTCTTCCTTACTATATATATCACAAATGGCTTTATAGTTTTTGCAAACTATTTTTCCTCAATAAGACTACTCATGTGATACAAGGATTTTGCATAATGGAAAAAAGTGCATGATATAGTGTTGACCTTCAGAAGCACCTAGTTAATACTAGAGAAAGTAGCTTTGCAGTGATAGAATACTGAAAATATCAGCTAATAAAGAAAATCCCTTCCCCTTCACCACTCTCTCCAAGAGGAAACAAGGAGATTCTCATTTATAAAAATACAGACAATATCCATTTTTGTCTAATTACTACAAAATGTGTAAGTAATTTGTAGATTAATTGAAAAGACTTTTAAAAAGAATATTTTCCTTTCATTTTCCTTTTTGTTCCCACCCCATCCCCCCCTTTTTTTTCATTCTTGGTCACATTC
This sequence comes from Cygnus atratus, assembly GCF_013377495.2. NCBI lineage: Eukaryota > Metazoa > Chordata > Aves > Anseriformes > Anatidae > Cygnus > Cygnus atratus. Next base: position 58,079,824 of record NC_066364.1, on the reverse strand, counting down.
CTAGCAAAACATAAATTCTAAAACTTAAAATTCAGAGTTATAAAATCCAGAAAAGAAAAACAGGTTAGCAGAAAATGCTCTGTTTTTTTCTTCTGTGACATGAGATGCAACTCCCTGTTTCTTTATAAATCTACCGTAATCTTTTTCAGTGATTCTGCAAAGAATGATCTCATGCACAGATAAACATAATATTGCACCAGATAGGACTCCAGAAGTCTCTAATTCTAAATGGCTTAGACATGGAATGTCAACAAAAAAACTTAAAACAGACCTAAAATAAAAGTTTACAGATTGAGATCTTAAGAAAAGAAATGACGTCACATTTAAAAATCACGAAAGTTCTGACTTGTCTGATCATCTAACCATTCTGACCATCATAGTGGTGCAAGTTAAACAAAATTTCTTCCATAGGGAAAGTAAAAGAGTTGATAGAAAGGGAATAAATCTAGTAGAGAGGAGCAATTAGACATAAAGATTTTGACAAGTAAAGGTCAGAAGATTCACAGGAGTAGAACAAAGTAAATACCACAAATGAGTTCCACCAGTATTTGAAATTTAAAATTTTATCTGCTTTACCTAAGCTCATGTAATTATATGTACAGTTCTCAGACATACTAGCAAAAACATAACAAATTTATTTGAACAGAATCTTGTAGAAAATGAGTTCAAAAATTGTGCAATGGAACAATATCAGAAGAGACAGCATATTTTAAACGGTATTGGTTGTTTTTTGAAGACTGATTGTGCCAAAACATTCATATCAAGAAAATAAGGAAATAATGGTTGTCTTTAGTGCTGCAGCAACTATGCCAGATACCACAATATTATAACAGGAAACAAAGACATACATTACATTTTAAGAAGAGAAGATGAAAATGAAAACCTGCATAAAATCAATAAAAATAAAACTGTGCTAGGCTGAAACTGGAACAACCAAAGTGGTGGAAAAGGACAACAGTGTTCAGAAGAAAAAAAATACAGTATTCTAAATAATCCCACATCTTCATTTTATCATTGCATATTCTCAGCTGCTAGTTTCCCTGCAAATCTAAAACTTTGCCTTTTTTTTTTTGCTTGTCCTTGTTATAAAAAGCAAGCCATCTACTCAGAACACAAAAATATTTCCACATTTTCATCTATCAAGCATAACTGTTGCACATATATCATATGTTGAACCTCAGCTACAAAAGACTCACGAGAAATTAATTCAGTGAATAAAGGCATGGAAATGAAAAATTTTAACTGTCTTGCTATCCTAAAATAGGACAGCTTTGTCAAATGGCATTTCTGAACTGTTCAAAAGTGCTCTGAAATTCAGTAAGTGTGCTTAGGCAAAAGTCTATCACATCTTTTTGGTCTTCATTTTTGGGAAGAAACCCAACCTAGGGAGGTAGGGAATACAATTTGTTTAGTTCAATAGGTCTGCAATAGCAAGCAGTCAGGGCAGGCACTGAAGAGTGTCCATACTCACCACCGCAGAGATTCTGAAGTTGCAACTACATATGTTCTTTCTATTTGGGTATATGATCTTAAACATGTATTACATTTTAGGAACTGTTTTGAATTGGACAGAAGGCTTAGCATGAAATCACAAAATCATAGAATCATTTAGTTTGGAAAACTAAATCTTAAGATCATCAAGTCCAACACAATGTCAGACAGAGAATTTCAGCAACACGAGGTCAGGAATTCTACCCATGCCCTACAGCTTCTACAGCAAAAGTAGATACTGAAACATCTGCAGACAGAGCCTTTCATTTGTTTTCTTGCAAATCACAGCTAAGTCTTAACTGAGGTGAAAAACGGACAAGTCCAAAAAAAAGTGTGAAGCACAATGACTGTGTCCAGCTTATTATCTCAAATAACTAAACAGACAATCGTTAGACTTCAAATTGATTTCTCAGCCACAGTAGGCAATATTCTCTTATTTTTTTCCTGTCTGTACCACTTTGGAAGTGTTAGGAATATCCATTAATTGCTTCCGGTCTTCTTTCTAGATTAGTTTATCTAGCCCCAGCAAGAAGCAAATGCATTTGGCATAAAACTACACTCTAGGCCCTAAATATCACATATAAGCATTGAAGATTTTAAAGAAAAAGAGAGTTGACAAGCAAATGCCTAGAGTGCCTGTGTAAATGGCATACCGTTTGTAGTTTTGTGAAGCAGAGCATCTTGGTGTTTGAAGCTATTTCCTCAAAGGCAGATCTTTTGAAGATTATCCAAGCTATTCACATATGAGCTAGTTAATCTTACGTGTACTTGTATGAACATACTGTGTGCCAGCTAATGTATCTGTGGGAAAGTGTGCATTTTCCGAGTATGTGTATATGTTATTATCTGTAATGGGACCAAAGTAATGGGAAACAATCCTCATGGGAACACACACATAATCCTCAAAGACTCCAAATTCCTGGGAAAAAAATGAGGCAACTCAACCGCGTTACCTCAGGTAATTTGTTCCAACTTTGTTGTGCACAGAACACATAACTGCCATTCTCCTAATTTTAGGAGAATCAATTGGCTGAAGTCCAATTGATTCAGCTGAATTTGCTGAAATGCGAATAGTGTTCGCACTCCTTTTGTTAAGAGAAATATATTCTTTTCATAACCACAGAGGTGTAAAACTCCAGATTCCAAATATTATCAAATGTAATGAACTACTACCTAGAAATAAAGGTAACTAGACAAGCTATACCAAATTTATAACAGGAATGGACAGTTCTCTTATTACTTTCTATAAACACAGCAATACTGGTTGCTCATAATTATCACAGTTTAACACAATTGATCTAGTCTGCATCATGATACTCACCTCACATGAGGTACCATCATACCCTGGGGGACAGTCACATAACTCCACTGCAGATGCCACCTTTCTCCCAGCTGAAGAGTGATCAGCAGCTTCAATGCTAACACCATCTAGTCTGGATGTAACAGAAATTAAATTGTTAACACAGAGAATTAGGCAGAAATATATGTGTAGCTGTATGCAACAGTGTATACTGACATTGTTTAGCTTGCTTGCTTTTTTTCTGTTTAAAAATAAGGAGGTTTTCATAGTCATCTATTTCTTCCTGAACTACGTCTGTAGGCTTGTTACTATTTTTGTCCATCATGTGAGGGAGACTATGGTCAGACATACATTGATAAAAATAGATAAAAGTTTCTCACAGCACTGTATCAGGAGAAGGAAGGCTATTCCCGTCCAGCAAGCCGCATGTTCCAACTTGCATTACAGCTGTATATAGAGAGAACTTGACACCAAGCAATGTGTTCAAAATTTATAAACCACTACTCCTGCTTTCTAAAATATTACATCACTTATCTTTGGTTATCAGATATTTTTATTCTGGAGAGCTGGCCTCTGTAAAAAGATTTCATCTCTGTCCATAAGGGTCTAAGTGTTATGTACATGGAAGAAAACCTTCTACCATATATATTAGTTTTCCCAATGACAGAGAAGAGACGGATGGAAAAATTTCTGCTTAATACACCACCAAGAATCAGAGGACAAAAAGGAAAATTATTTATCTTCAAATTTTTACAGCCTTACAAGGATATCACCAGTACTTATGGTAGTAGCAATTAGTCCTAAAACTTGTAACTTCCATCATATAACTTTAGGGAAAGGAAGATGGGAAAAGCAAGCCAAAAAGTTTTAAAAAAAATAAATCTTGCTCTAAAAAAGAAATTCTAGAATTCTCTCCCCTTGTTTAGACAAAAAGTAAACATGAAATTTATTATAACCAAACAAAAATTGAAGTATTATTAGAGACAAAAAAAAATAATGATAAGCTTACAGGTAATATGAGTCAGCAATGAGTGAGCTATGAGCCAGCAGCGTGCCCTTGTGGCCAAGAAGGCCAACGGTATCCTGGGGTGCATTAGGAAGAGTGTTGCCAGCAGGTTGAGTGAGGTGATCCTCCCCCTCTGTCCACACCTGGAGTATTGTGTCCAGTTCTGGGCTCCCCAGTGCAAGAGGGGCATGGATCTACCGGAGCGAGTCCAGTGGAGGGCTACTAAGATGATGAGGGGACAGGAGCATCTGTCACACAAGAAGAGGCTGAGAGAGCTGGGCCTGTTCAGCATGGACAGGAGAAGGCTGAGAGGGGATCTCATCAATGTGTATAAATATCTGAAGGGAGGGTGTCAGAAGGATGGGGCCAGACTCTTTCCAGTGGTGCCCAGCAACGGTACAAGAGGCAACAGGCACAAACTGAAGCACAGGAAGTTCCAGCTGAATATGAGGAAGCACTTCTTTACTGTGAGGGTGACAGAGCACTGGCACAGGTTGCCCAGAGAGGTTGTGGAGTCTCCTTCTCTGGAGATACTGAAAACCTGCCTGGATGCCATCTTGCGCAACGTGCTCTGGGTGATCCTGCTTGGCAGGGGGATTGGACCAGATATCTCCAGAGGTCCCTTCAAACCCCAGACATTCTGTGATACTGTAATATGCAAGCCAGATGTAGTTTACCTCAACTAACTCAACATCTGAGGAAACAAATCCGTTTTGAAGATTTAATTCGTATAAGAATTCAGAAGGAACATTAGGGGATTATGACAATCATTTGACATTTTCACTAACCACTCTTCATGGAATGTTTGATTACTAGAGCTTCCTGAAAAGCTTCTTCTGAAGTCTCTTTCTGCAGAAAATACCTTTCTATCATGACATGCATTTTGTTAAAAACTAATCCATTTTCTTTGAAAAATGTAAAACTATTTTTCTCCATACTAAGGCATTAATCTTTTGGATGCCAAAAAAAGCTTAAAATTATTTGAACAACCTTGGCTAAGAAAACATCCAAGAATAATATTTCGTTGTTACTGTAGTGGGGGCAAAAAAGGTTAAGACAGGATATCTTCCTACTTGCCACGACTGGGTATACAACTGGGCTTTGGAGGGACTACCATTGAAGATTATGCAGTTTGAAACTTGAATCTAACCTGTTAATAATAGAACCTCTGTAAAAGGCTCTTGAAACTATTTTGAGAGAATAATGCCTGTTCCTATCCAGATCTTCAGTAAGATCTCTCTCACTTTTCAGTATTTCTCCTTCACTCCATTGCTGCATGCTTATTTTTCAATTGTCCTGGTGAGCTTTCCTTACAATAAGTTAACACATCTCTAGGATATTAGATATCAATGGTGATTTTAAAAGAAAAAAAAACACTAATAATTTAAGGAGAAAAATATGTAAATGAAGAACCAAACAGCCAGTAAAAGGCCAAGTTTTACCTGTCCTTTGAACTACAGCTACTAGTCCCTCTCAGCTAAGTAACGGATCTTGGAACAAAGAGAAGCATTTACACACAGAAACAATCCAACCAGTATTATCCCACATTTGTATTCACTGAATTGTTCCAATTTTCATTAGGTTCTGCTATTCACTAAATGGGATTTTAATGTGTTCAACAGCTTTTAGCATTAACAGTTACTCATTGAAGAAAGCTGCAGTGATTTTTTTTTCTCCCATTTTGATGTTGCAATTTCGATTTCTCGATGCCATTCTGCATTCATTAAAATACATAATGCTGGCAGTAATGGGGCACTAGATCCTGGAGATGCATGAACAATTTGAGATTCGACATCAAGACCAAATATTTAAGCTGACTGTTACTGTCAGCAGGCAACCGTTGACTTCTAAAAACAAACAAGATTAAAAGGGAAGGGGACGTTCCAGGCGGTATCAGCATAGTTTACTGTCTGCTATGCCAGGCATCTGAATCACATTAGCTACATAAGGCACATGAAGTACTGACCCAATCATTGCTCATTTGTCTTGAAGCCAATTCTGTATATGAAGGTAAACCCTCTGCCTTTCCTTCCCTCTTGCTGCTTGCATCTAGCACCAATTCTACACACAGCTGCAAACAACCCATTGTCTTTGGGACCACTTCCACCATAATTCCCAATGGCCATCAGAACATCTACAATATTTAACATTATTGGCCACTTTGCATATTAAACCTAAAGAAACAGTGCTACTAAGCTTTCTTTGAAGCACAAACTAACAATATTACATTAAACAACACAATACAAGAGATCTATCTTTTCCTGGCCTGTTGCTTCTACCACAGATGGACTCAATTGCAACAGTTTGGAAAATCTGTCAAGTTTGAGCAGGATTTCTCAATTTAAATCCAGAAACTGTAATCACGTTCAAATTGATTGCTACATTTCTGTGTTCACATTTTTTATCCTACTTGATCATTTAAATGAAAGCCTGCCCATTTGAGGAAGCTGCCTAATTATGCCATAGAATGATAACAACATTCTAAGCTTAAAATGACCCACAAAATGTTCTCTAAACATGTTGAAGTCTAACTCACCACTACTGCACTAATATTGTTTAATAACTATTTGAAAATGCTACTATTTAGCTAATGTTTTTAGTGTGTTAAACTAAACAAGGATGAAAAGGATAATCTTTAAGTTAAAGCTCTTGCTAACTTGAGAAAACCCCATTGAATTCTCAGTTTTGTTCCTACAGAACTGCAAGAAAGTTGCTTAGTCTTACGGTGACTCCATTCTGGTACAGAATTATAACAGCAGTGCTTATTCTAAGTACAGATTATAACAACACCCTCGGAAATCCTTACAGATATATGGATGCTTCATTATACATTTTGAAAACTTTCAGTATGTAAATGAACAGGTTGCTAAATAAAGCAATCTCAAATTAGTATATTGCATAGTTCTGCTGATGATTTGAGGAGGAAATTGTCATCCCTGAAGGATCTAACAACCCTGTAATATTTCTGTCTCTCTGCCAGACCTTCTTTATCCTCTCAGAGGAATATCCATCTGTCCACCAGACATACCTGTTTAAAAAAAAAAAAAAGGGAAAAAAACTGTTCATATCATCTTATCTACTGAAGTTTAGTTCTACCTTATTTCTTTGGCAAAAATGTCTTCCTTTGAAGCCCATCAACAGTAGTCATTAATGAGCCTAAAATATCGCAAAGAATTTTCTCTTCATAGAGTCTGGACAGTAATCCCAAAGCCTGCAGTACTAAGGCGACAGAATAGTGAGAAAACAGTTGTTTTTCATGATCTTAGAGTTATCAGCATATCTTTTTGCCTAGTATGTTTTAGCATGAGTTAAAATCAAACAGACAATAAAGAAATCAGTGCTGGGACATACCCTGAAGATCAGTAATATGCCTACAAAAACAAATCCTAAATTGTGCTGGATGACAGTAGGTGCTGTTGATGCTATATTATGTGACTTAGAGCATGCACTGTTCTACGGTTTAACTCCTCCCAGTAAATCCCACCCTGATTGGATTCCTCCAGTGAAATCAAAGGTGAAAAATCCAATTCATTTCATTGTGACTAGAATTTCATGCCCTATCTTTTGTCCCACTTAACTGCAATGAACACACCCTGAGAGCAATCAATAAAATGTGTTTAGAGCAAACTGTTTTCAGAATCTTCTGGTTATGCTGATGGTAATCAATGTAATACAGTTACCATTGCATTCTTCTCTGATAAAAAAAACCATCGGACTGGGGACTGCTAGAGATTATCAATAATGTAAAACCACTTCTAATAAACAAGGTACTCAAAATTCTTCTTCAGTACTTTCTCCAACCCCTTTTTAAATCATTGTCTTTAAGGGACCAGCATTCCTAACCGTAATGTCACTACATCTAGAAGATCGTCGCCACTAACCTGCAAAGCATAAATTATATGTAAGTCCTGGAGCTCATCATATGAAGAATATTTCCAAGACATGCTTTTGGAAGGTTACCTATAACACATTCCAAAGGCTGAGTATGAACCTGTTCGACTGTCCTTGAACACCAGGGTGGGAAAGTTCTGCGATATGGATACAAGGCAAGAGTTTGGGCTGATGACCAAATGAGCAAATTAGGAATCAGTTTGGCTCAAATTCAAGATACCCATGATTCACAAATTTATTTACAGAGATGTAATGCACAATAATAAACCACAGAAAGAGAAGGAGATTCGAAGAAACGTATTCTTTTTGCAGTGAAAAAAATATACGCTGACAAAGTTCAAATCAGAAAACTGCGTGCTGTTAAGAAAAACTGTCTTTCAGTTTAGGTTGTATTTTAATTACCTAAGTATTGAAACGATTGTTGGATTGCTTAAGAAATTTCACAGTAGCAAAAATGGTAAGTATACTTTCAACAAATAATCACTAAAGTGCTATGAACTCCCTCCATTCCAAATTGGCTCACACCACTGAATCAAGTGATGTCTATATTAGAGAACATTTCAGGTTTCATGACTTGTGAGTAGAAAGCCACTATGTAATCAATTCTGTTGCACATAATAAATAAATAAATAAATAAATAAATAAACACCCACTGCCACCACCACCAACAACAAAAAAAACCACCCACAACCATTCAACCATTATTTATGCCACTTAGCTATTAATGTATAGATAAGAGTGCAATTACACAGTATCATGACAGAGGCTGTTTTTTAGTCTACCTGGAGAATTTGCTTGTGCACTTGTGAGAACTTTAAATGTAATATGAGCTTTATAGATTCAACCATGCTGTAGCCACTAAGATAGAACTGCGTCATCTCATATAACATCTTTCATTTTATCAAAGGGCTCAGAAGAGTTCATGTGAAATCATGGTTCTAAGCAGTCCAAGCAGCAATCTGACATAAACAAAGGGAAAGACTTTGGGATTAGTCAGTTCTGTGTGTGGTACTCGTTAAAAAGGAGAAAACTCCCCTCTAGCTGTTTTGTCAGTTTAGAGACTTGGAATATTCTCTGGTTCACTGTTAATGTGGCACTGTATGTTCATTAAATTGGGAAAACAAAATATAAGCAATATATAATTTCTTAACTGAACATGTCATCACTGCATTATATAATTTACCATATATATGGGAATTACAGTTTTCACAAAATAATCATATTTATGGAACTGTCTGTCATTCATGTCTTAACAGTCCATCTGATTTCATTCTTTTGCTAGACTTATTCTTCCTGTTGCCTCCTCGCCTCCTCCCTATCCAAAATGAAAAAAAAAATAATATCTGCTTGAACATGTAAATAAATGTTATTAATTTCATGATAATAAATTAAAGGCTGTTTTAAATTACATCAACTTGGTTCTCTGAAGAGAGGAAACGTGTTTTGAGAAGCTGCCTGTAACAAATTGACACGTTTCCCACATTTACCTGTAGATGGCATTCATCCCATAGCTGTATGTGGCTCTTATGAGGATCCTCTTCACGTTTGCAAGGATAGTCATGAACTCCCTCCTGCTGACTGGCACATCAGTGCCATGCACAAAGAAAGATTCTGGTTTCAGCACAATTTCTTCAGTGTGCACTTCAGAAGGCTGCAGGTGAATCCCCTCTTTTGGAGTGCTGATTCTCAAGTCACGTCCCTAGACAGAGCCATAAGAGAGAGATTTACATACGAAAAAAAATGTTAGAAAAAAATCTCTATTACTGCAGCCAGCTGGGGTACAGGATTTATCAAACAATATATTTTAAAAGAATAATAAATATTGGGAATAATATTCATCTTTCATAAACTGAAATGGGCTTGCCTGATAAAGTAGAAAGTCAATGCAAATTCATACAACCCTGAGCAGCACAGAACAGGTGTGCTGAAAGAATAGGAAAGGATTAACTCAGCCAACCACAAAGGATATTGTTTTATAAGCTATTGCAATATTGTTGGATGGTCCTTTAGATGAAGGAGATTTTAGTTCTCTGAACCACGATGATTTTCTGATACTAAAAATTAGCTGAAGATACGTGCACCCTACAGTTTTGTGTTCTCAACCAGGCTTCACATTGAACATCTGAAGAAGCAGTCAATTTTCTTCCTTTTTTTAAATTTATTTTTATTTTTATTTTTTTTTGGTGGCTGAAAATATAATCACTTTACCTCTATGATGACATCAGATTGGACCATCAATTGAGCTCTCTCTTCTTGTTTTGTGAAGTCATAGGAGACTGTAAATTTCAGAAGTCCTCCAGCAGCTGTCACCTGTGGAGAAAAAAAAAAAAAAAAAAAGACAGGAAAAATGCAATTAAGTAAATTTTAAAAGGTTTTAACCGTTCAGGGGCAATTTCCTCCGGTGACAGCATTTCCAGGAAATAGACATTTAGTGTTGCAAAACCGTATGCAGATACCTGGGGATTACAGTCCTATGGACCATTCCCTTCTTGTTCAAGTGTCTAGAAATCATGCTCAGTCAGTTTTCATCTGTGCCTACTGAAGGCTGTAAATTCCCCAGACACACAGACTAACAAAGTAATCAGAAACAGCCCTGAAATCTATGCAAATTTCCACTTGATACTGACATTAGTTTTTCAGTGCAATTCAGCTATATGGTTCTCATTTAGGCTGAGGCGCTACATCAGCAACCTGAGCAACCTTAAAAAGATTCAATAACTTCAATATTGTTGTTGGGCTAAACTACCAAAAAAAGAAAAAAAGACGGGTGATGTTTTTCTTAGAATGAACTGCAACCTAAAAGAAAGTAAGAATTTTCCCTAATGGAGTCAGATAAATTTACTTAAAAAGAATGTTCCAGTCCTTCCTTTCAGTTTGATTCAGCTTTCAGAGCAAGAGGCCATTAACCAGACTATTTCAAGTCATACCAATGTTTTTTTTCCTATGTTCTTTAGCACCAAAAGCCAGGGCATTGACACTATAGCTTTGCCATGAAAAATTGAAAAATGTAAATCGGTTTTAGGATGCAAATCAAAAACTGCAGACTGGAATGACAGTGTTCAGTACAAAACCAGGCTTTTTTGTTTATTGTTTGGAAATAGTATAAGTAAATCAGAGGTTGCAAGAACTATGTTTTGCTTTTTAAATGCATCTGTCTCATACTTCAGTGCAATGTCAGCCTCCTCTCAGAGACTATTAAAATCACAGGGATCCTTCTGCCCTTCCAGGGCATACTGCTGACCACAAAGCAAACTCATGAGGCTTCTGTGAAGAGCATAATCTGATTATTCCCAAGGACATACTGTGCTGTCTCTTGTTCATCATACTAGATGGCTGGCACACAGTAACAGAAAGCAGTGAAAGTCATCAACTTAGTAATGTGTTATATTGTGACATTTCTAACTTAAGGAGAAAATATATATATATATGTCCCAGTATTTAAGGAATGGAAATCAACTAATTTTGAATTTTCCATTAAGGCAGAGAAATCCATGAACTGCATCCAAGGCTGTAAAACCAGCTTAAAATCAGAAAATTCACTCTAATTCATAATCCAAAAGCAGGATGTTTATCTGCATAATATCCAAACCCGTTAGGACTAAGCAGCTACATTCTGCCTTCAGAATGACACTCCTTAGACACAACTTTTACAGCATTTTTTGGTTTGCCTGTGGTCAAGGCATAAAAACTGGTTTATAGCTCTAAAAGGATGGTAGAAAAATTATTTGAAATACTGCAAGAAGTATTTGGAATTGCTTTTGATGTTAGACAAACATTTTAATAGAATACCTTTTTGCAGAATTTTATCACTTCTGTTTCAAGTTCAGACTAACTACAAGAATTCAAGAAAGTGAAAAATACAAGGAATGAAACATAGTCTGGTTTCAGGAAACCTACAAGAATATGTACCAAGACAGATTTACTTTTTCCCAACTACATAACCGTCACCTTATTAACTGAAAAATACAACACGGATTTGCTAGGTTGAAGAGTGGAGCGGAGGGTAGTGGAGGGTAGGGGAGGGTAGGGGAGGGGAGGGGACGGGAGGAGAGGAGAGGAGAGGAGAGGAGAGGAGAGGAGAGGAGAGGAGAGGAGAGGAGAGGAGAGGAGAGGAGAGGAGAGGAGAGGAGAGGAGAGGAGAGGAGAGGAGAGGAGAGGAGAGGAGAGGAGAGGAGAGGAGAGACTGTGGTTTATAATAAATGCAGACAGAAAACAGTCAACAATATAAACATTGGGCAAAAACTGCTAGAAAGGGGTAGACAAATAGACAATAGTTTAGAGAAAGCAAGAACTTAGAAAATATGACCAATAGGAAATGCTAGATGAAAGGTGTTTGACCTGTCTGGAAAAGAAAAAGCTAAGAAAGTATAGGAAAACAGTATACCAGAATGTAAAAGACTGGAAAAATAAAATGGCCTTTTACAAACGTGTCAGAGATACTCTAGGTATGACACCTAGTAGCTGGAATATGACTGGGAAGTCTCTTGAGGTCTCTGCTAGCCCTAGCAGTCTGAATTTCACAGCTTAAACTGACAGGATTTGCATAACACAAATAGGATCATACAGTAAAGTCAAGGTCCCAAAATGGCACTTAAAGAAGAGAGTTTCTGGTAGTTCAGAACATATATTTACCTTATGTACTGTACAATACCAAGGTGGATAAGAAAAAAACCTAACTTACACAAAGCAGAAAACACTGCCTTCTGAAATTGTTTATAAGGGTCATTTCCTTCCTCTGTGTATTTGAAATACAAGGTTGTCCAAAGAAGGTCAACAAAGCTGGTGAAGGGCCTGGAACACAAGTCTTATGAGGAGCAGCTGAGGGAGCTGAAGTTGTTTAGCTCAGGGGAGACCTTATCGCTGTCTACAATTACCTTAAAGGAGGCTATAGCGGGATGGGTGTTGGTCTCTCCTCCCAAGCACCAAGTGATAAGACGAGAGGAAATGGCTTTAAGTTGTGCCACGGGACGTTTAGGTTAAATATTAGGAAAAAATTCTTCTGTGAAATGGTTGTGAGGCATTGGAACGAGCTGCCCAGGGAAGTGGTTGAGTTGCCATCCCTGGAAGTATTCCAAAAATGTGTAGATGTGGTGCCCAGTGACATGGTTTAATAGTGGACTTGGCAGTGCTAGGTTAAATGTTGGAATAGATGATCTTTGAGGTCTTCTCCAACTTAATTGATTCTATGATTCAGTCACAGGCTAAAGTCAGATGTCAATCCACATGCTCCATAAACAGTTATGTTTCATCTAGTGCAAAAATACTTTTCACTGATTTGACTACAAAGGCAATATGGAAATTGAAGCACCTGTGAGATCACTTCATTTTCATGGGAGACTGTTGTTCTCTGTATCACCTGACAATTCTGAGTTCTGCCTCGAGGACGGTCATCTGAGGCCATATCAATACCAAAGAGAACACAGCATAAAACTTTGCCTTGCTGGTGACAAAGGCATGTATTGTTGAAACCAGAATAGCTGACTAAAGATGTTAAGGAAGTTCCACAGAATTTCCTTTGTCACTCCAACCTGTTTGTACATGTATATATCAAATATTTCTCCCAGCTCAGTAGGCAGAATCTATGTGTTTAAGGAGCGTTGCAAACTCCTCAAGAAATACAAATACAGGAGAGAGAAATCACAGTTATCTTAATTCTAATCCATCAAGTTTCTGGTAGATATTTTATTTATTTATTTGTTTGTTTATTTTTTTATTTTTTTTTTCAGTTAACTGTACATGTACGTTTGCTTTATATGCTCTTAAAGAATACAACCAGAGAGCAGAGAAGACTGGGTATGATATTCTGATAGCTGCATTCTGGGCCAGCCAAAACGCTCTGAAGAAGGAGAGAAGGCTCCTCTCCTGGGAACAAATGCTCATGTTCAACAGGAAGAAAGTTGGAGGGCAGGAAGAAGCACCCTACTACCTTGTGTGAACAACGCATTGATGTTATGCCTGTCACAATAAAATCACTTTTAAATGCATCAGAGTCTTAATGAGTTAGACATCCAAACCTTTTCCTCAGTACCAAAGGTTGTGAGATCACTTTTATTATTTTTTTTTCTGAGAAACATTTTATTTTTAAATACTGATGTTATAAAAACTGCCACAAAGATTATCAGAGGACCAGAGCACCTCTCCTATGAAAACAGGCTGAGGGAGTTAGGGTTGTTCAGCATGGAGAAGAGAAGGCTCCGGGAAGACCTTATAGCGACCTTCCAGTACATAAAGGTGGCCTACAGGAGTGCTGGAAAAGGACCCTTTTTCAGGGAGTGTAGTGACAGGGAAAGGTGTAATGGTTGTAAACTAAAAAATGATAGATTTAGGTGGGATAGAAGGAATAAATTCTTCACTATGAGGGTTGTGAGGCACTGGTAACAGGTTGCCCAGAGAAGCTGTGGATGCCCCATCCCTGGAAGTGTTCAAAGCCAGGCTGGATGGGGCTTTGGGCAACCTGGTCTAGTGGGAGGTGTCCCTGCCCATGACAGGGGGTTGGAACTGGGTGGTCTTTAAGGTCCCTTCCAACCCAAACCATTCTATGATGCTCTCCTGTAGTCAAACAGCCTTGTTTAATAAAAGGTATTTAGGCTCGCCAGATTCAAATGATAAAGAATGGTGCAACTACAACTAAATAACTAACTACAAAGAATAGAGCATTAACTAAGATAATCTGGCTAGCTAGATGGAAAACAAACAAACAAACAAACACCATTTTCAGAGGAACTACAAAGGACCCGTATAAAATATGCAACTGACATATATGGAAACTACATTCAAGTTTCATCAGATGATGACACTGAAAGAAAAAATGGGTTTCCCTCAGAAAGGGAAGAAGGAAAAAATATTCCACGATATAAGAATGGAATTAGATATCTAAAAGAACACAACCTCTTAAAATCCCTACTGGTTGTATATCTCAAAGAGACCAAAAGTACCATCGCTACTAGTCTGCAGTGCCTGTTGTTTTGAGGATATATATAACTGGAATTATATCCAGTTTTTAAGTAGGAAACTATTAAAATTCCATCTTCAAACAGACTGCAGAACTTGACACTGACACTAGAGGAGATGCATTCCAGGACACCATTGAGGCAATATCAGACCGTGAACATTACATTCAAAACATCAGAAAGTTTTAACATCCAGTGAAACACCAATGGAGGACTTTCAAATCATCTCAGTTCATATTTATAGTTAAAAAATAATGTAAAGACATAAAATACATTTCAGAAATGAATAAATTATTACACGGTAAGTGTATTATTGAAATAACATGCATGCACCTTGCTCATATGTTCAGTAGTTAAATTTGTATTTAGCTCAGAGAGGCTTTGATCTCTGGCCTAATCCAAGGGAACGTGAAGCCTTCAAAACCAAACATAGATTACTGCATTAAACTAGATTTAGACCAGTACTCACACAACACCAGACTTCAGAAATGAATGAAATAAAAGACACCAGCAAATATCAAGAAGTTGGACAATCTTTTCCATCTTTACTGTTAATGTTCCCATCAGAAATATAGTCACTGACACTTCCTACCAGAGAGACAAGCGTTACATGGAGAGTTAATATTTTTATTAGACCAATATAGCTGTAATACAGCTATAGAAAGGTGACATGCTTTTGGAAACACAAACTCTGCTTACTATTATATTATTGTCTAGATATACATTAGGACTATACCAAGTGAAGAAGTGTTACCAGAAAAGAAAAAAAAAAAAGAGAGAAAAAAAAAAGAAAAAAAGGTTTGCAAACATGAATGGGCAGAACATTTCAGGTGGAGAATGCTAAAACACATACAACTGAATACAAAACCAAGGAGACTCACAGCAAGCTGCTGATAGTAAATCATGGTTCTAAGAGGTGATATTTTTTTATTCTAGAAAATCTACTCAAAGCAGACAAAAAAAAATGTTTTCTGATGTACCAATGAATGTTCTTTTGCTTGCTGTCCTGGTTATGAGAAACTACACACAGGTTCAGTTTTATTGTGGCTCTGTGATATTTCTGGTGGCAATATCTACCACTAGATGCAGTGCTTGAAGGTAATGAAATCACATTACATACAGTTTAACATTCCCTGCTAGCCTTCTTGGATTTCCATGCTATACAGCAGCAATAAAATGTTGAAGTTTATTTGGACTCTTTCACCTTCACAAACTCTCTAGGTACACATTTATTTTATGACACAGATTTCAGCAAATATAGAGATATTTGCCGCCCAAACATCAGGTCTAACTACATGAAGGAAAGAAGGTTGCTCCCAGTTTATTTTTTGTAGCCAATTTAGTACAAAACTGATTGGCACCTGTGTAGTTATGATATGATTTGACAAGGTGGTGAACTAACAATTTACCATCTTAACAGATGGCTCTGTGTATACGTGTTCTTCTAAGCAGCCCACTAACTGCAGCAGGGAATGGTCAAAAGGCTGCTTTTCCTAACTTAATTCACTTATGTTTAAAGGAATATTCCATTGTTAATCCATCTCTCATCTAGATTATTATCTTCTTTAGGAACAAGTCTTGGCTGCAAATTTATGATTTTTAATTGGGGTTTGTTGATCTGGTTTTCATGCTGGTTGTAGAGTGAGGGAAGGCAGCGACTAGAAAGGAGTTCCAACAGAATCACCACCAAGAAAACATCAAACTTTTATTCATTTAGTAATAGCTCTCAGTAAAGATTGCATGTTTTAGTTCTACTCAAGTTCCAATTAGAGATTAAATAGACTCTCCTCTCTTAGACAGACTTGAATTTATATAGGATATAAAGGCTCTTCTGAGCCGTCAGAAATATTCTGAGCCTTTAGTAATATTTCAGATAAAAAAGGGAGCAGAATAATCATGTTCCATTTGAATGACAGTACAGTTCTGGCTAGCTTAAAAAAAAGAAAAGCCACTTTTCTTTTTTTCATGGTGAACTTAAATTTTTGCACTGAAAGAATGGGCTCTTTCCCCCAGTTCTCTCTGGGGAGTTACTGTAACACCTACTGCATGAAATATGACAGCTAGTCCAAAATCATACAGTTTCAATGCTTAAGTATACTCAAAATTCTTCTATATAAATTGTATAAATTGATGCTACATTCTAGTTAAATTCATTTATTCAGAATACTGCCTTAGAAAAATTAACTGAACAAGGAAGAAATAAGCTTACATAAAGTAACCTGACTGCTATATTGCTTGGTTCAGTGGCTTTCCATAAGTGTTTTTCTACCACACTGAACCATTCAAAGGGGAAACCAAGCATTTCAAGCCATTCACTGCCACCTCCAATTTCTTGAAACAGACTACTGATAACAAAGACACACTCTTACAATAAAAGAAGATTTTCAACTTATTCTCTTCTGGAATCCTATCAAAAATGTTATGATATAGCCTCTTTTTTTTTTTTCTATTTCCTTTGTTTGTCACAGAATGGTTAAGGTTGGAAGGGACCTCTGGAGGTCACCGGGTCCAACACCCTTGCTCAATCAGGGCCACCCAGAGCAGGGTGTCCAGGACCATGTCCAGGCAGCTTTTGAAGATCTCCAAGGAAGAGACTCCACAGCTTCTCGGGGCAACCTTTGCCAGTGCACATTACCCACACAGTAAAGAAGTGCTTCCTGATGTTTAGACAGTACCTCCTGTGTTCCATACACTTTGTGCCCATTGCCTCTTGTCCTGGTACAGGGCACCACTGAAAAGAGCATGGCTCTGTCTTCATTGCATCATTCCTTCAGGTATCTACACACATTGGTTAGAGTCCCTCTCAGCCACCTCTTCTCCAGGTTGAACAGGCCCAGCTCTCTCATAGGATAGGTGCTCCAGTTTCTTAATTATCTTGGTAGCCTTCCATTGGACTTTTTCTAGTATGTCTAGATCTCTCTTGTAATGAAGGACCCAGAACTGGACACAGTACTCCAGGTTTGGTTTCATCAATGCCAAGTAAAGGGGGAAGGATCACGTCCCTTGCTCTGCTGATGAAACTTTGCGTAATGCAACCAAGAATGCCATTAGCTTTCTTAGCAGCAAGGACACATTGCTGACTCATGTTCAACTTGCAGTCCACCAGGACTCCTAAGTCCTTCTCTGCAGAGCTGCTTTCCAGCTGGGTGGCTCCCTGCGTGTACTGGTGATTGAGACTGTTCTTGCCCAGGTGCAGGACTTTGCACTTCCTTGTTGAATTTCATGAGACTTTTGTCAGACCACCTCTCCAGCCTCTTAAGGTCCCTCCGGTTGTCTGCTCGGCCCTCTGTTGAGCCAGCCACTCCCCACAGTTTCATGTCATCCGTGTATTTATTGAGGGTGCACTCTATCCCATCATCCAGATTGTTAATTAAGTTAAACAAGACCCTGGGGTACTCCACTTGTTACAGGCCTCCAGGTAGGCTTTTCTCTACTGATCAGTACCCTCTGGGTCCAGCCGTTCAGCCAGTTTTGGATCCACCTCATCTAGCCCATATCTCAACAGCTTCTCTGTGAGGATCCTACAGGGGACAATGACAAAGGCCTTGTCGAAGTCCAGGAAGACAATATTCACTGCTCCCCCCTCATCTATCAGATTGGTGATTTCATTATAGAATCTTATCAAGTTGGTCAGACATGACTTCCCCTTGGTGAATCATTTCTGACCACTCCTGATGATTTTCTTCTCCTTCATGTGTATGAAAATGTTTTCCAGAATTAGCTGCTCCCTCACCTTCCCAGGGATCGAGGTACGGCTAACCGGCCTATAGTTCCCCAGGTCCCCCTTCCTGGTCTTCTTGAAGCTGGGAGCGTGTAGTGGGTTTACATGTCAAGGTTTTGGTAGCAGAGGGCTGCAGGTGTGGCCTCTGTGAGAAGAATCCAGAAGCTGCCCCATGTTAGATAAGGGCCAGTTTCAGGTGGCTCCAAAGGGACCAGCCGCTTGCCAGAGCCAAGCCAGTGAGTAACATTGGTTGGGCCTCTGTGAAGGCAGATTTAAGAAAGAAAAAAAAACTGCTTCACAACATCAGCTAGGAGAGGGAGGACTGAGAAACAGCCTTGAAGACAACAAGGTCAGTGCAAAAGAAGGGCAGGAGATCCTCCAGGTGACAGAGCAGCAGTTCCCCTGCGGCCTGTGGAGAGGCCCCTGGTGGAGCAGGCTGTCCCCCTGCAGCCCATGGGTCCCACATGGAGCAGATCTCCACGCTGCAGCCCGTGGAGGAGCCCCCGGTGGAGCAGGTGGATATGGCCTGGAGGAGGCTGTGGCCCATGGAAAGCCCCCGCAGGAGCAGGCCCCGGGCCAGAGCTGCAGCCCGTGGAGAGGAGACCACGCAGGAGCAGGGGGGCTGGGGGAAGTTCTTCCATTCAGTAAATCTGAATATTAGGCATTGGAATGGGTTGCCCAGAGAAGTGGTGGAGTCACCGTCCCTGGGGGTGTTTAAGGAAAGGTTGGATCTGGTTCTTAGGGACATGGTTTAGTGGGTGACATTGGTAGTAGAGTAATGTTTGGACCAGATGATCTCTAAGGTCTTTTCCAACCTTCATGATTCTATGATTCTATTTTAAAGATTCCCAGCAATGAAAATAGAAGGACCATCAAATATGTGGCTTTTTTTTTTTTTCCCCTAAGTGAAAGGTTGCTGATTAAGAGACAAATAACATCTATCCACAGAGCAAGTACAACTGACGACAGACAGGTAGCAACCAAATTCTGCGAAATCGTATTTCATATGTATCTTGACCATGTCCCTTCAGTATATTTTATATCAATATTCGAGCAGTTCTGATCCTTTCTAGAACATATCAGTATCAGCTATAGCAAATTCTTTCTATATACTGCATCTGATCAAGTCCCTGTACTCTATCAGACAAATACCATGCATTCAGATTCAAAAACAACTGAAACATACATAGATATAGAACATCAAAAGGGAAAGGCAGTATATTACAATAAGTATCTCCTCAATCATCCCTTGCAAGTATCCCTTACTTTTGCTAGAATACTAATATATCAAGTATAATCAGAAAATCTAAAGCTTTTTGATTTAATGGTACTCTTGCACTTTGCTTCTTGCTCTAGAATGAGCATTGCACACTTTTTGTAAAGTGGTTGATGACTCCTGCCATCCTGAGAATAACAATCTCATGCTTATTTCCAGGCCCTTCATATTTTGAATAGTTTGTCACATGCAAAGTAGCTCAATTAAAATCACACACAATTATTTAATTCAATGTATCAGCTATAATGATAGTAATAATAATGGTAATAGCAATAATAACAGTAGTAATAATAATAATAATAGTTTCAGTGGAAAATATTAAGGAATTCAATAAGAAGCCTCTTATTTGTGGTTTTTCTAAATTGTACCTATAAACTCAGCCCAGTCTCACTTTTACTGAGATTATTAGCATTACCATGTAATAACCCTGGTTCCCTTACTCCTTAGATGAACGAGATTGTATTATTTGGAAGAAAAGAAAAAATAGACATCTAAATAATATTAAACAATTCATTTTGTTTAGTACAGAATATCAAAACATTCAGTGATATCATGCAACTCTGAAAGGAAAATTCAAATAAATCTCAGTTCCTAAGGAAGACTAAGGAAGACTGCAGGATAGCAGCTCTCCTGTGAGCCCTATGCTGCCACTTCTACTTGTACCGAATAGTTGCTCTTTCTGAAATTAGCACTGAAAAAAATGATGGAACCACAAATGATGGACTGGTTTAAAAAAATGTACTATCAGATTATATACAGTTTCCTGAAATGCGCTTATGAATACAGGCATTTGCCCTATGAATTCTCAAATCTTTACCATCATTCCCAGCTGTCATTTCCTGTCCCTGGAGAAGGGAAACAGAACAGACTGGCCAACCATTCCTGAAGTCTAAAATCCATTTTGCCAATAATAAGAGTCCACGCTACTCTTTGCTCTGCAAGAGTTCATGGGTACAGGGAGTGACACTTAAAAAGAATAAAATAAATTAAAAATTCAGAGCAGAGAACTGGATTTGGATTTAAAACAGCTGTCAGGGCAGGAATGCTGAGAGCTCTTGAGAGCTTCCCTAAGTCAGGTGACGGTGCCTTCACAAAATTTGGAATATATGGTTATTTTGCTATGGTTACTTAACCATAGTAATCATGGTATATAACCTTAGTACGGTTACTTACTTTCTTCCTCCTTTGCTTCACAAATGACCAAATTCTAAATGTCCTTCAATGATTGATACTTTCCAATCACTATATTGAGGATTCAAAAATATACAGTAAGGTATATATCCTTCCAGTAGTGATGTGGTAACTATAATTCATGCACATTTACTGCCCGTGCTATTACCATGGTGGCAATACTCAGTCTTTGGAAGTCTCCCAATTCAGCAAAAATATGCCTGAAGCTGTGACACTGCAGTGTAATATCCCAGACACCAATCATAAAGGGCTATTTTTTTTTTAAATGTAAAGACTACTTCATTAAAATTGAAAACATTTTGCCCTGTCTGAATATGAATACAGTTAAGCTGCAGAGAAAAAAAAATCAATCAAACAAACAAAAAACTAAACCACACACCAGCAGTTTTACAACAGCTACTGTAATCTTCATAAGCACTAATTTAGCAGGGGCACAGTGGTTTAAAGGTATAGGGATGGACAAAATTCCTGCTTATTCTTTTAATGTGTAGATGTTTCAGACTACTAGTGATAACAAAATCAAGCTTACAATTTGATCAACTCTGAGACATGTTTCTAAATAACATATCCTCATCAAATGTTTCTAAATAAAAACTGTTTACTGCTGGTCTTGTAGCTGTCAACAGCCTCATAACTGAAAGTAATTCTTAATTTTACTGATTAAATGTTCATCTCCCAGTTTCATGGTCTTTGCTTCCAAAGGGACAAACCGTAATTACAGTAGACACATCCATAAATGCCTTCCTGTAATACTAAAATGAAATACTAACAAGAACATTTATGTCAATGCTCAATTCCAATGAGACGCAAGGACCGACCCTTACCCTCCCATCTCTGGCTGTACTCCTTCATGAATATTTTAACAAGAACAAGAATTTGCATAATTTTGCAAAACTAAAGAAAGCGCATATTTCTATGGCAACAAAATCCCAGCATTCAAGGATTATTAAAAACAAAAATGCAGGAGTATAAAACAAGAGCAACTGTTCAAATCCAAATTAAAAGCTGCCCTCAGTAAAAATATTTCCTTAGTCTTGCTATTGCATTTAGGGGTAATCAATATTTGCATCCAATATGGTTGAGGACTTTCCACTGCATGATGATCTTAAAATCCAAACCCATGAATGCTTCCCAAAATATTAACTTGCTACTGAAAAAGATTAAACTACATAAATAGCAACAAGGAATATTTAAATACTACTTCTTTGTTAGTACAATTCACTGTTAGACTCTAAGTATTCTTGGTCTTAAGCTTTCTTTTCTTTCTGTGGTTCTAAAGCTCTAAGGAAAATAGCTCAGGAATGTTATTCTAAACTCGACCACAACAGAAAATGAAAAACCCCTTAATTTCTAGCCAGCTTACTTACCAAAAGTAATTTTCCTACCTCCCTCTACTTAACTGTTTTGCAACATTATAAGGACAATATTGTACCACAATGATGGCTGCACAAGTAATTCAAAGCAATGTATGACATAACTAGCACTTTGGGGTACTTTAGGAAATTGAAACATATCATAATGTTTCAAGCATGAGTTGTGCAACTGCAGTATATGTTTTGCAAAATTATTCTGACAGAAGGGATATACTATTTTTAATAACTGTCAGCGTTTTTAACTTTTAAAGTGGGAGATTTTGAATGAAATGGCATGTAAATATGTCAATATTTTGAAGAAAATTCTTTCCTTTCTAACAAAGATGTGGGGATCTGCAAAGCCCAATTCTCTGCTCTTCAGAGGTGGTTTATCATTTGATATAATAAACACAACAATAAAACATTCTTATTTAGAATTTCACTGCATATCATGGAGACCTCTAAGGATCACAAATCAAAATAAAAGCAGTAAAAATAAACAGTTGAGTATTAAACAAAGATATAGATCTGGATAAACACGTCTCTGTGCACTATAATTCACTGACCCTAATCATAAAAGAAAAAAACAAAAAAGAAAACACCTCCATGTATTTCGATTTGATTTTTTGAGGCAGGGGAAAACAAAGCAGTGAATCAGAACTCCTGTGATTTTTCCTGAATATGTTCTATTTTCAGTCAGAATAAACCATGTTTTGAATTACTTTGCCTCTGGAGCCAAAGCTTTCTCATGATTAAATTCATTGCCACTTTCCTGGCTTGTTAGTTTTGCAGACTTTCTTCCACTAAGCTTATTCATGACAAACTATCATTTTAAAATATTTGAAAAATATCTATGTTTTGTTTTAGAGCAAGAAATTTGTGTCTCATGATAGTTGAACCTGGACAGGCTTGAGAGTTGGACCTGTGCGAACCTCATGAAGTTCAACGAGGCCAAGTGTAAGGTCCTACACCTGGGCCGGGGCAATCCCAAGCATAAATACAGGCTGGGTGCAAAATGGATTGAGAGTGGCCCTCCTGAGGAGAAGGACCTGGGGGTGTTGGTTGATGAGACGCTCAACATGAGCCAGCAAGGTGTGCCAGCAGCCCAGAAAGCCAACCATGTCCTGGGATGCGCCAAAAGAAGAGTGGCCAGCAGGTTGAGGGAGGTGATTCTCCCCTCTGCTCTGGTCTAGTGAGATCACACCTGCAGCACTGCGTCCAGCTCTGAGGCCCCAGTACAAGAAGGACATGAAAGAAATAGAATGATTCCAGAGGAGCGCCATGAAGATGATCAAGGGGCTGGGTTTTTTTGATCCTGGATAAGAGAAGGCTCTGGGGAGAACTTACAGTGACCTTCCAGTACTTAAAGGGGGCCTACAGGAAAGCTCAGGAGGGACTCTTTGTCAGGGAGTGTGGTGGCAGAACAAGGAGTAATGGCTGTAAACTAGAATAGAGTAGATTTAGATGGGATATAAGGAAGAAATTCTTCACTCAGAGGGTGGTGAGGCCCTGGCACAGGTTGCCCAGAGAAGCTGTGGATGCCCCATCCCTGGAGGTGTTCAAAGCCAGGCTGGATGGGGCTTTGAGCAACCTGGTCTGGTGGGAGGTGTCCCTGCCTGTGGCAGTGGGGTTGGAACTGGGTGGTCTTTAAGGTCCTTTCCAACTAAATCATTCTATAAGTCTATGAAATCTTAATGCATGCTAATTAATAATAACTAATATATATATAAAGTATTACATGAAAACTGTGAATTTTAATACTGTTTTACTCTAGGAGGAAATATTTCTTTGAACAGTGCAGACAGCATTTCATTACTAAACAGGCTTTAAAACAAAATTGAAAAAATATTCAGTGTAGTTAGAATCTGTCATTCATTATTTATTTCATTCAACAAAGTAATTGTACACTTGTTATCACCATCACGGTAATCCACAGATGATTCTATCCTGAGGCAATGCATTCATATATACTAACACTGCATTGACACAATGTTTTCTATACACATATACTATATATATAATGCATATACACACAGAGAAAACAAATATTGATGTACACTCATTTTTGGAAACAACAAAATGGTGTTATTAAAAAATCTAAGAAAAAACATTTGTTTAAAAAAAAAATCTTAAGGAAAAGGTCCTCTCTGAAAATCTTTGCAGGTAAAATTTATTTTTTTCTAAAATTTCAAAGTATTTCTATTTCTTATATAACATCTTCTATGAAGAAAACTATTTATTCTTAGAAGTCTGGAGGGAGGGTGAGCAATCAAGCTAATAAGACTGGAGAGAGAATAGAAAGACAGTAGACAAGTGAATTGATGCCTAAATGTGAGAAAGGAGAGATGGCATAGCTTTATGAGACCTCCAGAAGAGTATTTGTTCTTTCAACTTCAGTTTGCCTTAATAGGAGCTGACAAAAAATAAATCCTTTAGTCATTGTAAGCTCTATGAACTTTTCGCATTCATGTGCATTATTTTTAACATTACTTTAGTTATGTTCTTATTTCCTTAAAGAAGGAAAAACGTAACAAATGTCTGTTATCCCTAAATTACCCTGATCAGAAAATTTACATTATTTTACAAGAAGACAATACAGGTTGCCACTTCTTTCCAGTTTCTACAAGTGCAGTACCTTCCATTTACAGAACTGAAGCAACTTCTTTTCGAATAATTTTAATTTATGTACTGTCTTACATTGGAGAGAAAAAAAAAAAAAACAAACTTATTTTTGTGAGTTACCCTTGCTGTAAAGGCAGAATGATGGAGAAAATTTTCTTTGAATGAATTAATGACTGTCCATAAAAAGGACAAATACACTGCCCACTGGTTAAGTATGCTGAAAGAATCAACATCATTCTTATATTGACATAAGCTCCACAGAATTCATACACCAAGTCTCAGTCGAAGTATTCATCAAAAAAACACTATAATTCTATGAGGTATGTTAATTCCATTAGGTATGTTAACATAGAGAGTGTGATTAATATAACATGAATTTTAATTCACGCAGGTAGGGAAAACTCCTGCTGAGATTAAATGTTCTCAGGCCTGTTGATTTCCTACACTTAATGATGTGGATATTTTGCAAATACTCTTACAGAAGGTGCTATGTGGATTTAAGTGACAGTCACATATTTCAACAAAAGCATCCTATTCTCTTCACAAATTCTCCTTACAAAATGTCAGATCTTTCTTTTCCTTTGGCTACAGAATACATTGCACAACAAATTGAGCATGAAAACTATGTGATAACATTGTCCTATATACACTCACTCTATTTTAATCTTCTGAAAATATCAGGGGCATCTAAAAAGTAATACAACCCTCACAGCTTAGATGAGAATAAATTCACAAAGTCTAGTTATCTAAAAACTTATCCAACATGATCATAATGTATGTACAAGATGAATATAGAGTAAGAATCCACACACAGCAATGAAAAAAAAGATGTGATTTTTCTTCTACTGAAAATTTGTCTTTTGCATATTCACATTACTCATCTAAGTCAACACTGTAACTTTGAACCTTTCCAGAAGATAAACTTGACCTTACTAGCTATAACAGACCTCTTCAATTTGCTTTGCCTATGAATGCCAACACATTTCTTACTCTTTCAGTTTTATGAAGACTTTTTAAAAAGAAATTCCTTGCCTTATAGTAATATGGCACTGGGTATACTTACTATACCTGGCTGCTGTTATTTTAGGTGTGAATATTTCACACTTTTGATGATAGGATGCTTCCTTTTTGGTCAGCACCTTTTTGAAAATATGCATTTCTAACTTCACTCATTGTGAGTAAAAGAACGAAGTCATTTGTCATTTTTCAGATAATGCCCTGACTCAAAATCAGATCTTACTGGATAAAAGTATTATTAGCATGCAGAAAAGACCATTAACAGAATTAAATGAAAACAATCTACATGGGGATCCTCAAAGAGCAACCAAGCTAAGGAGAGAGATGCTGGTGTCTAAACAGACCACTAAAAGAAAGAAAAAAAAAATCAGTGTTGGTCTGCAGTTATTTTCTTCATCCTACCTAAAAGCAGGAACACTTTTTCCATTTCATATTTAATGATGTTCAGATAGACAAGCTTAACTAAAGATGATCAGCTTAAGTGTTGACAATGAAGGATGAAGTAATTCCACCAAAATGAATCTGGATATATTGCTCAATCTCAAAAGGTTGGTGCTATAAATGTTAACAATGAGAATAGTGGGACTGAAGGTAATCTCTACGTTTGTGAATCTGTGGTAGGTTAACCTTGGCTGACTGCCAGCTGGTCTCTTACTGCCCCTCCTCAGCAGGTAAGGGTGGGGATATAAGAAGAAAAAGTTACCGGGTCAAGATAAAGACAAGGAGATCACTCACCAGTTACCTTCACAGGCTAAATAAATTCAACCTGGGGAAGATTAATTTAACTTACTGCCAATTAGAAATTCACTAGAATAGTGAGAAACAAAAACTAAACTAAAAACACCTTCCCTCTCCCTCCCACCCCCTTCTTCCCAGGCTCAACATCACTGCTTCATTTATGAATCTCCTACCTCCTCCCACAAGTGGTGCAGGGAAAATTGGGCTTGCGGTCAGTTCCTAACGCTTCATCTCTGCTGCTCCTTCCTTGCGCTTTTCCCTTGCTCCAGCATAGGGTCTGTCATATTGGGATTCAGTCCTTCAAGAACTGCTCTAATGTGGGTCCTTCCCACAGGCTGCAGTTCGTCAAGAACTGTTCCAGCATGGGTTCCCTCCAAGAGGTACAGGAACATCAGGACAGGTACATCAGGGACAGATTGCTCCAGCATGGGTCCGCCAAAGGCCTCAGGTAGATATCAGAAAGCAAGCTTTCTCTTACAATGATTTTAATTGTATTATTAATGATGCTTTCCTGTATTAACTAGATAATTTAGACCTTTATTAAAACACTATCAGGACTAACTATAAATTCTTAGCTTGACATATATGTTGTATTCCTTTTCTCTCATAACAGTATTTCGAAAGTAGTAACAATCCTGCAGTTCATTTCTTGTGTGAACTTGTGCTGATTTGGTACAGTCAAGCCTTTCACTAATAGAAAAACAACAACAACAACAAAACGTATGATACTGAAAGCTCAATAACTTTCTAGGGAATATATTAATACTTACAGGAATATGCACCACTAGAGATGTTCTCAAACACATCTGTGATTAAGCTGTAATAACTTCCTCTATCTGAATGATTCACTTTTGTTGGTAAAAAGTTTCTTTAATGTATAACCTTTACCCTTGTTGCCATTATTTCACCTCACTCTTTTTTGCTCTATTCATCTTGAACATGAACTAGAAATCATTTCTCACCTCCGTATAGCAACAGCCTGTTATGTATTTAAGACTTTTACTTCAGTCCATAGAATTTTGCTAATGTATACTTGCCATTACATAAATACAACTCTTTATGGGCTGTCTCCTGTTGAAAAAACATCCCAGACACATCAATATCCTTTAATGAAGACCAAAGATCCTGTATAATGTTGGAACTGCAACAGTGTTTTTGTAGGGAGAAAAGATCAAATGTAGAACATTACAACAACGTTTGACAGCAATCTCACCCGAGAGAAGGGAAGAACAAGTGTTTATTTGAGTGTGTATATGTGTGTGTGTGTGGGGGGGTTTATGCATTCAGTGAGCATAACCATGTTTCCTCTACAGAGAAGATGCACAGACCTTAAAATTAGGTCCTTCAAAATCTCTGAGAAAATATCACCCTTGATGCAAGTAAAAATTCTCATATGTAACTCGCTAAATAAGAGAGCATTGCCTACTCTAATTTCAGAATAAACATATAAAATGCATAACAGCTGTAATATTAAAATAATGAAGTATTATTCATAAAAAGCATAGCAATCAGTTTAAGAAAACCATCTATTTCTCTCAATTAAATTCAGTTTTTAGCAAGATATTTTAGCAAGATACATATTTTCTCACTTGTGCATTGGAGACCAGAAGAATGATGAAATCATTCTGACTTTTGGTGTTGCAAGGCACTGTTTGAAGAATAACTGCTATTTTGCAGCCTAAAGTAGTAAAGTCTCAGTATAGAACTTCATTACATGCTCCAAGATCTTTAATGCTAAATACTAGTATATGAATTTTGCATCAAACAAAATCTAGGAATTCTTATTATTTGCTACTATATACATTATTTCAACAGTTTTTCATAAAATTATCAGCCTGCATTTGAACAGATAGGTTGGAAAACCCCAACTTCACTTTATGTTTTAGCCAAGAGACCATCTTTGACTTTCCTTCAATATCTTTTGAATTTTTGATATAACAATTGTCACAATGGATGTAACAAACCTCACAATAAGTCAACATCATTGTACGTAATTCATATATAATATATAAATACACGGTCATCTAAGTATGATTAATGTGAATTATATACCTACATAAATTCCCTTTAATTGAATGTGTTCCTGCCTTCCTTGTTTCTGTTGCCAATGTATATTTTCTGCTCACTCCTAATGTAAGCTAGGCTGCTAGGTACTAATAAAACAAGTCTTGACTAACAATGTAAATTTTCTGCTTCAATCTCAAACTATTTAATATTTAGCAGGGTTTCACACTGCCTTAGATTTAATGCAAATGGTGTAGTCTGAAGCAACGATTAACTTTACAGCTGGAAGATAAAATGTGGATAAAAGAGCTATTACTTCACAATAGCATTAGAAGAAAAATGATTTAAAATGTTGAGCTTAACTTAGTGCTGTTTAAAATGTGTTAGATGAGGACTGTGACCTACACAAAGTTATACAAGTTTCTAGTCACATAAGAACACACCATAAACTCTTTCACGAATGTTAATCTATATTTAAATAATACTAATGTAAAAGTTAATCACGTAATCAGAGAGCTGTTTTATTTGCCACAGCATCTACCTACAAGCAGTAAGTCCTTGTTTTGACTGTGATGTGTTCCAGACCCCCTAAACTTTACTTGTTCATAGGACTAATTCCCCTCTGCACTGCTGACAGTAAAATGTCTTACACCTGCAGTTCTTTGGAAGGTAGAATGGACAGAGATTAGATCCAACATGTCTTTCAGCCCTGAGGCATCATCTCCTCCTTTACTGATGTATGAATCCTTTTTCGTCATCTGTCTCCTCCCACCTGCTTGTACTTGACCATCTGTATTATTTCATGACCTCTTATATTAACTACCAATTACAGATTAAGAACATAAGACAGTTTTTATCTAATGCTGTGTATTTTCCAATCCATTTAGCATTTCATTCTCCTACCCAAGACTGTAATAAAGCTATTCTCTAGCTTAGGAAATTTCTGCAAATTGCTGTAAATGCTTGGACAACATTGATGTGTGCTTGCTTGCTGATACTATTCCATATGCATCCAGTATTGGCCACTGCTGGAGACCACTTCCTAGGCTAGATAGACCTTTCCTCCAACTACAGCTTCTCTTACTTTTTCGTAGATATTTCAGAATGGATCTCCTGCTGATAGAAACTGCCATAGCTCCATGAACTTAATTGATTTCTGAGAATTTCTGCAAACAGGGAGAATTCTGTCTTTCCTGTACTGCGAAGTGACAACTTGATATCTTCCTTACAAAGAGCTAAAGATAATGCTAACAATCTCTGAAGAGTGAAGGAGTGTCCAAGGCCAGCTAGCAAGAGCTGCTATTACTTCACACTTGAAAAAATTGCTCTTTCCAGTAACTTTCACAGATGTGTATTGTGCTGTACCCATTTAAGTCTGTTAAGAATTTTGTAGTCAATATCTTTCATTAGTTAAAATCTGAATGTAGAACAGAAAGCAGGTTGCTAAAGTTCAAAACAAAACATTTAAACAACTTATATTAGGTAAAGGAAAGAATGGAACATGAAACAACGGGGAGTAAATTGCTGTGTACTAAATCTGCACAAACACACACATGCAGGGCATCAGGTTTTTCTTATAAAATGTAAGTTTGCTGTGCTTGGGGAACAACCTTACAAAAGGGCATGCAGCCCTTGTGTGACATGCATAACAAACAATTTGTATACACACACACTTGTGCATTTCATTGTCTTTGTCACTGTCATGTTCTTGTAATAAACTTTGAACACAAAACCTTATGTACCTGTTTGTATACCATTAACAAAGATAATAATAGGAAAAAAAATATATATATATATATCTGGGGAGATGACCATCAATTTTCATAGTCCTATGTATGGAATTCCAGTGCATTCTCAACATGATTCTGAAAGATCTTAGCTTAGATGTAGATTTTTTTTTTCCCATAGTAAAGTGTAATATCAGGTGCATAGCCATTTGCACAAACAATTGTGCTCTAAAAAGAAGCATCAGGACCTGTCATTTGCTATATGTAGGAGTTCCATTTTGAAATAGTCAAATGGGAACAGGGTTGGTCTAATTCTGTTGTCAGTAAAATGGTAAGATTGCAGCCTGCAGTTTTTAAAATCCTGCATTTAGTTTGTAATGAAAAATTCAGATCCAATAATTTCTTCAGCATTCCAGCCTGCAATAAATGATCATCAATAGATCTTAAGTCTCACTGAGGCCAATGCAGGGAGCTGAATTTCAATAGCTTACTTGAAGCTATGGTGTCTAAGGATGCCTAGCACTTCAGGAATGCATCACAGAAGATACAATTAGAAAAGGCCAAAATATACAATATAACAACATATTCATTAGAAATGAAGATTCAATCAAATAGGCAAGAATTATGGAAGACTGATCTCAATAGGGTGAACAGGAAAAGTTGAGTTCTGTCCAATGTGATTTGCTCAAGAGTTTTCAATATAAGATTTTGCTTTTAGAGTAAAATTGATTCTGGCGTGATCAGACTGAGGGTCTGAAAAGACTGTAACTTGCAGCTACTTCAAGTATTTTAAACAGTTTACCATAATAACACAGTGCATTATGCTTATCCAGTTAGAACAGTTTATTTACCTACTGACTGAATTGATTAAAACGAACAGTAAATTTAAGGTATTGAAACCAACAGAACTCTTCACTTCCAGTGTGTCAGCTACTCAACTCTTTAAAGAAAAACTAGTTTCTATAATCCATATGCAAGATGTGATACATACTGTTTCTCATTGTATTTAGTTCCCGTGGATCTTTGTACTGCCATTTAACTACTGTGAACCGAGGTACTAATGATACTAACTGGTATGTAGCATTTCTAATATGATAATTGAACTCTGGAATAGGTCATGGCACTGTACTACATTAAAGAGTAACAGAAATAGTTGAGATTAAAAAACACCAGCAGAATGTAATTATTTTCAATACAGTGTTTTTCAAATAAACTCACCTACAACTCTACAACATACAGTAAGGTGTAATAAATTTTATTTTTTTTTCTGATGTTAATAATTTTAATTTTTAGTTACTTAATTTTTTAAGTAATTAGCATTGCTTAACTGCTTATGGGTCTGAATCTAATAATAGGATACCATAGTCACAGAATGGTTGAGGTTGGAAGGGACCTCTGGATATCATCCAGCCCAACTCCTAAATCCAAACAAAAATTCAAATGAATATCTATGTTAATAGATTTATGCACTTAATTGGGATAAGGCTGGAATGAAGATGTGGGACTGCTGGTATGTAAAGTGTTCTAGTACACCATTTTGACCACTCTGCTCTTAACCAGTTTTGCATCCTCTGCAACAGCAAAGAACTTCAAACTTCTTTTTGTGGGAATGCAAGAGGAAAAAGAAAAAGTTGTCAATTTAATAAGGTGATTAAAGGAGGTTTTTAAAAACTTCCCCATTATTCCTCAAAAGAAGGAAGGAGAAGGAATAAATAAAAAACAGATCATCGCCACCATGAAATGGATTTTAATGATGAAGTGATTTTCACTTTAAAAATGATATTTTGTTTGTCGTGAAAGTACTCAGAAACTCTGAGGAAGTTTGCCTGATTTCACCTGAAAAGTATTTCAGAGGCTACACTGATCAAACAGAGAATTTACCAGTCTTCCACAGCTGTGCTGTTAATTTTCTTAATTTTAAGAAATGCCTGCAAACCAAATAAATCTGCTCCATGCCAAATGAAACCTTTGACCTGTAATGAAATCCTTCAGCTTTTCATTTTTTTCATTTTAGCTGGGTGAAAAAAAAAAAAGTTTTATCATAAGTCGATCCAAGCAAATTCTTATTATCCTTTGCCCCATCTTTTTTATTTCATGGCTCGACTATTGATTGTTCACTTATTCTTGAGAATGATTCCTGTAGTGCTAGAATCCCTGATGTTCTTTTGTGGTTGTATCTACTCACCCTTACAATTAATGCTGCCTAATTCTAGTACACATGAACTACTTGCAGTGTAAATTATGACTGTCCTTTTTCAGATTAAAAATCTAGCTGCTGCAAGAGGGAAAAGACTGTGAGAAAATCACTGTGCAACATATATTTGAGCTCGATAAATTAAGTGGGTCTATGACTGACTGTTAGTTTGGTCACTTACCATAGTAAGTACCACAGATGGCTCTATGGTGCAATATTATTTGCTGTTTTCTAAGAAAACAGGAGTTTCTGCTCAGCAAGGACAGGTCCCCAGGACATTGTAGGGGTTCTGACATGACCTGGTGTTATTCTCATACTCTCTTGGGTGGCACAAATATTTATGTCATTTTCAGCACTTTAATTTAAATTAATTCTCACAGACATTAAGCAACTATGTTTTCCTGGAAATCTATCTAGGCACAGGATGACCTTGTATTTTTGCAGGGTTCTTATTTCTCTCCATTTAATTAAAACTGCTTCTCAACACACTTTCTCCTTTAAGAGTTATCTCCCCATTTCCATACATTGTCCCTCTGTATTACTTTTGTCTATTATGTAAATTATTTCAGTGTGATTTTTGTTTGTTTTTTAATTGATGTATGGCATCCAGTTGGTGCAAAATTATACAAAAAATAATGGGTTATTGGATGCAGAGATGCTTGGGTTAACTTGAAGACTGGAAGCAGTCTAGATCACAGACGCTGGGAATTCAGTTATTAATTAAAACACTTAAAATTAGCTTGGAACATTTACGTTGCTGATAGCAGCATAGTTAGGGCAATTATTTCATGAGGACTACTTTGGACCACTGAGGAGCTACAGAGAACTGACTGGTCATGTGATGTTGACTTGCTCCCAGCTGCTTTACCTATTGGGGAAAGCTAAAATACATATGGGGAAAGATAAAGTATAAAAATATTTATTAATAGTAATTTTTCCACACAGGCAATTATTGTATTTGCCACAGGGACAAAATAGAGTCAGGACTGGATGGAGAAATATACTTTGCAATCATGAGATGATTCTATCAACGTATATACATTTTACGTTTTGCTTTAAAGTTTATAGTTTAGAAAGCTGATGTTTTATAATTTTCCACCTATAAACATTTCAGTAATGTAAACCATTACTTACCAATTATATCAACTATAGCCTTTTTATAGCAGTGTTACACACGGGACGCTGTACCTTAGTTTCATGAGTAAATTGAGAAAAATAACAAGTGATTATTTTTGTGAAATGTCTAAACCGACTGGGAGATCTTGGTGTTATTACACAGGACATCTGACATGTTTGTACAAGTTTCAGTCATAAATGAATTTAATACCAGTGCACAACAAGACTTTTTATGCTTAAGTTTACTTTATAGGTACAGTACCCAATGCAGATTGTCAAAGAAATTTTCAATAGAAATTAGAAAAAAAAAAAAAAAAGAAAAAAAAAACCCTTCTCATGAATAGGATAGGGTTTTGGTCGCTTTTATCTACCTTTTGTCAGCATTTTGGAATATAACTCAAAACAGAACACTTTCAAGTTAAAGTGGGAATTGTAGGGATCCTTACCCCAGTTAATTTTGCCTAATTAGCTTCAGAGAGCTGATACTATTAGGGCCCCTCTACTGTCAGTGGAGGAAAAGATAGTATACCTAAGTTCGTGTACAGCATTAGTGAGTTACTGTTATGAATTGTTCTTTTGGGGAACTTGTCTCTCTCCTCTGGCTGAACCATCAAGACTGACTTGTGAAATTAACACACCAGAATAGAACTAATTATATGGCAAGGTTTCTGCATTTCCCATTTAGGAAGTTCATTTGATAAACTGCATGGTAAGCAAGCGAATCAGAACTATTTAAACCGCTTAAAACTGTTTTCTCTAGTGATTTTCATCTTGCCAATTAATGTGGTTTGGAGTTTTTCTAAGCTCAACTGCTGTTCTGCTTAACTCTGGAGAAGTTCTAAGTATTAGCATTGAGGTCTGTATTTAGGAAAGTAGAAATAATACTAAAAGGAGTCTCTAGGTGTCAATGCGAAAGAGACTAATCTTGAGAGTAGTTTTCTGTGTGAGAAAACAATACATTGAGAGAAACCCAAAAGAAAAGAAAATACTAGAATATGCTACTTGAATAGCAGATATATATATATTTTTTATGCAGAATTATTAACAATAGCTTAATTCAAGCAGGATTTAAGTATTTGGTAGTCTGAAATATTCACAGCTGAGAATTCTCAGTGGTATGAGATTCTACAAAACATACTGATGAGCTGTAAATGGCTTGACACTCTTCAGCAACATCCACAAAAGAAAATTAAACAGTGATAGAGCATGGGTGTGAACAGTGGAGCTCAAATGCCATACTTTAAAATTATTAAAACAGGTCCTGGCACCCTCCTAAATTCTCCCAGGAATAGTCTAGGAGGCAGTACGGGCCAGTAGCCATCCTCAGATGATTGTTTGGATGGGACAATTCTCTTCTGGAGGATGAGAGAGTTAAGTAAAGTAATGTAATAATTTTATTAATTACTCTATACTGTCATTTCTTTAAATAGCTGCTACTAATTCAATAGTGTAGTGTGTTAACAGTATGTCCATGTGAATGGCCTCAACAGTAGAGAATAGGTCCTGGCAATGCTTAGTTTACTAATGCAGATGTACCCTTAAAGTACCCATGTGTCCTGGTTTCTGCTGGGTTAGAGTTAGTTTTCTTCCTAGTAGCTGCTGTGGTGCTGGGTTTTGGATTTAGGTAGAGCACAGTGCTGATACTAGAGGGATGTTTCAGTTGCTGCAGAGCAGTGCTCGCACAGAGCCGAGGCCTCTCCTGCTCCTGTTGCTGCCTGGCCAGCGAGGAGGCTGGGGGTGCCCCAGGAGCTGGGAGGGGACACGGCCAGGACAGCTGGCCCAGGCTGCCCGAAGGGATGTCCCACATCGTGTGGCGCTGTGTGGAACAATAAAACCGGGAGGTTGGCCGGGGCAGGGCACTGCTCAGGGTCTGGCTGAGCATCAGTCGGCAGGTGGTGAGCAATTGCATTGTGCATCAGTTGTTTTGTATATTCCTTTATTATTATTATTAATAATAATAATAATTTTCCCTTCCTTTTCTGTCCTATTAAACTTTATCTCAAGCCACAAGTTTAACCTCTTTACCTCTTTTTTTTTTTTTCCCTAATTTTCTCACTCATTCCACTAGGTGGAGGTTAAGGGATGAGTGCATGGCTGTGTGGTGCTCAGCTGCCTGCCAGGTTAAACCATAACACCATGTGAACAATACTTCTGGCAGTGTAGCCCAAAAAGTAATTTGCAAACAGTCTTCATCATTGGTAATCTGCGTATTCAAAACCCAATTCATTCAAATGCCATTTTATGGTTGAATACAGAAGTCTGTGTGTTCAGTTTTGGCCTAAGCACTGTTTTATTACTCCAGTTTCAACCTGCTGGAATGAGTAACTCATGACAAAAATAACATTAGGCTTTTACTTCAGTACAGCAACAACTCTAGACCCTGCGTTTTCCTACGTACCTACTCTGTTCAGAATTATTTTACAGTAAAATGAGGAAGTGTTTGATATTTTAAGAACATTTTAAAATGTCTAAATTAATAGTTACAAGACCAAATACGCTGTGCAAGATTTAAGCAACTTTTCCCAGACTAACATAAATTAGTACCATATTGTACACATGTTGTATGAAGATAATATCCTGCCAAGTAAGAAAATGTCATCCTAAAATAGAAAGTCACATTTCCTCAGGATATTGATCTAGCTTAGCTGGATTCTATAAAAGATAGAAAAGTGGATAACGTAACTTCAGACACAAGAAGTTATTAAGTGAATTGACTGTTGGAGCTGCACCTAATCCTCAGTCCCTACAGCACAAGAATCTCTCAGGTCAGATTGTTTTTATAGCACTAATCTCCTAATGCAGCTCACTTTTGGGAAGCAGGAGGAACTCTGAAGTGATTAACTTGCTATGGTGCTGAGTCTTGTATCTTTGCACAGTACAATTATTCTCTTACTTGCCTCCCAAAGTCATAAAACAATGTACTTGAACTCCACAATTCCCTTTGAACATATTTGAAAGGACTTTATATCTAGTCATAGTGCTCTAGTAGTCATTTCTACTATGGAGGGGGTTGTTTTAAAGTTTTCAGTATTTTAATATATAAAATGCTTAATAAATAACAGACATGCAAAACAAGATACAACTAGCAACATTTCAACATTGAATGAATGGTTAGACATTTACATGCTTTAGTCTGGACCCTGCTATACACAGTAGCTTGAATAGAATTATGTTCATCAACTGAATATCAGCCATCTGTAATCTGTGGTGTCTACCAGAATGCAGAAGACAGTAACGATGCAGAGTAGCTGCAGAACAAGTATACAGTTGAGAACAAAAATCTCAGCTCTGTTGCATGTATGGTGCATGCACTGCTTCATTCTTACAGGCCCCAGAAAGTTGTTTAAGGTTTAAGACAAGAAATTAGGAAACAATGTACATCTTCCTTGCCTCATAACTGATGTTGATAGTGTGCAAAATGTCATGCTTCTTTAAAGGAGCACAGACAACACTACCACATCTGAGGAGCTGATAAATAACAATGAAGAGTGCATTATCACATATACTTTTATACAATTAACTGTCATACAAAACTCAAGTTCTTGGTCAGCAAAAAGCAGGTTTTGGAGAATGCAGTATTCACCTCATTTCTACAATAAAAGTCAGACAACACAAGCTCAAAAAGATATTTTTTGACCACTATTTCTGTTGCATGGGGCCACTCAAGAAAAGCCAGAATATGCTTTAGGCAGTAGTTATGGTAATTCTTCTTTTCTGTATCCTCCTATGATCCTACTTGATCTGATTTATTACTTCTCCTTCTTCAGTCTTATTTAGTAGTATCAGTGCTGGCTCAGATCACTTTCCAGGGCTCACTGCTTATTATATACTCCAGCACAAAAAGTTAGCATGTGATATGATCACACAAACTAGAGGAGCAATAACAATATGTTTGTTGTTCTTTTGTTTATCTTGATACTAACCCGAATCAGAGAGGTTTAAAATTTCTTAGAGTTTTTACAGCAGCAAAATCACAAAATACATTAACTCCTACGACATACAGATTCTAATCATTACTAACATAACTGTTTTAACTAATTAGCAGAGGATTATAGTCATCCCTCCAAAAGAAACATTTAAAAGGATTTTCCTATCATATAATCTCAAAATGTTTTCCTTCTTTCTGATTGGCATCAAATATAATCAAGAGCAAAGTTGCAGGAAAAAAAAAAAAGGATGAGAAGCAAATACAATAGTTTGTGCTTTGAAGCCATGGAAAATAATTGCATTTCTTTACAGGTGATTTTGCCTCCAGACAATTTATCTGACTTGCCTGTGTAGATGGACAGAGTAAAGCAGCACTAAAACCTATTACAAAAAAAACTATGTTGTCACTATGTTAAAAAAACAAACAAAAAAAAATTTAATAATGTTACTGAGGCTAGAGAGAAAACATTTTGTTCTCCTGGATTTTCCTATATGAAACATTTTTCAGGGACAATTCAAAATCAAACAACAATGGTAGAAGGCAGTGCACAGAGAGATGCCGTGGAACCAGACTTTGCCCCAGACCAGTCCCTCATTTATTGCTAGATTTTCGTGTGATAAAGGTTTGAATGTGTGGTAAGGATGGCTGAAGATCTTTAAATATAAAACCACCACCATCAATTCAGAGGTACCCAGGCTACAAATTGAGGTTAGGAAAGTATGTGATCAATTATCACCATGTCCTTGCCTGCTTCTTATTATATACTCCTTGGCATTTCCTGTTGACCACTGTGATTAAACAGCCTACTGGGGTGGATGGACTTTCTTCTGATACAGTATAGATACTATTATCTTCTCAAACTTTGTCTTTTCCTCAAGAATATACTTAAGGTTTATTATTCTATGCCAAGAACTGGAAGTATAAACTCTTCCTGCAGTGCTTTCTGATCATAATAATAGAAACACACTCAGAAGGTAATATATTACCACATCTCTCTCTGTTTTCCCTGAAGAAAAAAATAAAACTACTTGGCAAGAGTAGTTTTGTACCTGAATCTATGATCTCCCTCTCAGGACAAATTTCTCTTCTCAGATCTGCAGTGTGAATCTCGTTTGCAGTTTACTGCTTTTTTAGACATTGTGCTCCTGTTTCATATGCAAAGCTCTCAGTACTGCAGATGAAAGAAAGTTCTTCCCCAGAGCCATTGTAGAATACCTGATGCAGATCCAAAGAATAGATGACCTAATATAGATCCAGACCAAAGACCTGTAAGAGAGTACCCTAATATATGTTGGTATACCTGATAGATATTGAGATTAAAAGGGAGAATTTTTGCTTCAGTTACACAAAAAAATCCCCCATAAAAATGACCTATACTCTCTAACAGAATTAATCACTTCATATCCTTCCTAGCAGTCCAAATCATAAGTAGGTGATATGCAAGCATGCATCCACACTTTTCCTAGATACAATTCTCTCATGAACTCCACTCTTTCCCTTTCTCCTCCCTAAAATCAAGAACTCAGTGGGAACATGTGATATTTTTAGGCTGGTCATTAACTACATAATTGTCTCTAAAGCATGTAGCTATGTGAATTTTCCTGTGGAGATCTGGCACAAAAACTAACGAGGAATAAATAAATTAATTAATTAATAAAGAGAACCTATTACAAGCCTTTGGAAAGCTTAAAATGGCAAATTAGCCCTATGGACAACTGTAAGAATCTTGGGAACTTTGAGGAGCTCACTGAACACACCATTTAACCATAACTGGAAACAGCTTCCTGAGTGCTTTTATCTCCACTCTTAACAAGATGTTGAATGCTATCCCAAGCAGATGTACTTCTCTGGGCAGCTCAAGTCTCTGGGTATTCACGCTTTTGTTCACACACTCAGGATACTAAAGCACACTAACAATAAAATGGTTGCTTAATTGCCACTCTCATATTGCTGGGATTTCT
Organism: Cygnus atratus; assembly: GCF_013377495.2. Lineage (NCBI taxonomy): Eukaryota > Metazoa > Chordata > Aves > Anseriformes > Anatidae > Cygnus > Cygnus atratus. The sequence goes on along the minus strand of NC_066364.1, from coordinate 58,040,339 downwards.
ATTAAGTCGCTTTGTATACAAAAGAAAAGACGACAAGATTTATGGCCTTTGGGGCAGTATTCAGACTACTTTCTTTGAACTTTCTATGTTTTACATAAAACCATATGAATGGCCTTCTAGTGCAACAGTTAATAACTTTCTGCTGCAGCGTTCAAATTTTCCTGTTGGTCCCAGACTGCCCAAAGTGCACACAGTCAACTTGTATACCTACAAGATGTGTATATAAATCTGTGATAAAGACTACATATTTTTACCAATACACCTAATGAATAAAATTTAGCTTTAATATCCTTCTTATTACTCATTCATTTGGTATTCATTGTTTTAACACTGACCATAATGATATCTATTAGGTTTTACAATGGATGTCATTTATCCTTCCATAAGAATTTTATCATAATTCAGCATAGACAGTAATACTCATTATGATGGATCTTTTTTCATTAACAATGTGGATTTGTGTCCACATTATCCAATATAATATTTGCTGTATTCAAGCATTAATTAGCATCCACTTATTTTAAAGTGGCAGTCACTACCTGCCTAGAGCACAATAAATCCTGCTTTGTAATAGAAGCTTAAATTCACCATATTCTTAGGCAAAGTGAACGCATTTCGGTAAATAACTAGTGCTTTCAGTGCTTTATGAAATGCTGCAGCAGTAACATCGATGCTTCAGTGATTATGAAACCTGAGCACACTAGAAAACAGCCCACTTCTACCAGGCAAGATACTCTGGAACTCATTTTCAAAGACATGGTTGACTTTAGTCACTATACACTTATTTCTACTGGATCTTCCCTATACCCCTGAGCATCACAAAACAACCTTGGGTACTAAATAGAGAAACTGATAGATGGCTTTTCAGATCTCTGAAGATTTTGGCATTTGAATATGAAACTGTACTTGTTCAGTAAAAGTGTCAGAAGGACCATATTAGGTCAGATCAAAATCCTCTGTTTCAAGCATAAGAAAAACAACAGAACATAGTTATGTGTTTGTTCTGCATATCTTTTATGCAGAAATCTGTTTAAATGGACATAAAAATGAAATATGCAAAATACATACAGGAAATCTACACAACAATTTAAATAAGTTTTCCTTTGTTAAAAGCATTAGGAATCTTTGGAAGAAAACAGAAAAGTACTTTTTTATACATGTTCTAGAAATTTTTACTTTTAGATACATCCGTGGAACAATGAGATTCACTTGTGGTAGCACATTTCATATATCCATAGAAAAACCGTTTTCTAAATGGAACCTGCAGCATTTAACCGCCCAAAATACTGAAAGACAGCTTGAAAGGACTATGATGTAAAAAACTTGAGAGAGGAAAGCAAAATGTTTTGAAATACAAAATATGTGATCAGAACAAAGTTAATATGCTATACAGCACATCTACAGACAAGAATAATCTTATTTCTCAAAATCAAATATAGAAAACAGTTCATGGTATAGGAAAGAAGGTAGACAAAGAAGCTAAATAATGATTTATGGGAGAAGTAGCTAAGGCTAAGTTTTTCATATTTGCCTAGAGCAATACTCTCAATGGCCATGAGCCAAGTATACAAACAGTAGTCTTAAAGTATATGAGAACCAGTCAAAATATTAATAAACAAATATAACTTTAGGGGAAAACTGCTGATTTCATTAATTTAGATAAAGTATATGAACTTTATCAGATTTTTTGAATATTTTTAACAAAAGCTTGCATTGAAAATTTGGAAATGTTTTTCTTAAGTAATTTTATTTTTATCTGCAACTTTCATAAAACCATTAGATTTGCAACTCTGTGATTTGTATTAGCAAGTATGTTTTATCACATTTTAATAAAGGTTTCAGTTTGATGAGACCGCCACTAAACAGTGGATGTAGTGCTATTTAATTTGGAATTGAGGGACAGTCAGGAGATACACTGAGTCTTGGAGAGCTCTTCTGACTGTCTCAGATCTTTTGGCTACTATTTATTTCCTTGAATTTTGCAGGCAGAGGGATGTTTTATTTCATGAAGTTCTGGGAAGGCATGGTGATGATTTACTGATAACGTCACCTACTTGATGGTTGGAATGGTTGGAATAATAGATTTTGAGTTGCTGTATTTGTTACCAAATGTTAAAACTTTTCTACTACCACTAGTCTGTCTTCAGTAATGAAGAAAGAGAAGAAATATGAGTGACAAATCCTCAAAGGTACACTGCAGAAGCTCAGAAAATCTCCATTAATGCCAGACAGGCTCAGGTTTGATTTGGCAATGTCACTGGCCAAAATATGAAACAAAGTATCTCACTGCAATTTTTCTAATAGAAAATTTGAAAATGTTTGGTAGAAAAAATCCAAGTGAGTTTTTTTAATGAGGAATTCTCAGCTAGCTTTAATATAAAAGTTTGAAGTTTGCTGAAGTTTGACTTGATTGGCCTTGTATTAGAAAGTTTCTAAGTGTTTTTAATCCCATGTGGCTAGTTTTATTCTCTTGCATGCTTTGTGTCATACATTCATATTTTTGTTGGATAGATCAAACAATATATAAAGCTATTTGTATTCAAATATATATATGTATTATATATTTGACATTAAAAAAAAGACACAGGAAAATGACAAAACTGGATTTTTGTCTATATACCTGAACTGTACTAACATGTCATCTATGAAAGACAGGAATCATTTACTGGATTGCACATGACATCACATGAACTTCAGCAATAAAAATGTGGAAAGATCTTTCTCAAAAGGACTTTTCATCACTGTAGACTAAACAGAATTAACTCAAAAATTTAAATAATAAGACACAGCTGACCAAACAACATAACTATTTATTTGATTAGATGTAAAGGCATATGTTGTTACAAATGTACTTTGTACATTTAAAAAAGCAGTTTCAGTCCACCAGTTTTATTCATTTAGACCACCTAGGTTTAATAAGTTAGGAAATCTTATTTCCATAGCTAATGACAATAGGATAATGATCTACTCATTTTGTTCTTCGTTTTACTTTTCTGTTTTTCATCTCTTTTAACTTGGTAAACATTTAAAATGACTAGATATATATATAGCTCCGTACTGTTTCATTTTATTTAAAACATGTAAGAATAACAAGTTCCTCTATAATATAACTTTGAACACTTTTACTTTGAAAATCCGATCTGAAAAAAATAAAATAAATGTAAATTAAATACTATAGTATGGCTTTCTGCAGCATGGAAGATAGAATACTAATACAAAACTATGTACTACTATTCACAGTATTAATATGCATTAATATTGGTGCAAACATGCTTTCCAATTCATGGCAAAGCAAACTTAGAACAAACTGAAGTTTTGCCATATTAGATGTGCATTTAAATATGCACTGCAATAAGACATGGCTTTTCAGGACACTGCAGGAGACTTTCTGATGTAAATTATACAGTATGTTAGGGAGGCATGCATATAGATAGGATTGCTGTGCTTACTGGATAGCTGTGTAGCTTAAAGCCTTCATTCAAGGGAGGACTCACTCCAGGCCACTATTTCAGAGGAGAGTGTAGCTATCCTGTGGATAACTGAAATATAGTATAGGAATCTATAAAAGAATTTATTTTTGGCAATTTAACTTAAAAAATTGAGTTATAACCAAAATCTCATTTCAGGATGTTAAACTGAAGGTATGTACCACTGGCACTGTTATTTTTAATTAATAAAATACACTGAAGTCCTTGACTATAAAACAATCAAACAAAAAATAAATAAATAAAGGAAAACTGATATAGGAAAAGTTGTTAAAACAACTGTCTTCATTGTGGAAAAATTTCCTGTTCCCAAAAAGAGTTAAACCAAACAAAAAAATGGTCCATAAGTGTTCTAAATATTTCATGATACTTGATACTTAAAGGTTTCAAAACCTTATAATAAATTCATGAAAAGTATCGATAGTGCTACAGTTTCTCTACCTTGCTTATTATTCTGAGAAAATTACTTCTGGAAAATAAATTGATAGGACTGAGAGGGCTAAACAAACAAAACAAACACTTCAATTAGAAAAAAGTATTCTCCTGTATTACAATACAGAGTGCCTCTGAGACTGAAAAGGCATGTAGATACCAATCAGAAATTCATCCAGCCATCTCAGGAGACAGGATAGGTACTGCACATATTGTGAGAAATTTAAGGTACTTCTAGCAAAATATGGAATGTTCAGACAGATCCATTAAAACAAACAAACAAACAAAGCAACTTCACCAAAAATAACTGTAAATATATTCATTTGGGTAAAACAATCATCTACTCATGTGTCTACTCATGCATGCTATCTGCTCTCGTTGCTGACGCTCCTGTCAATCTGAAGTTGAGAGGTAATGGCCCTGTGATTCAGGGAAACTGCTGAAGTGTGTACTCAGGCTTCAGTTTGAGAGATGGGTTCATTTATCATCATAATAAGCTATTACCATTGATAGGTCACAACTCATTGAAGAGACAGTCAGTCTAATTGGCTCAATTCAGTTAGCTGTGGATGTGCCTCAAGGAGGTGAGGGGTGCTTTGCAGGTAATATTCAATCACCCAACAAACCACTTGTTTAATAATTCATCACAGTTCAGACTGGGGTTCTAGCACATGATTATCCCTTCAATATGCCAAATACCTGATCTTAACCCTTTTGTCTCTTGAGTCCAGGAAGACAAAGGCAAATTCATTCTGTAGTTAAGGCAACCCTCTCTTCTGGAAACTTACTGAATTTCCACGGAGGTTTGTTTTCAAAATAAATTTATTGTTGTTAGCTAGAGTCTGGTTTTGGAAAATAAAATCTTTGTTCTCATCATTCTCTTCTGCTAAAGATCAGTTTACAGTACATAAGCCTAATAGGAGTGTAAAGGAATGGAGCTCCTTTTGCTTTCTAGAGATTTAATGACGCAGTATGGTTCCATTCAGGAATCTTCAGCAGTCAGGTAACGGTAGGATAGATGAGACAGATGGAATTGTGTACATAAGACCCAGGACCTACATGATTTAAAGGATGCTTCATACTCTGTTCAGATACTAGATCAAACCAAGAGTGACTTACAATATTAAAATATTTAGAATAATGAATCTACGAAAAAACAAGTCAAAACTAAAATGATAATTCAACCTTATGATCACTATTGTGCTACATTCTTGTCAGTTCTGGTTCCCATTTGATTTTTCAATTTTTGTAAGCATATTGCAACCATACTGAAATCTTCTTTTGTTGAATGCTTTCAGGTTCTATTTCTACCATCAGTTCCAATGGTGGCGTGGCGGTTAGCCCGGACAACAGCCAAATATTCACCCTACCTCTTGCTCACTCCCTTTTCCCCTGTTATGGGGAGAAAATGGAAGGTGAAAAGACTCGTGGATCAAGACAAATACAGTTTAACAGGAAAAGCAAAAGCTGCACATGAAAGCAAAGCAAAGAAAAAGGGATTTATTCACTACTTCCCTTTGCCAGGCAGATTCCTGGAAAGCAGGGCCACAGCACATGTAATAGTTATTAGGGAAGACAAATGCCGTAGTCAAAATCATGACTCCTTCCTCCTTTTCCTAATGTTTTCCTGCTGAGCACAACATGATATGGTTAGGGAATAACCCTTTGGCCATTTTGGGTCAGCTGTCTTGGCTGTGTCTTCTCTCAATCTCTTTCCCACCCCCAGCCTACTATCTTGGAGACTGGAGAGAAAGCCCTGATGCTGTGTAAGCTCTGGTCAGCAAGAGCCAAAAGACTGGTGTTTCATCAACACTGCTTTAGGCACAAATGCAAGCACAGCACCATACAGGCTGCTATGAAGAAAGCTAACTCCAACCCAGACAGACCCAGTACAGATGTAAAAATCAGATGTTAATATCAAGCTATCTGAAGAGTAGTGTAGTCTGCCCTTCTCTGTTGTTTTACTATTAAGCTGTAACATACAAAAATTAGGATTTTGATACTTAATTTTTAGTTGATTAAGTGGAAATTTGGTGAGTATGGAATATCACCCTCTGAAAATTAGAGTTTATAAGAGACTTGCAGCATACTGGGCCTACCACTCACCAATCATTTATGAATTTATGAAGTCAAGAATATACAGAATTTACAAAATTACTCATTTTTTTATTATAACTAGTTGAGGAACTGGTTATTTCTTCCTATAAACACATGCAGAATAAAAGGAAAAGCAGCTTTTTGTTATACACTTTGATGTCAGTTTCAGTTTCCTTTTTCTAATGACATCTTAATTGAATTTGTACCATTTTCAACTGCTGATAAACCACTCTCCTTTCTTCTACACCCTGGATTAGTGATGGTGTTTTGTGTTTTAAAAACAAGTGACTCTTGCCTTTAATTACTCTCAATCAAATTTGAAAAGATACAATAGAACAACATTTTGTTCTACAAGTATACAACTTTTTTTTTTTGCTAAGGGTAATGGATGTAAAATGCCATTAACAAATTTAGTTAGTTGAATTAGATCTACCAGACCTATAAACTGATTAAAATATCACAAGATGCTACATACAGTGAGATAAATATGTGTCACATAAATTCACGTCTTAATTGCATCCGTACACAGGTGAGTAGGCTCTTGGATTTGAGCACCTATGCTACACTGAATTGCTCTTAAAAGTCCTAAATGACACAAGGCAAAATTAATCAAATGTAGGCACCAAAACTATTGGCTTGAAAATAGATGAGATAAAGCAGTGCTAATTACTATATGTAAAATAGAAATAATGGAACTTATCTATCTTTTGGAGATTCTATATGTGAAGAAGATTCTGAGATTGTCAGATGCAAGACTACTGAGCATGACAGACTTTATAAACTATATAGCACAGACTGAAGGTAATATGAATAGTTTATATAGATGTTTGTTTCTCTCAAGTAGCAGCAGAAAATATTAGTACTTTTGCCCTTCTACCTCCTGCCTTGTAAAGGTGGGAAAAAGTAGAACACCACAAAATTACAAAAATAAAGCTCAGCAGTATCATGAAGTTTTACTAATGATTGGTAAACTCAACAATTTCAATTACATTCTATTTCAAGTTTTAATTTTTACCCTGTTTGTCATTCTTATATGTAGAGAATGACCTTTCAGTAGCTCTTACGTATAGCCTTTTGCTGATGGACTTAGATCCCTTCATCACACTCCTGCGCAACTCAGTATCAGCTGGATTTCTGGACTATAAATTCTGATTAATATAACCAGTTGAGCTGAGCAAAACTCCATTAAACTACTTACTTCCAGGTAACCTGTGGTCAGCAAATAACTTCAAATATCTTTTTACAAAGCAAAACCTTATTTGCTGAAGATGTTTTTCGCATGTAAATGCATACAAGAGGTATGTATGCAGAAGTACAAAGAGGTACAAAGATTACTGTATATACTCCCCTTCTATAAAATTCAGTTGTCCTTTGCAGTCTTCAGTAACAACTATTCAATTTAGCTACCTATAGCTTAGAAAAAGCATGTTGAACCATTGTCACCATGTTTCTTTGTGTGTTGATTAGCACTCACTACAAATCAACACACATTAGTTCTTTTGAAGTCACAGACTTTTTCTTCTGCTTTGTTAGATCCATCAGTATTTTAGTATTTGGGATCAGAGATAAGAAGAGTAAGACTTTTCAATCTAGCAAGCAGTTTACTGTCTTCTCTATTTCCTAATGCCTCTCAGTATTCTTTCTCTAGTGTTTACATCCTTTCTTTTGTGAAACTATTTTATTTCTTGCTTGTTTCTCCATTTTTCAACTGCCACTATTGATTAAAACCCTTGCCTTCAAGGCAGACTTGGGCAAGCAGGTAATGCAAAGGACACTTGAGATTTATGAAATAATTTCACCAACAATAAATTTTCTCTTTTCTCTACAGTAGTATAAGATGATTTTAGCACAAAGAAATTAAATGTACCATGGGATACCTGAAATACTGCAGTCAATGGACTCAGCCAACCAGATTCAGAGTTTCAGGGTCCTTTTCCAACTCACTTCAAAGGCACAAAGAGGATGTAGTAGTCTACTAGGCATCCTTAGTTTTTATTGCAATCACAATAATAGCTGTATTTGAACTGTCCCAAGGGGCTATCCAAACACCATTAGAAAGAATTAAGGAGAAACAAAGTTTGCAAAATTTACTTATGTCTTGGTGGGTTGGTGTTGTTTTTGGTGTGTCATGGGTAGCTGAACACCAATTAGGATAGTCCTGATATTGTTTAACTTTGTACTGGGAATCAGACAAATTCTGGCTAGCTATGACAGAATGTATAGATGTACCATTATCTCATTTCTTGTTGCCATGCCGAGAGAATATTTCAGCACAGCTGGAGAATCTAAACAAAACTACTTGGTACAAATTAAGTAAACGTAAAGGAAGAATCAGTCATCTGTGGTTGAGACCTTTAAAATGTTTTGCTCTTCACTTGTATTCCGATTATGTTTGTCTCATCCTTCCGTATCTGAATTTGGCTTTTATCTCACTTTTCAGAAGCTATAGTGAAGTAAGTGCTAATAAACTAAGCAGCACACTTGGAGTAAGTTGAAGATCCCTTCATACCATTGGCTGAATCTGATTACCATGGTGACTTAATTTCAGTCAAGGCAATTTAGCTTGTGATGTAAAATAAAATGCATTATTTATATTAGGTTATGATTGTTAGAAAAATAAAATATATCAATAAACTAAATAAGCTTTTTCTTTCTTTCTTTTTTTTTCTAGAAAAAATGCATTCAAATGTGAAAGCCAAAAGATATTAACTTGGCTTTTTTTACAAGATCTATTTTTCTTTAGATTCAAATGAATCATCTTAATTTTTTGCCGTGTGTTGGCTGAGGACACAACTTAAAAAAGTCTGAGGACCTGCAGCAAATGTGAATAACTTCAGTGATGTTACACCAAATAGAGAATTTTGGAATATTATTTGCTGCTGATATTTATCCATATTTTTTCACATATACGGATAACATGCATATAACAACTATTTCACTTTGCTCAAACTTACAAGATGTTAAGAATCAATAAATGACTGCATAAAATTGTTTTTTATAAGTCATTCATGACACAGTCACATTCCTTACTCCATCCCCTCCTTACTTTCCCCAGATTAGATGTTGTTACACAGTCAAATCTGGGGCCGAAACTCATTTCTGCGCAGAGGGTATAAATTATACAACTTCATCAAGAAGTGCTGGACTTCCATCACTGTGGAAAAATCCCTCAGACAATCAGCAGCTCCTTCAAGCACTGACATTATGTTACAAAATGACAGACTCGGGCTTGGGCAACCCATCTACACTAGCTAATCAAACCTTCCACCTGAGGGCTTAAATTCTCTATGTAATGATGTGAAAGAAAGAAATGTCTTTTAAAGGCACACAATGGCAGAACACACCAGACAACTTAAATTTCACTACCTCAATTTCCTGACAATAAAAGTCATATAGATATATACTCAAAAAATAATTAAAAAAATAAAATTAAAAATAAAATAATAAAATCAGTGCTGGCTCAGCTTAAGACACAGCTGTCTGTTGAAATTATGTGGGCTAGGTCAGTCATGTTTTTCCTGAGAGGCCAATGAATTTAAAACCAAAATGATGGTAGAAAAAAGTAGCTTCCACCAAGAATTTATTTTGCATCTTATCCACTTACACTGAAAGGTGTTAAGTTAGATTTTTCACCTTTTTGGAGCAGGCAGTAGGAGAAAGAAAAAGATTTGGGGACCTTCCTAACTCAATCATGTCCTATGAACTACAAAGTCTTGATATCTAAAACCATGACAATACTAGATGAAGCTTTTTTGGTTTAGATACATTAATAATTTAGGCCAATTGATCCTGGCATTTCTGTTCCAGCTGATTATTGTATTATTTATGCTTCTTTATGTTTTGGGTTTCAACTCCTTCCTCCCCCCCGGGAGCTCTAGACTGCAATTTTCTTTGCATTATTCTGCTTTTTGCACCAGAATTGCCTAAGAAATGAAAACAAATGGAAGGAAATAAACAGAAAAGCCACAAGGACCTGGTTTATGGTTATTTTATAATTCAATATTTAATTCTATGAGGTATTCTGGGCAGTCTGCAATAGATAATATGTTACAAAAAAAAGTGCTGCTCACTCCATTCCAGTCTTTAGCTTTCCACAGCAAAGTACCTTTAAAGGCTGATAGATTTTTGAAATTTGTACATATTGGCTACAGGCTTATTACAGTGTCTTCATTTCTGGAATCAAAGAAACATTGACTTTTGTAAGTCAGGTTACACAGCTAATTATGAAAGAAACAACAACAACAACAAAAAACAACAGGCAAAATAAATGAAGTGGCAGGGTTAAGTGGAACAAATCCCCTTACTGTTCTCCATGCCCAGACTACACAAAACTTTCAGCTGCTGTCTGGGTTTTCACTAGAGGTCAGAGAAGGAACAATATTTTCACCATATGGCTGCTTAAAAGAATATGGATTTGAGAAACGCAATGTTTTAGAATTTTTCCATGATAACAGACTTTTCAAGCTTCAATCTTCTTTTGCTTTGACTTTCAGTATACTGTGATTTCATGAAGGACCAAATTAAGTTAACTTTATTCACACTGAATGGGATCATGCTGTATAATTAGTCCATATGACTCCTGTAAAATTATATTTGATGCAAGAAACTGCTCAATCTTGGTAGGACCTGCAAATGGTGTTTTGGAGCAGAGGTGTTTTACAGCTTCTATCATGTTGTTTGCAATCTGAGTATTGGCAGCAGCTGCTCAAAACACAGACAGAGATGTTAGAGTATGCATTATCTATGTCCTTCTTGTATGGCTACTGGGTGTTCAGATTTAATGTTCAGAGACCTGGATTCTAGGATGTCTTCTGCCTAAAGGCTGAACTAACCTCTACCTGCTGTCTGAGAGCACTGCCCTAACCACCTAAAAGAGGCAGGGTATATTCTCCACCTTCATGGTTAAAGTTGGGCCTTAGATAAGAAAGTAACATATTTGCAGCAGCAGGCAGAAAACAAAGCGGAGAGACTTCCTCTAACCAAAGATGGATGCCTCCTTATGCAATCTGAAGTGGTCTCAGCTATCCCTCATGTTTTGGGGGGCAGGGGACAGCAAGGGGCATTATATGTTCCATATTGTGCTTTATGGTGGTTACTTGTAGGTGGCTTCTCAGCATAGAAATTATCAAATTGTTTTTGCAGAGATATCAAAGGAAATGAGGCAGAGCATATACATATTGCAAGACTTCTGAAACATCATGGATGCCTAGCCCTTCAATACTGACTTTAAAGAAACAGGTGCTTGAAATCACCCTACTGAGTTTAGTACTTCATTTTTCATTAATTTTATACTCTCAGTGCTCTGATCAAACAGCATCAGACTCTAACTTGTAACACTTTCAGACCAATTTATAGAAATATTCTAGCATGGACACAAATTTAATACACACTTACAGGTTCGTTGTCAAAATAAATTAAGAAACTTCTGACAAAAACAATTCATTTTTTCAAATACCAAACAATTTAATTAGAGATGATAGAATTTTTCAGTAACTAGAAGCTTGAATGGACCACAAATTCTCCTGATTGCTCTAATCCTTAGTTCAGTAGGGTATGATAAGGTAGACAGGCAAGAAGATAAACTATTTTTTGATACCTACTAAACCTTGATGCTAGACATTTTAAATCTGTTCTCCAAAATTATCCACCAATTTCTAGAAACAAAATTCCTCCAGATTACTCTCAAACTGCATTCTGCATCAAAAACAGTTTTCAAGTTTTCAGTTCAAACAGATATTATATAGTCAGATGTAAAATAGCTGGCTTAAAAAAAAAAAAAAATCTGTATTTGTCCAAAAAAGTTTAAGCTTTTTTAGTGGCATGTATGTTTAGAAGAGTGAAAGGATACAGTGATGTTAAAATAATTTGCTTATTCTCCCTTTGACATAAACAAGAATACTGTATCATCTATAGCCTCCTGTTATTTATAATCTCTCCTTAGAGACACAGTCAAAGACCAGTATCACACAGTCTAATGTCATCCAGATTTAGAAACACAAAAAAAGAAAGCTGAAGGTTGCACACTAAGGAGCATCCCACTTATAACACTTTCTTTTTTTTTTTTTTTATCCAGAAGAAGCATTTGGAGATGGATGTAAAACAAGCAGATAGCACACATATGGCAATCAACATTGTGGAGGCTTAAGCACAACATGCCAACTTTATATTAAAAGAAACCTTTTAAATAAGGTTTTTCAGCTATATTTAAAAACCGGGAAATGCAGGATGGTTGCTACCTTTTGTAACTCAATTCTATTTTGGGAATACTATTTAAAAATAGTAATTTTAACAATAAAAATGAAACAATTTTCTGTGACACAAGGCTTATGAATTACAATAGAAGTTTACATCTTGATGTAAGATTTCCTAAATCATTCTCCAATTTCCCTAAGACAAAAAAAAAAAAAAACAAAAAAAAACTTACGATGATTGGCTGCTCTGAGATACCAATTATTATACTACCACACAGCTAGCAATCAGTCTGAGGAAAGGGTGTTTTTATCCAGTTTCAGCTGTTTGGTTTTATTTGGTTTCAGCTGTTCAGAGAAATATTTTATTGAGTTTACAAATAAGGACTTGCAATATTCCATCCCCATAGCATAAATCATATGGGCTAAGCATGTCATTATGACTATAATTTACATGATGCAACATGACAGTTAAGATGTACTGTGGTAATTTGTGAGTGCTTTCAGTATTACTGTAGTATCAAAAATTTATATAGCTCAGTTATTAAGGCAAATTGTTTCATTCATACAGAGATGTCTGACAGTAACCACAAAGGACCTCCAAATTACACTGAAAAAATAGCTTCCACATTCAAATGATTTGTGCACATTCTTCTTATTATTTTGCTCTTTGAATAGAAGCAGGATGAAATTCTGTCTGTAAAAGTATCAATTCATATCACAGGGTAAGTTCACCAGGTATGGAAAACTGTAGAAAAAAACTCTCCCTTGTCCAACTAAATGAGCCTGGCTATCTTTAACAATTTATAGCCATGAACAGGATGCCCAATTCTTTGGAATAATGCTATTTAGTTTCCACATGCTCACTTACCTTCTGTCATGTTGATTTTCAGCCAGCAGGAAGAAAATAAATAAATAAGAAGTTGACAAGCTCTAAGAGACTACAGTGGAAAATATGCTCATGTGTTAGGGTTAGCATTTCAGATAACATTTTATCATAATTGGGATTATGGAAAATGGAAAGCTGTTTAGCTTTCTTAATGTTTAGGACTCGTTCAGTCCTCAGTTTTACACTCCGGCCAAAAAAAAAAAAAAAAAAAAAGAGAGAGAGAGGAGAGAGAGAGAGAGAGATTTGCCTGAAGGTATGATCTATGAAAGAAGTCTTAATGGTGAGAAGCCCAGAAGGCAGACCACAAAGGCACCCAAGACTTTAGAAAGCAAATATTTGCCTTAAACCTGCAAGGCATGAATATGTGTGTATGTGCACACATACACGCGTGTAGACTTGGATAATTATATGCATTTGAACTGGCATAGAGCTCACAACAGCATTTTCCAAGTTCTAGGGCAGACAGCTCCCCACACAAGCTTCTTGCCAAACATTAAAGTTTTGTAACACACCCCCACAACATCTGATACACAACTTGCATCTATGAAAAGCAGATGAGGGAATGGGTTTTCAAAGCTGAGGACAAGGTGGGAAGAGAACAGGACAAGGACAAGCTGAACTGCACACCAGCTAATTCATTCAAAAAACAATGCTGCAGACTCTACAGGCTACTCTAATACCCGACAGCAGAAGCCAAAAAAGGGCTCAAGGTCAAAGATACTTAGTTAATTTTCTCTGCATATATTTGTTGCCTCACAAGGACACTCCATATGCCTCATTCCTATCTACTTGCACTTTTGCTGGTCAAATAGCTATCTAACTTAATCTTCCATCAATTCCCTTCAAAGCCTTACTTCTTTTCTCTCTCAATAAATCAAATTAGCATTTAGGCAAGCACCATCTGCACTTACTTTGTTGCCCAAATAAGAACTGGGTGCACTCCAGTAATATGTCTGTGGCAGTACTTTACGTGCAGCCACGTTGCTGATGCTGAGCTGCTGACGTCCACCACTATTCTTTTGTTTGGGAGTAACTCTGATGAGACCCGGTAAGCCAGCTAGATACCAACCATTCATGTCTTCTATCTATGATGACAGAAAATAAAACAAAACAAAACACATTACAGTCAGAATCAAGACATCAGTCATTTCAATAGTCAAAACCTCTCATTCTTCCATTTTTAAAAAATTGACTGTTTTATATGATTAATAGCAGTTCAAAAGCTAAGGAATTATAAGGGTAATAACAATAAAAAATTACCTTATTGTTTGCAATTGGGAGTTATAACTCCCGAGCAGTTTGTCTGAAGTATGTATTGTATGCAAGTATTTGCTTTCACTGTTTTGCATCATCCAGAGAGAGGAGGAAATTCTATCTTACAATCTTATGCATAATTCCTCCGAATATTTTACAAGTTTACAATAAATAATACCAGTCACAGAAGATGAGGTGACAAATGGATGCGCATTTTCTGATTGTAGTAGACTACTTAATTCATAAGAATTTTTTATTATAAAGCCCTAAAACTTTCAAGTTTAAATATACACTTTTTTAGAAAGCCAAAGCAAAGCTGAAAGCACCAGAACTTAAGTTTTTGAATCAGCAGGGAAGTGCATACTGTTCATACAAGAATGGCTTCCGGAGCCTGGATACAACCAGAACAATAAAATAGCTCAGCTGTGGGCTGGAATTTTTTCCAGATGCTGGCATGTAAATGAGCACACCAGGCACATGATTTTACTCAGATTTCCAGCATACAATGCCGCTGAGACTGGGAGCTACCAGACCTGGAACATATTTCCCAAACTAGATCTACGGACATGAATATGTAGCATACAACTATTATAGTAGAATCAGTGTCTAAGCTTTGAGAACTAATATAAAGTTTACAGTATATTTGCATGCTAGAGACATTTTTCTACAGTACAAATAAGAACAGTAGGTTCTTCTCACTTCCACATATTTTCCTAGGGATGCAGTATGCAAAAGAAGTTCACTCAAAATGCCCCCAGTAAGGCATCCCTTCTCCTTACGTAAGCTGTTTGTTGTACATCTGATGTTTCAAAATTCTTAATTATTTCAGGTCTAGAAATCTAATAATGACCTGTAAAAGTGGTTGCCCTATGTATATATTGCGTTTAACTAAGTACTGATTATGTTTGCATACGCCTGGACTGTGTTTATGCACATGGCTTCATTTGTGACATTTATAACTTATTTTGAAATTTTCACTATTCAACTGCACTTCTTCCAGAATTTTTTCACAATGAAGCAAATGTAATTTATAAGCCTTTTCTTTTCGATAAATGACAAGATGTATGGGGCACAAAAAAACGCACATGATTTTATAGTAAGATGCACTCTGTTGACAATGGACAGTGAGAATATACAAAAACACAAAACCAATGGCATATACTGATATGGTAGGATTTTTCTTACACTTCTGTAGGTGAAGTGAGAGTCTGTGCAGACATTTGTTTTCCCAGAGCAGAAACATTCCTCACAGCCTTTGGGATTATTTTGCTGCAGATTGAAGAAACCTGGTTTGCAACGATCACAGTTTTCTCCTTCAACATGTTCCTGAAAATGCACGTTAGAATATATTACTTACTTTAGTTGTCACAGATGAGAACCTGAGATAACCAGCTTTATACTCTTTTTTGCTTTGATGCAGGACTAAAAAGACATTTATAGGAAACACTGTTCTTATTTGTAAATATTAGAACTATATCCTTTATACAATAAGTTACTACACCTGCACATAAATAACAGAACACAGAATTTGGACACTGTAAGATTTTTAATTCTTCTTCTGCATGAATACATGCACTTGATTTCAGGGAATAATAAAGTTTATCTCTTGCATGCTTAAAGGAGTGAAAAGGGAAGAAAGTATGGGACACATGCCAACCTTAGTTTGTACATATGGCTGATAAAATCAGCATTCACAATCAACACAAACTACAGGTACACAGTATTAGTTGTAGAAGTCATTCAACATATCCGTTTTTCAGTGGTCTATTGCTTAGAGCTGAATCCAGGCTAAATCCAAGTGTGAAAAGGGCTGCATTTTCTCCTTTCATAACCACATATGTTTGCCAGCCAAACAGCCAGATCTGCAAACTCTTCCATGTGGAAAGCAGGCACTAAACGTACATGAAATATTCTAAACTTAGCATTTAGCAATTACATTTTTTCTTAGAAAGCTAACATGAAGAAAGTCCTGCTACCTTGCCCAATTAATCAGTTTGTCCTATACACAAAGATAAAGCTAGCTAGAAGTATGTTGCAAAAGGTTCGTGCTATGGCATGTGCTTAGATATTCAATATATATATATATATTTATATTTTTTTGCCAAGAAAGGCCAGAAAATTCTTTCCTTTTCAAAAGTGTTATATACAGTTTATCTAATCCTGGAAATAGTGCTCTACAGTATGCACACAGGACAAAACTATGGGCTCCAAGTCGACAGAGAACGAAAACATTATGAAAATCCTGCCCACACTGTGTAGTCTAAGCTTGCTTGAAATATACTGCTCAGAAATAAGTTTATCAAAAGCCATTTGATAGCCTTCTGGCTAAGATGTAGCAAAGATGGAGAAGATAAGGCAAAGCTATGGGGAGAAAGATGGATTAAGAAGGTCAATAATGGGGAAAGGGTAAAGACAAAGAAGGAGATCAAACAAAAATATAAATAGGTTTTCACCACTACTTACACATTAAAAACGCATATAACAAAATATCTTTGCTCTATCTCTATCGCTGTGTTGTTTCTATTCTTCCTTTCAATATCATATACAGTCTGTTCAACAAACCAAAAATCTTTTTAGTACAACTCAAGGCCGTCAGTAAGTAACTTTTACCTTTGACGCCTCATTAATTTCAATGATGGTATTTGTTACATTTTCACCAACAATCTTAGGGTTAATCAATGCATATTATTGTCATAGGTATGATAAAATCACCCAGCTATTCATGCTTCATGTGAAAAGTAACCGTGGGATAACATCTGGGAGCTTGCGGGCATACAAATGCTCTTACACAATTCTAGAAACAACAATCAAGAACTCTGGTCCTAAAAGTTTCAGACCTTGCTGAAGTGCTTGGTGTGTACACATTGGGAAGGTGAAAATAAATAAATAAATAAATAAATAAAAAGAAGAGAGAGAGCTGCAAAGCAAAAGTTTTTGTTTAAATGAAAATCTGTCCTACTCTGCAGTCACAAGCAGAGTAGGACAGCTTTTCAGTGCGTAAAACCTGCATAATTCTTTTGAGTAGATGGCAAATTTGCTGAATAATAGACACATAAAACTCAAAGTTGGAAAAGATATCTAACCTACCCTTCAGCCAAAGAAGCAATCTTTCTACATACTAATTTGTATCTTAATACTTTGTTAAGTCCAGTTTTAAATTAACAGAAATGAGACTTTGACCATACACCTTCAGGAAGCTTTCTGCCTCAATCAGTGTAAAGCAGGCATTTCTACCTGTGCCTCACCTTTTTAGACTTCAGTTTCCTCTGGCTAATGTGGCAAAGATAACAACCTCGTGACCACTTGGTAACATTTTGGTGCTCATCCTAAGAGCTTTTTCAGCAGTCAATTTCCTTAACAAGAAAACTATCTTTAGTAAATTTCAGAGCTCATTGTATGTAATTGAAAGACGTAATTAAAAGAAGGGAAGCATTTTTCCTCAGACCTGCTCTTAACTTGTCCAGACATCCCACTTTATTCTTCTTATGGAGCATATCTAATCTGGTGATTTCAGGGTCCCTTTGACCATAATCTGCTTTGATTTGAATTTGAAGATTGCTAGTGAAAATAAATGGGTATGTATCAGTACCTCAGCTATCTGCAGTGGGTATCATTTTTCCCCCATATGCACTTGAAAAGGGTTAGAGAAATGGAAAGGAGACAAAGGATGACCAGGAAGGAGGTCACCAGAAGCGTGGACTCCCTGGGATAGGAACAGTATCTCTATTCCCTGTTTGTTTGGTATTACAAAAATAATGTCATAATAGTAAGAACCATTCAGCAGTAGTTATCTTGTATTTAGCATATGACATCTTCACCACTCTTTCAAGTCAGAATATAATAAACTCTGATCTTATAGACTTGATAGCCAAGAAATTAGAACTCTGATATGGCTAGATTTTATTTTTGACAGAAAGCATGTGACTGTTACATAAAGTGAGGGTAAGGTTAATTCTCTGATTAGATTTCAGTGCTATTCAGCTGTCACACCAGAGCTTAATGAGTGTATGCAGCATGAGCTGAAGGAGTGAAGTATTTCTTGTACATTTTTGTACTTAGGGACATAATGTAAGTATTTTTAAATTCACATTTCTGTCTAATTCTGTTACTTAAAAGCTGGAAGGAAGCTCCCACAAGTATGACACACAAAAACTGACCCACTGCACAGTAAATTGTCCTTTGGGCATATGCGTGCTGACTTACTAAACAATTCCTTACAGACCACCATTTCTAAAGCTTTACTTGTATCACAGTATTTTGTAAGAAGTAGATGCATGTGTTTTTAGAAGTGTTTTCTTTTGATATAATATCAATATATAATTTGCTGGAGGTGAGTAAAGGAACACAGAGAAAACCACTCTTAAACCTTTCCATAAATTAAGAAATTCATTGTATAGAAAGGATGATTTAAAAAACAAACAAACAAAACCTAAATATTCTAGAGATTTCTAAGCAACCATCCCAAGGCAAGAAAGAATGCCCTTAGTATGGAACTTAGCAAGAAGAGAGGATTAAATCCCTAATGACAACACTTAAAATGCAACTTTTTTGTTGTCTTAATACACCATCAGTTCAATGGATTTTCTTTTTTGAGATCATATTACAGATTATCTTTAGAGCCCACAATACTTTAAACATACCATTTCTGAGTAGTGAGGAGCGAGACTTGAAAACAAATAATTCACAAGCTTCTTAAGTGTCCCTTTCTTGCAGACTTATATGACAGGCAGCACACTACTAGATACCTATTTCAATTACAGAGAGTACTAAGAGTACACAGGACAATCTAAGACTTCACAGGACCAAGAACAAGTGTTCTGTGAGAAGTGACTGCCACAGACATTAACATAGCTAGGTAGGATAGTGGAACACCACTGTATGATAGAACACCAGTGATTGCAGTCTTTCAGTATCATTAATATCTTCTTATAGCTCAGAAGAATTAAACATCCATACCTTACAGATGCAGAGACCTACACAAGGGTCAACATTCATACTGCCTTTCAGTGAGCAGTTGCAGGGCTGGCAGTCAGGATATCCTACATAACCCAAGGCACATCTATCGCAGTGTTCTCCTGCAAAGCCAATCTTGCAGTGACAGAAACCAGGCAACATATCTACAGGAAGAGGGAAAATGCATGAGAAACATTTAATTTATCATTATTGTTATCAAATATATGTGTTAGAGTGCTCAAAGCAACATCTTCCATAGGTGTAACATAAAGGCATTGACACTGGATCAACCATATATTTACTTAACTCATTATCCTGTCTGAGAGCAGCCAGAATAAAGCAAATAAGAACAGAAAAAGTGCATAGTTATTTGAATTCTGAGCTTCCAGAAATCTCAATATTAGAGATCTTTTAAGCTGAAACTTATCCCTAAACTCTTGCATCTAACAATCCCTGGAAAAACTTCTCTTCTATTAAATTGCCTAATTGACTTTGAATATGTTTTTACTTCCAGAATCCATAAAGCTCTCTAGCAGTAACTTGTGCATTTAGCCATGTGTAGTGTGAAATAAAACACTGATGTATGCTAAATCTGTATTTATTGCCCTTTAAATGTCATATAACAGAAAACAGCAAGTAACCATTCCCTACTCATTCTCCATGTAATCTGTGATATCAATGTATCTTTACCATATCCCACTTGACAATTTTATTTCATATGCCAAAAACTGCTAAGCCTATATAATATCTCTTTACAAAGAAACTGCTTTGTATAGCTGAAAATCCCTATTGTCCTTCCCTGCACCATTTCCAGTTCTAACAAATTATTTAAGGGAAAGGCAGGATATAGTGTGGACTTATAAATCATATGGCAATTTTTTCAGTTTTCTTTTTAAAACATCAGTTGTTTCCTAAGGCTGTGTTGATCTCCTACTACTGCTAAGTCAGCACTGAGATGATACATCCAGGGCACAGTCCAAGGTAATTGTTAAGAGCTGTTTTGCAACTGCTAATGCCTAATTCAGAAATCACTACAATCAATGTATAAGTAGAACTATTTTTTTTCTCTGTTCTGCTTTTCATTTAATTGCTACAGAATTTTATCAGTTATTTTATTGCCCATCCACTGACTATCTTGAGATCTTTCTGAATATTTTGCAGTTCTTTCATTTTTCTGTGCTAAAAGATTTTGTACTTGCAAACTTTGTCACCTTCCTACTCATCCCTTTTCCAGGTTAAATATGAATATTCTCAGCACTTCATATTGATCATCACTGTGAAAATGGTCCATTTATTTTCTTAACCAAGTACTCATCCATGACAGAACCTCTCTTCCTCATTCTATTACACCTTCTATCACAGTCTTTGGTGAAGGTCTTTGTGAAAACTTTTTGAACATCAAAATCCAGTATTAATCAAAATAGACTTAGGTCCCATGTTCATTGACTCCTTCAAACAGACTAATAAGGCACACTGTCTTCTACAAAAAAAAAAAAAAAAAAAAAAAAAAAAAACTGCTCTGGAGTTTAGCCCATTTTAGCCACAGGTCGTTAATCATATAAATCCTTTATTTTAGTTCTACTGATTTGTTTGATACAGAAACCAGACCTCTGAATTTTAGTTTCCTGGAACCCTCCACCTTTCTTTTAGTAACTAGATAAACAGTTCATATTTATATAATATTAACTTGGATTTTAGAAAGTACTATAAACTATATATAATGCTTCAGAACTTCATTTTTAATTATACCCCGAAGCCATGGATAAATATCATATATGCCTGATGAATTTTTATTATTATTCATTTATCAGCTTGCTCTAAAACTGACACTTCTGAGACATTTCTTCCAACTTGTCCCCATGAACAAAGATGCTCAAGTGGGAAGTTCCCTGAGCTCTTCTATTCACTGATACAAAGAATTCATCTATGTCCTTTTCTTTCTTGAGATCTCCAGTTATAAATTGATTATACCTTAATCATATTTAACTACTACTGAATTTCAGTGTCTAGCAGTCTTTTAGATTCCAATTTATCTGAAGTACTTCTTAGCAACATTTAAGCATTTAGCAAATTATTCCTAATATTTTAACATGTGACTAAGTGCATGACCTTACAGAATTTGTCACAATTTACGTCCTTTACTATTATCCCATTGGATAATTTTTATTTTATTTTTGTTCAGGGAGATTCTTTTTAGCATTTAAATAGATATATTTTTTTCTAGCTTAGTTATGTCGCTTGAATCATTTAGAATTAGAAGAATGCGTCTTCTCTGAGTGTCTAACAGGCAGGCTTGCCAGGGTAAGGCTAAGGCTAAGATTCTTTGGATTGTTTATTTTGATTTTCTTTCTAAAAGATTCCTTGTTTTAATTAATTTGTTCTTTAGGGAGGCCTTTTCACTCCTCCAAGAATGTTGAATTTGAAGGCTCTTCAAGAACCAAGTTTTAAAACTCATGCATAAATACAGAGTTGGTTCTCTTTTTACAGTTTCTCTAACTAGATTTTTGAAGAAGCAGTCACCTATAGGAGTTTAAAATTATATTATTTGTTAATCTGTACAGTGATAAAATTCAGTCTGTCTTCTCTAACATTGTCACCTCTTCGATCTCCTGTAGTGCATCATATTAACTGTCACCTTCTTGATCTATACTAATTATATATGGAACTTCAGTACATGAAGTCTGTTATTTACTAAACCATGTGCTCCGTGGGTTTTGATGCCTATGGCCCAGCTGCTTTCCAAATTTCTGAGTGACCCTCTCATCTAGTCACTTTTTTTTCAGTGCCCCATCAAGAACCTTCCTTTCTTCTCTTCTCTTTCTCTGCAACTGGCAGAGAGACCAGGATTGGAAACTCCATTGTCACCAGCCCCCTTTCTTATGCAGTATGTACCTATAGTTGATATCCGTCTATTAAGAGACTTCACATGCCACAACAGAGAGAGAGAGGAAACTGTGGAGACTACTAGCAATCATATATTCTTCTAGCTCTTATGTGACATGCTAAGTCCATATTTCTTATTTGGCTCAGTGCTTTCTTTAATTTACAACACTATCATGCTGGCAGGATCTAGGCTCTCATTTCTACGTAGCATGCAAATTCCTGTCAGTGTCTCCCTGTTTATCTTTTACCAAGCCTCTGTAGTGCTCATTATGTCGACAGGGTAATTACACTCTGATTTAGGGCAGGTGTTTCAGGTCTTTCTTTTGTGGTTGTTGTTGTTGTAAAGAACTAACATTTCAGTAGAAGTACATCTTATGCTTTAGGTCTTTTTTCTTCATAGGCCTTGTTTGAATAGGGTTTTATTTGTTGAAGCTGTTCTTCTCCATTTTCTACTGGAATATTATCATTTTCTGTCCTATCTTTAAGTGTACAGAGGCTTTAAAAGTTCATCCTAGAGGATGAGTCATCTTGAAATACAAGCTTTATCAATCAGTTTCCTCACAGCCTACCAGTCTATACAAAAATAAATTCATGCAAAAGCATGCATCAGATCCTTGAAAAAACTTGCAATCCAAAGTCTGGCCTTGGCATTCTCAGCCCTGTTCCACAGCGTACATACTCCAGAAATAATCTCATGGAAGTCAGTGGGACTGCTTGCTAAGCAAAGCACTATGGAGGCTGAATAAAGATCAAAATGTCTGAACCTTACTTATCTTACAATGTCTGAGAAAGTTTTTCAGCTAAAATAAAGACCAATCATTGGGATTATATTATACATAAAGAGGTAGCAGGGAAAAACTTCAGTGCATGATAGCATCTAAATTATGGAAATCTGCAAGTTTCCAAACTTCACAGATCTTACAGGTACTTAAAAGACAATTAAAATAGCTATTTGTTAAAATACAGCCACTACATCTTAAAACAAGAGTATTGATTTACTGAGAAAGCCTAATTACTGGAGTCTAGAGTAGTTCAGAATGTATAGACTCCATCTGCACTTTTGAATGGACAACTGCAAGTGATGACAGCGTCAGCAGTGGTCAATTTTACCTATTATTATGATGGACTGAACATGGGTGGACAAGTTTGTTTTAAAATTCAGTGCATTCTTGCCTGTCAGTTACAAAACCTGGCAATGTTTTCATCAGTTTATTTTATCAATACCATAATTTGTAAACATACCATTGACTCATTGTTTCTGGCTCTAACATTTTTCCACATTACTCATGAAAATACCGTATAATGTTGCTATGAAAGAACATTTGAAAAGCATTCTTCGGGACTCAAAACCAAAAATATACAATACAATTTAGAATAATAATCTTTAATTTTAGAATGATTGGTAAAATATGTGAGGACAAAGTTATATTAAGCTAAGCAAAATGGAAATTATAGATGCTTAAAATATAGAAATATTTCTTTTTCTCCAGAAACAATGCTTGGTCAATTATAAAGTGATTCCTTTATGCCCTTCTCTTATCTACCCAAACCTGATGATGACTACAGATGTAGCCTTTTAAATCCTCTTGTTGCATTTCATCTATGTATGGTACTTGTTACAGAGCTCCATTTTAATTGTTACATACCTATAGTATTGAAACACGTAGAGAATGTGCAGCTTTCATCTTTATTTTCATTGAGAACTGTTCACAACGACTTTATATCCCTGATGATTACCATATTTCCATTTTAGTTTAGGCATTTTAATGTTCCAGACTGGGTTGCTTACCAAACTTCTAAGAAATATATTTCCATCTTACACCAAGCAAACAGTTTCTCCTTAAACAACCAGCCAGCAAACTCTGAGATGTATTCAACCAGCCCAGTGTGTATTCATTCTGGTTCATAGCTGAATAGATAGATTTCCTCAGACGGATTATGCTTTCCAGCCTTTCTTTTATAAAGGCTCCCTGGTGCTTCAAACCCAACTGTGGCCGAGGGTGAGGAGTATACAGAGTAAAAAGAATTTTATCAGGGTATTGCGCATAAATTTGTTAGTATTAGAGAATACTCTAACGTGCTTAAAAGCAACAGGCCCCTAACCATTTTTAGCCAAATGAACTGAGCGTCAGGAAGATCAGGAGAACTTCTTTACAGTCAGGATTGAAAAAAGACGAGAGTTTTAATTTTGAAAAAAATAATAATAATAATAATAACTCTCTGATACTCGAGATTGGAAAAACTGCTGAGATACGAAACTTGTTTGAATGCCTGGAACTAGATGACCAGGACTGGCTGCTTGCTAATAAAGGTGAAAGGAGGAAAATTAGAGGGAGAGAATCAAATTCTGGATACGTTACCTTCAAGATGATGGCATGAAACATTCCTTGATTTATTAGAAAGACACAGTTAACTATCTTTAGATTAGATGGGTGAAAACAATAGAGAAAAAGCTAGAAAGGAAAGAAGGGGTCCAAACAGGAGCTTGATTCCCTTCCTAGAGACATCTAGGAAAAGCAAGAGGCAAGAGAAGAATTTGCCAGCAACAAGATGAGACGATTGAAAAGGCAAAAAGAGATACATGAAATAAGGAGTTAAAGTAGAGTACCACAAAATTCTGGGTAAGATGTGCTGAATGTAATAAATTTGCATGGATCTTGCTTGGAATTTGGTAGTACCACCCATCAGCAAGCCAGTCAGATTTAGAAAGTGTAAGCAGATGTACAAAGAAACTATGAGGGGGTTTAGATCTGTTCATTGCTCAGAGGCCAGAATAGGACATTATGAAAGCTCCTAATGACACTGTTACTGACAACCAAACAAGATGAAAAAGCATCATTATCTTTTTGCTTCCCTATTCTCATTAAATGACAGGCTGAATGCCTGTCTATTAACTGTTTTTCAGCTGTCAGGCCCCTGCAGAATGACCCTTACCGTGGTCAGGACTGAAGGTGTGAAAAGAAAGGCTGTAGCGGTAACAGACAGGAACCCAGAGACCAGACAGGCTTGTTTAACACACAGATGGGACACTGCATTTCTTTGAATTAATCCTCCTTCCATTTCAAAATCGTAGTCTCAGTATTTTACAAAAGCACTGAATGTCTGTAGTGGAAAATGTTTGAATAAAAGTTGTCCTATTTAACAGTATAAGAGTTTTCTTTGTTGTGTAAAGCCTGACATCTGTAACCTCTCCACTCTCTCCCACAGGTTTGACAGAGACATCACATGGTCTTGCTGTGCTTTTCTACCTTTGGGATGCATCTCTCATCTGCTTCCACGGTCTTTCCTGTCCATCTGTGTGACAAACTGTATGGGGTGCAGGCGGCAAGGCTTTGGGAGTGGGGGGGCTGCAGCGCCTCTGTGAGGTGGGGCTGGGGCTGCCCCATGCCAGACACAACCAGTCCCAGCCCACTCCAACAGCCCCACTGCCGGGCATGGCCAGGCTCAGCAGCCATGGGTGGACAGCTCGGGGAACACTTACTAAAGACTCACTAAAAGGAGGCAGAGGAGCTGGGAATGAAGGAGTGTGGGTGAGCCTGGGACGTGGAGCTGTTATATTTTTTTATCTTTGTTCCTCACTACCCAAACCTATTAAAATTGGCAATAAATAAAATTAATTTTCCCCAAGTCAAGTCTGTGACAGTAATTGGTAAGCGATCTTCCTGTCTTTATCTTGACACATGAGATTTTTCGTCTTATTTTTGACCCCATCCTCTTGAGGAGGGGGAGTAACAGAGCAGCTACGTGGGCAACTGGCAGCTTGTCATGGTCACCCTTGCACAATATACCACTGTGACAGTAATCAGGCAGCATCATTGTATCTAGAAACTTTAGTTCTATGAACTGATATAGTCAGTATGTAGTTGTTATAGTATAGTTTTCATTGATCTCTATTTCAAGAAAAAGATTGCTACTATATCTCTTCAACAGATATTAATGTAATTAGCCCAGTAAAAACACCTCTTAAGAACTGACCTTCAGTTTTATTGTCTTCCTACAATATTTTCAGAGGCTGGTCAGCAAAAGGACCAGAACCGTACTGCAATCCATTGTTTCCAAAGCACAAGAAAGAAAATTATTATCTATTTGCAGATAGCTTTTTTCAGGGTTATGGTAAAGAGCTTGTAATCCCACATAAATAATATAGATGGCACATAAATATGACACCTTTCAAGCAGATTTTTTCTAGGTTTCAGATGCAAATATGTATGGCAAAGAAAAGAGATGAAGAGATTATGATTGTACTAGCTTTAATCTCTGCTGTAAAAGAATAAAGCTCTTTAAAGCCAAAATTCTCTAATATTCCATGGAAAAAACTCTCCCAAATGTACTCATGTTTACAAGCCATGAATATGAAGGAAGCCTCAGAAAATTTGGGAATATAAAATCTAAAGAAAATTATCCTAAGTATGCCGGTGGATCATTGTTTGCATGAGTAAACTTAAAAAACATCTCCTGTGATTTTTTAATTTTTCTTTAAGAGATAGCACAGGGAAAGACAAATAAAATTCAGCTTTTCTTTGACCACTGCTGATTTATATCATTATTATGACCAGGTTTATATCATTATCTTTTAGGGATCTTACCTCCTTCTGCATGTTTCTCATCTTTGACACAGTTTTCATGTAAAGACCCATTTGGATCACAGGAACACGGCTGGCATGGATCTGGGCTATCTGGCAATACCTATAAAAACAGAGATATTACTAAACAAAGTCTTACCTTTAAAGTTTGTACTATAACAAAAATGGATGGTTGCCTAACTCAGCTCATGCAGTCTAGACATTAATGTTCCATTTTAGATATCTGTTTGAAACATGTAAGTAATTTCGATATAATTGGGTTTTCAACTAAAAGGAGTGAACAGGTAAATTGATAATAATGGACCCTTGTATCATTAAAAGCAATAATTGTAATCAAGTAGATTTTAAACAGTCACTATCTAAAGTAACATTGGTAAACAGTTCAGTTTTTCTGGTCAATGTCCTTCAAATAACTAACTGAATTTAGTTAGTAACTGGACAAAAAGGGTAAGTGAGGAAAAGTGAACACTAGACAATGGAACAATTTCCTTTCATTCTTGAAAAGGTTATCTCAGACAAAAAACAAACAAACAAACAAACAAAAAAACTTAGTCTAACACAACACTGGGGATATAAACTAGAAGTCCTGCATAAACTATTTATATCTATATACTCTACATACATTTTACAAATATAGAGATATAATCCCTATTAGTTGGATGGTAACCTGATTCAGATGAAAAAATCAAGTTCCCTGTTGTTGAAGAGATCAGCACTCCTCTTCTACAAGCTCTAAGGCTAAAAAAACAGTGTATCTGGAAGAATGTAATTATTGTGATTTGCTGATGTTTTCTGTGTTTGAGGACTGAAAAGCAATCAGACTAAGGCCATGATTTACTCAACTGAAACTACACAGACAAAATATCAGGAATTTAAGCACATACTAATAGCGTAGCTATTTAAAGCACAGGCATAGCCCATATTGGCAGTACGACTTAACATAATGTGGATCTTCTGACAGCTTTATTTTAGATGAAAATACAGCCTTATATGCTGAAATACAAAAAAAAAAAAAATAAAAAAATCTATTGCACTAAAAATGAAAGGCATTCATGGGACACTATAGAATTGCAGTGGTTATTTATTACATTTAAAAAATAAAATGTATAGACCCTCTTTCTCCAATATCATATATCACAATATTTCTTTGATCTTTGATAATACATCTTGGAATTCATTACTGAGGCAAAAGTTCTGTTTACAAGACCACATCCTCCTTTAATTTAAACTGAAATATTAGCTGGAGGCCCCGACCTCAAGTACATTCCTTCATATCAACACAATTCAGTTTCGTATTTCTGTGAACATTAACTTTACAGATTTCCAGCTGTGAAAAGCAACTACTACACTGTCAGAATTAGAAGTTAACCTACATAAAATGGCAGTCCAAACTATGTCATCTCTTTTTAATAACTTAACTCTCCAAGCTGATGTGATGGCTTGAACACAAAGAATTACAGTGAAGTGACAACAGAACATGCATTTACCCCTTCAGGTCTGAAGTAACCATCAACGCAGGTTTCACAGTTTATGCCATCAGTGTGGCTTGTACAATTAACACACACTCCACCCCCAATGTATTCTCCATGAACATTCAAACTCTGATTTTTGTCTGCCACATTCTGATCATAGTAACATTCCTCAGTCTTCCCATGACAGTTGCATGCTAAAAGAGAAAGAACTGTATTAGCAAAGATTTTCTGGCTGTTACTAATGTATTAAAAACAATCTTTCAACATTCTGTCATTTGTAGTGTGTGCAATACAACAGATAACACATTCAAGCGTTAATTCCCTACTTCAGCTACAAAAAGTCTAGTAACAAATGCAGCCTGGAGTTCTGTAGATTGATTTTTTTTCTTGATATTTTGTCTCAGATAGTATGGAAGTGGACATGTATAGTCTAATTAGGTTCTTTCTGTTTTATTTTCTTCTGTTTAAATTGATAGTCCAGAAACCTTTTGGTAGCACACACATACGGCTCATGAAACAGGAAATTTAAAACGCAAGAGGAACCATAAGAAAAATAGCAGAATTGTGCATTAAATTAAAATAATTTCCTTGAAAGCTAAAAGGTATTCTAAAAGCACTTGTTTTTCACATACGCATATAAGAACTGGGTCAGAACAAAAGAGATACCTAGTTTTAAAACTATTTGAGAAGTTCAGATCTGAGCTCTTAGACTGTAGGTCCACATGTGGGAGAGTTAATTTTATAATCTGTAGCTGTGAAAATTCAATTTTTAATTTCCATATAAAGAGAAATTCAAAGCTCATCAGCATTGTAGGGAGTCATTCTCCTGACATTTGAACCAGATCCCGTGGTACAACAATTCACTAAGGGTTTAACAGGGCATAATAAATGTCCCTTAAAAATGAAACATGAAAATAAATATTTACTGGTTTGATTCCAGAGTGCATTCCAGTGCAGACAGTCTCCACTGAAAAAAAGACCTCTGCAAACAGACTTTTCAGGACACAAATATGCACTTATTACTTTTAATATGGGGATATCTTCTTTATATTTAATTAATTTTTAACCACTCCTGGTAAGAATATAGCTGCAGAAAAGAATAAACACATCTAATGAAGCCCTATATTTTATTATGTTTGGAAATATAAGTGATATATGACCTTTGGAAGTAAGGTGTTAACATTCAATTGTAACTATCCTTACTACAGTAAATCTGAAAATGAAATTCCCACACTGTAGGGATGGTGATATTTCAAGGTATGTTTTCATTGCATGCTGGAAAACTGGATATATCTGTGTTTTTTTTTTTCTTTTTTTTTTTTTCACTAAGAATATAAGAAACTCAAATCCCATTTTGATCATGTAAAATATTTTGTTTCATTTAGGCTGCACATTAAACTATATAAAAGTGCCTGTTTACACACACACACAAAAAATCATGCTGTTAAAGTTTAATATAACAAAAAAGTAAAAAAAATATATATTTGTATCAGAATTCAGTCCTGTTATTTTATCAAAACAAAAGCAACATAAAAATAACCATTAAAAAAGGAAGTCAAAACAAACTTTTTTAAACATACTACACCAAAAACAGCATGTTACACTGAAATATTCTGAGTTCAATAAAACTACAATTCTACACGTAAGTTTTCTATTGACTTTTTTGAGTCAGACAGCCTAAATAAGCAAACAAGAACTGATTCATAAACAAATGTGGTAAGAAAAAAAAAATAAATCGCAAAATCATTTAGGACTCGATTTCAGTTTTCACCAGCAGCTACAGTAATCCTCTTCTGTCCTGCTTTCAACTTACGTTCACATTCATGCTTAACCAGGAAAGTCCCAGCATGCCAAGGTTTCTGATTGAAACCAGGACAACACCGATCACATGTCTCTCCACACGTGTTGTGCTCACACTGACAGATGGATTTCTAATTTAAAAGAAAAACAAATATTTACAAAATGTGATGATTTGAAGAATCTGCCCATGTACATAATCTGCATTCCAATTCAAATTATGAAAACATTAGCAATAAGAATGACTACACTCTGTAATTCCTGTTTACTCATTTTTACTCATTTATGTATCCTGCGTCCACCTAGTGAGAGACAGAAGTGTGTGTTTAACCTTAATAGTTCAATTTTAAGAAAGCAGCCATGGCACGAAAGAATTTGGCCACAGAATCTTAGGAGAATCTAAGAACATAGGAGAATCTACTTCCAACTGACTGAAGCAAGGAGTAGGGAAGAATGAAAGTTCACTAACACAGCAAATAAGCCAAAGTGCTAATAGCCCTCAGATACAGCTTCACATTACAGGAAAACTGACCTGATAGCTAGCTTATGCTAGAAGGGGTGAGCCCATTGCTACCCTTCCCTTAGATGCAGCAATCTACAGCTGCAGGGTGAAATCAATTCTGTTGGCTGATCCCATAAAAATAGTCATCTTTTCTTTTCGCTTTATCTTTTTTACTGGAGGAGTCAACTCATCTTGTAACCTTCTAACTGCACAACTAAATTGTATGTGAGGGAAGCAGGAGGAGTTTTTAAACTAACAGGAGATGAGAGCAGGACCACCACCCTTTTAGTGGCATTTTGGTTCCTCAGAGGATTGCCTTAGTCCCAGCATGAAAATATTGCTGTAGGCACACATAAATTCTCTGAGCCACAGAAGAAGCATGGGAAAGAAAGAAAATGTAGGTTGGGGAAATTAAGAACACTAATTGCCTTCCCAATAGTCTTTCACTAGAGGGGATTCTCTGTGGTCCTTGTGAGCCCACTCAAGGTCGATGCAGCAAGCTAACCTGGAGAAATTTCTATGGCTTACCACACAAAGCATGAATTTTACAAAACACGGTCAAGTTAAGGAGTGCTTCAGAACAGCAAGGCAGTAAATTCAAGCAAGTTTATTCTTTTCACTGGTAGAGGAAAGATTAATTGTGATAACAATTAGAGTCACAATGTTTTACAAGCCAAAGCCCCCCTGTTTTAGTATGGCTCAGTCTAAAGAGTATCCCTGGAGAGCTAAACCAAATACCCCAAATCTCCTAAGGCTTCAGTCGTTTCACTTATTGTATTTTTATACTAGTTAGACAACATATATTTGTCACCTGCAAAACAAAACACCGCACTTGTCAAAATGTGTTTTTATCTAGTAGCCAAACTACCTGAACTGAAGTCTGCCTTCATCTCATAGCATTTATTTTCTGAGGTAGGCCCAGTTCTAACACATGGCAATGAGACAATGCCGATGTTTGATAACTAAGACTGTCTGAAACAACAGTACATCACTTGCTATGTAAATCATTACAGAAAAGGCCTCGAAGAATTAAAGCAAGGAATTTGTAAAATTTTTACAAGGATCCACAGAAATTGCTTAGAACTGTAAATGTATTCTTTGTAAGATTTCTTTCTTTTTTTAAAATCAGTTCCTATGCAATTGGTTAATGTCATCAATCAAAAAAGATTTTTTTGTTGTATAGTACAAAACTTCTACTTGAGTGAATAGCATATGAAGAGATCCCGCAGTGTGGCACATCAGTAATATTAGTAGATTGCAAATTCTGTATTAGCGATGATGTGTGCATGCATATGTATAGATTTGGACCATCAATAACAAATTATATTTCTGTATTTCAATTATATTGGCTATGAGTCTATAAATGGTGTAAAAAGAAAGCTACATGTATGGAATAAATTATAAATGGTTCATGATTTTCTAGACTAGCTTGATTGATCACTCAATTAATATTTCACGCATAGTAAATGCACCATTCTAGAGCCATCATTTGTTTGCAAGTATCAATTAATACTTGAAGGCTATTTAGGAAACACCTTGATTAATACCAAAAAAGAATAATAAAAACTGACTCTTAGTGCTCGCCTCCACAGCTACATAACATTACCCAAATTTCTGTTTTTCCTAGGAAACTTTGAATACGGTCTGAATTATCTGAAACCTATTTTTGCATTTCAGAGAAAGCCTCTGCTGACATTGCATGAATGTTTATTCTTCTGGTTGCCAGCACTATTACATCCTAGCACTGCTGTTCTTGTAGGTGAAAGACATAAATTAACAGAACTCTGAGGAATATTAAGATTTTTTCTCGTGTTCCACCTTATGAATAAGGCACATTAAAGAAAAAAAAAGAAAAAAAAAAAAAGCAAGAAAAGAAAAATACATACATTGGTCACTGGATCAAGTGGACAAGCCTTTGCATGGCCTGAACATATGCACATGCCACCAACCGAGATGTCTTTTATAGAATAGTAATACTGTAAGACAAAACAGAAATTGAATTGCTAAGTGGATTGTGAAATGCAGGTGCCAAAATACAGAATTCATTTCTGTTGACAAAACTGTCAGGTCCTCTTCTATTTCTTTTTTGATCTATCACAAATATAGTATACAGTGTAATCCAAGCTATGTCTTGATCAACAGATTCAGGCTTAGTGAATGAACGGGTATAAATTGGCACAGTTCCATTTGTTTGAAGTCACAAGAGCCATGTCAATTTATACACAGCACACACCAAATATAAGCACAGGAAAAGGCTATATGCACACTGGATAATGAAAAGTCAAATGCTGTAGAATTTTCTCCCTTCAGAAGACATGAAAAGGAAGAGGCATGATGATGGGGAGGAGAGAAAGACGAGAATAAAAGCTCAGACAAGAACACCTTTGTTTACCTTAGCTGAGTAATATTTGAGCATTCTCTGGGCTGTGAAAAGAACTGCTTTTCATTACTGGCCTTCTGAATGACTATGGAAGATTTTTCTTTACTAAAATTTAAATAACGTTTGACCTGTTGCTCTTACATTTGACTTTCTGATTTTCTTTGGTGGAGATTAATACCCCTAACAAGGAAGGAGGACGGAAAGGCATTTATAATCATATATTATCACATCTTTGTAAAGTGAGTCTTGTATGCCATCTTGTCCACTTTCATCTGTTTTGGTGAGGGTCCAGTAACATCTTAACAATTTGCAATCAAAACAAACATATGTTATTTTCAAATTTTGCTTTCCTCTGTTCAACCTCTTTTTCAGATCATTAACAAATATATCAAACAAAGCAGAAATTCACATAACTCATGATTAACATTTTACTATACAGAAAAGGTATCATTTATGGCTACCTTTTGTTTCCTATTTTGTGGAATAGTGGCTTGTCTACTGTATTCTATAGGAAAAGCCAGAAAAGGATGGCAAGTTTCAATTGATCCTTGTTCCTTTGAAAATGTCTCTAAAAGGCCTCATGGAGACTTGCCATAAAGAAGCACTTTTTCTTTCTTGGTTTGAGAAATCTATGGATCATTCTGCACTAGGTTTTAATGAGTACATGGTAATGTTTAATATGTGAACTGGAATCTTAACTAGATCCATTTTTGTGATTCTGCTCACTTAGAATCAGATTATTAAATGTGTACTCTCACGTAAACGTGATTTCCATGATTAGTGAGGTGTGCAATAACTGTTCTCAACTGGAAGCATTTCTAGGTTTACAGTACAAAACAGAATGCCAAATTCCAAACTTTCAGAAATAGCCAGCACCCTATATATCTGGAGGAAGGAATGAAAACTAGAAAAGTGGAACAGAAGAAGCAAATTTTCTTCTTTACAGCTATCCACTGCTGATAAATGAAAATAATTAAAGCCAAGAATAGCAGTAATCCTCCTTTATATGAGGACTTACTATAGTGGTACTTAATTCTCCAAAAGAAAAATAAGATTAACAGAAAAAGGAAGTGAGCAGAAAGGAAAAATGTGGAAAGGTATGCATCCTGTACAACAGCTTTTAAGAATGCCTCAGAAAAGTCAGAGAAAACAACAGCAACAACAAAAATAACATGCAGCATTTGAGCAGCAGGTAGACAGAGAGGTATGGCATAGGAAGAAAGTACGGATTGTGGAAAAACAGAGGTCAGGGTTGTGCACGCACAAGTAACAGTGGAGAAGATGGGTATAGTGTGAGTTTGAGTGCTGCATCTATTCTTTTAAGCTAAAATGGGATCTAAAATTTTACTGTTATCAACAGTCATATAACAATGCTAAAAGTGTTGTATTCAGGCACTACTGTGACTAATAGTACCATTACTAGAAATAACACTCAAAGAAAGTGTTCAAGGAATGTTAAAGGCAGCAAAGGATTGAACAGCAGAGGAGGCAAAAGGACATTATCTAAGAGAAGACATTTGCCAATTACCCATATCAGAATATTTACACTAAAAGGAGCTCTATGCTTATGTTAATAAACATGTTCTGTATGTTAATAACACCATTAAGCAGAAAATGTAAAACTGTGACTTTTGCTATAGAGAAGATAACAAAATGTTGTGAAGAGGAGGGACTCTGCTACTTATGACCAGGACTTTGACAGATAACAAACAGCTACTCATCATCTTCCAAGATTTCCTATGCCAAGCATAGGTAAGTACAGCATTTCTAAGAGAACTTCTACACATGCATTTCTACTGTCTTGCCAGAACTTACCCTCCTTGTAACAATGGGATCAATTTCATTGGGATCTTTGTGTGCGAACATCATTAAATCAGCATTTAGTGTCCGTATCCTCTGAAATCTCAGGCGAATAAAACGAGCAGAGGTGAACTCCAGTAAAGCACGTGAAGGATCATCAGCACTAGGCCGTCCATTGATTAGAGAAGTGTGAATCTGAAGACAGAATTATTAAAGCAATAAGGAATTAGATTACAGCGATGCTGCCATGATTATGCCAACAGAAATCATTAAAGGTACTGTGTGAATGCATTTGAAAATGTAAAATACCTTCATCCTTTACAATGCAGATCTCCCTACAAAAAAAGTTTTCCAACTACCCACTGATCCCTTTTGAGCAAAGGAAATTCATCAACTACAGAAAAAATGTAGAAAAACCTGCACAAAACAACAAAGCCCTACTATAATGTCCACGCCGCCGGCAAATCATTCCTCCTCTTCTAGCCTGAAATAAATATTTTCAGGTATTGAACAACTGAAGGGCTCCAAAATTTGGAGTTAAAGGAACAGATATTTGGAATGGGACTCAGAATTCAACAGGGATCAGTTTGCACACCTTAGAGAAGTTGTTATCAAAAGACTAGAACTAGGTGTTTTCTAAAGACAGGGTAACTTTTGAAATACTGAAAACTACAACAGCTGGATGAGATAAAATAAGCATTCATTAGCGTCTCCCCTTTCCCATTTACACAATTCATCATTTCCTTTGAATCTTGTTCTCAGCAAATCGACGTAATTGTCTGGGTTGCAACAGTTGTCACCTAGTCCCTAAGAAAAGCCTTTATCATCTCTGAAAACTCTGTTCAATATTTGTTTTTCCAAAGATCCTACCAATCTCTGCTTACACTGTGGTTTCAGTAAAGATTGTCCCCCCTTTCTCTGCCTGTCCTATTGTAAACACTAGAAATTTGGATAAGTGTGCTCTGTGACTCTGATCGCAGCACCCAGGGCAAGGCAACAAAATCAGGCAATTTCTTCCCCTCCTGCCAGGATGAACCCTTTCTAACTGACCACGGCACAACACACACTAGCTGTTAATCAACAAAATAAAACAGATGGGCTGCTACAGAAGTGTTCTTGGAAAAGGCCTATGAGAAGAAAAATGTCAGGTATAGCAAATATTGTTAATGAGCACCTAGGGGGAGGGAGGAAAGAAACCATTAATTTTCCTGTATTTTGAAGTGTTAAATTTTAATTGGGGCATTTTTATTATAGGCCAGCATACTGAAAGATGTTCTGATGTTGAGCCAAATATGCAGAACATTAGAATGAATAAGAGAATTATTTATTCTTTGTGATGAATATGTCGTGCACCTTACCTCAGTGCTCCGAGTGAAAGGTCAGGCTACCCAGCCATTTTCTATCATTGAACATGATCACATTGCCACTGTATTAAGCAAACAGCTGCATTCAGAATGCCAGCTGGCACTCACTCAGCAGTGGCTACCTCACACTGAGGAAAGAAACAGCAAATCTACTGCTCCCTGCAAAGCAGTAGCTCTTCCTTTCCTGGATTTTTTGCGGGACTGGATAGAAGGCTTATTGAACAGCTGTGGTCTTGCACTGGCTATGTGATACTATTAACTCACTTATTTTCACTACCAACAGGGTAACGCTAAACCTCATCACATCCAGCATCCTGTTCCATTGTATCCACAGGTACACAAAATCACTCTGAGGCACTCTGCCAGGAGCAACTATCAGTCACATCCTGCCTGAATATGAATCAGCACCTCTAGGCTTCTGCCAGGTTATCTCCAGGAAGAAGTGATATTGCTGCCTCCTCCTGAGATCATAACAGCGCTCTCACTTCAAGCTCTGACTTGATTTCGCTCCTGACTACAAGTAATTAAATTAAAGGAGGCAAACAGAATAAAACATTATCAAAAAGACAGGGTACAAACAAATATTATACTAAAACCCTAACAGGAAGTAAGGAGGAGCTCCTGAATGAGAAATGTCTGGCTACAAGCTGGACAAAAGCACATGGTGAGCAAGACAGCCAACTGCTCAGGTCCCCAGTGAAAAGAGAGGTGAACATGCGTGGAAAGTAAACTTCAAAAGAAGCATGGAGATCGTGGCAAGAGGGCCAGTGGAAATTATTAGATCTTTCCTAAAGAACCAGAATTTAGTAAGAACAGATGCCTAAAACTTCTCTGCATAACATTAATCTGTGGGCAAGGAAATCTTCCCTCCTCTCCCATTTTTTTTTCTATATCATCACTCCCTTCCTTAAACAGGATCCAACAAATTTCTTTCTTACAGTTTGTTTGATACAAATTTGGGCTATGGTATAAAACAGTAGAATACTAAAGACTGAACTTTGATATTTCTAGCCAGAGAAAAAGAAGAGGTATACCCAAAGTAGTGCTGAAAATATTCCCTTTCTCACCCTGTAATGGCAACAGCACCATGGCTTTAAGCAGCATGCCAGTCTGCCTATCTTGTCCAAATAGAGAGAAAAGTAAGCTTTTTTGATGGGGGGATGGAGAAATATGCAGGTGAAAGCCCATGTAATGTTCTAAGTAAGTACCAAGAGAGAGTTAAGAATATGAATCACAGACACATGACCCCAAATGACACAGTTGACAAATAGCAGTCGTATATTTTGATTTATATTTTTAAAAGAGAGAGAGAGAGAGAACTAATTTAGTCTTAAGGCACTGTTAGGGAAAAAATCTTGGAGTAATAGTTTTACAGAATTAAAATATTTACTTATTTAGAAAAAAAAAAAAAGCATATTTTTCAAAACAGACACCCCCTTTTTACAAGGTGCCATGGATCAATCTATTTGGCAAGGTGAAACTAACAAAGAAAAAAACTTTCATTTATATTGTCTTTCAAGCTTGTGTTTAAATGTTTCACAATTTCATGTTAAAACAACAAATAATTTGTCATAATTACTAAAAAATGCAGCTATATCCTGCATGAAATGTGGCACATGTTCAAAAGTATACACCAAAATAGCACTGAGATTAGGAAATTAAAACTGGATAGTTTTACCAAAATAAATCCAAAGGGAAATGTTTACACAGGCAAAATTAATTACTCTGTTTCTCCTCCTCTCAACATCTGTGATGAAATCATTAATTTCTCCCTAGAAACACTTAGAATCAACTAAGAGTGTCCAGCTAAGTTGTTCCGACTCCTTGAAAAGAGAGGCAGGAAGAAACCAAGAGTACTTTGGAAACATCTGTCATTAATCAGAAATAGTCTAAATTTTAAGCAACTTTTTTTCTTTCTTTTTAAAGAGTATGACTCTTTCACCATGAGACATCACTTAGTTTTTCAAGAGCTTACTTTCTTTCGTTACCTCCCAGAACAATCCTGCACCTATTTGTAAGATGCTGTTTGCACAATAGCAAGTTTGCAGTCAAGAAAATGACATGTCCCTTATTCTCGAAATGTTTTTGAATTAGATCTGAAAAATGTTCCAGTGAACAAAGTCCTCAATAACTGTCTATGGTTATGTCATTCAGGCTCATCATAATACTTCATATATAGCTCTGAGTCCTGAAGAGACTAGTCTCATTTTCATACAGGCAGCTAAGGCAGAAATGTCCTGCCCTAAATGTACATGTGCTGCACACAGGAATTCTACAGCCAGAGTCTACCAGGAAAGTATTAATACTTTAATCTACCCACTGGGCTGCTAATTTGGATAATCCAAGTCCCCATGGGGGAACAATCTCAAATTTTGCTCAGATTTTATGAACAGCTTTTATTTACTAATTCCAAAATTGAGATAATAACTGTTTTGAATTCTAAATAAAAGCAACATAGATTTCAACCCAGGAAAATTCTTCCCCAACCAGGAAATCTTCCAAGATTAAACTCCAACAAATTGGATCTTTGGGAAAATTGCACATTCCCTTCCAAAACATCTAAAAGTTACCATAATAGAAGCCATACTCTCATTTTGTAAAATCATTTTGAACAGCATCTGATTTATCAACTAGCCAACAAACAGAACTAAAGCATGTTGTCCAGGACCAGGTCTCCACAAGCCTCTCTGGGCAACCTGTGCCAGTGATTAGTCACCCTCACAGTAAAGAAGTGTTTCCCGATATTCAGATGGCATCTCCTGTGTTTTAGATTGTGTCTATTCTCACTGGACACCACTGAAAGGAGCCTGGCATCATCCTCTTTGCACCCTCCCTTCAGGTATTTATATACATTGATAAGATACCCCCTGACCTTTCTCTTCTCTAAGCTAAGTGTCCCAGCCCTCTCAGCCTTTATAGGTGCTCCAGCCCCTTCATCATCTTTATAGCCCTTCATTCTCTCCAGGATGTCCATATCTCTCTTGCATATGGGAGCCCAGAACCAGAGCCAGTGATCCAGGTGTGGACTTACCAGGGCTGAGTGGAGGGGGAGGGCCACCTCCCTTGACCTGCTGGTAACACTTTGCCTAATGCAGCCTAGGATACTATCAGCCTTTGCAGCAAGGACACATTGCTGGCTCATGCTCAACTTGGTGTCCACCAGGACTCCCAGATCCCTTTCCAGTATGGAAAACAGCTGGAATTGTTCCTCCTGAGACGCAGGACCTTGTTGAAATTCATGAAATTCCTATGAGCCCATTTATGCAGCTTGATGAGGTCGTCCCCATACGCCAGCACAACCCTCTGGCATATCATCCACTCCCCCCAGTTTTATGTCATCTGCAAGCTTGCTGAGGGTACACTCTGTCGTATCATCCAAATCATTAATGAAGATGTTAAACAGGATCAGACTCAAAATTATATCTTTTTAATATATAAAAACATATCAAAGTTATTTTAGTTATCAAGTTATCTATCTTCTGGATTTGGTTTGGAACCAAATTTTCTAACAGTTATTGAAAAAAATATATACCCCAGTTAAATGGAAAACCAGAAAAGCCATTTTATAACACCAAAGATTACCAAATTCAATGTCCTGTCTCCAAACAACGCTAGTAGAAACCTGTTAGGAAGCGATATAAGAAAGAGGGCATTTAGAGAGTGATCTTTCTGCTACACCATCTTCACTTCCTTTGACTGAACAGCCTAAATGCTTCTTATATTACACACAAAATCTGAGTCATAGAATTTAATGTCAACCAATTGCATTTTTCTCTAGTATTAGTCTACTCCCTTTTTCCACCATTATATTTTTTACCACTACAGACATTTGTCACTATAGGAGGAAATTTATTTCTTTATAAACAGAAAGAACCTGTATTTTTGGTGGTGATATTATTTTTTTTTTCCTTTTAAACCTGGAATGCAGATCATGAATCATTTCTGTGAGAGTGTTCTAGTTTTATATTTGAAGAAATTGTGAATAGTCAATTTCTTTTCATTTTTAAGCCTCAGTATGATAAGGTTTTTGGAGAACTGTTGAGAATGACTATAAGTTCTGTACTCTGAGGAGAATTTAGTCCAACATTAACCCATCGGCATTCATGTACAATTCTTTTTTTTTTACACTACCTTTATTTTATCAACACTAAATTTCGTATTTTTCTTTTAGTATCATACAACAAATTATCTTAAATGTTGAGTTACCAGCAAATACTGCTATTATAGTTTTCTGATTTTCCAAATTGCCCATGAGTATGTTGAACAGCACAGACACTGCTATAGATATTCAAAATACCTCAGTGAATTAAAATCTATGTACTGTGTCAGAACCAAAAGACCTATCTAGCACAGTAGCCTGTGTCATACAATAGCCAAAACTACTGGAGCCTATTAAGGATAGAACAAAGGCAAACATACCTAACACTTCCCCGTGGACTGCCTGAGCCATATATAATTTCCACACATTTGGTAACCCTCAAGAAATTTCCATGAACTCAGTCTCAACTTAAATTCAGTTCACTTTTTAGAAGCTACGTCCATCGTGTAATAAGGATTTTCTCTAATTTACTTGTTGTAGGGGTAAAAAAAATCATCTTCTGCTTGTTTTAAACCTGTCTCCGAACTAAATTCACTTAATTCCTAGTTTTTCAATTGTAACAAACAAGTATATCTTTCTACCAGCTCTATTCTTTATCAGATTTGTTAATTATTAATTAGCTTGGCACTAGCATCAAGCTTCCAGATCTGTAGTTTCCTTGGATTCCTAAGCAAGGTTACTAAAAAAAAATTCCTGTTTAATATGACACCCCAAACTCTTCAGCTATTGAGCCTGATTATAATTGAGAAATTAAACAATTACTGTTGCAATTCACTTATTTTAGCCCTGAGTTTCTTTCACTATTCAATTTATCAATTATTTCTGCACTTCTTCAGTTAACAATTTAGTTTGCTAGTTCTAAAATTCCTCTCCTGTAAATAATGGTTCCAATACAGAAACTCTCCTGACAGTTTCTGTAGCAAAAACTGATTCAAATAATTAATTTAGCGTTTCTGCAATGACCTGATCTTCCTTGAATGCTCTTTGATCATCTTTCAGCCCATCAGTTCTGACAGACTTCTTGAATCTGATGTATTTGAAAAAAGGTTTATTTCAACTTCATATTCAGTCACTCAAAATTTATTTATTTATTTATTTATTTATTTTGCATCTTTACTGTGGTTTAACGTTTCATTTGCTGGAGCTTTTTTTCCTACGTATTTTCCTTGATTGGAAGAAAATACATGACTTTCATTCAGAGATGATGCTAGTTTACTTTTAAGATCTTTTATCTTTCCATAGTTTATGGTTCAAACATGCTGTAGGATTTTTGGAACCATTCTTAAATGTAGCATGCATATGTTCTGAGTGTGCATGATGCTATCTTCAAGCAAACTAGGCTGCCTGGAAATTTTTTTAGCTGTTTGACCATCTTTTCTATTTTTAAATTGTACTTTTGCAGATTTTCTTCCCATGGAACGTGACATTTTAAGAATTTTCTGATTATTTTTACATAATAATTGTACAGCAGTTATCCTCCTAACTGGGGTCTGTGCGTTGTTGTGCAGTAAATCATGGATTCCTTTACTATCCGCACCAAGAGAGGTCAGGTGTTCAAGAATCACTCTTTCACTT
The DNA here is from genome assembly GCF_013377495.2 of Cygnus atratus. NCBI lineage: Eukaryota > Metazoa > Chordata > Aves > Anseriformes > Anatidae > Cygnus > Cygnus atratus. Next base: position 57,998,586 of record NC_066364.1, on the reverse strand, counting down.
TACATTCTATCCTGACAACTACACAGCCTGCCAAAAGGTTTCAGAAGACTTGTGTTACAACTTCAGCCTTCCTTTGGTAAGACCCACACAATTCCACACTTCAGTTTTGGCAGTTGCTGATACGGTGTCCCAATTTAGGTACTGAATTTTATTTAAAAGAGATCTCATACACCATTTTATTTCTGCTGACTTTCTAATTTTATTCTATATTATTCTTTAATCCATAGTGCCCATCTTCTACAAGCCACTTGGTCATTTGTAAGCAACTTCTTGTTTCTGGCATGCCCGTTGTGTTGATATATTCAATTAAAAGCAGATATTGTGATACACCAGTCTATACCAAACTTCTTCCTATGTTTCTCAGTTGAAATGCTCCCAAATTATCTAGCTACTTAGCCTTTAACGTGATGCTGAGAATACTTCAGAGAATCTCATCTTTACAATCTGTCTTACTCTTTCCTTCTCAGCACTAGTAGCAATGCCTCTTTCTAACACCCTTCAAGGTGGTATTAATTAGCACAGCCAATAGTTCTTCTCAGCTGCTGGGCATGGACACTTTTACAGATCCCGGTGCTAAACTTTGACGGATCTAGTCCTAACTTCTGTAACAAAGATATCTGAGAGAACTTGCAGTATGTTCCAGACAGGTGACTTGGACCATTCAACGATGTGACTAGAATTCTTATCTCAAAGCAAAATAATCCCAGTTCTCTCAGTCTCTATTTGTAGGACAAATGCTCCAAATTCTTAATCTTCCTCCCAGCTATATGCTGGACTTGCTCCAAAATGTCCACGTCTCTCTTGTATATGGAAGTCCCAAACAGAACATAAAACTCCAGGTGTGCTGTCACCACCGATGAGCAGAAGGGGAAGGACCATCTCCCTCAACCTGCTGGGGATGCTCCAACTAACACAACCCAGAACACAATTAGTCGTCTTTGCCAACAGAGCACATTGCTAGCTCATGGTTAACTTGTTGTCCGCCAGGACCCCGAGGTCCTTCTTTGCACAGCTGCTTTGCAACCATCTGGCCCCAGCCTCTACTGGCGCACGGGGCTGTTCCTCACCAAGCACAGGACTTTGCAATTTCCTTTGTTGAACTTCATGAGGTTCTTGTTAGCCCATTCCTCCAGCCTGTCCAGGTACCTCAGAATGCCAGCAAAACCATCTGGTGCATCAGCCACTCTGTCCAATTTTCTATTGCTTGCAAACTTGCTGAGGGTGCACTCTGACCCATCATCCAAATCATTAACAAAGAGATTAAACAGTAATAGGCCTAGTGGGGAATGACTCATTCCATGGGATTATTGCAAGCAGCTGCCTGAACAGACCAAAGGCCACTCTCCTAAAATTGAGAGTGAACCTGTTTTGGCTTTGTTGGCTCCTCTCTGTATCCTGAATTTGACCAGCTTGTGATCAATGCAGCCAAAACTGCATCCTGCTTTCACATTCCCAACCAGTTCTTACTTTTCTGAAAGCAAGAGGTATAGACAGAGTATATCTCTTAGTTAGCTCTTCAAACACTTGTGTTAATAGTATTGTCATCAATACATTTCGGAAAAATCCTGGATGGTTTGTGCTGTCTCCCTCTACCGGTTATCAGTGTGGTTCAATTCCCCAACGAGGACCTGGGCCTGTGAATGCGAGCCTTCTTCCACTTGCCTGAAGAAGGCCTCACAGATTTCTCCCTGAATAAGTAGTCTGTACCTATGGTAGCTACACTCAAAACATCACCTACATTGATCTGTCTTCTAATCCTAACACATAAGTACTCAACTGGCTCATTACCTGTCCCTAATCAGAAATCCATGCACTCCAGCTGCTCTCTAACATAGAGAGAAACCTCCCACTTTTCCTTTCTGTCCTTTCTAAAGTCTATACTCCTCCACTGCAGCACTTCAGCGAACTATTATGCCACCCCATCTCTCTGGTAAGCTTGTAGGTTTGCAGCTCCCCACAGACCACTAATTCTTCACGTCTGCTCCCCTTGCTGCATGCATTAGTGAACAGGTACTTTTGTTAGGCCCCTGTCACGCTGATTGCCCAGAAAGGGCACAATAGCTTCATGATGCAAGCCTTTGAGCAGTTCCTTATTTGTATGTATACATGAGTTGGACCCCTTTCAGATCGGTTTTGTTGTTTTCAAGGTCTCTGTTGTCCATATCAGCCAGCACACTTTGCTTGCCAGCCTGTGTGTGTGTGCATGCGTGTGTGTGTGTGTGTTCTACGCTGTTGTACAATCACAGAATGGTTTGGGTGGAAAAAGACCTTAAAGACCACCCAGTTCCAACCCCTCTGCCGTGGGGGACACCTCCCACCAGACCAGGTTGCTCAAAGCCCCATCCAGCCTGGCCTTGAACACTTCCAGGGATGGGGCTTCCACAGCTTCTCTAGGCAGCCTGTGCCAGTGCCTTGCCACTCTCATAGTGAAGAATTTCTTCCTTATACCTCATCTAAATCTACCCTCTTTTAGTTTATAGCCATTACTCATTGTCCTGCCACCACACTCCCTGACAAAGAGTCACTCCCCAGCTTTCCTGTAGGCCCCCTTTAGGTGCTGGAAGGCCTCTATAAGTTCTTCCCAGAGCCATATCGTCTCTAGGCTGAGAAGCCTTTCTCCATAGGAGAAGACTAACAGCCCTCTGATCACGTTCATGGCTCTCCTCTGGACCTGCTCTAAAAGGACCGTATCTTTTTCATCCTGCAGGCCCCTCAGCTTAACACAGTACTCCAGGTGGGGTCTCATGAGAGTGGAGGAGAGGGAGAGACTCACTTCCCTTAACCTACTAGCTACACTTTTTTGTCATGCAGCACAGGATATGGTTGGCTTTCTGGGCTCTAAGTGCTTTTCATCCACCAGTACCCCGACATCCTTCTCCACAGAGCTGCTCTCTATCCACTCATTACCCAACCTGTATTTGTGCTTGGGATTGCCCCAGCCCAGGTGCAGGACCTTGCACTTGGCCTTGTTGAACTTCAGTATGTCAACCACATCACTCAGCTTGGTGTCATCAGCAGGCTTGTTGAAGGTGCATTCAATCTCACTGTCTGTGTCACTGACAAATCCATGTTGACTTCTTCAGTACTGTGTGTTGTCGTTTACCTCCTTTGCTGTTCCTAGTTTAAAGCTTTCCTCCCCTGCCTGGCTATCAATGTTGTTGATGCCAGTGGTATAGTCAGTTGTTGACCCACAGGATTTGTGGGTCCTCCTCATGCTCTTCTCCCTCAATGGCAGGAATAAGGAGAAAACCACCTGGCCCCTCAAGCTCCTGACTCTTTCTGCCAGAGTCACACAGTCTCCCCGGCAATATCATTTGTGCCTGCATAGAAAAACAATGGGGTAATATTCTGAGGCCTGGACAAGCCTCAGCAATCTCTTCAGAACAGCCTGGAGCTGAGTCCTTGACAAAGAGCAAACCTCCCTCGATGATAAGTCACACTGCCAGGTTGCAGCCTCCTTTCCATGGAGGAGCTTGTTTCCCACTGTTGTCATCCACCGCTTCCTGCTGCTGGGTGATTTAGGCTCAGCTGACTCAGATGCTGCATTGAACGGAACTCACAGCCCTTTAATCTTCTACCACCCACTGAACCTATTCTGTGGTAGCACATCTGCAGGCAGGAAAGCAGCTTTCCTCTTGGAGTCAGAAGTCACTAGTTTCCGGTCTTCACCACCATGGGAGTCTCCATTTCTGAACCAACAAGCAAAAAGATTCTACCTGCCCCTCTTCTGCTACAGTTGTGGGTTCAGGCTGCAGAGTCCCAGAGAAAAGTCAGTTAATATCTTTCCAGTCACCACTGATATTGTGCAGTCTGCTGACATCCTCCTGCGGTTCTTTTGCTTGGTGACACAAATCCCTAACCAGAGCAAACTTTCTGCAGACAAGGACACAATCTCTTTCTGTCCAAACATCAGCAAGAGGCCCCAGAAACTTTTTGCAGACCCAGAAGTGAAGAGCTGCATCCTCCCCCTGGAACTCAGTCTGAGTCAAGGCCTCTGATGTGCTGGGGTAGATGCTCCAGTCAGTGCTGGGGATTGTGCCCAGTAGTGTATTACTGACATAGCTGAGCACACACACACTGTTTCTGCACTGCCATCTATCTATACACCTTTCTGCATGAACTGATGTGCAAACATGGGAATCATGTTAGTTGCCTCTGTTGTTTAATTTAATGTAACAGTAAAAATGCCGTTGCTTTGCATGAAAATTTATAATCAGCTAAATTACTTAAGATTAACACACTTCAACAAATGAAGTTTTTAAGAATTTTAAGTGTGCACAATGTTCTCATTCATATTTAAAATATACATGCATGAATCCAAGTGATATATTTTTTCACTTAGAACTTTGGTATTTGAAGTTGGTTATTTTGCCAAGCAATTTGAATGCAGTCAGTCTCAAGCTGTTTGTAGGATATAAAAAACCCCAGCTGTTTGGCTATGTGGCTCAGAGTTATTCTCACTTTCCTTTCAACAAAACCACATCACTAACCAGTATGCTTTCCACTGATGCATATTGATATACTGAATGTTCAATAAACTAGAAGACATAATTCTCTCATAATACATGAAGGCTACTTAGTGCCATTTGTCACAGAGATGGAGCAGGAACACCAGTACTTCATGATGATTTTTGGCTAGAAGAGATAAAGAACTCACTTTAAGTACTCAGTGGCTTATTTTGGCCATCATATCAAGATTATGGGCTTCAAGTCTAATTTTCTGTGTAAGGCAGTGCTCTGAACCTAAAACATTTTCCAAAAAGGTCAATTTCTCACTAAAATATCTCAGACAGCAGCATAAAGGAGAGAAAAGCTTCTGTCCTGCATAAAAAAGACTTGCTACATGATAATCAGCAGTGGAGAAGACAGATATGTCAGTCTTAAAATTATTTAATGAGTATGGTACTCTAAGATTTACATTCTCAAGTTATGCAAGCACATTAATATGAAGATGGACAATACTGAACATCATTTTTTCCACAGGTGATTCAGTAGCTCTCAGAATTTTCCTACCTAATACTGGTTTTAATTATCTGTTGCAAATAGGTCATTTGCAGTAGATTTAATATTACTGTTGATTAATTAATCTCTTGACATCTTATATCTAAACACTAAAGATAAAAATTCTGTGAGTTTTCTTAGTGCAAGCACTAGCTTATCATTAGAGATGGTTTCAAAACTAGAATAGTAGCAGCAAGTATATACATCATATGTAAGTATAAACTCATCATCCAATTTTTCTTCATAAATATATATATGATAATTGTATATGAGAAAATAATGTATTTGGCAAGGTTTGTTGTAGTTCTAATAAATATCTCACAATCTTAATAAATTAATAGTTTAGTAAGTGAAAGCACAACTCCATTCCGTGCCTAGCTAATGAGTACAAGAGCTGCTTGAAATGCAGTGCTTAAGCATGCATTAAAATGTCAAGGGCTATGCATGTCAGACTCTATCTCAACTAACTCATTCCCCCAAAGAATACAGGCAAATGTCAGCTTAACGAACTGTTTAGCAAATACTATTGTGTCATTGACAACTATACCCTACAGCTTAGGCTAAATAAGGCTTCATCTCTTCAGTTCTGATTAACTAGCTTTTGTCATTTTCCTGTATCCAATTTCACCTGAAACTTATATTGCTTATTCTAGCCACTACTTTTGTACAGTTTCTGTAATTCTCAGGCTTGTCATTTTTGGACAAGAAATAATTTGTCAAAGACATCATCTTGCATACTTTTCAACAGACTGCTCATTGTCAGAACAATAGTTATTAATAAATCACAGAATAATAAGCAATTTGATTACCCTTAGAGTATATTTGTCATTTCCAGTTTTTATTTTCTTTTCTTACTGTCTTAACTAAGTGGAAACACTACACCATGCTATAGTTTCAGCAACAGCTAGACATACCACAGTCCATAAGGGATTCAGGCAACACAATGCGAGGCCAGGAATAATGTACTTTAACACAGCAATGTGTTACTGGCTTTTCAAAGTGTACTTGTAAATGAAACTCCATCTCTTAATACAGTAAAGAGGTATTGTATGCTTATTAATAACTAACAAGATAGCTGCAGAAAAACATAAAGGCTTGGCTCTTCAGGAACATTCTCAAAGACGAAAAATACTGAACCAGTATTTTTAAGTTATCTATGACCAGGTAGATTGGCATTTTGTTATAGGTTCTTTAACACATTGCCACAGGTGACATGATTTTAAATCAACAAACGATAGCTGTTTTAAGTTTCACCATACACAACAATGATCTGACCTCTGATAGCTGAAAACGCGTTATGACCAGTGTCATTCCATTTTGCATTTTGTCAGCATCACAGAGCTACTGCCTAACCTAGTTGCTGTTATGCAGGCAGACTAGGAACAAAATAAGAAAAGAAGCCATGCTACACCTCAGTGGCTGATGCCAATGGCTACTGCAGGTACAGTGCAATTCTGAAAATTATGTTAGTTCAGATTCTGATCAAGCAGAAGTGACACACACTGATAGCACTGAATTAACCACTACCACCTTTCTGCTTAAAGGATAAAATATAGAGGTCTGTCAAACACATATTAAAAAAAAAAAAAAGATTGAAGAGTACATTATCTTAAGAGGCCATTTTTCCATTACTATTTTGAAAGCAATACAGTTCTTTTTGAACAATGATTATGAGTGATACAAGTAGTTCTAAATAAATGACTAGAACAGGAAAATTATGTTTTCCTGAAGATTTTGATAAAAAGTACACTGACCCAAAAAGGTAACTGAAGGGCTAACTATGCCAAAACAAACAATAAAAAAAACAAAAACAACAACAAAACTTTCCTACCAAGATATTATGATTTCCCTTATTCATTATATGGTTGTCATAAAAACTCATGGCACTTTCCACTAGAATCTTTCCTGAATTAGGTGTACTGTGGAGTGTATTGTGGAACTACAGACAAATTATAGCCAGAAGAAAATCCACAGAAACTTGTCCAGATGTAAGCAGTTGCAAAGGGCTGCCAAACACAACCACTGATGTAAGAGTGAGAATGTGAGGATTTAATCTGTTCCTGAATGAAGGGCAAGGGTTTCAGGGTACAAAAATAATGCTGTTAAAAACAGTAAACAAGTACATCTGCTCCCGAATGTTATCATTAAATAAACTTCAGTAATATGCTTTATATTACTCCAGCATTCTTGTTTCAAACTGCAACTCTGAATACTTTTGAATTGGAGAAATTTAAACAAAACTCTTTTGGATTTTTGCATTACAGACCCATACATTGTAAAGTCCATTACAACTACTCTACCGTGTTGGAGTCTAAATTGTACCAAAACCTGTGTCATATCATTTGGAACACACACTGATGAATACTTTCGAAAACCAGATGGGATCCCTTTGAACGGTAATCATTCACTGCCTTTAAAAACATTTATAATGTTTTAAAAAGAAAGAAGAAATCTGACATTCACGTGTAGAATAAGAAACTTTGATCCCTCTCCAACTTTGAACCCGATCTTTTCAAACTTGGAAATATTTTACAGGAGCTAATGTAAGAAAAATCAGGAGAAAAGAAATACATATTCCTAAGTAGCAGATAGCAGAGAATGAATAGAAAAGGCCGGGAATATCATGAATCTTCTGTGAAATACAAGAGATGGATTGTGTACATGAAAACAATTTCTTTTTTTTTTCTTTGCTCCTATGGGTAATTGTTGTAAAGTTACAAAAATACTATTGCTTACTTTTGATACAGAAACTAAAGTTGTCAAACTCTATTATTTATATTTTCAGTAAATGAAATCTGAAAAACAACGATGTATAATAAGGTAGCTTTTTTTTTTTTTTAAATCACATTGGGTTTTCACCATTCCTTTCCCCACTTAGCCACTTGTTGCCACACCAACACCAGACCCAAAACACTAAAACAACCAGAAAACGTTATACCAAATACACGACTAGTCAATTTTCTGTCTCTAATAGCAGCCAGTAGGGATGCTTTGGAAAATAATTCTACTTTAAGCCTGTTTGCTTGTCGTATACCTTTCTTATATTTTGACAACCTGCAGCCTTAACACCTCTTAAACTGCAGCTTGTAACTGAATTTTTAAGACTGCTTAATGAACTTAATTCCCATAAAACTGTTTAACAGATTTTGATCCTATTTATACTTCGGGCACTCTTGACTCCATGGCTTAGTACATTCTGTGCAAAAACTGGTGCATTGTTTCTTCTGAAAAGGTTTCTGACCATTTCATGTCTAAAGTATCATTGCTGATTTAATAACTTCTCACATAAAAACATGTTCCACTATTCTGATCTTTTTTTCTGTACTTTTTCTTGTTTTACTAGATTTTTTTTATTTTTATTTTTTTTAAGAGTGGCGAAATGGGAATCACAGTATTCACAAAATGAGCACACAGAATAGGATGTGTAGAATGCTGTTACAAATTTTTCTGTTTTGCACAGGGTGATTTTCTTCTTGAAACACAATGTTTTATTTGGATTATGAAGACAACTGGAGAATGTTTCACCAAAGATCTCTTTTCTAAGTGGTGGTAACTAACAGAAAACCCCTCAGTGTGTACACGCAAGTTATTTGTTCTTACGTACACAACACTTTGCATTTATCAATACTGCATTTTACTTGATATTAATCCCAATCATCCAGATCCTGCAACAGCTCTCTGCAGTCAAATTAAAATGTAATTATTCCTATAATTATATATCTGAAAACCTTGTTCACCTGATTAGATCCCTTTCAGATTATTTATGAATAGACTGACTGCACTGTTACCTTTTTCCAGGTGAACATTTACACCTTTGCTTCCCATCTTTTAAGTGATAAGCAATCAGTAAGAGATTACTCTGTCCTAGCTTATGATTTCTTTACAGTTTTGATAAATGGCCTTGTCAACAGCCACTGGACTGGTCATCGGTCTTGGAAGAGTATGCTGACAAAATCACTCTTACCTACATACCTGTTATTTATTTCAAGAACTTCGATAGATTTGGAAGTGAGTTCTATGTTTTCTGATTGGTTGCTCCAAGCAACAATGTTGACTTCTCTCCATGTCGCATTTATCCATGTGCCTGCTAATTTTTATCCTTTATGCTTCTGTTAGTTTACCTGGCACAGAAATAAGACATAATCTGCACTTTTCAGATGCACTCTGGAACACTTTTGAAAATCTGGTTCCACCTTACCATTTCTCTGCTATGGAGGTAAAGCAAGGCTGACCACACCAGTAATTATTAATTCATTTAGCACCTTTGGTACTTTCCTTTTGTATCTTTGACCAAAAAACTGTCTAGACTTGGTGATTTAGTAGTATTGACTTCATTACTTGTTTTTAAAACTGTTCTTCCTTCAGAAGCCCGTCCAACATTTTCTAAAACAAAGAGACACTCTACTGTGACTACTTCTTTAAGTTCCTCTTTAGGGAGTTCAAGGCACAGAATTCATAGAATCATAAAGGTTGGAAAAGACCTCCAAGGTTATCTGGTCCAACCATTCCCCTACCACCAATGTCACCCACTAAACCATGTCTCTAAGTACCACATCCAACCTTCCCTTAAACACCCCCAGGGATGGTGACTCCACCGTCTCCCTGGGCAACCCATTCCAATGCTTTCACCTGCAATAGACTTCCTGTCCTTGACACTCCTATTATACCTCAGTTGCCTCTCAGCTTTAATATTTTGATGAACTTGAAAAAGCTTCTCATCTTGTTCGTTAGGCACTTAACACAGTCATTTTCTTGGTATGGGGTGGCAGTGTTTTGCTTCTCTTTCAATTTTGTATGCATCACTGTGAATTTAGGTTAATTTGCAAAAATCTTACTTTCCTTGCTAGAACAAGATCTTGTATATGATGTTTCTTGCTTTGTAATGCCTATTACATACTCGGGTATTTTATCCTGCCACCTTCTTTGCATAATCTAGGATTTTTTTCTGGATAAGTATCATGCATAAACTCTTAATTGTTTAAGAAGAAACATATAAAATACAATTCCATCTTTAGAGATGTATTGACTGTATTTGCAAATATTTTAGGAGGAAATTGTGAGAATACTATTGCCATTTCACAGAACAGTCTTTAAATAACAGCATTTTGAACCAGCCTACCTTGCACTCTTCTCACAAAATTTTGAGTTATTTCCTTTATTATAACTACTCTAAATAGACTGCTTCTTGTAGGAACATTAAAGATCACTCAAAAATCAGCTTCTACTCCATTGTGACAGTTTACCTGCCTATGGGAAGCCAACATAAGTGTTTATGTTTGCCTTCATGTTTGCCTTCACAGCCTCCTTAGCCTTGGTTATGTGGTAGTGCAGTCCTAACTTTTTTATTTAAACTTGAAATATCAGTTCTGTCAGACACAGTGTCGATTCTGATACAATTTGTCTACTCACCCAAATTGGCTCTGTGCTTTCCCCATCCTTCTTATCTAGCTTCTGGACGGTATTCAAAGCATTTGTACACTGATATTACAGCGTCTCAGTTACTAATTTCCCTTCTATCAATTTATTGTGATACCTCCATTTAAAATGAAAACTCTGGGTGAACTATACTGTTTGGTTTTGATTTTCTTTTACATAACCTCCTTAGCGCTCACATTAAAGCATACCTATGTTTGGCCTTAGGCTGACCTATTTGTATGTCTGTATTTCGGTGATATTTTATTGATCAAAATTACTTCTCCATGTAGTCTACATGGATTTTAATGAATTTAATGAATCTTTTTTAAAATCATACACTTTTTTTGATAATAAAGGTTTTATTATTTGAATCAAAGACACTCACTAAATTTCTCCCAGTCCCTGGCTTTAAATTACCTTATAACTTTTACTGCTTCTTCTGTCTCATTTCTGCATCTTTCAGCTGCTTATCATCTTTACCAAGTCTGTAAGCCCTTCTATGCCTTTGGCCACCAAACTGATTTAAAATGAGAATTAAGCTATTCTTCCTCCCAGTAATTATTCATGACTGGTAGCAATTACTCAAAACTAACAAACAAAAACCACTCAGAAAGTGGTGCTGTATTTTCCTCATATCAGGAGTAATCCTACACAAATTGCAATAGCCAAAGTAAATAAACGATTGGGGTTTTACCTCTTAGTGGAAAGTGATTACACATCGTATTTCATGTAAGCAAAAATTTCTATTAAGTATTTCAGCTGTGTGGGCAAGGTCTTCAAGTACAAGTTCCCCCACCCCCAAGATAACCATCTGCTGAGGATCTTCATTTCCCCCATCAAGCACAATAGGAGGAAAAAAAAATTCACTGAGTTACCAAGTACACAGTGTTTCTCTACTGGAATGAAATCTACTACTGTCCAAAAATCAGCTATTAGGCCCCAAAAGAAGGCATGTTTGGGTCATTACAATCAAATACCATGACTTACACATACCACTTCCCTATGTAACACTAAAATGGTGTGCTGAATTAGAAAACTACATGTACAGACACCAGTTCTCCTGGCATAATATGGCGAAACTAGCATAGATCTGTGTAAAGATGAGTAACTGTCATCTCAATTCAGTAAGAATTGCAATCAATAAGTGAAGGATGCTAAAGAACAAAAAAGGTAAATCATCTAATCAATTTGAAAGACTGTTGTGTAGAGTATGTACTTTGCATACTGTCACTTTATTGCTTTTTAAGTTTTATGATTCATATGATTAATCAGTTTTTCTATTTTTCCAGAAATCATGGAAGCTATGATGTCAGCTTCTGCTCAGGGACAGAAGACATGCCAAGGTAGGAAAGTGGACTGTCTGACTAACAACACAAAAGAAATTTTTATTCCAACTTGGCCAACAGAGATGCACCAGTAAATATCCTTCCTCCTGTTTTTAAAATAATGACAGATTGCTGTGCTACTTATAAATAGCTTCAACATTTGTTTCCTCTCTGGTGCACAATTTAAAAGTACATTATACATTTTATATCCACTCTGTTTTCTATAATACTAAATATCAGAAATTCAAGTTCAGTAGCAACTATCAATCTAAAATATTTACTACTTTTCCTTTTCTCAGGTAAACATTAATAGCAAATACTGCTATAATGTAATTAAATTACTGACTTGCAAGATTAGGTGTAGAATATTTGAACAAACACTGTTTTCATCATGCATAATAAAATCATTTAAATTTGTCTTAAATCAAATTCTAAATGTTTTCCAAAAAAAATCCAGTAGTATTGCACATGTATGACAAATGCCTAATCTGTTCTTTCCTGTCACATATCTATGAAAGTAAGTTAGAAAATCAGGAAGTGTTAATCAATAGTTTTACATTAGTGAGGCAACATAGCATTGTGTAAATGGACTATGTAAAATTTCCCCATTTGTTTTGAAATCATTTGTTAAATATCTTTTTTTTTCCCCCCTTGGATGAGCTGCTCATGTTTAATTTTACTCAATCAAACAAAGAAAGGCATGCACACAAAAAAACAAAAAGCAATAAAATGTACTAGATGTGGATCTCTGGTTAAACCTCAAAACTGTCTTCTCTCTTTTGTAAACTGTTTCTTTCATGATTGTTCTAATTTCCATTTTTGAAAACTGAAATTTTATATGCCAGAGTCCTTGAAGAAAATCCATATTCTAGTTATTCCATTAATAACTTTTTAGGCTTAGTTATACTTTCATAGCACTCAAAAAAAGGAGACTCACATCGTACTAATGTAACATATTTCTGTGAGACTAATCATACACAACAAGGTGATATCCAAATCCACAGCTCGACCATAAGTCTTCCTGAATCTGCTGTAGCTAGAAGGTGTGTGTGTGGCAGGGAAGCAAACAAACTATAAATGAAGGCCAACAGGGGGGAACAAAGTATGATGTGATCCAAAACATTAAGCAGTAAGCGTTTAATGAGTGAAGTGGTGGAACTGAATTAAATCAGACAGCCTTCACCAAGAAAACTGATCCAAAGGTTATTGACTTAAGTGAAAAGATCTTTAATAAGAAGCACCTGTAATCTAAGGATTCTGTTGTCTGTCCCCATTACCAATCATTAAAAAATACTAATTGTGTATGTAAGACATAAAAGGAAGAAGATGAGAATGATCATACGCTAATGGGGACAGTTCCAGAGAAAGCCCCATAGATTATTTTTTACAAAATGAAGCAATGCCAACTGGGTAGATAGCCTGACTCAGTCTGCTAAAAACCTGCAAAGCACAGCACGTTCTTGCATGCAAGGATAGTATCTGATACAATCTTTACCAGCTGAAGCTTTCTTTTGATTTCTGCTATTTTTTTTATTATTATTATATTTTATTTTTTTTTACCATATGGGTGTCTGTTCTACATCTCATCCTATTTAAAAACAAAACAAAAAACCCTTCCACTGTAATTCAATGGGAACAGTCAATTCATAATCTAGATTGTTATTCCACAATAAAGACAAGATGCTGAATTCAGATTAGGGTGCTGAGAAGGTCAAATTAAAAACAGCAATTATAAAGGCAGCATCAATACTGCTATCCACAAATGTGCAAAATTTTTTTGAATTACTGTAGCATCATATAATTGTTTATTAGGGGAAAAAAAAGTAATCACAACATTTTCAGTCTACAACTGAATACATTTCAGTCTAGCATACTTCCAAAAATTCTGACCCTCTGCCCTCTTAGTGTTGACAGTCTCAGACTCCTAGCGAGAAAGGATTAAATCTGGCCACAGGGAGAATTGCACTTAGAAGTTCATTTGCAAGTCACTTTTTCTTCCCTTCCTTCTCTGTGAATTAATGAGACTATAGTGAATGGGACAAGCAATGTGGTATAAAGAGGAGAAAACTAGCAAGAAAATACTGGGGAGTAGCAGAGTTCAACGCTCCCAGCATCGCTGGTCTGACACTAGCCCAGAGGACACTAATTACCAGGGCATGGGGGAAGGTTAAAGTGAGCTAAGACATGCACCACAGAGAGGTATATAAAAAGGGGCAGAGGAGCAGCAATCAAGTAGTAAGTATGGCAAGTGAACAAAATAACAGAAGACTATTACTAAGGTTCTTGTTTCTATTTATCCTCTTTATGTGTTTAGTACACACTGTGAAATTCCACTTGACTGAAGAACATAAAAACTAATGAATGAGTACACGTAGTCTTTATTAACTACAGAAGCAGATTTAAAATTTTGACCTTACATTTACATTGCTACCATCACAAAAGAAGGATGTTAAGTGTTTGAAGGAGCAACACAAGTATCATCTTGATTGCAATATCATTCTCACCACTATAATAATGGTGACAAGAAAATTCATTTGTGGAGAAAGAAGGAAGCAGGTTACTGAACTCCCACCATAACTTCCCCCCTGTGTCCCCCATTAGTCTTCTGCTTTATTCTTACTGCTGGCTATGGCAATATAGTAGGCAGGAAGAGCTTCCTTGCTAAAAAGAGAGAACCTTACACTCTGTTGTTGACGTAGAAAACACTTGCCAACGTCTTTTGGTCTCTAATTTTGAACCTTCCTGAATAGGGAAATAATACTATGCAGTTCTACTAATCAATAGTTAGGCATCCCAGAAATCTCTTATAAGCATGATGTATTAGTGTTAATACCTTTCTGAAAATACTGCCAAATACTTTACATTTAACACTACTTATGGTTATTTAAAAAAGAAAAAAGAAAAAAAACTGAGGAAGCTGAACCAAATCCACTACCTAGTATTCTCTCTGCTCAGGAATCCTTGTCTGAAATTGTCACTTAGGAAGTTTATTAAGATGAGCTGTTAGTACTACCACTCCCACAGTAAAAACATGGCCTTTCTTTGGGCTGAATTCTTTGACAGAACAAGGTTAAGGTTTTATGCTTTGGAAGTCTTAGCAAACTTAACAAAAGGCCTGCACAAAAGCTACATGAGCACCATATTCTTACAGAAGACACAGTTCATTTTAATACCTGCCATTTCTCTGGCAGCAGAATCATGCTAAAGATATTAAACACATTTGAGGTAAAACACAGTCCATTCAACTGGTCTAGCTAGCACAATATGCTTATATCTATCTATACAAATACCCGCACTGCGTTCACTGGTTTGGCATCTTAGTCCATTAAGAACTGTAGGAAAGGTGAGAAAAGAGTAACTGCTAGAGAATATTATAAGGTAAAGAAGTAAATTGAAAACAATATTGATTTTAAACAAAAAAAAAAGAGGGGAAGTACTTATGAACATGTGATCGTGAAGAGGTAAAATAAATAAGGATGGAAAGATCACTATGAGAAAGGAAACAACATACAAATTTTAACACATGAAGATGGGAAGGCAGCCAGTGAGGCAGAAGTGGTAGACAGTTTATATAGAGTTTATTTTTTTTCCTAGAGAAAACATTAGACTTCAGTGAGCAACAATGCTCAGCTGCAATCCAAAACAAGAAGTCAAAAGCAAGTTTACAGGAAAACATAAGGAGAAAACATAATTAGACCACTATAAATCCGTGGTTTGCCCACACCTCAAATTCTGTCTCCTCATCTCAAAGTCAACATAATCTTACTGTAGAAAGTTCAGAACAGGACAAGAAGATGAAGAAGTTTATGGAATACCTTCCATATGAAGAACAACAGATTATGATAGGACACTTCAGCTTGAAAAAGAGATTATTTAAGTAAAAACATGACAGAAATCTGTAAAATTAAAAAAATTTATTAGGAAAGTAAATATAGATTGACTGCTCAGAAGTTCACAAGACTGTTCTTCCAGTAGAAAAATTGGGCCTCTTCAGAAGAAACCAGTGGGAACTAAACTAAAACAAAACAATAGGAGGTGATTCTTTGTACAGCAGATACCAGAACGTGGAATTAATTGCTAGGCACTAAATAAAAGCGAGTCACGTATCAGTTTTAGGGACAAAAGTCAAATGCAATTGTGCATATGTCAAGCTACATCAAGTTAGAAATTCATGCTCAGAGTTGAATAATAAAAATGTTTTGGCTGTAGGAATTTTTCCCTTTCTGTCAAGAGGCATACATATCTGCTATAAGCACAATTATTTTTTAAACCCAGCAATAGGGTTCCTGCTTGAAAAACAATGATAAAATTAGTGTTTTGGTAATCTACATCTCCTGTGATCTTTAACAGAACAGAGACAAGCGCAAACCTTCTTGGGTGGGGGTCAAAAATGTGTAGTAAGGGTTTCAACATTGTTGTCCGGTTCAACTAGTCTCTACAAGAGGATTAACAGCAAGTGCAGACTACATAAGGAAGTAGAAATTACATAGTAATACTACCCTGCCCAAGAACTTCAGGAGAACACCTTATATCTGATCATTCTGGCAAAGGGCAACACAGATTGAAAAAGACAGCAGTATTATATACGTGGTCCTGCTTAAAGATTTTTCCATCAGCTTCACCCACACAATTATATGCAGTCTTTTGAAAAAAAAAAAAAGAAAAGGAAAAAAAGTATTCCTCATTTACAACCAATTCAGCTTCTACTCTCTTAATTCCTCCTTTTCATATTAAATCTGCTTACCAAACTGGCAGATCATGCTCAGTATTTGTAACTTCCATTTAACCTAAACTCTACCCAGCTACAGAAATGTCCTTTGACATTCTACCCACAGAAAGGGAAGGACTTCTCCTTGTAAGTTCACATAACTACTGTGCAACTATAATGACTATAATTATTGAAAAACAAACTTCTGACAGCACTTCTTCACATGATGACACTCATATGGACTAGTCAGTTGGCTATTCCAATTTTTTTAAGGAGAAAATTAAATTCACATTCTCTTCTTGGCTTTTACACTTTCAGAAAACCTTATTATTGAGAAATTCAATGTTTTCCAGAAGATTAGAGATTTTTCTTCTTGACTTCTTAATAAAGGCACCTGCTTCTGTATCAGATAAATTAAACCCTTTTCCCTCTGTCTTCACTGGATTTAAACTTTCTGCTGTTGTCTGCTTGCACAAAGAATTACTTTATACTACAGAAACAAAATTATTTTAGATTTAAATATTTTCTTCTAACCTATACAAAGTATTCAAAAGCTACATATGCCTGAAGAAAGCTTTTTTTTTTTTTTTTTTTTTTAATTTTTAACTCCTATTTGATTACCTACCAAACTATAGATCTGGCAGAATGTTTCATTTTCTATGAAAAAAAATGTATATTTTCCTAATATTATATTGATCAACTAGAGCACTTAAAGTCTTCAGAGGGTCCAGCTTTGAAACATCCACAAGCAAGATGGAAGATTCCCATGCATCAAAACACTTACAACACATGCTAATTCAAAAACAAACAAAAAAAAAGCATTTACTAAAAGAAATCTCCATATACCTCACAGAAAAAAACAAATAAGACAAAAAAGACATTGAAAGTTTGTGTCCAGAGCCTTAAAACCATCTATTCAACAAGATACAGAAGCTTTGACACAAATTGTAGTCTAGCGGAATAAGAAATATTTCAATAAAAAGGTATGAATTAGATGTAAACATCAGAGGCTTCTGTGTCAAGGAAATGAAGCAAAAATCGCTATGGTAACCCACTAATTTTTAGTTCTCAACCTAACGATCACCTGAGGAAATAAAACAAATACCTCCCCTATATGGTATTCATGTAAAGATGAAAATGTCACAAAATGGGCATTCTTCTATTCCTGAAAATAGCAGCCCCATCCCACCAGCTATTACCCCTTATATAAAAAACTCTCGGCATTAAAAATAAATAAATAAATAGATCTTTTACTGAATTGATGTGTCTCGCTTTAAAAAGATAATGAGCAATTCATTAATATAACTGAACACTTTCAGTTCATTTCTGACTTGGGAACAGAGAGATAGTAGAACTTGCATTTTCATATTAAAAATCTATTTTGGAAAACTTCAGCATTTACAGTTATTGATGGTGTATCAGAAACATACACTAAAAACCTTCTTTGCTGGTATGATATACAGACACATGGATCTCCCTGTTTTTTTTTTTGTTTTTTTCTTTTTTTTTTTTTTAAGGTATCACTGATTTTAAACAGTGTAGATACAATCTCAACAATCTCTGCAATTGAGTCTACACTTCTGGGAGAAATTTCCCTATTTCAGAATGCCTCAGCTGTGCTCACCATTCAGAAGCTTTCATCACACAATTTTCTCTTAATTCATGAAAATATTCTATAAAATCATTCTATGCAAATAGCTCTTGGTCTACAGATTATTTATCCGTGTGACAGAGAAGTAAACTTGTGTTGCTTAGACTGACCTGAAGATAAATCATGTTTTTTTGTTGTTGTTGTTGTTGTTTTGTTCTTGTTGTTTATTTATGCTATTGGACAAGTGAATATTTGTCATGTAAATGCTGACATTACTAAATGCCCAAATTATTTCGCTTAAAATAAACATTTCTGGAAATACTCTAATCAATCACTGACTAAAATGTCAGTGATTTAGTAAATCACTATTGAAAGTGCACATAAAATGGACATATTCTGTTTTTTTCTAACTTAAGACACTAGCGTAAACATAGATTTGGCTTTGGAACCGGTTTGTTTACCTAAGCAACTTCTGCACTTCACCAGGTTTCCTGAGTATACACCAGAATTGTGTGCCTAAACAGCTCAATGTTTTTGAAGGAAAAGAAAGAAAAGGTACTTAATGTATATTTCATAATTCTGTCAGTCTTACAAATCTTATAAGTCTGATGGGTAGAACAGCAGTCCTACACTGGGACAAAAATAAGTGATATGCAAATGTAGTTCCACTGAAAGACCAGGAGCCAAGCAAATATCACCTTCAAAAAAATTGCAAGTAAATCTGATATTGGTATGAACTACATTATTTTTCATACTAAATGTTTGATTAAACATGAAAAAGAATTATTCTGTGTTAAAGTGTATTTTATAAGGCTGTCTATAGCTACTCAGATTAAATTACTGTTTAATTTACAAAAAAAAAAAGTTAAAATGCAAGCTGATTAACTTGTTTGGAATGATACTCTTCCAGTTGCTATAAAACTTAAGCTTTAGTCTTTTAATTTGAAAATGTTCTATCTTTTTCTGCCTTAGGGCCAAATCTCAGACTAATAACTACCTGTGCAAGGTAAGATTAAATTAGGGACGCTTAAATCATACACTTTTCATAGAGTATTCATAGAGTACTCCACTCTTCTGAGTGGAATTGAACAGATGAATTCTTCCCTTCTTCCAGATCTTCCTGTTTAAAGAAATTGTTTATCAGATGCTCGCCATTTTTACTATGTTCGGGGCAGAACACCAACTCCAGCACATTGGACCACGTTAAAAATGATTAATTTCCCACTTAAGATAGGAATTAAGTTCCACTCAAGTCAACGGGACTTAAGTCAATGTTTCAGTCAAGGCTATATACAGAGATGCTGAATAGCTTTTTAACTCAGCCAGTGAAGAACACAAGGAGACATTGGTTTAACCAAGAGGGCAGCAGACTACTGGAATCAATATCAGTCTGTAAGAAAATCAGATAATCCAAGAAATTGAACAATGTAAATCAATTGAAACATTGGAATAATTACTTTGGCATTGTATTTTCATTGCAGAAATATTCTCCTAAAGAAACTATGAAATTTTGGTGTGTGCAATAAACTGCTCACTTGTGTTCTGCTCCCCCCTCAAAAAGCATCCAGTTGGAGACATTTTGAAAACATAGCACTTACGCATGCACGATTTCTGACAATATCACTTTATCTGCTACTGCTAGATTCTACAAGAACAAATACCCATTCAAGTGATACAATTACGCATACACACCAAGTATTTGAGACGACTTTTCATAGACGTGCAAGTGATTTCATGTCTGACAATCTATACAAGCATACTGTAGATCCAAGCTTACTTTTTTTTTTTTTATAGTATATCAGGAGGATATTTACACTGAAACTTTCTTTTCCTGCTTTTGCACCTGGCATTACAAATTGCCTGTGAATGTAAATAAAGTACACATATCCACATCTGGTACTCAAGAATAATATGCATTAGCAGTTTTGCATCTGAATGTTGCTTTCCATGTAGAAGAACAAAAGAGAATAAGTTTGTACTTCTTTACTTGGAAATAAACTATTAAAAAAATGGAACATTCAGCAAAAGAATAAATATTGAGGATAAAATTTCACAGAATATCATTAGACATGAAAGAATCTGTAAATAAATACATGCTTCAGATCTAGTACACATGCATGTCATTTCCTTGAATTACCAACTCATGTGCAGAGCAAGTGTCGGAAAAATAAAACTGCGAAGAAATATACAGCTGGAATTTGGTACATATAGATTTCCCTCTCTTCATTTTAAGAGGTCAAAAAGTCTGCATTTTCAGGTATATTTATTACATTTACCTGGTAAGAGTCCTTACAACCAGAGTTCCTCATTCTCCCCTCCACCACATATTTCCTATGCCGTCAGTTAAAACTAGTGACTGGTTCATGATTCATGTGTCTGGACTCACAATGAAATAGACACCTCTGACAATAGAAGAATGAATAGGTATAGACAAGGGCAGAGGGTCAGTTACAAACTTTTAAATACAATAAACTCTGAATAAAATTATTACCATTTAACATCCTAACTTATACACATGGACTGAAATGGCAACACGAAGAAAAACCTTCTAACAACTTCACTGGGTCCATGATTTTTCCCAGTATTTTCACTTTTGCTCACAAGTGACACTGGAACATATTTCAAGCATCTGAAGTTGTATAAGTACTAGCACCTAGTTCTACCTAATAACTCTTCTCTTTGTTTACTTTGTAGAATATGCTTATTAGAGAGTATATCATGCATTTATAAAGAACCACATAAAATAACTTTTTTTTTTTTTTTTTAACAATTGCAAATACGCCACCTCCACATTTTTCAAGCATGCCAACACACTCTGTCTACTCAAGACTCATATTTGCTAATTAAGCAAAATATTTTTTTCTTCCTTTTTACTCTGTATGGAGTGACATCTGATCTTACCTCTCCATTCTCCAGAGGATGGATCTTGGAATAATAAGAAGTGCATATAACTTCATCATCTTTTATATAGGATGGAGTTCCAGGACGTGGATGAATGTTGTAACGTGTCAGGCACTCACTGTCTGTGATAGCATAATACTGCCATGGCTGATAGTCTACACCATCCAGAGAACGCTCTAATATCCAGTTCCCAGGTCGAGGTGAGTTAGCTGCTTTCACAATAACATATGCAATCTGGAAAATCTGAAAGAAAAAAAAAATAGCCAAATTGTTAAAATACCTATAAATATGTGATTTAAAACTTATTCCAATTTCTTAATACCTACCAAACTAAGAAGGGGAAATATGATAATGTTCGAATTTTTTTTCCCTATAAATGCACTATGGCCTCAGATTCCATCAAAATTCTTCAAATATAGAAATAAACTCTCCATTAACTTTTCTGAAAAAAAAAAAGGATTTGTTACCTTAGAATCACAGAATATCCTGAGTTGGAAGGGACCACAGGGATCATCGAGTCCAAATCCTGGTCCCACACAGGACCACCTGAAAATCAGACCATGTGTCTGAGTGCATTTTCTCACAGCTTAGTGCTGTGACCACATCCCTGGGAAGCCTGTTCCAGTGCCCAACAGTCCTCTCAGTGAAGAACCTTTTGCTAACACCCAGCCCGAACCTCCTGGCATTAGGCCAGGACAGACTTTCCAAATAGAATTAAAAAGCACTCTAAATTTCACATAACTTAATAAGTGATTGTTAAGCTGCAGTTTCCACCAGACATTTGCAAAGCTTATGTTCAAGTATTTTCAATCTGAATAAATGATTTTGTTTCTGTTTGTGTATTTATACACATATACTTTCTGCAATGTTTACAAGTTGCCAAACTTCATTGCTATTAAGAAAAAACACAGGTTTAAGCCATTGAAAGGTAATCACATCCTACTGAAACTATTCTATAAAACATTCTTGTTTAAATCACATGACTCAGCACACTGGCCATAAATAAGCTTTACAGGACAGAGACACATCAAATATCACGATAAACAGAATGCAAGCATGCAATCAGTGCTCATTATGTTCCATTTCACCTGCCCTTTCAATTGATTTATCAAGGCTTATTGCTGTTTACAGGCTTGCTGGAACGCAAGCCACAACCAATACATTCACAATTGCAGAATGACGTACATTAGTGACACAGTATTATTATTATTTTTAAACCAAGTAACATATAGATGTTACTGAGGTAAAACTGAAGCTAAGGAAAGGAAGCAGCTATTTCCATCAGAAAAGCCAATCATACAGCAGATTTATATTTTAAGACACACTTAAAATATAAAGTGTTTAAAAAATATAATATGTGCACTTAAGATGGCAACAAATGATGGCTTTTAAAGCAAGGCTATGTCATGGATGAAATATTGACACGTCCCTTTTCCAAACAACTGGAAAATTGTCTTCAGGTACCAGAGTGACCCTTCCTTTATTGTGGAGCTGCTTAGCAAATCATGTTTTGGCTATTATATCAAGCTAGAGCTTAGTGGCGTAAGAATACTAATACCAGTAAAGTCTAATGTATCACTGAGCTTTGCTGTATTTGTTTTCATAATTAAAAAAAAAAAAAAAGTAAAACTGCTCTGCTTTATGGAACCAAGTTTCCTACTAAATAGTAGCACTGATCTTCTATTTCTACAGGGTAATTCATGGAGCACATCTACTTTACTTTTTAAAATAGCATCAATGAGATGACACCTGTCAAATGATGTAACAACTGTACAACCCTAGAGCACATCTGTCAAAGTACAAGTCCAATAGAACATAACCTGGAGATCAAAGTTTGCTGATACAAATGTCATAACGGAGTAATACCAAGCTGCCTGGTGGCATGTAATAGTCCATTAACACAACTGCCAAAGTACAGCTAGTGCCTTTTTTGTACTTACTCTGCTCATGTGACCATAGTGTAATTATGGGATTGGGAGGAAAATAGTCTAAATAGTCCTTTGAGCTATTCTCAAATTATAGACAACATAATCCTTGAGATGAGAAACAAAATGAGTCCTGGGTCTCATTTTCAGTAGTAATTGTCTCACTAGTGAGATCTGCAAAGCACGTGTTGTGAAGTACAGTTTAAGTTATAGCACTGAATCTTCTGTATGCCTCATAAGACATAGAAAAGTGCGTCCTACTACACAGGATAATTCGCTACACTAATATTATTCAGATAGAGCTGAAGTGAATCATTAATCTGCAAAGGGTTAGCTAGCAAAGCAGGAAATCTCATTGTGCCTGACTCCCACATGCACTACTATTTAAAAAATAAATCTATCTTTCATGTAAGTCAGAACATCAGAGAGAAAAAAATTGAGTACCACAAAATTTTATAAGAGATTTTCAATATTTCCATTTCATTTTCCAAACAGAGCAATGTAATAGCTCTAAAGGAGGCTTCCAATCAGCAAATCTGGTGTAAGTTGCATACCTACTTCTTTACCACAATTATGTGGTTGTATATTATTCCATTTCAGTGGCCAAGTAAACATGGTATTCTTTATTGAGGAGTTTGGAAAGGGTTTGTTTCCTCATGTTTTGTTATAAACTGTGGCAAACACCTATCAGTCCAGTGTGAAATCCATCCAGATGAGTCAACTAGAACTGCTATTTCAGAACACCTTGCAGACTAGCAGGGGTTATTGGCTACAGGGTGGTACAGCTCATTAGGAGATGAACAGGAAAGAATATTTTTGGACTGTGTATAACTTATTATGGGATGGTTTGTAGAGAAAGGGAGGAATAAGTGCAAGATAGAAGAAGAAAGTAGATGAAAACAAAAACAAAAAAACAACAGTTGACATAAATAGTTGTCCAGTCAGCATGTTTGTCCAGACCACAGTCTCTGCAGCCAGTCCTATTTTCTCTTTAAATCCTGTTTCAAAGCATCTTCCATTTGGGTGGCCTCTCTCTTTTGAGTGGGTACACAGAACCACAGCATCCTTGCATCCATCAGGCTACCTAGTCCATTACGTTCTAGTACTTAGCATGACCAGGAATCAGGCATCACATTTACACAGACAGGACATTAGGCATCTCAAATTAAATATCACATCTGCACTATTTTTCATTTTTGTTTTAAAAGGCCAGTATCAGTATGTTATGATTCTATGTGTTCAGTCATATTTCAGTTCACATATGTTGCTACAGATTATTGTTTGGATTTTTGTATTTCTTTTTTAATAAGAGTATACAGTTTTGATGCAAGAATATTCAAATGATTGGCTATTTATAACTAACTAACCTTCTCATTTTAGTCTAGCATCCAACTCTAAGAGAAACCCCAATTTAGAGATGGAGTGGCTCTCCAGATTCATCAAACAACCATCTAGCCTGCGTCTCTTTTTATCACTGTCCTGAGAGACAGTTACACAGGTTTCAAACATTCTGCTCACAGTTAGAAATTCTGTAATTGAAAATGTTGAGGGGAGGCGGAGGAGGGGGGAGATGCTTAGCAGGGTTCAGCTAATACCAATTTAGAGAGCTGAACAGCTCCCTGCCATGCTGCAGTTTGCCTTCTAATGACAGTGCCTCTCCTGTTCATCTGATCTGCTTCCAACAGAAATGTTACTACCAGATGGGGAATTTGGGTTGAAAGATGCACACACGATTCCAACATAGAGTGGTGGTTTTTTTTTTGTGTTCCCCCCCTCCATGGTGTTGCAAACGATTCTAGCTATCAGAGCATCATCTGCCCCAGAAAAAAAAAAAAAATATATATATATATATATAGCTAAGAATGTCATGCAAAACCAGAATGACCACAGCACTTTGTGGGGAAAAACTGAGAAAGATTTCACCATGGCACACCTTGAGAAGCCCTAAAGGTGTGTGTCTCCAAAGCAAACCAAGCTTCAGTTATAAATGCGTATCTTTTCTAATTAGACAAAAATAGACTCAGTTTCATTCAGTTAGTACCTGCAAAACTGTAACCTTCAATGTGCATTTTAAAAAACAGTTTAAAAATATCTCCACTTATCTCCAATCTTGGCTTTCTCCCTCCACTTTACGTAACTGCTAGAGAGTCTCAGGCTCCTTTAAAAAAATGCGTTCTTCTCCTTGAGAAAAATAAATCTGTTATTAATACCTCAACTTTTGCTCATAAGTAAAAGATGATTATAACATGTCTATTTTTTTAAAAATAAAAATTTCTATTAAAACAGTGCACTGTATAAAATTTCAAACTGTAAAGCTTTCAAGTTGTCCAGCTGTTGAATATCTAAGATACATTAAGCCAAACAGGAGTCAGTGCCTGTAAAGTTTCTGGCAATGCCAGCTTTTTTCTTTGTAATTTTCTCTGTTGGTTTTCTCCATTAACCACTCTTCACCTGTTTGTGAAGGCCTGATAAACAGCTTCTTCCTGTTGACCGTATTTCCTTCTCATCATTGGCTAATATACATCAGAACTGAAGGCTAAAGTCAGTAATTTCTTTTCATAGCACTTTCAAATAATAGCAAGAAGCACTTCCTTTCCTCTTTATTTCATAGGGCTAATGAAATAAAGAAATAATCTATTTCAATGGAGAGAGAGCATGGTGAAGAAAGAAAACTTGATGGAAATGCCAGTATTCACACTTTTTTCTTCAAACCTAGACAACAGAATAGAAAAGACAATTCTTCTGTTTTGGTGCTAACACACCAAAAATTCAAAAAAAAAAAAAAAGTTTTTTCATTGATCCAGGAGCTGTTACTTAGTCTGGGTTCAGCACCATACTGAGTATCCAGGGTAAATAGTGTTCTCATTTTCATGCAGTGTTCCCTTACCAGCTGCATTTCAAAGTAACCTATGTATTCCTCTAGCCTGAGAAACAAAGATCTATTACAGACAATTTTTAGTCTCCATTTCAAAGCGCAGCAATGAAGAAACCTTGAAATCTAAACAGCTAAAATTTATTCTCAATCTCCTCACCTATTACAGACATATGAAATCTCTATATTTTATTTCCGTAATGATAATATTAATTTCAGTATAGATAAAACTACTTAGATACAGGAATAGCACAAAATAATATGCTTTTCCTAGAGAAGCCTTAATTATCTTATGAAATTTCTCAGATTTCCTTTTTGTACAACCAGCAGCAAGCTCATGCAGAACTAGTTTTATTAATGTGAAATAAAAGATATCTTTCAATGTTATGGCTTCTGTACTTTTCTGCACAGAGCTAAAAAGTATACTAGTAAATAGTTTTTAGTGAGATGATGTCTATCTGTTACCCACCTCGAGGAGCGGTCTGCAAAGACACATCTGAAACTGCTGTACCATTAGCAGGGGACAACTTCTGCATTATTGACAATTAAACCTTTAACACTTCCTTGCTGAAACTGTAGCAAGATGGTGATTTGAGATCACTCTGGAAAAGAACGTGCTACTACTATATGGTAACAGGCATCATCTTTAGGCCTAGAATTTTGATTATGAGCTCTTTGAGGTAAGATCATTAATCCAAGTGTGAAATAGGAATATACTAATTTATATCCACTCCCTGAACACCGCACAATCTTTTCTCCATTTCAGTCCTGAAATATTAAAAATACGAACAAAGAGAACATAAATAAGGTAGTGACTTAAACTATGAAACCAAAAATAGAGACATTTCAGAAAATATTTTCAGCTTTTTGATTCTTTATATTCCTCATTTTCTTTTTAGATACCGTAGTTCATTTTTTAACTAAACACAGAAGCAGTTAAAAAGGTTTAAAAATAAATTCTGGCAGTATTTTTAACCTGCCTCATGTCAGTAAACTCAAAAAATTTCAAAAACTTACACAAGGAAAGAAGTAAATTGAAAAGAAATGAGATGCTAGCTCTGATGCCCAGATCAAAGTTTGTGCATGTTCAGTTTTCATTTTTGTTTTTAGTTCTTCATACTTCTATTTTGATACTGTCTCCCACGACATCCTGCTAGCAAAGCTGAGAATGTGTGGGATAGAGGAGTGGACAGTTAGGTGGGTTAAGAACTAGCTGACTGGCCAAGCCCAGAGGGTGGTGATCGGCGGCACAGAGTCTGGCTGGAGACCTGTGACTAGTGATGTTCCTCAGGGGTTGGTGCTGGGTGCAGTCTTGTTCAACATCTTCATCGACAACCTTGATGAGGGAATAGCGTCTGCCCTCAGCAAGTACCCCGATGACACAAAGCTGGGAGGAGTGGCCAACACGCCAGAAGGCTGTGCTGCCATTCAGCAAGACCTGGACAGGCTGGAGAGCTGGGCAGGAAGAAACCAAATGAGGTTCAACAAGAGCAAGTGTAGAGTACTGAACCTGGGAAGGAACAACCGCATGTATCAGTACAGGCTGGGGGATGACTTGCTGGAGAGGAGTTATGAGGAGAAGGACCTGGGGGTGCTTGTGGATGACAGGTTGGCCATGAGCCAGCAGTGTGCCATGGTGGCCAAGAATGCCAACAAGATCCTGGCGTGCATTAAAAGGAGTGTGGCCAGCAGGTCAATGGAGGCGATCCTCCCCCTCTACTCTGCCCTGGTCAGGCCTCACCTGGAGTACTGTGTCCAGTTCTGGGCTCCCCGGTACAAAAAAGACAGGGATCTCCTGGAAAGAGTCCAGCAGAAGTCCACAAAGATGATACAGGGCCTGGAGCATCTGCTCTATGAGGAAAGGCTGAGAGACCTGCGTCTGTTCAGCCTGGAGAAAAGAAGACTGAGAGGGGATCTCATCAATGTGTATAAATACCTGAGGTGTGGGAGACAGAGGGATTTGGCCAACCTCTTTTCAGTGGTTTGTGGGGACAGGACAAGGGGTAATGGCCACAAAATGGAGCACAGGAAGTTCCACACCAACATGCGAAAGAACTTCTTCACGGTGAGGGTGACGGAGCACTGGAACAGGCTGCCCAGGGAGGTTGTGGAGTCTCCTTCTCTGGAAATATTCGAGGCCCATCTGGACGCCTACCTGGGCAGCCTGCTCTAAGGAACCTGCTTTGGCAGGGGGGTTGGACCAGATGATCTTTCGAGGTCCCTTCCAACCCCTACAATTCTGTGATTCTATTTTTGTTGTTGTTGTTGTTGTTCTAATTAACCTGAGGACTGCTTTAAATATGGACATGTTGCTGTGTGGCACAGCAGGGCAATATATGGAATGTGCAGGGTGAATTCTGAGATGACCAATTTTGTTTCCATCTCATAGCCCCCTTTTACAATCAGAATTTCCTTATGAATAATTAGAAAACAATACTTTAGGACTCACAACAAAGAGAACAGTTTGTCTTCACCATTAAGCGTTAAGTTATATGCAAGATCAGACTAAGTCTCTGTTTTGCCATGCTTTGTAATTGAAGAGATCCAATATATACACTTCTAAGTTTGTCCAGTCATTTAGTCCACATTAGTCCAAAATCAAACAAATACATAAATGACTGCCTTCTCTGTCTAAACTACATCACTGATATGCGAGCCTTCCACAGAGCATGCACAGCATGGACTTCACATAGCGGAGAAAGAGAATAATTATGCCATATATATATATATATATATATATATATAAAAATATAAATATATATATATATATTTTACATGGTGAAAGGAACATATACATACATATATTATTATTCATTATTCAGTGAACAAGGGATGATTATGCAGCCCCAAGACCTGTTTAAATGTTTGCTTTATTACCATTATGAATTTTTCCTAGAGTAATTTTAGACCAACCAACAAATCAAGACTATTGCACGCATGTATGATGAAAACCTGTTGGCAAGTCAAATTCAATGCTCTCGACCAAGCCCTGACCTACTGTTCACATTATTAAAAGTAGCAGTATTTTACCCTCTGCTCTATGCTGATATCTGAACAAATACACTTTTAAAACCCGCTAGCTAAAACAAATGGAAATTGAAAACAAGCATCAAATCATTGATGCTTGATGCAATGATTTCATCAAATCATTGCATCAATATTGGCACAAAGCTGCAAAGTGCTACCCAGCATTTGTATGACAAAATAGTGTCTTGCTATTAGGAGCTGCTCCTACCCCCCTAAATCTTAACTCACATACACAAAATATTGTCAAAAACAAATTAGTCAATTAACAATTAGTCAATTAACAATCTATCTTGATACATATTGAGCAGTTCTTTTATTACCACAGTTCTCATCAGGTGCAATAAAGAATCTTGTTGTCCATCTTGTAGCACACACCTTACATTTTAATAATTTAATGATAAAAGGCTATGAAACTATGACAAACAGCAGCACTATTTCATGACCACCACTATCAGCTGCAAAACTCTTTTTTTTTATAATGCAGCTTTTAATTCATTATAAACTATTCACTGATGACATATATCTTCAGTAAATATAGCAAAATCTGTTAGAGACTGAGCCTCCTATGAACCCATTATTTATCCTGCCACCAGTCTCCCAGACTGTGTGACCTTCTTTAGCACCAGAATTGCCAGTAGTACAAAACCTCACATTCATGTCATGTGCCACTCAGGATTCAAAGGTAATTAGGACCTATATCCTGAAACTATTTGCCCAACGGATGGAAAGGTGAATGGCTCTCCTGATAACAACCAGAGTTAAAGAAGAAAAAATGGTATGCATATTTACTGTAGTCATCCAGGAAAAATGTGAGGCAAGTAACTTCAAAAAGAAAAACTATAAATTCTTGAACCTTTTTTTAATCTTTGTCAGAGTGTATTATGATGTGAAGCTGAAAGGAACTGCTTACTTAGAAATCTTTCTGACTAACCACAAAGCAATAAAGTTACAGTCTGATTTAGTGAGGAGCATAAAAAAATTGGGCAAAGTAATCCTGCGGAGATTTATTGTTAATACAACAACTCAGCCTAGCTAGCAGCACTATATATGGTGGGTATTAGAGCTGATCTTTCAGGACTAAAATGGCTTCCTAGCATTTCAGAAAACATTGAAGAATACTCCCTGCACGTATTACTTTACTTCTCAGGAATAATAAAAAATAAAAAATAAAAAACCCCTCTTTTTTAACACTGCAGAAAAGTCAGCTTGAGTAACTTTACAAACACTTGTTTATCAGAACATCTAAAAGCTTAATGCAGCTGGTAGTATTGCAGTGATGGTTGGCATAGGTGTGCACTCTTGATACCTATGGATAAAGGTCCCTCATTTTTCTTTAGACTTTTGTGTTGAGTTATATGAATGTGTAAAAACTTGATTCTGAGACAATAACTGAAGCCTCGATGACATCTGTCACCAGTGTCATACAGAGCGTGTACTCTCTTCAAGCATATTCTCTGATTCCCAAAAAGCCAGGTGGGAAACTACATAACAGAAAGTATACTTGCTAACCTGTCTAAACCAGATAATTCTAAAAAATGTTCACTGTGATGTCAAAATATTTACTACAGGTCTGTTTGTTTATGATTATGTTCTCTAAGTATGTTCATCACTGGTGTATTTGTGTGTTGTTTGTTTTCTGTTGTTTTTGGTTGGCCGGCTTTTTGCTTTTTACAAAACATTTCATTATAAACTAACTTCAAATACATTAGTTTTGCTTTGATTAAAAAGAATACCTGAAGGGCAAAGTATGCTTTCTTTCATCCTATTGATACCTGATTCTTGCATTACCAGTGAACTCTGAAACTAAAGAATGAAAAGAATTACTGAAACGTTGAGATTTACGTTCAGACAAGAGAAAAGAAACTTAAAAAAAAAAAATCATTTTTAACTAACATCCAGGTACATGTGCAAAAATTAGCTGGGGACTTCAGTAATATAGAACAGATGCCATTATTTATTTTCATTTGCCATTTACATTTTCATTCAGAATATAAAATGCCATTTTACATTCTTGTTTTCATGGTTTTAGCTGCACCTTTTAGGGCTTTCACTTTAACAATCCATTATCCCTTAGGTATAACTGAACCAGGGAACAACTTTTTTTTGGGGGCGGGGGGAGGAGGAGCATGTAATTAAATGCTTTGTATTCTTAAGTGTTTACATTACTTTAAAATAGAATGATTAATATGCAAGCAAAAACAACGCCAGATATGCAGGTTGACAACTCCATTTTGCAGATATGGACTGTAGTTTATTGCCCCAAAGCTCATAGATCAGTATTATATACTTTAAATCTTTACCATCAGCTGAAGCCAGAGACTGCCAGCTGCTCTTGCTCTTGCAAGGGGTGGGACTGCTTTCCCACCGCCTCCAGAGACACGAGCTTGTTCCACACCAACCCCCCCCAACCCTAACAGAACCTGGCAGAAACCTAACTCCCCCCCAAAATAAGACAATGCTAGTTTTCAGTATCAAGGTACTGATCTGGTTCAGTATGTGGCAGCACAACTGCTAGTGCCAGACCACGGGACTGTTTGGGGAAGGCTGGGGAGGGAGAAACAGCAACCACATGAAAATGCAGTATCACTGACTGAACAGGCTTTGCTTCTATTCACACTTTTCTCTTTAGACAAAGATTTGAGAAGATGGACAAAACAGACTGGCATTTGCTGGTGAGACATCTCAGTTTAAACTGAGAAACCATATTAGGCTTTGGTTTGGAGATGAAGAGAAGCCATATGGTTCACCTTTACAGAAGCTTTCTTGAAAGTGTTTCAGACATTTAAAGCATATAACTGTAGTGAAAGAGAAAGAGAGAATAGTAACCAAAAACCTAAGCAAAATCTTTGGACATGTATACGAGTTTAGCATGGGAAGACCAACTGGTACGTAGTTTTACTAATCTGTTTCTTGTATCCCAAGACTAGGCATTGTCGTAAAAATCACAGAATGGTTTAGTCAGGAAGGAACTCTTAAAGATCATCTTGACCAGTTCCCCTGCCAAGGGCAGGGACACCTTCCACTAGAACAGGTTGCTTAAAGCCCCATCCAACCTGACTTTGGACACTTCCAATGATAGACATCACAGCTTCTCAGGGCAACTTGTTCCAGTGTCTCACCATTTCTTCATTATATCTAATATAAAAGTCTACTCTCTTCCAGTTTAAAACCATTGTCCCCTTTCCTGTCACTACTGCCCTTGTAAAAAGCTTTTCTCCATCTTTCTTCTAAGTCCCCTTTATATATTGAAAGGTCATTAACCTTCTGTTTATTCCTTTAGCTATTCTGATATTTGATATCAGAAGTTCTTCATAGAAAGCTAGTTGTAATCCCTCACCTCCCAAAAATATATTTGATATTACAGAGCAGAGAAAAACAAAGATATCATAGTGATATACATATTTCATATACCACTTTGCAGATAGTGTGTAAAGGCTACTTTACCCTTGCTGCATTGCACTACACATTCTGATTCCTTAGCCACTGTCATGTGGACTATTATAGATTTTTTTTTATTATTACTATTATTTTTAACTAATATTAAAAGAAGCAATGCTGTTGTGAAATACTTTATCATCTAGTGTGCCTTGTACTTCACTGTGGCTGAAAAAGTGACTTCAGACAATCACTAAAGGATGAGTTTAACTAGATCTAATTGTGCAGTGATGTATAGAGTGAGTGCTACGCAAAGAATTCCAACAGTCTTTTGAAGCCAGACAGCCAGGAAATGGTTCCAGAATCCAAAATCATGCCCCAAATTGTAAATAGTCAAGGCTCAAAACTTCTTCTATTTCTTCCTCAAGAAATAAATTAATTGGATGGGGATGCAGACTAAGTAAATTCATAGTCTTTGCCTGTCCAAGGCTTTGAAAAAGCAAATTCTGGGAACTGTATCATTTGCAAATTAAGTGTCAATGTCATTTACTAGAAAGACAAAGAAATAGCTAGTCAGAGAAGGTGGCATTATATTTGACATTACACAACAACTCCAAGCCAATCCCTGCTACAGCCATCATTTTGTAACACCTTCAGCCAAACACTAAAAGGATGGCAAAAAGCAAGTACAGAAGTGGTGATGGAAATAAGAATTTACTCACTCATATAAGCTTTCAAAAACAGCTATTCTTTAAATTAAAGATACTAGAAACAGATAACCTGCCTCATTCTGGTCATATATCTGGGCAACATCTTCAACACAGTTCTGCAAGACAGTGCTTGTCATGTTTGCCTCAAGTCATCCCTGGCAAACAAACACGTGATCTCTGCTGCTGTGTGACAGTGATGAACTCTGAAATAGAGCTGTGCTCCCCCAAGAGATCTGGCTAATGTTGTGCATCAAGGGAACTGACAGATGAAGGTAACATTTCCTTCAAACAGCTATCAACACAGCAGTCACACTAGCAAAGCTAAGGAGCAAGTGACAAGCAAAGTCCCACAAGTAAGGTGTCTTCACAGAAGCTTTCTCCTCTCTCATATTTTTCCCCTACCCTAGCAAAGGTTAGCAATATTGCATTAAAACATATGGGAACACCACCATTTTGGTGTGCATAGTATCTGATAGGCTGAGTGTAAACTATGGACTCTGTTCAGACACAGAGCTTAGAATGGTACGTTCACACTAGCTTTCTAGATCAGATAAGCAGGTGCTTTTGAGGTGAATCTCCCAACTTCTCCCAGTTAGTATGCTTTGGTTCCCATCATGAATGAATCTTAGAGCTCACAAACAGTATCCTTTTCAGGAAAAAAAAAACTAAACCAGTAGAATATGCTTAGAAACACACCCAATTCATTTTAGCTGCTCTAATGGACATTCAGACCATGATACAGAATAGAGATAGCCTAAAGTAAATTTCTTGGCAAGTTATCTGTGCCACCAGCCCCAAATAAACACAAGTCCTCTCCCAGGTCTACTTCCCTCTTTTTCCCTGTGACACACTGTTTACTAATGCAGGAACACTTAAAGTATCAATATTCATATTTTTCTCTCGGTTGGTTTCAAATATAAACCAAATGTTCAAATTATAGGTCACACTATGTATGGCAGTCCTCAGCATAGCAGCAGATGTACTTACTTACTATCCTGTTACTTTCCTGTCCAAGCCTGAATCTCTCTATTCATCTTGTCATAGTTTCCTAGTTCTCTCATTTGTGTCTTTTGCTACAGAACTTAGTTGTACAGTCCTGTGTAGAGAAAGCACAAGGAACCCCTCAGTTTTGCAATTCTTTTCCTCTTCCTAATATTATCCTTTTTCAGGATAGACAATATATGCTTGTCTGCACATGTATGTATATTTCTACTCATGGATACTGAAGTGAATCGAATAACAAAGAAATCATTCAAAAACAAATCTAAACCCTCTGTCCAAATATAATTTGGACAACACAGAATTACAAAACAATGAGCTTAGCACTTACAGAATATTGCTGTCCACTTTTCATAAATGCTTCTCAAAGTGCTTCTGAGAAGGTCAAGCACACTTCTACTTCCAGTTATTCAGTTCTCTATCTAGTTCCAGGAACGCCACTTTCCAAAGTATAACATGTGCCACTCAAACAGTAAAGTCCAAACTTATATTCTAAAAACTGGTGGAATACATTTCAGAAGAAAAGGCAAGTAGGACTGCAGTGATTTCTACATGGAGGCAGAACAGAATTCCTTAGAATCCTTGCTCCCTTCCCATGGAAGGAGAAGCTGAAAAGCAGAGTTGAAAGAGTGGGACACTATCAGTGCTTAAAGAAACGAAAACTGATGAACTGTGGTCTCTTTATAGAGAAAGCAACTATATAGCTTATTCAGTGATTCTTGCTGCTCTACCAGATCTTATGAGGCTCTGAGGAGTGTCAACTACTTTGTTTTTATTTAGAAATAT
Organism: Cygnus atratus; assembly: GCF_013377495.2. NCBI lineage: Eukaryota > Metazoa > Chordata > Aves > Anseriformes > Anatidae > Cygnus > Cygnus atratus. Next base: position 57,963,951 of record NC_066364.1, on the reverse strand, counting down.
ATGCCTAGAAAGGATTTCCTGTACACTGAACTATTCCCCTACAATCTCAGACAATTAAGATATACTTATTAAATCCAACAGTTACCACCAGAGCATTAACTCTGTGTCCACTCACCCAGAGTTCATTGACATCTACAAGTCACATAAAATATTCCTGCACCATTAAAATAAACATGTAAAGTGTCTAGTCAGAAAATCAAAACCCATATAAGTATGCTCCTGGCATAAACATCTTAGCAATACCAAGGATATTGCCAACGTCCTAGTTCCCCACAACAGCAGGGTATTTGTTAATGAAAGTGTCCTGATGTATGTAGAAATTGGAAACAGATGGGCTGACCACCTCACCTCAAACTTCCAGTTGGTTTCCCTGTGTATTTGCCAATTTTCTTTAAAGATATTCTACTACTCTTCCACATCACTGAAATCATTGAACCAAATGAGGATTTCAGATAGCATGAATACAGGGAATATATTTGCCCTGGAAATCCAGCCATTTCTGTTTTGCAACCTCCCTTTTTCTCTACTTCTTGAAAGAGCACAGCTCGTCAACAGAAGGAGCTTCTTTATAAGAGAAGAATTATTTTCTGTCCTGTGAAACATTGCACTCACTGGACTTGAGTTAATTTTGTTGCACTTGAACCCATCACTCTTAAGGCCAAATTCACAGACCCTACACAGCCAGCAAAGATGCAGAACACATTCTCTGTGTGTATGTGAGCGCTTCACAGATGAAAAAACCTAGTGTGCTGATGAACCTACCCTGCCAAAACTCAGCTCTGCAGTTGCAATAACCTGAGTAGCTCAACTTCTCAATTTTAACCTCCATTTAAATTTGTCTGAATGACTCCTAAATAAATCTACACTCATATTTTGATCGCTATCCACTTTCTGGGTAAATAGCACTGTAAAAATAATTTCAGATGTACAGCTATGAATTATGTTCCAGAATATTCTTGTGAAATAGATAAGATTGTCAAAATGGCTAAGAAGTCTGGAAAACTGAAGGGTTAAGAGCAAATTAGCAAAGATGCTGAGAACAAAACAGTCTCAATTTTCAACATGTATTTTTATAATATAAATGGAGTACAAATTTCAAAGGTACCTTAGTGAATTAGAAGCCTGGCCTCCATTACATATGAAAGCTTTTTTATAAATACTCTGTTACACCTCAACTGTTGGGAGAAAGCAAATAAATGAACAACTGCATTTTTCCCAAGCTAACTAAAAATATTTTGACTCCTTCTAAAGTTAAACTGTATGAAGTAAAATATCCTTATTAATTATTCTTAACTAGTATACACCATTTTTTACATGTCTGTACTGCACAATAAAGTAAAAATATACATATGCAGCTGCCCCCAAAGGTCAAGCATTATATAAGTGAAAAAATTGTAATTATTTTCCTCATTTTTTCATGAAATTAAGACTTGCTGAAAGCATTTCATGTACTATCATAATTACTAGTAATAACATACACACTAATGCATTCCTGCAATTTACAGTCCGTTACTTGTAGGTTTGTCATTTGTTATTTCTATCCTACAAAAAGAAGTCAAGCATTTTTGCACTTAAAGCAAGAATTTATCAACACAAACATAGCAATTACTGAATCTCACATAAGGCAAAAATAAAGAACAGAATTTCTTTTAAGTGAAGTCTCAAAGATACCTGGTGACCTTCAGCCATTCACAATGGCTACTATCCATGACGTTAGCTGGAAGGGAAATTTCATATTTTACTGACTACTTTAATAAAGCCTACAGTGTTGTTTTACAAAAGATCCAAACAAGAAAATAAAAACTCCTAATATTCCTCAAAACCCCAAAAAAACTCTCATTTCTTAAGGAAAATTCCAAAAGCCAAGCATAGTACAACATACTACATTTTGCAGAACAAAGTTGTTGCTCTGTTCATGTAAGATGGTGAGCAAGCGTGCCTTCCTAACTCCGCGTATGCTCCTCACATCATTTAGAGTTAGTCAGATAGTATCAGTAGCACAGGGTCATATCCCACCTCTCTGACATACCCATACTCTGACATGCTATCTCACATTTCAGCCAGTGCAACTGAATGGGTTTAAGACAAGGGATCACCATTAGTCCTGTGAAAGGCCCCACCAAGCTTTCTTGGAACAATAAGCAAGAGAATAAGGGGGAGAGGGGAAAGGAGTAATGGACAACATGCATGAGCCTTGTCTCACTTAAAAACCATGCAAAACCAAAACACCACCCCCACACCCACCCATCAAAACAAACCCACACAACATGGTGCAGTATTCTCAGACCACTGGTGAAATCGCATACAAAGAAGCCTTTTAAATACATTAGAACAATCTGTACTTTTTCTCAGTGGAGTCACCGACCCTGCAGTAGCTAGTTTTGAGTATACAATAAAAATTAAAAAAAAGTTTTAGGAACTGCACACTTTTTTTTTGTTTGTTTTATAAATTTATTATAACAAGCTGAATACTGACACAACAGGGAAAAAAAAAAAAAAAAAAAGTAAAGTTCTAGTTTAGCAAACCTGGCCGAAGCAACTATACAAGTAAAGATCACTAGAGTGCTAATTCAGTCCTAATGCTCAAGAGCTGCTTATATATAATCATAGAATATCTGCGTTGGAAGGGACACACAAGGATCATCGAGTCCACCTCCTAGGTCCCTGAAGGACCACCCAAAAAATAATAATAATATCATGTGTCTGAGAGCATTGTCCAAACACTTCTTGAACTCCATCAGGCTCGGTGCCATGACCACTGCCCTGGGGAGCCTGTTCCAGTGCCTGACTAACTTCTCGGTGAAGAACCTTTTCCTGATATCCAGCCTGAACCTCCCATGTCGCAGCTTCAAGCCATTCCCTCGGGTCCTATCACATTAATAGATCAGAACCAACAAGAGGCACAATCTCCTTGTACAGGCAAACCAAACTCTGAAACTTTAAAAGACATTTTAAAAATAACTTGATAATTCCTTGATTAAGTTCCTTGCACAGGAACTTAAACTTCTCTAAAGGAGTTCAGCTCTGTTGATTGAAACAGAAATGCACATTAAATACTTTTGCAGATACAAGGCCAAGGACACAGATGTAGGATTTTTTTTGTTGTTATTATTATTTTTGGCAAAACAAATAATAACTCCAAAGCCAAAATGCAAATAATTCTTCCAAGATTCAAAGGCTTTTCCAGGTGTGAAGCAGTAAAGAGGCTTTCAAGTACTTCATTGTCACAAATACAAAGTACTTAAAAGAATTTGCACCATCAGATATCAGGGTGATAGTTTGTTTTCAAGTAATAAATGGCAAAAACTAGAAATCAAGTATTGTACTCTTCATTAAGCCTTACTGAAGTTCTGAGTTCTGGACTAAGTTAAGACTATGATCTCTTCAAAAAAAATTTTTACGTATGCATGCCTGCTGATGGCTCCATGCAATACCTTTGGCTTCACTCTTTCTATCAAGCTATGCTTTATGCAAGCCTTTCCAGTGATTACTATTACTCTCTTTACGTAAAGGTGAATGAAAAAGAAGGGAGATAAGGATAGGCAGGTTCCAAGTGAAGCTGATAAAATACTAACAGTAGACCAAAACAGAAAACCAATCTCATTGAAGAGATCAGAGAGGAAGGGAGAGCTGGGAACTGGAATCAGAGAAAGGGCCTCCCCTTTTTTCTAAACAGCTGGAAACTGAGTGTGTTTCCTTTGTCTGTGGCTGGCCTATATTTGTTTACAACTCGAATGAGACCAGAGAAGACTAAGGGTTAACAAACAAACAAACAACAACAAAAAGATTACTTTGTTATCTAGTTAATTGAATGCCAAAATGGTCAAGTTTAATAACATGATGAATAGCTTCGGTACCAGGTAATTGTTCTTTATTTATCATTGCATAATGAAAATAAAATAATTTACCATCAGCCCTCATATCCGCTTTCTTACATGCCTGGAATTTATGTAGCATTTCTGTAAGCATCAGATAAATTCATTCTGTATGGCTACAGCTGTCAAGCACAGTTTCAGTAACAAAAGGCAATTTATTTAAAGACCACTTTAGCCAAACTCCTCCTTTTACTCTCCGGGCTGTCCCTCAAAATAATCCACTACCTGAGCATGTATCACTAACACAGCTGAAATATTGTTGCAGTGAATAAAACTGTATTATTGATACAATAAACAATATTAGTCTAAACATAAACTTTTATTTATGAGTACATGGAACATTCTTTTAATTGACTTCACAGAGCCAAACCAGAAGCTATGTTTTTTTTAAAAAAGGCTATATTTAATATAATTTTAAATGTGACTTCATAAAAACATATGAAAATTGTTTTTAATTTAGTACGCTACGTTAAAATGAACAGGTCTGTCAGCATTACCCATAAAAATGACCAAAAAAATTACAAGAGAAGCCAAGAGTGTCTTCATAATATAAAAGCAACATAAAGCAAAGAGGAAAATAATCCAGGTGAGATACTGTGCAAGAAAGAAAGCCCTTATAAAAACAAACAGAAGTCATCTACCTGTTGGAGGTCCAACGTAATGGTCACATAATGATATTCAATTCCATTCTGGATACTAGGGCTTTGCCACCAAGTGTTCTTGCCATCAATTGCATTTGTTATCGGATGTCGTTCTGTTAGAGCAACAGAAATATGTAAATGTATTTAAGAGTAATTCAGAGATATAAATGGTTTTAGAGCTAAATTCTAGATTTGAATACAACTATAGAACTAACAAGGTAGAACATTAAAAGAAAAAACAGGAAATCTTTTCTTTCTTTTGCTCTTGGAGCAGTCTTAGGCTTATCATTACTAGAATATTCATCTAATATTAGCCCCAAGTTAGTCTTGCAACGAGGTTACTCAGAGTACCTAAATAAATACAACTGGAGGCTCTCCTGAGTCTACAGAAAATGTAGGCATCTAAGTCAGATGGTGTGAACACTTCCTGCAATCTTTCAAAGTTTTAAGTACTGCAAAGTCATTAAATGTTGCAATAGAAACAACAAATCAGAATCCTGAGGTCTGGTGTGCAGGGAAAGCAGAGATCACAGTAATTCTGGTACTTGCATTCCTAAGCACATGGCAATAATTCAGGAAATAATTCAGAAATTGTTACAGAGAAGATGATTCACGAATTATTACAGAATATATTTCTCAACATGAAAATTGTCTGACTCACAAACACATGTACGAAGATAGCTCACTTTTAACATATAAACTATTCGTGTCTAAGTCCAAGATGCATTACTTTTCATGCCCACGTTTACTCTGTTGTAGTGTCACAAATAAATCCAAAATAATTGGGATAAAAGAATATTTACAGAATGAAATTATTGTTAGATTTCAAGATCTTCTAATCCAATGAAATTTAATTACACAGTATTTTAATGTTACTTTGACTGAGAAAAATAGCACTCAACTTTCTAGGTTACTTTTTATGGCCAATTCATGACTGTCTCCCGTATGAACTGGAGAATACCAAAATCTCAGTTTTAAAAGATATGAGGGTCTACCTGATGCATTTTGAAGTCCTTAATTACCTAGAGCAAGTCTGTACATTATGGTGAAAATAACCCAAAGGTAATTCAAATACAGTTGGTTTTTTCTATGTGCATTCTGTCAGCAAGAACATAACGAGGTCAGAGAAATCTTACCCCTCTCATTATGGATAGCTTTCTAAACTGGCAGGCTTTCTGGATATAAAACTAGAATATGTTTCATTACTAGCTCATCCTAGTATTCCAAAGAATTAATTCATGAATTGATTAATTTCCTTGTTATTCTAATTATTATTTAAATAAACCAGTAAGATAGACAGTCTTTGTGTCTCTGTTTTCTTGCTATATCAACCACCTGTGGAGGACAGGAGCACTAGCTCATTAAGGAAAGCCAGAATGTCTGAACATATTTAAAGATACAATTAAAGGGCTTTGTGGGAGTAAGAGAAGGTATAAGCCTGCAAAACTGAAAATGTGAAAAATTTAATTTAAAAATCAAATTATTCAGTGGCATTACTGAGCATCAACATCTGCCAGCTAGGATACACACTACAAGTGACACTGTTAGCAGCATTATCTTTCTATTGAAGAAAAAAAGAAAAATAAAATAACACACAAGCCTTACATGTTGTCAATTCTCAGATCTCTGATCATCTTCACAAACTTTGGCTTTAAATGAGTGCTAGCAAAAAGTCATTTGTAAATCAAACTCAGAGCTCCTCAGTGATCGTGTCAGAAACTGTCTAATTGGGAATTTTGATGCAAGTCTCTTCAGGTGAAATTGATATAAAGATAAATCATGAGAAGGACAGTTGGGAGATGAATCAACAGTTAACTGTAATCACCATTATGAACGTTTAATCATAATTAATTTGAAAACTGATTAATTGTTGGCTTTTTTTACCTTTTTAAAAAGGAAGGGAAAATTATACAGTATTTGCAAAATGGACTGGATTGCAAATGCAGTTCAAGCACCAGTCTCTCTAATGGATGACAAGGATGGGGGGAACTTACAGACTGAACCCATCAAACTCTCTTCTTTAATTTGGGCTCACATGTGATTAACCAGGGAATCTGTGTTCATTTCCTACTGCAGTAATTAAGGGGAGGCACTCCAGACTCACACATTCCAGGGGGATCATTTAAAGTCTGGTTACATTACATGGTTCTCCCATTAATGAGCTAACTTTGTTTAAATAAAGCACTTCCTTCTGCCAAATGAACATTTAAAAACCTTAAAAAGAGATGAGGTTGGCAACAATAGGCCAGTCATTCTGAAGCCAAGCAGTCTCTCAAATTTAGAAGAGGGTAGGAGCAAGGGAAAACATGGATACAAATCATTCAGATGAGGTGTTTATACATATAAATGGCAACAATAAAGAGGGCTGTATAAACATACATGCATCTATCTACTATTATAGGTGGAACATGGAGACAACGCAATACAGCTCTGTTTTATTTATTTATTTATTTATTGGAGTTAAAGTTGATAAAAAAAAAAAACAATAATTGTATTATGTACATGCATGTCTAAATGCTCTCCTGTAAAGAAAGGACAGAATATATCACACAGTGTTTCTGGCAGTCTAAATGCAGCCAAAAAAAATTTAATCTTCTGAATGAGACCCACTACTATAATGTAAAATCATTTGAATGCTTACATTGCTACAATACAAATGCATGATCTTTCCTGAGAAGACAGCATTTACTACAATTAAAGAAGCCATCAAAACTTGAAAAATGACCTTGGGGGAAAAAAGTAAGTTGCAACTGTGTTCAGACAATTGAAGTAATCTATAATGGGGCAATTATAATTAGCTTTGTAAATACAAGATAGGGAGCAAGTGGATAGGTAGTCATTTAGTGAGAAAGCATCTGGGGATTACAATGGCCAACTAGCTAAATATCTCTCAGTGGTATCACACAATTTAAACGGGGATATATCTAAATTAGATGTGTAAACAGCAATATAATCTGCTTATTCTGAAGGAAACCTGAATCTCTCTGCAGTACTGGTAAGAGCTCAGGTGAATTTTAATATAGATGAAAACCTCTAGAGAGAACTGAGAACTGCAGTTTACATAGAGTTCTAGATCATACAACCTATACGGAGAAAGACAGAAAAGGAATAGATTAGTGTAAAAAACTAGACAGAGCAATAATAGCAACCCTCAAGTAAGTAAAAAGACTTTTGCAAAGAAAATGGAAGTAATCCATTCCCTGTGTTGGCTGAGGTTAGGAAAAACATAACATCCTTGAATTTCTGCAGGGAAGATGCAGATTAGCTATTAGGAAAAGACTGTGTAATTGGTAAAATAATTCTAGGAAGGGTGGCCCAGGAAGGAAGTTTCTAAGGAGAGGCTTCTTTCTGGAAAGCTATACCACAGGTTGCTCATCCTGTGTAGAGTTAGCAAGTTAGTAGATAAATTATTATTATTATTTATTTATTTCCCGTGGCTTTAACCACATGCTTAAGTATGCTTTGTCATAAGATATAAATATGTCTAATCTAAGTTTTAGAGGTAAACAATTGGAAAAAAATATATATTGTCTTCAGGAAACTTCATGCTTCTGTATGCTTCTTCTAACATTGCATCTATTCCATTAAAAGCTGTATCAAGAGTCTCTACATCCTCTATCATCTGCAGTGTTGATATACCCAGAAAAATCTGACCAGGCTAATTCTATGAATGTCTTTCATTGCAAGCTCATATGAAATTAAACTTGTACAATCAAGACAGAAGTTCTCTTATTTCTAATCTTCCAAATGATTCATAACTGGTAAGAAACACACATCTCTGAACCTGATGTTATTAAGTTTATATGTGAAAACTGATTTTGCTTGCTGGCAGTCTTAAGAAAAACAACAATGTTTGTGCAGATCAATTTTAATATTAAAACTTAAGCAATTAAACCAAGCAGTTTCATTGTCTAATCTCCTTTTTGCTGGCTCAGTCAAGCTGAATTAACTACAACATAATTAAAAAAAAAATAAATCCCAAAACACAATAAATGGGTTAGTGTCCTGGTTTCGGCTAGGGTAGAGTTAATTTTCCTCCTAGTAGCTGGTATGGTGCTGTGTTTTGGATTTAGGATGAGAATAATGTTGGTAACACGCTGATGTTTTAATTGTTGCAGAGCAGTTCTTACACTGAGAAGCTGAAAAATCCTTGACTTACACTGTCCTGCCAGTGGGCAGGTTGGAGGTGCACAAGGAGCTGGGAGGGGTTAGAACCAGGACGGCTGACCCAAACTGGCCAAAGGGGTATTCCATATCATATGGAGTCACGCAGAGCAATTAATATGGGGTGGCTGGCCAGGGTGGGGGATACTGGCTGCTTGGGGATAGGCTGGGCATCACTCAGCAGGTGGTGAGCGATTGTACTGTGTATCACTTGTTTTATACACGTTATTATTAGCAGTACTATTATCATTATTATTTTCCTTTCTTTTCTGTCCTAATAAACTGTCTTTATCTCAACCCACAAGCTTTTACTTTTTTCCAATTCTCTCCCCCGTCCCACTGGAGAGGGGGATGGGGAGCAAATGTGTGGTGCTTAGCTGCCGGCCAGATTAAACCACAACAGTTAGTTAGCCCTAAACTGAAATTTCAGATGTTGCTTAGGCTGGCTGAAATGTTCAAATTCTATATGTAAGTATACAGGTAAGAGTAATCTGTTTTTCATTCATGGTCAGCATATACGAAGAGAAGCCAACAACAGCTGTAGACACTTAGTTTTCCTAAATCTGAACTTCGGTTCTCCACTTACACTCTGTCAATTAAAGCTTCAGTTAGCTAAGTCTATGTAACAGATACAGATTTTGAAATACTAAAGGAAGAGATGGGTAACCTAATTTAAAAAGAAAGAGGTAGACATTTCATAGTAATCAGGCCACTGACATACATCTTTGTCTGCTGAGTATCTACAACCACTAGGAAAAAAATCATTTTAAAGGAACAAAATGAAAATGGTGCACGTACGATGTGGAACCCTGCTCCTTTGATCGCAAATACGGCACTGAGGGTTCCTTGCAGGCTGTCCAGGAACATGTTCAACAAGCTTGCAGTACATTTCCCGACCCTTTTCTCCACAGGTAGCATTGGTTGTGATGAGAGCATTAGTAGCCAGGTTCAGCACTGCAGGAAACAATCCTGGAAACAAAATAAAATAAAATCATAAACAAAAGCAACAGAGGCAAAAGCAAGGTGAATTTAGTAATACAATCACAAATGAACATAACATCTGTTATGGCATCTAAGCAAAAGGCTTTCTTTTCAACAACTATGGAAGTAATGAAGCACAGAAAAGCACCACCAACTTTGGCTTTGAATCCAGAATTTACAATAAAGCCATTATACTGGTGATTTCCTCCTCATTCCCTTCTAAAATTCATATTGGTACCCTCTGGTTATATCTTGAGCAGCAGAATGTCAGAGGAGAAAATACGGTATGGAAACATAAAAAGGATCATCAAATTGTTCTTTTCATAATCAAACCATTATTTTGACTGCCTACCCAATTGGGCTTTGAATCATTGTACGCAAATACCCATGAAAACTCCCTATTACTCTTCCTTTCTGCTTACATTCCCATGGAGAAGCTTCTCCTTCACAGACTGCATCATTTGTGTTACACTGTCTTACTGTTCCGCTTAGGACCTCTCAGTCACCCTTGCCATCAGAGGAACTGAGTAATTCTTGCAGCAACATGAACAACATCTGCCATGCATGGTTTGCTTCCTCTTCCCCTTTCCTCAAGAAGTGGATAATGTATACAACGTTATATCTTCTACGACAGTGCTGTTGTTATTTTTCTCAGGTGCTCTTGCTGTGTGATATATTATAATTCTCATTCACCACGGCACTTAAACACGTCTGACTGCTCTGCTGAACTGACTTTCATGTAGCAGTAAGCTATAAAAATTATAACCCATATGAAGAACCATCGTTAAGGTGGCTTACTCTCCCTCCCAATAAATACTGATCAAAATCTTTGAGCCATGATAAAATCGATCCATGGAGACATACTGATTTGATGGGTTGAATGTATACGTTCACATGAAAATCAGTGTTTTGTATCCTTAAAAGCATAATTTGTCATGGCTGGAGGTTAAACCAAAACAACAACAACAAAATTCTAAGGTATGGATTGGGATCGTTTTCAGAATTATATGGTGGCAATTTTCACTGGCCCCAAATGCACTCTTCTGTAATCCATTCAGTTTATAAACCTTTTGTATTATTATTATAGCTTTAAAATAAGACTTTAATCAAAACTGAATTTGCAATTGTACATTGATAAAGATCCCTTTAAAAAGACTTTCTTTTTCCTCTATAGAGAACACTATTCAAGTGATTCCTTTCAGTCCTTTAACTCCAGTCTCCTGTCTGCAATTAACCTGTGTGGCATTTAATTACCAAGCTTGCATGGTCATGGTACAGCTGTCCTCTGACACTATGAGTTAGTGACTCTCACGCTCGCTTTAGAACCATATCAAACACACCACTTGTTCAAGGCAACCAATTAATTACTAACCTGTGTAATTTGTATAGTCAATCAATAGTTGAGATTTTATTGATTTTTGTAGCTTTCTTCTGTACAGATTACAGCCCATTTTCATCACATTTGAGAATCTATACAGTTGTTCTTGCATTTTTATTCAATGCAATCAGTGATATTTGCTGTATTCTACAATGGGGGCACATGGTAAAAAACAGTGTAAGCATTAGCACAGTACATGAATTGTTAATAGCTGTGGAACCTCCTATGTTGACTTACAGCCGCATTATTCTCTTTTTAGACTGTGTAAAGTTAATAGTGTAAAAGACGGTAATCATTTAGTCTTAACACAGAATCTGGCATTTCGTTTGGAGCCGAGTAGCTTATTTCCTCAAAAGGGAGCCTGCTAAAAGGACTCAAGAATACTACATGAAATGAATTGCAGTACATAAAATCAGGAAAAATATTCCTTCAAAAATAGTGTAACAGCTGAAAAAGAACATGCAAAAAGCCTCCAGATTCACAGAGTTATAACAATATACACATTGTGTGTCTATACACAAATGATATCAATATTCTAAATTTTAACTCAATCCTAATTTAAGAGACATAGAAAATATAGAGTACTTAAGAAGCTCATCGGTTAGAATAAAAATTCATTCTCAGGTAGCCTCTTTTATGTGCAGTGTAACTTAGGGCATACATCCCATACCATACATCCTTGTCCATAATCAGTGCAAACACAGGCACCTAAACGAGCATTAGATGTTTCACCGAAGAGACCGTGTTGAGTGTGCGGCGTTCCACTTCCTGCAGGCTCACAGGAATGGATCTGGCAGGCAGGGAGCAGGAGATGCACAAAGTCCTCCCGCCCCTCAGCCAGCGCTTATGGTTTGGTATTGATGAACTCCCTGGCACCATAATTTTAACAAGTTAAAAGTCACAATTAACAACTACCTATTTGAACTTTTTTCAAATAGTCTGTGCTTCCAAGAAGCATTAAGAGCATTCATGTTCAGGCCTACAGCATTCCTTGAGGGAGCTGAAGGGAAATTTTCTGCATCAGGTTGACGTTTTGGAATGGGAGAAATAATTCATTTTCCCTTGAGTGGTAGGTGGAATTCACATTCTCTTCCCTTTAAACTTGCATTTCCTACCACGAGATGCCATACATCAGATCTCAGATCACATTTATGTAATTATTAGCTATTGTAAAATGGCCACATTTACCTAAAGGGGGCATTCCTCTGACACACTGTTTATTTTTTGAATTGCAAATTATAGATTTGGCAATTTCCAATGAACATCACACACAGTAGGATTTATTTATTGATTCTTCAGAGAAAATCCCAATCTGCTTTAATGACTGATCTAGTTTTACTGCGACCTATTTGGTACAGGAATGTAAGACCCTTGTGACTCCCTTACTACGCAGCTCAGGATGAAGTCATGACTGTCAGTCACATGAGCCTACTCAGAAGAGGCAGAAGCAAAACTAGAACTGGGACAACAGAAATTCTACTCTATTCTACAATTCTACAATTAGGGAAGGACTGTGTGACCTATCAGTTGCTTCCTGTATCATTTTCCTTCTGTGCCAGTCCGTAAATTTTCTTAGATGTTTAGAGGAATGCATACTATAGCTGTGGCTGAAGCAAATGCTTTCTGCCAGTCAGTGAAGTGATGCTAAGCTCTGCACTAATTCTGGGACAGTGCTTTGCATAGCCCAAAATAAGGCTCTGCTTTTAAATACCATTTGATGGGCAAGCCTGATGGAATGGAGGAAGCAATGCTTTTCATATTGCTTTCCAGCAATTAATATAACACTTTTTTGCAAAACATTCATGAGATTCTAGCAACACAGAAGATGAAAGCATTTGTTGTCCTGAATCCTTTAATTAGGCCATTTGAATTTGAAATAAAAAATGTGAATGTTCATGATGCTAATATACACTATCTTTTTTAAAATTCACATCTATCCAACCATAACCATAGTAAGTGAAAGTAGTCAAGAGAGCTCATGACAACCCATTTTAATTTTTAGACAGCTTTGCCTTATTTTTTGTGATGACAATCATACAGAAGAAATATTTTAAAAGTGGTGTACTAGTTTTGTGCATCTTAAAAGTCAATTGCTCACTAAATTATAAATTTTATTTAGTCGTCAATATTACCTTGAGTTCTACAGCCATCCTGCTATGAAATATTTGCAAAATATGATCTACTATAATTACAGAAAGATCTTCTTCCTTTATTGCCAAAAACATTTAGTAATCACTTGCTCCAGTGCAAAGACTGGGTAAAATACATCTGAGTCAGAAGCACATTATCTCTATTTTGTGTAGCTCAAGTGTAAGCAGAGAAATTCCACTCCTTTCAACTGCTAGCTACATCAATCTTTTCTCTCCTTTGTGTTACTGGCAAAAAAAAAAAAAAAAAAAAAAAAGGGGGGGGGGGAATCTACCTTTCTACCTTTAAATACTGAAATTCTAGCAATTGCAAGAAAAGAGAGAGAAAAGATTGGCTTGTAATTAGGCTTTGGCTTTAAAAGCTTGGGCTCAATTTCTGGTTTTCAACAGATGTCTGTTTCATGAAGAGAAGCACACTGTCTCAGATTCCAACCTATGAAATAGGTATAGCCATCTTTCTATCTTTCTGCTTTACACCTAGGTCTTAAAGCCTGCAACATATTCCATTGAGCTTCTACGGATAGAAGCCTGATAGACAGCTTGTTTAGTGTTGACAGATGATTATCTATAAAAGGCAAATAACACAAAAACTAAACAAGTTCTTTAAAATGGTGTACCATGCAAGGGTAATCAAAAAAATTTGCAACCAAAAAGAAACCTGCTCAATTCTTACAGAATTACTGATGATAAGTCTAGCACATGATGTCAACAGAAACACTTTTAGGAAAAAATAAATTTTAAAAAAGGTAAACTGAACAGCAGTAAATCAGCGGTAATAGGTAGGTGATTTTCACCTACAAACTCCAATGAAATCAACTTTTGCCTTGCCGCTGTACGACTTAAGTAGGGCTTGGTACCAAAGCACTAACTAATAATGTTAGTTTTTGAAAAGCTTCCTGGATCAAAGCAGATCTGAATATCTGTTTTAAAGACAAAAATAGTGGATGCCTGGATCAGTATGATACACTGAGTCCAGTGGTAATTTATTTATTTTTAACAGAAACCACACAATTCATCCTTTATCAATACCAGAGCTCTTTGTAGAAATTGGCAAGCATAAACATATGAGTGATGCACCAAATTCAACATATTTAGATTAAATTCACTTTGACAAGATTCTGCAAAGGCCGTTAAAGGAACTAAGCTATCATGACATACGAGGATAACTCAAGACATAATTATGTAAACAAAGAAAAAGAAAATGGGAAATAACACTGGAAAACCACGGTGATCTTTGCTGAATCCTATTCTGTTCAACAGTCAAACAAGTAATTTTAAAAAGAAGATTAAAAAGTAATTTTAATTAAAAAGTGATTTTAAAAATTAAAAATAAAAAGTAATTTTTAAAAGAAGATAATAAGAAAGGTGACATTTTATGATAGAAGTTTTCACAATAATCAAACTAAGGACAAACTACAAAGAGTTGCAGAAAAATTTCACAGTATAGTCTGTCTAGGCAATAAAATGGCAGATGAAAGTGAGGAATGGAAATTAATACACTGGGGTAAAATATGATAGGCTCTGCACCAGCTATTACCACCCCTGAAAGAGTTATTATGCATATTTCAATGAAAATATTAGCTGAAGGAATAGAAAAAAAGTCATTACATTATTGCATGAATCCATCCATAATGACAACTTAGTAACTGTACAAAATTTCTCAAGTGTCATCTCCAAAAGGACATGGCAGAACTAAAAAGTAAAGAAAGGTGTGACGAGATCTCACCTGTAGATTGACTTTTTAATGTGGAAATACATAGTCTGCAAGCCTTCTGCTGGGAAAAGATCTTAATGGGAGATGTATAAAATTATATAGCTGTATATAAAATCATAAATGGGTTTAGAATGGAAGTGAACAAGGTAAGTTTAGTTAGTTGTACCACACATTGGGGCTGATGACTCATCTTACCATAAAAAAGTTTTCTTCATTGATTGGGATTTTTTATCTGTTTATTTATGGAACTTCTTTTCGGTATAATAGAAATTAAATTCTAGAATACTTTACTATAAAATGTTTTACTCCAGAAGTAGGAGTGGGTTAAAAAACAATTGGAATTATACATAAAACAAGGTTCCTGTGGGACTGCTAAACCTGAAGGGCTTGGTATGCAACTGTCAGATCTGAATATCCCTAAATCACTGGCTGTTGTAGGCTTTTACCCATGGAGGCATCACTATACTCGTCTTTTCTTTCATGTTTTTTCCTAAGCAACTTTTCCTAAACTTTTCCAGCTTCCAAGACTGAACAGAGTCAACATTGCTGTTCCAATATGTACCTGTAGCTGTTTCTTACTAAGGGTTGTGGCACATATAGCCCCACATCAAGGTCCACTCAAATTGGAATATAAACTGTAACCTTGGTTTTGCTAATGAAACCATAATATTTTTGCCAATATTCATTTTTTACACCAACCATAATCCTCTATACTATTTCCCATTATTACCTTGCATTCATAGAGGTCTCATTAATAGCTACTTATCCTACCGATTCTCAGAACATTCTCTGAGACTGTTGATTTCCTTGACGTTTTCTGCAGAACAGTATTACCTGATTCATTGTCTTATGTTTTCCTGATCCCACAACATACAGGAAAACAACAGCCCAGCTTCACATTTTCTTTTATGTACTTTTCACATTCCTCACCAATGTCCAGGCTCATAAAAGTTCAATGAGTATCAGTGGAATAAAAAACACCAATCTGATGCCTGGCACCCTGCCCTATTTTGTCATGCCTTATTACCTACTTCTTTGAGAAACTGTCAGATTTTCCACATGCTTTATTGCAGTAGTTGAGATCAGCAGAAGCACACAAGATACACAAGTAGCAGGTACAAGACATTTTCATAAAACCTGTCAGCTTTTGAATTCAACCTCACTCTCACCCTCACTCTCCTCCCAGATAGATTGACCCCAATTTGATTGACCTTCAGAGCACACTGCAAGACCTAGTTGATTTCCCTTGCTGAGAGGGGATGGAAGGATTCTAGTGGGAAATCAAATATATTAACTATATCTCCAGCTGCCGAACAGTGATTACAGGTTCATTATGAAGTGGGGATAGTCACTGGAATAACCTACTTTTAAAAGTAGTCAAGAAGCAGCTACAGCAAAGGAGAGGTACTGAAACTAGATGTAAATGTAAACAAAATAATTGCTTTGTACATTACATTTCCTACCATTTACTAGTTCTGACATAATTTTATTTTCTTCCCTTCACATAACCCATGGAGAATTGAAAATCCCATTTCAATCTCATCAGCATCCTGTGTCTACAGAACATCTGGTGGGATACATCTTACTAGAAGGACACTGTGGCAATAGAATGAAAGCAAGAATCACCAGGGAAGAATCAAGACCAAGATTATAACCTCTGTTAGGCTTATGCTACTGCATAGAGGAAGTGACAGCCACACTGAGTTAGAAACAAGGAACCATCAATTAGTAACAGCAGATAGCAGATAACATTTATAGACACCTCTGAATGGAGATGACAGAAGGAACTGCTTGAGTGGGAGAGACTGAGAAAGAGAAGAAAATTGGAAGAAGAAAGACCATTGCAATTAGACACTGAAAGAAGGGTCTATAACGTTTCTTCTTGACAGATAATGGTTGATGTGAATTTTTGCATTCAGTATTATTTAATATTTAGATTGTGGTTACTCAGTGATAGGATCGGTGCTCCACTTTACTGAGATAAAAATTGATATAAATAATAGCAGTGTGTGGACACATAAGCAAAATGCTAATTTGGAAAAAAAAAAAAAAAGTATTGTTTCTTAATAGTATTAAAAAAAAATCCAAGATAGAAGACAAACATGGTTTTACCAGCTTTGGGATTTCTTTGTGTCTTATTAAAGCATTAGAACTGAAGAAATATTTTTTGCCTTCAAAGAAAGCTCTTTTAAGACCTGCATACTCCTCTCTTCTAAACAGACCAATATTTGGCAGTGTGTATTTCCTCCAGTCTTCTCAAAATATCCCTAGTCTCTTCAAAGAAGCAAATAAAACAGCCTGCTTAAGTATGTCTAACTTTTCAAGCCAATCTTCCTAGTCTGTACTTTGAAATGTTCATGCAATCAAGCAGAGCTGTTTGGCACTGAATTTGTACTAAAAAGACAAAAGAGAATATGTCAATTTCTGATGTTCTAAGAAGTGTCACTGGAAAAAGAGATACTTGTCTGTTGCAGCACGAAGCTATGCTACTGTGTGGGAACACAGTGGGGAGAAAAAACTGGGACAAAACAAAACAAAACGTTGCAGCAAAGAATAGTTTCCAGCTGTGCACCACGGGGAATAACTTAATGCACTCTATCCACAATGTAGATGAAGAGTTTTATACAACTGGAAAATAAGTCCAATTTGACAAAATAGCTCTCCAGACACAACAGAGCTCACAGACTGAAGAAAAATTACACTAAAGCCCATTTGTCCAGAAGAAAACAAAATCAGAAAACAACTACTTTGGTCCTCATTTATGTCTGTTGCCCTAAGCCATTGTACATTATAGTATTATTACACAGTCATCCGTTTTTGCTTCAAAAGGAAGTGGAAATGTAGTTTGGATGTTCAGTGGTAGAAGTGGCTTGCTTTTACTTTCAGATAATTTTCTCTCTTCATACTCAGTAACATTACACATAACCTCCTGCATATTTAACTTCAACATAAAAGACAGTATAATACCTAACGAAGCTTGATAACAAAATTAACTATAGTCCTAACAGAGGCATCTGAAAAAGGGTACATTGATTACACAGCAATATTATGTTGCCTTTCCACAGCTTACACAATTGCTGGCTTTGATAGCAAAACAAAAAAGACTCAAAACAGAGTAAAAAAAACATGCTATCGGCTTTCACCTATCTTATATTGTGTAAGATATATAAGCAATTTTCTAGCTTTGTAATGATTTTTTTTTTTCCTACAGCTGTCACAGAAGGCTGTGTAGCAAAACAGAACTGTAAAAATACTGGTGAAGATGAAATCCTGTCTCCCTGACATCCAAGGCAGAACTCCCACTGAATCAAAAGCACAGAGATCTAATGGGCATCCCATTTTCAAAGGTATTTACATTCTCATTCTGAGTCAAGCACTCACTGATTTTCAAATATATGTCTGTATTCTGTCACAAATTTAAAAATGCAAAATCCTAGTTGTACAAATTCCTTATCTGTAATAGGAGTGCATTATGCATGAAGAAGCAAGAAACAGTCTTCACAGTTAAATACTTGTATTTATCAGCCATATGACCTTTGTTAGAACTTCTGTAAAGCAGCAGTTGGGTTCTGGTCAGCCAAGCACAACTAACAAGAAAAAATAAAAGGACCTCTGAGATATAACATTCATCTACTACAAACAGGAATTATTTCCAGTCATGTGTCTTCTGTTCTTAGAAAGCACATCAGTTTACAACTTTCTAAAATTGCATGATATGGCTAAAAACCTGAGCCTTTTCAAGGATAAGCTATCCCAGCACTCTCAGCCTCTATTCATAGAACAAATGGTCCAAGTCCTTATTTTCATGGTCATTCACTGTTTTTCATAGAATCATAGATTCATTTATGTTTAAAAAGACCTAAAAATTTAAAAGATTATCAATTCCAACCGTCCAACAATTAACCTAGCAAAACTGTTGTTTTGCTCCAAAATATCCATGTACAGCCCAGAACTAGATACAGCACTCCAGGTGTGGACACAGCTCTTCAGATGTACTATCACTGCTGATGAGCAGATGGGGAAGGACCATCTCCCTCAACCTGCTGGGGATGCTCCACCTAACACAACCCAGAACACAATTAGTTTCTTTGCCAACAGAGCACCTTGTTGGCTCATGGTCAACTGGTTGACCACCAGGACCCCAAGGTCCTTCTTTGCAAAGCTTCTTTGCAGCCATTCAGCCCCAGCCTCTACTGGCGCACGGGGCTGTTCCTCACCAAGCACAGGACTTTGCAATTTCCTTTGTTGAACTTCATGAGGTTCTTGTTAGCCCATTCCTCCAGCCTGTCCAGGTTCCTCAGAATGGCAGCAAAACCATCTGGTGCGTCAACCACTCCGTCCAATTTTCTATTGCCTGCAAACTTGCTGCAAACTCTGACCCATCATCCAGGTCATTAACAAGAAGAGTAAACAGCACTGGACTCAGTGTTGACCCCTGGGGTACATTGTCAGTGACTAGCCCTCAAGAGGGACTTTGTGACATTGATCACAACCGTCTGCGTTTGGACATTCAGTTTTCAATCCACCTTGCTGTCCACTTTTCTAAACTGTATTTCATTAACTTTTCTATGAGGATGTTATGGAGACAGCATCAAAAGCCTTAATAAGGTTAAGATAAACAACAGCCACTGGTCTCCCCTCATCCACCAGGCCAGTCACCTCATTGTAGAAGGCTATCAGGTTGGCTAAACATGATTTCTCCTCAGTAAATCCATGCTGGTCATAAAACCAACATTTCAACTACATGTACCATTTACATATACCATTTCACAGGTACGTGTTATTTAAACACAGGCAAAAGACCTGGTCAAAATAGCTAAGTTTGTCTCCTCCCGTAATACTGTAAGTCCTTAAACCTTTGATCCATTCAATTTCAATGCATGTAAAGCACAAAATTAGCAAGATCTAGGCATTCACTGATTGCACTACTGAAGACTGCACGTTAAATGTATTTTTACCTGTGATCCAAAAAATGGATCACAGGAAGTTCTGCAGCAATATGCAAAAGAACTTCTTCATGGTGAGGGTGACGGAGTACTGGAACAGACTGCCCAGGGAGGTTGTGGAATCTCCTTCTCTGGAGATATTCAAGGCCTGTCTGGACACCTACCTGGGAAACCGCTCTAGGGAACCTGTTTTGGCAGGGGGGTTGGACCCAATGATCTCATTACGGTCCCTTCCAACCCCTACAATTCTGTGATTTTACACAGACTCTCCATTTTCCATTGAATAGAACAGTTTGTCTTAATTTCAATTCCGTACAGTCAGTATTCTGAGACACAAATTGGCAGAATAACTGAGAAATATTGCAAAAAATTCGTAACAGACTACAAAATTAAGTTGTATTTAACCTGTATTGTGCAGTAATACAGATTGGTATTTCCTACACATTGAGTCAAGAAACTCTTCAGTTACATATAAGACCATGAAAAGAATATTTCGAACATTCTGCGTCAATTTTACTGTGTACTTTTATTCTGGTATATGGAAATAGTTGTTGCACGTTAAGTACACTCATTTCCCATAGACTTTGTTACAAAAGGGCTCAAAATGCTTTTATTGATAATACTGTAATAGTGTATTTATATATTTATAATTTATATAAGATGTACACATATACAAACATACTAGACGGAGTATCTGTAGTCACAGTAGTACCACACTGTCTAAAATTCTTCCTCTGTATCATGAAAAGAATAGTGTATCTGCATGATTTCAGTATATTTTAACATATATTTTGAGAGAAAGAATATTTCAAAGCCATAACATTCCATCAGAAGAAAAAAAAAAAAGCCTAATAAATTCACTCCCTTACATATATTTTGTCCCCTAACTTAAACTGTGACTGAATAGGAAGACAAAATTAGGTCTGAGCAGACAGTTGTTAGCAAACCAGTGGCTACAGACCATGGTTTAGAGTTAGTGACAAAATGTGCAACCTGGTATGTACTTCTTGCCTGTGACTTCCAAAGACATTTGTCTACACATCTCTACACATATTTATTTAATCATTCATGAAAATCAAGCTATATCAATATCTGTTAATACTTCTCTGGTAAAGCTGTACCTATCTGCATTAGTGGAAAGCCTCCTTTCTTTCTTTATAAAAGTGAACTCAGAGTTGTCACGTCACATCTTTACATCCCATTAAAATCAATCAGAACCACATAAAGACAAACCCTTGCATGATGTTTTAAAAATGCATGGGATGACACATCAAGGAAAGAAATCTTTCAGGTCTTCCCATAGGATTTTAACTAGCCCCAGATACACTACTCTCACTAGTATGATCTTTATTTTAATAACCTTGCTAAAAGTTTTAGCAACAGACTTTCAGATGCAGAACTAATGGTGTGCTTTTCAGAAGTTTCAAGCAAATCTACATCTCTAGGTGTTTCCTTTGTCTGGTCTCACTGTTCTGAAAATTAGGAAAATGACCAAAAAAAGAAAAAGGGGGGGGGGGGGGCGGTCCCTCCCACTTTGTGTATAGCAACAGCTTTTTCTGCAGGTTTTTCTGATAAACACGAGTTGCTTTCAGTCATTCTAGGTGACAGACTGCTCAGTTCTTGGAGACCTTATTTTCTGCACTTTTTAATTCTACATAAACTGTCCACTGAAGCACACAGATCCACATTATTCAACGAGACTTCTAGCAGTATAATTGACAAAACATAGTCAATTAGCATCCATTAAAAAGAAAAAAAAAAGCAATAAATGGGCATATCTGTAAATACATTAAAAACTAAATCTAAAACTTTAGTGTTCTCTAAGTCATTTATTGCTTGGCAAAGAGAAAGGGAAAGAGGGGCACATAAAAAAAAGCAGAGCTACAAGGCTTAGAAGAGTGACAGACTTAACTACCTGTAAACATCTGTAAATCTACAAACAACAGGTCTGTTGAAGGCACTTATTAATGCTTTCCAGGTAACAGCAATACATTGAGTATCCATACCATGGAGCCCAGTTATGAAGAGACATACAGTTTAAGAGAATGATGCCTTGATCAGTGAAAAATTGAAACGAATGAAGGAAAAGGAACAGGTACTGAGGCCTAAGATAGGCAGGAAATGGAATTTGCAGATAGGCGGCAATGAATGCAGAATTTGGGGGATTTTGATATGTGAAATGGGCAGGTGATGGGGCAGGAAAAAAAAAAAAAAGGTTTCATTCTGTAAGGGCAACAGAAGCCATCACTCCCAAGTCAAAATAATAATAATAATTATTATTATTATTATTATTCAAGGTAGGACTAGTAAAATTTCTACAGGGACAGTGGAATAGACAGAATTTTCTTCACGGTAATTTTCTGATGAAAATGCTTCCAGCTGTGCAATGGCCACTGTGGAAAAAGCAATGAACAAACAGCCTAAAGACATCTCTCCCCACTTTAAAGTTTTCATTTTACAGTTTTGTTTGTACATTCTGCTAGAGAAATAATTAGTTATTTCTTTAATTAGTTTTTTCGAATTTTTTCGAAAAAAATTTATCATTTTGAAAGTAAGGTGTGGAGTTGCATCTACAAGCACATCTTAGCTTTTGTTATGCACAAATACAGTATATCCTCTTTTTAAATTATAGTGCTGAATTTTCAGAGACAATGCTATAAATTCCCAGACTGAAATTCCCAAAAAAGTTAGCAATCAGTGTCAAGCCTCTTCTTTCTTGTACAATATCCTAATAATACAGATTTTAAGGTTTCAAGTACATAAGAAAATGGTATTTAAAACTTCATGCAATATAACGCTAAGCATAACTATTCATTAGTCCTTGCTTTCTTTGGTGTGTTACACAAAGAAGTTGAAGGAGGAAGTTGAAGGATGATTCCACAAAGAATATACAAATTAAATCTCTCTGAAAGATTCATGTTTGAATACCTTTTCAATACAGGACCTTTTTCACAATGATTTTTCACCAATGATTTTGGTGTTGTTAAAAGGAAGAATTAATACTATAAATATAAACTTACTTTACACTTAAATGTGAATTTTCCATGTTTGTATTAAGCAGGGAATCTGTTAAAAATTGGGCATGAAATAACCTTTTTAATGTAGTTTATGTCTGAATTTTTTGTTTGTAAATTTGAAACACTCATCCTTACATTTGTCTAGTGTGTGGCTTTTTCATATAAGCAAAAATCCAATTACCTGTGGGCTGTAGACAATTCCAGTCAGTGTAGCTGGCATAGAACAGTATGTTTTTCTTCTACATATATATATGAACAGTTAATGTGGCATTTTTGTCATGTATTCAGCTGTTGCTAGACTAGGTTCAAAGCAAAGCCATTTGAAATTTACTACAGATCTTAGGTAGCTGTCAGCATACCAGAAGGAAGCATACAGATTCTGTATCAGAGTAAGGAGCAATGCCATATTTTCTATCCTATAAATCTTATAGCTCTTCTTGAAAGTGTCGTTATTTGCACATTGTTTATCCAGTTATTGAAAAAACAATTAAAGCTAAAATGGCAGACAATTATTAAATTCATAAGACAGTGGAGATCAGTTTAATAGTCTGTTACAGAGGAAATTTTCTTTCATGAGAATCAACAAAGTTATCCAGTTATTGGAAAGATAACAAAAATACATATCTCAATTAATTTTTCATATTATAAAAGAACACCTAGGGTCATCTTCAGCCAATTACTCAACTCAAATTAGAATTACTTACAAACATTCCTCACAGACTTCTGCTCACCTGCGTATATTCAATATTTCAGTGACATAGTGCATATAGGTGGGCAGACAGGTTTTCCATGGTAGTATTTTCTCTCTGTAAAATGATATTGCCAGGCTTTATCCTTTCTTAAATGATGCTTCAATTGTGCTGTCAATACAGTTGAGATCAAAGAAAAGTACCCCTGCAGTCATGTAGCAAAATTTCATTTTCTGTTGATTTTTGTGGGGTGTTCATACTTGATCTATCTTGCTCCGAGGCTTGGCTAAAACATCTAATATATTAATATTTCATCGCCAGAGTTTTTTTCTTTTTTTTTCTTTTGGTTGGTTTTGTTTTGCTGTTGTTTGTTGTTGTTTTATTATTTTTGTTTTGTTTGATTGTTTTAATTTCTGCTCTTTTAGTCTGTGTTTTAACCCTTCTCTGTTTTAATTGGATTCTATTGACTATTTATATCACTCAGTTGATCTCAAGCAAGTGGGACAGAGAGAACAAGCAATCTTTTACTGTGGCACACAGGATTATAATCTCTATATACAGCCTAGATTTGAGTATTTATGGTCTCATCTGAAGGAAACGGAAAAAGAATAAACCGCAGGATAAATATCACAGCTTTTTCAGAGAGGCAAAACTCCCAAGACAGTCCTACAATAAGAACTTGAACCTCTCATTTCAAGTTTCCTCTAGCTGGTTTTACATTCAAGCATCAGTCTGCCCTTTCCTGTGATGTTGTCCAAGCACTAAGTGATCCCAAGCCATTATGCCATTATATTGATTCTGCTTTTTTTTTTTTTTTTTTTTACAGGGGAGTGGAGGAGGGAGTGCTAAATATTCATAAAAACAGTTGCTTTCAATTGCAAGAGAAGTAATGTACATTGTAATTATTCCACGAAACATCATTCGTCCTTGCTTTGCAATGACTGTAATTTTCACATTGCCTTTTCCTGGATCATATACTCTGTACTCCCACAGAATCTGCTCAGTCAGCAGTTTCGTGACTTTCCATCTTTGTCTGGCAAGGTAGGACTGAAGAGACGAGTGCTCCTGTTGGACGCACTCCCTCCTAAATGGAGGCAGTATTACTTTGTCACTAGTATCATCATCTTTACAGAGATCT
Source organism: Cygnus atratus (assembly GCF_013377495.2). NCBI lineage: Eukaryota > Metazoa > Chordata > Aves > Anseriformes > Anatidae > Cygnus > Cygnus atratus. The sequence continues at coordinate 57,939,261 of NC_066364.1, read as the reverse complement.
GGATACTGGAAGCAACAGGTATGACTGAGATGGACTGGCTCAAGCAAAAACTGCTGTCATAGTGGTTATATGTACATGCTGTTTGCATCTCAGACTGGACTATCTACCAGCCCCATGAGCTTACGACACCTGAGCTAAACTTGTAGTCACTCCAGGTGACGAATTTTGTAATCAAAGACAACTGAAAGGCACTAGTTCAAAAACAAACCAACCAAACACAGATGTTTGTTACTTAGGGTAATTATAAAGATAAAAGATTCCTTGCTCAAAAAAAAAAAAAAAAAAAAAAAAAAGCTGAGTAAATTTGCTCATATTATTTACTTCTAAGAGCTTCAGAGTCCTCATGTTATACTGTTAAACACACACATTTGCAGTACTGACAGTGTACGTGACATGCCCTCACAATTTGTCTTAAAGGTTCTGATTTTTGATAATTAAATCCATGAGGCTATAGATACAATAGCATCTAAGTGGCATTACTGAAGAAGTCATCAACTGTACAAGATCCTTGCAGTATGTTTTTAAAATCTTAACACCAGGTGTATAATCTATTACTGCCTGTACCTACATCATAATTCCACGCACATGAGGCTCAGGTCCTACACACAGAAACCCTCTTCCCCACTTCCCTCAGCTGCCATTCCTACTGAGTTTCTATGACCAGAACAGTTTCTAGTGATAGACTCACTCTGTGATATAATGGAGAGTAAACCGGGAACGGACTTTTTGAAGAACATTTTCATCTGACATCTAGTTCTCAAGAGCAATTTCTGTAAGTTTCTGTTCAGTTCATAACAGGCTACAGACCAGTATGGGAATTATTCTCAACTATTCAATTTTTCCAGTGTCAGTATTTACTTTTTTTTGGTGGTGTTTTTTTTTTTGTTGTTGTTGTTTGTTTGTTCTTTAATGCTACCACCTACTATGCTCTCAGTTGTCTTTATTCTAAAACTTGACACATCCACATGACCAAAAAGCCTTCCCATGAACAAGATACTGAAATAATGCAGGCATAACAGTGTGAAGTAGAATATCCATTTACTGAATAAAAGGAATGCCCTCATTCATAGAAGAAGAAGGGAGGAAGTGTTTGTAAATGGAATTTATGGAAGTAGGGAAATATGAAGACATATAAAGTAAGGATTTTCTTACAGAATTGCCAGTACTTAGAGAAAGAGGCTTTGGGGGCATGGAATCTGAGTGCTTGAGGATGGTTCATGCAAGTTAAGTGTTCTATTGATTTTAATTTGAACAAATCAATTTACATCATGTAGATAATCCAAGGTGCTAACAAAACTGCAAAAGCGATACATATTTCTTCCACAATTATTATTATTATTTTTTACTATAAGCCTGCTTTTAAGCACATGACTTTTTTTTTTCTTTTTCTATTGGAGTTTCTTTCTTGTAAATAAAAACAAAACAAATCCAGAATTTCTTTCATGTGGCGTTCCATGAAGAATGGGATTTTCTTCCCTCAGTTTCTGGTTCTTTTGTGGGGTGTAAGTTAAAAGAAATGGAAATAGCTTTTAAAAATTCCTGTGCCAAAAAACTACACACAGATGAATCAATCACATTCATGTCTGGAAAGCAAAATATCAAAGTTCTGCTTCCAATTCCATCACTCATTTATTGCAAGACCCCACATTAAATCTCTTTCCACATCTGTAAAATGGAGATAATACCTGCCCTGCCTTATAAACAATATGGAAATGAAGTTCAAAAAAACTCTTCAAGCGAAAAAAACAAAAAACATATTTACATATATACTTTTTTCCTGATGAGGCAGTATGTAAAGAGGTCTCTTAGTACTTCTAATAAATAGACCAAAAGAGCACCTTTCTTTTTTTGACAGAGGAAATACAGGGAGGTCAAAAAGAACCTCTTACTTTACAAACACTACATATATTAGGAGAGAGAGAAAGCACACATTTAAGTGAGTAAGAGTAGAACATCCTAAGACACTTCTCATTAAGTATTCTTTTAAACCTAATGACTGAAATTTGCCAAGGTCTTTAATTTTCTCTTTAAGCATAATAAACCCTTTCTCTGTGTCCCCAGAATTATCACCACAAAAAAGATGATACTGATTCCAACTCCCTTTGTAAAGGATTTTGAGATTCACAAATAGATGTATTGGGTATTTTATAATTCACTTGAATTCCCTTTGCAAGGAAATTCCCACACCAACAGTTCATGTTTAGAAGACACTTGGATATCACAGTGCTGGATGTAGAAAAAAATGACTAGAAAATTTCAGTAAAAACTGTGCTAAATTAAGACAACAATCAACCCAATACGAGCGTCTTGCATAGTTTAGCAATTGTTCACACCACCTTTCTCTAAGAGCCAGGGACATAATGGCTCTGTGTTAGGGGGTGAAAAGAGACAAATTAAATCTACATACACAGTTTTATAATATATATTTCATACAACTTATCGTGCTGTGTGAAATGATCGGGAAAGGATCAGCTACTTTTAACAGTCGATCAAGTACACTTTGTGACTCCATGTACCAGATACTAGAAGCAAAGTGCTGATAGATCAACAGAACAGAACGCTAGTGACTCCAAGCCTATTTACCATAGTTAAGTAGCAATACTGTGTATCAGAAACTTATTTAATTCTTCATTCTAACTTAAATCCATCAAGAATTTGCAGGGGATAGCATCCATTCCTAAGCATCTCTTAAACAGAGGAACAATGTTCTCTGTGAGGAGCTACCTTAACATGTGTAAATGACTTTTAATCATGAGTACTACATGGAATTCAAAGTTGCTGTACAAAAAGACATATGGTTGCACCAGGAACCTGAAGACCATGCAATTGAAACAGAATTCAACTTAAATAGAAAGGTGGAGAGAATGCTTTTGGCAATTTTTCATTTTGGTACAGTCTCATGAAGGGTACATTTAAGACGTAAGTATGGGTCAAAATTTAGGTGGTATTGATAAGAATTTAGGTGTTATGTCATAATGGTGCCTTGTTTTAAATTAGTAAAGTTCCAGGTCTGGGTCTGAAAGCTTTGCATTCTGGCATCAAAATCTTCTGGTGCCAGCCACCAGAACTCAGAAGTCAGACACACATACATTTATTTCTTCATTTGATCAGAACTGCCTAGTCTAACTGCTATCTTCATTCTTGCTGGTTTACTTCTGAAAGAAGTTTTTTTCTGCTTCTGTGAAATGCACACTGAAGGCATAATTAGTCAACCATCTGGTAATGGCCTCGGCTAAAGTCATCACTGTTCTGCCTATTTTCCAGTCTTAATTTTTGCTGCTTCTGACTACTCGTACTGTGTATATGGCTCTGTATATTACTCTGGCATAAGCATTTCTGCAGCTGGGGTAAAACAATCCTGCAAATTTACCTAACTAAAGAAGTAATATTTTTCCTCCTAATGAGATTTTTTTTTCAGCTAAGTGGTAAATCCCATGAACTTCTACTTAAAGACATTCTCCTTAGATGCAGCTTTATTTCACGTATATGGAAATGTAAAGAATGGAAATACAATTCAAAATGGTGACCAAGGAATTGAGATATATTGGAGGGATATTGGTTCATAAATTATGGAGAGGCATGAAAAACAACTGTGATGTAAATAGTTTCAGAACCTGTACAGAAGCTACTCAAAATGAACTAAGACAAACAGTGGGAATTTCAAAAGCTTCATCAATATGTAATTAGAATACTATGTTGTGTCCATTTATGTTATACTTGTCACAGAAAAGACATCCTAGGACATTCACAAGAGCAGTTTAAAACTAGCCTCCCAGTAATAATATATGTGGATGCAACCCAAGCAAGCAGGAAAATAAGCAGGATTAAGGGCTGAAACTGGCTCCTCTACATGGACACTTAAAAGGCTACATTTCTTGCATACCACTACATTTCTTGTCTTGCAAACCTGTTAAAAAAAGCTATTTAACTTACGACTATCCTGCCAGTATCTTTAGGAACAAGCTGCAATTAGATTCAAATTTGGCGTTTTGCACGCTACACAAAATTTTAAAAGGAAAAATGATAGTATATTTGTGATATATATTCACATACATTTATCACAAACACCATATTTTTTCCTCTTTGCTGAAATCAGCATTAGCCCTAGTTATATGTGTGTGTGTGTGTGTGTATGTTTGTATATATATATGTACATAAATAAAGGAGACAAGGTCATAAGCTAAAATATGTAGAGATAAAATATACACCTGACAAATATACCTTGGTGTTTTTTCTTACTGTTCATTTTTCAAAAATTCTGATCATTAAAATTCAGTAGCAGAGAAAGGTAGCACGTATTTACCTCTATAACATAGTATCTGCTTTTTGACCCAAGCTCTGTTTCAGTCAAAGATGTTCCTATTTACACAAACCATCAAATCAGGAACTAAGACAGAAATTCTACTTGGTTTGACTCAAACATTGATCAGAAGCTACATAGCCATGTGTTGCTTTAGAATGAATATTCTTAGAATATCAATCAGATGAATACTCTTTGAATATCAATCAGAACACCAGAAGTTACATTTACCGCCTATTTACCAAGAAACCAGATTCAGAGTAGCTGTATACCAACATCCAGAGAATATGGTTAGGAGAGAATATGATGCAAAGCATGTGACTGGGAGAAAGGTAAAAGTCTCACTCTCAGAGAATTGAACACGAATAGCTAAATACCAACTCAGTTAAGACTGACGTTCATCAGAGAAGGATGGCACGCAGGGAGCCCACAGGACTGCTGATGGCAATGTGATGGCCAAAGATGGTGGGTACCATGGAAGTGTCATTCCATTACCTCACAGATGGACATAAACATGAATAAAAGTAGTCTGTCATCAGCAAAACACTTTTTTTTTTCCCCAGCCTCCCTATCCAACCCATTCTTCAACCTGCAAAATATTTACTAAAATATTTACTAAAATATTTACAACCTGCAAAATATTTACTAAACTTCCCATCATTACCTGCTAGAATAAGCAATTCCCTCATTAGTTCTTCAAAGCCACAGTTCTGGCTTTGTACCACAAAATGGACTGTTCTAATGCCACTTTAGATAATGGATTTAGATAATGCATCCACAGTGGACATGGTAACACAAAAGAAATTTAATCTTCTTATTTTATGCTGTATTTTCCTAAGACCAGCCACAGAAACAATCATATTGCTGTGACTCACTCATTCCTGATCAAATTACACTCTCCCTATTAATGAGCAATCCTACTAAAGTTAGATTTGTACAAAGCATGCAGATCTGAGCCCATAATCATTCTCAGTCTGTTAGGAATCTGATTTAAGAATAAAGATTTCCACTTTTATTTATGACAGATGCTTTCATAGTGTGCTTTCAGCGTTACTTTGTTTGAGTGGAAATGTCACACAGTGAATTTGAAGAGTATCTGGTTTCATTTGTCCAACGATGGATGACCCAAGGATGACAGACAGGACTCGTATCAGACAGGGAGAGCCCCTAATGACGTAGCAGGTTAAGAGCAAGAGAGACAGAAGTTCTCAGTACAGGGTGATCCTTTTCATCAAAAACAACAACAACAAAAACAAAACAACAAAAAAAACACAGCAGCATCCACTTTTAACCTAAACTGTAACTCAATATGAAGGCAGAAATAAACCAAGTATGAAATGTATTAAATTATGCAGATAAAGTTCAGCATGAAAAAATGACCTCATAATTTACAAACAGGATTATTACTAACAGCACAGACTAGCATAGCTAGTAAATACACCATATTCAAACCCAGCCCAGACTTTATTAGCCTCTGCCGCTGAAAATAAATTTTCATTCTGATTTTGGAGTTACACATACCTAACATTACTAACACGTTACTAATAAATTCATTTATCCATACACTAATGATCACTGCAATCACTGAGAAATAGTCCCATCCCATCAAAAATAGCAAGAAAACATTACTGAACAAGAGCATTATTATTTAATATATGCTAATGATGAACTTGTTAGAGAACAGCTACAGTAAACAGACGAGAGAAAGATACAAGCAAATAACAAAGCAGGGACTGAGGAAAAACAGTTTGAGACCAGCAACTATCCCAGCATTTACTTCTTTGGCTGAATCAAATGTGAACTTCTTACAGTTTGAATGATGTGAAAGACCAACGCTTGCATTAAAATTAAAGGGCTTGATCCTGCCTTAAATAAGAAAAAAAAAAAGGAAAGAAGTCTTCAGCAGAAAATGTCAGGAAGACAAGAATATGAGGTAAACAAGGAATCATGAATACACTAAGTTGCAAAGAACATAGAAAAGGGCAATGGCCACAAATTTTAACTTAAGATCTTCAAACTTGAGATCAGGAAAATCTTCTTCTAAGCCATAGTACAACACTGGAACAGGTTTCTAGACAGGCTGTGTAATCTCCATCCTAGACATTTTTTAAGACTTGGCTAGGCAAAGTCAACTAAAATTGTAATTTTCTAGTAATAATCTATTCTAATAAACTTATTGTTTGCATGTCTGTTTATGACTTTGAATCTCAGGAGGTTAGATTCCAGAGGTCCCTTCCCACCAATATTTCTGTGATCAACAACCAGGAGAGAAAATGGAAAGATAAAGGACATAAAGAGGAAGTATTCAAAACCACTTCAATTTAAAAACAAAACAAACAAAAACCTTCCAGCTTCACATAAAAGTTTAGAGCTCCTGGCATTAACTTGTTTTAATGGCATATTTTAATAAATATTTGTTAAAATAAATGCTTGATTGCATGAGGAACTGTCAATTTATACCTCTTATCCAAATCTCCTAATCAGATGCTTTTTTGTTTTCAACAGAAAGGATATAGAATAAGACAGTGAATTCTTCTGTTTCTTCTCAGAATGGTTCAAGATTCGGCTCAAGTAATTACTTACCAAAGCTGAAGTGATTCTTCAGAATGTCTTGTTTCAAATAACATATTTCCTTGCTTGGTGTGACTTCATTTTAGGATTACTGTTTTATTCCCTGGCTTCCAAGATTATCCCTCCTTATGAAGCTATATCCACCAAGAACAATATGTGCAGCTTTATGTCAAGATTTGTTATGTTTTACCTAACTAAGGAAAAGCAAAGAGGCAACTTTCTTTCTTAATGATCTTTTAGTTTGCACTTTATTTGCTTCATGCTTCTGCTCAAGTTTGCACACGGTTTCCCAGATGCCTTAAATCAGGGGTATCTTCAGCATGTCCTGCCACTGAAAACACCAGATTCCCTTTTCTGCCTGTGTCCACACATTTTCACCATATTTTTGTAAACTATGGAAACCATGTGGCTGCACAGTAAGCTAGTTACACATGCACATGAGGAAGGAGTATTCAATAAGGAGAGTGACCTAATCATTATATGACCACACACAAGAGTTGGGGAAAACTCTGGAGGGAAAGCCAGAGAAAGGGGTAGGTTCCCCTTTTTCCATAACTGCACACTGTTACAGGCCCAGTCAGGCCACCTGTGGAGCCACACACTAAGGGTGGTTATGTTTTACCCCTCGATTTATTTATTGAACATTATTACAGTTATGAGTATATGAAGTCACAGACCCAATGCTGGTCACTCACCAAATTTCTGTCAAAAAATGTAACTACCAGATTTCTAGATGGTTTAAGTGCCCAAACTTGGAAAACTACTGGTTTGGAACTACTTTCCATTTGGGTATCTTCCAGAACAGTTCCACCAGAACTGTAGTTCAACTGCCTGTCCACAGGTACAGCACTGGCACATACTCATCTATACTTTAGCACACTTTTTTCAGAAACTCATCCATGCCACAAGCCTTACAGTTTACAGATGAACACTTCTGTTAGCAGGAATGACATGTCATTTATCCAAGGTGGGTGGCTGACACTACCACCTCAGAATTTAATCCATGAAGGAGTTAAGAAAGCATTGAGAGAGAAAAGACCACCCTTAAAATTAAGATGCAATTTCAGTTTGACACAGAGTTGCTGATTCCCAATAGAAAGGGTATGCTCTGTGCAGACTGTCTGTAACCCCTCTACCTGAATACTTACATATATCCAGCTTCCCTGGTTCTCTGATAATATTGATACTATCCAACCACATAAAAAGGAATTCACCTAAAACTGGAGCTTTCAAAGCTGGAGAACATTATCCTGATTCCTAGTGAGACTTTTTTTTTGTTTGAAGGTGGTAAAACAAAATGCTTTGAGAGACTGAATGGTGAACTGGACATAACACAAAGGAACTTTTGCTCATTTACATATAGAATAGCTACCAGATAAAGACTAATCATATGAAAGTTGGTTAAGCCATGGGAGCAAAAAGATATAATTAATTTGAAGACATACAACAGGGGCATGGGAGTGGAAGGCAACTGAAATATATAAAAATTCAAAGATTGTTTTCCACATCTGAGGTCCTTTCAGACATTCCCTCAGGCAAGTGGCAAGGGTGAAGCCCTTTAAATAAGTAACAGATTTAGTGAGTAGCTTGTCTTTGAAATGAAGAATGTAGTTAGCTAAAGTTATTCTTAAGGAAGAGACTTACTATGCCTTAGGATTTGTAGGTTTGGCCAGTAAGAGAACTATTAAGTGGCAGAACAATAGCTATTCAATAATGAAATAAAATGAGCAAGAACAGATGTGGTTTAACAGAAAACAAAATAGGCATTTCTGAACTTATACTGCTACAAAATATCATCTTCATACCAAAGTTTATAAAAATGAAAGCCTGGTACAATTTTATCTTGAGTCATTAGACTTGTTTTTCTTCCACACTTTATGAACTTATGAGTGTTAACTTCTCCAATAAAGCAAAGGATGATATAGGTCTTCAGAGGTTTTCTCCAGCCAAGGGGTTTGTTTTTTATGCAAAGTAGCATAACAATCTCTTACTCAACTGTATTACTTTCTCAGTTCTAGCAAATGTACAAAAGCAAAAACAGAACCATGAAAGTTTCATCTTAGTTTGTAAACTTCTAGAAATAATGATCATATTCAGGATAGAAAAGATAGGTATGGTCCTTAGTTTCCAAGCTTCTGCAAACCTCTGAAAATTCATTACACAGAATAAATCTGAAACAGATATGATTCGATTAAATAAAATCCTTACATGTCCGAAGCATACATATGGCAAAGAATTACACAGAGCAATACTTTTCCATTTCATCTGGGCTGAGAACTTAAAGGTCAAAAAAATATTTCTTCTATTTGTTCTTGGTGAATTCTGATTTTTCCTCATCCCCATGTGATACAGCCTAGGAAAAGAATTTTACAGATTTTGGTATTTGTATAAAGACTGTACATGTTTACCAAGATAGCTTAGTCCGTGGTTGTATGCCTTTTCTACTTTAACATTAAAAAATATTCAGCCACAAAAGAAGACTTAAATCTTTAAGATAAACCTCCTCAGTAACCAGTTTAAAACTTATTTACTGTTGTTGCTGTCCTGTTCATGACTGAGAAACCTGTAATAATGCTGAACAGGTGTCAGCCAACAGGTGCTGCTGAATAACATTGAAACTGAGTGCCATAAAGTGGAATCAATTTTGTCTCCTTTGCTGTTACAATCAGGCAGGCTGATCAACCACAGCATTTTTAATATTACTTTTAATATCCTGAAGAAACTTAGGTGGAAGACAAAGCCTTACTTTAATCAAGAAACCATATCCTGCGATAATTATAATTGTGAGAGCTACACATTTTATGAGATTTGTAGGGAAGCTGCAGCAAAGGTCTTCCTCTGAAGGCTGAATGCAACTGATAGGCAGTAAGATGAATTTAGAACATACAAAACATTCTTGAAAAAGGTGTCTTGAGTTTCATTAGGTTCTTGTGCATGTTCACTTGCAATTGGAAGCCAGCTACAAATGAGTTTTAATTTACCACTGGAATTCGTTTTTCCTAAGTAACTCTCTGTGCTTCAAGGCTTTCCTTGAACTGCACTGACATGCTGAGAAATGAAAGCCTATGTAAGTAATGTTTCAGTGTGTAACAAACCCACTGTTCACAATACTAAATTTCTAATAAAGCAAGACTGATGTAGTTAAATTTATTTTCTCTGAACTTCACTGAAGTGAACTTACTCTAATTCTCTCTGAGAAGAGAGAAAAAAAAGAGATTTATTAAAGTTAAATATTTTTCTGAAACTGAAATCAGAAGTATGTAACTCATCATTTATTTAAACTGATAGTTTAATCCTGCAAATATAACACATTGGAATAGTAATATTTTATTGTCAGGAATTTAATAGTTGCAAGTAATAGAAGACCTTTTCTAAAATCCTAAAGGTTTTCATGGAATGGCCAAAATCTGTAGTGCTAGTTTGTAACACATTATGGAGTCACAGTAATTAGCAGGTGCTACAGAGCCTTACTACATGTTCCCTCTTCCCCACTATACCTTCTCTCAGAGGCTTTCAACCTTATTAGAAATCTGACTTTATTGCTCAGTTTGTCAGGCTTGCACTCTGCAAGGACCTAGTCAAGACAGCACTATAAATATGCAAATCTAAACAAACTAATAACACAAGCAAACTTTCACTTCCTCCCTTCCCCCTTAAATCTTGAGCATAACTTTGATGAAAGGCATAGTCCAAGGGTACCAGAAACCAACTTTTCCACCTGAGAGAATCTATCTTTCCTTGCTATCCATTTCCTTGGCAGATGCAGCAGACAAGACACTCAGCTGAAAGAGCTACATGTTCTGCCATATCCAAATTAACTCCATCTCTGAATTTCACTTGCTAATCCCATCTTTTTCTAAGGCAAAGTCAATGGTACATTCTGTCTTGCTTTCTTCATTTAACTATTAAAAATGTTTTTGAGTTATTCTGCTCTTTTTTCTCATGTGCAGAAGATTCTTTTTAGAATCGTGAACTAAGAATCACATAAATATGTTTTATCTAACAACTGCTTCGATATTCCAACAGCCTTGTTGATCGACATCCTGCTTTTTGATTATTAGAATTTTGCATGACCTACTGAAAAATGTGTGAGTTATGGATGTTCTCCATCAGACAACAGTTGAGCAACTGAAATAATAACAGACACAAACTCTCCAAATATTCTAAAAGCAAAATATATAAATATTTTTATCATTTCTCAGCTCTACCATGATTACCATTGAGGGATAACCATTTTTGAAATGACATCTGTCATAGCAAACCTAATTAAAACATCCTGTCTCCAGATGGACAGTGATCTAAGGGGACACAGTCTTCAAAATTTCATTATTTGTTTTATGCATAAATCATTTTTCAAAAATTAAATTTGCAAGGAAGAATACAAAGAGATAGCTTTATCTGTACATATATTCAGTATTTTTTGGTTAAGCTTCATTAATAGAATTATATGAAGCTTCTCAAGAGATACCTCATAAGAAACTAATAGAGGCAGGCTGAATCATACTACAGAGATGCCTAATTCTTGTCACAGTTAGATGAGAAAATACTACTGAAATACACCTATGAGAATACCCTCCTTTTGGAACTTAACACTAATTGCAGTGACTAACCTCACTGTATTGAGGTACAAGTGTATGACTAATGCTAATAAAGCCACAGTCAGTGAAACTGCAACACAACAAAGCAGTCCATATCCAATGTTGCTTGAATATTTATTTTAAATATTATTTCCAGAGGTCCAAGATTTTCCAGAAGACTAGCTAAGTGTGATTCACTCTAAAAAAAAAAAAAATCTGAGAGACTAGGTAGGCAGAATGCATGAAGCTGCAAAGTAGCACTTCTACATACAAATTGGCTTTACATCATACTGGAATGGAACCTCTTCCATGCACATTTGTTTAAATATGTAGAATTATAGAATGGTTTGGACTGGAAGGGACCTTATAGTTCATCTTGTCCAACCCCCTGCCATGGGCAGGGACACCTCCCACCAGACCAGATTGCCCAAAGCCCCATCCCACCTGGCCTGAACACTTCCAGGGATGGGGCATCCACAGCTTCTCTGGGCAACCTGTGCCAGTGCCTCACCACCCTCTGAGTGAAGAATTTCCTTCTAACATCTAATCTAAATCTCCCCTCTTTCAGTTTAAAGCCATTATTCCTTGTTCTATCACTACACTCCCTGACAAAGAGTCCCTCCCAGTCTTTCCTGCAGGCCCCCTTTAGGCACTGGAAGATCTCTATAAGGTCTCCCTGGAGCCTTCTCTTCTCCAGGCTGAGCAACCCCAACTCCCTCAGCCCGTCCTCATAGGAGAGTTGCTTCAGCCCTCTGATCATCTTTGTGGTCCTCCTCTTTCTAATACTTCATGTCTTTCTTGTTCTGGGGCCCCCGGAGCTGAACACAGTACTCTAGTACTCTAGCATATGTAATTGCTTCTCAATGAAAAACTACACACAGAAAACAATTTTGTCATTTGGGTTGAAGGATATATCATGGCCAACATCCATCCATTTCAAATAATAAACAAAATGCACACAGTTATCCAGAATTAATGTAATATTTACTGTAGGGATTATTTAGTTTGATGGCTGGGAAGAAAGATGATGTAGTAGAAAAAAAATAATAAAATAAAATAAAATAAAAAAATGATGAGAACAGTACAAAATAAGTCATTTTTTTGAGCAAGATTTAGTTGTTTCACAACAATTCTCTAGAATCTACCTAGTTTAAAATAAATAAATAAAACATAACTGACATTGGCAAGCATGCCAAGATCTGCCAGCTAAGCAGATGCCATACTTGCTCAAGATTTGGACAGGCAAATCTTTTACTGAAGGCAAATCAATCACAGAATGATTAAATCATTAAGTTTGTAAGGGATCTCTTAAAATTGCCTAGTCCATCCTTCCCTTGGACAGAGCAGTCAACTAGAACAGGTTGAATAGGGCTGTGCCCAGCTGAGAATCTGCACACAATCTGAACTCATTCTAGTGTTTGATCACCCTCACCATGAAAAAAGTGTTTTCTTATGTTTAAATGAAATTTCCTGTAAGCCCACTAAAACCCAGTAAGTCCATGTCTCTATTGTACTGGGGAACCCAGAACTGGACACAGTACTCCAGGTGTGCTCTCACCAGTGCTGAGTAGAGATGGATCACTTCTTTGACATACTTGCCGTGCTTTCACTAACATACCCTGGGATGCCATTTGGCCTTCTGTGTCACAGGGACACTGCTGGTACATATGCAACTTGCTGTCCACCAGGATTTTTCATTGAACTTTACTAGGTTCTTGTTACCCTATTTTTCCAGCCTGTCCAGATCCCTCTGGACAACAATACAATCATCTAGTGTATCAGTCACTCTGCCCAATTTTGTATTGCCTGCAAACTTCCTGCTTGTGCCCGCTGTCCACCATCCAGGTCCCTAACAAATAGGTTGACCAGTATTGGCCTCAATACTGACCCTTCACTAGTGACTGGCTTCCAGCTTGACTTTGTCTTTTGAGCCTGGAATTTCAAACTGTTTTCAATCCATCTCACTGTCAACTTAACTAGTCTGTATTTCAGCAGCTTGTAAAAGGGGATATTAGTTTTTTTTGTTTTTGTTTTTATTTCTTTTTTGAGGGGGGTGGCAGAAGGAAGGGAAAGGGGACTGTTTGGGGGTTGTGGTTTTTTTTTGTTGTTGTTGTTATTTATTTGTTATTTTGTTTTGTTCTTAAACATTGAGTTGTAACCATCAGGAATGTATCCTCTGCCATCTCTAATCTGATTATTTTAACTGCTGGAGGAATGCAAAAATAGCCAACCCCAAACACAGGGGGAAAGACATCCTAATTCCAATTTCAGTGACAGAAGCCTGGGCTAGATGGACCACTGGTCTGACCTTATGGATCTTTATGCCCTTATGTATGCAAAATACATTTAGAAGAATTCAGTTAGGCATAACGGACTGTCTTGAAACCTTATAAACAGTTGCTCCGTGTCAGTTCTCATAATTTAAAAGATAAAAAAAAAAAAGACTAACAAAACATATGTTTCTACATTTAATCCCTCATTCAGAGGTTCATTAAGGAAAGAGACTGCAATCAGAACCAACTCATATATGGAAGTGTATGGAAGGTAAATACTGAGATATGTCCAGCATCCTGCAGTCCAAAAGGAAAACAATCAAATCTGTGGAATTTCTAATTTTTCAGGGGAGGGGAGACATAGTACCTGATGGAAGGATATAAAACAGACTAGACATGCAATTTAAAAAGGTAAGGTAGCTCTAACACAGTAATACAGGGAACACATAGCAATAGTTAGATCATAATAAACTGACAGTATATGGGATCGCTTCTACAGAAACTTTGAAGATAATCAACCAGTTTGTCTTCTGTCTTCAAAATCATATGTCATAAGTAACCAAAATAACCTTGATAATGTAAGTGGGCAGTCTCCACTTTTTTTTGTCTGATCACAGCAGTGGCAGGCTGTAACTGCTTCTCCATAACAGATGACTTGCCAGTAAGACAAACATGAACATTTCAGGTGACACAGATGTTCCTTACACAATGCAAGAAATAAGAAAACTAGGTGGGCAATCATATTCAAATTTAATTTCAACCATCTTGCATATTCTTTCTTGATGCTTATACATTTTTCTTCTCTTTTATAAAAAAGTTCAGGTTACTGACAAAAGTTTCCAAAAAAGTTCTTTTAAGTAGCTTCAGAATTTTCCACGAGACCTGACAATGTCTTCACTGTCTGCTCAGAGGTGAATAAAACCCACATACTGTTATACATTAAACTTAAATGCCATCATTTTATCCTCTAGATGACATATATATATATATATATATATATATATATATCAACTAATTATCACAGCCAATTTCACTGCCAATCTTACCCGATCATATTAAAGAAAAAGAAAGAAATTTTATGGATAGAACTGAAGTAGATGCTCTGTAGATTACTGATATTCAAGCATAAAACTACACAGATTTGTATACATAAACTGATCACATTATACAATGTTTAGAACTTCTATTTTGCAGTCATTTGCTAAATGCTCAAAGCACAACACAGGGTTCCTACTTCATACTCTAGAGGAAAAGCAAACATCCCATGTAATGTCCTTTACTTTAGTTGCAGCAGATGGAAAGTAAACAATGGATATCAATGGTGAACAGAACTATTTTCTCAGATTCCACAATTATTTCCCCAATAATATATCCCCAAAAAATAGCTGTACCAAGGAGTCTCTGTTTTTGTCCCTGTTGAATTCTCATGAAAAAAAAATAAAATGGATAGCACACTGTTCTTTCCAAATACCATTTTCTTCCATTTCAGAGGAACACATGCCTGAGAATGACTACAGTTCATCCTCTGAAATGAGTCATCAATTTTTGAAAGCTTTCAGAGTTGCCAGTATCAACATCATACTATACACTATTTATGAAGAAATTGAAGAAGTTATACAAAAAATATTCTAATTTGTAATGCTGAGGTAAATACTCTTTTTCAAAAAAAAAAAAAAAAAAGTTTCATATATACTTTTCAAAGCAGAACTCCATCCTGTTATTACTGACTTGCTTATTTCATAACAGCCTAGATTTATCTACGTTCTATTATTTTTTCTTGTGTATATTTGAGTGCGTTTATTTGGATGAAGTGGTTTTTGCACACTGCAATAGGTCACACAATTTTGGCCACACTATAAAGTAAATTTCTATCAGCAACTAATTCTTGAATGTAGGTCTTTCAATTCAGTGGCAAAATTCCACAAGTTTGATGGCATGTTTTCATTATTACAGTGTAACGTTTCAGAAGAGTAATTAAATGAATTAATAAAGTTATTAAATGAATCAACAATCTTCATTTTACTGTCAGCATTGCTGTTCTATAAAATGCAAAGACAGAATAAGAAAATGTGTCATATATTTTGCAATACTAAAACACATCCAGAATGTCAGAAGTATTTTATTTTATCTCAACTCCTGGATTTAAAAATTCAAACTATGAATAGCTCTTAGATAAAATATAGTTTTCCACAGTACAATTTTTTTTATGAAGATTAATCTTGTGAAATATTGGAAATTTTAGGTTTCACACACAGTTGTGAATTCTACAGTCTTACACTACTCTGTACTTTTCAAAAAGAGAAAAACAAGAAAGATATTGTTTTCTTCCAGGTTTGTTAGCTTTCATCCACTTAAATTTAGTTTCAACAGCACTTCTGGTAGCATAAGAAGCAGTAATGTTTCATTTTTGGGATGCAAATGGTTTCATAATCAGCAATAAAATGAAGTAGTCCCCTGATAGTGATGCATATATCTATAAGCAAATCACAGTCTGTTCAATTTTGTCATAAGGGAAATAAAATTACAGAGTCTCGAGCCAGGCGAATGATAAAAAAAAAAAAAAAAAAAAAAAAAACTTGAAAACCTTAGTAATATTCAAGGTGAAGATTGCTAGTTAGATGCATTCCTTCTCTTGGGCTCTGTTTCCTGCATTCTTTAAGAGATTATGCAAAGTACTCTCACACACACCACAGAACAACTTCCAAGTTTTAGCCAAAAAAAAAAAAAAATTGGTCTGATAAGGAAAACACTAAACAGTTCTAAAGAAAAGTAGATATCTGCATAAAAAATTATACAAACACATTAAATGGCAAAAATAGCCTGCACCTCTGAAAGATTATTAGAAGATATTGCCAGTGGTAGAGCAACATATCAGTCAATTTCTTCAAAATGGACAGGTAATTGTACAAATGCTTCAACTAATTTATATTATAAAAAAAACCTTTCATATATGTGTGTATACATATATTCACATAAACAAACAATACAGTCTATACAAAAAAATAAGGAAAGTAGTCAATACCAGAGCATGGCTACCCTAACCTAGTCATCTTGATATTATTTTCTAGTGTTAAGTGTTTCATCTAGTACCTCCTAAATTGCAAATACATTTGGTAATTACTGCCAGACAGTCCTTAGTCAAGAAATACATTTCATCTCCAGAAAAGGGAATCAATTTTTCTAGTTATTCTTGTTTGGTAATGATAGCTGTTATCATTGTTTGAAATGTAAAATAGGATAAAATTTGCATCTATTATGTAGACGTTCAATCTTCAGCAGTATTAGATTTCTGGGCAATGATATTTTTTCAACATATGATAAACATACACCTTCTAAGATCAACAGCAAGCCATAGATCAAACTTTATTTGAAGATCTCAAAAGAATTATGAATTGTTGGAATGTTGAGAGGAGGAAGGTGATCATTCACTTTGTTTTGATCTGACTCAAGGTACATCTATCTTCAGCAAGGCCACAAGAAAGTTCTTCTTTACTGACAAACACCAAGTCAGTCAGGGCAAGCCTAATAGCCTAACTACATGTTATTCTGTTTAATGTTTGAACTAAATGCCTATGCTTTTTCTAGATTTTTTAAATAAAGAAAAAATGCCAGAAATTGTATCATGAAAAATTGTCATGTCAAATCCACAGATAAAGTCCTTAAACCCTGAAGATTGTACTGAGAGGCTTGCAGCTTTTGGGAGATGTGTCTAAACTATATTTTTTAAAGATGGTTAAGTACCTCAGTTTCAAGGAGAGGTTTAAATATGTTTCTTATGTGTATAAAGAATATAATCAAAAATGAACAGTATGCACAAAAGAATCAGGAAAAAAAAAGAAATTAAAAAAAGAGGTAAATAATAAGAACTCACATCTATCATTTTAAACCAAAAATAAAGAAATCATGAGATGTTTGTGACTCAATGCCCAAACAGATCTGGTGGCATCATAGGAATCTGAGCCACTACAGAAAGGGAAGAATGTAAAGGGAAAAAATATTTCAAAAGCAATGGGGAGAGAATGGCAGCAATTCCACTTGCAGTTATTTACGCTAACAAAAATACAATTCTTGATGATGGGCAGCACCTTTTACAACCACTATGACTTCTCAACAAATTCAGAGAAGCCCTTTAAAATAATTGTTGGAAACTCAGACACATACCTAAACTCAGCTCCCTGCTTACCTTAGGATTGCAAACCTGATGAACTTTGACTCCTTTGAAAACAAATTCCCACTGACTTCAGAGATGCCAGGATTTTTCCCAGTTGTTTGCCTTTCTGAACATACATAGTATGTTAAAGAATATTTCCTGAAATAATTCTGGGAGTAAATCAGGAGCCCAGTGCTTGCCTGCTGAGAGGAAGAGATATCTGTGTATTTTAGGAAATGTTGGATTACTTAAAATACAAGTGTCCTTGTTCTCATGGCCTCAGAGTTCAGCTAAGCAGCTGGAAATAATGAACCCTTTATCTCTGAAAGGCCTCTAGCCACTCCGTAGCATTTCCATTAGGCCCCTTCCTCACATGGGTACCGAAAGGGAGCTTCTTTTCTAACATTCAAAGCAGCAGCAGGATGCACCCTCAACTGCACCATTGTCACCATTATGTTTGTAAGGCAACTTATACAAAAAAAAAAAAAAAAAAAGTTTGCTCCTCCTGTTCATTCTACTTTTGAGCCATGGCAAGCTGTCTGCTGCCCAACCCATCTCTTCAGTTGGAGGTTTGACAACTCAAAGGTTAGATAGCAGTGCAGTAAAAAACTTCATTCCAGAAACACAGCAGCTACTCTGAAATAAACTTTCACAGATGAGCAAATGGCATTCCTCAGGGTCCTACATTTCTATGAAGAATACAGGCAGAATTGTTAGGGGTGTCATGCAAAATCCAGCAACCTGAGAGAGCACTGCATTGTCATGTATGCCTCAAGCATGTCTCATTCGGTAACCTACTCAGCAAGCAGCTTTTGATGTAGCTAGTGACTATAAGGAAGATATGTTCCACAAATCATGGTGCCAGAGGAAAAGAGATCCTCGAGTTAGACCAGGATTCTAAATGAACCCCTCCACAGTAAGCAGCTGAATGCCCTAATTTCATCAGCACCCTCCCTAGTTGAAAGACATACTGCTTCTTTGTATGCTTACCTAGTTGGAATCAAGGAGTGTAGGCATAAAAGGCGGGGGGGGGGGGGGGGACCAGCAGCCAGGATGGATGGTGGGCCAGAAAATGTCTTGGAATTTGCCTTCACAGTGGTTTGTTGTGAGATCTAAGGCTAGACACCACTGAGCAGTGCCAGAAAGCTCCAGGTTCTCTGGAGCTCAGATTCTCTCACATTATAGACACATCTCACAACCCACTATGTGTTCTTTCAAGTAAGCAACAAGCTCAGCAGGGTGTTTCTGTCCAAAGATCTCTTAAAATTCTTCTTACTTGGTATATGTCTGCTGTGCAACACTCCATATGCAGTTATTCAGGTACACCATCTTCATCACATTGAATTTTATTCAGTATTGTTCGCTAGTAATTTCTCACACAATGGCATTCAAAAGTTTAGCAACATTTTGATATTCTGATTATTCAGCAACTAGGGCAACTTCTGGCCCTCCAATGGCAGACTTTTATCAGCACTGTCTCTTTCTCCAGTCATTGTTTTGCACTTTGCTTGATTTTTTAAGAGGCTGAAATCAAAGTAATCATAGAAGAGAAAATAATGGGATCAAAGTTCAGCATGACAACAGAAGGTATGGTAGGTTCTCCCCCTCCCCCCCCACCCAAAAAAAAAAAAAAAAAAAAAAAAACCAATGGGTAGGTGAATGAAGAATAAGAAAGATTTACAAAAATTTAAGGGCTGCTAGTCAGAAAAGTATGAGTTGCACTTAGTCACATATACCTGCTTCAGTATACTGTAGAAATCCTCAACAATTTTAAGACATTTTTGTTAGCACATGCACATTAGGTGTATGTGCTAGAGAACCTTTTAATTGTGTGGTCCCCTCATCAATTCAGATCTTAATGGGACTGGAATAGGGGCTCTATTTAGGGAAGAATTTCATGTTTAGAAAGAAATCTGCTTTGAGAACAAAACACACAGTAAGTGGAGATATCAGGGAACTACCTTCAAAGCAGCACAGCTTCTACAAACAAAACAGCTAGTGTAGAATCATTAAAGCAGAAGCTTAGTCAACAAGCTCCAGAAAGAGTCATTTGCCAGTGTCCCCCTTGAGGTGATCAGGACTTCTTTCAAGGCCCAGTGGTTACAGCAAGTTCACACAGTGCATTCACAGACAACAACATACCTCACCTCAGGTGTCAGTTCTCAAGGTGAAGTCCACCTTCTGCATTAATACAATTCCAAAAAATAGAGGATAAGTTTTGTAGTCATCTCAGATTACAAATTACTCTGGGACCTTTGAGGACAATCAGTATGTCAGAAGGTAAAGCAGACTGTAACCTAGTGGTAAAACATTACCTAAATGCAGTTGCTTAAGCCTGAACAATATTAGAAATCATGCCTTTCCAGTACCTCACTGTTTCAATCCAAGGGGTTTTGGAAAAGTGGAACTCCTTTTCATGCTTTAAGAGGTTGTTTTCAAAGTACCGTTATGTGTTTCCAGATATGCAGCTAAAATGCATTTTAAAAATTCACTCTGAACATGGCTTACTTCACGTTGCCAGTTTACTGCTGTAAAAATCAGTTATAGATGATACAGTGTCATTTGTCTATCTTGGGAATTACGTCCAAATGTCATGCCTTCAAACACTATCGGAGAGATATCTAGCATTGGACAGAGTCCCGAGCTATAGATGAAGCTGTTTTTCCTAACTCCAGTTGCCTTTAGAGGAAGGAATCTTCAAAAACAGTCTCTCAAAATGTTATTAATATTATCCAAAACCTTGATCATTATAGTCACCTGTGACAGATCAAAGCAACACATTTCTGAGCCCTGTTGCTCAAGAACTGCAGTCTCTTTACATGTAAATGATACAGCACACAAAGCCTTGAACATAAAGGTTAATTAATTTGAGCTGTTTGATTATACCTAAAAGAAGGATTCTGCCACTGCTTATATCCAATGCACTTTTAAGAATACAAGACAATTTAATTCTATGCCTGGGAGTACAATGTTTCTCAGCTGGCCTCTTAGGATATCAATTTCTAACTTCAGTTTTCATGCAGCTTCTAGGTTTTATTGTCGCTTGATATTAGAGTTACACTAGGATATTACTTTGCAAGTGACATAGCTACTACTAGGAATTTACTTACTAAGCATACAAAGAAAATCTTATGCTATTGTCCAGGGACCTGGACAAGCTTGAGAAGTGGACCCATGTGAACCTAATGAGGTACAACTAGACTAAGTGCAAGTTGCTGCACGTGGGTTGGGACAATCCCAGACAGGAGTACAGACCAGGTGGAGAACTCATTGAGAGCACCCCTGCAGAGAAAGACGGGGGTTCTGGTGGATGAAAAGATTGGCATGAGCCAGCAGTGCCAATGCCTGTAGCCCAGAAGGCCAACTGCATCCAGGGCTGCATTGACAGAGAAGTGGCCAGCAGGTCAAGGGAGAGGGTTGTCCCCCTCTACTTTGCCCTTGTAGGCTCCACTTGGAGTGCTGCTTCCAGGTGTGGGGCCCCCAACACAAGAAGGGTGTGGACCTGTTAGAATGGGTCCAGAGGAGGGCCACAAAGATGATCAGAGGGCTGGAGCACTTCTCCTGTGAAGAAAGGTTGAGAGAGATGGGGATGTTCAGCCTGGAGAAGAGAAGGCTCCAGGGAGACCTCACTGCAGCTTTTCAATACCCAAAGGTGAATGATTTTAAACTTCAAGAGGGGAGCGTTAGATTAGATTTTAAGAGGAAATTCTTCACTCAGAGGGTGGTGAGGTACTGGAACACGTTGCCCAGGGAAGTTGTGGATGCCCCATCCCTGGAGGTGTTCAAGGCCAGGCTGGATGGGGCTTTGGGCAACCTGGTCTAGTGGCAGGTGTCCCTGCCCATGGCAGGGGGGTTGGAACTGGATGATCTTTAAGATCCCTTCCAACCCAAACCATTCTGTGATTCTATGATTCTATGAAATTATTGAGAAGCTAGTTTTATTTCAGTAATCAAAAATGAAATGTTATAAAAGGATAAGGAAAGTAATATCCACATAGGCTTAAGAAGACCTATAAATAAGGATATTGAGTACGTGTAAGTGTACTTAAATTCAAGAGGATGACCATTATCTGCTCACTATCCCAGATGTCTTTAAATGATAACTTTCAAAAGAAAGGGTTTTGTTCTGACCATGAAACTACATAAGCTGGAGAGAGATTATACGCATTCCATCTGGCAGCAGTACTCTCAGTTTGGATTGATCTATATTTTATATCTGAGTTCATGAGAAAAGAATCCAAAAAGATATATATATTTTTTTCAAAATCTGAACACGCAACTGACCTATCTCCATTCATAGGGATACATTTTGTATTCATGGACATACACAAGTAACAGACCTAAATCAAAAAGGTATGAAACAGGTTATGAGCAAATTGGGGTGGTGAGGGAGAAATGAGCAGTAAGATACTTACTGGATAGTGATTTACTTCAAAAGAATAAAATGTGATATTCTGTCTTTGAATGCCTAATAAAAACAGGTATTTCAGACCTGCCAAGTAATTAATTTGCAGAATATGCTACACAGAAGAGCAAGTGAGACAGTTTCTTAACAACAGTGAAATATTAATACTTTTACATTTAAAATCTTGTAGTGCTTCAAAATGTACTAAAGTGACTCCCAAAGTTCAGGAAAGCAATTTATGTTCTGTAACAGTAACATAGGCACTGCTGGCTAGCCCTGCAGAAAAAGTAGAACACAACAGAAAACTCATCTGAAACATGGTTGTCTGCAGTGGGTGGCTGGTTCATGACATTAAACTACAGTGTAATTTGGAAATGGAATTTAATAGCTTGAGGTTAAAATATTTTGCCCCTACCACACAGCCTGTTTCATTCTAATTGACATCAAATAAAAAATAATAATAATAAAAAAAACTGTTCAGTTATTTCCTCACATAGTTGCTGCTTTAACAACATAACACTTACTTCCCAAGTGCTGGTGGAAGGTTCTCATGTCAGAATGGGTTCCCTTTGGACAAAGAGTATAAAATGAAAATAGTTACAAGAAATAAAACCATGTTCAGTCCATGAAGCAATTCTTCCTGCTGAGCAAAGAAAAAAAGAAAAGAGCATTGCTGAAAATGATTCTTTACTGATTTAACAGGAGATCCTAAAAGCACTATTATTTGGACCTAAGCCCTGTAGTTCTATAGAACATAAGAAAGAGGAAAAACATGGTCGACAGGGAAATGAAAAAATGATATCACTAGATGATGAAATTGGAGATTTATGTGTATGTTTGCAGATTTCTAGTGCACAGTGAAGTATCTAGCATTCTTCCCCTCTGAAGATGATTTATGCAGCAAATATTCCCTTTCCTTTCCTCCTGTACAAATCATGGAAATACTGGGGTCAAACCCAAGACAAGTTTTCTCTACTGAAAGCAAATTTTGTACCATTTTGTGTACTTCCCTATACCACGGATATAAATAATAAGACTTTAAAAGGGGTCTTCCTACCCCTTTAAATTACAGTTATCTTCTGGCAGAGGTGAAAAGGTTTCTGTTTGTTTTATTTTAGTATGTGAATAATTAATTTGGAGCCCTAGCTGCTCATTTTCTTTCTAGAGGAGCACTTTATGATGCTGGAAGCATTAGATGGACATTGCCAACTAAACTAAGTTCCCTTTTCCCCTTTTGGGGGATTCTGTACTCTGTGAGAGTTGTGTCAAGACAGTAATTTACATTTATCTCCTAGACTGCTTCAAAAGGTTTAGCCTCTTTTTGCATTAAATGTAAGGTCTGCTATAGGGCCATAGCTCAAATGTGAGTTCAACCAGCATGCTCAACTTCAGTGAGCAGCCATGAGTATCTAAATGTGACTCTGGCCTCTAGTAATTAACGAAACTAGAATTAGGTCACAGCATTATTTACTTTTATTTTATTGAATTCAAAATGACCTTCAATATTCAAACGTTCCTTGCATTGCCCTAGCACTGAATACTTAAACGAGATGAGAAGTTTTAATACATAAGAACAGAACTCTACTAATCTAATATTTAACTAAACAAGCATCATAAAAGAAAATTCTCTGTATTGTTCAGTAATATAAACTCTACATTACCAATGACAATTAAAACAAGTTATTTGAATTTAACACAAAAAAATTGTGTTCAGTTAGAATCAAGAAGTTATAATAATGGTTTCACTATATCTTGTTAGAGGACACTGTTACTGAAAATCTTACCACTGAAATACAGATTTTTCTTGAAAATATCAGAAGACCTGAAATTACATGGTAAAGCTTTGGCAAAGACAAAGAATTTTACACTGAGGGACAAATCACTCTCTAGAAACATACAATTTCTAGCTCCCCTGCAATAGTTTATTGTTCTCCTAATCAAACTAAAAATGCATGATGTGTACCAGTACCAGACATTCTAAATTAGAATGTGAATAGTACAGAAAACTGATTAAATTCTTTTCTTTACAGAAAGTACATGAAAACAAATGTAGGATTTCATGCTGCTTTTGTTGGACATTAAAAACCCAGGGGGAAAAAAAAAAGTACAAATTAGGAACCCAAAATGAGAAGACAGCTATGCCAGCCCCACCCACACTCTTTCTTTCTACTTTCAGGACAAAATGTGCTCTCCACAGAATTCAGACTACAACTAGCTACAACATGCATTTCCTTACCAGTGTCACAGTGGCATGGCTTCTCACAGGCAAAGCCAACACTGTTTATCAATAATACACACATTTAGTCTTTGGCATTGTTAAATGAGATGAAAATAAAATGCCAGCTGTTCAAGACAACATGAAAGAAAGTGCAAACAAAAAGCAACCTAAACTAAGATGAAGCAGACCTTAGTCTTTATCTTTCACTTATGGGAACTTAGTACTGCCCTTGCAGACTGATAAATGAAAAAGTGAGCAGGAAAAAATGAACAAATGATAGGTACAAACACAGCTTCTCAAGTTCAAAGCCACATTATCCTAATCATTTCTGCTTTGACCTTAGGCTAACCTATTTTATCAACACCTGGATTTATTCACATTGCTTACTAACAGTAACGTAAGAACTGAGATTTACCATGGCTTTTGAATTTAAAAAATTGATGTGTGATTCTAGCCACAGCTTTCAGATCTTTGTTCCCTTCTGAGCAAGTGGACAAAACCAGTCATGGACCCAGTATCTTTTGAAGGTACCTGCAGTATGCAGTCTGGCAAGCAGCCGGGCAGTTAGTTAAGTGACAACTTAAGAATTCATTCTTGTTGACACAAGAATTTGGTTATTCCATCCATTTTGCAGTACTTTGAAAAAAAGTTCCCCGTTTTACCAAATAATTAAAATGCTATTATTATTGCCAAATCTATTTGGAAAACATGAGTAAAATTCATTTTTCAAAAATGAATAATTTTTAAATAATTATTGCAACCAAATATTGCATTAGGTGAGATCAGAAGATCAGGGGAGCAGATGACCTGGATGGCTGTCATGAAACCTAATCCCAAAGCTCCTTTAAATCAACAACAGCCTTTGGATCAGATCTAGTTAGTAGCAATCAAATACCAGAGCAATCCGTTTAAAACCTTCCACTAATATTACATTCATGTTAATTAAAAAAAAAAAAAAAATCCTCCCAAATACTTTACAATTGAATTCCTGTTTCATGTTTGCATCCTTGGAGCCTTAAAAAAAACAATTCCTTAAAACCCCTGAAGCAGAAATTTTGTGGTCTTGCAGATGTATGGAAACTTGGTTTAAAGTCCTTAGAGATGATTGGTGATGCAATGCAAAATGTTTTTCTACAACAGAAAAAGAGTGAAGTGACTGTCTAAAACAAAGCATATGAGCAATAACCAGAGAGTGATACCGCAGATGGCCGTAACACTGTTTACATGAAATCTGATTATTTCTCTTATTTTGGCACAGCTTATAAAGAAGCTTTTTATTTTTTTTTCTCATGTGTAATGCCTTTAGCAGATACATTGAAGAGCTCAACAAACATATGCTTCCTATGTTTCATCAAATGCAACCCACTGTCCCATGAGATAAGGTCCAATCAGGAAGGCAAAGTCAAGAAACAAGCAATTGCAGAATCTCATCCAAACTACAGGCGTTCTGGTGTAACAACACTCCTTCAGTTTGCTGGCTTCAGAAAGAAAACACAGAAGCATTCAGTACAGTATGTGGTTTATTAAGACAACATCAGCTGCAACAGAATTTCCAGACAAATATTTGCTGTGGCTAAAATGTTTGAAATTATTTTCCTCATTTTTTTTCCAAACTAATTCATTATGATATATAGTAGTAAAACAAATTACTCTGTTTTCTGCTACCTCCTCCTGGAGAATGGAGCATGACAGAATGTGGTTATTAAAAAAAAGTAGTGACATGGAAAATCAAGTCATATTAACTGATTCACATTTATGCATCATAATATGTACATTATGAATCATACTATGTACTGGTACTAATTACTAGAGTTCATAATTTCTTGTATGGCTCACTTTTTCTTTTTTTTTTCCCAAGAAAATTACAAAGTACTACCTGTAAGGAGAGTTAGGTTGTTTTGCATTTTTGTTTCTTGTCAATACTCTAAGGTTTGTACCAAAAAATGGAAAAGCCATCTCTAAACAAAGAAACAACACAGAGAATCAAAAGCCAGATGCACAGAAGGCAATTAAAAAGTTGAAGAAAGAGAGCTTCTTGCTAAAATCTACAGCTCAGAGAAAAGTTGAGCCCTGAGAAGAAACGCCACCACATAAGCAGCAGGAGAGAAAGCGTAAAAACTCAAATCAACATGCCCTGTTTTGAAGCATGCAGAGCAGGAATAATTTGCCTACTCCAGTGGCAGAGAGAATTCCTCCTAAACAAATGGTTTTGTAGCTTAAAACCTAGGGTTGAAGCTTTGTTAGGGCGCCTTGCCTCCAACCAGATTTGCTACAGGCAGGCTTTGAATCCGGAGATATAATATTGATTATTCTGCAGTGAAACACTATGGCAGCATAAAAGCAGTTTCTCGCACACTGCACAGGCCTGTACATCATTACAAGAGGTTAACAGTAACAACTAAAGAAAAATAAAAATGGTTTTCTCTTGCATCACTACTTCCCCCAGGGCTGTAGCAGAACAGGCTGCAGCAGAACAGAATACATGACTTTTCAAGACTGGTAACAGAGCAAAGACTAATACATCTTATGACTTTAGTCACCCTTGAGAGACCCCAGAGGCTGTCTGTCAGGCTTGCTGGAATATACCCTTCTAATGCTACTTCCTCATACAAGAAAAGAGCTAATGTGTTCTTTGAACAAGTCTACCTCCCATGTGATCTCTGCTTTTAGCGAAATCCTATTAGTGTTTTTTGTGTTTTTTATTTGGTTGTTTGTTTGTTCTCATTCCCTCTGGTAATCTGCAGATCTTATTTCATTTCATCTTACATGAAGATTCTTCAGGAGGATCAGACACCCCACAGCTTAATTTTTATGATACAGATTTGCAAGAATCAAAAGGATCTCACTTCCTTGTGACACTGCACACTGATTTCACTTGCTTCTCAGTGCATGAAAAAGAGCTTGTGAGTATGCACAGCGGGTTGAAATGATGAGACCACTCTCATATTTATTAATTAAATTGGGAAAGTCAGAAGAATGCAACAGCTTCAAATTTAATGTAAATGTATTATGAAAATGGCAAGGCTTTTTTATCTTACTGCATTATAGAACTCATCTCAGACACACATGGCAGTAGACATGTCATGTCTACTGTGTCATGTCATGTCTCTATGTGTCATGTCATTTCTCTATGTGACAGTAGAGTTTTTCAAGATGATAAAATCTAAAGATGGGAGGGTAGCACCAGGAACAGATGCTAGATGAATCTCTAACTTGTTTCCCCACATTGCTACATGGAAAGATGGAAAGGCCTTCCTAACCTAGCTTGCAAGGAATTACTTTCATCAGTTTCACTAATTCACACACTCCCAACTTCTTTTTTTTTTTTTTTTTTTTGAGAGAGAGAACTTGAATACTGTAAACTGATATGTTGTAAATTTATAGCAAGTCCTGTCTTTCACAAACACAGCACCATGGATAGACACAGGGACAGATAGCCAGAACACCTTTTTTTTTTTTTTTTTTTTTTGGCAAAGATAACCCCTAAACCCGCAAACTTCACAACTCAGGCCTTTGGAGTCAGACTTAAGGATGGCTTACTGGAAAAGTCATATTCAGGACCCTACATTTGCAATACTTATTTGAAGAGTAGAATCTCATCCTTTAAGTAAAAGCTTCAAAATCATCCCTAGTTTGTCTTCTACAGAAGAGAAAGAAGCAATGTATTTTAAGATTGTCATATTTTAAATAACTTAACAAGAACCACAGTCATAAAAGAAGAGCACAAAAAAAAAATGAAGTTCCTGTTTGATAGAAATTTGTCTTGTGAGAGGTTTCCTCAGATGGTGACAAACATCCAAAAAAGTGACAGGAGCAGATGGCATTTAAGATAACTTAAGCAAAGAATTAGCACATGCTCTAGGGCCATTAATATTAATGAATACAGTGTTCTTTCTGGAAAAAAAAAATAGTCTTCCTGCCTAACAGCATGATGATTTTTTTTTAATTATTATTATTTTTTTTATCATTTAGCTTCTGTTCATTTTCTTGACTATCACTAAGTCAAGTGTCTGTGAAAGAAGAATAAGCTGGACTCTTCCAGTCTTCTCATATTCCTGTAGCTTTTTATATGAATACAACTGGATGAAGTCTAACTCAGAAAACCATGCTAACAATTTCACACATAAAATCCTTCACATTCCAAACAGCCGTTCCTAAACTGTAATTTAAAATCGGCCACACTTAAGTCAACAGGCTGGAATCAATATGGTAGCCCAACGCTTCTTTTCCATTTGTATTGGTACTTTTTTTTTTTTTCCCCAAGTGTCTAAATGTCAGCTGTAACAAGTAGCACAGTGGAGTAGGAAGGGACCCAAATAGCAAAACAGTTGTTACAAAGGACCCACTATCCATGCTATAGACATGTTTGGGAAGGACTTTGGAGTATCTCTAGTCAGGTCCCATGAAGTGAATGCTGGGTCACATCTTTTTGTTTAGAATAGCCTGAAAGGAATCCAGTTTGTGCACTCTAAAATACAAACAAAACCTCTGCAACTGGGAAAGATCAGCATATGCACTCAAAACACACTACTGATCAATCTAAAATGTAAACATAGACACACCCTGAATTTGGGAACAGAAAATCTTCATCAGGTCATCTGGCAGTTGAAAAATCTATAGCTCATGAGATGCCAATGAACAGTTTCATAGATTTATACCTTGAACTATGAATCTATGGGTGCAATTCAAAGCATTTACAATGGATATGGAACAAAGAATAGTAAAGATTTATCATTAGTGGTCTCTAAGTGAAATACTGTGTATCGAATAAAAATGATCAACCAACAAGAACACGCAGCTCAGACTCTGTAGAACAGCCGTCCTGTTCTACAGCACGTGTTCCAGCACGAAGCTCTCACCTTCCCAGCGCCATTGTGCAGAGAACCAGCAAGAGGCTCCTTCAACAGAAGTGGTACGGGTCCACTTCTGGCAGGGACCTCTGAATTCCCTCTGCTCTGTGCAGCCTGCCTGCTTGTTCCCAATTCCTCTATCTGGTCTTCCACTTCACCACCTCAGCTTTAATCTACATCAGCTTTCCTGTCTGCTGTCAGTCCCTGTTTCTTTCAGTTTCTCCTCTGTAACTAAAGAAATCCATACATGTAGGTAGATAGAAAAATTTTTATGACTCTACATAATAATTTTGTATTTTTATTATACTCTATTTCTTACTCTGTGCACCAAACATTTTCCCTGCCATAAAATCTAAAATTTCAGTCTTCCATGTTTCCTATTTACAGCTCTGTTCTCCACACGTTCAAGTGTTTTTAGATTCTGTACTGCAGGTCTTGCAACCAGCTGAGTATCCAGTACAGGACAGACCCTGAATGCCTGTTAGCCATTAAAGTAGCGAGCACCATGACACTTACTCCCTTTTTTAAGCCAACCTTGAGCAGTAACAAAAAATACTCCAAAGCAGCAGATGCCACAGTTAAAGAAACAAACCCAAAGATTTTATGGATAAAGTGAGGCTGTAGGAATAATCTTCTTGCTTCTAGGACTGTGTATGACTATTAATGAGTTTTCAGTGTGTATACATACTCCTCAGAGAACCATTCATAACCTGTTCCACAGCTGGGGGATGCTTGACAGTGCAGCTCCACAGAGAGCCTCTATAAATACTCCAAGGCCGAAAGAAATTGTGAGGATGAATAGCTTGCCCTTCATATAATTTACATTCTCAAAGTCACAAAACACTTTGCATACATCAGTAGGGCCTGCAGCCTTAACTTATGATTTCCTATGCAGTAAGGGAAGAGCATCTCTTCTGAATTTGAATCAAGGAAAAATAAAAACAAAGTGTAACATAATTTATAGCATGCCTGCATGACACAAGGCCACACAGGACAGAGCTAGCTAGCCCTGCATACACTACCACAGTTATTGGCAGTAGTGCAGTTGTCCTGACTTGGCTCATAATGTTGCTGCCAGTAACTAAGCTGGTTGGTTATTTCTACTTTAAACTAACATTTAGTTGTTACATACAACAACACAGAATGATACCAAGACCATAACAGCTAACAAAAACTTTCTCATGTTTCTCAGTAGGCTTTGGCTGAAACTCTCTGCTGAAAAATAAAGGAACCAGTAAGTTCTTGTCACTGGCATTTGCCAGCAAATAGATAGAGATGATAGACTCACATTGTAAATAACTCTTAAAAGTAGCAGAATCAATCAGTATCTAAGAAAACAGAAAGTGCAGGAAGAGGGAAAGATGAGGTTAATCCAACAATGGCTGAAGTGATGTTATTAGGGATATCTGGTATTTCTGCTCTATAAGGTGTCTGTCACAAATGAAAGGAAAACTTATCTGAGTAACAGTACTGGCTTACCTTTTTCAGAAGTGTAAATCAGGAAATATTAATACATAATTAATGGCACATTTTTATTTATTCATGCAGCCATGAAACTGAAAGAAACATGCAGAAGTCTATGATTGAGTCTCAAGGCTAGTTTTTAACTTCCCAAGTTTTCTAAGGCACTCAGGTCTTATGGCAGGAATTCAATAGCTATTGCTTACAGTACAGGCCTCAGTGTAATGGGTCTACATTTCATTCACACCAAAGACCTTTTACTACTCCTGTGACCTTAAATGAGCCGTAAAAATCCTTTTGGAAATGAAATAGACCAAAATAAACTACTGAAAGCTGCATGTATGACTATATAGCGACATTACATATAAACATAGAGTGGCTTAACTAAGTATGTCTAAAAATGGATCTTTAATTACATCAGTTGTTTCCTGTATAGACATAGTCTTATTTCTAGAAATACAATGTATTATGAGAATTAAAAACTGTATCTGGAAAAAATAAAATAAAATAAAATAAAGCAACTGATGTCATTAAAAAAAAAAAAAGCAGGCAACTGTCAGCTTTAAACTAAGTTTAGGACTGAGACTATGGAGGAAATAAAGAAAAATATATGAATTTATGTGCTTAGTTCTTATAGGCTACTTGTAATCCTAGTATAAAACCGCAATATGATAGCATAAACTTTTTTTATTGCTTAAAGAAACATAGTTATATGTAATTAGTTACTGTATAGATCTTTATCTTGAGAAAAAAGCAATTGTGGATATAAGAACTGGAAAAAATAAATTTGGTTTGACTGCTTTATGGGACTTAAGGGGAGTAAATTCAACTACAATATGTCAGTTTTACCCTTTAATGTCTTTAGATGAGCAATTAAAAATTACTAACTCAAACACCACTGCATGACAGGATTCTAAATCAAATTTACTAGACAAAAAGAGGACAGAGAGTAACAGTATCCACAGTGTCAGCATCTGCCAGCATTCATCAGTTCACCTGGAATCAAAAAAATCAGAATTTCTTTTGTATGTGTTATTTTTGTTTCTGGAGCTGAATGAGAGGAAGAAGCCCACGCACAGGAAGGAACATGGCCAGACGCTGGCTCAGGTACAACTTGTAGATATTTCAGTACTGTCTTTCATTACACTCATTTAACTATTTTCTACAAACAGACTCTATAAGGGAAAAAAAAAAAAAAAAAAAAACTTAGCCATGGTTGACAGTGAGACTGCATATGAATACCTGATGCAGCCCAACTGATATCAATACAAATATATTTGGCCTATCACACTTACACAGCTAGCTTTTTATTTCTGTTGTTTACCATCAGTATACAGGAAGCACTTACAAGGCTTGAAATCCAAAGAACACTTAATGCTTGCTTAAGTTCCACTGAAAGCAGTCGTGTTTAGGCCTATGTTTAAATGAAGTTTGCACATGGATACAATCATGAAATTCGACCTAAATCACGTTACTGCAGAAATTGGAGCAATATCTGAAAAGTCTTCAACCAATGTGTTACTAGGCAAAACAGAAACAAAATAAGTCACAATCCACATTTCAAAGAATTTACAGGAGAGAAAAAAGGAGGAAGCAGGTTTTCAGTAGCACAACACAAAGTGCCCTTGCCCACTTCAAATCTAGAGTCTCCAGCTGTCTCCTAAAAATCTACTCACAACTCCACTTTCACAAGTGGAACAGGGAATTCCCGTCTCTTTCTAAAGCCACTTTGACACTTATCTGGGAGATGACTCCATGGTGCAAGGATTTTTTCAGCATTTTATGCTACGAATCATGTAAAACACTTAAAGCAGTTCTCAAGCACATACCAGTGAACTACTCTTCCCTTTTCCACTGGACAGCCTTTATCATCACACCCTCCAGAGCTACAATCACATTTTTTCTTTCCTCAAAGTCTAATGAGTCTTTTCTTCATACACATGATAAAAACAGCTGGAGGCTTTCACTGTGGAAAAACCTTTGTGTAAGGTGCTTTCTGTAAAATAAAAGGGCACTCACCATTGCATTTTGGCTTGAGAAAGTTCCTGAAAGTGCACACTGAGGTGACTTGCAAATTCCTGTTTATCTGAAATGCATATAAAGTAATGAAAGAATGCCTGACTTCTGGATCTTAGGTATACGTATGGCTTGCTCTATAATACCAAGACTGAGGGTTTTTAGAGCATGAAGAAAAGCAAAGGTTTAAGGATTAAAAAGCAACATGTATATGAGATTTAAGTACCAGCAGGCTAAGGGAGTCATTTTATAACATCTGACCCATTCATTATGCTTACAAAATGGAAAAAAAAAAAAGTTCAGCTCCTCCAGTTGCAAAGTAGGAACAGGCTGCACCAAATACAGCAGCCGTTATGACCCAGAAAGCAGAGTTCTAGTGTTTTTTCTTTAAAATTTCATGCTGGGCCTCAAACTGTATCTGTGAATAAAAGCATCAGTTTTGAGGGACATTTTTAAGTACAAAGTAAGCAGTGTGGTGGTGGGATTGGATTGTAATCACCGGCCTTTCACATCTGCTTTTAAACATGTATATTTAGTGTTTTGTTCACTTGGATAAATTAAAACTAGCTACTAAAAATACTATTTAAAAAAAGTCTGAATAATTCTCGTCCAAAGAGACAGCTGTTATTGTTTAGGACTAATTAGAAAAATGCTAAGACTTACTTCCACTATGGTGTATCTAATTCTTTGGCACTCTCATCTGACTTGAGAATCACTTGAACTCTAAGATAGCTATATTAATTCTAATAGAAACTTCTTGCCCCAACATGCTTTTATAATACTGTTACTGGGACAACAGACCTGTTGTTTGCCTCCAGCAAAACAAGAAGAGGAGAGCTGCTAATTACCTGATCAAGGAAACTATGCTGACAACATCACCTGGCATAAGAATCACACATTAGAGATCAAAAATTTCATTTGGAAAGATTTGCTTTTATGCCTTGTAGTTAAGAACATCCTAAATTATCAATATTATTAAACAATCTTTGCAAATATTTACTTTTTCAAACAATGTCCTTGTCAACTGGATGAACCCCTGCTGAACCCAGTACAGGCTATCAAAATATTAGGAGGTTAGAACAGCATTCTTTTTTTAGTCATGCTTCATCTTTGCAAGCATCACATTTTTCTCAGGAAAAGAATCTTCTTGTCTTTCATCACACTCTAAGGTTCTCGGTTTCTCATACCCAAGATTATAAATAATCTTTGTAATATCTCAGCAGTCAAATACCCCTAAAGCTTTTTGGGAAGTGTTTGTCCATTACTAAGTCTGTATATGTTCTCTTACATTCTTACACTGGACAGACATAGATGTTTTTATCCTTTTTCCTCTTAGGACTGTAATTGACTGTCTTCTAAATAAAGGTCACTATGAAGAATTCACCTCTAAGAGCCATTGAGGGAAAAGGAGGATATGTGGAATGTACAAGCTGTTTGTATGTATTTCTTTCTAAACGCAGAAGATTAAATCATGGAGAAAAATCACGACGGCACACACACACACACACAAAAAAAAGACTCAAATTACTGCATATGGGGCAAACTTCTATAAGACTGACTGTATCAATTACTCTTTTGAAAATGTTGATTGTTTCCACTAAACATTCAGTTGATGTAGTGGCAAATGTCTTATCTGGTTTTATTGATTTTTAAATTAAGTGTAACTTGGTGTTTTCAACAGCTCTATTACTATCACCAAAAGCTAAACCAGACAGAAATAAAGACATCTTTCCACATCTTTTAAGGTAAGAGAAGATAATTTCTGAGAAAAAAAAAATAAAAAAGTATATTTTCCTACTTTCCTTTTCCCAGCTTTCCATTCATGCATACCTTGTTCATTTTGCCAATTTAACTACCCTGCTTTTATAGCAAAGAACATAGATCACCAAAACACCATCAGTAAAACTATTACAGTAATCTGAACTTAATATAACACACAAAACCTCTGGTCACAATCAAATTCTGCATTCTGATTCAAATCCACAACATTCAGTCAAGGAATTGAGATCTTTCTAACAGTCTTTTGTTCTAACATAGCAAGAATCCCACTGCTGAAACTGCTCACAGTTACAGACTGCTAGAGCAAATCTGTATTGTTATTTTTATTATTATTATTATTATTATTATTATTGTTGTTGTTGTTGTTGTTGTTGTCGTTGTTGTTGCTATTATTATTAAAGTTTGTCATATTCGCTTCTGCAAATCCTTAAAAGCAGAGGCTATGAATATTGTGGAGTCATGGTACTCTTGTTCCAGTCTTGCTTTCATCTCAACAGATAACACAAGAGTCAGAAGATGGTTCTTGCTATACAGTATATTTAGGGAAGTTGAATAGGAAAGAAGAGCTAGCTCTAAAACTTACTTATTTTTAAAGAGATAGTGGAGCTCATTCAGAAATGCAACTCATCCATCGGTAAGTCTTTCAAATGGCAGAGAAAGAACTGAGTGGCATCTGTACCACTGACTCAGTAGTATATCCTACAGACAGCCATAGCAAAAGTATTATTGTAAAAATTAAATCAAATGCTATTTATACCAAGCCTGTCAACTACCCCAGCACAAAAGAAAGGTAAAATGAAGTGAAACACCAGTCATTTTTTAGACTGAATGATAAACTACATATATTTCTCATTTTTCCCTACAGAAAGCAAAAGCTAGGTCGGATTACCAGCTGAAATTACTGTAAGTACAAAACTTGCAGACCGATAATGAGTATTCACTGTGGAAACAGAAGGATACAAAAAGCAATATTGCACAAATTCTGTTCCACATTCAATAGTATTTAACATGTTCATTAATTATACAAGTAGAACAAAGAGAATGGTTATTGCATTGGCACAGTCTGGAAAACAGGATTAGAAGTGTTCTAGCAGCTAGGGAAGTCTAGCAGAGCTTGAAATCCAGTGAATTTCAGAACTTTCACAGGAATAATCAGCTCCACAAACACAGGGAGGGGAGCTATTACTGACTAGCAGCTCTGTAGAAATCATATAGCTACAATGGACCTCAGATTATGAGTCTGCTGTGCAATGTAGTTACAAAAAAGGTGATTATTGTTCCATGGCATCTAATCAGAAGTACAGTCTGTCCAGCTTTCAGGCCTCAATAGTTAATATTTGAACTTTTCAGTAGCTGGAGGTTAGAAACAGCAGTATAAACTTGAAAGATTGAAAAGACTGTCCAAAATGAGACCTGAGCATTAGTTTAGTTTTGGCACTGTTTAAAAGGTCTAAGTTTCAGGGAGCAAGAGAAATGATTAGAACTGCAGGTAACATTGAGTGAAAGAACTGAGGATCTTAGCTCAGACCAAGAGGAATCTTCAGACACCTACAAGGTTACTACAAAGGAAAGGGGATTTTGCAATAGGTTTTGTTGTTTTTTTACATTATCCATTTTGCCAAGACAATGATTTGAGAAAATATGTAAAAGAACAAAAGCACACGAACCTTCTTACTACATCAATTAAGAAAATGTTTAATTAAACCTTAAATCTTAAACTCAGAGAATGAGATTAAGTGTTGTTTTTTTTATGTTAAGTATTAAAATTTTTAGTCAAAATTTCTGCAAGGCAGAACAGTTCTCTGGATACTGAAAACAAGTTTGGTTATGATACTTTTTTTTTTTTTTCGTCAGTGTTAACAGTAACTTTCACAAACTATAGCACTAACATCTTCAGACTTTAGAGTAGACCCACTATAAGAATATGCCTTTGATATCTTACTGAAATGATAACCAGTGTTCACTTTGTGTCCTTTTTCATTTGTGCATGTTTTAACAAGCAGAAATGAGAGCTGTTACAGTTCAGCAGCAAAATTTCCCAAAGATTCCAGCTGTGGTTTCCTGTATTTGGGGTGGGGGGGTATGGGGGGAAATGTGCTCCAAAAGTCTTATGTGAGCACTAGGAGTTAATGGGCAAATCTCACTTACAACGTCTTTGTAACTCCATTTACTGTATACTAAACAGAGGTAATCCCTCTACCTGACTTCACAGGCAATTCTCATTTGTTTTAATTTCTTAATGCTTTAGAACTATTTAAATGTTCAATATAATTATAATAAATACTTAGAACACAAAAATATTAAGAAGGAAATTAGTCATTTTGTGTTCAGGACAGGATATAAATGGAAAGCAGTAAGACAAAAGACAACATTTAAAGATTAAAAGAAGCCTGGAAAAATCTTACACTTCTATAACACCCTGTTAAAATAAAATTTAAAAAATATATATCTTGGATGTCCCCAAGAAACTAAAGATTGTATTGCAAAACAGATAAAAGAGGTTAATGCACAGCCTTTTTCTGAAGATATTAATTCTGAAGTTTCAATCTTTTAAATGCTCCAGTTTGCAGAGTTGCATTCTATTCTTGGTTTTGTTTTCGATGGAAGAGGGCTACTGTCAATAACGGTGAAACTAAAATAAATACTACAGAGTCTACCAGCTTAATGATTTTAAACCTGTCATGTGTCATCTTGTACATGAAAACTCAACTTCAACACTTCAAAAACACCTAAAAGGAATTTATAGCAAGACTTTGCCAGATTAGGTTTACGCGGGTGTTCTGAAGATTCAGATTTAT
Organism: Cygnus atratus; assembly: GCF_013377495.2. Classification (NCBI taxonomy): domain Eukaryota; kingdom Metazoa; phylum Chordata; class Aves; order Anseriformes; family Anatidae; genus Cygnus; species Cygnus atratus. The sequence continues at coordinate 57,901,863 of NC_066364.1, read as the reverse complement.
ACTTACTTTTGTTTATTTACTGAAATAAGGCATCACGTACAATTTAGTGACTCTGGTAAAAACTGGGACTTGGCATGTTAGACGGGGGGTGGACTTCAATATTTTCAATGGGGATTATTTATATAAAAAGAAATATTCATCTGCATACAAAAATTCATCTATCACTTGGCAATTATCTAGTAACCCTGAACTAAGCAAAAAATATTAAATTTAAAACACCCCAGTGGATTATGGTCTGTTTGTTCCATAACTCACTATATTCAGCATCCTAATGATGAATTTTCCAGTGCCTCACAGTGAATTTCAGTGAATGTTTCATCAATTAAAAATACAGTCATTTAACGTTATTTTTATTCTTGAATATAAGCCAATGTCTGTTAATAATTTGCAGACAACTAGCTACATTGAAAACATACATGGATTAAACTGGGAAGTATTATGAGTCTACTGAGCTGTGGAAGTGACATGAATTGGCTGTTTTACTAATGTTTTGAGCAGATATTATATTGTCATTGTCATCATCATTTGATTTACTTGATATGTTCTACCAGCAGATTAAAAGACTTCTATTGGTATCTCCTTGAAAATCCTATCCAGTTGACAGAGTGAACATCAAATACTCAAGATTAAGCAGTTTTAGCCTTTAATATCCAGTGAATCATAGCCTTGGACAGCCTTGAACAAATGACAAAGTATGATCTTCTAAACTGATAAGTAATTTACCTTCCCTTGCAAACTATAACTATCTCATCTAAAGACAATAATTTCATAATTCATTTGGATTCTGCAATATTCAATACTTAACATTTTGAGACTTTGGATAGAGAAACTGGATATATTTGTATATTCTAGGCATCTCGCTATCTGAACCTTCACTAAAATATATTCAATAAAAGGTATTTTAATGTAACCATTCTAACATAAGAATACTTTTTACGAGTTCAGATAAAAGGCCAAGGAGAAAGTTTTGTCTCTTTTAACACAGGATTTCTCCAGGCTCCTAAAATATAATTAGCAGATTACCAACATATTGGTAAGGGGTGAAAGCTTGGCTTCACTTCAGCGGAAGTCAGACTTACATGAATGGGGAAACATTGTTTGTGCAAAGCGTGTCACGTCATTTGGGGCAACTTCCTATCTGCCCTATATTCCTTGTACTGTGCAATCAAGCTTAAACCAGAACTCTTCTTCCCCATTCTTTCCATATAATAGATTTTTGGAAAATTCCTGCTTTTCAGTTCCAAGTCTAGTCTGAGAGGATCAGCAGCTATTCTCTCAATATGATGCTCTACACTTTTGTAATGTTTCCCAAATTTCACATTGCAACTAACAAGGCAATTCCATGCATATATAAAATAGTAATTTTGTTCTTTATGGCATTTATGCATTGTGTTTGGATTTCAACAATCACTGAGAAAGAGATGATTTCTGTAACATTACTTGATGCATATATGATTATTGTTCCTTTAGTTGTGACTTACAAAATATGCTAACATTTTGGCTTACAAAAAACAACTTAAGAAGTCTGAGCCAGACAGGGAAGTGAGTTTAAATAGTGATTATGTGAATGACACTTCCACCTTTTACATGTGAAACAACCAACAGCCAAATTATGCAATCAATCAAAAACTAATTAAACAATCCACTTCTGCATCAATTAGCTAGCAAGAGTGAGATTAAAGGAGCGAGAAAAATCCATGTATAGTTTCAACAATATCCGTATAACCACAGTAAACAACTGAGGAAAAGAAGTTGGGAAGATACAAGTACTCTGAGCCATAACCAAAAGAAGGGACAGTTTTCCAGGGAACATTTGGGAGTAAAGGCAGTGCCAGTTCATTCTCACAGTAAATGCGTACTCACACTCCAAAGCCATAAATAGTTTCGGAAGTATTTTAATTAAGTAGCATATCTCTCACTTGAACTTGGACAAATAGTCCAAAAAATCAAAGGGGATAAATGAAGAAGCCACACTGAAAAATACTGCAGTTTCTCTAGAGGTTAAAAAAATACTTAAGAACATAGAAAAACCATAGAAATATCTCTATGTCTAGTATAGTGCACCAAGCATTTTATAGAAAACCCTCCTGTAACTATCTGCCTTGCTGAACATAAACAAAGGAATTCAGGAAAAAAAATATATATATATATAATTGTCTTACAGCAAAAATAAAAACACACAACATGCTATTGTTAAAGAATACGTATCCCACTGAGTCAGTCTAACTCAAGTTTCTATTTGCATAAATACACTTGCTTTTCACCAGCAATTTTCCTGTGTATCAGAGAAAGAACAGAGATGTCAGAATAATAAATAATTCATTTTAAAATGCTAAACAGCTGAATGACAGATTCACCATCTTTCAGTGGCAATACGAATAACTAGTATTTGTTTAAAAACTCTAAGTTTGAGTCAATTCAACTTAGACTCCTGCTTACAAGAACTTCTTTTGTCACAATAGGATTATTTTGCAACAGGACAAGCAGCAGGTCAAATCCCATAGAAACATACTCATAACAGATCTCTACAGCAGAGAGACCAGCTTAATTCAGCTTCCTTAGGCCCCTATTATTCACCAATCATGATCATCACTCTTACTGGAATTTTATGTTGTAAAAATTTCATGGGAAGCAAATACGACTCATTTTAAATTATTTTGACAGCTTATTTGGGGAAAAAAATAAAGCATCAGAGACTTTCAAAAGCATTAAGGTTTCTCTAAAGATAGCACTTTCAAATCTTAACATGCTTGACTGAGAAAAAACAAATCCTAAATTCATATAATAATTTCATGAACCAAAACTGGCTGAAATTTTTATGATTTGAAATTTATTCAATTCTGTTTTTTTCTTAAGAAATTTGAAAAAAAAAAAAAAAAGGTAGAATTGTTCATTCCTTCCAAATTCTGTTCCAACAATACTATTACAAGATTTTCTTTAAAATGTTTTCACAAAAAAAAAAAAAAGGAATGGACATTGTGATATTTTTCATAAGTAAATCAAGATAATCTATATAATCTATATAATACAGAGTAAAAAAACACTTAAGATGAGTCTCATAAAGAAAGAATGAGAAAGAATTGTTTACTACAAAAAAAAATGCAAACAAGCTCAGAATTATGTCTTGGTTCTCTTCTCAGAACTAATCTATTTTGCCTTAATTTCTGTAGTCAACGTTAAAACTGACAGAGTAATGCAAAGAGTCCTATACTTTGAGGCACAGAGAAGCTGTTTTCATCTGGAGTGGTCACATGCAGCACCTACTCTACAGATCTTCACAAGAAGATGCCTGTATCACATTAGCTAGGCTAGGAAGATGTTTCCAAGAAAGATCAATAACAAGTTGTATTCCTCAGGGGTACGTTCTGGGACCAGTGCCGTTTAACATCTTTGTTGGTGACATGGACAGTGGGATCAAGTGCACCCTCAGCTAGTTTGCTGATGACACCAAGCTGTGTGGTGCAGTCGACATGCTGGAGGGAAGGGATGCCATCTAGAGGGGCCTGGACAGACTTAAGAAGTGGGTCTGTGCGAACCTCATGAGGTTCAGCAAGGCCAAGTGCAAGGCCCTGCACCTGGGTCGGGGCAATCCCAAGCACAAACACAGGCTGGGTTGAGAATGGATTGAAAGCCACTCTGAGGACTCCAGCGTTCTGGTAGATGAAAAGCTTGACATGAGCCAGCAATATTAGCTTGCACCCAGCAGGCCAACTGCATTCAGGAACGCATTAACAGAGCAAGGCCTGCAGGCTTAGGGAGGTGATTCTTCCCTCTGCTCTTCTCTTGTGAGACCCCACCTGGAGTATTGCATTCAGCTCTGGGGCCCCCAGCACAAGGAGGACATGAAAGAAATAGAACAAGTCCAGAGGAAGACCACGAAGATGACCAGAGGGCTGGAACAACTCTCCTATGAAGACAAGCTGAGGGAGCTGGGGTTGGTCAGCTTGGAGAGGAGAAGGTTCTGGGGAGACCTTATAGAGAGAGGCCTTCCACTACCTAAACGGGGCCTACAGGAAAGCTGGGGAGGGACTCTTTGTCAGGAAGTGTAGTGACAGGATAAGGAGTAATGGCTTTAAACTGAAAGAGGGGAGATTTAGATTAGATTTTATGAGGAAATTCTTCACTCAGAGGGTGGTGAGGTACTGGAACAGCTAGCCCAGAGAAGTTGTGGATGCCCCATCCCTGGAAGTGTTCAAGGCCAGGCTGGATGGGGCTTTGAGCAACTTGGTCTAGTGGAAGGTGTCCCTGCCCACGGCAGTGAGTTTGGAACTAGATGATAGAAACCAAACCATTCTACAATTCTGTGAGGAAAAAATAAAAAATAAAAAAAATGAAAGTCATCAATTATTCACACAATTTTGGTCACAAACCTTTTGAATATGTGATCAATAGAGTTAAGACTATTGTTTTCATTAAAAATGTTCTAATACCAGTGTAGTAGCAGCTGCTTATTCCTTATTTGATTTTTCTTTCAAGTACTGCCAAATAACTGTTGCTCTTGTTGCTACCAATTTGCATTATGGACAATAGGCTACACACAACACTTAAATTCTTTGCCAAAGGACAACATCTCAAAAATTCAGTTTTCTGAATGGGTATGTGTGATGTTTATGTATGTATGATTTATACCATTTATTCATGAATCTCAAGTGAAATTAGGCTAGCATGCAATCTATATTGTGCTGTAAAACTCCCTCTAATTTTGTTTATTTTGATAGTTGCTTAACCAATGTTTATGACACCTATAATATTTACTAGCAGCAATTTCAGGTTTCCTTGCAGATATGTTATAATAATCATAAACAGCCTCAGGACAAGAAACGATCCTGTGGCCCTAAATAGTTACAACCCCATTACCTGATTTTTCTGTTTACAATTTCTCTGGGATATCAGTTATTAAATCTGGGGTGCATTGGTCTTTGCAGAATACTAATTTTAATGAGGTTAAAGTGATCAAAGTAAATTAATAATTTAGAGAACAAAATATGTCAACTTTGCTGAAATGCATAACCTAACAAAGTATATTAAAGTTGTTTCATGAGACTATTTCTCAGTATTAGATTTCTTGTTAGTTAATTTCTTGTTAACTAATTCCAAAAGTATCATGCACTTTGATTGCCTCCAGTTATCAGTCCTCTGTAGGATTTTTCTTTGCATTAGGGTAATTCTAATCAGCCTACCACTGTCTGCAACCTCTTACTTCCACTTTTAAATGCTGGTGTCCTTTTTCAGACTTTAAAGTTTTTCTAGTAGAGTGATGTTCTTAAAAAGGCTTCATTGATTCCTATCCTTAAATAATAAAAAATCCCCACCATTACAAGGATTCTGTAGTTTTTCTATATGAAATAATTATTATTGTCTTTATTCACAATCCCAACATATCGTTTTTCCTCTGCAGAGTATTTATCTTTCAGATATCTAACTCATAAATTCGTACTAGATATCTTCTTCATTTTATTTACTGTATTTTTTTTAATATATATATATATTGCCATTTTCATTTCTCTTAACTATACTTTAAAAAAACATTATCAGTATCTTTTCTGTTTGGATCTTTTTCAGGTATCTAATAAGTTTTCTTGTTTGTTTGTTTTCCATTTAATACCCAATCATTCACACTGCATTGATTTGTTCAACATTTTCTTCCCATACCCATTCACAAGGGTAAATTCTGAATGCATGAAAATTATTTATTTCACACTTGTGACACTGATATTGGGAAATGTGGTGTTGTTTGTGTGCGTTTGTTTGTTTGTTTTCTATTAGAAATATTTATTGTGTAATACACATTTGTAAAGCAATGCTACACAGAATAAGCAAAAGTCTAGCTTATTTCAGATTCTAAGACAATGAGGACATGATTCTGGCATCAGTAGTTTGAATGCAATGAGAGATGATTTCATGACACGATGGGTTTGGAAGATTTTTTTAGATTGGATTCTGAATCTATGAAAAAATAAATACATAATAGGAGAATGTAAGCATGAGGTAATAAGGTATTTTACAAGGGGGAAACTGAGAAGGGACAACATTAGGGCAGAGACAAATATTTAAAGTCTCATCTGTTGAATGTTTGCCCCTCATTTATCTCAGTCTCTTTATCTTTCCCCCTACTTTAAATATTGGGTGGAAGCATTACTATACATTCTTAAACAAAACCAAAAGTAACCCCAAAACAATGTAATACTCTGAAGTGGTCCTATAATACAACTTCTGTATTGTAAATCATAGAATCATAGAATCGAATCATAGAATCATAGAATCATAGAATGGCCTGGGTTGGAAGAGACCTCAAAGATTATCTAGTTCCAACTCCCCTGCCATAGGCAGAGATGCCACCCACTAGATCAGGCTGCTCAGGGCCTCATCTAACCTGGTCTTGAACACCTCCAGGGATGGGGCATCCACAACCTCTCTGGGCAACCTGTTCCAGTGCCTCACCAAACTCTGAGTGAAAAATTTCCTTCTAACCTCTAAAGGCACACAGCTCTTTCTGAATGAAGCTAATACTTGGACTCAATTAGCCATAAAAGGCATCCCTAACCACTTCATGCTGAATATCTTATGCTGCCACTTCCAAGTTTACCAGCAAAATGTGGTCACTGAGTAGCAGCTGCAAGAGTGTAACTGTGACAATGGAAATTAAGAATAAGTAGATTTCTATCCTTAAAATGAAATCAGTAAAAAAAAAAAAGAGTATATTAAAATGCTGCCCACTCATTTATCATCCATTTTCAATGTGATATTTCTCATTAGCCAATAAAAAAGTCACATTTGAGAATGACCAGCCAGAGAAGCATTGACCTGCCCCATGTTTAGATTATGTATTTTAGACAGGTCCAAAATTGTAGTTACTACTACTTTTTAGCAGAACAGTCTGGAATTATGTTGATCCTTCCCTCTCAAATCACAGTGTGGCTTTACTCAACTGAAAATCACAGTGTGGCTTTATCCAGTTGAATGAACTACTTTGTAACTAGTTACCACAGAGTTACTACTTTGAACATCACTGCATTTCTGAAGACCTTACCTGTATTGTCAGCTATCTGAACCCAATAGAGTAGTATCTGCCTGAACTGAAACCAATCTTCTCCATATTTACCCCCAACTTCTACTGCAGAGAGGGAAAACTGTTTTAACTGTTTAGGTATAAAGTTACCTGAAACATTTAAGGTAAACAAGATTTTTTTTTTGGTGGTGGTGTTTTTGTGTGTGTGTATCGTTGTTTTTAAATACGGCAGTATCTGGTAGGAGAGTTTCTGTGAAGTATAAAGGCAAGAAAAAAATCCTAAAAAGTACAGGAAATAGAAAAAGCTATTGCATGTACATTGTCAGATATACCATAGTGACAACATCAAAATATTTGAACATGAGAAGACAACTCACATTCTCTTTAACTCTTTAGAATTAATGATACCCCCAGTAAAAACTAGTTTTGTTTGTTTGTTTGTTTTGTTTTTTTAATCAACTACTGCTCAGTATGTAGGGTCTTCTGTAACTTAAGATTTTCCCTTACATCTTGTTCTAAGAATCAGATTGAATCCACCATATTAAAACTTGATAATGATAGGCTCAATGATACAATCTCTTTTCACAATGCTTGAAATTCTTCACAGCAACAGTCACTCTAAAAAACACAGAAGTGTTTTCAATGTGATTAAAAAGTTGCAAAAATATGGCTGATATTCAGTCCTCCAAAATGGATTGTTTTTATTACAGGTGTTCTCAGGAGCATCCCAGTGACAGGAAAGCACAGAATCAGCTGTTTGGGCAGAAACCTGGTAGTATGTGCAGTTTGCAAATGTATTTATAAATATATCAATAAAAAAACACATCCCTCTCCCCTCCCCAAAAAAAATGTCAAACATCAAAACTGCCAATCTTAACAGAATCGCTTCCAAACACAATACCCACCCCATACCCACCCCAGACGAAAAAGAACAGTACTTATTTGAAAGGTTCCAAGAATCATATCTGTGATGTCTACATCTTGGTTTTCATGACACAACACTTTACCTAAGCATTATTAGCCAGGATTAGCCTGTGCACATTGTGGTTCTCACTTGTTTGTCTTAAGTTTTGAAGGTTGATTTCTATTTCTATAGTTACATTCATAGTTCTGTAGTATTATTATAAAGAGATTTAACATTACAACAGTTTGATTCATACAGAAAAAAGACAGTAGGGTCAACTAGTGCATCTTCAGATACAAGTTCCAGACTGCCCTTTACACTTTGATCAAATGTCTAGCTATCCAGATCTTCTATGTGTAAAGCTACACACTGTGCAGAGCTGCAAGGAAGCAATGAAGCAGTACTTCCAATGACTGTTCCTAATCTACTGCCTTTTATAAGGCAGCAGTGTGAAAATATTGAAGGCAGGACCAGTAACAGACATATGTTCACAAGAAAGATAAACAGAGGAGAATATACTGCACCTTTCTGAATTCTCTGAGTCAGAGAATACCCTAGGATCCCACAGCACAACTAGGATGCATATGACGCATTACTATCAGCGTAAAATCCTACTGACACCTTGTATACAATACTTGTATAGCTATAAGCTATTTTGCCTATCTGAGAATTCGTGACCCTTGGCTAAAGGCCAGTTAATGGGCCATCAGGGTGGAAAGAGTCAACACTACCCTCATGAAGAAAAAGCAAAGATCCAATATTAAATTTTCCTCTGTATTTAACAGAAATTCACTGTCATCGCCAGAGTTTGGTGTCTGACATGTCTGGCTTTTGCAAAACTTAAACATATCTAATGCAATTAACCCAGTGCAAAACAAAAATCTAAATAAACCGTCACCAACTTAATTGCCAAAATAGAAAATCTTCAAGAAAACATAATGTAGCTATGCAATCTGGTAAGAAATGTAAATATTGTATTTGTTGAGATAGTTTTCCATACATCAAGTTCATTTTTAAGATTTTGTTCTTTTTATTTTCTTGCGGAACTGGATTGAGCAGAACATCTTTGCAGCGAGGTCAGTACTGCTGACTCTTACCAGAGGCATTATTTATCCTCAAAGCCCCTAAGTTGTTTTCTTCCCTTGGACAGAAAGAATTACCACATAGTTTACAATTTTTTTTCAAATGATATGCAATACACAAGAACCCCAAAGTGTAATTTAAGCATGCACAATCACAAACTAATTTTCATGTCTTCATGTCTACGCTTAACTGTGTATTACATTAAGTGCTGATATTACTTTAATATTCACTGATGCCTTTATTTTCTAACAGCGAAAATGACAGCCATTCTTCACAGTGACAATGAGGAAAAAGTGTCATTCCAAAGCACAGGTTTTATTTTCAAATTAAGCCTCTGATGTCTTCTATGCTTATTACTGACAATATGCCACTGCTTCAAATATGTTTCTTCTTTACTGTATTTTCTTTATTTTTGAGTAATTAGAATATATTACTATACTGGTCAGTCGACAAGTTTTTAAACTCAGAGAGAGCATGAAAAGTAAGGCTTTATGCATAAAATTTCCCTACAAAGAAAGAAAGCCTGAAAGAATGCCATAGTTCACATAACAGCCCACTCAAAGTAACTTTGTAAATATAAAAAAAGGTAGAAAACATAAGGAAAATTAGCATGAATAAGAAAGCTTTTCAACTTCTGAGTTGCCTTCTTAGGGCTTCCACACTTCTATCCAACTATAAACAATAAGAAGTACATACAATCTGACTGCCCATCAAGAATTTGAAGTGGGGTAAATAAAAGAAGTCTGCTTTACAAAAATTATTTTTAAATGAGTTATGTTGCAAAAATAATTTAGTTTAATTTAATAATTTAAAGCCTTAAGGTACACAACCACATGCTAGGCCAATCTTGAGCAAAAGGCTTCCAGTTTATAAATAAATTATTCTATTTATAAATCAAGTGAATTGATTTCATTAGCAATCAATGCTCGTGTGCTTATTCAGGCTTGTAGATGTATTTTCACTGCATTATTAGACAGGGTAAGAAGAACTTGAACTTCAGCCGATAACTTGCAAGCAGATGACTTGCTCAAGTTTAAAGCACACCTCTTAATTCAAACTACAGATTTTTGTGGGTAGATGTGAATTGGTTCAGAGCAATATTAACTTTGTACTTCAAGGTAGTGATGCCACAAGGAAAACTCTGTTTCCATTTTATAAACAGGAAAAAAATCCTTCCCTCCTTGGCATGCCTAGTGGAAGAATAAATGTGCTAAACAACACAGTACATCCAGTCTTAAGCATTGCCTCGAAAGATTTCTAAGTGACTGAAAACATTCTCATTTAGGCTTTTGAAGTCCCCTGTGTAAAGGTAGAATCACAATTCCTATGTCTACACAGCAATTGGGAAAGAACCCTAGAACTGTGAGTTAAGTTGCATGTGTATGCCTATGTGTATGTGCACACATGCACATTTATTTATATACATGTTTATGTATCCTCAAGACTTGTCTGCATTGCTATCATCCTCGCTGCGGCTAGACAGCAGCTGCTCAGCATCTGTTCCACCTCTCCGAACACATTCAGTCGCTCCTGCGTTACAGCAGCTCCCCACCAGGAATTTTTTTTTTTTTAAACTCGCAATGAAAATACGCTCCAGATCCCCCAAGATCTTTATATCTTAACAAGATTAGAAGATTTGTCAGAACGTTTTTGTTGTTGTTGTTGTTGTCGTTTTTTAATGTTGACCCATTTGTTGAAACTCATTACAAAAATAGAAAATAAGTAACTCACATGATATATACACACAGAGGCAAGTGAAAATTCACTATCTTGCTCTATTGTAAAAATTTATTTTATGCTACTTAATGGCTAAGTAACCACACATTTAGTGATTCTGAGGAGTCATTAACTGAATGGATTGAATTTGATTGAATAATATTATTCAAAATTAAATTCAGTAAGGTATGGCAGTAAAAGTTGGCCTGTGGAGTTGTGTAACAAAAAAAGACAGTTTCAACTCATCTGATGCTGTACAAGGCATAGGATAACATAAGCTCATTTAACATTTCGTAACATTCAGTCAAACAGGCTAAATACTGAGTAACAATAAGAATTTATGTCTTCAGCTTAGCAGTCAGATGATGATTAGGTCGTGACAACAGGGGAACTTAAGGGAACCTGTTTCTCGAGCTCATCTTCTTTAGATAACTGGAGGGATTTTTGGTTTCTATCTCAGCAGACCAAAACCTTTTATAAGGGGCATTTTAAGGGTTTGGTTTTTTTGAGAGAAGCAAAGTAACACTTAGAGAAATGAAAAAAAAAAAAAAAAAAAGTCATTATTAAATATTCACTGAAGACATTTGGTATCAAATAGGCTTTCCTGTCTCCAAGGTTTATTGACAACAAACAGCACATAAACCAGAAGAGAAAAACCTTTTTAGAACAAAATGAATGTTGTTATTTTTTTAAGTAAATTATATGATCAAAGCAAATTATGGCGGTAGGGATTTGCTGTCTCCCATCATGCCTCAAGCCTATTGAGGGATTTTAGACTACTCTAACAGAAGAAACATCTTTTATACAACAGGTGTGTATGGGGCAAAAGCTTATGAGCTTCGAGCTACTTCAACACTTTGCTCTTGTTGTTTTCTTCTTTCTGCTACCTGATCTCCTTTTAATATGATTTTAGGAATGCAGGAATTGCTTTATTGCATCAAACTCATGTTTCATGTAATACAGGAGGTTTAACACAATGATCACTAGGTATTCCAGAAAGACGCAGGAAAACTCCACACTAAATCAATGAGGAATAGTTCTCCCGACTCCTATTTCAATATTAATGTTTTGTAGTCAAAGATGTATTGAAATCCTTCATTATTAAAGTTTCTGTCTCCTTTCAATACTCCTTTTCTTATCACTGTTCTCTGTCTCCAAATACTTGTTCAAATTATCTCCAAATTTTGGGATGGCTTCAATATGCGCATCTATGAGTTTCAATTTTTTTTCCATGATTCTTTATATTCCAGGATTTTTTTCCGTATTGCAAGTCATTTTAGAAAAATATTAATCTATCTAGAATCTCCAAAAAAATAAATCATAGTCCTACCAATAGAAGAAGTCCACAGAGATTATCCTATTTCCCTACAGCATTTTTTGGCTTGTTAAATTTACATCACATAATAACTGCCTACTTGCACAGATACCATCTGAGTTAGTGATTATCAGTCCTGTGCTTTCAAAACTTCTTACAAATATGATGTTATTTAAGACTTAAGAAGGCCCTTTTTTAACACCTACAACTATGCCTGCTAACAAAGAGAAATCTAGGGTATGTTAGAATTCTCAGTTGTACAATACACTTGATGGCTATTAGGGCTGCACATACTTCAGTCTTCGTTCCTACTGTATAAGCCTATAATACCCAATTATAGAAGCAGGGTTGTGTAAAAGGCCTTTCAGCTCCACCCTAAAGCTTTTAGTTCACAAATAGGAGCTTGGATGTACCTACCGCCATCCCACTACACAAGAATTTTGGCCTCACGGCAAACAGTAACAGAGTACTGCAGAACATAACTCAGATTCTGCTTCTGAACCTGGATTTTACTGCTTTTTTCCTTTTCAGTTCTTATGGGTTATAGGAAAATTACTCACTTAACACTTCAGCTTTTGACTATCCTAAAGGAAACCACATGTAGAACATTATTTCCATTTTACAAATGCTGACAAATGAAAGCAAAATGACTTATTTGAAGAGCAACACAAAGTCAAAGACAAGACAAGGAAGAAAGTCCTATTTCCTAAATGTCTGTGCAAGGTATTAACCACTGTCCCACATGTAAGTGCATGGTGATAAGGTGCTTTGTACCCTTTCTCCCAATGTATTTATTTTTTTTTGATGTCTTTCACCTTCCTGAACTTTCAACTTCCTGAACCAGACAATGGAAGAGATTTCACTCACGCTAATACATTAGGATGAAGTAAGGGTAAAAGCTAATCAAAATACTGACACAGAGATATTTGTCATGCTCAATTCATTTAATCTGAAAACTGTACTGGTATACTCGAAAGCTTGAATTAAGTTCAGCAACATTTCTATTACTTGTGTCTTATTCCAAAATGTAAGTTTTCATTACAAATTGGAAGCCAACCAAAAATAAGTTTGTTGACTCAAAAAATACTGAGAATACATTCCTTTTGGTACTTCAGTCTCTTTGTCAGCTCTGAACCTGAACATCACAGTACATATTTTAACAACAAACATTAAAGTTTCTATACATTCCTATTAGGTAGTTAAAAATAACCACATCCTTTCTAGTCATTTATGAATATATAAAAGCAATTAGAATTTAGATATGAAGAGCCTTTAAACACAGATTTGATTCTTTTCAGTACACATAAAATATAGTAAATAAGAGGCAAATGTCATATGCACTGTCAAAAATCCAAGGATCAAAATGAAATGTCCATCATAGGAACTATGCATATGTTAACAGTAAGTGACCAGGATCTTTGAAATGCACATTAAAACCTGTAAAGTTTACATTAGTCTGGATCACACTAAGCAATTGTGTGAAAAAGAGTGTTTTAACAAAGCTGGAAAGAAATACAAATTATTTGTTAAATTTGGACAAATTCAAGATAATTTTTGTCAGTATAATCTTCCTTGATATATCTAGGCAGAATTCAGCCAATATTGGTTCTACTTTCTCTTTTCAATACACTGATCTTAAATAATACTTTTTTTTCTCTTACCCAAATAACTGGATGGATTCTGATAATAAGATTTTCATTTATGCATTTTCTCCTGCTTGGAAATTGATTCCTGCTTTTCAGTTGCAGACCAACAATAATATAAGTTATAATAATATTTAGTAAATACTAAAGGCATATGGTAGTAGGCAAATCTTTCCAACTTGCTTGCAGTACTTGAGCAACTAGCTTTCTATGCTTCATCAGTTGCAGAAATATCTGACATCTTTGCCAACAGTTTGTCAACATTCTTGTAATTGCCACTACTGTTGAGTACTTTCACAAGAATTAGATGTTTGATGATCTAAGATTTATTTTACATTCTCTGTTTGTTTTGCAATATAGTTACATATATATAACTATATATATATAGGCTGTGTTATACAGAAGATACGGAATACCTTCATGGTCTGTATAGGATTCATGGTCTGTATAGGATGTGCTCTAACAAGAGATTTCATTTGACAGTTGAGCTGTGAGCTCTTGACAAATGCACAGGACCAGCACAACAGCAGCAACTCACATTGAAAAATGTTGGTATGGTTTTGGTGGCCGCCTTTTATATTCTGCAGTCCAATTCTGCAGTTCCAATGGAATGGAAACCCAAGGGTTTTTTCTTTCCTGAAAAGTGCTATGCTTATCAAGCATAACAGGATGAACAGGATGGGAAAATTCTGTAGCCTCTCTGCAAAAGCACATGAAGTGCTATTGGATGCAATGGTGGAATGCAAACCAAAGAGTAGTCCAAAGAGAGTCTTAACATCCTGTGGCAGGCCTTAAGGACAGTTAAGTGACCATCCCTATGTCTTTCATTAAAGAATAAGTAAATGAAATATATTACGTATAAGAAATATATAATGGTAATTAATGTATATGAAATATATAATGTATAAAAAAATACAGTATGGGAAGCAAGAAGATATGAGAATATGATGATATTGTTTTGTAATCTTCCATCTCTTTCCTTAAATATTTCATCACCTAAATAATAATGATTTTTTTACAAAACTTTTCTAAACACCAGCAGACCATTCAGTAATTGCACAAAGCAAAGCAATTAACATGTTAGGACACTTAAAACTAGAAGGTTCTTTCACAACAAGGGTGCTGACTATGATAAGCAAATGCCATGAACAAATCATTTGAAATGAATGTGAAATGCTTCATTTGTGCCTATAAATTTTACTGGATAAGCAGAACCACAGTTCGTAATATCTCATTTACACAGCTATGGCACAGTCCTACATATATATTCAATAATTCATAGCAGCTTCTGTGGAGTTGGTGAACACAGAATAAAAAACGCGTCCTAAAATGAATAATACTTCATGCTTCTTGCATATGTATGCTAGTAATGTTGAGTCAAGGTGAAGTCAGGTGATGAGGAAAATGGAGAGACGAGGTCCTTTAGTAAAACATTCAATTTGTTTGGTGCAATTTTAATCCTTCCACTTGCAAATTTAAGCACAATAGCATGTTACATCATCTACAAGACATGTGACAAACTGCAATTACAGTAACAGAAAAGATCTGTCCGACCCACCTTGTAGAACACTAGACAACTGTTAGAAACCTTCTCCCTCCAACAGCAAATACACTACCGTACTTAAAAAGAAGTGACATCATGAAGTTCTTGTAGAAATATATGGAAAAGTTGTATTACTCATAACAGTTAAAATTAAGAAACTACATACATCATATTTTCATCTAAAAGGTATGAAATTATAGATCAGATGGTAGATAGATGGTTACATGGGGTATCAGCTGTGATACATTGACCAGGACCTCAAAATAAGCATATACTTCTTCACAGGTTTCAGAAGAGAGCAGAGGTGGCCAAATGCACAGCCAGCTTTGGGAGAAAAACAAAGGTAGTATCATGTCCTTGAGCAACCTGGTAACTTGAATGGAACTGTGTTTCCGAGTAGCTGTACCTCCTGTACCCTTACTCCAAAGGCACAATCTAACACTGAACATGTGCACGCTGCGGCTTTGAGAATGTCAGCAGTATTGAACTTCATACATGAACATGTGAAGTATAATGTATGTATTAAGTAAAACATATCATAGCAAGACAACAACATTAGAAAATAAAGATATTGTTCCAAAGTTAGTAGTATGTACTGCTAGGCAATGGGACTTTAAGAAGTAAAGCAGGCTCAAGTCACAAATCTCAAAATTAGAAATCTGGTTAAAGCCATTCAAGATAAAGACTAAAATATATACTTATTTTTAGACCAGAGCAGAAAAGCTAAGAACTGATCTATCGGTGAAAACTGTGCGCTGCTCAAATATCTTGAAAGCAAATAGTAATTGTCTTCTGCAGGTATAGAACATTGTTTTATTGAGACATCATGAGGACAGTGTGCAGTGCCAGCAAGAAGTGGAGATTTTGCTTCTACATAGTAAGAGTATATGCCAGTAGAATTATAGAAACATAGAATATCCCGAATTGGAAGGGACTCATAAGGATCATCAAGTCCAACTCCTAGCACCACACAGGTCTATCCACTAGGAGCATGACAGAGCAAACCACAGGCCCAAATGGCAGAAACAGAATGTTAAATGTCTGTGAACATGCCTGTGTAAAGGTTGTCTGAATCCTTCCATTCATCCTGACCATACTCCTCAGAAAACAACTACTTTTCAGCTCTGTCTGTGCCCATCATCTTCTTCCACTCAAATAAAGCCACTCAAATCAGCACTCAAATAAAGCCAACTCCTGTTTCTGTAGGAGTTCACAAAATTTTAAACACAATCACTATTACATATTCATTTATTCAGTAAAGAGTACAGCGAGTAGGGCCACACAGCATTTGTGTTTCTGTTTCTCTCATGACTGAAGGGTAGGACACCTTCTGCTGACTCCATTTTCTTTCCAACAAACACAAAATAGGTCAGAATTTATTTTCTCACGTAGATAAAAAGATTCTAGGATACCACCAAAGATACACATCCTGATAAAAAAGCTCCTCCATCTTAATTTTATTAAATGATTGTGTGAAGCATGAATGGGATTTAGGTAGTCAAAGAATTACTGTTTTGATACTGCAAAGCAGCGAAATGGCACCTTGACAGAGGTAGGAAAGCTCCCAGTTGCTTGTCAAAGCAACCAGCATTCCAAATTGCACTGTAAATAGAACTGAAAAATGTATGACATTTGAAACATACCTGATTGGGCTAGTTACCTTGGTGCTAGGTATTGATTGAGCAACATAGCCTCAATGCACTTTGTAGCCAGACAGGTACAGAATCAAAGCTCTTGGATTTCAGCCTTTAACTGCCAGTTCTTTTTTTTTTTTTTTTTTCCCACTACCTCTACATGCTATATAATACTGGCAAGCAATTGACAGAATATTTAGAATTTAAAATTTAGAATATTCTAATGTCACTACTACTTAATATACACCACTGGTAATTCTCTGACTACTTGACACTAACAAGAATAGCTCAAGAAATAGATTAAGCTTCAACTAATATATTTTCAATCTTAATTTAGTTTCTTTAATACATAAAACATCCCTACTGTCCCTTGAATACAGTGATTAATAGATATATTATGCTCAAGCTATACAGAGTATATAGAGATTATTACATAATTATATAAATATTTATTTCTATGTATATACACACGTAAAAATAATCTGTTTGCATAAAACATTACAGCTTTTAACGCAATATATTGAACACTGAATCCACTGCTAGGAAGACTCCTTGTGTATGCATTATGTTACAAATGAACATGTTTAGTTTAAGCCGGAGCTGCCATATATCAGAACTACAGCCTGGGTATCTTTCATATAGGAGTACCACTGAGCTGACCTGCAGAGAAATACACTTTACCAGCACTTTCACAGCATGTCTGCACTTATCACTACTCAAATATAGGAGGGAAGGAAAGAGTTATCTGTATTATATTTACTTGTTAACTTTGTCAAATGTGGCTTAACTTTATTTTACTTCAGCTATAATGTTCAATATATTATTGACTGTAATTGCAGTCATTCCATATTCCCAGAAAGGCAGTTTAAGTAACGGTACTGGTAGCAGAACATTCTCCCTGACAAAGTCTAGCCTAGACTACTATATGAGTTTTAAAGCATGAGTATTTTTGACTTCATGAATATATGTCTTTGCAGAGGCCACAGACAAACAGGCAGTTATCTTGCTTTTTTAATACCACCAGGAATATTGAGTTGAGTGTCTTATATTTAAAAGAGAGCTTTTCAAAGTACCTTAGACAGAGACAAAATATATGGGACATACAGGATAGTACATATAGCAATAGCACCCAGAGGGAAAATAATTATATATACTTCCTACTTAAATGCCTGGACAGATCTATAGCACGCACTAAAGGTAACTTCTGTCTGTAATATACCTGTTATCATTATTCAAAAGCCTTTAAGAAGATTTCTGAAGTTCATGTTAGTGCAATTTTTACTTCTCCCCCGAAGTACACCCATTTATCTGTTTAAAGATCCTGCCACCCCTATAAGTTGCACTTCCCCAACTTGCAAGTCATTTCTCATGTTTTCCTGAACAGAGTTCTGTACCAAGGGAAGGTGGCTATTAGTAGATCACAAAATGTCACCTCATAAGTAATTGCTGAGGTTCCAAACAAGTTCTACTGTTACAAGGTGCAGATGCAACATTTTTCTGTGTTTTCAAATGAGATAGAGGTATTATTTAGATACCTTCTTTATATCTGAAGGAGGACTCATGCACTCAGAAAGCTCATTCATTTTTCCCTAAGTACACTAGCTGGTCTAACAGATGATCTCATCTATTCTCATAGGCCTTATGTTACTCATCTTAAGTATGAGGGTGATGTACTACAATATCAAAGACTAACTTAGATCAAACTGCACCATGGGGTGGGTGTGGGGGGGTGGGGGGAAATAAAAATTACAGCAATACAAAAAGATTTAAGCAGCATTTCATTTTCACGTTTTCATTTAAGAAAACAAGTTGCAGGGCCGAAATCTACATAGCTCTTTAGAAATTAAAACACAAGCCAAAGGACTAAAGATAAAATTCTCTTGAGTTTGTGATTCCCAGTACAAGTACCACACACAGATACATAGACCATCTTCACCTGTTTTTTCTTACGTGCCAAGCACCAAAACAGCATTAGTGGAGCCGTGCCCAGAGGTTTCCAAGACCATTACTGTTGCACCTAAGTCTGATGCTTTCTTTGCTGCAAAAGAAAACCATACCTGCTTCAAAATTCTAAGTCTAACTAAATTCATATGTTATGTGTATGTTATAAGGATTCCCTCATTCAGGAAAAGACTCCATATCAGGAAATTGGGTCCAGAAAGTCAGTTTCAAGATTTCCCAAATCTTGAAATAACATCTAAACTCTTTGGAGTACAAATAGTAAGTCAAGTGTCCAGAATTGCTCATTGTGCCCACTAGTATCTGGATTTTAAAATAATAATAAAATTTAAAAGAAAAATCACCTCTTTAATTTGGCTTTCACCCAATTAAAAATGATTAAATTCTAATAAAATGTTTTAAAGAAACAAGTATCTGGAGTTTATCCAATATTAATGACATTACTGAAAAATGTTCATTGAAACCTATGTTCATCAGATATGTTTTTGTGTGTTCCACATGCCACAGAGATTTTAAGGAAAGGCTTTACAAATCCTGCCTTCTGCAGTTCTCAAGGCCTTTCCTTAAAACTGCACGCCAAAAAATTTACCATGCTGAAAGGGCATTAAATTGTGCTAGTCCATTGGCCATATGTTCTGAAAAAACCTCCACAGCAGTCATGACCATTGCATGGAGGTCATACGCATTGATGTCTAAGTTACAAGAAAAAATTGAAAATTGCATAATTGCAGTTTTCAAAAGGACAAGCAGACTTTCCAGTAATAGTTGTTTTTCTAGTCTTATGCTATTAAGGCAAAGAATCTTCTGTTGTCTCAGCTCTAGAAAGAAAGTACAAGGAAATCTCAAAGGAAAGCGCATGCATTTTCTTTTGTTTATTGAAGTTCAGTGGCAAGGTAGCCAAATTCCTTTCAAATAAATCTACTCAGATCTGGTGAGGTAGTGAGCATGAACCACACCTATTCTCTGAAGGTAATGGAGACCACAGCTGCTCCTTTCAGAACAAGAATCAGGCTTTGTCATGCTACACAGATGCAATCTTTTTTTTTGTCTTTCTGTACGCAACATTTCCATTTTACAATATAAAATCATGCTTCCAAAAATTCTGATCATATCCTGTGCCCTTGGAGATTTGAGAAAAGAATTGTACCTTTTCCCACTTTTCCCCAGAAGACTTCATGACGTATGCCATAACTTACTCCTTGCTATAAATCACAAAGTCTTTCAGAAGAATCTATGAGATCTAAAATTCCCTCATTTCCTCCTGCCTCAAAATAAAAAAAAAATAAAAAAAAATAATAGAATAGCCACCAAAAGTTGTCTAATGTTCTAGTAGACTCGGTTTATATCCAGGCTGGTTTGTTTAGTAATAATAACAGAAAATCACAATGAATTAAGACATCTCTACCTTGGCACTAGGTACTCTCTTTGCCTTATAAATAAAAAAGCAAAACTCCAAATATGATTCAGATTTCTGGGGCTAATTTATTTTTCAGAAATATAAAAATTAAAGTAGTCAGGAAAAAGTAACAGTCTTCCCATAGCAAAGTTTGAAAATCATCTGCTTCTGACTTCCTGAGTCCCCAGGCACGTGGCTGTCAGTGTTTCAAAGCTGCCATGTTCTCATCCTTTCTTCCCTGATAGTATTTGGAATATTTTACAAATCTGAAATTTTTGTATGTGTATGCAGAACTGTCTGCATAATCTAGATTAAATGAAATTAAATTATTGGAGGATGAAAACTATCATTTGACACTGTTCCACCATGAGGAGAACAAGGTTTTCCTGCTCTTATCTCCCCTTGGGATTAAAAATAAAAGTCAACATCATACCTATTTCCTGAATTCAACCTCCATACATTTCAAAATGAGAACTAGAAATATGCTTCCTCCTCCTTCCATAATAGCAATCTTTAACTAATATCACTGCACAATAACTACAGCTGCAAGCAATATTTTACAGCTGTAATTTCTTTTCATAAACACTGAGCTATACAGCAAATTAAAAACATCTCTATGTGAGTATAGTTGTGTAATAAAGTGGCTAGAGAAGGCATTGTTAGTTGGTTTCTATTCTAAGTTTTGCCACTGAAAACTTTATTTATATCGCTTTTTCATATAAACTTTCATTGTCTACATAAATAGTAGGAAAATATGGGGAAAATATCTCCATCCAGTTGTACTACGATATGGTAATGCTAAAAAAAAAAAAATTAAAAAAAATTGAACTTAAAAAAATATATATATCTTAGTTTCTGAGTTGTTTCAGTTCTGGTTATTTCAGCTTCAGTCTTAGCAATACTACAAGTAATGCTCATTTTCTAAGATTTCATTTACTGTCACCTTTACCATGTGGTACGTGATTTGTAAATTTCTCCACTCTTCCACATCAAATAAGGCTTCAGAAATGTATTGCTCAAACAAACTGAATGGCCTCAGTACAGAAACTTTATCCAGATTTGTCTAAAAAGATTTAAATGCATGGTTTCCGTCTATTAGGACACTGGCCCACATTTCAAACTAGTGGTGAAGGACAGAGAGAGAGAGTAGGTATTTTTATTTTTCTACTGAACCTGTTCTCCTGTGAATTCTTGAATATTCAGTTGGCCCAGAGAGAGCAAAAGGAAGCATGGCTTTTCAGCCATGAAGAGTAACCTAGTCCAGATGTTCAGCATAAGAGGTATATTGTAACTTCAACAACAATATTCTCACTTATATTTCCTTGTCCTTCTATCTACACAGTACAGGTCTCAATTACTAAATACATAATCCTTCTTTCACTTGTATTAATTTTTTCCACTTCACCTGCCTTTTTTTTTTTTCTAACAGTACCAGGGCATCAAATGAGAAAGTGGAATACTTAAATTGGTAGAAGTTAATCTCTCTCTTTAGACAAGAGCAAGTCTCCTTCAGAAGACAAATCAGAGAGTACCTCATACTCCTACTCTGAAATGTTGTATGAAAGAAAGTAACTATATTAACATTTAATAGAAAGAGTATTGTCCTGATCAAACTACAATCATAGCGTTAGCTGGCGTAGATACTTCCCCAACACTTTATGTCTCAATGGCCTGAGTTTCTGTGATAGTTTTGGTTTTTTTTTCCTTTTTTTTTTCCTCTCCTGGTTATGCTACTGAAATACCTTATTGAGCTAACAAAGACATAAAATGTTAAGATAGCATAAGAGAGAGCATCATTCCTCTAAAACTTTCTTGATCCTTTAAAAAATTTGACCATCTTGTAAGATAGGGGACTACTGTGTAACTCTCTATATTTTAGAGCTGAAAGGCACCAAAGCTCTCTCGTAGTTTAATACTGAAATGTTGGTTTTGGAACTCGCACTGTAGCCCTCTGATGGAAGACTGCCCAGGCAAAATAAATAAATAAATAAACAAACAAATGGATGGGAAGGGACCAGACCTTGACATTTTTATTCACAAATTCTATTCAGCACTCAGAAAAAGAGACAGCAAAATAAATTATTTTATTTGTGCATACCAAATTTTGCTGTTGGAGTTTAATTTTACAGACAATGTAATTTGTTGTACATCATTTCAACAAAATGAGAAAAAAAATGCTTATTTTGAGGAGGTCAAATCACAGTAATTTCATCACCATGGTGGAAAGTTTTACTTCCATTGAAGAAACATGAAAAAGGTTTGTTACCCTGAAGATGATGCTTTGAATAAAAGTACTACTACACTTAAATGTAGCATAAAATGATATTATTTATTTACGATATTATTTAACTTCATTTGAACTAAACAGTCATGGAGGTTGCAGTTGCTTATCATTTAGAAGCAAAATCGAAATAATGTTCCTACTTTTCTGATAGGAAACAGTTAATCACATATTACAGCACAAATATGGATAACAAAGAGCATCCATTTATAACAGAGGTTGATTTTGGACCCAGGCTTGTTTTATCTGGCATATCAGCAATACTACAGGAAACCATGCTCAGATTAGAATGCATAATGTTGAAAGATTCACAACATTATCAGATTTCCCATGCTGCATGCTGTTGCTCTGGGTAGCATCTTGAGACTAGTAACAAAATCCAGATGCAAATCTAGGACATTATTTTTTAACCTTTATTTAAATGTATAACTTCCTGCTTATGTTGTTCAAATACCAAGTTTGCAGTAGTTTATTAGCAAAAACAAAAAGATGTATTTTGATCTGATTTAGGAGGTCACTAAGCTTCTACATCCTTCATATATTACTTGTCCTTCTAGGGTCTGACTCTGCAAAAACAAATCGTTCAGCTAATAACAATAAGTGGATGTTTTTCAAAAATCCCATACTGAGCACGTAAGCATTTGTAAAATAACACTGAAAGTGTAGCAGGTTAAATAAAGGACAGTATCTCTAACAATTTACAAAGCATTTACTACATCCAGCTTCACCCTCCTCTCCACACCACTGAGGATCACCTTAATACAAATAACACATTTTAAAAACACATACTTGTCATGTTTATGTTTTCTAAATCAACTGATACATACGGGGGGGGCTACTCACTCACATTCACAAAGATTGAAATAACAATATCTTTGAAATACACATATCTCTACAGAGTATTTCCAATTAACTGAAAATACACTGACGAATTAATCCATTAATTGATCTAAATACCTGTGTAAAAAAATGTATAGTTTCAAAGTGAGTATGATTCAAGCAGATCAATCACAGATTTCAAAGAGAACAAACAACACTGTATCACACATTTCAAATAATTCAATGTAACAATAGACCATCCAGAGCGCACTTATCTTCAGAAATATTGCTATTTTTTAAAAGCATATTGTGGAGAAGAGCACCCGTTCCTTCGGAAAAAAGTAAAGACCATCCCTTTTTCTGAGGAAGAAGGAAGTCGGTTCACAATCCAACAACACAGCTCCAAGACACAGCACTGCTGTTGCTGGGCCTATTGAAATCCCCCTGAATCTTTTTTCTCAGGCTCAAGACTGAATGATGAGCAAACTATTCCAAGGTGTGTGCACCGCATCTTTTCCCTTCAGTAAGCTGCCAGACCCACAAATAAGTTAGTATCACAGAATCATCTGGGTTGGAAGAGACCTCCAAGATCACCGAGTCCAACCTCTGACCTAACACTAACAAGTCCTCCACTAAACCATATCACTAAGCTCTACATCTAAACATCTCTTAAAGACCTCCAGGGATGGTGACTCAACCACTTCCCTGAGCAGCCCATTCCAATGCCTAACAACCCTTTCAGTAAAGAAGTTCTTCCTAAGATCCAACCTAAACCTCCCCTGGCGCAACTTGAGCCCATTCCCCCTCGTCCTGTCACCAGGCACGTGAGAGAATAGACCAACCCCTACCTCGCTACAGCCTCCTTTAAGGTACCTATAGAGAGCGATGAGGTCTCCCCTGAGCCTCCTCTTCTCCAGGCTGAACAACCCCAGCTCCCTCAGCCGCTCCTCGTAAGACTTGTTCTCCAGACCCCTCACCAGCTTCGTTGCCCTTCTCTGGACTCTCTCGAGCACGTCCATGTCCTTCTTGTAGCGAGGGGCCCAAAACTGAACACAATACTCGAGGTGCGGCCTCACCAGAGCCGAGTACAGGGGGACAATCACTTCCCTAGCCCTGCTGGCCACACTGTTTCTTATGCAAGCCAGGATGCTGTTGGCCTTCTTGGCCACCTGAGCACACTGCTGGCTCATATTCAGCTGCCTATCAACCAATACTCCCAGGTCCTTCTCTGCCAGGCAGCTTTCCAACCACTCCTCTCCCAGCCTGTAGCACTGCTTGGGGTTGTTGCGCCCCATGTGCAGGACCCAGCACTTGGCCTTGTTGAACTTCATACAGTTGGCCTCAGCCCATCTCTCCAGCCTATCCAGATCCTCCTGCAGAGCCTTCCTGCCCTCGAGCAGATCGACACACACGCCTAACTTGGTGTCATCTGCAAACTTACTGAGGGTGCACTCGATCCCCTCATCCAGATCATCGATAAAGATATTAAAGTGGACTGGCCCCAGTACTGAGCCCTGGGGGACTCCACTAGTGACCGGCCTCCAGATGGATTTAACTCCATTCACCACAACTCTTTGGGCCCGGCTACCCAGCCAGTTTTTAACCCAACAAAGTGTATGCCAGTCCAAGCCACGAGCAGCCAGTTTCTTGAGGAGAATGCTGTGGGAAATGGTGTCAAAAGCCTTACTGAAGTCAAGGTAGACCACATCCACAGCCTTTCCTTCATCCACCAAGCGTGTCATTTTGTCATAGAAGGAGATCAGGTTCGTCAAGCAGGACCTGCCTTTCATAAACCCATGCTGACTGGGCCTAATCGCCTGCTTGCCCTGCAAGTGCTGCGTGATGACACTCAAGATAATCTGCTCCATGAGCTTCCCTGGCACTGAGGTCAAACTAACAGGCCTATAGTTTCCCGGGTCAACCTTGCGGCCCTTCTTGTAGATGGGCGTCACGTTTGCTAGCCGCCAGTCGACTGGGACCTCCCCCGATAGCCAGGACTCCCAATAAGTGATGGAAAGCGGCTTGGCCAGCTCTTCCGCCAGTTCTTGCAGTACCCTCGGGTGGATCCCATCTGGCCCCATTGACTTGCGTACATCTAAGTGCTGTAGCAGGTCGCCAACCATTTCCTCGTGGATTGTGAGGGCCACATCCTGCTCCCCATCCCTTTCCACCAGCTCAGGGTACTGGGTATGTGAGCATAAGTATTGAACCTACTAGATTTAATAACGTTAACAGAATTACAAAAATAATTATGTATTCCATTATAGACCCATTATATCAGAAGCATGATGCACTTACCTAAATATTAGAGCACAAGCTTCAGCTATGAATTTGGAAAGAAAGCTTACCTTCCAAGTACACATCTACTCTAGACAGATATTTCTGTTAATAAAAGCTGTGCAGATACATTCCACAGAGAAAGGGGATGCAAGAGTAACAACAATACTGGAACACAATAGGCTTCTTGTAAGGGTGGGAAACACCCTCCCCGTCTCTAATCAAGAATGTTCTTTAAAATACTACTTAAAACAGCAACGTATGGCAGAATCACTAAAATCTCCCTACCTGTTTCTGCTCAGAGTCCATCAGTCTATTTTGCCACAACTAGGCCACGTCTAGCAGCCAATCTGTCTGCTTTAAACTACCTGGTCTGTAGCTCAGATATATCCATAGTCTAACATTTAAATTACTGATTATCTCAAAACTGTTCCCAAAGTCTCAAAGTCCTAGAAAATTACTTCAGTTGGAATTGTAATGCAGCTTAGTCATATACAGTAATTCTAAACATTATCTATGTTGTATTATGTATGTTGGCAGAGGAACATATATTGTGATGAAACCAAAATCCTCCAACTGTATGGTACAGCACACTGGGGACAAAAATTGAGATAAGAAGATAGAGAAAAAAATTGAGTAAGATATAACATCCACTAACAACAACCAGTTAAAAACTTCAGTTTGTTTTAGAATAAAAGCTGCAAAGATATTCAAGAAGAAAAAAAATGTGTGTTTGCTTAAAAAAGGAGTAGATTCTTCAAAACAAATACATTCATTTTCTTTCATGCTAATTATATTCCCTAGTGGAAACTAACACTGAGAAGCATCATATTTTAAAATCTGTTTACTCTTACACATTAAATCCAGCTTAAAATCAAAAATAAGTTGCCACACAATAAGCTTTGTTAATAAAAATGGAACAAAATACTCCTAGAAAAAAAAACAAAAAAAAAAAAAAAAAAACCACTTTTGAGCTTTGAGCTTATTTCTTAAGACACTTTATTCAATAAAGGCTGAATCCATTACTGAAGTTTTATTGCACTGGTAAAAATTACAACAAATATACATAAAGAATTAAATGCCTGTTTGAAACTACCATTGGTCAAGTGCTTCATAAAACACACATATACTCAAAAGCAGATGTGTAGGAGTGATGAACGTTCATGAAACACAAGAGTGGGATTCTGGAAATACCATCTGATGACATGCTATTCATTGCTTTGATTCTCACAGATTCAGAAGAGCTGTTTCTTCTACCCAGCAGATACAGTGAAAAGATTTCAGCTTGGACACGGAAACATTTAATTCCTAACAAAGATCACTATGGATCTGTGTGTGTCCTTTTAAAGAGCCTCCCCTCTCATGCCATTTTGACAATAAGTTTATCCTAAAATCTAATTGTCTTTGTTCACTGTTTAGGTACACTATGAAGTCAAGGGAGCTGACACAAAGATAGAAACAAAGTCTCATTTAAACAGGAAAGAACACTTCTTAATCACTCTCCCTTGGGACTCAGTCACTAGTTTTCAACTACAGCTAATGCTTCAGCTTAGCTATTCATTCTGACAGCTCTGGGACCCTCTGGGTCCTCTTGTTCTTCCAGTCATAATAGAAATAAATGGCTTACACACATATGTTCAGCAGAACATTAAGACAGAACAAAATGTTGTGTACTGGCTTGTATACTCCTTTCATAAAGACCAGGAATTAAATTCTTGCCTCGAGGAAGGCAGTAAGAATTTTGCTGTAACTTCAAACAAACCTAACTTTCTCACTAAGCTGAGTACACATCACATGGTATCAGGTATTTTACTCAGATATTTCAACTAACAGCCATAAATGAAAGCCAGTTAGTGAATGAGGGAAAATTATTTCCTTGGACTCTCTGTGGTTTTGGTTTAGCATAGAATAAATAAATTGTTTCACTTCTAGAAAACAATTGCCCAGGCTTTATCATACTGTAGACAGATACTACATTTTTACACTAAATCTAGAAATGATTTAAAGGTCTGTTCTGTAGAAGATAATGACTTCTTAACATGAAATGTAGTAATTACTCAAATTTGTGAAGCAGATTGAGCAATTTCAACTCATTCTAGATGTCTTAATGGTGACTCATTTGGGAACTTTTTTTTTTTTTACAGAGGTACTTGTGTCAATTAATGGATTAACTCATCAGTGTATTTTTAATTAATTGGAAATATTTTCATACTGTGTTGCAAAAATCTACTCTAATTCCTAGAAATAGCTCTACTTTGTGGGACAAGAAGAGTCTAGAACAGTGCCCTACACACTCCACATTCAAAGGCATGCACCTGAGCAGTATAAATGCTCAAGTCACATTCGACGTTGGGGGTATGCCAAGTAATCATAGGCATATGCTACTCAGGCCATTCAGCTTCTTTTGCACACAGCTGATGACCTGAGGAACAGTTACTGGGAAGAAAACTGCCTGTTTTCTTAACAGCAATATATAAACACAAATACAGATTGGTAATAACTGATGGAGAGGGGTAATAGGTAATGTCCACATTATGTGTGTCATAGTAGCAGTTGTCTTTACTTTGCATTTACCAGTAAGCTAAGGCAACAACTGATGTCAAAGCCATTTCAGCCTTACTTTTCCTAACTTACTGAAAGTGTTTGTGCAGTAGAATTTTCTGTGCTATGATTTTTCACATTTCCAGACAAAAGTCTTATGAAAATATTTAAAACTAAAATGAAGGGAAAATGAGACAAATGAGAATTTCTTGCATGAAAAAATGAGCCACTGGTTTGTTTCACAGATGCACAGAACTGAGGTAGGAGATAAAAAGCAGTCTCTACATTGGAGCTTCATCACCTTTGAAGAAGACTGCCTACAAGTTATCCCATCTTACACAGAGATGAAGAGATTCTCCTGGAAAGTGATGGTATATAAATGATCTTCTGTAGAACTGGAATTCCTGAGTACTCATAGCAGCTAACAGTTACATAAAGCAGAATATTTATTAATTACTGGATCTTTAATAGCTGAGCCATAAGAAACTGGCTGCATCCTCTTTACCTGCATATTGCATCTTCTTATGTTAACTGAAGGGAACAGGTTCTGCAGACCACTACTAGTATTATAACGAGTTACTGAACAGCTTCCATTATCACCATTGTTCATCTCTATCAGTTCAATTTAATATTAATTCCATCCCATCCAGGCACATACTTCGTCAAAATCTTTAAAAAGCTGTCCTTCAGTCTTAGAACCAGAGAATATCCCAAATTGGAAGGGACCCATAAGGATCATTGAGTCCAACTCCTGGCTCCACACAGGTCTACCCAAAAATTCACACCATGTGACTAAGTGCACAGTCCAAACACTTCTTAAACTGCGACAGGCTTGGTGCCGTGACTACGTCCATGGGGAGCCTGTTCCAGTGTGAGACAACCCTCTCAGTGAAGAACCTCTTCCAGATATCCAGCCTGAACCTCCCCTGTCGCATCTTGACACCATTCCCGCGGGTCCTAACACCATTCCCACAGGTCTTCTACCTATGTCAGCAATATGCTAACTTTAGTCTAAACTACAAATAAAAAAAACATAGAAGTTACCGTAATAGGTTTGAACAAGGTCCATCTAGCCTAGTATCCTCTCTGTTGCTAGCGTTCACTGCCCAAGGAAAAGCAGGAACAGATATACACAGCAATAATTCCCTGCCATTTATGCAGGCTGTCTTCAAGAAATCAGGGTCAGTGTATGCTTAAGTTGCCACTTCATCAGAAGCATCTTAATTTTCATATTTTGGGAAACAGTACAGGCTGAGCCAACTGGTTGGAAAACAACTTTGCAGATAAGGTCCCGATGGCTAACAAACGGAGCAAGAGTCAGCAATGCACCCTCATAGCAAAGAAGACCAGCATCATTCTTGCCAGCATTATGAGGAACGGTACCAGCAGGCTGACGCAGGTTCTGCTCAGCACTGGTGAGAGCACCTCTTGAGTACTGTGTTCAAGTACACAAATGCTGAGTACAAGGTAGGGACATTTTGGAGCCAGTCCAGCAAAGGGTCCTAAACAAGATTATTGGCTTGGAGCATTTGTCCTACAAGTTGAGACTGAGAAAGCTGGAACTGCTTAGCCTTGATAAATGTCTCACTGATTCTAATCAACATTATATTTGTGTCAGTATTATTCCCTCATAGCCTTCTTACCTTCCAGATCATAAGGAGAGAAAAACTCAACAGGATCTGGGAGCAGAATGAAAGGAAAGGAGCAGGAACATCTCAGCCCATGCAGGGCCTGTTTTCATTCCACTGTCCCCTCACCTTTCTCAGCAAGCACCACCATACAGCATTACCTCAGCTTCCTGGACATGTCCAGAAAGCACTGGGCAGTTTCAAGGTGTTCTGCTACACACCCATCTCTAATTCCTTTTCCATTTTTGATCCTTTAATACACACTCATTTTCCCCCAATTCCATTCATTGTTCCCCCATTTCACTTGATTTCTCTACAACTTAAAATATTCTCAGGGATATTCTCAAATGCTTTTTTGAAAGCCCAAGTATACATACTATAATGACAGCATAGCGCTTATTAGTATGTCTAACACAAATCCTTTGAACACTTACCCATGTAATATACAATTTCTTCCTTAAAAAAACAGTTTGACTCTCTCCATCACAACATATTTATCCATGTATTCACTAATTCTATTCTTTCTTGTGTCTATGAATGTGTTCAGTTCTAAAATTATAGCTACAAGATCACCATTTGAGACCTTTTTAAGTATTAGAACCATATTTGCCAGCTTCCATTTTCCCACTAAGGAGGCTGATTTCAAAAATAGGTTGAAATATAACGTCATTACTCTATCAGCACTTTCACACCAAGTTCTTTACATCTTTTCATAAATGCCAAATTCCCCTAGAGCTACTGAACTGATATCACTCATCAGCCTTAACCAAGCTAACTCTATACCTAAGCTGACTCCACAACCACATTCATGTGAACAACAAATCCTATACTGGGAGTTTACACCTCAATAAATCAGCATTCCTGTCCCGTATCTGCATAGATCAAAAACCTTTTGGCATTAATAATCTGTGTCCTCTATAAAGCTAATCACAATCAGAAGTTACATTACATCTTTCATTAGCTTGCTCATCACCACTATTTTATTCCTGAACCACTTTCTACATGTGGTCCAGCACCATATCAACTTCTGAATATATGGTGCTTCTATTTTAATCCTAAAGAACCTGGAATACAATGAGAAGGCTTAATACCAGCAAAGTTTAATTTCTGAAGCAGAAAGCCTGGTCTGTTAGCAGTCATCTCACAGAATACCTAGCTATTTTTATTTTCATTCTTACAGACAGACATAAATAGTCCTCTCTCTCCAAACTTTTCCCCTCAAAAAGATCCTCATTCTGTTTCTCAAGCAATGTTTTTAAGATGAGCACTTACGTATCAGCTGCATATATATCAGCAAGGTATGTGTTCAAATTAAAAGCCAAAAATGACTCTTGAAAGAAAAGGCCACCCTCTCTCCTAAAACAGATTTGGTATAGGTAATGAAAAGCATAGAAACACTGTGAAAAGAACTATACATGCAGTTTCACCGTCTATCAAAAATAACATACTAAATCAAACACTGATCTCTCTCTTAGTGGCATACCTCTAATTTTGCTGTTTTGAGTTATATTACCAGACTTAATCAAGATGAAGGACAACAGGTGGAGATAAAGCCAGTGAAACAGTTGCATAAGAACCTGTCACCACCTCTGAACCCCTGAAGCTTTAAACAGGTATGTTAGGAAAAACAGGTATTTTAAATAGAAGCAAATTACTGTACAAATAGCCACAGATGTGTTAGTAACATGAAGAACCACTATATTAGAACACAGCTGCATCCATTGATCCCTTTAGATATTATCATCTGAGAAGGACAACAGGAAGAGAAACAAGGGAAGAAACAACACTGACCAAAGGATAAGGCTATCTTCTATGAACAGACACATGACTCTATAGCAACTTCAGTTCCACCTTTTTCTTCCGAGATAGCATCCAATTTCCTCAGGAAGTGACTCAAGCTCTTGATTGTTATTATTATTATTGCTCTTTCATCACTTTTCTATGCAACAAAAATTTTCACCAATTAAACTGTGAGCTCCAAAGTCACTATTAAATAACTCCTACCAATGCAGCAAGCAGGCTCAGTGCATTTTCTCCTCTAGTTAACTATAAGCTACAAAGCCAGTACAAGTGTTTAACTTTTAATTTTGCTGGCAAATGACCACCTTATTCTCCACGTCAAAGATGCAGCTGGGGGAGGAAACTGCAGCTGCATGCATAATCAATGATTATAGGGTATGCATATAAAAGCTTCCCACCTACTCTGAATTTAGAAAATATTTGCCATATTTACTATATAACCATACCAAAACTGACAGGGAGGGAGAAGCTGATCCAACTTACACAGCCCCTAAGACCACATAACACACAGCCTTAGTAAAATGCAATTCATTTAGAAGGCTGTGCCCAGCTGTAGAAAGATGCTATGCTTAAAAGCAGAATTCAGTGTGCATATTACAAATGTATTTTTTCAATTAAATGAATGTGTGTGCACACGTTTGTGTTTTTTTTCTTTACATGGTAAAGAAAACCTTTTTGTGTGAGGACTCATTCTTCTTTGAAAAGGAATAATTATTAGAAATCTTTGTCCAATTATGCCAATGTCAAGAGGCAATGAGCAACATATTTCATTTTATGCCATGGACTGTATATGGGAATTATTTTATTCACTATTGGTGTATTTTTGACACGCTGCAATCATCTTTTTTTTGCCACTACAAAAAACGTATGCATAATTCATACAACTAAATCAGATGCACAAATGAATCACACTCAAATCACCAGCTCTGAGATTTGCACAAATGCACATTCTGGTGTTTTCCAATACCAAATTCAAAAGTCGTGTATGTTTTATTTGTGTTACTTCACATTCTTTACCAAGCATGGATTTCTTCTTATTTTGTAGAGCTCTCTGGCTTTCAGAGGAATCCAGATTACTTGTATTCCCTAATACTGTAGCCAGGTTTAGAAAATGCACAAAACAGTTATCACTGCAACCTCAGTATTTTATTATATGTATTTAGAAGCACAGTGATATGAATAAATAATGCTATTCATCCATTTCTTCTCCCAGCCTAGAAGTTATTCAACAAATTGTATAGTAGTGAAGAACACACTCCAGGTAAGTTAAAGTATGATGCATTTCCCTATAACAGAAATTGTCCAGGTACTTCTGTGCAACAGGATGCCAGACCATTGAGCAGCTGGCATGAAGAGAAGAATGCAGTGCTGTGTTAAGCATCTTCCAGCAAAACCTAAAGACAGCCCAAGTGAAAGTGCCATCTAAAATTCTTACTCAGGGTTCATCTGAGGGCCTGGTGTATCTGTAGATAAGCAAATAAATCCTAAATCACCTCTCACTCTCACCAGAAATGTGCAGAAAAGCAGTGATTTTGATTTCTTTTTCTTGCACCTCTCAGTTCAACTACCAGCCCCCAGCTTTGCTTCCTTTTCCCATAGCAGTGGGAAAAATACAATATGGTTAGAACTATTCTCTTAACTCTCCTGATGAAGAATTCTTCTTTTTCTTTCTAACTGACCTCAAACACTGCCCCCACTCATTGAGATAAGCGACGAATTACAAGATATACCCATTTGCCATAAAAACTGATATAGCTATAAAAATATTTTTAAAAAATCATACTTTGTTCACTATTTGGTGATTTTCTTTTTTATTACACCTTAAATCCAAGAATTATGAAAGAAGTAGAAGTACATGTCGGCTGGGACAGAACAAGGCGTTGTAATGGTATTTGGATAATCCACTCTGCGGGAATGTTCATCATTCTTCCTGAGGTTTCACAAGAGTTCCTTGGCATAATACTGCTACAGCTGCTTTAGAGTCTAATGTTATTACAAGGTCTGATTCAAATATAATGTCTGCTAGAGGAATCTGGCAGGGAGCACGGCCTTAGGAAAACCCTTGTGATGCTACAGAGACCAAATAGAGACTAACAGAGACCAAACTGCCGAAAAAATTAGGGGCAGTAACAACTATTTGTTTCGTTTTGTTTCTTTTTTCAACAATCCTCAGAGATTTTAGTTATTCCTCAGGACAAAAATCACAATAATTCAAGCTACTTTTTCTGTAAATCCTGTCATTTTTCTAATAAAAATAAATCCTAAAAATAAAAAAAGAAGAAAGGTCTAATCTCTACTTTACCCATGGTACACAAGTCAATGGTCCAAACATCATTGTCGTTTTCTTCATTCTGTCTCTTATCTATACTTTTGGATTAAGGATAATATTAAAACTGCAGTGAAGGAGGAACCAGGAACTGGCCATCAACCACAGTAGCTGGTACAAGAAAATAACATGTAGTCATCAGCAGGAGCCCACTCATGAACTAGTTTTACTGGCAGGCATCAAGGAAATCCCTTTCCTATTTCAAAGACATGGATGGATTCAGTATAAAGTTCAGCAAATATTTTAGTCTGTAGTTTACATCTGTAAGCAAGATGGTTTCCCATATTATTGTTAGTGTGGGACATAAGAACTCTCAGATATTGTAGACAGAGCTCTCATTCAGAAAGAAAAAATATCCAATAACCAGAGGCTTACTGTCTAAGAAGAAAGTGGGGAAAGAAAAGGAGATAATCAGTTTCACGTTTGTATGTATTTGCATCCTATTACCGTTCCTGACCTACAAATATAATGAGTATAGACTTCAGGAAAGACAGACAAACCAAAAGAAAAAAAAAATCCCTACACCAGGGATTTCATTGCGGCCTCTTACTCCAAATTACAATAATCTCCAAAAACTGTCAGTCCAAGTAGCTGGATAAGAAAGTAGAACATACGTGGGTGAATTTCTTCCTCCAGCTTGAATTAATTAAAAATGATTGTTCGCTGTATTATTTTAAAGGGGGTTTTTGGAACAGGTTAAAGAACCACCATTCTGACCTTTGTACTTCAAACCTAGTAAGAAAGATGCCTGCAAAAAAAAAGTTGTAAGAGCAAAAATGAATAATAAGGATTTTTAACATAAAGTACATATTATGGTTTTGTTTGTTGCCTGGAGAAATTCACAGATTCTTGTAGAAGACCTACCTCTGCCAGTTTGCCTGTGATTATTTCAGGTTAAAGCATGTTAACAAAATACACACACACAAATTTATGTTTCTAGTCAGAATGGACAATTCTACCTGTTTCCAATATCTTAGTTGGAATTTTTATTACTGCGTTTTCCTTTCTCACATTCTAAATCTAAACCCCATATTAATATACTCTGCTTTCACTTTCTCAACTGGTTATTAAATTGTAAGGAAACAGTATGGAAAACAATTTCAAAGTAAAAAGTTACAAATAATCACAACGTATTTTTAGGGCAGCAGTGCACCAAGATTTGGGGCCAGTTAAGTCTTATTGACAAGGTGGCAGTCAGTACTCCTAGTGGAGTTTCTAGAACCAACCAAGATCTGTCTGGTATACATGCATTAATAAATAAATAAATAAAATCTAATTTCCAGATCACCAAAAGTTTACATGAAAAATATTTAGTAGCATATACATATGATGTACTATATTGGGTATACATATAATGTACTATATTGCTATTTTGAACTACACCCTGAAAAATCATTTATAAAATCTACACCTACAAGCCAATCAGCCACGATTCATTGCTTGGCACCAGTGATATTCTGCTAACATAATGTTGATGTTCACCCCTCGTTTCCCTTTCAAGGGAGAAATTTCACATCTTACATTCAGATTTTTGAGATGTGAAGGAACACCTGCACGTCATGTGCTATATCCATTGCTCTCAGCAGCTGAGACCACAGATCAAGTTACCCTGCAGTGTATGGGTTATTTAGCCCCCTCCCTACCAATCTCACCTTTCACAGATACATAGTTTCAGTTCTCTCCCATGATAGCTCTTTTAATAAAAGGATGGATTCTTCAAGATCCAAAGCAGATTTGGTACTCCTTTTTAAACACTTACTATTTTGTTTCTCTCACATTCCATGGGAAAGAGGATGAACCAAGGTTTAAGTTTTAAAAGGAACATTATATAGTGCTTCAATAAGTTTGCCGTAACTCTAAGTTACGCATACCTTTAAGAAACACTGTGACGGAATGCACATGCCCTCCTGGTTCTGATACTGCCATTTTATGAGAAATTCTACATGACTACTTAGTGTTCATACAAAAGAAGAATGACTAACATCTGTAGCTGAAACAAAAAAAAAAACTTAAAATTAACTCCAGGTTTCTGACCACAATAAATCTCCTACCAACTTTAAAAAAAAAAAAAATTACAGATTGTTCTCATGTTTGAGGTGCAAAATGTTCTTGTTCTGTTCTAAAAAACAACATGGGAATTCATTGTGATGTCTCAAACACTGTTTTTCAAAGCATTGCAGCTCTGTTACGTAATTTTCTCCACAGATCTGAGTGGTGCTAATAATTGTAGAGTAACACCATCCAGTGTTACGGATATTACCAAATAACTATAAACTGGAAAAACAAAAGCTGTAAGCCTAAAGGCATAAACCAAGGGTCTAGTAACACTCTTGTACATGTAACATCTCCCCCAGGACTCAGTGAGGACACATTTTTCGAACTTTCTGCATTACAAAGGAGTTCAGTATGTCTTTGTCTGGGCAGGACAGTGGTATCTACATAGTGCTAGCACCTCCTAGCAGCTCTAACAGATCTTAGAAAGAAATTTACAAGACAGTAAATGTTTTAAAAAATTGACAGGCCAGCACTTGAATTCAACTGTGAGATTTAAAAAGTCCCATCATCGCAGTAACATTCCAATAAAAGTCCCAGAGTTCCTCACTGGATTACCAGAACTCAGTTATAACACCAGTGGTACAGCAGATGAAAGCCCAAGACACCCACTTCTCACTTAAAAGGAAAATAATGATCATACCCCTTCACTGCATGGGTTAAAACAACAAAAACAAAACCAACAAACAAACAAAAAGAGTTGCATTAGAAAAGCATCTTCTCCAAAAGTGTGTGTGTGTGTGAGAGGGAGAGAGAGAGAGAGAATATTAAAAGAAATGCCAAATCAGTATTTTTCTGTCTGAAAAAATGAATTAGCCAGAAGGGAAAAAAAAAAATATGAAAAATGCATGAGTTACTATATCTTAAATGCTTTACTTTTAAAATTTCAGTCTTCAGTGTTTGCCAATAATTCATCATCCAACCAACCACAGCCTAAATCTGGGAGGGATTTTATCCCTGGGTTGCTCTACAGAGATACTTGATTAAATGTCATTTATCCTGTCAAAGTAAAATTAGAATTAAGAAGTCAGCAGCTTGAGACATTTTTTTCTCTTAACTGACACTGCATCATATTTTCAAAGTAGAGAAGTAGAGTAAACCCTAAACTGACCAAAAATTCATAATCCAGTGGGTTCAGCTTACAGCATGGCATCAAGGGCAACTAGAAAGTAGCCACTATTCCAGTGACCTTAATCAGTTTTATTTTAACACACCCATGGTATCTCCTTACTGAATTCTATTTAGCAGGGCTAAAAATGTAAAGGGCAGCAAATGCAGGCAGTAGAAGGGATACTGCAAGCTGAAGAGCGTTTTTAAGAGTTTCCTGCGAGAACTGGTAAATTCGATGACATTCACTTCTCCCGTACCTCTACACCTTTTTTGATCATTCACAGACCAATAACTAAAAAAGCAAGCAAAAAAAAAATAAATAAAGAAAACTTAGCGTCAACACACCTAACCACTGTGCAACGGGCGATGTTTGTATGTGTAAGAGACTGACTGCCAACGCAGGACAGAACGGACCCAGCTCCCACTCCACTCGTGGTTAGCTTTTAACACCTTTTGACACGCTCTGTGAGCGCACCAAATCGCCGCCGGACCTAAAGGCAGCCCGAGCAGCCCGCAGGTGTTTCACTCAGCACCTTCCCTGAGGCGGGCACGAGGCGAGGAGGGCTGGGCACAGGGCGGCACCGCCGTGCCCGAGCGGCGCTTGGGGGGCGCCCAGGGCGGCTCGGCGCCCCTCACGCACCTGCTGCCCCGCCGCGGCCGTGAGGTGGCGGGGCCGAGCCCGCGGAGGGCTGCCCCCTCCTGCCCCGCCACCAGCAGCCCTCGGGCCCCGCGCCTCAGGAGCCCTGCGGGCTGGGGGCTGCTCGCCACACGCCGCGCCCGCCTCACGACCCGCGGCCGGGGCTCCCGCTCTCTCTCGCCTCACTCCCCGCTCCCCTGTACCTCTTTGCGGCGGCGGCGGCGGCGGCTGGCCTCGGCTGCCGAGCGCAGCGAGGAGCAGCAGCAGCGGCGGCAGCAGCAAACTTTGCCGTGCCATCGCTCCCGAACAGTCCAGATGCTGCCGCCTCGTCCCGCCGCGGGACAGCGAGCCGAGTGAGCCGCCGCCGCCCGGCAGAGGCAGGGACCCCCGCTGCCCCGGGCCGGGAGCAGGACACACCCCTGCTCCCCTCACCCCGCCCCTCCGCTCTCCGCCCCGCCGCGACGGGACGCGGCTCCGCGGCGGCCCCTTGCCCCCTCCCTCGGCCGTAGCTCCCGGCTCTGCGCGCCCCGGAGGCTCCGCGGCCCCGCCACGGCCTTCGCCCAGAGCCGTGCCTCGGGGGACGCTTAGGCGCTGAGCGCGCGCGGAGCCGTTAAACCGCTGTTAACGGCCGCTCCCGGTGCCGCCCGCAGCCCCGGCGCCCACCCTCCTGTCACGGCTCTGAGGGGGCGTGAAAAGACGCTCGTCAGTCCCGTGTCCCCAGTCCACTTTCTGAAAAACAGAACGTTTAGCAAGTTACTTAAAAGATAGGAAAATGCCTGTACGGTGAAAATATTTTTTTTAAAAAAAATTGGAAAACTAGAACTGCAACTCAGCCAAATACATTTCCCCAACTGTCTTGAAGTATTATGGCACTTGTGTCTTGAAGTAATACTGTCATTGCTACATGCGTGACAGAAAATTAAATCCATAGTAATGCATAAAGGAAAAATTAATGTTGCGTTAAAATGCTGATTAAAATCTATTGCATAGTTTTCTGAATAGAAAAAAAATGCTAAAAAAAAATCTGCTTTAGATTCTGAAAAATTGAAGGAAGTGTACGGCAAGACTTGGAACCTGCATATAAGCATATTGAAGAAGTGCATAATAGTGGTGATTGGTAGAAAAATAGAACTTGGTTGAACTGCAGAAGGCACAAAAATAAGGCTGATTCTGGCTTGCACAGTCACCCCTGTGCCTTCACAGACCATCCAGCACAGCACTTCAAACTGAACATTCTTTGTGTTTCGCAATTGTATGTATTTCCCGACATAAGTACTTCAATATGTATGCACACAAACGCATCTTTACTTGCTGAAGTCAACATTAAGCAACATTATAGATATGTCTGGTGTGCAGAAAAAGACTTCTGAATTTGTTATATTGTCTATTTCAGCTCCCAAACCACAGCCTTTTCTGTTGGTGAATTTCTCTTGTTACTCCAAACCCAAATTCAAGGGAACACAGCATTTTGCGTACAATAGACTGTTGCATCCAGCAACACAGCCTGTTTGTTTCTTCCCCTGTCATCCCGCACTGAGTAGACTTGTTCTTTCTCTTCACTGCAACGGCTCGCTTTTGAGGTTTCACCCCAAATAGCCTGGGTTCTGGTGCCTGTACTGTTGTTAAAGGACACCCATCACTTCCGCGGCAGTCTAGAAGCTGCTGTGCCTCCTCTCCCAAGAAAATGCAGCAACAATAATGCTGTTATATGCTCAGCCATTTGTCACTCACAAGCAAATGAAAAATACTCTGTTCTTCTTGCCAAGAGATGGTGTAGTGACCTTCTGCACTTCTTACAGAGAAACCCAAGTTCAAGATTCATCTTGATGGTTTTCATCTCAAAAACTATTTGCTTTGTTGTAGAAGTATACAGTGAGACGTGAGGGACAGAAAGAGAGATGTTTTTTATGGCACTATCCACAGTTTTCTCACTGCCTCTGTTTAGTCCATCAAGTGTTTCCATACCAGAGGTAACTGTCCTTAATCTCCCGTGGCTGCTTCTCCCTATGTAATGCTCTTCATACAAATACTTTGACTGTGAAGGATTGTGTACATATGTGAGAGGAATAAGTTATAAGTTACTTTATTAAAACCACTTCACCCCAACTATATGCCTGCAACTTGGAGAATTCAGTGTCAGTTTTATTGGTAGGGATTTGACCAAGTCTACACCAGTTTGACTCTAGATGCACATCTATCAGTTGCATAGAACTGATGATGGCACTAGGCCAAACATGGTGGCAGCTGCTGTGTACCAGCCAGACTAGCATGAGTCACAAAATCCCTAGCTGGAGAAATCCCTCCCAGGGCTTCGAGGGCTGCAAACACGAGGGATGAGTTTGAGACAACACTCCAGAAGCAGACTGTGGAAACTGCAAGTGAGACCTGAAGGCAAGATTGTCTTCTGCTTTATGTAAAGGTCTCCTCAGATCTTAGGTAGTAGACTCAGATATGGATTCATCACTTACAGGGGTTGCAATGGGTTATACTTTTGTCTATATGTTCAAATGCCACTCAGATCCTGTCACCCTTTTAATTCATATCCAGAGATGACTCAAATTCATTGTTGTCAGTGCAGCTTCTCAGGTTGCTGTTACTCTTGAAAACAAAAGCTAGCACTTTTTCAGTGTCTGCCTCAGCATGTTTTCCTCTTTTTAAGTCTCTGCAAAATATCTCTATGACTCATGAACTATTAAGATCAACAGCAGATTGGTTGTAGAGGTCTCTACTTCCCAAAATATCAATATTACACCAATATTAAACCCAACATATGTTATTTACCTGACCTTTTCTTCAAATCGGCTTTTCCTGCTGTTGAGCCTGTGTGGTCTTTAATGTGAGCTGGCGTTGTAAGGACCCACTGCCAGTTCAGCTGCACTGCTGTCATACCCTGGTACCTAATCACCACTCAGAGCCAGCACTGACACCTCTGTAACTGTACACCAGAGCCATAAACTTTAATAGTTTGGGGACGCAGAGAGGCAAGATATGCCAGGATAACCTCCTGGCTTATTAAATCAACTACAATTTTCACATCTGAACCACAGGAAATAATTTCATACTGTGAAATGCCAAGCTCTGTCAAGAAGCAGTGAGAAGAGGCTGCTCCAAAAATGGAAACGAGTAAGAAGGTGAAGACAACATTGAGGCAGGCAGGGTAGTGGTCTCTTCAGTGGGGCTTGGTCCCACAGCACATGAATGAAAGCAGAGCAGGTGTGTTGATGATAAATAGGATCAGCCAAGAGGCCACAGCTCTGGACTGGTTCAAAGTGAGGAGACAGATCTGAGGTCAAGCCAGAAAGCTAGCTCTGCAAATCAGGGTCTGGGTCACTGAGGTGGAAAGGCAGAGTGCAGGCAGAGACCAAGGGCAAGGGTCTGAATTTAAATGCAGCACCCACGCAAAGCAGGGAGGCACCAGCAAGGTTTCTCCCAGCTCTTCCTCACACAGCTCTGTCGCTATGGCCAGACACAAGGTCACATGCCTGCACTCTGAACACAGGCAGCCAAACCCGTAGAAGTGGGGAGAAGAGGCTGCAGGGCCTGCTGGTACGCCCAGCATCATGACTAGCTGGGCAAAATGGAGACTGATATGAAGCTGTCAGCTCTAGCACTTGTTGAGGTGAGAACTGCTGGGTGAGGTGAGAACATCCTTTCAAGAAGGATGTCAGTCAAATCAGGTAATGGTTTATCTGGGGACAAATGTCACTTGGTATCTTTTTGATCTTTGCACAAAATTTAGAGTTTTTTTAAATGAGTTTTGCTGATAAACTAAGATTGGGCATGACCATACATGTATACAATTTTTGTTCTTGATTACTGAAGTAACAGAAAATTAGAAGGTACCGATCCTAAATAATACAAGATCCAGGGTCATACACCTAAAGACTAACAATAACCATTTCCTATGAGAATTAACAATAGAGAATCTAGCCAGGTGAAACTCCTGGGTGATTACTCACAAAACATTTTTGAGTGACAAGAATGATAGAGCTATGAAATCAGCTAGTGCCTAGGATACATAAGACCTAGGATAAGATAAAATATTTCCAGTGAAGATATGAAAATTAATACCGTTGTACTGTTACATCCCACCTAGGATATCACAGGGAATTATGAACACCCATGTTCAAGAAAAATGAATTCAGACTTAAACAGAACAGAAGCCTCTGGGGAATGGAGAACTTAACTCAGATATAGATATTAGAAAGCCTTGATTTGTTTAACCTAGTAAAATGAAGACTGAAAGAAGTGAGACAGTTTTAAGTATATCAGAGATGTTAATGGATGGAATTGTCACAAAAGGAAATGAGTGTAAGCAAGATATAGATGAGTATAAGCTGGAAAACTGGAAGATCACCAGGGAGCTGAGCATCCCCATGTACTCTGCTCTGGTGAGGCTGCACCTCGAGTACTGTGTTCAGTTTTGGGCCCCTCACTACACGAAGGACATCGAGGCCCTGGAACATGTCCAGAGAAGAGCTACGAAGCTGGTGAAGGGCCTGGAACACAAGTCCTGTGAGGAGCGGCTGAGGGAACTGGAGTTGTTTAGTCTGGAGAAGAGGAGGCTCAGGGGAGACCTTATTGCTCTCTACAACTGCCTGAAAGGAAGGTGTGGGGAGCTGGGGGTAAGCCTCTTCTCGCAGATAGCTAGTGGTAGGACTGGAGGGAATGGCCTCAAGTTTTGCCAGGGGAGGTTTAGGCTGGAAATTAGGAGAAATTTCTTCTCAGAAAGAGTAGTCAGGCATTGAAACAGGTTGCCTAGGGAGGTGGTGGAATCACCATCCCTGGGGGTGTTTAAGGAAAGGTTGGATGTGGTGGTTAGGGACAAGGTTTAGTGGGTGACATTGGTAGGGTGATGGTTGGACCAGGTGATCTTGGAGGTCTTTTCCAGCTTTAATGATTCTATGATTCTAAGATAGTTTCTAATTAATATGTGTGGAAACAGTCTTCTGCCAGGAGAGCAAGAGGACAAAATTTAATTGATTTGAAGGTAGAGCTCAGCAGATTTATGAAAGTAGTTCCATGACAAACTTGCCTGCAAAAGACAGATGAATGGATTTGACGACCTGTGCAACCCTGTCCTATGTTCCTAAGAGGACTGTAATCAGAGGGTAAAGCAAATGAATATGAAAAAGAAGTGTAAAGATAGAGAGAAGAAGCAAATACAGCACTTAGGAGGAGCTGAAATGTGTGACTCACAACAATAAAATATTTAACCAATTTTAAGGGCAAGGTGAGAGATGGTCAGTGGTTGAGCCCAAAGTCAGGAGAAACCAGAGATATCCCTATGCCAGGGCTCAGCTCACCCAAAACAGGTACTAGGGAAGGGGCTGGCAAAAGACAAGTGTCAAGGCTGAAGAACTGAGATACGGGACCAAGAATCAAGATCAAAATAGGGAATTAAATTCAAGATCAAAGGTGACATAAGGAGGAATAAGGAGGAATCCAGCACTGATGGAGAAGCATTCTCCTGAGACTTTGTTGCTAGGGTCATTGAGTATTGTCAGTTTACAGGCTAATATGCTGTACTGGGTCTGGCTGGGATGGAGTTAACTTTCCCTGCAGCAGCCCATACAGTGCTGTGCTCTGCACTTGTAGCTAGAACAGCATTGGTATTACACCAGTGTTTTGTCTACTGCTGAGCAATACTGGCACAGCATCAGGACTCCCTCCAAACCCCCCAGGAGCCAGCAGGCTGGAGGTGGGCAAGAGGTGGGGAGGGGGCATCACCAGGGCAGCTGGCCTAAACCAACCAAGGGGATATTCTGTGCCATGTGGTGTCACACTCAGCAATAAAACGGGGGAAAGGGGAAGGAGAGGAGGGCTCTCGTTATGAAAATGTCTGCCCTCCCAAACAACAGCTATGCATATTGAGGCCCTACTTCCTGGGACATGGCCAAACATTGCTCATTGACGGGAAGTAGAGAATATTTTTTCCTCTCTCTCCATGCTTCAGTGCAGCCTTAGATTGTTTTCTTTCCTTCTTCCTTTTCCCTTTAATTAAATTATCCTTATCTCAACCCTTGAGCCTTTTTTTTATTCTTTCCAGCATACTTTCTTCCCCCCACTTCTTCTGAGGAGAGGGAGTGACAAAGTGGTTGTGGTGGAGTTCAGCTGCCCAGCAAGGTAAAATCACCACATATGCTAACAGATCCAAAATAGCTGCAGGTCAGGATGTAATCCTGTAAAATCAAAAGGGAGAAAGCAAAAATAATTGAAAGAACAGGGAGAGAATAAGGTAGACCTAGACCTAAGTATTAAAGGGAGGGTAAATATGGTAATTTGACGTGAAAGGATATGAAGAGAAGGATGACAGTTGTAGTGACTACGACCACAAGAGACAAGAGTAGAGTTGTTAAGTTTGATGATCTACCAATGGCATCAGAATGGAGCTCATTTATATTTCAGTTCTGTCGTATTTCTAACCCTCTATTTTGCCTTGCTCACCATCCCTGTAATTACTCAGACTATGAGTATAATGTACCTAACCCACCTACTGCCATTATTTTTGATGAAGTTTTACAAAGCTAAATGCTTATCTGTTAACACTTTGCAGTTATTGGCATAAGGAACAGATAGGAGTCATGGTCTTACCTGATACTGGATTCCATGTGCCATTTGTAAGAGCCACCCATTTCTTGTCTTGACTTCTAATAACTTCCTTTTAAACCATTGCCATTTCTGCCTCTGCCGCTATTTTAAGTGGCATTTGTTTTAATTTTTGTCCTATGAGAAAGAAGCAATTTGGAGAAGAATGGCAGTGATCTTATGTTAGCTTACGTTTAGCTAGAAATGTGAAGCAGAAAGCAAATAGGGTTGCTCAGCCCATAATTAACTTTTATTGCCTAAGCCTTTATATACTCTCCATAAATAAGATACCTGTTGCAAAACATTTTCCAGCTCTATTCTCAGAAAATCAGATAGCTACCAAAAAAAAAAAAAAAGACCGATTTTAATAGCTACTCATTACAAAAAGAAACGCTAGAACTTACTCTATAATGACACATAATCTTTTCAGTTTTAGAATGCATTTAAAGATAGTCCCTATCATTCATTTATTTGGGAGGTCTGTTGCATGT
The DNA here is from genome assembly GCF_013377495.2 of Cygnus atratus. NCBI lineage: Eukaryota > Metazoa > Chordata > Aves > Anseriformes > Anatidae > Cygnus > Cygnus atratus. The sequence continues at coordinate 57,857,111 of NC_066364.1, read as the reverse complement.
GAGAAACTGCCAGAATTGTTAGAAATGATTAATAAAAAGAGTTAATATCTACTAATTTTGCCCTGAAGTATAACTTTGCCTCTCATCAAACAGAGGTTTGTTTGGCTGAATCATCAGTGTGGGTTTTATGTTTTCCTGCCAGTCATTAATGAATTGTAAAAAATAAAAATTAAATAATAATAATAACACAGAAGATTAAACCAATTCTGTAGAATTATACTGACTTGCCATCCTAAAAAATGAAAATTACTGCAAAACATGCAGACAGAGAGAGAAACAGATGGGTGATATCTGACAAATAAAATTTCCAGATAGTGCCCCATCTGTTTCCTTCTACACATTTCAACTATAAGCTTTTTAGCGTTATAGGGTTGCTTAGGTGATATTCCTCTTCTCAATGACATCACACTCAAAGACCAGCAAAAGCAAGCTGATGTACTAATCTAAGAGCAAGGATCGGTTCACTAGACTATTACCAATTTATATCCTCAGAAATATAGGCATTAAATTTCCCTCTTTTTTAATTGAAAGATTTTATCTACAGGAATTTGTTTGATAAACACTTTGATTTGCTTTTGAAATAGTTTTCCAGAAATAATAACACTAGTACAATTAGATTTAAAAAAAAATAAAATGTACACCAAACATTTCTTCATATAGATAGCAAAACTGATGTATTTATAAGTACATTGGTGGCATTAGATCATTGTCAGGTAAGATGTGAAGAGTTCCTGATGATCTCCTGTAGATTTGAAGGCCATGTTTCTTTTGCTGCAAAAATCTGAATTTGCAGCTGCTCTGCTTAAGTTTTGTGCGTTCTTCACTTCCTGATACATTGCTAAACAAAGCTTATTTTTCATCTCCCAGAATCTCAATGACTTCCTTTATGAAGGAAAGATGTGTTATGAATATTGCTACATTTTACAAAAACAAAGTTCATGAACTAAGCCCTACGTTCATGGAAGGATAACTGTACAGACTATCCAAGAGGCAACACGCTCCTCTCAGTGACTTCAAGGAATCAGAGCAGGTGCTAATCTAGCAAAGCATTTAGACAAATGTCTTTCATCACCTGAGTATTCATGGGGACAACTGAAATGATTATGAAGTATTAAAACCAATGAGAGCAATTACATTGTTAAACTTACAAAATGATTATGTCTTACTGAGCAGGCGGTATTGCAGTTTGATATGGCAAGGAAAAATCTTCAGCATTTTTCTGGATCAAGACTTTTGAACTCTGACATACTGTCATGAACTTGATAACAATTTTGGCTTGGAATAGAAAAGCTTGTAAATAACTAGAAAGCAAAATATCAAAAAGAAAAGGAAGGAAGCATGGAAGGAAGGAAAAAAGGAAGGAACTCCTGAATCCCTTAGACTGCTATTGAGTTTTTCTCAGCTTATTTACTCTCAAACATAAAGGGCTAAGCAAGAGATCTTTAAAGTGTTCCTCACTGCAGAGATCGGCATTAGGTATGCTTTTAACTATTTTGATGTCAAGTTAATTAGTATACTTTTTTTTTTCACTAGGAAAACCTGGAGAATATTGTAAAGGAGTAGTGAAGGTTACATTTTTGTCCAATTACATGTTTGTATATGTAGCTAAAAGTGAACTTTATTTAAGTTGTAGCATAACTTTTCATTCAATAAAGAAGCACACCACCCCCCACCCCCCCCCAGATCTCATCCACAGTCTTTAAACTGGGATTGTAAAAGTAATTTCAGAGTAGAAGTTTCTTGACTGACTTGAGTTTTCATCCCTATATCTGGAGCAAAAAATATGGAAATCTGGATACTTATCATAGAATCACAGAATGTCTTGGGTTGAAAGGAACCTTAAAGACCATCTAGTTCCAACCCCCCTGTCATAAGCAGGGACTCCACCCACTAGATCAGGTTGCTCAGGACCTCACCTAACCTGGTCTTGAACACCTCCAAAGATGGGACATCCACAACCTTTCTGAGCAACTTATTCCAGTGCTTCACCACCATCTGAGTGAACAATTTCCTCCTAACCTCTAATCAAAATCTTAATTTTAGTTTAAAATCTTTAAAATCTTAATTTTATCATTCCCCCTTGTCCTGTCATTATCTGATTGAACAAAGAGTCGCTCTCCATCTTCTTTTATAAGTCCCCTTCAAGTACTGAAAGGTTGCAATGAGGTCACTCCAGAGCCTTCTCTTCTTTAGGCTGAACAGCCCCAGCTCTCTCAGCCTTTCTTTGTAGGAGAGGTGCTCCAGCCCATGATCATTTTCATGCCCCTTCTCTGGAACCGTTCTAACAGGTCCACATCCTTCTTGTGTTGGGGGCTCCACACCTGGATGCAGTACTACAAGTGGGGCCTCACCAGAGCATAGTAGAGGGGGACAATCCCCTCCCTCAACCTCCTGGACACTCCTTTTGATGCAGCCCAGGATGCAGTTGGCCTCTGGGCTGCAAGTGTGCACTGCCAACTCATGTTGGCCATTTTAGTGAGGACCTTGTGCGGATCGACGGCAGCAAGGGCTCCTGGCAGAGAGGTGGACAGAGCCAACCCCTACACCCCGCCTCCCAATAACGCGGCACAGAGCCATTCAGTCAGAGTCGCAGCCCCAGCCCGCCCCCGAGCAGGCAGGAGCTGTGCTTGTGCCACCGCAGGCGCTGACGGGGTGCGGGCGGAGCCAGGGGTGACAGCAGCCAACCAACCCCTGATGGTATAAAGGCAGTCCTTAGGGAGCGCCGCGAACAGGACGCACAATAGGACATGACCTGCTTGGTGGTTTGCACAGGCAGTTCAGGCGGGGCAGGGAGGAGCGCAGGGAGGATGCTCTCTTCCCCTTCCCACCTCCCTTTCTCTTCCTCTCCTCTCCTTTGGGAACTCTGCCTATTACAACTTACAATTCACCATGATGGGCACCTGTCACAGCAGCCTGGCCGAGGTGGCAATCCAAACTGAGGGGATACGGCCTCTCTGGGCTCATGTGGGCACCCAGGTGGATCCCCTGGGGGGTGAAGTCACAGTCCAGACTGGAGACTGTGGGGAGTTCTGGAATCTGGAGGCCCCCCTGGGTCCTGAGGGAAGAGAGGGCTGTCGTGGGTGCAGGTGTGCACTGCTCAAGGAGCTACTTGAGCAGACGGCTGGGCTGCAGCGAGAAATTGGCAGCCTGAGGTGCTCCTGGGAGTCTCTGAGGGAGACAGATAGGAGGTGTCAGCCTGCCCCTATTGAGGCCCAGCAGCCCCCTCGTAAATCCCTGCAAGGGGTAGTAGCTGATCCAGCTGCTCACCTGCAGGACAGAGGGCTTGACCACCCACAAGAGGAAAGGGGCTGGACCCTCGTGTCTCTTCGAAGCAGAAGGAGGCATCTGCCTCCAACAGCCATGGTACCACCAACCCCCACGGTGTCCCTGGGTAATAGATTCGAGGCTCTTGGGCAGGAAAAGGATGAGGGTCTGGTCAGTAGTTGGAACCCAGGCCCTGAGAAGCATGTCAAGGTCGAGGGAAGTACCAAGCATAGTCCCCCTCTTCTGGGGCCGGATGGGGCACTGCATCCAAACCAGTGCCACAAAAAAAAAAGGGCAGAGTCTTAATGATCGGGGACTCCTTGCTGGGGGGCACCAGGGCTCCCATTTTCTGCCCCAATAACCTCTCCAGAGAGGTGTGTTGTCTTCCTGGAGCACATGTCAGAGATGTTAGGAAGGCTCTGCCAAAGCTCATCAAACCAGAGGACTACTATCCTATTATCATCATTCAGGCTGGGTCCCGGGAAGCTGCAACAAGGAAAATGAGTAATATTAAAAAGGACTTCGCATCCCTGGGAAGGATGTTGAAGGGATTGGGGGTGCAGGTAGTGTCCTCTATCCTCCCGATGGATGACCGGGGCCCAGAATGAAGGAGGAGAACAGGACTAAATGACCGGCTGAGGGGGTGGTGTCTAGACCAAGGCTTTGGGTATTTTGATCTTGGACAGGCCTTTGAGAAGCTGGGTATGTGGGCTGCTGACGGACTCCAAGAAGACTTCTCTTCAAGAAGGCTAGAAGGAGGATCCGGGAAACTAGGGGCCAGTCAGTGTCACCTCTGTCCCTGGAAAGGTGTTGGAACAGCTTGTTCTGCATGCCATCTCCGAGCAATTGGAAGAGAAGAAGTTTATGAGGAGTAGTCAGCATGGATTCACCAAGGGGAAATTGTGCTTGACCAACCTCGTTGCCTTCTACGATGGCATCACCAGCTGGGTAGATGGGGGGAGAGCAGTGGATGTCACCTACCTTGACTTTAGCAAGGCTTTTGATACTGTCTCCCATGACATCCTGCTAGCAAAGCTGAGAAAACGTGGGATATACGAGTGGACAGTAAGGTCTCTTAAGAACTGGCTGACTGGTCGAGCTCAGAGGGTGGTGATTGGCGGCGCAGAGTCTGGCTGGAGCCCTGTGACTAGTGATGTTCCTCAGGAGTCGGTGCTGGGTGCAGTCTTGTTCAACATCTTCATCGACAACCTTGATGAGGGAATAGTGTCTGCCCTCAGCAAGTACCCCGATGACACAAAGCTGGGAGGGGTGGCTGACACGCCAGAAGGCTGTGCTGCCATTCAGCGAGACCTGGACAGGCTGGAGAGCTGGGCAGGAAGAAACCAAATGAGGTTTAACAAGAGCAAGTGTAGAGTACTGAACCTGGGAAGGAACAACCGCATGTATCAGTACAGGCTGGGGGATGACCTGCTGGAAAGGAGCTCTGCAGACCTGGAGGTCCTGGTGGATGACAGGTTGGCCATGAGCCAGCAGTGTGCCATGGTGGCCAAGAATGCCAACAAGATCCTGGCGTGCATTAAAAGGAGTGTGGCCAGCAGGTCAAGGGAGGTGATCCTCCCCCTCTACTCTGCCCTGGTCAGGCCTCACCTGGAGTACTGTGTCCAGTTCTGGGCTCCCCGGTACAAAAAAGACAGGGATCTCCTGGAAAGAGTCCAGCAGAAGTCCACAAAGATGATACGGGGCCTGGAGCATCTGCTCTATGAGGAAAGGCTGAGAGACCTTGGTCTGTTCAGCCTGGAGAAAAGAAGACTGAGAGGGGATCTCATCAATGTGTATAAATACCTGAGGTGTGGGAGGCAGAGGGATTTGGCCAACCTCTTTTCAGTGGGGATAGGACAAGGGGCAATGGTCAAAAAATGGAGCACTGAAAGTTCCACACCAATATGTGAAAGAACTTCTTCACGGTGAGGGTGATGGAGCACTGGAACAGACTGCCCAGGGAGGTTGTGGAGTCTCCTTCTCCGGAGATATTCAAGGCCCATCTGGATGCCTACCTGGGCAACCTGCTGTAGGGAACCTGCTTTGGCAGGGGGGTTGGACCCCGTATCTCTTGAGGTCTCTTCCAACGCCTACAATTCTGTGATTCTGTGATTTTTGTCCACTAGAACCCCCAAGTCCTTCTCTGCAGAGCTGCTCTTAATGAGTTCTTCTGCCAGTCTGCACTCACGTCCAGGATTGCCCTGACCCAGGTGCAGCACCTTGCACTTTGACTTGTCGAACCTTATTAGGTTTACGTGGGCCCAGTTCTCAAGCCTATACAGGTCCCTTTGGATGGCATCCCTTCCTTCTCAACTGCGGTATCAACTGCACCACTCAACTTGGTTATCACCAGACATATACAAATGGAAGAATTTTGAATGCAATGCCCTCTTCCAGAGAATAGCATAGAATTTTCTCTTCCACAGAAGAGCAAATGCTTTTGTGTATGTCTACAATAACATCTGTCAAGGGGTCAATTTCTATACTAATAGCATATAGTTTTCCTTTTAGCAATCTTAAAATGCAAAATTAAGGAATGTTTCTAATATGTATGCAGATCCTCAAAGAAAAGTTGTGACCATACATAAATTATTTATTTTAGAAGATTGTCGTATTATTAAAATAAGATTTTAAATGGACAGGTTAAATGAGCAACTTTAGTTTAAATAGGTATTCAATTACCCAATCTTTATTAATAGGTACACTGTATCACTATTGGCTGGAAAGTGATTTTAGTCAAACAAAATTAGTCTGTGACATGATCTCTAAATGCGTTCGTTATTGGTATACCCGCCCATCTGTTTTTCTGCAGAACTACACACAGTACAGAAGCATACACTGCTTGTTCTAGATATCCAAGATAATACCACTTCTGCACAGAACCAATAAAACGTATGAAGAAACAAGCATATGGAAAATAATTCTGCTAGTGAAACAGTTGATCTTGTTCTATCTTTACCAGCAAGAAACTGAATGTCTTGCACATCATCTCTCATCAAGCTTTAGCTTGACAGCTTGGCTAAGATAAACAAGATACATTCCTAGGTTTGTTTTATATGAGCCTGGTGACTGGATGTTCAGAAGAACAGAAGGCTCTTCATTCTGTTTCTCCTAATCAGTCCAAGGTTGTAAACTTCCAGAACATACTACAAAATCTATTTCTTCATGAAAGAACTGTGAAAAAAATGAGAAGAAATGTGTTTTGAGCTTACTCTAGACAACAGAGCTCTGTATATTTCATATCAGGCTTTTTTTTTCCTTTTTTTTTTTTTTTTTTAATTCTCTTTTCAAGTTACTGTCCCAAAGATGTTGAGATAGCATTATTTGATTTCTTTGCCATGGACAATTAGTTTATGGACAGCTCATTTGCTCATGCATTTGTTTCAATTTTCGGCACTTTTTGTTGTTTTTGTTTATAAATACTGAGGAATGGCTTGGCACATCAGAGCAACAAAATAAAATTCTGCAACATACACAACTATATGCACTAGACAAATGCAGGTAATGTTTACTTCTCTTTTCTTGCATTTGTTTACATGTTTGGGATATATTTCACTTTAGTAGGACTTTTGGCAGGTTCTCATTGCATACGTGAAGACATGAACTAGATGAATGGACCATTAGATGGGCTGAGAATTTACTGCAGACTCAAAAGGTCATAATCGATAGCTTGACATACAAATGGTGTCTGGTAGCAAAATAGCAAAGAGGTTTGGACTGGGCCACATAGTGTTTAATTCATTCATCAAAGCAGATTTGCAGATGACACTAAACTACGTGAGGGGTCTGGCACAACAACTGGTAGAGCTTCACTTCAGTGGGACCTGGAGATACTCAAGGACTAACAGAAGCTGAACAAAGCCATGGCTGACCGAATCTAGTGTTGGCAAAAGAAATGCATCTGGTAGAAGGTTGGACTAATGGACCTCTGAGCATCTCATCCAACCAACTTTTCTGTCTGTGATTTCTATCACATTTGTATGGCATGCCAGTTCAGTATATTAGGTGGGGATTGGGCTTTCCTCCCCAGCACCAAACAGTAAGACCAGGGGAAATGGCCTCAAGTTGCATTGGGGAAGTTTAGGTTGGATATTAGGAGAAATTTCTTTACTGAAAAAGTTGTGTGGCATTGGAATAGGCTGCCCAAGGAAGTGGTTGAGGCACCATTCCTGGAGGCCTTCAAGAAATGTGTAGATTCAGAACTTAGTAGTGTGGTTTAGTAGTAGACTTTAGTAGTAGGTTAAATCTTGGACTAGATGATCTTAGAGGTCTTTTTCAACCTGAACAATTCTATGATTCTATGCTTGCTGTTGTTGAAAAAGATGATTCTTTCCTTTATAAATTGTGAATGATGTTGTAAGAAAATAGTAAGATTCATATAAATTGAAATGTAGAAGAAAATACTTTTCCTTGGTAGATTCCAGTTAATGTATTGCAAACCATTCACCTTCTAACTAGTTATAAAACTTGTATTTTACATCTTTTAATCCAGTTACTGCTTTTATAAAATACTTGTTTTTACAAATGGATAATGAAGTATGTGACATAAGCTGTTTTCTGTGTTTGGAATATTAGACAATAAAATCTTAAAATACATATCAAACGAATATTAAATCCATGCATTATACTTTAATAACACTAAAATATATATATAACACTAAAAGAACAGCATTAAATATGTACATATAAATACGTTTCTAACAGTTGCTATATATGGTTTTAATTTTCTGATGCTATATATACACAAACACTTGCTGTATGTTAGATACTACTTTTATTGAAAGTACTATTAAGAATCACAGAATGACTGAGGTTGGAAGGGACCTCTGAAGATCATCTAGTCCAGCCCCCCTGCTGAGTAGGATCACCTAGAGCACATTGCATAGGATGGCATCCAGGTGGGTTTTGAATATCCCCAGAGAGGGAGACTCCACAACCTCTCCGGGCAACATGTGCCAGTGCTCTGTCACCCTCACAGTAAAGACGTGCCTCCTCATATTCAGCTGGAACCTCCTGTGCTTCAGTTTGTGCCCATTGCGTCTCACCTTCTCGCTGGGCACAACTGAAAAGAGTCTGAAAGCATTTTCCAAATGATTCTTTGAACTTTGACAGGCTTGGTACCATGACCACCGCCTTTGGGAGCCTGTCCCAGTGCCTGATCACCCTCTGGGTGCAGAATCTTTCCCTAACACCCAGCCTGACCCTCTCCTGTCCCAGCTCCATGCCGTTCCCTCGGGTCCTGTCGCTGTCCCCAGAGAGCAGAGCTCAGCGCCTGCCCCTCCGCTCCCCTCGTGAGGGAGCTGCAGGCCACTATGAGGCCTCCCCTCAGCCTGCTCTGCTCTGGGCTGAACAAACCAAGGGACCTCAGCTGCTACTCACACGTCTTGCCCTCCAGACCCTTCACCGTCTTCACAGTCCTCCTGTGGACAGTCTAATAGCTTTATTTCCTTCTTATACTGCGGCACCCAAAACTGCACACAGTACTCAAAGAGAGGCCACTCCAGCGCAGAGCAGAGCAGGACAATTGCTTCTCTTTACCTGCTATCAGTGCTGTGCCTGATGCACCCCAGGGTACAGTTGGCCCTCCTGCCTGCCAGGGCACACTGCTGCCTCATGTTCAACTTGCTGTCAGCCAGAACCCCCACCTTCCGTTCTGTAGGGCTGATTATAAAGATTAATTTCTTGCTTATGAAATCACTTACAGTTTCCCGGTTCAGATGATTAAATATAAATAATAAAAAAATATGCTAGAACAGATACTAAATTCTATATCAAATCTACAAAAGAAGATTAATGATTCTTTACTGTTATGATAGAGAGTATTGAAATAATACTTAGGGTGACTTGTTTTGCAAAGTATACATATACACAGAATGCACCAACACTCTCCAGTCAGTTCAGCTTTCTGATTTCTGAGTTAACACAAAATGAGTTCACACTCCAAAATGGATGAAATCATTTAATTACCATGTCAGCTGGGAACTGCCAGAACTGCGTGCATCCTCCCACATCCTGAGAATTTGGCTGCCTGGATGTAGGACCAGCTCTGATATGGTGAAGGCCTTGAGGAGAGCTATGAGAAGCCTCTTTGGGAGCCTTTCCCCACTTCTCTTAGAAGCAGGATGTAAGCTCAGGCTCTCAGCTGGTTCTGTTCCTGAGCCACGCTGCAGGTATGCTTGTGCATACGTACCTCCCTGACACTGACCTGCAAGCTTGATTTTCTGGCCTGGTCTCAGACCTGTCTTGGAACTACAGACTTGTTTGGCAATCACTAGACTGTGTGACTACTGTCACCAGACCTGTTCTGCTCTCCTCATTCAGGTGCTCTTTGGAGAGAGGCCACTGCCCTCCCTGCCTTGGTGTTGTCCTCAGCTTTAGGCTTGCCTTGTGGGGCAGCCCGCCTCATGCTACTCCCTGACACTGATAAGATAGTGTTCATAAGGATTCGAAGTCTGTGTACTGTAGGAAAGTGACCTGGATTAGCTCAGCCCATTACTGTTCTCCAAAGAATGGAGACATCAGCGGAAGCTTTGTGTCCCCTCATTAAGGATTAGGAGTAGGTCACAACCCTTTCCTATGGATACAAGGCCCATATTGTTGAGGTGCAGGGGATGATGAAACAGTCCTTGAATCCTAGTGCTCTCGTGGTGTTATGTCCTGCTGGAACGGATGTGAATCCCTGCCCCAAAAGATTTGAATCATGAACAATATAGATACCAATCCATTTACATCACTCAGCACAGTGTTTTTCAGCACGAAGACTGAAGGCCTTTATAGGCCTTCAGAGCAAAGCAGAGTATAGCTTTAATGAGACAATCTTTACCTTGGAGGCCTTATCAATGAGGACGGATAAACTAACCAAGAGGTGGGAAAAGGGTAAAAAATCCTGACCTTTGGCAAAGTGAATTTTGAACAGCTCATTAGAAGGCTCAAAATATTTTTCCTTTAAAAGACCACTTCCTAGAGGTAACTGATTTCCTGTGAACAACAGCTGCATTTTAAAACTTTTTTTAATTATTATTATTTTATAGTCATATTGATTGCAGAGGAAATCATGAAAATTTGACCTAGGTGCATCCAAAAGAATCAAAAAGCTAGTAAATAAATAAAATAACTCATTTTAAAAAATCTTTCTATTCTTATGAATTCTGAATTTGATTGTGAATGATGGCTGCTTATTATTGGCAATACAAAGCTGAGCCTTTTTTCAATCAAAATATATTTGGGGTAGTATTTGGGGACTGGGACTGGATTTGAGGGAGCAAGAAAAAAAAACATCCCTCAAGCAGACAAATGGTCCTGTTGAATTTTTTTCATCCCACACATACACAAATTTGAGCAGGTTCAGAGATTTGCTGAGAAGACATTCAGCCTAGCCTCTTTCTCCCTTGTGCAGTAATCAGGATAGCCCCTCCCAGCTCACACAGCACCATCACTACACTCTGACCCAAGGCTATATGGCCATGCCATGTTAGAGCTCCTGCTGAGTGCAGGCAGCCTGCTGTCTTGGAGTGTGTGGCAGACTGCATTCAGAGCCTTGACGAGAACTGAGAAAAGCCTTCCTAAGCCTTCCTTTTCCTATGACCTAAGTATAGACTAACTGTGCGTCAGTACAATTAACTAGTTTCATGGTTTTCTTTAGTGTGGTTTGACATTGGGGTTTTTGATGGGCTTTGTGTGCAGGGCTGTTACTGTACTGAACAAAGGCACTTGATCTGTACAGAAGCATCACAGCAGTAATCATAGAGGATTTGCAAAGGATAGCAAAAAACCTTTTTTGATTAACTGACTGTTGCTATCAATGAAGGAAGTAAGAAATCTATGAAAAAATACATGTGGATGTCTACTCGCAGATATAATGGAATTACAAAATAAAATAATGGTATGGTACCTGAAATCACCAGGTCTTCTTCATTTTATAGTGCAGTAGCCTGAATGGTTGATAACACAGATGAAACAAATCAAAGAGAAATTAGCATTGTCAAAAATACAGAAAATTCAGCTTTGTTTTATCACTGTAATACATGTGAACTTGATTCTGAGAATATAATTCTCTTAGTAGGATCAGCGTGAGCAACACTGAAAGTTATAATCTGTATGAATAAAGCAATGTGTTTTTTCTTTTTTTCCTTACCTCATAAAGGAAAAAGAAAAATTGTGGTTTAGAAAATACACATATGAAAGTTTAAGCATCTGAGTAGCAAGCAATGATTACTTTGGCAAGATATGTAGGCATTTATATCTGAAAAGCAAATGGAATTTAATTATTTTGACAAACTGCTGTAGTTTTCAAGATTCATTGCACATGAAGAAGAATTAATATGCTTAACAAGTGATCATTCCTGTTCCAGCCTAGTAGTTCAAAACATTCAGGTGTTCTTTTCTTGCTTCTAGTTAGCCTATTAAGCATGGAATTATATCATTTTCTATATATCACTTGAGCAATAGTGTTTTACTTTGGAAATGTGTTGCAGTCCTGGTCTTAGCAAAAACTGCTCCATTTTTCTCTTCTACCAGGTACTAGACTTCTTTTAGCCTCAAATGTGTTTTCAAGGAATATGAGTTCCTCATGTTTTGTATGCATTTCAACTCAGTTTCTGTAATGGTGAGCCACTAACTCACATTACCTGTGGTGCATCCTATTGTTGCTACTCCCTGACAGTTTTCATCAGAAGGCTTGTTTATTTTATAATTAGGGAGTTTTACTTAAACATCTGCAACAGAAAGATCCATACCTACATTTACAATGTTTTCTAAATCTATTCCAATGACTGTCCTAGGAAGAATATTTGGGGAACTCACAACTTCATTCACATTCATACTTTAAATTTCTGGGGCATCTCTGAATATCATAACCTGATGTGACTTCACAGCCCTGGTTGAAAGGAACTCCAACACTACTGTTTACTGATAGTACCATTTCATCTTCCAGATTCTCGGCTGATCGACAGTAAGTTACAAATTTCAGTATACCCAAGTCCGTCTTTCAGGAATTAACACTAGGTCTGGTTATTTCTGGGTCCTAAAATGAAACCTAAGACAACATGATCATGTTTAATGGGGAAACATGCCCAGCTGTTCTGGGCTTTAGGCAGATATACATTCCTTCCAATATCCATGGAAAAGAATCTGTGACTAGCATAACTAACTGAAAGAAGAGATGGCTGTTCACTATACTTTGTGCTCTCACAGTCACATCACACCAGTATTAGACACATCAGACATGTTTATGATGCCCAGGAGTTTTGGAATGCCAAGCAAATGTATTTCTCACCCTACTGTACTGATATTCATTGCATAGCAAGTTTTACTTTTGTTGTTAGCATTGGTACTTATTTGGTACAATTTGCCGTTGCTGATTGTTTAAAATGTTATTGCCCACCAAGGCTGATTGTGATGTGGGTTTGATGATGTGAACTTTTCAATGTATGGAAGGCAAATGAATCTTTCTCACTCACATAGTTCCAGTAAGAATAAAAATTTCTAAGACTTTTGCTCATGTGATACTTGTGGATCTTGTTCCACAAGTTTCTTTTCTTGTGAGGAAAATGTTATCTGTAACATCATCTGTACCTATACCGATTCCACTTTCCCTAACTGACTCTAGGTAAGTCCAACTCTTTCCTTTTTTTCCCATCTTTTCCATCTCTCCTGCCATCATTTACCCCTCTTCCTGAAGCCAATAGATTTCTTTCTTTCTCCTTATAACAGGCAGCAGGTTAACTCAGCTGGCTAGGTTAAGGAAAGAAAACTTGTTCTACCCTATGTGAACTCTGCTTTTCTCTTACTTGTAAAATAAGTTTCCCAGCACAATGGAACATACACATCACTTAGCCATGCTCTGGTCAGATTTCCTGCACTTGAAGATGATTTTGGGCAAAGCATGACCACTTCCAAGTCCTCATCACATTCATATGTAGCATCCTGCTGTTGTGCATGCTCAGAGAATCCCAGGTCCTGTTGAAGGAAAAATGTCATTCTTTTCAGTGCCTAACGTAAGGCATAGTGGGTGGCTGCCCATGCATGCAGCAGGTCCAAAAATCTGTCTGTGGGATGTTTCCCACACATTTCCAATTTTCCCCTCTCTCCCCTGCTTTCCCTGAAAGCTAGAACCTTTGTGCTGAAACCTAGATTCAGGACATACTACCCCACCTTTTATTTTTTAATCTTATTCTCTGAGGTCTCTAAGTCCAGGCTAACAAAGTGCTAGAACATGAAGAGGTTTCCATCACTCAGCAGAAATCCATAGAAGACTTGCCTCCTGTTGTGGGGTTTACAAGAAGAGGGGACAGAGAGATGGGCTTTGAGGCATCAGTGCCTGAAGAACAGGCTTATGTCCTTTTTCTTTCTCCAAGTAATCTGTTTCATTTTATAGAACTTCAGTTGCTGGTGTTAGACTCCTTTCACCTACTAAAACTTGTCTCCTGGGAACCAATTCTTTTCCATATTAGTCTAATCACGTAATTAGGAAGAAGAAACAGCAACACAAGATGCAGCAGTACTATCTCGCTGTCTGTTTTAGAGGCCCACTGAGGCCTGTTTGAAATCCCAGTTTCATTTGTCCTTAACAAGTACTGGCAGAACAACAATGTTGTAAAGAAGATTTTCATCTGTCAAATGACAGCCTGGCTTTGGTACTGATCTACCTCTGGTGACTGAAGGCACAGAATGACATGATGAACTCAGTTTCTTGCCCATCCACATTTTCTTTTGGGTACTTTCTGGGATGGCCTGACACTTTCTTACGCAGTGTGCCAAGAGATAAACGTGATGAGTGGAAAGATGATCTTCTCTTCAACTGCTTAACAGAGAAAGGGGAGAGCTGAAGAAATACAGGTTTCCAAAGCAGAAGACAGCTCCACTGAGGACTGTAAAACAACATCTGAAAAATCACCTGTGTCTGAACAGGGGTTTCATCTTTCTGTGCAGGACAATAATAAGTGTCTGCTAGCCTGGACCATGCTTGTAGCCTTGTTTATTTCAGCAATAATACGCACTGAGGTGCATTTTCCCTCAGACAGAACCCCTATGTTAGCCTGCATAGAGGCAATTCATACATATTTCTTCAGGAAAAAAAAAGAAAATTATCTTATTTTGTGAAATAAGAAAAATCGATGGGACAAGAATAAACAATTACAAAACAGTTTTATATATAAGAATATTAATTTGTCACTGACTTCCATATTGTTTCCATATGCTGAATGAACTAAGCACTGCATTGCTTTAGAAGTAGTACTGTAAGGGGAATATTCAGCCTTCCCGAAAATAAAAGTTTCTAGATCTTTTTCTGGCAATGATAGAATTTAAAACATGATTAAGTGCTGTGACCGAATCACTACTTTTAATGGAACACGCAGCTGAACTTTCACCTCTGTGTCAAGATACAATGAACCTGAGGATCATTTTGTGTAAAGTTAGAAATAGCTCTGGAGACATCTTAATTCTAACCTCTAGCCCTCTTTGGAAGAAGGCCTTTAGACAGGTCTGTTCATTATGAGTATTATAGGTGAACAGGACTCGTTGAGAGGTAAATAGTGACAGCAGAACACACAGAAATTTTTGGAAAGGGGAAAAATATTTGCTTAACGAATCCACTTCAGAAAGCTCAGTTTGACTCTGAAGCAAACAGACATTATACGACCTATACCAATACAACTGTTTCTAGTAAAAGTAAATGTTTTCCTGGCTCCTGTTGACAAAAAGAGAGTTGGGTTAGTCACATTGTATTTTCAGCATTGATGACTTGCTCCTTCCAATAGCTTATTGTGAAAATCCATGATACAGGCAATAGGGTAGTGCACATACACTGTTCTGTGGCTCTATTAACTTAAGTCAACCGCAATTTACTTTAACATTTCATTATAGCTTTTCTGCAGATGCTAAAAAAACCCTTCCTTTTATTAGAAATTAATAGTGAGAAATCTTTTTGTATTACAAATCTGAGAAATTGAGTTTATCTGTCAAACAAAAAAAAAAAAAAGAAGAAAAAAGAAAAAAATGATACCAGCATGTTATTTTTTCCTGTTCCTCTTGTTTGCGTGGAACATTGTCTGAAGCCCTATAATGCTTTTCAACCCCTTTTTTCTTTTGGTTACTGCTAACAATCTCCAGTTGGAAAAATGATGATGATAATATTTAAGGGTTTCCCAGAGCAGCAGATGCTTATCAGTTCTGAATTTTCCTCTGGATTTCTAAGCTGTTCTCAGTATGCAGTGCTACTTGTTCAGCTTTGCTTGTCTCTGTCAGGAAACATTTTGTGAGAGACATACAACTAACACACAAATTCAGTCCCACTATGACTATGATAATCACAGTAGGAATTCTTGCTAGAATAAGCTCAGGAACTCAGGAGCTCAGCAGCAACATCCCAACAAAGAAGAAGTCTACAGGGGGTGGAAGCAAGGACAGGTAACCTGGGAGGAATGCAGAAACATTGTCCGAGAAGGTATCAAGATATGAAAGATAAAGCACAGATAGAACTGAATCTGGCCAAGGACATCCAGGACAACAAGAAGGGCTTCTACAAGTACCTTGGTGACAAAAGGGACACTAAGGAAAGTGTGGGCCCTCTCCTGAAGGAAAAAAAGAGATCTGGTTATCCAGGACAGTGAAAAGGCCAAGGTACTGAATGCCTTCTTTGCCTCAACTTTTATCAGCAAGACTGGACTTCAGTAATCCCAGGTTCCAGGGATCAGGCTGAATGGATGGAGCAAGGACCTTTTGTGGAAGAGAATCAGGTCAGGGAACACCTGAGCAAAGTGGACATTCACAAGTCCATGGGCTTTGACAGGATGCACCCACGAGTACTGAGAAAGCTGGCAGATGTCATTGTGAGGCCACTCTCTATAATCTTTGCTTGATCATGGCAACTGGGAGAAGCACCTGAAGATTAGAGGAAGGCAAATATGACTCCTATCTTCAATAACAGCAAAAAGAAGGACCTGGGGAACTATAGGCCTGTCAGCCTCACCTCAATCCCTGGGAAGGTGAGGGAGCAGCTAATTCTGGAAACCATTTCCAGGCACGTGAAAGAGGAGGAAGTCATCAGGAGTAGTCAGAAACGATTCACCAAGGGGAAGTCATGCCTGACCAACCTGGTAAGTTTCTATAATGAAATCACCAACCTGATGGATGAGGGGGGAGCAGTGAATATTGTCTTCCTGGACTTCAGTAAGGCCTTTGTCCCCTCTAAGATTCTACCAGAGAACTGTTGAACGGCTGGACCCAGAGGGTACTGATTAGTAAAGAAAAGCCTACTTGGAAGCTTATAGCAAGTGGAGTACCCCAGGGGTTAGTCTTGTTTAACAACTTAATTAACAATCTGGAACAATTAAGGAACACTCATTTCTTTCAGCAAAAATAAATAAACAAAGAAACAAACAAATAAAGTTAAAATAATTAAAAAAAAAAAAAAACGCAAAAGTTAAAAAACTCTATGACTTCTGTCTAAGAAAACACCAGTGTTGGGGCAAAAGCACACAGCTAATTCTTGTTACTAGAAATCGGCATCATGTAACTAAGCATAAATACAAGCTAGAAATATCAGTGCAGTTTCTTCTCATAGGAATTATTTAGACAAAAGTCTTAGGAGCTTACATTCAAATGTGATCAGTTTAAGAAGCAGATTACACAAGACATTTGCCTGTAATAAGAGAAGACTAAATCTGATGACAGTGGAAGTCCCTTTCATTCATATACGCTCTGCTTTGAAGTCACCCCCCAAAAATAATTAATAGCTGCCCTTGTAAATAATTACTGATAGAGGTAGACATGAGATACTGCAAATATTAGGATTTTTTTGTTGTTTAATCATGCAGTGATATGCATGCTAAACTTTTTTACCTAACAAATAATTATCTAAGTATTTTATACATACAGCCACAAGAAATGTTCTCTGTAATCAAACCACTACATCAAATTTCTTCATGTTTAATGAGCTGGTTCATTTAGAACATACAGCAATATCCTTTTTTTTTTTATGGGAAAAGGTATAGTATGAAGGGACTTGATAGCAAAGAAAGAGCTGCAGGAGTTGGCCAAATGTGAGTTTCAGAAAGAGAACTCACTATAGGGACATGCTGTTATTTCATTTCTCATTTCTACTGCCTACTGTTATCCCGTACCCTGCTCAAATTGAGTTTATTCAGTTCCCTCTTTCTACAAATTTGGAGTCAGAAGATGGATATTGTACCCACCCCCCTTGTGAGTCTTGACTATTTTATCATAACTTGATTAACCCTAAGAAGTGAAAAGTCACGTGCTTGTGACTCAAAGGGAATTGTTGACGAAGGTCTGCAATTTGGCAAGAAGTGCTTAGCAATTCTCTGCTTAAAATGTGAATAACTTCTTTATACAAAATCTTACAACTAACAGTAAGTCTATTGTATTGTTATTACAGTGTGTTGTAACACAGCCTGTGCACCAGCTGTTCTTGTTTACAGCATGAGAAAACCCTTCATCATAAAGGCTTATGTTTAAACAGAAAGCATGGCATATATTCTGCTCATGCTATATGCACGTAGTTCTTATGAACTATTACATGAACTAACTGTACAATTTGATGATCGCTAAGATCTAATTAGATTGTAGGTGAATGGACCTTCATCTTTCATCCTATATGCTCTCTCTATATCTATGCATGGATGTATATACACATTTAAATTAGAAAGAACATGTTTATTATTATACTTGCTCTACTAAATAGGTAACAAGGCGCTATTATCACTATATAGAATTAATTGCTTTGGCTTAATTAGCTGAGTTAGTTTGTATCCTCTTCTGTTTTCTTAAAATCAGCCTATTTTTTAATCTAAAAGACTGTGTCGACATATGCAATATGTGGAGTGCCCTTCTATTTATGTAGTACTGATAATAAGGCACCACACAATTCCTCTTAAGTTCTCAGTAATGAAGTGCTGGCATGTGTCTGATTTTTCTCCACATGGTTTTAACGAAGAGCTTTTCAGTTTTACTGGTACATAATTAGAATATATGCATAAATCCCACTCTATTGCTCCAATGTAATTAAAGATCTTTCTTCAAGAAGAAAATTATAAAGCTTTTTAAGCAGAGCTTCTGAAACTAGAAATGCTTGACTAAAAGCATTTTTATGCATGAATCAATCTTCTGAAATATTTCTGAAAACAATTAATAATGGTCTGTTTAAGAGAAACCATATAAGTTGTTCAGTGTGGGAGAGGAGCTTCTCAACATTGTCTTCAGCACAACTTTTCCAACTGTCAGGAAATGCAGAATGTTCAGGCATTCTGCTCATGCAGAAGATTTTAACCCCCTTTCATGATAAGTAGTTTAAAAGAATCTCTTGACAGGGTTATTTATCTATCTGGCTGCCTTATAGTAGATACTCCGGTAAAGCATAAAGGAAAAGACCCTCTCCTACTCAAAAAGTATGCAATATAGGACCATACAAGTAAAACTAAGTCATTTAAACTTTGCCTCCTCTTTCAAAACATGCCCAGAGTGCAGAAAACAAGGGCATCTAACAGACACAACACTTTACACAGCAGTTTCCGGGCTCAGCTTCTTCTATTGCTTGGAATTGTTGGAAGATTTTTGGGAACTCTTCCTAGAATACTGAGGTGCCTGCTGCTGCTGGAAAAGTTTGGGCACTAGAAGATTTTGCTGCTAGCAATTTCAGATTGTAAAAACATCTACTAGACTTTCTTGCTTAAAAGGTGCTTAGACCTTTTGTCCACTACTAAATCCTGTTAAGGAGCTGTCACATACCCACTGAGCTAGTGCTAGCAGATGATCTATATCACTGTCACACCTACAGGGCAGCAAGCAGTAGCTAGTAGATGGAATAGTATGTGCAGGAGTGTGCATGGAAGGGAGCTGGAAGGCGGCTTAAAACAGCATGAGTCCGCTCAGCAAACTTGGGGATGTGCCACAGGGTGCAGCCCCCAGCATCAACTGGACAGATTGGTGATGCAGCAGAGGCCTCGACACTGAGCTCTGAAGGGCAGATGGCATGCAGGTCTGGGGCTACAGAAAGGGCCTGGTGGGCCTGGTGCAGGAGATGGTGTCCTTGCCTGCAGGAGGTGTGCTCTGGATTAGAGCTGTAAGTATTATTTATGATTTACTATTGTAATCTTAACTCGGCTCCTTTATACGTATTCCTTATGATAGTCTTTTATCACAAAATTGCATATATTCACTCCCATCTTATTCAGTGCTAAAGGAATGGTGTCCGTGTAGGAGACAGTTATTCACAATCTATTTTCAGTCCTCATTCTCACTGTGGAACCTCATGTAAAACAAATGCACAACACTCAAACTATAGCTTAAACAAAGAATCAACAAATTCCTACTATCCATTAGGCTATAATTTCAGATGTGTAAGCTTCTAACTTTCTAAGTCAATGAGAGCAGAGTAATTCCAAAAAAGCTTTAAATCCTACCATTAATTCTTTAAAAATGAACCTTTGGAAATAGGGTTAATTATTCCTGATTACATATATCTATGTATATATGTAAGTCTGCAGATGGCACTAAATTAGGAGGAGCTGTTGACTCCCTCCACAGTAGAGAGGCCTTGCAGAGAGATGCAGACAAATTAGGAGGTTGGGCAATCAGCAACCACATGAAATATATCACCAACCACATGAGATTTATCAAGAGGAAATGCTGGATTCTGCACTTGGGATAGGGCAACCCTGGATATACATACAGATGAAAGGTTGGCAGGCAGGAGGGCCAACTGTATCCTGGGGTGCATCAAGCATAGCATTGGTAGCAGGTAAAGGGAAGAAATTGTCCTGCTCTGCTCTGCATCGGTACAGCCTCACCTTGAGTACTGTGTGCAGTTTTGGGCGCCACAATATAAGAAAGATATAAAACTGTTAGAGAGTGTCCAAAGGAGGGCTACGAAGGCGGTGAAGGGGCTGGAGGGCAAAACAGAGGAGAAGCAGCTGAGGTCCCTTGGTTTGTTCAGCCCAGAGCAGAGCAGGCTGAGGGGGGACCTCATGGCGGCCTGCAGCTCCCTCACGAGGGGAGCGGAGGGGCAGGTGCTGAGCTCTGCTCTCTGGGGACAGTGACAGGACCCGAGGGAATGACAAGGAGCTGGGACAGGGAACGGTCGGGCTGGGTGTTAGGGAAAGATTCTGCACCCAGAGGGTGTTCACGCACTCGGACAGGCTCCCCAGGGCAGCGGTCATGGCTCCAGGCCTGACAGAGTTCAAGAAGTGTTTGGACAGTGCTCTCAGACACAGGGTCTGATTTTTTGGTGGTCCTGTGTGGAGCCAGGATTTGGACTCAAGGATCCTTGTTGGTCCCTTCTAACTCAGGATATTGCATGAATCTATGATTATATGCTATTTATGTACCTCAGACAAAGTATAGAGATTATCAGCAAAATTGCCAAAAAATGCTGATGGATTTGAATAACAAATTTAATCAGTATCTGGTAAGAGCTGGTGAGGGACTTTTTAAGACTGAGTATAGTGACAGGACAAGGAGTAATGGCTTTTAACTAAAAGAGGGGAGATTTAGATTAGATATAAGGAGGAAAATTTTTAGTATGAGGGTAGTGAGGCACTGGCACAGGTTGCCCTGAGAAGCTGTGGATGCCCCAGTTCAAGGCCAGGCTGGATGGGGCTTTGAGCAACCTGGTCTAGTGGGAGGTGTCCCTGCCTATGGCAGGAGGTTTGGAACTAGATGATCTTTAAGGTCCCTTCCAACCCAAACCATTCTATGATTTTATGAGAGCACTGAGATGGGTTACATTTGCATCAACAATTATTCACAAACTGAAATAAACATTTAGAAAATTAATACTGTGGGATTCATCTCATCTGCCTTCAGATGGGTTCAGTACAGATAGATATATACGTGTAAGCTGGTGATCCTGGATTTCCCTTATAATAAGTGGAGAAAAATTGTTGATTTTACGGCACTGACTAATGGCATCTGACCTACTGTAGATGCCAGCTTTAGACTGAAACAGACCATTCTTTGGAAGCACCTGCCTTATTCTTCACGTGAAAGAAACCAAAATGGGTAGCTCAAAATGAGTTAAGGTTAATTAAGTTTAACACCTACTTTTAGCATTTGCATCTCTTGTGATCCTGATTTGAAGACCATGTGTTCCTTGAGGGCCATCCATGGGATGCATTTAAATAACCACTCCTGATGAAGCATCTTCCATCTTTTTCCTCAACATTACTTCTCATACTCACAGATTACACTTCTTTGTCCAGCATAATATCCCTAACTGAAAATTGCCAGAATTGATACTCTTTCCGTCTACTTGCAAGAAATATAAACAATCTTAACATATAGAAACTTTAAGACCCTCAGAAAAGGACTCACAATTCTGTGTCATATGGAGATTTCTGATGCATGCCTTATGGCAATCTTCTGTGTAAATAAGCAAAAAGGTTCTTCATATTATGACATCCTGCCCTTGACTACTTGATCTTTTCAGTTTCCTTTGTGATTCTATGCCGGTTCTTATTTTCTCTTACTTACACTATTCAGATGTATGTCTCTTACAATCCTCTTTCCTTGTGGTTTCTTTATCCATCCTACTATTGCTTTAATTCCTTTCACGTCCCTTAGTCTTTGAACAGCTTCATACTCCTTCTCTGAGAAGAACCATACTCTACAAATTCTGGCCAACAATCAAGTTCATTCAAGAAACATTCCAGTACCAATTTGTTCTCTGTTAAACACTCCATTCCTTTCTTTTTGTTTTAAATTGTTATTTCATTATTTGTTTTCTGTTTAGATTAATGGTTAGCTTCTCAGGTGAGGGTCCTTATCTTTTATGTAATTCTAAAGTTACATTAGTATCACATTTAGACATTTGCAGTCATATACTTATTTAGATTTGCATGCATAAACATCATTGCATGATGTTGTATGCATGAACATTTTGAATAACCAGTTAAAGAGTTGTTATAAAAATATGCATAGAGCAAGCATTGTCTCAGAAAACCTTACAGAATCATTTTAAAAAAATCTAAGTCCATGACAAAGAAGACTTTCCACAAACACACAGTCAACTACTAATATTATCTTTCATTATATGCTATACCCTCTCTGTATCTGCTTTCCAAATTTGTGTAATTCATCTGGATATGATGAATTCTGATCAGAAACCTGAGCATTCATAAGCATCAGTTACAGAAGTGAAAAATGTAGCAGGAGTTTGTATTAGAGAACCACAGTACCGAAACCGAAATCCTCAGTTCACTACAAAAAAAAAAAAAAAAAAAAAACACTAATCTCAGTCACTGTTAACAAGACAAAGGGTAAATGGGTAGTCTGTTTCTGGATATGTCTGTCGAACTGAACACTGTTTAGTTTCAGGTATTTTTCATTTTGCACTTTCTCATTGATCTTAGTTTGAAGTCACTCAGGCACTACTGAAAGCTGGACTAATACCAGATAAATAAATAAATAAATAAACTTCTTTACCAAAAAAGGACCCTATTCACCTTGTGTAGTAGAGCAGGATTGCCAGGCTGTACCTAAACTGTGCAACATGGTTTCTCAGCAATGCACCTGCATTGCTAGTCTCTCCGTCATACAGATTCGAGGTTCTGTGAGAATATATCTCTGCCAAACTCTCAAATTTTCATGCTGTTGGACCCATGGAGCATTGTGCATTGGCATGGAAAATCCAGAAAAAGTATTTCAGTTGTACGCTGATTCCATTATGGAAAGTAATAGCAGTGTATACCCTCTAAGCAGGCATTTATTCTAGAGAAAAATAAATGTCTTACATATCTAGAAGTGCTATATTTGCTCCAGCTAGCCTTCTGACTAATACTGAATATTTAAGATACTCTTTCTGTGAAGAGAGATCTTTTCCCTTATAAAAGAGTGTGCTAGATATACTTGACACACTCTTGTACTTGAACCAAATCCATGTTCCACAGCTGTAAGTAAGAGGCAAAATTGACTCTCACATTAAATGATCTGTAAACGCAATGTTGTCTAAGCTAAAAGTGTATGGGATTCTGAAACTATTGTGTTGACCCACTTTTCATTGCTGTTCTGAAACATTGCCCTTGAAGGTTAAAACTAGAAGGTGCTACAGTCAAAGAGATTTTGAAAAAAATGTCGAAAACAAGTGGCAGCTCTGAAGAGTTAATTCCTGAAGGCACAAGCAGCTGCGTTTTGAGATCCTACTGACCAAGAAAGATGTATTTTACAAGCATATCCACCCACTATTCCTTTTCCTGAAATCCAGCCCTACCAAGCTTATGAATCACAGTGACAACTGTTCCTCTACAAGGAGAAAATTTCAAACTTGTTTCAGGTACTGAAACAGAAATATGTGAACAACTGACGAGGACGATGATGACCGTACTTACTGGCCCCCCATAAATCAGGAAGTTTTTTCCCAAGACCAAGTATAAGGTTTAATTAATTAATATTGGCTTAGGTGGATAAAGAACATTTTTAGAAAAAATGACTAATAGAAGTAGTGAATGGGAAAAGTAAAGAACAGGACTACCCTTCGACTGAGTCCAGTCCTCAGTTATTGCTTTTACTGTTTTCTTCTTCCCAGTGCCCTGGAAGTAGTGCAACGAGTATTAAATTTCCTGCAGTCACATAGACAGCACTTTTTAATGTAATAATAAAACAAGACTTGATATATCTTTCTTTGCACATTATTTATGTCAGTGAAACAGCCAGTAGCTAGACACTGATGTAACTAAGAGCATAATTTGTACTACTGACTGCAAAAATCAAAGCTGCAGGTAATATACAAAAGGAAAAATCCGTGCCCAGTAGACAAAGAAGGATGGACTCCCAAATCGCCAAGTTTCTGCCTGTCTTCTCTCGTTAAACTGTAAACCTTGCAAGAAGAAGCTGTCTCCTACTATTTGGTTTTAAGATACCGAATCCAAAGGGATCTTGATTTCATCTAGGATTTCTAAGTGGTATTATAAATAAATAATAATAAATACTGTACAATGAACATCTGTATTGTCCTGTACTGTGTTGTATGTCATAGATTAATACAAATATTTCATTGAAACTTATAGTCCCAACAGTACATCAAGCCTAAGACATCTAACATAAATATTTTAATAAAAATTCAGGTATTTCTGGAAACATATAAACCTACTCTCATTTTAGTTTGTTAGTAGAGAAGCAGTGAATTTAAACCAACTAAAACTTAATATATTTAAATATATTTTACATTATTTTAGAAGTTCTTTTGTGTAACCGTGAAAGAAAATTTCTAAACTATTATTTATTTTTTCTGACATCTAGATGTGATATGTCAGGAAGATAATATGAGACCAGAAAATAGGATTCTTTCCACTTCTGTCAGTGGACCTTGTATAAAACTGGACAATTCCTCTCTAACTCTGTACAGACAAGTGAAATGGTACTATATACAGAACTATCTATCTGTTCCTAAAGTTGATCATACTTTCCTTGATTAAGGCAGCTGCATGAAACCCTGACTAATTTACAAGGAAAAGCAAACAACCCAAAAAAAAAATAAAGGAAAAGGAAAAGGAAAAGGAAAAGGAAAAGGAAAAGGAAAAGGAAAAGGAAAAGGAAAAGGAAAAGGAAAAGAAGAAAGAAAAAATCAAATAAAACCACCAAACAGCTCTGCCTGTTGTCTCAATGATTTCTTTTAGAAATAAAAAATACAAAATAAGTAAACTACCAACACCAGATAAACAATGAAATTTCTCATGTATTTCATCATTTATAAGGTGAACAATTACAACATGAAATTTTGCATCTGATGTAATTCAGTTCTTCAGGACGCAAAAACAGTTCTGATCTGTATTCAATTAATAAAAATATATTTTTATATGCTAAGTATGTGTTTTGTGATGTTATAGCTCTCACAAGAGTTTAAGTCAATGACAACAAAAAGTTTCTGTCCAGAAATGGAAACATCTACAGAAATAATGCTTAAAAATAGACTAAAACTACATAATAATATTTACCACTTCACATAGTTCCATTTGTGTATCTCAGACCATTCTTTATATCTTAGGAAAATTGACCCTCTAATTTTTATGTTACTATTTACACTCTATAGGTACTGTTACCAGATTTACTTAATGTAAGCACCTATCATGGAGCAGTTACCCTCAGTAATCTGCCTGAAACTTTCTTTTGGAATGACTTTGGTGAGAGGACCAGACTGACATCAAAATTCTCTGTAAATAACATAGTTGCATTTTCAAGCACCTTCCAGGTCACTCCAGGAGATCATGACACGTTTGTGAGATGACTAGTGATGTTCACTTCAGTGGTATTCAGAAATACCAATAAATGGATACTTTGTCATGTGAGAGACACTTATTCAGCTTAGGTCAACATCAGCAAATTTCACAATTTATAAAATACTATAGAGCATCAAGGGATAAATCCTTGGGCATAACACACACAGGCATCAAAAATGATGCTTGAACTAGTTAGGCACAGGAACATAGTTCTGTACTTGTAGCATTTCTGAAACATTATTTTATGCATGAGACTGGAAAACTGTGGAGAGCTTCAGAATGTTAGTGTGCAATTAGAACCAAAGTAATTTCATTCTCTGAGCATAAAAGATACAACAGTGAAGCTTGTCTCCACATTTGTTTAATCCTGAGCACACACAAAAAACAAATACCTAACAAGGATCCTGGGTGAAGGATACTTCGTTTTGGAAATGGGTGAGAACTTGGAATTACTAGCAAGTCTGAAGTTCACAGGTACCTGGCAGAGAAGTCATCCATTCAGTCTTCCCATTCAGGAATACAAATTTCTTTTGAAAATTTCTGAAATTTCAGCTAACAGGAATTTCATGCTAGTGCAAAAAAAAGGACTAGAATTCATCCCATGTGGTCAAATTCAGACCTGTTATAAGTGAATAATTGTTTCAGCATGATTAGTAGTGTTGTACCAACAATTTAGTTTTTAATGTAGAAATATAGCTGTTAAAACTTAGTGTTCTTATTAAAGAAATAAACTAGGAAATTAAACATATGGCAGGGATAGGAAACATCAAAAGAAAATGGGCATAAACAATTCTACAACTGTGCAGCCCAACTTTCTTTCTCTTTCCATTTCTTTCACAAATTCCTTTCAATCACGGTGATACTTAGGTAAATACTATTTTTAAGATTTCGCAGCATGAATAATCACAATGTATCACTGCTTACACCCCTATAGTAAGCATATAATCATAGCTCTATGTTTTCTCCTAAGTGCCACCAGCAACTGTGAATTAGATACAGTTACGAACAAGCTACTTTTTCTTTTTTTCTTGCAACTTTGAGCTTTTTAATGAACATTTTTAAAGTTCTACTGACCTCTGTAGACACTAAAACATAGCAGAAAATTCTTACATCTGGAAAAGTGAACTTGTTTATATGCACTTATTTAGCAGTCAGTCCATCAACTCAAGTTTTTAATGAAGCTTTTTTTTTTTTTTTTTTTTTTTTTTGGCAGAACTATTTATTTGTATTAGAAACATGCATAATTTCCAGGAAGAGATTCTTGCAGCCACCTGTAGATGCTTCATGAATGACTGATCCACGTAGATATCATAGGTAAAAGGAAAAAAAAAGGATTTGAATTTTAAATTGCAGCTTGCAGACTACTAAATCTCACTGCAGACTACCCTGGGCAGCATGTTGAAGAGCCTGGAGATATTTCTTAAGTTGGCATTTGAATCTGGAACAAATAAATGTGCTAAGGACAATGAACTTTATTAATTGCAGCTACAATACCAATGATAATCTAACAGAAGGATTAACACTGTACAACTGCTGAAAAAAATAAAGACAAGTAAGGAAAGATTTTAATATTTGGTATTCAAGATGGCTCACCTGGAGCAGACTTTTTCATCTCTTTTCAACTGCTTTAGGGAAAAACCATCTTTCTTTTGGGGAATGGTAAGATGGGACAGTTGCCTAGAAACTGATGAAGAGAATGTGAATTTTGCTAGAAGAGATGAACTGAACAGGGCTCACATTGAGGAGAGAGAGGAATCAGATGGACCCCTGAACTTTGAGCTTGACGTTTGCCACCAGGATCCAGGATATGAGTCCCCAACTCCTCTGTCACACGCCCAGGTCAGACAGATCACCAGCTGGGAAGCAGGATGGAATGTAACAAATGCCATTCAGGTAACCTCTTACTACCCCACTCATTATAACCATCATTTAAAAAACTGGTCATCACTTAGCCTGCTTTCTTTTACTTAACCATACCATCACTCTGCAATATTCGAAAAGGTTTCTATGAATGTATTACTAAAATATTTCAACCTTTCTGCATAAGATTAACACTGTAAAAATACAGTTCTAAAGGAAAAAAAAAAAGATGTCAACTAAAGTTTCAGAATTATTTAAACTAGGTGAAGATGAAAAGGTGGCGATTACAACTGTTTTGGAAGTGCTGAAATTATCTTCAATAAGTATATTTTAATTAAGTGACAGAGATGTTTGATAAAATGTGAGATAAATATCTACTAAAAAGAGGACAGTAAGAGTCAGACTGACGTCAGACATTTACTGATATATAAATTACTGATATGTAAGTTACTAGATATGAATTGGAGCATGAAGCACAGTAAGTGTAATAATACTTTTTAATGTTAAAGAAAATATTTGAGTTGGAAAGACTGAAAGTATTTGATCTTGGCACTTCATGTGGAATATAACTATCTTTCGGAGTCCTTAAATTTAGCTTTAAATATTTCAGATTCTTTTTCTCACTTTTCATGATTCATTTTCTTACATAATTCTATCATTTTGACTAACTTTGTGTCTGATAAGGTAAGAAGAAATCAGTACCCACAGACACATCTAGTCCCAGTAGCTGTTACTTAAACACTTTTTATGGCATTCTAATTATAGAAAAATAATCCTTCCCATGACACACGTCTGTGCAAATGCTGATGAACATTTGTTTATGTATCAGTTTATCCCTCAGCTCTGCAAAGGAGTAAAAAAGGACATATTTCTAACCCCGCTGTATTTTCAAACATGAGCACCACCATATGAGAGCCAATGTAATAACATCTAGGGCAAAGTAGCATATCATACTCAGAAAATGTTCAGCTGTGAATAAAAGTCCTAGAATACTCAAACTGTATTCTAGTAACAATTTTTAACTTCAGTCTCCCTCAGTAGCATCTAGTCCGGGCAGGAGTCTGGGATGAGAGCCCATCATTTTCTCTGTGAGTTTTGCCTTTGATTACACCGAAGCCAAGATTTCATTCTGGAAGTCAATTTTGTCAATATTTACTGTATGACCTTTTGGAGAGTTGCATTCTCTCTCACCTATTGTTTTCCCTTCTGAAAAACAAAATTAATAATGTCTCTGTAATACATCAAAGTGCCTAAAAATTCCTGAATGTCTTTATGTAGATAATTACTATTAATCATTAATATTGTAGCTTCCAGTTCAAAGATAGACTTATATGATACAGATGCCTATTTAGAAACAGGATAAATTTGAGCTAGGTAATCCAGTCGGATCAGTAACTATGATCTTAGTTAAAACTTCCAGCATTTTGAGCTTTGCATACTGCTATTCAATCTCATTTGGTCAAATATTTTAGAAATTAGCATTAAAAGAATATTTGCCTGCTGCTATACTGAGCTCTCCTTTTAAGGCAGACTGAGGATGGCAAAGCCTTGGAGCTGCAGTTAAGTTGAAAGCGCTGTCGAAATTTTCTGACACATTGTGGAGCTGTGTGCATATGCGAGCACGTATGTGCACATGCATGCATTTTCCCTGTTTCCCAATACCTCGGCATTTGGCTTAGGAAAGAGGGTAGGGAGCAGAGAAAGGAAAGGCAGGAGAGGGGGAGAGAATATTGAATGGGTATCTGTCAGTAAAAAATAACAGTTAGAAGAAATTTCTGTGAATAGCTTTGAAGAGAATGTCAGAGTTATCTGAATGATTAAAACAATCCAAACATTCTTGACTGGTGAAGTAAATCTATGCTAAAGTGACAGTTGTTTTTGCCCTACACGGAGGAAAGGGCAGAAGTGTTTTGCATGGCAATTAGAGGTAAATACTTAAGCAGAATTCTGAAGCTTTGAACAGTTATTCCAGTGAATGCAATTAGTCTACAAGTGAAATTATTTCCAGATTTGTTATAAGAACAATTAAGTCTTTGGTCTCCAAAATTAAATATAAGGGTTTTCTCAGAGTGTTTAAATATTTCATACAAACAGGTAGAGATTTTTGTTTGTTTGTTTTTTAACTTCAACTGAAAAAGTGTGCAGCTTTGACGACAATATTGTGTATGTAAATGATTGCTTCAGACATTTAAAGTTTCCAGGGAAACATGCTTCATATTCCAACACCGCACAAGCAAATGAAAATCTGTATCGAGTTAATCTGGGTAAGGACAGAGACCATAAAGCTGAGTTAATTCAAAAAGGAAAATGAACAGCATCATCTGTCAGAGTGATGCAAGTGGTATTTGTTTCTATAGAGCAGTAAAAGGCTGAAAAAAATTGTGCTAACTTGTATGGTAGAGCTGGATATATAAGCAAAACAACAGTAGCAAGAAGAAGGCAGTTAAATTCTAATGGTACAACATTTCTCAGCAGAACCAAAGTTCATACCATCATGGCTGTAATTTACACCATCGTGAGTCTATCTCGCCTTATTAGGTCTCAGGAGCACAAACAAGTTTAACAGTGCAAAAAACTCAGCCACTTTACCAGGCAGCTCCAAAGTACTTTCAGTATCATGATGCTTCTACAATCTTTAAAATACAATGTAATGCAAGTGTGTATTTGTACCTGTAATAGAAGCACACGATTCTCCACTGGACATCCAATGAAATACGATGTTGAATCAAATCATACCGAATCTGTCATTTGATTCAATGAATCCAATACCTAACAGAGAGAATTAATTTTATATTTTATAACTGGTTTTAGTGTGTTTCTGGATTGTCAGTCCCACTCCCCTGCACCTTTTGCTTAGATCCTCAGGATGAAGCAATCTTTCTTCTTCTTTCCCATCACCTAAGGGCAACATATCATAATTATCCAAAGAGGTGGCTGTGCAAGTTGCCATGAACCACCAGGTACAAGAATACTGCATTATCTTCCTTCAAAACCCATGTTAGAGCTCTTTTTCTCTCATTATGTTCTTTTTAAAAAACTTGTCAACAGCTTTTGGCAGACTGAATTAATGGTCTTGTAAGCTGTACGTCTTTGTCTCTCTACTTCTTTTTCACAAGTTCTGTCTGTAGCCATCTCTTGCAGAAATAGATTACATAAACATTGGAAATACCTATGGCAGAGGCCATTTTCTTGTTCCATGATCAGAATTACATGACAGGATTCTTGTCTACTGTGTGGGCTTCTAAAATAATGATAATGCAATTAATATTATTTATAGTTATTTAAAGTTGTGATAATAATAAATTAATTATTAGAGTAGCGATCATAAATATGCTCATTATATTTATATTCTGTGTGCCATACATTAGTTTAGAAAAGACTCAGCATTTCAATATTCACTGTTTTCATAAACAAAAGTATATCTCTATTTCCATTAAGGTGTGCCATTATAGATACATTTCCAAATTGTGTTCTAATCTGGTTCATCTTTTTTTATGTCACTCTATAAGATTCAATTCAGAATATCAAATGGTTTGTATTTATTTTTCAGTTACCTGCCTTCATCTCCCTAATATAGACTCAATCTTCAGAGTGCTTACTATCAACAACTCCCATACAGTTAAGTGGAAAACACAGTGACACTGAGAAGCAGAATTAACAGACCTGTCCCCAAAGATATACAGGCAAACATCCTTTAAATGTGCCTAAACACACTTCCCATTAAGCTTTAATGAGTATGTTTAAGTATTTTACAAATATAAATATAAATATGTATATCCTTATGCATTTAGAAAGCTAAATGTTTTCACCATCATGTCATTAGATGTACCACAATACAAATCTCATCCTCAGCCTTAAATAATTTAGTCACATTTAACTAAATAACCACTTAGATCTTAACTGCAGTATTTGATCTTCAGTATTTATTTTCTAGACTTGGGAAGAAGGGTTAATCCTGTCTGGTGCCCAGAGCAGTAGCTTCCTTGAATTATACATTGAAGCTAAAGTTATACTCTGAACTAAATTATAAATGTCTGATGGAAACAAACTGCTGTATTTCATATGAAGGGATGGTACTAAAAATTAGAGAGATGCCTGATGCTCATATCCAATCTAGGAACAGCAAGTAATTTAAGTTTCTAAATGGAGCTAGTCAAAAAGTGACAGCACAAAGCAAAATTTCAAGACTGTATGTTTATGTGGTGCATATAAAAATGGCAGTTCGTACAGTTTTAGCTAAAATGCACCTGCAGTACTGGACAATTTTTATTTATTTATTTATTTATTTTACGTATTTGCAACCACAAACCCACATAGCTGAAACTGGAGACCCAAAAAATCTCAGAACCCGGTGCGAGCCATCTAAACTCAAATGTGTTATTCCTTTGATTGAATGTCACCACTATAGAATGCAGTTGATATAAAATGTGTTTTAGGGAAGAAAATTCTAACTAATGTCTGTGCACTGGTTTTCTCTTTGGATCTTTTTTTTTTCTTTGGGGGGGTGGAGGGAAGGAGGCAGAATAAAATTCTGGACATACGTTGCTACTTCATATAACCTTTTATATTCAACTTTTTATTCATATAACGTTTTATATTCAAATTCAGCTCAGACCAGTGTAATTCTTTAGTTTTGTACACATGTTCAGATACCACAGAGAAGACTGCATACTGTACATATATTTTCTGTACTCCCAAACCTACTTTTTTCACAAAAGCTTTTTATCAACAATATGTTATACTTCAACAATGAAATTATATCTACCTCACAGAAGTCTCTTTATATGTCATATAAGCACTGTGCAGTGGACTGATTTTGAGTTAACTAACTGCCACTCACATAAATTTCATTACAGAATGCTCTATATCAGCCTTCTTTTCCCTTGGTCAGCTGCAAACACTGAAAGTGTTATGAAGCCAGGACTCCTAAACATATAGAGGCGGCTTATCTAAAACTTTTCCTTGTTCCATGAAGAAATACTTGGATTGTTCTCATGGGATTTAAGTTGCTGTTTTGTAGGCTTTGCATTTTATGTTGTTTGTCACATCATCTGGGCAATGAACAGATGGAGGGAGTGTTGAATGGATTTACATCAGCATATTCTACTTTAACTATTATGGAAATGTTAGGGGTGGCAAGCCAGTTTTCCATAGCCCCTTTGTGTCAGATTTGCCAGCAAGTAGGAGCTGTGGTATAACATAACTACTCTACAAATTATTCCCTGGACATACAGTCCCCAACATATGGAGCTTTGGTTCAGAAAGCACCATACTAGCTCTTAAAGCATCGCAGAAACATGGCTTACAGAAGCAATGAATCAAAGTATTGCAAATCCTGCAGTCTTCTAGATGTCAAAAAGACATATTAAAAATCTTTACCAGTTAAAGCAGTCCTTAGATCATGCTTACCTGTACCACAGGCCCCAGATTTCCTTTCCTAATAGATGACTAGCAAGAGAGTTAAAGGAGGTCTGCCTCTGTCTCTCTTTTACCCTTCCTCTGCCCCCTTCATAAATGACTCTAATAGCCTCGGTAGTTTGGCTATAACTAATCTGTAGTGATCTATAATTTATGACGTTGATATGTTTTAAGTTAATCGGCATATATTTTAGATGAAAGGGAGACATTCTAAAGTATAGTACTCAACATACACTTGAAATATAACATGCAAACTCAGCCTTAAGTGTGAATATCCTGATTTCACTGGGTATAAAACATGTATTTTAAAATGTTTGCTTTTAACTGATACCTTTAATCTCATTAGCTGATTTTTACCTGAGTTTTAGTGACATAACCAACTTTACATGCTTTTGATAACAGTAGCCAGAAGCACTGTCAGGCTTAAATAATTCTGAATTATTCTATTTAAAACCTCAAATTATACATAAACAAACAAGATATTTATTTGATACCTGATTTTTAGCAGTGTCAAATGTGTATCATTTCCAACAACATTAGCTGAAGCTCTTCTTGGCTAGTATTTATGAAATCTGTAGGTTTCAGTGTCTGAATTTCAGAGCCACAGTATTGCAGGTAATCATTCTTAGAAGTAGTAGCTAAGTTATTACAATGCATAGTATACTTATCCTGGGTTTTATGTTCAGCTTGTCACAGTCTGGTCAAGAAAATCTTATGGAATTGGCAAATGCACGTTTCTTGTAAGCAGAGACTAGCTGATTGTTCACATTTCACCTAAGTGTGAAAATATTTTTGTCTGCAAAATCTACTAGTACTGATCTTTTGGAACAGTTATGTTATAGGTGTGAGGCTCTAATTCTCCTACATAAAGTAGCTGGTATGAGTTAAAATTGTGTGCACATCAAAGGACAAATGACTTAGCAAGTAAGCATAAAGCAGCATGGGTTAGCCTTGGCTAATAGCAAAACTCCCACTCGGCTCCTCGCTCACCCCCTTCCTCCTCAGCTGGGTGGCACGGAGAAAAGAGAGCAGGAGTGAGAAAGTTCATGTCTCAAGGTAAAACCAGGGAGATCACTCTCCATATACCATCATGGGCAAAACAGAGTCAGCATGGGGAAAATTAACTTTATTACGAATGAATATATAGACGTTTCATTCCTGCATCTCATACTCAGAAACAAAAAGACAAACATTAAAGCAACACCCTTCCTCCTCCCTTTTCCATGCTCAGCTTAACTTGTTCACTCCAGACTCCTCTACAAACCCTCCTTCCTCCTCTCTATGGCCTTTTCTGCCCTTTCTAAAATACACTTTCCAGAGGTGCCTCACGTGCAGCCGATGGGCTCAGCTGTGCCCCGCTGTGGGGTTGCTGGAGTTGGCTGTGTCCAGCACTGTCCTCCCAACAGAGGCCGCCTGCTGCCTACACCTGGACACAGAAACCCTACACATGTAGTAAAGCACATTGGTCTTGCTGGTGCATTGATCTAACTGCTGCATGTCCTTACAGACATGCTTTCCAGGCAACAATAACACAAGGTTTTAATTGGAATTTGCTAGTTGCTTTGGCATGCTGCCAAATTTAGCTTGCCGGCAGACACCCTTGGCAGGGACATCAGTATTTCTGCTATTTTATATCTCAGTCAGCTTTAGTACAGTTACATGAATGAAATGAAAGCACATATCCACCAGAGAACTTTAAATTTTGACAGTCTTCAAAGGCCAACTACTAGCAATGATGTTGCTAGAGCTCAGTAGACAACCTGCCAAGTGTCAGAGGTGTGATTTACATGTACATTTACATATATTTGCAAAAAAAAAAGGTGTGTCAGTGTGTATTTCTCCCATGACATATATAGAATAAATGGTATGTGTGAGTAGCACTTCAGAAACCTGAACATTGTCTCCCCCCAGACCTCTTTTTCTTTCCTTTCATCATTAGGAAACCTTCAAGCCTCCCAGGAGATAGCCTGTTCTGGGAGTCTTAATGCCTAAAAAAGCTTTTGCTTGCAGTGATAGGAGATAAGAACAAGAACACACGTTACATAAATCTATTTTTTTATACGGAAAAGCATACTCCATGTATCAACTATCTCTTCACAGCTCTTTGCAAGCACATCTTCAAACATTGAATCAAACATAAGCTTACACATCTTTTCTTTAACAATCTATTATTTAGCTTTCTGCATCTATTGACTCTGATTTCTGCTCTTCCGGTTAAAATTGCCATTGTCAATTTTTTAAATATTTAAACAAGCATTCCTATGAAGTTATACGAAGATATTTATTTGCACTCCTCTAAGCTGCATATAAATATAATTTTGCTGAAAACTTCACAGTTACAAGCTATAGTGAAACTACCACTTATGCTCTTGACTCACAGCTTCTGGTATTGACTCATGCTTTCCTTGACTCCACTGTTTGTCTGCATTTGTTTCCTGTTATCTCACCCTTAGATTTTAGATTCTTTGGAGAAGAGACCATCTTTTTGCAGTCTGTTTGCACAGTGTCTTGCACAATGGGATTCTGATCAAGGACTTCCAGGTGTTCCAATAATGAAAAAAATTTTCAAAGTAAGTCCCGAAACATCTTCTATTTTATAGAGACTCTTTACAAAATAATAATTGTTTAAATGTGGCCTATGATAAATCAGTCTGGCATTTGGTCCAATTTCCTCTCTTTTTTTTTCTCCTTTTTCTTCCTTTTTTTATTTTTAATTTTTTTTAACACATAGAATGGATTCTCCTTGCTGTTGAGGTCTATTGTAGGGGCTGAATACAAAATAAATCAGCAGACTAATGTGATTAAAGTACCTTTAAAATATCCTGCCTTTAAAATGTGTGTTTGTAGTGGATTTGTGTGGCAAGGTTTTGGTACCGGGGGACACAGGGGTGGCTTCTGTGAGAAGAATCCAGAAGCTGCCCCTCGTTAAATACGGGCCCCACCGCTGGCCAGAGCCGAGCCAATAAGTGGTTGTTGTTTGTGCCTCTGTGAGAGCATATTTAAGAAAGGAAAAATAAAAACTGCTGGGGAACAGCAGCTGGAAAAGAGAGAGAGGAGTGAGAAACAGCCTTGCAGACCCCAAAGGTCAGGGCAGAAGGAGGGGGAGAGTTGCTCCAGGCTCCAGAGCAGAAGTCCCCTGGGGCCTGTGGAGAGGCCCCTGGTGGAGCAGGCTGTCCCCCTGCAGCCCATGGGTCCCACACGGAGCAGATCTCCACGCTGCAGCCCGTGGAGGAGCCCCCGGGGGAGCAGGTGGATGTGGCCTGGAGGAGGCTGCGGCCCATGGAGAGCCCCCGCAGGAGCAGGCCCCGGGCCGGAGCTGCAGCCCGTGGAGAGGAGCCCACGCAGGAGCAGGGGGGCTGGGGGGAGCTGCAGCCCACCCGTGGGGGACCCGTGCTGGAGCAGTTTGCTCCTGGGGGATGGACCCCGTGGTACGGAGCCGTGTGGGAGCAGTTCTCGAAGAACTGCTGCCTGTGAGCAGCCCCGTCAGGCTCAGTTCGGGAAGGACGGCATCCCGTGGGAGGGACCCTGCGTAGAGCAGGGGCAGAGAGGGACCGTGAGGGAGCGGCGGGAACGAAGCGTCAGGGACTGACCGCAGCACCCATTCCCCAGTTCCCCTGCGCCGCTCGGGGGGGGGCAGATGGAAGATGGTGGATGGGGGGAAGGCGTTTATGTTTTTTTTTTTTCCTTTGTTTCTCACTTCTCTAGCTTGTCAGTAATAGGCAATAAATCTTACTATCTCCCTACGCTAAGTCTGTTTTGCCCATCACAATAATTGTTGAGCGATCTCCCTGTCCTTATCGCAACCCTTGAGCCCTTTGCATCGTATTTTCTCCCCCCTCCCTTTGAGGAGAGGGTGTGAGAGAGTGGCTGTGGTTGAGCTCAGTTGCCCACCCGAGTAAAACCACCACAGTGTTCCATCTTAAAAATGCAGATGGTCAAGCAAGAGAATGACAGAACCATGGTATTATAGATAAATGTATAGTAGTACTACAAAAGTTATACCTTTTTTGAAATATATATATATATTTATTTATATATATATATTATATATATTATATATATATATAAATATATATACCTTTTGAAATAGTAAGTGTAACCAAACAAAATCAAGAACTGTCAGCTGTTTGAAAGCAATGATCACTTTATTCCAGAGAAGAACCCAACGAACCAAGATTTGTTTCAGAAGGATCTCTGTCTCCCTCAGGTGAAGGGAATAGCTGAGGTACTTTTCCTTTACACTAAAATCAAATCAACCTACCATGCTTTTTGATCTTATCAACCCCTGAGTGTATTTTTTACCATATGAACGCAAACAGATGGCATAATATTTTCAATTCACACTCACTTGTGCCTTTTTACAGGTTCTAGCATGTATCAATGCCCACCTATCACTGATGGAAAATATTTTTCTTAAAGATCTTCTTACTACCTGACTTCTTGAACCTATGAGATGTGTAACTTCATTTGCTTTAATGAAGAGCGTTTACACATAACGCCTCCCCAGATAACATTCCTCCTAAGACAGCAAGAACATGGTGATAGGTGGCAAAAGGTCAAATATTTTGCCAGATATAAGTCCTTTCCTGTTTTATATAAACTTCCTTTATTTTGATTAGCAAATTTTCAGCAGTGTTCATTTTTTTATATAAGGAAAGGGTGAGCTTTAGGGTTCATCAAAGTATAAAGGTTAAGACAATCTCAAAATCTATAGTGTATGAGAATTTAATGGTAAAAGTAAAGGACATCTGAATTATTATAATATTATTTTAATGTACTGACAGAATCAGAAATAGCTTTTGTAGCTGACATTCCAAATGGCAAAGCTTCTTCCACACAATCCATAGGTGGTTAATCTACAATTTACCTCAGTGTGTATAATTCCTGACAGCACGAGATTCACTGAAATGGTACAAGCTCTGTCTGAATGAGCTAATGGAGCTATTTGAGAAAATAAAAAGCCCTAAATACTGATTACACACAGTACGAAAGATGATATATTGTACTCTAGTTTTAGCATTGTTAGCTGTATAAAACATTTTGCCCCTAAAGCTAAGTAAAAAATACTGACTTCCATTTGCATCTATTCTCCCTCTTCTCCCCACACACACCATGTATCTTGGATGGAAATGTTTCTCTGTATTCTTGGCCAGTGGCACTAGTTTTGCCATATGTACAGTACTGTGTTCACTAAATAGCTAACCAAAAAAAAAAAATAATATTTACTTCTCAAAAATGTAAACATGTGAGTCAAAGAGAGGAAACATTCACTTCAGCTTATACACACATACTCTGCTATCCGTTTCATTTTCTCTCAGTCCATTTCTTGAATTGAGACAAATAACAGCACCAACAGATTATGGTTTGTAGGTCCCTAGAGCAAGCATTTTTGGTTGCTTTATGATATCACTAGCAACAGTAGCTTCAGCTACTGTACATGGGTATTTCCATTCATGATAGTTATTTTTCATTGCTCAGCTTTCCCCTCAAGATACATATTGATTCAGGCCAGTTCCTCCCTCATAAACAGACATATATTTTTTGTTGTTTTTCAGTTTTAAAAATAATTCTAGCTTGATTATTTCAAAATAAACCCAGGTATTTCAGAAATAATGAATAGTTCCATAGAAGCTTAAAGAATTGCAGCTATGGGTACAAGAATTATATGATGCAAGAGTTTTATCTTTCATACATATATAATGACTGCTAATATCCTCATTTAGCTGTTTGTATCATATTTAGGAGTTGACACTGAGGTCTATTCTATCTCACCATGTTTTAAAGCAATTCTCTTGTCTCTTTTTCTGCATCATGTCTTCAACTCCAAATGTCATATCCCCAGCCACCTTCCCTTAAGGGACTTAAAAATCTTCTGAGCTTTAATTGGGATCTGGAGTTTAAAATGAGTTCTCCACTTCTGCTCTTGTTGCTTTTGCTTGCCTGCTGACTTTTTTCACTTTTGCTGGGAAGCCAGCTGCTCTCAGTGCTTTTCCTTTTGTACTTTTCATTGTTGTCATCTCAGGTTAAAAATAAAATACCTGCACGAAACCGTAGGCTTCCCTCTGCTGCTTGGAATGGATTTCAGAGACTCTGCTATTTCCTAAATTGTGAGGAGCTGCCATTCCACCCCTGAAGGTTTCCTTTCCTAATCAGAAAGGATAATTGTCTGCATAATTCATACTTTCCCTCTAGCCTTCTACTGATTCCTGTCTTATGCCTGCAGCTACGTACTTCTCCTATCCAGTCATTTTTCCGCACAGCTTCTTGCCTATCATATTCTCCTACCCCTTGTTGCTACCTTGTGTGTTGCCTAGACACACCTTCTTCCCCCTGTTCCTGGCTCCCCTGGTGCAGTCATGTTCCCAGGCTATCCAGCTCTTCCTTTGCTCTTTCCAGGCACCTCAAAGTCTCATGGCCTTCACAATGGAACCCATCTTACTCTATAGATGATATAGAAAGATAGACACCTGTGGTGTCTATAGACACTCTAAAATAAGTGCCCTACACTGTTGGAATAAATAGCCCTTTGGTGATGCTTATTTCTATCCACTCTCTCCAGAGCTAGCAGATTAGTTGTATTTTTTGCTGTATTTATGTAGGTGAAGTTAGGAATCCCATTCCTAATTAAACTTGCATCAAAAGAAGTTAGATTTGTCATGTATGTTTTTTTTTCCTGTTTCTGTGTGTATTCATTCATTGAATGGCTGTTTTAGACAGAAAAAGTTGGGTGAGATAACTCAGATTCATAGATGTTAAGAAGTGACCATTTCCTTTGGTCAAGATAGTAAAAAAGTAGTCACTTTAGTAACTTTAGTCAGGCACCGAGTTTTCACCTAAAATTCATGAATCTCACCTTGCAAATAAATTGGTATTTTGTCTAAATATTTGAATACAAGAAAATAAATTTAGTTAGGGGAAAAGAACAAAAAATAAATTAACTTTTATACTGATTACTCGGAGGATGCTAGAAAAGTCAGTCACATTTCTTTTCTGATTTTTAGTTTTTCTCTTTATTATAAACTATACAAATTAGAGGATTTTTGTCTAATCTATTCAAAATTCATCAAAATATTCACCTTTGTTGAATTTTAAGAATGATGTGATCTTTTAAGCCATTATAGGATAGAGAAACCTCCACTATAGGAATTCATTTGCAATATCAACTTTATCTATATCTGCTCATGATGAAACTTCAGAAGTAAAATCCATTGCTGTTTTTTTTTTTTTTATCCTAAAGACAGAAGCCTCAGGGTGCCACCGAAGTTTAACTGAGGTTAAGAGAGGAAAAGCATCAGAGATTTGTTGTCTACACGCAGCCTAGTTGTAAGGCAGTATCTTTTCTCATGTATTCAGAAAGAATACACTATGGTTCTCCATATCAGTTTACTGCTTCACAGACACCAAAAATAGTAGTATACGACTATTTGCGTTTTTCACCCAAACTATTAACTGCATTCTCTCCAGGCAGTGACAAATTTCCCCCCTTATATGCTGAGCTCCGGGAGTCATTATAGCTTGCGTAAAAGTCCACCTAAAATTGGTGGTTGGGTCTGTGCAGAAGAAAAAACAGGATAATGTTAGCCAGGGGACGATACAGTCACCTTTTATTCTGCATGCAGTCACAGTAAATCCTATGCCACCTTTCAGAAGACATAAACTACCTTCCTTTTCACCTCTCAGAGGTGCATAAGATTTGTTCTCTGCAACCTTGCTTTTTAAAAGTAACAAGAACTGTTGCTTGTCCCATACAGGCAGCATTCAAGAAAAATTCCTAACAAGCCAAACGCTTTCTCAGAGCCTAAGTTTGAACTTTCTATGCACTCTAACTCTTCTTTTCATTATGTCAGTGCACACTCAAATAAAGTTATTAATCTCTCCACTGCTTTGCTTTGCTTCCAGACTCCCACAATCCCCTCTCTGCTTGCCCTCAAGCTATTTCAACCACGCATTCAAGGAGCTCCACTTTCACATTGATGTACTGGATGTTTGTAGTACCTGCCTTCCGTCAGGTGGAAACCTGAGAGTCAGTAACGACCTATGATGGGAGAAATAGGTCAGCAGCCAGTGAGTCCGCACTGCTCACCACTACTAACTTTCAAAGTAGTTTACCTTAGTTTTGACTGCCTTAATTTTTTCATCTCTTTTTCCTCTCCTCTTGATAATACATAATAAAAGCCCTCATTCTTTTACCAAAGCCTGCTTTCTCCTTTGAGACCAAGGGAAATAATATATTTTCTTAAAAGGTAATTTGCTTGGGAGATTTACTTTGTGTGATTCAGTGCATTCTTGCAGACAGCTATGAATTTATGCAAAGTAACATTTTCCATCAAACCAGAATTAAGCATCGAGCATATTATTTCAGTTTTAGAACAAATATTTAAAGCAATAGCAAAGCCAATGGGATCAGCTGTCACACTCAATAGCATCAAATTTTTTATTTGTTGAGACATTTATTTTCCTCTCTTCCCTCTCCTAATCTTTAGGAGATTCTTAAAACTAATCTGGCCACTAACAGAAGAACAAAATCAGTGGCTTCTCTGTCAGTTAAATAGACAAAAACACTGCAACTTCCTTACCTGCATATCTTACCACAGTATCTCCTGAGCAGTCTATCTGTCTTAGCATCTGTTTATGGGACCTGAAGGATTGACAGACCAACACTTCTGAAGTTTCTCTCAGTGTATAAGGTGATTGCAGGCATTAATCACAAAATAAACACCTTAGTCACTTTCCTCCCTGCAGCTAAAGCAGGCTGGCATCGACAGAGAGAAAGAATAAGAAAAATCAGGAAAAACAAGATTGCTAGGGTCTAATTCAACCATCCCTGAAGATAAATGAAGACTTTTCACTGATATTAAAGGAGATGGATCAGCTGCTAGGGTCATACAGGCCATGGACAATATTTGAAGTTTTCCACAGAACAATTCATAGCATTTTTGAATTCTAAACTCAGCCAAGCTGTGAACAAATGATGAAGTGACAGGGAAAGCAGATGAATTATTTTCCTGGTGTCTGTAGACCCATGCCAGGAGTCTGGGTAAACAGCTAGAGAAACTGGAAATTCTTACCAGTGAGGAGAAATAGGATATAATTGATATTGCAAATACATTTATGTGATTGGAATTTTAAAATAATTAGATAAAACATGTTTACAAAAAAAATGGTAAAAGAAGCGAGGGTGGCACTCTACTTTAGAGAGATGATTATTTGTGTTACAGCTATTGTCTAAAAAGACAAATTGTATTGTTCTTGGTGACTTCGGTTTTAAAGACCTGTGCTGGAGGTTGTATGTAGTCTGTAGTAAAACATCATTAAAGTTTCTAAAAATGACAGATGATAATCATCTAACACAAAAGGTATTGAACCAGACATAAGGTAATTCTATTTTGAGCCTCATTACCTTGAATATAGATGAACAGATCAGTGGATCTAATTACATTCATTATAGGAAAACAGAGGGCAGTAATATATATATACTAGGTACTTCAAAGGAGTGAATTTTAAAAACATGGAGAAAATTATGAGAGATAATTGATTAGAAAGAAAAAATACAGACAGTAAATTGTGAAAGTAATTTGAAAGTTGTTTAACAAGAATTTATGAGATGTCCAGAAGTCACATCTCACAATTAAGAAATAACACGCCTATGCGTTTAAACCCCTCCTACTTCAGTTGTGAAGTGAATGTATCAATTAAAATTTAAAATATACACATATATAACAAAAGGGAGAAAAGAAGGGTGAGAGTAATCATTGTAAATTATAAATTATGAAGTATAGAAAAGAGATTCAGTAACCCAAAGGTGCTAGGGGAAAAAATGCATCCCTAAGGAGTAGGACAATAAGAAAATAATTCTTAGGAATTAAAAAAAAAAAAAAAAATAGGTTTAGTATAAAAATTTGAAACATAAATACTAGTAGTGGTATGAATTAAGTATGAATAGAAGTGTGAATCTTTATGTGTCTGTATATGTTTGTGTAAAAATACCAGAAGAAAGAGCAGAACTTTGTTCTTGTGTTGGTATGTGTTAACTGCATAGTGCATCATATTCATATAAGTGATTTAACCAAATGAAGAGAGAGAAAAACTGACCTATAGCTAAGTGTCAAGGGAATGAAGAAGAAGACAGTAGGTATAAAACATGAAGATAAAGAAAGGCAAAGTACTGTGAAATTCAGGAATTCTGACTAATACTTCTGAGAGGTGAGACAAAAGAATGAGGTGAAGGACCTGAACCAGCACACGCTCCAAGTGAATATAGAAGGCAAAGCTAAAATCTTTTTGTCATCACCAGTCAAGATGAACCCCAGAGACACAGTAAGACCTTGACTGATGACATCCCTTGACCTCCTTGTTGTGTACAAGTGATCCTAGCCAGGCCGTTAGGACACACACAGTAGTGCTGATGGGTATGTGAATATGAGAGTGAGTTAAATCTACTTAGAGATTTAGAACCATAGAATCATAGAATCATAGAATCATCGAATATCCCAATATCTTGTATCAGCACATTGTTATATTTCTACAAAATAGTCAGAAAATGTTAGTGATGGCAATGAGAGCTGAAAGAATGAAAGACTCTTTTTCAGAGTTCAAAACCCATTTTGGATTTCATGGAATCATAGAATATCCCAAGTTGGAAGGGACCCATAA
This sequence comes from Cygnus atratus, assembly GCF_013377495.2. Lineage (NCBI taxonomy): Eukaryota > Metazoa > Chordata > Aves > Anseriformes > Anatidae > Cygnus > Cygnus atratus. Next base: position 57,813,687 of record NC_066364.1, on the reverse strand, counting down.
GGATCATCAAGTCCAACTCCTGGCACTGCACAGGTCTACCAAAAGTTCAGACCATGTGACTAAGTGCACACTCCAAACACTTCTTAAATTCAGACAGGCTTGGTGCAGTGACTACTTCACTAGGGAGCCTGTTCCAGTGTGCAACCACCCTCTCAGTGAAGAACCTCTTCCCGATATCCAGCCTGAACCTCCCCTGTTGCAGCTTGACACCATTCCCGCGGGTCCTATTGCTGGCCACTAAAGAGAATAGGTCAGCGCCTGCCCCTCCACTCCCTCTCGTGAGGAAGTTGTAGACTGCGATGAGGCCTCCCCTCAGCCTCCTCTTCTCCAGGCTGAACAGGCCCAGTGACCTCAGCCGCTCCTCACACGTCTTCCCCTCTAGGCCCTTCACCATCTTCGTTGCCCTCCTCTGGACACTCTCCAACAGTTTCACGTCCTTTTTGTACTGTGGTGCCCAGAACTGCACACAGTACTCGAGGTGAGGCTGCACCAGCACAGAGTGGAGCGGGACAATCACTTCCCTCAACCGACTAGCAATGCTGTGCTTGATGCACCCCAGGATATGGTTGGCCCTAAAAGCCCTGAAGTCCCTTTTGATCACTCTCGGACTTCTCCTTGCTACTTCATCATTACCAGCTTGAAAAAACAGCAGCGGGTAGTAGTCAGAGGTCTGTACAAGGTGAGTGATTTTCCTAGCAATGTCTCTTACCCGAGCCCCAGGGAGGCAGCAGACTTCCCTGTGGGTTGGGTCCGGACGGCATATTGGGCCCTCTGTCCCTTTCAGAAGGGAGTCCCCCATGATGATAACCCTTCTTTCTTTCTTGACAGAAGATGTGGCAATGTGGGGGGTAGGTTGCCTTGCCTTAGGCAACCCCTCCAACTGGGATGGGCTTTCGTCTATATCGTTGTTTTGACTGTCATGTTCTAGAGCCTCATACCTGTTACGTAAGGGTAGTCAGGAAGGTGAGGTGGGCAGGGAGAGGGCTCACCTACCACCCCAAGCAGAAACCTGCTTCCACTCCCCCCCTTGGCCTAGGTCCCCTCCTACAGCCTGGCGGGATGAGGGAACTTTTGTCTTCTGTGTAGCTGCTGCCTGGTGGGATAGAGGAACCTTTGTTACTTGTGTTGTGGCTGGCTCGTGTGTCTGTCTCAGGGAGGGTAGAGTATGCTTCCACCAGTCAATTTCCCTGATGCTCCTCAGCCTGCTCACCTCCTCCCAAAGCTGCGCAGGCTGAGCAGTTCTTCAACCTGGGCATACCTCCCACAGGCATACCCACCGCTGCTGCTGTCAGACACCAACAGAAGATTCGGGCACACCCTGCATCCCAAGACCTGGATGGCTGCGTGTTTCCCTGAGCCCTCTGTCTGAGTAGCCATATCGGTAACTGTGGCTGGAGAGTCTGCATGAGAGGCGGAAGCCACGGTTTTCTGCCTGGTGGATACCATGGCCAGGCTCTTCATGAGAGGGTTACAACCACCATCGGAAAAGACCGTTGGAGAAGAGCGGTGAGGGCGCCCTGCCTACTCACCCTGCCTGCGCTGGGGCGGGGGTGCTGCTGGCTGCGCCCGCACCTCGTCAGCCTCCCTCACGAGGGCTGCCGGGTCCTGGCAGCTCCCTCGGGTGCCTCGAGTGGCCTTGATGCCAGAAAAAAAGCCCTGCCTGCCACGATCCCCCTGGATGTGTCTGCCCCAGAGCTGATCGCCTCGGCGATATATAATTTCTTATAATATATATATATATCTTATAATTTGGTATTATAAGATCACCTTCCTCTTGCTCACTGATCTCACACTGAATTCTGCTACACCAAATTTCTATATCCTAGATATGATTTTCTATTTCCTATGTTCCTAAATATGTAGAGGGAAAACCTAAATGTGTTCAGAACTCTAAAAAAATGCAGCTGTACCTAGTCTCTATTTGGAGGGAATCAGGAGGGTGTACTCATAGCACAGGATAATAGTGGGCCATTTTGAAAATTTTCAGGATGGGAATCTCGCTATTCCACATGGGACATTTAGAAGTTAACTCTCAGAGTTTCTAAGCTATTTGTCTGCAGTCCATTTGCTGCCCAGCAAGAGAAATAGGCATCTCTGGCAGGAAATTAATTTCAGCTTTGCTAACCATCTATCCTAAGATAGGTGAGTTATAAGTTCAGGTGCCTATTTTTTTCTACAATTTTTTTTTCTACATTTTATAGAGGCAGCTTTGATGACTAGCTTAGACAGGGACAACTAACTATTAGATAACCACAGACAGCATTTAAAATGGATGTTAAAATGTTATTAATATTTTGAAATGCCCAGCAAGTTTGCGTTTGGGAGACTTAGCTAAAGATTCATCTGGTCTGATAATATTTAATAGCTATTATATTTAGAATTCTCAGAAGACAATGGAAATCATAATACTATTTTAAAAGCCAGATAAATTTTAACTAGTTAAACCTATCAACAATTCTGAGCAAAATAATGTAATTGTTAATGCGGGTTTTAATTGATATAGAATAAAAAGCTAGGAATATAATTAGTGTCAATCACTATGGGTTTGAAGAAAAAGTCTTTACAGTCTTTATTAAGTACACTTCATATAATTTTTATTGTAACATAGGCAGTGAAATATAAATAATATATTTAGACTTTCAAAAGGAATTTTGACACATTAATACACAACATTCTGATTTAACAATTAGTGCAGCAATAAAATACATCTTAAATAGATTAACAACTGCCTAGGTGACAGCTCCTAAAAAAAGTAACTGTCAATGTAGATTTATTGTCAAAGCAAGTTGTTGAGCACTGGCACAAGTTGCCCAGAGAGGCTGTGGAGTCTCCTACCTTGGAGATACTCAAAAGCTGCCTGAACATGGTGCTGGGAAACCTGTGGTAGGTGCCCCTGCTTGAGCATGGGGTTGGAACAGGTTACCTCCAAGGGTCCCTTCCAACCTCAACTGTTCTGCAACTTGGTTCTGCATGAGTTTCTGGTAGGGTTAGAAGGTTATCTAGTAGAACCTAATTGGTATGTGGTCCAGAATTATTCAATGTAATCAACAGTGATCTGGACTAAATACAAAATAACCATTGATCACAGTGGTGTCTGAGACAGAAAAAAGACCATGGACATCTGCAAGCAAGTAGCGCTCTTATCATAACATGAGATTAAGGGGTTTTCTGTTTTTGAGTTTAGAGTTAATAAAGTTTTATGTTCATATAAATACCACAGCAACATAGGTTTGCATCAGTTCTGGAAAATAATTTATTTTAAATGAAAATGAGTGCTTCCTGAATTTATCTCCTTACTTTTCCAAGAAGATATGCGAAGGAGGATTTCCTGTGTAGTTTCTGTGCCAAATTCATGCAGGGAATCAAATACATAGTTGGGAATACAGTTAGGCTTAAATGAACTGTTCCAGTGGAGTAACTGCAGATGGTGAGAAAGGCAATCAGAGCTAATTCAGCAGTCTGGCATATTAGCATGTGTTCTGCATATAGCAGAGCTGTACTAACTGAATTATTTTCAGTTAAATTTGTCTTCATTTCTTAATTTATTTTTTCTATCTGATTAAATCTTAGGGTGAAATCTTTTTCTCTCTTTCTTTGTAGCATCACTTTTTATTCCATTTTATTTAATTGTCTTTTGGCATGTCTTAACTCTGACCACAATTTAATCTTCATTACTTTTTAATTACCTTTCAATCTGCTTTGTTTTTAAAAGTGTCATATTTCAGGTCAGAACAGCCTTTAAAATGAAGCTTTTACTTGGGATTAAAAATGTCTTAAAATTAAACATCAAGAAATTTTGATATTTTCTCAGGGTTCTTAACTGTGCTCGTTTATACATTTTTCTAAACACATATTATTACCTGGGGAGGTGCTTGTGCTGAGATGAACTAGTGTTGAAAGGCCAGCACAGTAAATGGCCCACTTTTTGCATTCTATGCAAATCCAGATATCTGGGCTTTTTAAACAAGCAGCCAGTCTTCGTGGTGGGGAAAACACTACCATGTAGTTCAAATCAAGCCATCAACAAATGCAGAAACGTTTTAATGTGCAGATGTAATTTGGAAATGCTGACATGCTTGTTTTTTATTGTTGGTGGATCAATAATTTCTGGTGCTTCCTCTTGGGGATATTCTAACAAGGCTAATAGCTTCTAGCTGTGGCTGACCTTTCCTTGCATGCCCTTTCCACTCTTGTCCTTGCCATTTCTTTTGAAGGCTGATCAGTTGTTCATCCCCCAGTCCTTCCTTCTTCTAGAGTGAGATACCTACGGCTAAGTCTACTCCAGATGTTTGATGGGGACCTCCATCCAGGCACACGTATTCACTAATTGGCAATGCACACCAGTACCCACTCCACTTCCATGCTCATTTTAGGGTAAATAAGTGTCTTAGAAGACAAGGGCCAAGGAAGGCTCACCCCACTGGGTCTTTCTCCTTCTCCATTCTAATCAACTATGTGAACAACTTTTCTCTGAGCTATTCTATTTTATAAACATATCGCCTTAAAAGAGCATATTTAGAGTTAACCTATTTGGCTTTGCACTAGAATAGGTGAAAATAAAACCACTCAGGGAGGTACACTTCCCATACAAACACTAAAACTCAGCTCTGGGAGGCAATTTAAGAAACTGTTCCTTTTGCTGCTCATTTTTAATTGATGCCTCACAGGTAAGGCTGTCTGTGACATAATTTGGACACAAGAAGATGGCATCAGAAGAGTCAATATGAACAAGTGCTGGGGACAGGCTGGACCAAACAAGAACTGGCAGATGGTGTAGGAATTACCTGTGTCCTTATTCCAGTGGCAGAGAATCAGTGAAATGCTGACACAGACTGTCCCCATTCTCCGTACAATCACTCTTCATGAGAGGTGCAGAAAAGCCACCTTCAGCAACACTACACCATGAAAGAATTTCTCTATGGAGGAGGAATTTTCAGCAGATAAGTCACTTCAGGCAATACTCGCAGGCTGCCAAACAGCTTTAAACCAGAGAACACAGCCCAATGCCTGTGCTGTTTTATTACAGTGACAGCAAAATATGTGCTTATTAAAGGTATCTTTTTCTTTGAAACTATTTACACATGTTGACATGCAGGAAATGGTCCTAACAGAAAGTATTGCTTTTGGAAAAGTAAGAACAGAAGATCAAATCTCCTGACAGGAGGGCCAACCATATCCTGGGGTGCATCAAGCACAGCATTGCTAGTCGGTTGAGGGAAGTGATTGTCCCGCTCCACTCTGTGCTGGTGCAGCCTCACCTCGAGTACTGTGTGCAGTTCTGGGCACCACAGTACAAAAAGGACGTGAAACTGTTGGAGAGTGTCCAGAGGAGGGCAACGAAGATGGTGAAGGGCCTAGAGGGGAAGACGTGTGAGGAGCGGCTGAGGTCACTGGGCCTGTTCAGCCTGGAGAAGAGGAGGCTGAGGGGAGGCCTCATCGCAGTCTACAACTTCCTCACGAGAGGGAGTGGAGGGGCAGGCGCTGACCTATTCTCTTTAGTGGCCAGCAATAGGACCCGCGGGAATGGTGTCAAGCTGCAACAGGGGAGGTTCAGGCTGGATATCGGGAAGAGGTTCTTCACTGAGAGGGTGGTTGCACACTGGAACAGGCTCCCTAGTGAAGTAGTCACTGCACCAAGCCTGTCTGAATTTAAGAAGCGTTTGGAGTGTGCACTTAGTCACATGGTCTGAACTTTTGGTAGACCTGTGCAGTGCCAGGAGTTGGACTTGATGATCCTTATGGGTCCCTTCCAACTTGGGATATTCTATGATTCCATGAAATCCAAAATGGGTTTTGAACTCTGAAAAAGAGTCTTTCATTCTTTCAGCTCTCATTGCCATCACTAACATTTTCTGACTATTTTGTAGAAATATAACAATGTGCTGATACAAGAAACCTTACCTTTTTCTTATTTTATTTTATTTTTACTTTTTTTTTTTTAATTTAAAAAACATCATTGGCAAGACATGACAAACAATGTGTCATTTCACCTCATACATACTTAGTACATTGGTATGTTCAGAGTTCTCCCATTTCTCTCTAACCAGGCTCTGCATCCCCCCCAAAAAAGCAAAACCAGTTATGTCCACAATGTTTGCTTTCCTTTATTAACTGAAAGCTGAAGGACATAGAAATAGTAAATCCCTTATACAGATCTCACCAGGAATTGATTGAAAATTCTGGAAAAATCATGTTGAAGACATCACCTGGAAGGAAAACTTACAGTTTCTGTAGAAATGGTCAGTTTAGAAATTCTAAGCTCATTGTATGTGACTTGAAATTGGCAATCACTGTTATGTAATTTTAAGAAGAATGTATATAGCACAAAACTGGATTTGTTTAATAAGGTCTGAATTAAAAAGTTGAAAAAAAAAAAAAAACTTTTTCATCCTGTGGTGTGTGTTAGGTACCAAATGAAAATTTGATATAAACAAACAGAAAAGCGATGTTAAGAGGTTAGAATTATGTTATACTCTGATTAAACTAACAATTAAGCTAGGAAAAGCAGACACCTGTGGGGAGGACTAAATGCTGTCAAATGTGATAACATCTCTGAAAGACTTATGCTTTAGTTTAGTTTGAGGCTAGTCATATAAACGTTAATGGACTAAATTCAGCAGGGGAAAAGCCTTTGTGTGGGTAAGGCCTGTGCTGACACTTACCTGCATTTTAATTATACAGTCACCCTTCAGGTCAGCAGATAGTCTTTGAACTCCCAAATGCAGGTGAAGGGGCAAAATAATGATGCTGTGAGTGTGGAACAAATGAGATAAGCTTGCTACAAGTTGCAAGAAACTGAGAAAACATCATTGTTCTTATGTTAATATGGAAGATGACTGTGGCTTTTATCTTCCTGACTTTTTCACAGACTTGGTTTATTTATGATTCTTTTAAACTCAATCTGTTATGTAAATTCCTTTTCCACGGATTGTTTTCACAGGAAAGGAAACACATTGTATACGTTAGGCAACTATCTAACTTGCCAGTCAGTGAAAGCCAGGATTAAAAATGGCATGATAGCAAAAGTTACTGTTACACATGTGCTACCTGCAATCCAGATACAGACAGATATCTAGTATTTTTAAGAAAGTAGATTATTAGATGGCAGAAATGGTAAAATTTTGAATACTTCAGTGAAGTTTATATACAAAAGATGGCACCTGTGACTTATACAAAGACACTGCTGCATATGAAGTCTTAAAAACAACCCAAAAAGATATCTAGTCAATAACTGTATTATTATATCAGTAATAACTGAAGTACCTCTGTTACAGTGCACAAAGGCATAGACCTTTTAATCAAGATGCACTGATGTGCATTTAATATGTTACTTCTAGCTCTAATTCAGGTGAATGCTGAAGATATTTGTATCTAGAGTGAAGCCTGGTGAGATTGGCAGTGCTGGTTCATATGATGGACACTCTCATTGACTTAAAGAAAAAGTAGTTATCTGATTCAAGGGCCTCTAATTTTTCCTCTCTGGTTCATGATACAGGCTCACAGTGGGCCGGAAAAGGAGTGCTATCTCATGGCTGGAAGAAAAGGAGAAATACTTTATACACTTTGATGATTATTCAGTGTTTGAAAAATTGTCCCTCTTTAGAGTCCTCTGTATAGGAACGGGCCTGCGAGTGCTTGTACCATGTAGAACTGGGATGCAAGGTATAAACCTTGTGAAGCTGAGGCAAGCACCCACCTTCTTGACAAGTTGCAGCAGAGCTGGGCTCCTAGGCTGCCTTCACAGACAGTAACATGCTGGCTACAGAGCCTGAGTCAGTTGACAGAAAACACCAAAGACAGAAACATGCCTGAAACACTTGTCTCCACATGGTCTTGTGTCAAAGATTGTGACTGGAAAAGTCCAAAATTAAGGTTTAGACAGTTAAACTCACCTCTTCTGCCTTGGCTCCTGTAAGCAATCAGCGGCACTACTCACTCAGGTAGTGAGAGAACAGAAATGTGTCGCTCCCCTCAAGGAGAGTGGGAGAGTCCACCATTTTTCGTGGGGAGCAAAATGCAAGTCTCTGAGCCAGTAAACCCAGGCACACAGTATAACTGTACACAACAGACCTCCTCCTCTGCCTAGAGGTATATGTCCAAAGGACAGAATTTGTCCCATCAATGCGATTGATGCATGTCACCCTCCTTTGGAGGGATTCCAATTCACTGTGAAAGGAGCCATGACTAGCAGTTTAGATTAGTAACCCAGTAACAAGTGACATTCAGAAAGCCACTGGTGGTTAGTATGTAGTAGCAAGGATTTCATTTAAAACAGAGGGTAGCAATGAATTCCGCTGGCTAATACTGAAATGAAATTTAGCACTCCAAGAAGATCCTACCGGTTTGTGAGCCACCAAGTGGCCATCTTGATGGCTTACAGTCCGTACAAAGGAGGCCTCTTTCTGTTGGGGGTTCACAGGTTTAGCAGGGCAGAATGGAGTTGCTCATGTTTACTCAGAAATAAAATTAAGATGGGGTTGGTCCAAATCAAGTCCTATCAGGCTAAAGTGGTGATCATGAATGAGCATGAATGCTCTTATTTCATCATATCATCATTGCTGTAAGAAATACTGAAGTAAAAAATTCTGCAGAACTAGTTAACTATACTTTGTTTCCTCCCTACCTTTCTTCAGTCATCAAGAACAACAACAACAACAAAAAACTCCTAACCAATATGACTAATGTGCATTGCTTAGTTTCAGCTTTGAAAAAAAGAGATGCCACAAAAGCTTCTTTCATAAACTAGACCTTTTTATGAATAGCTATAGTTCAAGGGTTTTGTTGGGTTTATGCTGTTAGAAATTAAAACACATAAAAGTGCAATTTGTCCTTAAGTATAAAGAAGGAAGAGACAAAATATAGACAAAAAGATAAAGAAATACACACACTGTTCTCTGAAAGTAAAGTGCCACATTTTTTACTAGATAAAAAAAATATAATTCTGTTCCTTTCAGAAACTGTTTAAAGTATGTCTACATGTTTCACACATTTTAAACAGCTAAATAAGTTTGCATCTTCTAAAATCTCAGCTTTGATAATTGCTTTAGTAGTGGACTTAACAAGAGCATGGGCTGCATGAGGCATACAGAAGCCACAGAGGAAACACAAGCAAACTCTGATGTCACTCTAATGCACTTTTCTTTCCAGAGGTGTGTTAACAATTTTTACACTGAAGAGAATTGTCCTTACTGGATCTATCTACAGTGTTATTTTTATTTTAAATGAAAGTTGTGGAGATGATGATGGTACAGCTGCTTAATTTTCCTGTTATTGAACCTGCTTCATTAATATGCATGTTGACTGAGTAAATGCCCCTGAACCTTCTAAAATGTGCTTCTAATCACATCAGCATTAATTATTAACTAAGAACCTGACTCTATCATTCACCCACTCTTTTTCCTAGCTTATCATTACATGTGTGTCAGTAGGAACAGTTATTTTTGCTAATAATTTAATTTATCATAAATAAAAACATTTCTCATGATTGTTGCTTACTTAGCCGAATGTAGCAGTACTTCCACCTTGCAGTTCAGAGAAAGCAATGCTCAATGAAGGGCAGGCTTGGGAGTGTGGATTCTAGTAAACATTTTGCCTCGGGGATGTTGTGTTATCTTTTCTTTCTCTTTTTCCTCTTCAGGGAATTTTCGTCTTAGGATTGCCGTATGCTGTTCTCCACAGTGGATACAGTGGCCTGTTTCTTATTGTCTTGGCTGCAGCATTATGCTGTTATACAGGCAAAATTCTAATCACTTGCCTGTATGAAGAAAATGAAGATGGGCAGCTCATAAGAGTGAGAGACACATATGAAGACATTGCAAATGCCTGCTGCAGAAAGCTATCTCCCAACTTAGGTGGTATAGTCGTCAATGTGACCCAAGTTATGGAACTGATCATGACATGTATTTTGTATCTGGTTGTTAGTGGGAACTTGCTGTCACACAGTTTTCCGTATGTACCAATGACTGAGAAAACTTGGTCTGTAATTGCATTTATTACATTGCTGCCTTGTGTATTTATCAAGACTCTCAAAATTGTTTCCAGACTCAGCCAGCTTTGCTCCTTGGTTCATTTCATTATTATCTTTGTAGTGATGACTTACTGTCTCACACAAATACATCAGTGGTCCTGGGCAAAATTCAAACTCTCCATTGAGTTTGAGGACTTCTTGGTTTCTATAGGGGTGATCATTTTCAGTTACACTTCACAAATATTTCTTCCCACTCTTGAAGGTAACATGAAAAAACCAGGGGAATTTAGGTGCATGCTGAATTGGACTCATTTTTTTGCTTGTGTCTTGAAAACGACTTTTGCCCTGACTGCATTCTTAACCTGGGGTGAGGAGACAAAGGAAGTTATTACTGACAACCTGCCATCATTTCTTCAAACCCTAGTGAATTTGTGTCTTTTAACCAAGGCTCTTCTTTCTTACCCTTTGCCCTTTTTTGCAGCCACAGAAATTGTGTATGCTTGTATTTCTAGAGGTAACTATTCCAATTACAGTTCTCCACTGTTTGCTCTGGGTCTAAGAGGCTCATTTCTCCTGTTAACTCTGCTGATGTCCATGTTCATACCACATTTTGCCCTGCTGATGGGTTTAACAGGCAGTATAACAGGTGCTGCTATGACTTTTCTTCTTCCTTCTCTCTTCCACTTAAAACTTAAATGGAAAAAACTATCCTTCTTTGAGAAATGTGCAGATATCTCTGTTTTTATTTTGGGTTTCCTTTGCAGCCTTGCAGGCATAGTTTGCTCAATAAGAGGGCTACTTAAAGTATTTGGAGGGTAAAAAGAAGGGTAAAAAGATTTTCAGAAGGCCAAATAAGGCCCTAATTTTATAAACACTTTTGCCCTGTTAGTCAGTATATAACAAATTTTATCGCTAAGTAAAATTAAGCATATGCTTAAATGTTTGTAGAATCAAGGCTTTAATTTGTAAAAGTATGTGGTTCTAACCAAACTGAAAAATAATCTTTATAGCCCAAATGTACAAAATGACCCACATTTAAAATGTTGGGAGGAAGGAAGTTGTTTGAGATGGTTCAGCATCAAAATAATATTAAAATAATACTGTATATTTTTGTTAATACATGACATGCACATCCTAAAAAGGTTACTGCAAGGGATTCTACCAACCTCACCAGAATGTCTCGCAGAGTTAGATACTGCTCATTCTCAAAGCTATGAAATCTAGCTTACAGAATATGATAGAGTTTGAGAGAGCTGTCATTGCAAACTGATAAAATGTGATTTCACAGCATTGGCAGAATGTAATCCAACATGTGAACAGAACAAATCAGTGAATTCCATATTCGATGTAAGACAAGCTCTACTACTTGTTTTTCAAGAGAGCAGGCAAAAAGAGAACTCAGTTTATAACAGCTTTGAAAGCCTGTTTTTATCATGAGTTCAGATGGGAATTGTCAAAGTAAAAGGGGCATTCTAAAAACTCACAGTCATGGAAAAGGGAATTTGTTCTAGAAGAAGCTGTAGCTGATGACTGCAGCTTTTCTGCAAGTATAATTCCTAAGATTCATGCCCCTGCAATGCAGTTATTCTATTGGTTGGGTTACAAGAAGTCTCATTGGTAGCCGGAAGAAGTTAATATGCAGTTCACTTTCCCTCTTAGGCAGGAAATTTCTTTGATCTTTTTATTTTATCTGATGATATTAAAAGCTAGATGAAGTAAATCAAGTTCAATAAACAGACACTCAGTTAACTTCCTATACAACTTACTGGATCTTTAGCTTTAAAAGATATCATCTTAATAAAAAGATCAGCATCACAATGTATTTCACTTTAGGGATAAAACATTATGACAAGAAGCAAACTAATCAGAGTACTTTAATGAATACATATCACCTTATTGTACTAAACCTATGTTATGTTAGGTAATTAAAGTAATGGTTTGAAAAAATAAAGTTTGCATTTCAATTACAAACAATTTCACACAACCTTCTACTCTGTTATATGAAAAAACCTTTGCAAGTCAATATAAGAGTGGATCATGGAGTAAAAAGCCCACTAGTAACTGCTTAAGTAAACGCTTTTTCTATGTAGTATCTTAGCATGAATGCTGCTGTCCTGCATGAGCAACAGCGACCTCTCAAGGCTTATGTGCTGAATGGTAAATAACATGCAATCAAACTTAAGAGAGTCCTAATAAGCCTTGTATGTCACCCTGTTCCTTTCTTTGTCTCTTAATGTACACTTGTCATGCGTGGAATAGTGATGAAATCATTATTAGAATTAATGTATTATATAATTACAAAAGTATTAAGAAAACTGATAAATTAACTAGTTTTTTAGAACTTGCATTATTTCTTTGTTACAATGGATCAAATTCTGCACTTATCTTAAATCCACAACAGTTTAATTGATTGATACTGAGATTTGTACTGGAACGAATAGAAGGTATGTATTTTTTAAGAAGTCTTTTTATTTTTGTGTAGAATGACAAAGACATGTAACTCAGTGAAGTAGCTGAAAGCCTGTTATTACCCCTATGACATGGTCAGAATGATGTTATTACTTGGATGATGTCAATGAAAGCGTGTCATTACTTATTGTGTGGAGAAGTTTCACAGATAAACAAATATACAGGAATAGTCTTTGTTGTAGTTATTGTATGCAAATCTCTGAGGACAAAGAGAGATAGTCCAAAGAGTTTTATAAGAATTCTTTCAGCTAGTTTACTTAACAACTCTCCACAAATGTTTCACCTTTTTTTTTTTCTCATCTCCTATTCTTATTTAATGTATTTTGACTCTGACTCTTTAGAAATTCTTGATATTGCTACCAAGGAAAGCTTGGAAATGGGATAAGCAGTTTATTTATATGGCAATTTAAGGATTTCCCTGGATTATCAGTGTGATTTAAAGCTGTCTTTAGTTGGATTTTCTTCTCCCAGCCTTTTCAGGAAGCCAATGCCTATTCCTTTTAAGCCAAAGATGGTCATTTCCCCACAAACTTGTGTCACTTACGTACATTTTTTCCTACCAAGGGAGATGATTCATGTTTTGTAAGATGAGTATTTATTGCCCTTATTTAATCATTTAATCACTTAACATTAGGGAACTGCAGGGACTATTATTAAACTATTATTTGACCACTCCTGAATTATTCATTGTAATATTTTTTGGTGCTTTATCAAGCAAATATAACTGTAAATGCACAAAATTGAACGGAATGTCATCCAAGTGGAAGGCCTTGAGAAGTCACTTAGCAGACACCACTAGAATAAGAGAGGAAGTGTAGTTCAAGATTCCCTTTTTGTGACCAGCACTCAGCAATTTTGAAGTGTGCCATTGTTGTAGGACACAAAAGCTGTATGAGCTTCCCATTAAAGCCATGGCCAGGCATCTTCAGGAGAAACTGTCTTCAGGGGTCAACAAGATTAAATGACCCTTCAAACTCAGAAAGGCAAAAATACGCTTACAGCTCAAGCCTGAATATGATACTCAGCACATGGTAAAGACAAAAATAAATACACACCATATAAGGCTGACTCATTGAAAATTTATTTTCTAAAACACACAAATGCATAATTTTATTTATATACTTATTTCTAAATACTTTCCAAAGGCAAAATTATATTAAAATGTACATAAAATATTTCAAGGAATCATAGAATCACAGAATATTTGGGGTTGAAAGGGACTTAAAGACCCCTGTTCCAACCCCTGTGCTATGGGTAGGGACACCTCCACTAGAACAAGGTTGCCCAAAGCCCCATCCAATATGACCTTGAACACTTCCAGGGATGGGGCATCCACAGCTTCTAAGGGCAACCTGTGCCAGTGCCTCACCACCCTCTGAGTAAAGAATTTCCTCCTAATGTCTAACCTAAATCTACCCTCTTTTAGTTTAAAGCCATTACTCCTTGTCCTATCATTACACTCCCTGACAAAGAGTCCCTCCCCAGCTTTAACTTAAATTTGCAACTGTCCATAGTAGACATTAAATTCCATCTATATAAAATGTCTAGAGAATCTAGGAAAGATGGAATTACTATGAATTACAAACCAGAAGGCAGTGTATTTATCTGTATAACGACTATTGGGTGTTTTTGTCACTAAATTTATACTACCAATCATTAGAACCACTGAAGCTAGAAAAGTAAAAGACTGACTAAACATTATTAATCTATTATTTGGTCTCTCCTGGATTATTCATTGTAATATTTTATTGTGTTTTATCAAAATTAATTCCAAAAGGGAAAAAAAAGAAAAAGCGGTAAAGAATGTGAGAAAAAAATGCTCAGGAACAAATTATACACTGAAATAAAGCATTTTCAAACAGTCTTGATTCATTTATTGTGCCAGCAAAGGTATGAGTAAAGGATCCTGTTTTCATTCAGCAAGAATATCGCAAGCGTTGTTCAGAATGCTTCTCCCATTCTATATGGATTGCAGTGACAACACCAGACTCCGGATTCATAATTCTGGAAGTAGTTATGCAGATTCAAGTCAATCAGATAACTCTAAAATTAAATTGTAGGATCAACTAACATATCTCCTGCAGGTAAGCTGAGGAGCTTCAAGTATTTATTTAAGAAAACTTGCAAAAGTTCAAATCTGAAGTTAGGGTGAAAACTTGTCTCCAACTGACTCAGTGGAACTATGATCATTGTCTTCAGTGGACCAAGTCTCTAATGTTTATAGTCCATTAACAATGCTTAATTCACTTTTACACCAAAGCTTGACTGTCACTTTACTTTATAACTGGAGGTTATTTTCCACATTATCACATCTTTTCTCTTTTTCCAGCAGTGAGATAAATGTTTTCCCTCTTGATGCTACTGATATGTTAGAAATACATCAAAAAAGCCATTGAAAGAAATTCTTGAGGCTAACACTACTTCGTTAACTCTTCATCTTTGATTATTCACTTCATTTTTATTGTAAAGTGAATTCTGAACTATGTGTAAGAAATACACTATTCTTACATTAACTGGTTACTCTAAAAATATGGTTGTACAAAAATAAAACAAATCTGGTATCCTGTCTATTTCATTATACCAAGTTTCAATTTTCAGTGTTTCTTTTCAGAACTACAAGTTTTTAAAAACTGATAGCTGATTTCTAGGAAACATTTGTTCAGTTCTTCTGCATTATTAGTAATAACCTGGAAGATATATTGGTCTTAGAAAATGTTTATCTTCCAAAATTGAGTAGGAAAGGAGATGTATCTCGAAAACTATTTTGCTAGTATGTTCACATTTACTTGTCCCCAGTGTTCACATGGGAAATAAATTGTTGGAAAAATTATTGTGTTGTCTAGTAGTTGGTAATGAATTTGAGAATACACAGTTTAGAAAGCACTTAAGCATTTTTGTCCACCACTTAAATATTTGTCAAGCTGTTGCCACTTTGCAGTTAACTATTTTTTATCCTTACATGGTGTCATTGTTTTTCTTTATGCGGTAGCCTCTCAAACTTCTAATATATTTGTATTCACACTGCCTCTTTGAAGGAGGGAAATACCAAAATCTCCATTTTACAGTTGCAAGACCAATACTCAGAATGTGGAAGAACCCAAAAGGGAGTGCCAACAGAATTTAGGAAGCCAGGTTAATACTCTTCACTATACCACATCTTCATGATCCGCACAGTCATTGCTTCTTTTTTTTTTCTTTTTTTTTCTTTTTTTTTTTTTCTTTTTTTTTTCTTTCTTCAACCGTACTGTCTCTGCTGGTTTATATCAGAATAATGTGAAGGTACATAACACAGTGAGGAACCCATGGTACAGCATAAATATTTAACTGAAAGCTGCCCTTCCCATATCTTTTTTTTTTTTTTTGTCTTTTAAGATAGAAATATAAAGAGATTAGAGGAAGTGAAACAGATATGTAATTATAGGGAAGAAGCAAGTGATGAGAAAGGATGAAGGCACATAGGAGAGAAATTAAAAATTGAGCAAATGCAACAAAAAGGCAAAAGGGCAGAGGAAGGCAAATGGGACCTGAGGTACTGGAATGGGAAAACAGGGAACCTGCAAAAAGTTAGGAGAGAAATTTTGAGAAATTGAGAGCAAGCAACAAGGAAAAGAAAAATCATAAAAATGAAAAAAGCTCTGAAGGAGAAAAGAGGAAGGAAAAGGAGGGAAAACTGTCTGATGTAAGAATAACATTGCCTGTAAACATTCCAATAGTTTTGCATAAGCAGTAGTTCAAGCTTCTCTGGTTGATGCAAGGTGATATATTCTGTGTGTGAACAATTTTCATTCTTCCACTTCACCATATCTCTGTTGAATTCAAAACATTTAAAATAAAAATCTTCTATTTTCTCTGGAATTATTGCTGTGATATTTAATGTTTTCTGTTTTCCAAGTGAATTAGAAAAATGCTGAATAAATAGTAAATAAGCAAATTCTGTTTCTCTGCATCCTTATCTATTCCACTTCCTTGCCTCTCCTATAGTATTGAGGCAGAGTTACACACTAGCCCTAAAAAGTTGCTGCCTTGCAACCTCAAAGACAAAGCAAAAAGATCTTAAATTGGGAAAAGTCCTCTTCCAATGGACACCACAGAGGGTCTTTTGCACCTTAGGCCAGAACCAAAGCTAGTATCTATGTAGTATTTCCAGTTTGGGAATGGTTTATATCTGCTTAGGTACCTGCTAGCAAACTCCAGCCAGGCTGGAGCTGGGAAAAGGTAACACTGAGAAGGCACTGTACTGTACTTCTGTTACTCCTCAGGTGCCACAAGATGTAAGTACCCCTGTGAGATTCTTCAAATGGTAATGGGCACCTGATCAGCCTATCTGTTCCCTCAGAATCAGGAGAGGGCTGGAGCAAGAGCCAGTTCCCTCCAGAGAGTATGTAATACATGATCAGGAGATCAGGCAACCATTGGATGTAGCTTAAGTACTAATCCAAATTTTGCATGGATGCCTCAGGGAAAAAGATTTGCTCCAAGATCAAGAGAAGTTTTACTGTACACTTCTGGAGCTAACATTAAAGCACTAATGATGGCACACAGAATAATAAGATAAAAAGAATTTATTAATAGCTAATCAAATAAATTAATGGGATGGGAAGGAGTAAGGGACAAGGATCTTGACGAACAATTTGGAAGTGACTAAAGAAAGAAAAAGCAAATGAAGATAAAAGGAACACAGAGTGCTATAGAAGAGAGAGTGAAACGTGTAAGGACAACCCTAATTTCTCTTTGTGCAAAACTGAACATAATTTAAATAATAGATCAAATTTAAGTATTCTGTTAAGCTTATCTTTTATATTTGTCTTTTGACTTCAGTGATAGATTCAAAAGGGACTGACTTCAACAGTTAAAACTTGTGTCATGGATTACTGTTTAAAATGCTATTTATACTTCCTACACAAGGAGTCAGACACCCATAGTTAAATATGAGCATAAAATTGTTCCTACTCAAATTGGAAAGCAAAACAAATCAAAACAAAACAAATGAAAAAGGACAAGAGAATAATTAGTGATGAATGTGGAGTGTAGTCTACCTTAAGACAGGAACCCAGAGACCACAGGGTAGGGGCCATGTCAACAGATTACCAAATTATTAGTACTTTAGCAATGCTCATAATTTGTTATAATAATGTAATAAGCAAAGATAAGGTGAAGGCAGAAGGATTAAAGGAGAGCACTCAGCACACATAAGCCATGCTACATCTACCAAATTCCCAGTGCAGCTGCTTCAGGGATACTAAGCCTTATGCAGACAGCTGCATCCCCTTGTTGCCATCTGTGGCTTGCATCTCTGGTGCTACCACTCATGATGATCTGCACAGTTGCAAAGACATAACCCCCTATCAACAGAAAATATCTGCTCCCACACCTGCTTGCAGGGGGTATGGCTAGCACCCAATCCATAAAATACAAGAGCTTTCCTGAGATTTAATCAGCTGGTAACTAATCCAAGGAGTAATGGCTACAGAGTGGAATGTCTTGCCAGCTGAGGCATCAGATGGGAACACAGAGCAGGCATTAAGTTATCAGTTTTATTAGACAACACTAATCTCATCCATTCAGACTTGCTAATTACACTTCAGGAGAAAGTTTTATTAAGTGTGGTGTGGTGGGAACCTGAACTGGGTCAAATTTTGAAGGTAGGTCAACCTTTTTGTGTGTGTTCCCAGAGCACCTTGAGCACTGATTTCCAAAAGCTGTCTTATTAGAGCACAGGAACTCAGATGAACATACATAGTGAAGCAGAACAGAAACAGAAGATTTATAAGAAAATTTCTCCTCTGGCCCAGATGTCATAATAGGGCCAACCCCTTCCTCCAGTCTTACCCTCAGTTCTGCAAATCAGAGACTTTCTGGATTGCAACAAATTCCACCATCTCCACTTGCTCCCTAGAAGCCTGCTTTCCATCACAGTTAAGTTCCAGTGAGGTGTCTGCTCAGTTTTTCTTGGATGTCCCCTCATTCTCCACTTTGTGCTGTTGAGTCCCTCCCTCTTTCTCTCACCTGCACATCACAAGCAACTCACCCCTGTGTATTTTCAACAGCTTTCAGGAAAGAAACAAATTTAAAACAAATTTACTAAGACTCCACAAGCTGCTCTTAACATGATGCAGCAGCCAGTGCAAGGGAAACATAAGCGGGCAGCCTCCTCCTTTTACATGATAAACTGCAAACAAGCAAATAAACTCACAGACTGGTTACCACAGATGGTCAGTTGAATAAAAAATAGCAGAAAAGTGAATGCTCCCACCATATTTCTAATCATATTAATCACATGTGGGCTCAACCCTCATCTTTTAGGAACAGAAGTCATGCAAAACAAAATAAATTACTACCAAATAAAATATAGCTGCTTGAGTTATTACAGGTAAACCCAACCTGATCTTGATAGTTTATATTTCACAATTATGTCTCACATGTTTCAAGCACATGAAACCATGAAACCTCTAAAATACTAATCCAAATAATTTAAACACCATACTTTCTTCTGCTCTCAAATGAAAAAAAAAAGTAAATAAATTAAAAAAAAAGTAAATCAACAT
The DNA here is from genome assembly GCF_013377495.2 of Cygnus atratus. Taxonomy (NCBI): domain Eukaryota; kingdom Metazoa; phylum Chordata; class Aves; order Anseriformes; family Anatidae; genus Cygnus; species Cygnus atratus. Next base: position 57,794,706 of record NC_066364.1, on the reverse strand, counting down.
CATAAATGTTTAATTATCAATCTTCCCATAACATGTCCAAAGAGAGAGCTCTAGTCCAGTGTCTTGTGCATCACTGGAGTCAAGAGTACAACAGAACTATTTTCAGAGTCCAGAAGCAGCACCACGCAAGACAAGAGACAAACTGCAGGAGTTTTGAGAGTTGTTAAAGCCACAGACCTCAGCGAGTGAAGGACTTGGATCAGAATTCCTGAAGAATTCCTGTCCTCCTAGGATGGACAATATGATCAGCTCTGAAGGACACTTTTATGCTTACTGCAAAGCATCGTCCTAATATTTTGTTAATCCAGGTCCATATTGCAGATCCAAACCATCTTACATGATTCAAGGCTACTAAGAATTACTTGCAGGCCTAACTTGTTTGCCCACCTGGAAACACAAAAGACTGAACTTGATTTTCAATAGCACTTCATCTGTTTTAACTCCACAAGTTGGAAATGTGGTGATTTGACAAGGCCATTGGCTGAAATAAATGGAACATCTTCCCAAGTGTCCATCTCTTTTGTCAATGAAGCATTATAGCCTAAGGTCTGATTAGGATTCTTTTAGGGTGATTGGACATGGTAAGCTTCTGGAATAGTGCTAAGCCAGTACAATTGGAAGAGGCTTTGAGGACATGAAGCCTCTTAACGACATATGGTTAAAAGTTTGCTTTGAAAACCCATAAGTCCTTCTGCCTTCATTTTTCAGGTCTGCAGATTTCTCCTTGGCTGAACCTGGGGATGTGTCTCTGACACTTTCTTCCTAGGGTAGAATAAGGAAAGCAGAGCCAATGGATACTAATTTCTTTATGGTAGAAATAGTGTCTTGGAGAGGTGAACATAGCTTGGGACTACTGTGTTTTACTGCTTGATGTTATTAAAACTACTGATAAAAAGATTGCTTCATTTCAATGATTAATTTCTAGTACATAATATATAACATATTACATGTAAGAAACAATTTCATTCACCATTGAACTGAAACAATATATAACATCACATATAAAAAAATATATAATATAAAGTACAGAATGGAATTGGATGAGACAAGATAGGTAAGAAAAAATAATTTTGTGTCTTCCTGATAATATATACAATTGATAATTCAGGCACAGACAATTGTAAGACAAAACGTATTACTAATATTGAACACATTAAAAATATGATTGAATCACAATATGATCAGTATCTTGCTGTTATGCAAGAATGGATATGTACAGTATCATCTATTCAGAAATTATAGACCTAAATCACATTTATTTCACAGAAGATCAGCCTCCCCTCCACAAATTCAATAACAGGAGTAGGGAACTCTGGAGGAAGGTACAACAAATCTGTAAACCAAGGCAGAGGCCTTCGAGGTCTTTGAAAATGAAAATTCCTTGCTTCCAGAGTGTAAATCATACTTTTTGAAAACCTTACCTTTATGGACAAATATTATTTCAGTTAATATAAGAAGCCTATAATATATTCTAGTTTAAAGCTCTTGTCAAAAGCAGGTGGCAAGATTATCCAGAGCTGTTATATGATATAGCCTACTATGTGAAAGGCAAAACAGAGAGCAATCTGCTGGTTTAATTACAAGCTCAGAGCAAATGCAATATCTGCAGCTTTAATAAACATTGACCCTTTAACTGAATGTGCCCTACAAACACATTAATGCCCATCTGGGAAATAATCCAATGGAATAATCCAATCATACCAACAAGGAATGACTGTTAGATTGGCAAGTGAGGGCTCATATACTTTAGGCTGTAGCAGGTTGCTCCCTATTAGCTCGTTGCTATAACTGTGCACATTTCGTAGAACTTTCCATCTTTTAAAAGCAACTTAAAAAGCCAGTTGTGATGAAATGAATCAAACTAACATCACTGTGGAATTAAATACTCTGGGGTTAGATCTAGAAATACTGTCCTTGTTATACAGTTAGCAGGAAAAAAAAAAAAAAGAAAAGTAAACTGAGCTTCTCTTTGCTATCTTCACCTCTTGTTCCACAGAGGTATTTTTCCATTAAAAAAAAAAAAAAAAGAAAGAAAAGAAAAGAAAAAAAAAAGAACTGATATTGCAGTTGTTTGCCTTACTGAAGAAAGCCTGCTGAATGGGAGCTACAGCTGGAGAGAAAAAAAAAATCATTTGAGGAGACTCTTCAGAAAGTGGACTGAATTCAGAATATCTCCCAACCTAACTGGATGGAAGAACCCAGCGCAGTATCAGAGGAGAATCCTACCTGCTTAACACATATGAGATGCAAAAAACATGGATTTCAGCAAACAAATGGAATTTTTCTCCTCATTGCTACATTGGTGTGTATTGTCACTGGCTACAGTCAAACTTCAAGGAAAAATTCAAAACTTTACAATTTTGACGTTACAATGGGCTACAAAGTGGTTAACAGTTAGTGTCTTATGGCTAAGTGAAGTCAAATCTCCCTGAATAAGTGAGGTCCAGCCAATTGATTATTGTATTAATTTAGAGCCACTGCATCTGGGTAGCTATCAGAAATTATTGCAGTGCAAACAAAGGACATACATTGCTGGCATTATACTTCTGCTGGCATAAATATATATAAAGGTAGAATAAAGAAAGGACGAAAGAACGAAAGAACGAAAGAACGAAAGAACGAAAGAAAGAACAGCTAAGTGACTTGCTGACTTGCCTAAGGTTGGAGACAGAAATGTCTTTCTATTTCCTGCACCAAAATTCTACTCATTCTTCCTATAATGGAGTACAGTTTAAATTGCATGAATAGGTCCCTACCTACCAGTCCATGCAATTTTATTTTATAGTTATTGTCTCCAAGAGTAAAAATGAGGTCAGATGCCAGTCATTTGATCTACAGGAATTGGGGGTTGCTAGCAAAGTTGCCAGTCAATGCAGGGGTGATTTTTTGTTTGAATATTGTTTCTGGAAACCAAAAAGGGTGGAATTAATTCCTGTAAGGTCTTGAGCAACAAGCAGAAGGTAATAGTCTACATCCATTTTTACCTTTACAAAGCAAGGGTTGTCATAAAAGTCAAATACTCATCAGCAGTTAAAGTGCAAACTGTCAAGGAATGTTCTTTTTTTCCTACCACCTTCATCAGGAACTGTGTGGAAAATGGCCACATGAGGACCTCTTTCTAAATAAAATAAAAAAAAAAATCAGCTCTAATTTGGCAACAGAGTTGTACTGATAAATCCCTTTCCTGATGGAATTTATAAATGTGCAATATTTAGTTACTAAGCCTGAGAGGACATCTAATTTTGTTGTACATTGAAAAAAAATCCTGCTACAGAAAAAAATATGATTTTTTACTCCTTTTTATTTTTTTGCCCTCACTCTAAGGATTCATGGGCACAAATTTTCCATATGTAACATTTCATTTTTGCTTTTTATTCTCATTAAGATTATCACACAGAATTTCACACACTTCCTCAGAGGCACAATGTTGCATGCAATCAATACAAAACAATAATTTACTATTTCAGACCAACACTGTTTATTTATTTATTGATTTGCATTTATTCAAGATCTGATGAAGCAGCTTGCATTCTTGAGAGGCCCAATCTTGACAGTAGCCATGCCATTCCCTGCATGCCTAAAATACAGACATATTTGCGCCTTAGAGAAACAGAACATAGATACTGACTTAAACTCTGCCCGCACACCGAGGGCAAAAGGGACTTCAGAAATTAACTTCGCTATCCCTTATAACATATAGGGTATCCCTATATGTAAATGAGGGACTATAGCAATAGCTTACTGCATAAGATCAAAAGTCCATCCAGAAATGTAACACCTCTTTCATAGTGACAAATAGAAGGTGTCTTGGTAATGGTTTAAAAACCAAACGAGAATATGCCATTACTTCCCCACAATACTTTTTCAATCTCCAGCAAGTAGTGGTTCATCAAAATCCTGAATGAGAAGTATTATATTTATGCTTATAATATCTAGTGGATTTTTCCTGTCTTAATTTGTCTAGAAGCTTTTGAACACTTCCAATATCAAAATATCTTGTGGGAAAGTTCTATAGTATAACTAATTTTGTTTATTTTCAACCTACCTCCCAAAAATTATCATTTGATCTCTGACTAGCTTTTGTAGGCAAAAAAAGATATGGACTGTTCACCTTCTCCAAGACATGATAACTATACTTAATTAAGCTGTATTTCCCTGGTTGAAGAGTCCTAAACAATTTAGTTGGTCCTCTTACAGATGCTATTTCATTGCTTTGATGACTGCTATTGTTCTCTGAAACTTTTCCAGTTCTGCCCTGTTCCTTCTGGGAGAGATGGGAGATGGGTGGGGGGGACCAGAAATGCAACAATTTTAAAGAAGGGTCATAGCTTGACACACTGTTGTGTTTTCAAGTCCTGCAGTAACAATTTCCTGATCTTTTATTGGTAGCATTGTTCTTGCTGTGTTGGTCTAAAGACATATCAATACAAGTGGCTTGGAAATAAAGGTAATATGCTTATCAGAACAACTGGAAAAAATAGAATAATGTTTGGTGTGTGTTTTAAGACGGGGGTCATATGCCAAATAATAAGCGTAATACCCCAAAATTCCATCATATTTTGTACTTGCCTCCTTGACTGCTACTGAACATAAAACTGGCTTTTTCATAGAGTTATGTGTTAAATTTCCAAGCCTTTTTTTAATGAGTGGTAGTATTTAGTACAGAGTTTCTCACACTGCATGTAAAGTTATGATTATTTTTTCCACATTGTGTCATACTTCTCAGATCACTGGTCTGTAATACCAGAATTCCTAAATGAGATGCTTTTTAAAAGTTACTGTCGCAATCACCACCTTCCACATCTTTAGTACAGAGCCAGTTTTCAGAAAGAGACTGTACACCACAGATAGTAATTCAGCTATTTCATCCTCAATTTCCTTTAGATCTCCTGGGTAAATACCATATGGTCCTGGTAGTTTGCTACTGTTCATTTTGTAAATTTGTTCTATAACCTCCTCCACAGACATTTCAGTTTAAAACAGATCTCCTGATTTGTCTTTGTATGGAAGATTTCTGGAGTGTGAATTTCCTGAGACTTCCAGCTTGAGGAAACATGCAAGAATACCATTGTTTTTTTTTTTCTGCTGTATCTCATCCTCTCATTTATATGTCAATTGGCCTTAATGACTCCAAGGGAGACTCCCCCACACCTAATGGCTTTGAGGAAGAGTTTGCTTCTAATTTTTATGGGTTTAGCAAGTATTCCTTAAAACATTTGTTGATGGTCTGTGATTTGTGTTATTACGCTTAATTTGCCACTTTCACATTTTCTTCTTTTTTGTTTGCTTGGACATGGCTTCAGTTTTTTGAAAAAAACTTTCTTACCTACTAAGCAGATGTTGTGAGTGTTGTACTGCCCTGGAAAATGATTTAAGAGGAGAAAGAACTCTAGCTGTGCTCCTCTTTCCAGTATCCATATTGGTGCTAAAAAAGAAGAAAAGTGATACTTATTGAGAACTGTGTATCTCAGACAGAAGATCTCTCAAAGACATCCTTGATCTGTCTGGTTATTTCAATTACATGTTAGGTGTTAAAATATGTACAATTTCAATGCAGCTCTAGTGAAGAAAGAAAGAGAGAAAGAGAGAAAGAAAGAAAGAAAGAAAGAGAGAAAGAGAGAGAGAGAGAGAAAGAAAGAGAGAAAGAAAAAAGAAAGAGAGAAAGAGAGAAAGAGAAAGAAAGAAAGAAAGAAGAAAGAAAGAAAAAGAGAAAGAAAGAAAGAAAAAGAGAAAGAAAGAGAAAGAAAGAAAGAAAGAAAGAAAGAAAGAAAGAAAGAAAGAAAAAAAAGAAAGAAAGAAAGAAAGAAAGAAAGAAAGAAAGAAAGAAAGAAAGAAAGAGAAAAAGAAAAGAAAAAGAAAGAAAGAAAGAAAGAAAGAAAGAAAGAAACATTTATTTATTCTAGAGTTAGGAAAATCAAGTCAAAATTTTCTTTGTCAAAATTTTCTTTGTAAATCAGTGTTAGTGTGGTGTTTCAGCCCCAAAGCAAGGCTATTACTCACAAATCATCTCTCCAGATTAATAAGAAAGTGGTGACCAAGAGCTTGAAAGGATGAGAAAATACCTCCTCCTTTCTGTCACTGAACAGTAGAGCTAGTTCCTCTATATATAAAAAAAAAAAAAAAAAAGTGGAGAAGTGCTTCTTACCTTTGATTGTAATGAACAGATGAAAATATGGCAAAAGGGAGAGCTTTTTTTGCATTTACTTTCTAACCACAGCTTATTTCAGCAGTGCTTTCATTGTCATCTTCTCAGAACATTAATGTATCTTTACCTCAGGCCTGAGGAACTTTTATATATGTATATATGTAAAAAATAATTGTTAACAAGTATGGAATTGCTAAAGTGAAGAGATATTGCTTGTGGAACACCCTATTAGAATTTACTTTAAGAAACTACTGACAAACCTTTTGAGGAGAAAGAGTGTTTTCTGAGAATCACAGAATGGTTGAGGTGAGAAGGGACCTCTGGAGGTCATCTGGTCCCACCACACTGCTGAAGCAGGGACACCTTGTCCAGGACTGCTTATTTATTCCCAATGTTTGTTGCTTCATTTTCCCTAGCTGATTTTTTTTCTTTTTATTTTTTGTCTGTTTCCTTTCCATCTTGTTTTTCAGTGACTTAATACTAAGAGCCTGACCTTTATTATAAGCAACCACACTTTGATTTGTACACTGTGTTGAAGTGTAGACAAACGAGCAACTCTTGTAAGCAAAAATGTAGACCACTAATCTAAATAAGGTAGATTTCACTTGTGATAAAATGCTAACAGCCATTCAAGTCATGTTTTCCCCTTAAAATCATTACAAAGCATAATTTCCATTTAATTACTTATACAGTAAGTTTGTCCCAGATTCTTAATTGTTTTTGGCAATAAAATGTGATGAATTTGTTTGCTTTTATATGTCTAGGTGGTTTAATTTCCACTTAACAGCTTTTCTAGTGTTGTAACATTAAAAGGATATGTTAATCATTCATGATATTTCTTTAGGAGACTTTTCAGTATTTTCTAGAATTGCTTTCTGTCCAAATCAAGTTTGTAAAATGACACGTTAGGGGAAAAATGGACAAAACTTTTTATGAATCACTGTTAAAAATTCTATTATCTTTTCAAAATGTTTCATTTTCTCTCTCTTTTGTTCAGTACTTTTTCTTTATTTCCTTCACCACTTATGTACAATTTCAATTCATCTCTAGTGAAGAAAAAAAAAAAGTTTTTTTTTTTTTCTTCCTTATCCTAGAGTTAGGAAAATCAAGTCAAAGTTTTCTTTGTCAAACTTTTTGGTGTAATTCAGTGCTAGCATGGTGACTGATCTATTCATTGTTTTCCTTTTTGCCATGTTTTATACTCACATTCAGCTTTATTGTTCTGTTGATAATTTCCTATTCCCTGAATTCTTCCTGGTGTACATTGGTGTAATTTGGTATACATTGTTTCATTTCTTTACTTATTTTTTTCTGTTGGCTGGAAACCATGAGACCAATTTTTTAGGTTCACCAATGTCACATGGTGACTCTAAATTTAAAAAACAAGTGTGACTTCTGATGCACTTATGCATCAGAAGAATGCATGATATAAACAAGAATTTTTCTGAGCTGACCTAGAGAGTTAATGTATATGCTGTGATCTACACACATAAATAAAAATCTATAGCTAGCAATGGAAAGAAAATGTCTTGGGGAGATTTAAGTTCTACTGAGAGCATTCTCTTGGGGGAGTGCAGACATTTCAGACATGAACAAAAGCCATTGATTGTGGACTGAAGAGGAACAGAAGTGTGAGAAGTTCCTTATAGGATGCTTATTCTGTCCTGTATCCTGAGCACCCTACAGATAAGCATCAGATAAGTTTGATGCTTTCCTTCAATTGGCTTAGCCACACAGAAAAATTGCTGTCCTAAGAAAATATATGAAATGTCCAGCCTAAGATGACTCACCTACTTAGAAGAGAAGACCTATAGATCTTACCTTTATCAGAGCCACAGAAAAAAAATTTTCAAAGGATGGAGTGTCTTAGATGACTGATGTAATGAATTACCTAATCAATTTTCAGCTGAAGGACAAGGCAATTTCCTGTCTAGACTGTATTGTAGAAGTGCTTGATACTAATTTTCAGCAAGTGGAGGAAAAGCTTTCACAGAGGTGACTATTTGCTGTTCATACAAAGCCTGCAGAAGACTCTGCAAGTTTTTAAAGGTAATACTAAGCTGACTAAAAAACAGGATACACAATCAAATTTAACATCCTGCTCTCCTCAGTGTTTCTGTTCAGAACAGACAGTGTTTATTTCCAGCTTACCAATAGAAAAAAATTGTGACACTAAAGCTAACTTTGCCACAGGTCTTCATGTACAATCTTCAAGGCTGCATGACGTAACTGCAATACTCTCATATTGCTATATGAAATTAATAGAACCATTTGGAATAAAAGGCTTTATGAAAGTAATAGTATCACAGTTTGGCTGATAGCTTGCTTTGCCTGCTCAGATATTTTTGTTGCTATTATTAAACTATAATCCAGAGGACAAACGGAATCAATTCTTCTTGTTTCTGAACTGGATTTGGCTCATTAAATACACTTTTACTTTGCAAACTGTTTGATTTCTATGATTATTCATCACATACCTGTTACCACTATATATATTTTTACTACATACTTGCTGTATCTCTGGTATAGGAGAATTACGTCTTTAATGTTAGTCTTAGCAGCTACTTGGAACAATTAATTCATAAATTGTAGAACTTCAGGATAGTTTTATTGATCACATATCCAGCTAAAGGCATAAGAGAAAAATGTTTCTAAAATTGCACAGGTGACAAGAACACTGGTCTTAAGGACATGCATAATCCATTTTATTCATACATCAGGAGCTGATTTCCATATATCAATACATTAAGAAGATTTTCAGAGGCAAAGGAGAAAAAAAAGAACAAAAAAAAACTTGCCATTAAATCAAGGTTGAAGAAGAGTGTTGTAGAAATGCTCTGTAATTTATTTTAAATGTTGATAATACCCAATAAATGTAAATAGTTTCTACATGAAAAAATCTGCTCATGCTTTTCAGATGAATTACACTGTATGGAAGTTATTTCACAAAAACATTGTCATCAAATGGTTTAGGTTGGGAGGGGCCTGTGAAGGTCATCTTGTCCGATGTGCTGCTCAAAGCAGAAGTCAAATCCAGAGTGGATCTGGATCAGTCTTTTGTGTGTCCTGAGGAAGAAAAGACTCAGTTCTTCATTGTCTCCACCGTTCCTGGCAGGGCCTGTCTCCAGCCTCCTGGCTCTGTCCCCAGGAAGGCAGAGCCTGAGGGGGTGAAGCACTGAGATCACTAATGGGAACAGGGCAGGGACCAGGCAGAGTGGCAGATCCTGGCACCTTCTGCAGTCTTGAGCACCACAGCCTTTTTCTCAGGAGCCAAGGAAACCTGCCCTGGGGCTGCACCTGCTCCTGTGCTGGAGTAGTTGCTCAGTGTCAGATACCTTCTGGCAAGTAAACTTTATATGACATGAAATTATAGGATTATAATTTAAATTCTGAGCTCAGCTTCCATAGAAAGCTTTTTTTTGCTGTTCAGTAGGTCCAGTATTTCAGCTTATATTTTCTTGCCTTTGTGATAATTTAAGTTCACAATTAGAAAAGGGAAATTCCACACAGGGATATGATGTAGAACCAGGAAAAAAAAAGGAAAAATGTTAATTTGTTCACAAGTATTTTGAAATCCCATCCTGAAATTATGTTTATTTTTACAGTCCTAGGGAAAAACTGAAAAAGTCTTTCATGAAAAAAAAAGGAGTTACTTGAGCTAGTTTGTAGGCTCTAGACTATATAAAGCATTTTAAATGCCTGAGATGGAAACAATTACTGACAGCCCTGAACAGACAATTGGCACTAAACAAATAGAGGTCTAATTCCTAACATATTTAATTAGTTCTATTTGGAAAAAAGTCTTGTGACTTCACAGAAAACTGTGCTGGAACAAAAAATGTGTACAGGTACAGACTTCAGGGTCTAACTTTATAGTAACAGAGAGATAAAATGTCCAGCACAGAGCCATTCATACAATAAAGCAGCTATAACGCCAGTAGCTCTCTACTGTCACAGCACAAGCAAAGAATGTGTATTTCTGACTGCAAAAGTATTTACAGCAGCTCTAAAGATCAAGTAAAAAGAATATTTGAGGTTTTCTAAACTTAATTACCTTGTTTTATTATGACAGAGAGAGTAGCATAGGCTGTCAGCATACATCTTGAAATTAAATCTGCGTGCTATGTAAAATAATACCCTCCCGCTTCCATGGCACTACTGCTGACTTCCTGAAACAAGATACAACAGGAATAGCACAGTTAATCATATTCTGATGTCAGAATTTCTCAGAAGAGGTGATTTTAAGAAACAAACTTTCAACACCACACACCTTGTGAAAATCCTTTTGTAAGTTAGAATCTTCCTTATAAAAAGAGTCATATCACCCTAAAGAATGACCTACCCACATCTCAGCCTTGGATCAGAGGTGCAGGAAAGGTGGCTGCTGAGTACCAGACCAAGCATGCCTGTAGAGCTGTGGAGCTAAAGCTGAACTGCAGTTTGACTGGTACAGATCAGACTTTTACCCATCTTCAGGCCAAATCTACACAAGGCATACTAATTTTAGGGTTTGTCTGCTCACAGGTTTTTCAAATATTATCTTGAGCTGCCTACATGCTAATACAGTGCTAATACAGCCATTTTAAAATGTGTGCCAGAACACACTTCACATACTGAATGGTGGCAGAGGTGTTAGAAATAGGGTGCTGTGTATACACTGACAGCAAGTTGTGTTTAGTGCTGCTGCTGAGAGGAAGTAGGCAAGTCAGTACAAAAGAAAAGTCTTTAGCTTTGCATTTAGCACATCAAGGCCTTGCCTGGGCTTGGAGGGATTGCTGCGGCAGCCCCGGTGTTCTGCCTGCAGCGGTGTCTTTTGCAGTTTACGATCACAAGAGAAAGCACAATTCTCCCTGGCCTTGTGCCTCAAGAAGTTGCCTGAAGAAGCCACCACCCCTTATTTCCCAGGGCACCTGCTGCCCACCTGCAAGCTGGCACAAGTATTTCCACAACCATTCACTGATCCAGCACAAGGATCTGATCCAGCTAAAAAAAATAGGCTTGGATGTTGGGGTGTTTTGTTGTTGTTGGTTATTAAAAAAAAAAAAAAAAAAAAAAAGGTTCATTTCCTGCTCTTTTCCCATGCAGAGCCGTGCAGATGCCAGTGTTAGCACAAAAGCAGAGGCAGCAGCACTGCTGATGTCTGCCAGATCACAGCCGGAGGGGCAGTGTCTTGTTCCAGCAAAAGGTGCGTCCAACAGGCAAATAATTACAGAAAAACCTGCCAAAACTGGAATTACAGATGACATTTCCCATAACAGCAAGGAAAATTACTGGAATCTCTCACCTCAGGCAGTATTCCTGCGGCCGGTACCATCACGCTCCACATCTCCAGACCTGCGTCCCTGCAGGCTGGCATCGTTGAACTTACTTCCACAGGTAGAAGACTTTTACAGCTTCCTTAGGAGATCAGGCACAGGCACACACACACATGCTTTCTGCAAGAGGAAAACACCATCCAAAGTCCATCTGAGAGCTGTGAGTCTCTGTAACACTCTTGACAAAGGGTTGTAAAATAAACCTCGGTCTGTTGTCCACATTAGCTTTTGCTTTCTGAATGACTGCTTGCAAGTTTTTGGATTTCTGAAGTGTTCCCTTTTTTATCCAAGCATAAAAAGAAGGAAAAGATTAGCACTTTATTAACAAAAACAATGCAGTAGTCACACCTAGCCACTATTTCCCTGACTGTATCACATATTTTATCTACTTTACATGAAAGAGTACCAGTATATTACTACAACACCTGCAATCAGTAGCAGGGAACATGCTCTTGTACTGCACTGGAAAAAAGTCTATAAATGAAGCTAATATACATATCAGCCCGTCTGAAGAAAAACATCTTTTAAATAAGTAGAAAGAGCAACTAGGAAGTAATCAGCAAATTATCATGTACACTGAACTTTTCAGTTGTCAGTATACATTTTATTCTGTAATATTTATTCTTCTTTTCTACGTTAGCATAGTTCTGAGTTTTTGTCAGATACAAAGCCATATGCAGACATATGCATTCAGTCCCAAAGCCAGTACAGATGATACTAGATGATACTAGTGTAGATAGCAGTAGATGATATCTCTGGGCCACATCAGAAGCTGGAGGAAATTGGCTTCAATGTAGCTCTGACAGTTTATACCAGCTGAGAATCAAGATTGCTATCTCTATGTGAAATGGAGTTTCGAAGACACATCAGAGTGCTTTTATAAAATGGTTTCAGTTCCTTCAGCAAAGATTTATCTTTTTATGCCCCAACTCTCCAGTAGGTGGTTTCCTACTTTTTCTTCCCCTTATTCAAACAGTTTTGTTGATCATTTTCTCTTCAGTTTCTGTGACACAAAGTTGAATTTAACCTGTTACTTTAAACACTTACTAATAGATCTAAAACAGATTTAGGCATCTACGAGTAACACACATGCACCCAGAACTGTGCTCCCAGTAGTGTAGGTAGGATGGTTATACACCCCAAATATTATCAGAAAATGTCATATGGTCAACACGGAATTGCCTATTCACCAACTACCACTGATACCCAAGCAGTATCCAAAATTCCCATTTTTCTAACGTCCTCTAACCAGGACTCACAGTCTCTAATCCGCCACAGAACAAAGCATTCACTTGTCTCTAAATAACTTATCAAGCTTCTCTCCAGTGGGAGTTGATGCTGCTTGTGCCCACGTGCCAACAACACTGGCTTAGCAGTTGCTTCATGCTCACAAGAATTGGATGCATTTGGTTCAATATCGCATCACTTAGAGATTTCAGACTGACAACTCCCACCACTCAGGAAAGTACTCTGGGTCAGGCTGGAGAGCAGGACAGCTGCATGTCCCCTCCACTGCTGTGGAAATGGGGCACTACGTGATGGGACACGGTCCCTAGCAGGCTGGAGGAACATGGCTCTGCATGGAAGGAGAGGCAAGGAACATAACTGCAGGAGAGGGTCTGTGGGAATTTCCTCCTTCTGAATCCACTGATCCTGCCTTTTGTGAAGGAATCACAGGCTGTCAGGGCATATCCACACAACAGGGTACCTCATGGTAGCCTCTGTCCTGGATTCTGCCTTATTCTGCACAGCACAGAGCTGGGATGCTCCAAAGTAGAAGTACGGGACTCCACTGAATTTTCAAGTCTGACAGGTCTGACAGAAAGACAGGAAGGCCCAGTATACTATATATATATCCTTCAGGATTAGGAGGCAGTCATCTGCACAGAAATTTTTCTGAAACAAGATTTTCACCTTGAACTCTGATGTGAGCCTTACTCACTTCTCACAGATATCTCCATTCCTTATCCAGATATTTTCATGTAACAGGGAAAGGAAAGGCTTGTTTTGTGGACTAGATTAAAGATTAGCCCTGGTACCACATTTTTGATTAAAAGATTCAATATTTTATTTTTTCTTGACCTGCATTTGTTACATTAGAGTCATTTCTCAAATTCAATTAATTTCTTGCCAGAACCCTTCTCATTTCTGGATTTCCATTGAAATGTTTTAAATTCTTCAAAGTCATAAAGTTCATCAAAGTACTTGAGCACATGCTGAACCTTAAGAATGCTCTCAAGGCAGTCTCTCTTCAGGGGTGCTCTTAAGCAACAAGGTTTAAGTATATGTTAACAACCGGGTTGCTGAAAAGAGGATATACTGCATCAGATCCCATCCTGATCTAGTTGAAGCCTCTATAAAAGGATATCATCAAAAGCAGTGACTATTGGATTAGGCTGTTAACCTCACTGCTTTGAGACTAATCTGGGAAAAAGACTAATGTGCTTAATTCTACAGTAAGTCCTTAGAAACTCACAGAATTTCTTGCTTACATGTAAAGATACAAGGTATCTTGTACTATGAAAAATATGTTTGTACTAACATTTTTTTAATGCAATTTCATTATTAAAAAAAAAAAAACAACACCAACAACAATCTACAAGGAAGCTTCTTGCACTTATGAAGCCTAAGGACACTTAAAATAATTAATAATATTAATTTATGTAATCTTTATCAAACATATATATTAGAACAAATTATCTGCTGTGAGTTGTTTGGAGCAGAATGATTAATCCCAGGCGCACTGGCTGAGATCACCAACACAAGCTGCACTGACGGTACAGCACCATTTATGGCTTGAGAACACTTAACAGCTTCTGATAAATAAATGGGGTGTTAGATTAATTAGTATTTGTGAAGTGCTCTGACTTCCTAAGATGAAATGTGTCAAAAGTGCACATGCTTATTTCTTATTGTGTTGCATTTTATAACGAAAAGCAAAGAAATTTCCAGAATTGCAAACAAGTGCTCATTAAGCAAGAGCTTTAATTAATGCAGAATAGTGGGAATGTTGTTCACTACATCTGGAAATACCTGCTAGTGCACATGTAACAAACATTTTGCTTCTTATGCTCAGCTGTTGATCTCTGACTAGCGCTTGACAGGCAAAGGGCTAGAGGAAAGCTCAGAGGGACACCTAGTGAGGAGGGTGTTGCCCTGGTACATGATGCTGAGCTTGGGTTCTGCACCATGTACTCTGATGCTACCAGAGGGGGCATGGGTTTCTTAGCCCAGCTGTCCCCAGCTAGATCCCAGTTTTCAGAGGGGGTACAAGAGGCTCCAAGTCTTTCAGAATTAAAGAGACTGACCTTCATATCTGAATATGCAGCTTTCAGAATGAAGGTGAAGATGGCTATAAAACAGGCTGCCTGTGAACCTGCAGTCCATCTCAGAATTAATAGGTTGTACATCTGTGTTCTGAGACAAATGCTTCTTCCTCATTCTGTAAATAAGCTGTAGACTATATCACAACAGAAATCTAGCACTAGAGTTTCTGTCTCTCTTTGAGCAACACCAAGTGTGCTGTGGCAACCTCTCCTGGATAAGTCATCACTGATGTTATCTCCATTTCTTTACCATGATGTGTGTGGGATGCAACTGAGAAAATGACCACTGAGAAAAAGCAGACCTTGCTTTTGTCCACTGTTACTTCATATGGTCTTCCAACAACTGTGCAGATTGTTACGCTTGGTTTAAATTATAGAAGATATTTTTTCTAGAACTTCTGAAGGTCATGGTTGCCTGATACACTCTACTAGACAATAGACAGTTTTCTTGCTCTGGACATAGTCTACTTCCTAACTTCAGCAATCTGGAGAAGATCAAAATAAAGATGGGAAATTCCTAACATTCACTGTAGAGGGAGAAAAAGGTCTACCACTGTGTTTCTCAAAATACCACAGTTACCTTTTTATCTCAGTTAGTTAGAAATAAGGAAGAATTTGGCAAGCTAGTGTACAATGGCCTGGAAAGCATTTACTGCCTGTACAAAAATTTCCCACAGGGAAAGTTCAGGCTTTCAGAAAGAAATCCTGCAGGAAATAGCTCCTTATCCAGCCATAAGCACCACTCACAAAGTGAAGCTCTGTTGCCCCTTATGACCAAAGGGATCTAATAGTAGAAAGAAATTTCACTTTTAACTAGATTTTCTTTCCTCTTTCTGTTTTTTGCAGATCTGTGCAACTTTTAGCGTATCTGTGGGTTAAAGGAATCTTGGCACTTGCTGTATCAATGACACAACTTTCAAGCTGAAGCTCTGTTATCGAAACCATTTTCTAACTGCAACCTTGCTATTTATATATATATTGATCCTATATGGGAAGAAAAATGGCCAGTGTAGTTTTAAATGGCGTTAAGTGCTCCTTCCTTTGATAGATTACTCAACAGAATAATGGATTGCATTGTAGGATCTTTTTAATTTTTTTTTTCCTGTGGGTTGTTTCCTCAGTTTTGTTCAATATTTCTGGAATTGTTATTGCTGCATCCAATGTATGGGCTGTGATATCTCACTAGCAGCATACCTATCGTGTGTATGTGTTCACAAAAATTGTCTGTTTTATCTACTGTTGTAAATAAGATTTAAAAATAAGCATGGAACACTGTTTCCTTTGCAGCTGTGTGCAAACAGACTCTTATTTAGTCCTGAAATATTTGGAAAGGTGAAGTCAACAGAGGGTTTAACCTTTTGAAGTCAGGAGTCTTGATTCTGTAAGCTCATTGTTTATAAACTTTGCTTGAAACATGTAGGATTGAATGCTGAATTATTCACAATTCGATTGTTGAGATTATGAGATATTGGTAAGCAAAAGATTTGGCCCAAAAAATCTCAAATCCTTTTAGAAGCCTCTAGCTCTAGTAAGACATGCTAAGCTTAGCAGTGGCTTTCAACAATTTTATTGGAAGAAAGTTCTCTCTTGCATGCCTTATCAAAATAATTTACATCCAGAAATAGGCTCACTTGCAGAACTCCATTGCCACCTTGTTCATGCCTTATCTTTTCAGTCCTTATTTTAGCTCACACCACTGTAAATCATTGTTTAATTTTTTTTTTCTACAATCTGAGTATTTATGAAGTAAGGTACACCTTGGAATTTGAATGGTAAATTAACTAATTAGGGATATTTTCTTTAGAAAAAAAAAGCTTTTTAATGTGTTTTTTATGTCCATATTTTAGACCTTCATCTCTTGTAATCTAGCTGTGAAGTTAAGACCTGAAGGTGCCACCTCAGTTCAACAAGCAACAAGATGCCTAAAACTCTCATGCTATCCACTTAAAGTCTTTGGCAAAAGTCTGGGTTCCATGAAACTCAGTAGAATTTGAAAATTAGGTGTTCCCTGCTGCTAATTATGGCTTTTACAAGGCCTGATTGTGTTGTTTTTCTGGAATCATGTCTAATGCAAGCTAAAGGCAAAGAAGGGAAGGGAGCGATCCCTCTCATTACACCATTAGAACTGTTAGAGCGTTCACCTGGAACAGAGGCACAGGCCTGGATTCAATTTTGATCTGCCCAGGGAACTGGCAGCAATGCCTGCACTTGGCAATACTGGAATATGGACCACACCCCTGGCACTGACAGGAGAAGCTGTGTCCCACTAATAACTCAGTGAACCAACGTGTGCACAGAAAATGTTCATTCTTACTTGACTGACGATCTCTTAATTTATCAATAAGCATACTTTTCACTAGTCTGTAGACGTTTCTGAAGCTGGTCTCTCCTGCTGCTTTCCTTGAAGTTTCATTCTTGTGCACAGATGTGGAAATGTGTTGGGTCAGAGAGAATCAACGGCACCCCAGCAGGTAGAGCACCCGTGGGGCAGACCTACGAGTCCAGGAAACTCCCAGATGCATCCTAGATTGCACTGCAGCCTGTGGTTATCACATTTATTTGAGAAACTGACACAACCTTCAAATTCCTGCCTCTTCTCAGGCAAAGGATGGACTTGTGCCCTCTATGTGACCCCAAGTGACTACTTTTACCATTGTATCATTGGCTATGGGAAACAGCGAAGAGGGAAGTGACACTTACCTGTTGTGACTTAGAAAGGGAAGGGCTTGGTTCTTAGGCCCTTAGCACTGAGAAGGATTCACGGCTGGGACAAGGAGCTGGGAAAAACGCTCACCTCTGTGAAAGGATGAAAGAATAAATGTTATTTCTCTCCTTTTATTTTTACTTCTAAGTTTGTGACTGTACAGACAGCCAAGATATCTTACAGCTGCTGCTTTCCCTAGGTTACAGGCACGTAACCTTTATTGCCACTGTCCCCTGGCACCGCTCAGTCCTGTGCTTCTCAGGTCCCTGTGTGAGCAGGGCTCTTGATCTGTTCAATTTTCCGTTATGCTAGAATTCACTGAAAATTACTGACTTCAAATTTCTTCAGGAAGTTATGAAATGTTTTGGATGTCATGTTGCTCATCATAAGTAAAACCTTTGGGACCCAAACCAGACTAGCAATAAAAAAGATGTTTTATGTTCCACGTTCTCTAATAAAAAAGAGGCAATATCTGCCCTGTAAGGAAGGAATCAGAGGAGTAGCCTGAGATGCCTCAGGGAAGAAATACAGATAGAGATGTGCTCCTCTTTGGTGAGGTCCAATTTAAGCCTCAAGAACAGTCCCACCACTGCAACAGTTCCCAAAATGGACAAGCTTCCTGACAGAGGATGGGCCAGGCTGCAAGAATAACCCTCTGCTGACTCTCCACAAACCCAGCTGGTTACAAACCCGTTTGGGAACCCTGGAGTCCATGAAGGCCTGCTGCACTCCTCCTGACCTGGGGAAAACCTCAGCGGGATATATTTCAGTTACGACTGGCTTAAATTTCTCTCTGAATCTTTCACTGCATGATTTTGACTCAGATATGACTAATAGGAAAATGGCATGTACCTTCCTCCCTTCTGTCTATCTGAGATAAAATCCAGGCCTAATTCCTTCAGCAAATAACTTTACAGGGTGAGCTCAGCTTTCCTGTTTTCCAGATTAACTTGGGTTAATTAATAATGAATTCTTAGTCATTAAGCAAAAGGTAATTCCGTAGGGAAAAATTCCTTTCTGTCATCTCATTATTTATTATTGTCCAAAGAGAATTTTAATTTCATAATAACAATCCCCAAATATTTTTATTCCAATTTAAAAAAGAAAATATTACCATACAGTTTCCCATACTTTCACAATTCTTGCAAAACTCTACAGTTAATAGAAAACACTCCCAAAGCAGCCCTGACCCCAACAAACGGAAAATGAAATTTGCCCATTTCACCCCCTTTTTCTCCCTTTCTGCCATATGAGCACTACTTGTACTTAGTATGCCGGCACAGCCTGTGAGCCAAGCTCTCAGCAGTTTGAATCTAGACTTTGTGATCACAGGCAACCAGTTACGGGAGCAAGGACATATTTCAAAACATATGTTTTCCCCTACAGTCTTTTTTGGAGGGCCACAATCAGGGAGTACTTGTAAAGTAACGCACTCCCAGAGAGTGGAGGTGCCCCAGGTTGATTATTTATGATTTCAGTTCAATAGATTTAGTGACATTTTGGCGGTGACTAACAGTCTAAGTATTTAACCTGTCTAGATGTAACACAGACAAGGTCATATTAATCAGAAAGGTAAGCAGCAAATTTGATGTACTAGAGGGGCTGGCAAGATGATATTGACTAAAAGATGCCAGCGTTCATTTATTAAAATTACTCCAGTTCCAGGAATCTCAAAAAACAGGGATTTGATTGTACATAGTATTGAGCCTGATATGGCTGTGATGTAACTGTATCTGCGAATTATTGGTATTATACTCTGTTTTCTATTGCAGTGTATGATAGTGCTTAGGAGCGTACAAAACAGAGCCCTGTTCCTTACGGCTCTATCCAAAAAAAAAAAAAAAATTCAATCACTTTGTGTTGATTGCTTGCTCCGGACACCAAAACTCCCTCTAAAAAGAGACAAAGCCTTCGATTTCTGTGTTTCCTGTCAAGACACTGAGGGAGGAGGTGAGTGAGGTTTGGGACTGCAAATATTTTCAACTGTCTCAGAGCTTGTTACATCGGAAGTGAGGCAATTCACAGGGCAGAATACTTTGTACCTCCCGGCAGCTGTAGCTTTCCTTGTTTAAAACTGCCTTGTTTGCAAAAGGGCTACGCATGGGTGTACATGAAAGTAACTAAAGCTGTTATTCACAAGGTTCCTGAAATACATTAACCTTGTCTTGGAATGGGGCAGGGATTTAGTTTAATGGTTACAGCAGGGGCAATGAGATTCTTGAATTGAACTCCAGCTTACATCAATATTTAACTTTGAGGAAGGCTAGAATTCAGAGAGCTGTTGCTTTTTACCCTTGTTTTAATTAGTATCATTCTCCTTTCCCAAGATATTTGAAGGTTGTAACAAGAAATATTTAGATCCCTCTTTCCATATTCATTGAATATACTGATATTATATTTTATTAAAGAGTCTCAAATAGCTTACATCCCACTCTTAATAACCCTATGCATTACAAGCTTCTGTTTCCTCAAGCTACAGACAAATCCTATTACAGGGAGTAGATTAAACTGGGCCTTGACAGATCTTTGCAATTCCCTGACAATAAGGACAAGTTGTCTTACTAATAAGACGACATCATGATCACATTAATACTATGCATTTCAGTGCTCTCAGATACAACTTTTATGCACACCCCTTCTAGCAGGCACATTACCCAAATAAAAACGAAGCAGTTTTCTTGTAACAATAAACTAAACTATCTAGCAGAAAGAATTACTTTGGATTCACGTTGTGTGAATGAGCCATCAGTCAACAACAACTGCATGCTTGATCATGCCCTCTGGCTCCACATCCACAAGGGACCCAGCTCATCCAGATTTGCTTCTGCCACTATGAATGATGTGTACGCCTCTGTGTACAAACATGAGCCTGGAACAGAGGGCAGAGCCAGAGCTGGCGGAGGACAGCACAAAGCAGCATTATATTCAACTTTCTCTTGGGCTCCAAGAGCCCAAGTGTAATGGAGGACAGACCTTAGGTTATGAATGCAAGGAAAAAGCATTACAGTGCAGAGAAAAATATCCCTTTAAAATGCTCTGATCTCTCTAATAATCCCTAATACAGTCTTTTTCTTTTTTTTTTTTTTTTTTTTTTTTAGATCAACAGAAACTAGCCTGAGTGGTCAGCTGCTTGTAATCAGATTTTAAAAGGGGCCGTGTGAATTCTTCACATTATTTTGATATATACAAGGATAAAGAGAACTGGTGACACCAGCAGTAGCAGACCAGCATGGAGAGCAGAAATCTGGGAAGAGCATGCCTTCCAGAAGCTGTCCTGCTGTCACGATTTCCCACTACTAGAGAATACCCAGGAAGATCAGTGATAGAGAACTGAAAGCATGGGGAAATCCTCAGTTCCTTGGATGTTGCTGCAATAAAGTTAATAAAACCATAAATAGCATATACAAAGCCAGGAGACTGGAATTCTTACAGTTTTCCCAAAGACAGATCCATCAACAGACTTATAAAGAAATACCAGCAAATGATTATTGTTCTGTTTCTCAATAAAGGTAGCTGAAGACAAAACACACGGATCATTTTTGCTGTTTCTCAATGAAGGTAGCTTACAACAAAACCTTAAATGTTATGCTGTCCAAGAGAAAGGCAACAGTGACAGAACAGATCAATCACAAGTGGTTGCTCGGAAGAGGGAATATAAAATCATGCCCAGGCTTGTTTAAGTGCAGTCTTAAGATGGATGTTCTTGAGAGAGGAACAACGTGACCGCACGGTTAGCCACGGTTAGACACAGCTGTGCAGTCTTCATGGGGAAGAAAGGGTCTTAGAGAGCAAATGTGGAAATGATTCATGGGTATCTTGAATGATTAATGTAGGTTACTTCAGCATTGCACTAGATAAAAATGGCACTGACCTTTTAGTTCAGATAGAAAGCCATTCATAGAGGAAACATGAACAGATAAGCACAGTTCTGGATATTATTTATTATTTATGTACACAGACTACCATATACTTGTCAAAATAGACCTGTGATGACACCAAAGAAACTCAGACCCCAGCAGCAATTGCAAATGACCTGAACTCTTCATGGATATGGATACATTCCAGGTTGTCTGGCACAGATATTGAATGTCTGCACGCTCTCCCAGATGCTACCTTGGTGCTAATAAACT
The DNA here is from genome assembly GCF_013377495.2 of Cygnus atratus. Taxonomy (NCBI): domain Eukaryota; kingdom Metazoa; phylum Chordata; class Aves; order Anseriformes; family Anatidae; genus Cygnus; species Cygnus atratus. Next base: position 57,773,086 of record NC_066364.1, on the reverse strand, counting down.
GTTATCTAGAAAGATGTTATAGTGCATCTCTGAGCTTTGCAAATACAACAATACAAATTTGCCAGTAACTTTTATGCCTAGCTAACTTTTTGTATCCTTTTATATTAAAGATTGTGCTTATCTCCCCCTGGAAATGTTCATTGGTTACCCCTCCATGCGATAAAGCACAGAAGTAATAAAGCACTAGTTTTCTGGTACCTGTCAAAAACAACTGTATAGGGGTCAACTAGTACGCTTCGAATAGTTTGTAGAATAGTTTATTCACTATAAATAGCTATTCACTGTGTTTCAGAAACTCTTAGAAACCATCCAAAGCATTGTAGACACAGCAAGGCCACTGCGTGTTTGTCCACTGTTAGTAAATAACACTTCCTGAGGTAACGCGTCAGGCTTTCTTCCCACTGCTCTCACCTGTATCAGGCCTAAAATGCACACAGATAGAGTCATGTCAGGCAGGGAACAGGGCTGGATGGAAAGCAAAGGTACAGCAACGAACCTTCCCCATCAGTAACAGCCCCCTCCTTTGGTGAGATTAGCCGACAAGTTAAAAATCCCCGGTACTTTTTCCCTGCAGCCCACAGGACGGTAGTGAAACCTCCATTTTCCAGGGAGTCTGAGTGGGCAGCTGCAAGGAGAGTGTCCTCCTTAATGGGTGATAATGACTGTAAGCACAATTTGTTCAAAGGTGTCTATTAACATACTGCTGAATCTATATGTTTCTAGAGTTACAAAATGGGGCATTGGTCAAAGTACTCTCCTTTACAGGCTACAGTGTAGGCTGTGCAATAAAGACAAATAGAATAGAACTGCCTTAGGATAAATATGCTTTGAGACAGAAGAAAAAGATTTTTTTTTTTTTTAAATCAACAGATACAAAAAAATAACCTTTTGCTATCTTCAGCAGCTAAGGCTGAATCTTCATATAGGAGTATAGATCCATTTCTTCTGTTCCTTTTGACAGCTATTTGTTTTTCCATCGCAACAGAGTGGCAGACAAATGATCATGCTCAGGCGCTAGTTCAATAAAATTTGGGGCAGGTATATGAAATCTGAAGCAGATATATATATACAATAGTAGCTTGGGATCCTGTTGCCAGATCCATTTAGTTGTATTAAAACTCATCTTGTTTTGCCAATCACAATTTTGTTTGCTATTTAAGACTGACATTATTTTAGGTTTGTTATTCACTCCCTGATGCTAGTTATACCAGTGTACCAGTGACTGGAGTTCTGACTGATATTTTTGCTCATGATTTTTCTGTACACTTTTTTCTTTTTTTTTTAATAAAACAGCAGAAAAAAAAAGAATGCATAAAAAGTCACAAATTCAAAGTTATGGTTTCCATGGCAACTTTAAGTCCCTCATGTTGCATTGTACATTCCCTAAAAATAAACATGTAATGAAGCACCATATTTCCTATGTCAAGGAGAGCAAGTGACTGCAACTTCAGTTTTAGTGTTTACAGCCCCAGTATAGCAGGGATGTAGCTTTACAGTGATACAGACGCACAATGCACAGTGCCTATTCACAGTGAGTACATCTGGACTGCTGGGTGGGCAGTGCCGACTTAGACCAGCTGGGGCTGGGCCATCCACGCAGTACCTCTGGAGGTGTGCTGCATGGAGGCACCATGTGCACTCTGGGGAGAGGTGGGATAACATGTTCCCATACAGTGCAGCGGCTTACAGTGGGGCTCCCTTATAGCTTCAGCAGTGCCAGAAGGAGGGGACGGGGCACCACTGACCATGTACAGCCTGTCATTGACATCTAGTCACAAACACCAGCAGGAGCAGCAATACAATCTGAAATTACTTTTATATGGAAAAAAAACCACATTTGAAATTCCAAGCAAATCAATAGCTAAAGCACCTGAAAGAGCAAAATAAGGAACAGCAGCATAATCAAGGAACTCCCTTTCACATTAGGAAGGGAAAAAGTATTTTGTAAATACTTCTGGTCTTCAAATGAATTTAAATGCAGTCAAGATCTTGTATGTGCAGATAAATCTGTTTCTAAGCTATTTTTCCTCTTCAAAGATTGTGAAAACCAGAACTCTAAGTACATAAGCAGTTCCAATATTTCTTTTCTACGAAGGTATCCTCAAAACCAGCTGGGACACAGGTGGTCAGTCACCCAGAAGTTATTTCCTTTTAATGCCAGGCCTGCGCATACCTGCTTGGTATCCTTTGTCATAAACTATTGCATCTTTGAACAAGGGGGTCTTTTCTTTTACACAGAGGACATAGCATGAAGCACTATGTAGCTTTACCTCATGACAAGGTTTGGAGATGCTATAACGCTAGTAATGTATCCCATAAGCCACACTAATACACTTTTGTTTGACCTGCAGTTAGTAAACAAATAATATCCTTTGCACAACTCCATTTGAAATAAATGGGTATCTGAAGGGTGACTGTGGCATTAGTTGAGTTTAGTTTACAAACAAATAAAACAACAACCAAAATGATAGCATGCAGACGAAGACATGGCAACATGCATGGTGTACATGCTCACAGTAAGGACCACAGACAGTAAGCAAAAGGATCAGATATATTTGTTTCTGGCACAGGACAAGGAGGCAATAGCTCTCTTACTGAACCTTTTCCTGTGTTTTGGAAAGAGGAAACCCAGATGTACCCCTGACTTTCCTAATACTTACAGTTTATGAAATCAGTTTAATTTAATGAGTGTGTCTTAAAAATATGATTCCAGTCCTACAAGGTAAAACACTTCCTGAACACTTGTATGTGAATGGTATGGTGCTGGGACAGTACATTTTGACTAAGAAAGCACTTGTGAGTCCATTTGCTATAATATTTACACAGGACGAGGGATCTCTCACCTACAAACTCGATGTTGACGTTAATGAGAAGTACATGTGAAAGCCTCAGAAACAAGAACTGAATGTAGACCATCTCCATGACAGGTGCTTGTGCTAATGGCCATCTGCAGATGTGAGAGCCTCTCTCAGAATGTTTTGTTGAAATGGCACACTTGTGAAACAGCACATTTCAACAGAAAAATAATAATAGTAATAGTAATAATAATAGTAATAATAATAGTAATAGTAATAATGAAATGCTGTGACCAGCTCAGCTGCAGAACTGTGATACACACTTCTGTGGTAATTCTAAAACTACTCCATATAACACAGTAATTCTCAGCATAAAAACCTAAGTTCTGGGAAGTTCACACCTTTTCACAACCATCTTTGCTAGCTGATTTGCTTATTTAATTATTTTCTCTCTCTCATGAACCACAGAATTCACTGAACAATTTCATGCAACAGTAAATGTTCTGTGAAGATAACAATGTCAGGGGCATATATCTATTACTTTCAAACATAAGGGTTTAAAATTTAAGTTTGAATCACAGACAATACACAAAATATTTAATATAGTGACATTCTCTATAAATAGCTTTATTGGCTCATCTGAAGTCTTACTGATGATTGGTATTAGTTTTCAGAAAAAGTAATGCTAGAACTGGCCCCTCTAGAGCACGTACCTTAAGTGAACTCAGATGTAGAAGCAGATTTTCATTTTTCCAAAGAGAAAACTGTGATGGCAGCTGTATAGCAGAGCTGTTTCACACAGATGTTATTGAAGGCAGGGTCTGCATCCTAGCTGCAGATCAACATATGGTACACTAGCTGCAATTTTATTTTTCTGTCTTTACTGCTCCTGACTACAGTTATTTATTACTGACTATTGCAAGACTGAAAGAGGAGCAAAACAGAAAATACTCCAGCACTGCAACAACCATGTAAGACACAGATAAAGATCCACTTTCAAAAGGATTATGTATTTTAAGACATCTCCCGGATGCACTCCACCAAGCTGGAGGTATGCATCGTGGGGACATGCCACACCTGCTTCCCTGCAACCTTGGCCTCCTCCAGGTGACTGTAGGATAAGGTGACCCGGACCTACCCAGTGACTTTGTACTGCGGTGAGTTAGAGAACACGCAGTTATCTTCTGCCAGGGCTCAGTGACAAGCACTGAGAAGTGCTGATATCTTTCTGCTGCAGTTAGCTATGTCCTGACAGAGGTCTACGCAAACAGCCTCTTGAAGAGAGTAAAGAACAAAAAGCAGGAGAATGTTTTCTGTTTATCTTTTCTTTAACTGTATGACCTCTATCAGGCTAAGTGCAGGTGCAAAAGCAGTGTAATTAGATGCATCTTAACACTTTTCACCTGCTGCTTCTATCTCCTCTAGACTGAGGATATTGCTAGTTAGAGAGAAAACGAACACGAAACCCGTGCAGTCAGAATGTTTCTGCTTGGTAAGGCAGTGCCAACACTTGACACATGGAGCCAGGTTTCTGACAGGATTAATCAGCGAGAATTTGGCTTGCCTTGGTTAACCGTAATCAAAAAGCATCTTAACAAGATCGCTTTGCATCGTACTTAGAAGGGCACTTCTCTGTCCAGTGCTCTCTCACCTCTCATCTCACACTTCAGGGCATATAGTGTGCTGTCTCTGTGTCCTATTCCACTCCACACAAGTATTTTATCTTAGCAGGTCTTTTCAGTCTTTGGCCTTCCTGTTTATCCAGAAAAAAATTCTCCCGCCCTCTCCCTTGGGAGCTGTCTCTTTCCTCTCTTCTTTGCTCCCAGGCCCTCAGCCCTATTTACATCCTTCAGAAGACTCTTGCAAACATCTTGATCTCTCACCCCCAAACTTTTTACAATTCCTAGTAAGAAAGTCTGTGTATGAGAGCATGTACTCGTTAATTCACTGATGCTTGTGCACTGTTCGTTCTTCTTTATACTTAACTCCTTCTTTCTGTATATCTATTTTCCCCCCTCAGTAATTCTTGGGGAATACCTCATTTTTATGAGATCTGTACCAAGAACTACATATTGTATTTCGGATCAACTGCTTGTTACTAATTATTTAAGGTGTAAGTGATCATGTAAGAAACACCTGAAAAGAAATACAGATGAACTACCAGAGCCCAAATGAATATTTGACAATATTATAATTGAACAATATAAATTTGTGACACATCAATCCTAGTAATTACGTGTCAAAGTTAGATCCATCTACATTAAAAAGGCTATTATAAATGTTATACTTGTTTTATTTTAAAATAGTTGAGAAAATACATTTTCCTTGCACCACATAAAAAGAATGAGAAACCTCCAAGGTAGGGGTAAGTTGCAGGAACAAAATTCCTGTGTTGAGGATTACATGATATTACAGAGATTCAGACTGGAGTAATAAGACCATTAATTCTATTTTTCTTTAGTTTCTGTGCTTTGTGGTTTTGTGCTTTTATACATATTTACACAGTACCTAACTGTTAGTGGGTGCTTCTATAAAACAGTTTACTATTAATAATGAATATCTGAGGTGAGGCTGACAGAGGGAGGAAAAAAATATAAACAATTGATGCAGCTAATATGTTGACTATTAATTATCATGAGTGATTCATTCAGTTCTATACCTAGACATAAATTCAAACTGAAAGATGAAAGGGCAATTTAGAAAAAGACTATGACTTGCACAGTTATCAGCTGCAGTATCTGAGACCTCAAAAACTGGCCTAATTACAGCTCATCTGAAAGATACCAGGGCCTTATCCTCCAGAGGAAGTATTAATGGAAGATTACCTGCTTTTCGAAGCTAGTAAGCCCATCTGCAGGTTCCATATCAGCTCCCACCAGACATACATCTTTTTACACATGGGTGGTCTGTCACATGATGATTGACTCAATCTTGACAAGAAAAGGGATAGAAAAATTATCACTTTGTGCAGATATGACCACTTCTGACTTTGGCAGGTGAGGCAGGCTGGATTGCCCAACGTGGACCTAATTGCAGAAGATAATTTTTTCTTCAATGCTTCCATTTTCACAAGCACCAGCCAACATATCTGTCCTTTCTGTGTAGATTAGTCCCCTCGCAGATTATGACTTCTGCCCTATTTCTTTCATTGAGACCAGCCACACAGGCAGTGCTTTTATTCCGTAGTGCTGGATGCTACTGAGAGTTACTTTGCAAAGTAGTGCTGAGTAGTACTTTGCTACATGAACACAGCTACTTGTAGCTAGGGTAGTTCTCACCATAATCAAGAACATCACATTTCTGCCCTTTTACTAACATTATATGCATGATCAAAGACAAAAGAAAAATTGTCCTGCCAGGATACTGGCAGGGTTATAAATAGAAACTTCGGTGTTCAGGTGGTTTGAATGTCAAGACCGAAGGGAAGGGAAGGGAAGGGAAGGGAAGGGAAGGGAAGGGAAGGGAAGGGAAGGGAAGGGAAGGGAAGGCCCAGGATTCAGATGCTGACAAAGTTACCTCATATGGTAGTCCCTGGGTCCATGAGATTCAAATTTCCTCAAATAATAAGTTTGATGACATACTTCCTCTCTTCCCGAAAGCTGAATCAGCCTATGGTCCATTTGACTGAGGCATTCATTACAGCCATGTGGCCTATGATGAATTCACACATATTATTTCTAAACTTGCTTAGTTTTGATTCTCTCACAAAGGAAGAAATCTTGCTTTGTGAACATGAAATCCATCTGAAACAAAAAGCAAGATACGCTTTGTTCTCTTGCTATGCCAAATAGGGCCAATGCTCACTCAAATGTATTTACTAACAAAACAAATGATTTCCAAAAATAAGGTATGAGAAAGAATACAAACAACTAGTTACGAGATTGGTCTCTAGGCTATGATTTAAAATACCTTTCAGTGCACCTGAATGTCACTGAAGTTGGAAAAAAAATCAGCCACCACAGACTCACTTGAATAGTAAAGGACTGACAGATGTAGAACCTGAATATTCAATAACTACTGAGCAGAAACTGTAGGTCTCGCAGTGTGGGACTTTTTTTTGTTTGTGTTAATTATACTAATTAGAATTAGAACTTCCACCACTCAAATTTCCTGCAGCTGCGTGGTGCTAGCTGCTATTGTTAGCACTCACGGAAAATACTCCAACAGAGGGCACCAAGAAAATTACTTACAATCTGAACACCCACACAAGCCTGTCACGTTGGAAAGACTGCAGACAGCATAACTAATAAAGTTATTGTGCTATTTTGAAAGAATAATAGCATGTTTGAAGAGACCATATTAACCCTGTTGTAAAGTATTGATTGCACTCTGTAGTAAAGGAAATGAAACAACAAAGACATAGTGTTTTAATTCTTTTCCTGTTTGCTCTTGCTAGTTTTACTCTGTTTCAATTTACACCTATATTTGAGAACACAGAAAATGTATCACCTGTGGTTCACAAAGACAGTTTTATTTTCATAGACACTCTTTCAGCAACTTGATGCTTTTAAGATCTGTACTTCAGTTCAAGCAAATGGTAGTGAATATGAAAGAAATCCCCGTCTGAATCTGTTTGGATCCTGTTTGTCGTGTTTACTTCTGTTTAAAAAAAGAGTAAGTCAACACAAATGTCAAAAGATACCAGTCAATTGGTTCTGGACATGTTAATTTAGATGTGTTACCAAAAAAAAAAAGGGTATAATTATCATTTTAGTCTCTAAAGAAATGTTTAATTCCATTCCAGTTCTTTACAAACACGCAAAACAAAAAGTGTGTCTTTTGTAACAATTTGCTGTTGTTTTGCAAGCACATCTGCATGCATACATCTAACAATACAATAGCATTGTATAAAACTGTTCTAGATACAGCTGAGGCAAATACTTAGGATGATTTTAAGATTTAACATTTTCACAGTATTTAAAGCCCTGATCCTACCACTAAAATAACCAGATGCAGTGAGTTATAGTAGTTTTGTTTACACTTGATAAAGGCTATTTTCTTATCCTGTGCTAAACTGTAAGTTTAAAGGTAAGAGTACAGTTGAATTAGCAGAGAATGATGAACATTTCAAATGTCATCTGTTATGTAAACCCATATATAAAAACCAGTTATGATTCTGTTCTTTTGTAAATGAAAATCATTTGTAATCGTTCTCTGGGGTGGTCTAGTATATGTAAAATCACCTTTCTTTCTTTCTTTCTTTCTTTCTTTCTTTCTTTCTTTCTTTCTTTCTTTTTTCTTTCTTTCTTTCTCTCTCTCTCTCTTTCTCTCTCTTTCTTTCTTTCAAATAGTGCTTTTAAAGAGCTTGATTTCTGTAATTGCATTTCCTTCCTTTTCTATGAGAGTATCTGTAAAGACATTTGGCATCTCATCAGCAAAAACAGCAGATGGAGAAAGGCCTTCCTACGTGCTCTGTCAAGGGAATTGCAAGTTTAGGTAGGGTTTTAATAGACATCAAGGATTTAGTGACATACCAAAGATTGCATGCCTGCACTGTACCTATTATTTGTGCCTATTTCTTTTAATAGAAATGAAAACAATTACTGTGCAGAAAAGATTTAGCTTCTCTTTGAGAGTATCATACCATATGGTATGGGGGACGTATAGCTGACAAAATGAATGTAAAAAAGTACATACACTTCAGATGATGCTAGTTGAACTAAATTTATGTTTCAAATTTTAACTGAACTGATAGAAAAGTTTACAAATATATTAAAAAAAAACCACTTCATATGCTAATAGAAATTCAAATAAGACATAAAAATACTTGTTACGGAGCTTGGCTTTATAGAAAATGGCCTTGGGGACCAAAGAACATTTCAACAAAGGCAACTAAGTAAGCACTGTAATTATAAGAATGAAAATTGACAGAGTTTTTTCAAATAACAGGCTTGTTATCACATGATAGCACATGAAATTGCAAACAGAGAAAATATTTTTTCTCAGTTACTGAGAAAAGAGATTTTCCTGATAGGGCATGATGTTCATAGATGAGAAATGAAGATGTTTGTACTGGCTATTCAAGGACAAAACAAAATTTGGTGGGAGAGCAAACATGCAGCCTCTATCTTGCATATTGTTCAGGCAGTCATTAAAAAAAAAACAAAACCAAAAAAACCTGTAGCTGAAAAGCTAGACCCTCAGCACACTTAAAACGAACAAACAACCAAACGAAAACAACCAACCAACCAACCAAACAAAAATAACCACAAAACAAACCACCAAAAACAAAACAGCTCTACTGAGTATGCATTTTTGTGAGTAATTAAATGTGCTCCCAGAAAGCTCCCAGTGTGTCCAGGTTTGTGCAGATTCTAGAGCTGGATGGAAAGATTTTGTAAAGGAACTTCAGTGCCCCAAACTTTCTGCCTTTCATGGCATGAGTTCCCTCCTTGTCTTGGAGGACAGAGGGAATTGCTGTCATGCTCTAGAACTCAGTGTGAAATACAGAAGCAACAGAGCTTACAGAGTCAGGTAGACCTTCATCTCCACAGAGAGTATTCACATCTCTGTAGCAAATGTTATTTGTAGAAAATGGAAGGGAAAAAAAAAGTGAAATAAGATTTGGGATCTTTGGGACTAGAATAGCATTGAAATTATTAGTTACTGTGTTATAAAGCACAGTGGAGTTGTATCAAGAACACTGCAGCTGCAGCAAGATCTCTTGAATCAGGTTTCAGATAGCTCAGTATCTGGGTGCACAGGGGAAAAACACGAGCTATTAATTGCAATATTAATCATATACTGCCACTGCAGTAGTGCAAGGTAGCACTTCACAGCATGCTTGCAAAGACCAAATGTCCTCTTAGCAATTTCTTATACTGCTGAATTCCTTGTACCAGGCCTCTACACAACCTTGTTTTCAGAAAGAAAAAGAGTGTATTTCACTTCAGCTGCCTGAGCAGATCCATGACCAAAATTTACCATGGTCATATAATCTGAAAGTCACATTCTGTGTATTGCAGTATGACTGAAGTTAAATGCCAAGCATAGGATATGAAGAAGGATCTTGAGGAGCTTCTTTGATCATCTTCCCCCTGCATGTTTTTCCAGCCTTCTCTTTGATCACAAGAGCATTCTTGCCTTGATCTCATCATCTCCCTCACCTGTGTTTGCTGTCCTGAGACAGCCCTATATCCAGCCATTGTGTAACCCCATCACAGAATGCCAGCTTAATTTTGACTACATTGAAACAGGAACGTGCCAAGACACGAGCCAATAACAATCTCTCTTCATCTACATCTCCAGTGGAACACTTCCCAAAATGGTACTAAAACATTTTATGATCTATAATCTTCCTAATTTGCATCCATGAAAACCTTTTGTAATAATCAGTGTGCAAAGAAACACTCATTCACTATGATAGTCCTTGTCATGTGTTCAGTGTGCTCCCACTTACCTGTCCTCTGAACTCACTGAACTTCACATCCATGCAAGAAGACTTGAAAATAAATAAATAAATAAATAAATAAAGGCATATACCCCTCACTTTCAGGGAGGCACCAAAGCACTGAAATGAATGCAATCAGCCCCATGCATCATCAGGTAAGATCCCTTTCCCAGTCCAAAAAAATGTAAAACACAGCCTCTCTTTATTTTCCTTTCAAATAAGGGACACTGAGAGTAGCTGGAAGGTTTGGGTGACTGGAAACAAGACATTAAGGCATTCATCTATAAAATGCCGTTCAAATTCAGACCCGATCATTCTTAAATGAAAGCCACTACCATGTGATGACTGTTCAATGAAAGCTCATTCTCACACATCCACATCACAGAAACTGCCATCGCAGTGGTGGGTAGCTTCTGCAAAGACAAAGGACTGCATAGCCTGGATAACCACAATAACCCCTAGTGTTCTGAATGTTTCCCTGGCTGTGTAGATCAGGGCTGAAATACACTAGCAGGGTAGTTTGTGGAAAGTTGCATTTTTGCTTGTTGTGTTGTATCCGTACTGGGGATAAACACAGGGCTTTCAGTCTCACAGGGCTGTCAATCTGTCATCTTCCATACACACTGAGAACAGGTTTTTGCCTTTTAAAAGAAAGAACACTGTGAACAGAAACTCATCATTAATCAAGGCTTATTTCTCCACGTGGAGGGGGAAAAAAAAAAAAAAGCAGAGTCAAGTCACCATCTCCACAATTGGAACTCTATTCCACTTCACAAGCTGTGGGTAAAGAATATAAAGTAAAATCAGAAAGTTTGTCCTTAGAGGGAGGAAAGAGAAGCACTCAGTACTCTGTGTGGGATATGATGGTCTATGGAAGTTGAATAAACTGGTACAATACACAATGCTATGACTCACAGTGCTGGATGGAAAAGCACTGTATGCCATCCATCAAAAATTCGCTTCAAGACAATCCTTAAAACTTTGAACACAGCAGGATTAGAAGATCACAAACCTCTCTGGAATCTGTGCATGCTGCTAGGCACTCTACCTGCCTTATAGCAACTGTAGTTATAAAAAACTCTTCGTGTGTTAACATGATGTAAATTAATGAGATTACTTATAATTTATGACTGGATAGGTAAACTTCCACTTTGTGATCCAAAAGACATGCTGAATTACAATAGCATAAGCCAATAGAATAACCCATCTTTTCCAGGCATTAGAAATGCATATTTCATTGTAACTCCTGCATGACTCAAACCCCTGACAGTTTATGATTAAAAAATTACAGTAAAAATCATTTTAAGTGCTTGCTAACAATATATTTTTAATCATTTATTACTGACAACCCCCTCGGAGATCTATACTACATAGATAAAACAATAATTAGTGTAGGCAAAAGCAAAGACTAATTTAGAGAGATATTGTCAAGAATAACTTTTGGAACTTAAAGCTTGACACATTTTTAAAATTAAGTTGACTAGTCATTGAAATCCATTATGAGGCAAAGTGTTGGTTAAAGACGGACTCTTCCAAAATAAAGACTGAATGCCTTTTTAGGCTTTGGATTTTGGTCACTTAATATGGGGCATTCTTGCATGACACTGTTTGGTCTGTGTTACACAGAAACCCCCAAAATGATCCCTTTTAGCGGACCTAAAAACTAAATCTTGAAAAATTGTCAGATTTAAGGGCAATTTGTGTTTTTACCAGTATGTGTGTTCTATTTTTATTTTTATTTTTCTCTTACAAATGCTGTCTAAAATGTCCTCAGAAAGTGCTGGGGGGGATTTATGAGATATGGCCCAATTTGGCAAGCCATTATCATCAGGCATGATGAATGAGGCCCCAGTTTCAGTGGGACTATTCACAATACCACGTGGAGAGCCAGTGTTGCTCTACAGAACTCTCATTGATTATATAAAGAAAACAATAAAATGACTAGACCTGAAGTGCTATAAAACGCATCATGTGAGAGCATTGAAAAATAGGGGGAACATATACTCTCTAAGCTTTCTGGGACAGTAATTTGTAGATGTTACTTGTAACCTCAAATGTAGAAATGTATGCAGAAGTGAGATTTTAAGCAGGCTATGCTCTTTATTAAATGAAATATTTAGCAATATGGAATTAACAATTCTAATCATAAACGCCAGGCAACCTCTTTTGATCTGCTACCATAGCTAATTACTCCAGTGGGAAAGGAAATAGGGAAAGGGCATTTCAGCTGTGCAAGGACAGGTTTTCTCTGAAGCTATATTTTGTCCAAATAAAACCTGTAGTTAGATGGAGTTCATGGGACTCTTAACCCTTCATCTGTAGGAATTGGAGGGTTTCTGATAATTGTTACCTTTTTCTTGCTGCAGAATAAAACAGTGATTTCCTCCAAGACTAACATCATTTATATTTATAGTTTTCTTCTTTTGTTCTATCACTGTCTATAATCTCTTCTGGGAAAATTATTTAATGATATTGTTGTTTTAGTGGTGCTATCTCTCTAGTGCTATCATTATTGTGGTACCATGTAGTCAACAGTCATTAACTGCTGGAACTCAGGTGGGCACTGTAAAAGGTATAAACCTCTCATTGGGATGCCAAAAAACAACACTAACCTTCCAAATGCTTGTGAAAATGACCTAAAACATAGTTTGGAATTTCTTGGAGACCAAAATCTTGCTGACTACGAAAGCTTCAAAATCACTGGAAGTTACTATGATACACTTTTGGGTCAGATTCATCCTTAACCACCTCTTGGAAGTGTTTGAGCCTAGAAGAAAATTCTGCCTTTCTTCTCTGGAGGATGAACAGCCAAGAGGGGAGAGGAGTAGACTGGAATGTAGAGAAAGACAGACTGCAGTCCTACAGACTGTCCTAGATCTCCTGGAATGTTTTTGATTCACAAAGCTAATAAGCTGATAAACTACATTGTCTCAAGCTCAAGGTAAGAAATGGCCAACCCTTAGACAGGAAGACCTCTTTGCAAACTATATCAACACTACTGCTGCTAGCAGCTCTACAAGGATGCAGGGCTCCTGTTTGAATCCAAAATGCCCCTACCTGGAGGAGATGGCATTCCAGGAACAGGATGGGATAATGCACAGTACAATAAGATGTATAGATCCAGTCATTGAACCTGAAGAAACTACCCTCTTGTAGGCTAAAGGAAGCTCCATAATCACATTTCAGTCCACAAGTAAATATTTCTGAGAATCTGAGAACCATGATTTGTTTGAGGGACGTGGCAACTGCAAGAAGGTAGGCAAAACAAAGGATGTGTGAAGGGCTTATTTACAGCACATAAAAGGATGGTAATGTAGCATGATATATTTTTCATAGTTGGTGAAGGTTTGCATTGGATTTGCCATAAGTATTCTTGAACTGTTCTCCTGTCCCCTAGTCTGTCATTGTTGAGATAAAACAGACAGTAATATGGATCAGTTGAGTGAGCGATGGGCATGATAATAGAGAGTCACCCTTGTACAGATATAGAAAAAAAAAACAGCCAAGCTCATTATAAAAGCTGCCAGATTATTCTACATAAAATGTACTGACATCTCCCTTGGACCTGACATTAAATTGAAAAGAATTTCAGAATCCAGTGGAAATATATTTTTAAACTAAAATGAACCACACTGACAGGTAAAACGTTTTTCTAATACAAATATCTATGTGAACTCTATTTTCAGGAAACAACAAATTCTGTTACAAGTTTCCAGGTAAACCCCACCAATTCCACTCTGCAAAGTTTTAACTTGTCAACACTCTCCTGACTCTATTTAAATTATTATTAAATTTATTATAATGTCTTGCCTCTGTACTGTCTTTCCCAAAGCTGCTTCCTCCAAGTTTTCAGATTTATTCCCAAAATCCTTATTCTAGGGAAAGAAGAAATATTTCAGGTATTACACAACTTAAACTGGATTTAAGAAATTCGTGTTGTAAATTTAGAGCTAAAAAAAAAAAAAAAAAAAAAAAGAATAACTTTATGCATGACTCCAACATCCTGACATACAGCAATTCAGAGTGAGTCACTTGCCATCCTGCAAAGACAAAGTATGGTAATTCAACTGCCAATAAACTCTTAGGGCAGAAGTTAACCTACTTTGGGTAAGATATATACACATCTATTCTTGGAGTAGGTAGCCTTTTCCATTTTAGTAGCTTATTTTAAAAACTGGGAATTTGAAGAGAACAGTTCAGCTCTGAAATGAAGGAACATAAAAGTGGAAACTCAGGGCTTTATGGTAGATATCTGAAAGTCACACTGAAATCTTGGAGTTAAAGTACATGGCACTGAGGCAGCAATATTCTAGGAGAAACCAGAAAATAGCTGTTGGACCCCAGAGACAAAGTCTTTATGAGATTGTGAGATTTATCTGATGAGACTTTCCACTTTGGAAGAGAAGTTTAGTAGTGTCTTATGAAAGACTGTTCTAATACAGAAAGCTGTTGTGGAATGACATGAACAATCACGATATGAGACGTCAGTTATGACTTGTGAGTCTGCTGAGTATGTATTAATGTAACTTGATTAATTTCCCTTGAGGATAAAATCTGCCTAAAACTATAGACAAGATGGCACCCATGAATTTTTAGCAATCATTTCTGCAAAAGTATCTTCAGAGCATTAAAAATTGCTCAGTTTTATATGAGGTGAAGAAAGAATTCAATATCTATTCCTCTGTTCTTTGAGAGGCCATATATTCCAATCCCAGCAGACAAATTTACATGGTAGACTGAAGAAGAGAGGGCTATGCTTTTGTTTAGCATCTTTCCCTGCCCTGCTGCAGCTAATGCCAGAAAACTGCTGCCAGACATGACCTTTCCTTTTCAGGTGCGCTGTCACTGATCAGTACTATTGCCACAGGTATTAAGCATACATACCTGGGCCCCAGTTTTGCTTTCACTTGGTAGTCAGTGTGGTTGCAAAATAAATGTGAGTATAGCACTGGGCTTGAAATGACTTTAATCATATTCTTGTTCCCTTGAGTATGGACTGATTGCAGATTCCAATTTTCATTCCTGGCTATCATTAAAATTTTTGAAGGTAGACTTGAATCATACTGGGCTTCCTGAGCTGCTTTCTTATTCAAATCATAGCCATCCCTTGGTTAACAGCAAGAACTTGAATATACTCTTTTTTAATGGATAAGTGTGCGAGAGGAACGGATAATATATATATATTTTTTATATTGTCACTTACTCCTGCTTGTTTATGCTCAGGGTTGTTTTCCTTAGACCATTTTAAATTCAGGCAGTTAATTTCCAATTATCAAGAAGAAGTGGAAACATGTAAGAATTTGGATCTCGTAGAAGAGTTTTGAATACACTACTGTAACACCAACAATTATTACAGGGAGAGTAATTGCCTTCCTCTAAGACAAATCTATTTTTTTTCTTTTTTTTTTTTCAGTAACAGGTTTTGAAGTAATCTATATTGGACATTTATGGCTGGGTAAGCCAAACAAAGTCACCACCAATCCCAGCAGACATGTTAAACACTCTGAGGTACTTAAAAGTAATTTTTGATTTATAAGCTTTATTTGTCTAATTTCAAGGTTTGCTCAAATAGGTCTTCTTTCGGATAAGAGTTCAGCAACATCTGGTATCGAGGATCTAAGGGTAATCACAAGAATACTACTTCCATTAAGGGAAGGAAGACTGAATTCACAATTTATTATACTCCTAAATAATTAATTTGCCTCCAAGGTCCCTTAATAAACTGATCACTGGATGCAGCACAACTGGACGTAACAGCATTGTGAAAGGTCTTGAGGCTATGGCCATCTTGCATTATTCTCCCCAGATGAATCACACTGTTCAAATGAAGTTTTCAAATTTTGTTGGTAATGGGGTGAGAGTTTGACATTTACAAATGCATTGCTGATGTCTGTTTTGTATGAGGTGCCTTCTTTGTGACCTCAGAATCATTCAAACCTTGTAAAAAAGAGCCTATGAAAGAGAGATGTAAGTGTTTCCAGGCCTACCACTTGACAACTCTCACAAACTGTGTGCTCTTTTAAGATTCTCAAGAGGAAATTACTCAGCTCTGCATTTCTCTTTACGTACAAAAGTACAAAATATTGCAATGTTGCTTGTGCCAATCGTAACACACTAAGAGCAGACAAAATTTGGATGAAAATTGCAACATGATTTTAGATCGTGTTTATTTTACTTTCAGCTTGTTCCTTTGATCCATTAACTTTTTACAAGCATTCTACTCCCTGAATTTTAAACGTGCATTTTAACCTAATTAAGCCACAAATATATGCAGATTTACCTAATAAGGGAACAGAAGCAATGCTGTCTGATTTATACTTCTGATCACAGCCAATGATTTAGCCCGAAAAGCCTCAGCTAAAATGATCATTCTGATGATGATCATATATCTGATATATATTATATATCTGAGATATATCTGATATATATTATTCTGATGATGATCATATATTATCCTTTTATTTTCATTTTTTTTCTGTCAGCTTCTAGTTCTCACTGCATCAGATTAACACCTGCAAGACCTCATACAACTCAACTGTTCTTTACTGTTGGATCTCCTTGTCTTTTGTACTTCAGTGGCAACACATGCCCTAAGGCCATTTGTCCATTTTTCTCCCAAGTTCTTATGAATCCTTGAAGGGCATACCGAGTGCCCTTTTGGAGCTGTTCCAAAAGCTGAATGAATGCCTTCAGCTGAGTTCAAGCTAAGCTTTAATGTTGTGGACTTTAAAGCTCTACATGCTTTCAAATGATTGCAAGCAGCAGGTACAGGTATGCTAATCTAAAAATAATTGACTAATCAGTGCAGAAATGCAATGTACCTCTGCAAGTCCTCAGAAGCTTCCTAAGTCTTGTTGGCGTCTTCCACAATGACACAAAATGAAGTTTTCCCCCTATGGTTCTGATGAGGAATACCATCGTGAAGCCGTGAGGAAAGGCATGGGGGTAGAAGACTAGTAAAAGGCTTCTAGGTAATGTGGGAAGATGCATTTGCTTAAACCCATACATACACAAAATGTGCTGCAAGAGCTTATTTGAAAGTAAACAGTTCTAAGGAGCTTAATGCATTCGTAATCGCCGATTGATACACTGTGCTTCACCTACTAGAAGCTTCCCAAAGACCAGTTCCCAATGGCCACTGCATTAATGGGCTAGTGTCTTACAGGACATAACTCTACTCAAATAGAGACTCTTACAGAACTGTGCCTTTGATGTTTAGGTAAACTCAGACGCCAGTTTCTTTCTGGGTTGCACTTTGACATAAGAAAGGCACTGTACAATGTAATTTTGAAGGGATGGAATTCAGTAAAACAATTTATTTCAAAACAAGGCCATGCTTCACTCCTTCTTGAAGGCTATTCCCATGCTATATTTCAGTTGTCAACTATTTTGTCTGCTCGAAGGAAAAATAAGACAGAATTTGGTCAATAATAGGGAATGTACTCTTTTAAAAAAAAATCACAGGCCATTTTATCAAGACCACAGAAATGACAAGCAGAGAAAAGTGATATCCAGTCTTTGGATAAAGAATGGAAAATTCTAGCCCAAAAGGTGAATATTGCTGAGAATGGTGGTCAAGTAAGAACAGGAGGTTTGGGATGAGAAATGCCACAGAGCTCTCTTATAATGACACGAGCCCGTCACTAAATCTGCAGACAGGAGGCTGGAGAATGCATGCAAGAGATGCAGAAGTGCCCCTGGGGACAGAGAGTCACAGGACAATTCCCTTGTTGCATGCCTTGTTCCCACCATAAACCACAGGTAGCTAGATGAGCATGCGGTGCTCCCTGAACAAGCTATTATCTTGTTATGGAATCATTCGTGCACATGCAATACGCAGCAGTGAAACAATCCCCAGACTTTTTAGACCCTCTACCTGCTCCACATTTGCATCCAAAAAGCAGCTGTATGATGGGAGACTGTTCAAAGGCATCAGTAAGACACTCAGCATCGTTTCCTTCTCTCCGGTGATGGTTTGTTATGACAAGGGTATCGGCTGCTGGTTCTCCGTGGAATTAGTATGCTCTAAAACAGCCTCTGTGAGTACCAGGCAGTAAAATAATACATTTAATTGAAATTTGCAGTACATCTTACTGAGATAATTTTTTCAGAAGTGGAAACACAATGAAGACCCTGCCGTGGGTATGATTGGATAACATCAAGAAAACCTGGGTCAATACAATACTCAATTTTCTCAAGGATCTCCAACCTTGAAGAGCCAGATTTTCATGAGGCCTCAGTTCTTGTTAGGGCTCACGGAATAAGCAGGCAGATTTTCACAAAGGAAGTGAAAGTGCAGAGGGCTGGAAAGTTGGGTGGGAGCAGCAGGATAATGAGCATCCTTGACTATCTGATCACTTGGCTAGAAAAACTTCATTTAAATGTCTCAAAATCCCCTCACGCTCTAGGAGAACATTTAACAGTTCCCGGGGAAAAAAAAAAGGGGGAGGGGGAGAGGAAGAGAGAAATATTTTTGCTGGTTAGGAATATGTATTTTAATATTTTACATACCATGCAAATATCCTGGGAAAATACCATGTCAGATAGAAATTCTGTCATATACTATTGGATTATCGATAATTTATGATATTTTACTGCAAGATGGTGTATTATGCTAGGCAGTTGTCAGTCATTAGGAACCAAATTAGATGACAGCCTGTGTTAAAAACCTATGTTATGATGGGCTTAGCAACATCCAAAAGTATAATGGGAAACTTTTAACAGGGAATGCAAAGAAGGTGGAGGCATCTAGCAGAGTTTCAGAATCAAACTTGCTTAAACTTGACACAGATTTATTTCGCATTTTATTTAGAGATTATAATTGTCAGGATAAAGGCCGTACTTTCCTTAATTTCCAAATATTCCTTGAGATGAAGGGAAAGGCATTTCTACGAGCCCTCTGTGTCTTTCTGCTGTTACATTTGGCACATAAGGTGTTACCTTGGACAGTTTTTAAATGTCGTTCAAGAGGTAATATACGTATGCTTTGATCATAATTGAAAATGCAAAAAACAGTGAAACATTTAGAGCTCTAAAAATGTAAAAGCTGGAACAAAAATAAATCCACTCATGTCATATAAGATAAAAATGATGTCTAACCTGATATGTAAGTTAAAGTATTTGTCAGGGTGCCAAGTACATTAGAAGGCACACAGAGAGAAATGCGCATAATATCTCAGCAGATATGTACCTGGAAGAGGAGTGGGGTCACGTGTGCATCTCATCCATACCTCTCAAGCTTGAACTGTCTACTCAAGGAAAGAATAGCAATCAAAATCCTCTTTGTTGTCTTTTAATAGGAACGTGAGCAGCGGAAAAGGTTGAAATCCCACGGGACTCCCGCTGGCAGATAAGGAAACTATGTGGATAAAGCATGGGGGAGCGTGCTTCAGCACGACCCATCACCACAGGCCCTCCAAACGGAGCAGCGAGCTGGTGCCGCACAGCCACCCTCGCCCACAGTCTGGACATGGCCATCGGCAGTGCCGGTCACCAGGGGTACCCGCGAGACTGCTGCGAGGTTATGGGGAGGCCATGTTGGTCCTCCTCTTCCCCCGACCTCCTCAGCTACCCATGAGTTGTCTGGCTGGCACTCGTCTTTTACAGCGTTAGCTCCATGGCTCCCAGCTGGAGCTAACCCCATCAGACACACACACAACAGGACAACACCAGGTACACAGGTACTCCCCCCACCCTATACAAGGAACTTCTGTATTTTCCTTAAAAATTTCCACAGCAATCATGATGTAGCCTAATGCATGGGAAGCAGGGCCAGCACACTGCTTTCCTTCACCTTGCTCAGAAGAATTTCCCGTGTTTACTTGCAACCAGCACGTGGCCCATCCTTCCTGAAACACTGGCTGTCACGAGATCTGCCTCATGAAACTCCCATCCTAAGTTCAAACAAAGAACCAGTGTTCACTGAAGCATATAATTTTGTATTTTACAGTAAGCATGCAAGTTTTTGGCCACTCCACCCAAATGAAGTACAGAGGTTTCCAGCTGTAGAGGTGGAAGAAGAAAGTTTTTCTTTTTTCTTTTTTTTTTTTTTTGTGGGGTGTGCTTTGTTTTACAAGCTACCATGTACTTCAAACTGCTGTGTTTCACTTTTTTTTTTTTTTTTTTTTTTTCGCAGTGAAAACATGAGGGTTTGCAGGGTTTTGAGGCAAAACCTATCAGTTGCCACACAATGGCTGGAAAGGATTTGGAATCACAGCAAACCTTCGATGAACCTGGATTGAATTTCCAGTTTGCAATAAAACCTGCAAGTTTCCAGTGGTCTCGGGTTCTGTTGCGAGCATTACATAGCATCTCTAATTACAAGCTGCCGTGCAAAAAAAAAAGAAGAACTCGTCAAAAATAGGTTTAAAAATTGTGGAGGAAATCATACTCATTTCAACAAAAAATTCCAGCCCTGGCGCCTTTACCTGTTATTCCAAATGCTTTCTGGGTGCACGAGTTGCATTGCTGTGAGACACAGAGCGGGGCCTTTATGGCATCGCGGACCCCGAGTCTGGATGTGTTGGGGAGATCCCGCTTCACCGCACGCGGGTGCCGGAGTCGCCTGGCCGCGTGTAGACCTGTCGGGAAGGTCAGCTTTTTGTTACACGTGGATATAACAGCGCAAATGGCGGTGCTGTTAATTACGATTTCACTTCCGATCAATGAGACTTTACTGGCACGACGAGCCAGGCGAGTGTTGCCAAAGAGAGGGGAGGGGGAAAAAAAAATAAAAATAACAAAAATCCCGGCTGGAAGACAGAGTCAGCCTGCTCGATGCACGGCAATAACGCAACGCGCTCTGAGGCGTTTTTAGAGGCAGGAGCAGCGAGCGAAGCCGAGCGGGGGCTGCGGGACCTTTCCCTCGCACGCCGCGCCCGGGACGACCCGGAGCCGGCCTTCCTCCCCCCGCCTCCTCCTCCTCCGGCGGCGGTGCCCGATCCGATCCGAGCCGTGCCGAGGAAAGCGGCGCCGCTCCGCTTCGCTCCGAGCCGTGCCGAGCCGCTGCTGCCCTCCGCGCCTGCAGCAGGAGGCGCTGCCGGGCGCCGCTCCGCCCGCTCCGGGGCTGCGGGGCCGGAGTCCCACGTTCCCCCTGCCAAGTGCCGGGGAGCGGGGGCTGGCCGTGCGCGCTCGGCTCCTCCCTCCCTCCCCGCTCGCCCAGCGGCAAAGTAACTCCGGAGCCGGAGCCGGAGCCCAGCCGGCGCTGCCGCCGCCGCTGCGCCCGTCGCGCCGCAGACGCTGCCCCGAGCGGGCGGCCCCGGGGCCAGCGGGCGCCCCTCGGCGTGGGGCTTTCCCGGCCGGCGAGGCCGGGGGGAGGCCGGGCCGGCTCCGCCCGCCCGCCCGCCGCGGGCCGGGGCAGCCCCGGCCGCTTTGGGAAACTTCTCGGCAAGTCGGCATGGGCAGGGGGGCCGGCGCCGCTCTGCTGCCGCTGCTGGCGGCGCTCGCCCTGCTGCTGGCCGGCTGCTCGCCAGCGCTGCCCGGGGCGGCCCGGGCCCAGCTCTCCGCAGGTGAGTCGCCGCTCGGCGCCCAGGTGAGGGTGCCCTGGGGAAGGGAAGGGGCCGGGGGCCGCGGGAGGCTCGGCGCCGGGTCGCGGCTCCCGACGGCGGTGGGGCTGCGGAGGGTGCCCCCATCCCCGTACATCCCCAACCCCATATAGCTCCCCCCGCCGCCCTGTGGGGTGCAGCGTGGAGGGCGCCCCACGCGTGTCCGCGGGCTGGATCGGGGATCGGGCGCCTGGTGAAGTCGCCGTCCGTCCTTCCTCCCTTCTCCTCCTCCTCCTCCTCCTCCTCCTCCCGCCGCGGCAGCCTCCCAGGTGGCGGCGGGGCCGGAGCTGCCGCCGCCCCCTTCCACCGCCGAAACTTTTCCCGGCGCTTCCCTGCGGGGCGCCCCCTTTCCTAAAAGGGGAAAAGGAAAAAAAAAAAAAAAAAAAAAAGGACAATAATAAAAATAATAGAACCGCGGCGGGAGGGAAGGCGGCGTGCGGGGCGGCGTCCGTTTTGTTTGAAAGCCGCGAGTTTCTCGCCCCTTCCTCCCCTCGGGTCTGCGGGATGAAAGCCCGGGGCAACGGGCTGGGAATGGGGGGCTGCGGCCCCGGGGCTGGGCTGCTGGGAACGAGGGGGACCCCGGGGCAGAGCCCCCGGGGGGAGCGGGGAGCAGGGGGCGCGGGGAGCCCTGCCCCGGAGCCCCCCAGCCGCTGCCGGTGGCCGGAGCCCGGCGTCGGTCCCCGTGGGGCTGTAGCGTGGGCTTGTGTCGCTCCAGAGTGGCGTGGAGCAGCCCGAAGTAGACTTCAGGCGCTTTCCCGTCTCTGTTCTTGTTCTTTTTTTTGTTAACAGTACTCGCTGCTGTGCCGGGCGCATCAGTCGGACAAGCGTGTGCATCTCTTTAATATCGATAGGAAAGCTTGAGCTTGAAAACCTCCACTAATAAAAGTATCTAGGCTAGTGAGACTTGGAAGAGCAGTTTTCATAAGGGTTTTCATAAGGGCTGATGCGTAGTTTGGAGGCTGGTTTTTTTCCCCCGATCCTATAAATTAATTTTTAATTGAGAAGTTTGAGATGTGTCACTGTCAATTAAGAAATCTGCTGAAGCAATAAGGTAAATTGGGCTGCTCTGAACAGATTACATCCCTCCTGCGTGGCTGACTTTGGTGCCTATAATTCGGTGTCTGCGTATCAGAACCGTACAATTACGTAAGCACCTACAAGGCTTTTACCAGGGGAAGGGATGCGTACCATATATGAGGTTGGCATGCTTTAGGAGTAGCTAAAATAAAAGGTTCTGAAGTGTGACGTCTCTTCGTTCAAAACCACACTGAAATCAGACCAGTGATTTTGCTTTCTGTAACTTGTCAGGCTAACACAAGCTTTTGTTTACTGTTGGAAGAAGAGTGGGAAGTTCTGATAACTTAACGTGGTCCATGGTATTTTATGCTGAGAAGCATAAACTGTAGCCCTTCTTGGACCTGAAAGTAGAGAAAGTCAGGTTTTACCTTGGGGTGTGTGTTAAGTAAGCTGAGAGGAATGTTCAGGATCGTTCTGACCAGAGTAGGTGAAGCTTGTCAAAGAGTTGAACAATTGTATCTAGGAAACATGAGATTCATTTTTTTGTGCAGCATGTCAGCAGCTACAGACTTCAGTTCCTATTGCCAAACATCAAAAATACTGATGTGTTGTGCTGGTCAGAGGCTTATTAATCGCAGGCTTAATTGGACTTTCTCAAAGGTTTGGAGAAATGGATTTGTTGGTAGCTGATGCTTTCAGTGTGCTCAGTTCAAGTAAGGTATGATGCCTGGACACTTACTAAATACATTCAATACACACATGTAGAGCGATGCCCTACTGAACACTTGCTTATGACCTTGGTTTGAAGGCTCTGAATTTAATAATCGCTACAGACTTTGGTTTTGTTACTTATTCTAAATCGGTCCCTGAAGCACCTTTTTTTTTTTTTTTTTTTTTTTCCTCCCTGTTGATTAGACTTCATCACTCTATTACTCTGTTAGTGGATGCAGGACACAGAGGTTGGGATTTGTATGCCAGTTCCAGTGAGGGCCTCTCTCTGGCATACAGTCTGTATATCCAGCACATAGGAGCATTTGTGTTTCTCATAACAATTTTCTGTTTTTAACAGGAGTACTGTTTTTCAAGCATCTTCATTTGACTGTCTTTTCGTCCTCCCCACCTTAATATAAGAGCATGTGGGTTTCAGTGTTAAATGTAACCTAACTCATTTTCAGCCTCCTTTCTATTAGTGTTCTTATTGTTGGCATTGTAACAATTTAAAACGCTGTTAATTTTTCTTGCTTATTAACGAGGATATTAATTCAGTCTGGACCTTTCACAAATCTGTCTGTCTTGCTTTAATTTGTTTTTTATTTCATTTTTATGATGCTTTTCACCACTCTCGAATGGTGGATGTGGGCCAGATCCAGAACTCCCCCTGTAAATTTGGATGTGTTTGTTAGGTGTCTAATTGAATGCTAGAATACAGGCTTCTTGAAAGTTGGCCATCCTCAAGAGCATGTGTGTGCCGGTTGTTAGCTGCTCTGTGAAAGCAAATGAGAAGGCGAGAGGAGGAACAGAAGCAAGTTAGGAAAAGGAACAAGATGCATCTTGTAATTTGTTGCTGTCTTAAAAATTGTACTTGTGTATTATCTCCGCCCCCTTTGCACACAGTTGAAATGCTGTCTTTTCCCACAGGTTTCAAAAGCAAAAAGCAAGCAGCTCCTCTCTGCCCACCCCCCGCAAAACCCAACCATAATCCACAGTGTCATATTTTTCTGATCTCTGTACATTGTTTCTTTACACTGCTTCTTTCCCTGACCCTTCAACTTGGGTGCGTGCCTGTCAGAATCTAGGCCAAAATGTTTTGGCAGCGCGTACTTTGTTGAAGTCTGGCTATTCCTTATATAGCACCTCCTTTCATCTGTAACTCCTACAGTTCGATAAAGAACAAGTTCAGCTTGTTTTCACAACTTGATAATTTTAAGCTTATATATTTTTTGTTAATATTATTTTTAGCAATTTGTGTGTTTTTAAATTTTGGAAAAAGACCATTTTTTGGTAACTGCTGCTTGCTTGACAGCTAGCTGATAGAAATATACTTTGCACTGCCTCAGACAGTATCTGTGAAAGTTTTTTTTTTTTTTTTTTAATATTAAGTGAAAGATGCAAAGATAAAAATTCTAGAAATGAGTCAGCCTACCTGGAGTTATTTAACTGTGTGGTATTTCAGACTATAGGGATAATTAAGCATAAAAAGGAGGTCTGTATGTTTTATAAGTTCAAGCCCTTTATGAGAGTAGTTATTCTTCAGACTTTCTCAGGCAATGTTATGGTATCACAAATGAACAGGCAAGAGTAAATATTTCTGGTTTAACCATTTTTTTTTCATTGATAAAATAGACTCTCTCTCCCAAAGACAGAATATAAGTAACTCAGAAATTTGATATTATGAAGCATGAAATATTACTTTTTTATAAGTTTTTTGTAGTTTGATACATTTATACACAGAGGAATACACCAATATACCAAAGTAAGCACATCTATTTTTGTATATGTAATCATGTAGAACAAATTAAGCATGTTTTGAAAATGTTTTTAAATCCTTTTAAGTAATTGAATTAACCTTTTGCTGTCAAAATGACAAAAGTTGTAGCCACGTTCAAGAATAAAATGACTGAAGCAATTACCATATGATATACAGGACACACTTATGCAGGTAGGCGTGTATGTATAAGAGACTTCTCAGTAGCTTTTCTTCCACCAAGCTGTTAAAATGTATTGACAAATTATATGGATGATGAGTGGAATTAAAAGCAAAGTTATTTTATCACTTCCACCCCCTCCTTCCCAAATGTTTTACTTTCCTTTATGCGTTCATCTCTCTTCTGTGGTAGAGATCACTTGTCTACCTGCGTGTTCAATTATAACATGTTCAATTATACCACGTGTATTAATTTTCAAAATGGACCTTGTGAAAGTGGGGTTGAAAGCACCCAGAAGACACAGACCCAAGAAGTCCCACTTAGTCCAATTTCCCTGAGAAATGATTGTAGACCTTGATTAGTTAGTTAATGTAAACAGTACATCTTAAACCAAGTAGCTGTCTTGCCCTTACTTAAGATCTACTTAAGATAATTTAAGAATGAGGTGAAGAAAAGGGTGAAGAAGCCTACACGGGTTCAGGCAGAGGTCCACCTAGCCCAGCTTCCAGTCTGATGGCAGGCACTTGCGAGAGTGATATGGGCAAGGTGAGTGACTTTGGCTGGATACTGTGACCGCAGAGACAATGTGTTGGTATTTAATGTCATTAAGTGGTTTCTTGTAACCACAATTGTGCCTAATAACATCTTCAGCCTGTATCAGTTTTAGTGTTCACATCACATAGTGGAAAGGAATCTACATGTTTTATGGAAAAAGCTATGTTTTTTTTTTTTTAACTTACTAGTTTTATTTAATATCTTCCCATCTTGTATTGAAAGAAATGGTTAATAATGGCTCCCAATTTACCTTCTTCATGCCACACAGGATTTTGTAGTTTTCCAAACTCTCTCAACTATTCCTTTTGTAGTCTGAAAAGTCCTGTTTTAACTGTTTGTTACAAAGGTACCATTCTACCTCTTTTTTTTTTTTTTTTCATCCTTTACTGGCTTTCTCTTTCGTTTCCAGTTCTACTGCATTGCTTAGAGTATCCAAGACAGCCACCTGATGGATTTATATAGTCCTTAGTAATGATTTTTGTTCTCACCCATATCATAACCATTCCTGGCATTTGCTTTTTTTTTTTTCCATTTGTACCATTCCTGGTTGCGAGCTGACACTTTTATGCAACTATCTGGTTCATTACTGAAGAGCTGAGATCGTGTGGTTAAATGATGGTCTGTGTCAGTGTCAGCAGGAGCTCCTGGGAGGATGGAAGGTCCTTAACCAACCCTTTTTTGGGGGGAGAGAACTTCTAAACAAGGCTCTTGAAGACCCCTTGGCCTCTTGTTGGTGTTTGGGAGAGTTAACCTGCTTAATGCTTGCCACTACGGTTTGTATCCTTCTGAAATGCTGTTGATACAAGTGAGCTAAAGAGACTTTATCCTCTTTTATGGAAGTGTTGGCAATATTTGGATTAAAAAGCAGAGATCTGGAACAGTGGTACTTCTTGCTCTGGAGTCTCATGATGTCTCTGTATGACCTCCTTAGCTGGAAGACCTTTCAGTCATCTCACCCCTCAGGAGCTGGATACATTGCCAAATGTCAGCTTTGCTTCACATTAGCATAGGTTTTGGGGAAATCCCTGCTCTTCCTTTTTCAACTCAGATCTCATTGAATGTGTAATAGGAAGCCTCCAAAACTATTACTTTACTCCTGATAACCTAGTCAGTCAGGACAAGGCTCATGTTTTCATGTGCTAATAGGATCCCATCTGTCATAGTTTATTATTGTCATGGAAAGATGCCTTTGTAGTGCTGCTCCCAGAAGCGTGCACTGGGATTTGGAGCTTCATTTACAATCTGACGATCCCATTAAGCCAATTTAAGTTACTGCTGCCACAGAGAGGGGCATTTCCATCTCTTGAATGGCTCTTAGGTCTTTGTCTGTGCTGGATCTGGCCACCATGCGGCCTGTGAGTGAGTTAATTTAGCTATGTGAAACTTCTTGGAGGAAAGATGGATCTTGGGATTAGTCTCCTTTTGATCAGTGAGTTGAAGACAT
The DNA here is from genome assembly GCF_013377495.2 of Cygnus atratus. Classification (NCBI taxonomy): domain Eukaryota; kingdom Metazoa; phylum Chordata; class Aves; order Anseriformes; family Anatidae; genus Cygnus; species Cygnus atratus. The sequence continues at coordinate 57,745,697 of NC_066364.1, read as the reverse complement.
GCCGCCTCATAAATCTGGTGTATGGGAGGATGAGGGGCAGTGGTGGGGACGGTTCAGTTTGAGAGCAAGCTGAAGTGGCAGTGTGGCTGGGGTGAGCTGAACCTGTGCTGTCTTCAGGAGGTTGGCTCTGGGCTGTGCTTGCGGCCCGGCACTTCATTCACCCGAGCAAGAGGAAGGAGGAGGCCAAGGGCATGGGGCTGCCGTGGCGCTCCCTGTGAGGCTGCAGGAGTTAGGCTGGGTGAAGGCATTTGGGGCTGCCGTCTGGCTGACTGCACGCGCGGATGACATGGTATTCATGTTTCCTTCCCTGACGTGCATCTTTGAATAAACCGGGCTTAAATATGTTCTTTCATTGTAATAGATAAGTGTCATTTATTATATAAATGTGTAAGCAAGAAGTGGCTTATTAATGGCATGTAACAGAGAGCAGGTGTGGTGGCAAGCCTGGTGTAGATGGTGTATAAGACTTACAGAAGATAACACCTAGATACTAGGCTAGAATTAGATGATGTTGTGACATCCAATTTAGGGTGCAGCAGAAACCAGTTTAAAGCCCTGTTCCGCAGTCTCGCCTTTTTCCTTGTGTGATCTGTCCTTCCCTTCTCCTGTGTGGGCTCTGGAGAGTGACCTGCTGCCACAGCAAGGCACAGCGACTGCCCTTCCTTGCTGCCTCTGGCTGCATGGGGCTGTGAGTAGTTTGGGGTGTTTAAATGGGAGTGCCCATTACACATATGCATGAGGCTGGAAGAGGAAAAATAGCCATGGTTTCTGCAGGCCGAGGGGAGCTGGTAGAAGAGCGGTAGATGACATTAACAGGAACTTTGAGCTTATTGCAGAATGGCAGCAGGATCACAGAATCACAGAATGGTTTGGGTTGGAAGGGTCCTTAAAGACCATCCAGTTCCAACCCCCTGCCATGGGCAGGGACACCTCCCACCAGAGCAGGCTGCCCAAAGCCCCATCCAGTCTGGCCTTGAACACCTCTAGGGATGGGGCATCCACAGCTTCTCTGGGCAGCCTGTGCCAGTGCCTCTCCACTCTCTGAGTAAAGAATTTTTTCCTTATATGTAATCCAAACCTACCCTCTTTTACTTTAAAGCCATTACTCCTTGTCCTATCACTACACCCCCTGAAAAAGAGTCCCTCCCCAGCTTTCCTGTAGGCCCCCTTTAGGCACTGGAAGGTTGCTGCAAGGCCTCCCCAGAGCCTTCTCTTCTCCAGGCTGAAAAACCCCAAAGTCATTACCTTGTGCTGCTTACGGGTGAGCATTGACTATAGGTGACTTTAAACTCTCTAGTTTAAAGCTATGCAAAATACTTAGTTTGAAGTCACCTATATATAGTCTATGCTTACCAAGTACTTTGGAGTCACTTAGAGTCTGCATTTACCAGGAAGCTATGTAATTGAAAGTCATGTTTGTATTTCTGGAAGTAATACAATATATACAATTTGTATTTATACAATATATAAATATAAAAACTGATAAAAAACATACTGAAATCTTTTCCTGAACAGGAGGTTATGAGTATTTGTGTGAACTCAATGCTGTGTTTTAAAAACAAAAAAGCAACAAATAAAATAACTCCCTCAACCCCCAAAACATTCACTATGACAAAATAATAGCTGTTTGTGGTGATTTTTTTAAAATTTATTTATTTTTGAAACTATATGTACATATAACCTCAAACTTTAAAAGCTGGTGTTGGTTGCATCTGAAAGTATTTTTAATCTGTTTTTGGCTTATGAATGTTAAGCTGCTCAATACCCATGTAAATTCCACAATTTACATATAAATACAATATAAAAAAATATATAAATACATACAAAAAAAATACAAAAAAATATAAATACATATAAATACAAAATTTACAAATAGTCTTACAGTTGTCAATTTTGAAGAATATTTACACATTTAAGGAGCTTCTTTTAGTTGATTTTTGTATGTTATATATTTCTCTGTAAATGAGCTTCATTTGTTTGTTCAAAGGTACAGAGTAATAGAGTAAAACTTCTGTTGTTTCAAATTCACTGATCGATACTTAAGTTTTTAGATTTGCCTTCTGTTTCTGAAATTTGATTTCCACTTAAGTTGGAGTTTTTATTAACAGATCTCTACATGTATTTCAGTTAGGAACCATTTATTTGATCTAATCAAATTTGTTTTGTGATTGCTGTCACAGCCAAATCTTTGCCTGACATCGTTTGCACTTATTTTAAACAGTTTAAAAATATTGTATATATATATTACCTAATATGAAAACAATGAACTAGTGGTGCAGAGCTGTGGTGTGTTTTATTTGAAGGACTGCAGGTGAAAAGTTCTGCCAAGTTGTTGATCAGTGTAATTTCTGTTGTTGGTGTATGAAATGGTTGTAGAATTGAGCCTCTACAGGGGTAATGTGTCCTTAAAGCACTGGGTGAATGGACAGGAATTTGAGTCACTCTATTTCTTGAAACATCTTTAATATGTAACTATATTCTGGGGTAACTAAATAGCATGAACATATAGCAGTGAGAACTACTGTAAAGTAATAACGCAATAGGTAAATGATACAGTAGTCTCTGGTTGACAAACATCTGAGTTTCCTTGTACAGAAAAGATAAATGCTAGCCACTACCAAAAGGGAGGAGGGCCTCCCCAAAATGACAGCTGGCTTTACAACAACAGGGTGACCTTGTACTGCTGTCAAGCAGTGATTTCAAACTGAATAAGCCATTAGAGCAGACTTATTTTCCTGTAGGTTTGAAACTGGGACTACATCAGGATTTTTTTGCTGGCGTAGCTATACTTGGTAATAGGTCTGTGTGCTCCCCAACGTTACTCAATGGTAGACATGCAAAAAACAAACAAAAAAACATAACACCAGTACACCAAGTGTAGATGAGGCCTGAAAGAGATTTGGTCCAGAAATCTGATTGTCCGGGAAAAAAAAAATCAATATTTTTCCAGCAACATGCATTAACTTTAACATGTAGAAACTTGCTTGAAGTCAGAAGGTACTGTGCATAGACATGTTGGGCATTTCTTCTCTCTAGGAAGATTGTGCGTCTTTGGTGTTGGTTGATGTTTACAGTACTGCACTTTGTATATGCTTCAGTAAAAGATTCGAGAAACTTCGAAAAAGAGTTTGAGAAATTAATTTCTCAAGGATTAGTGCCCATGAAAAGATTGAATTCTGTGCTCCATGCTATGAATAATGTGAGGTTATTTTTGTTAGCGGGTGTGTGAAAGATTGCACTCTTCAGTTTGCCAGAATGTCATTTACTTCTGCTACCATTTACTAAAAAGATGTGATTACATATATTAATTGGGTAGCAAAAGGAGCCATTTTTCAACTACCATGTCAGGAACTTAATTCTGCTGAGTTATGAGGCACTGTTGTATACCTCAAAACCAAGTTCTGCTGCAATTAAATTCTGGCATGTTCATTCTAATTATTACACACTGGTTACTATATTTATATAGAGGTGGAGTTACATGCTTTCTTTTGTGTCTAAACACTTGTTCTGTACCAATGAAAGTGACTGATGATTATTAACCAGAAGGAAAAAAAAGTCATAAAGAACAAACATGGTTGTAGTTTTGGTGAATTCAGAACAGGTCAGAACAAAAATTTTGAGTGGATAACTGACTTCTTCAAATCTTCTTTTCCTTTGGTTATTTCCAAATACAACTTGCCTTTATTTGTGAATCATATAGTGTGATTTAGGATACCTGTTGCTAATTTAAATCAATAAAGGATTTAAGCAATAAGGAAAAAATATATTGAAACATGGAAATTTTAGACTTATTTTAACTTAACTACAGTGAAAAAATTATAAGACCTAGTTGAGACTTGCCCTGTAGCTATTAGAAAAATGCTTCAATTTGATCTTTGATCACTTCATCGAATCTATATCATCTCTGTGTGGTGTTAGGCTGGAGTAAGATCAAAATGGGGAATGTCAGTTGTTTGGTTCTTCTAGTGTTATCCCGTTTGCCTGTTCTTTGTAAATGTAAAGCAGTTATCAAACAAGGGAACACTGAAGAAATTTGGCAGAGTTCAAAGCAGAGATAAGTTTTCAGTGCTGACTGCTGTCACAGTACTTAAAATGCTTTAAGAGGACAATTTGCTAAAACCTACTAATCCAAAACAGTGAAGGCAGTTTTATGTTTTGTTCAACTTCTGATTCCTTTGACGACATGCTTTTTATGACTGTAGAAGAGATTTCTTCTGATGTCTCTTAGATAAGTATGCTGAAATCTGAATATTGTGTAGGTTTTAAGTGGACTATGAGTAAGCAGATCAAGACAACGGTGTATTAAATTTTCTCTGTTTTTCACATGATGTTTTGCAGAGGAGATAATGGCGTTGGTTTAAAAAAATAATAATAAAAAAAAAAGCAAAAAGAAAGCACCTAATCATTCCATAATCTTTTTCCCCGTGCTCCTGAAAAAAGGGGTAGATTCTCACTGCTCCTGTGAGCTTCTACTCGCTTTTGTTGTAGTTGTTTTTTTTTAATCTCCTTGGTTTTCCTTGTTTTTTTTTTTGCTGTAAGACTTTAATGGCAATTTTGTATTTTTTCATGCTATAATTGAAGGGAGGCGAGGTATTTGTGATTCTTTACTCCAGAATAGTTAATGAGTATAAATATCATTAGGCTTTTCAGCATGTTAGTATATGTTCCTCCTTTCCACTGCTTAGTTGTATCTCTCTGTTCATGAAAGTGTTTTGTTGCATTCAGTTTTTCAGGCTAGAAAATTTCCATTAAAAGACTTTTCTCACAACAGAAATGTCATAAAGTGCTCTTTTCAGTCTTTTCCTTATTCAATTCAGAAAAGCCAGACAAATATTCCTTTTGTAGTTAGTTTTTACTAGTAATCCATCCTAACCTAGTTTGTGAAAGTACTAAAAATTGCAAACTAATTCCTCAGGCTTGCCAACTCTTCAGCATATGAATGCTGGGTGTGTGTGGTCTTGTTTAGTGCAAAAGGTCTGTTTATAATAAGTTTCTTGCATTTGTAAATCTTCGTGGGGTTGGCTTTTCTTTTCCTTGGTACCTTGTCTTTCAAATAGTACAAGAATTAACAACTCCCACCCCCAAGAAAAGCCTTCATTTCCCTGCTTATATGTATAAACCTATAATGTACATGCATATATAAATAAGTGTAAAATAAGGATAGCCAATTTCCAGGTAAGGGCGAAACCTTTAGTGTGTTATGTTGGATTTCTGAATCAGTTGAAACAAAGCTGAGTAATGAAAGGGAACATAATTTCCCTGGTAAACACAGACTAAATGGATGGGTGTAAAATGTAGATGACTCTTCTGGCTGTGACTTGGCTGAAACCTGGCAGTGAAAATTTGTCAAATTATTATTATTTTTAATATTAATATTTTTAAAACAATTCTATTAGCAGTTACTGAGTTCAGATGCTATTAATAGCCAAGCTGTCTAGCTTATGTTTTTTCTTTGATAAAGTCAGTTTTCATTCTTTGATACATCTTGCATAAGTGGGAAGGCGTTGCATTCTTAGGCGGTGTGTTATTCTCTTAGTACTTTTTATTTTGTTTGCCTTGAAACGCTGCTTTGAAATCCCTGTATGCTGATTCGGTTAAGTAGTACAGGGCAAGCTAACAGCTCTGTCTGAGTCATGTTTCAGGCATGAGGTGCTTCCAGGTCTGCAGTCCTTTCTGGGATGAGCGAGTTCCTCGCTGCATGTCTATCCTCTGCCTCTGCAGCAGCAGTTAGCTACCAGGCTCAGTTTACAGGTTGTTTTAAACACACTGAAGTAGCTGTACTAAACAGCTTTTTTTGGGGGGTGGCCGTTGTTCCCTCCAGTTCACTTACCCACATTTTTTTTTTTTAGTTTATACTTCAAATGTGCAACTCTTCTGGTGATTTATTGGTGTTTGTGACAACTATTGAACAAAGTGTTGCGTTAACTGACCAGCATTTGGGCAAAATTATGTTGTCGTTGAGAGAGGCTGCACAGATGTTCTTTATGAGTATCCAGAAGAGGAGAGACTGTACACTACTTTCAATTGACGGAAACCATGTATTTGAAAATCTTTGGTCTGTTTTATGGGCTACATGATGAGGCTGTGAACCTGAAAGAGTAGGATTTGTGATTAATAATGACATTTGCAGACCTTCAAAATACTGGAAGAATATGTTGGATGGCTTTGCGTAGTGATGGTATCCAGATGCTAGCTATAAACATTTCTGTCCATTTGCTTGAACATAGAAAAGGGAATGAAAACAAGTATTAGTTCGTGTTTCAGGGAAAGAATTTTGGCCAGTCACCTCTTAAAACATGTATTCTTCACTTTTCATCACCTGAAAGAAGTCTTAATTTATAGGTCAGCCATATCCTATGAAGTTAAAGTTAAGAGAATTAGAAAAAAAGATCTGTTTAATGGAAGTGGATGCATGAGTTAAGAAATAAAAAAATAAAAATCTGTACTTTGTGAAGCATTTGTATTGTCAGCCTAGGCCTAAAAACATAAGGCAACTAGGAACTGAAACAAATGTCAAAGAAAATGCTCAAATTTATTTAGTTTATGTATTATACAGTCCCTAGAGGATACAGGAATGAGTGAATGAAGCTGCTAAATGTTTAGTTATCTCTAAAATAAAGAAAACATTTGATTCGCTTTTAGGTATGACTGTAGTGATGGTATTGATTACATAATGGATATTTTAATAAGTTTTTACTAAATACTGTTGTCTTGCCACTGCATAGGTAGTGTTTGTAACAGAACTCTAGTGAAAAATAGTTTTTCAGAAGTTCTTGGCCTGAATACCACTTCGAAAAGTGGGGAAACAATCATACTTGATTTAAGGGGAGGCATAAATGCATTACTCTTGTTCAGCAAAACGCTGTAAGAAAAATAATTATTTTTAGTGTACTCCAGTGAAATGAAGAGCAACTGCTTTTGTGCTGGGAGGGGAAAAATAAAATTGTTCCAGGGATCACAATTTTGCAATTAAAAAAATCCTGAACCATAAAGATCCCAAATCCTCTTCTTTGTTCTTCCAAATTACAGCAGTGATTGCTTTGCAGTTGAGGAATGAGTACTGAGCTGGTAAGCAGCTTTGTAGCTATGATAGTAAAGCAGAAGGTTTGAAGAAGGAAGCACAATTTTAAAAAGCGGCAGAAGGGGCTATAAATCTGTTGCAAAAATCAAAGTTTTCTAATTTCTTGAATAGTGTGCCGTCAATGAGCCAGGTAGTTTTATCCTGTATAAGATGCAAAAGGTGGACTGAGAAACAAAGGAATTTAAGTCCGTGCTTGTTGCTGCTCTCTTGCTTTTGGAGCTTCGGGAATAACTTATGTTTTATCTCTTGTCTTGTTATGCTGACAATTGCAGGTGTGTGGGCAGTAATAAGTAAAATTCTAAACCATTCCAGTCGTGCTATATGTTGATTTCATTGCCAGGTTAAACAGAACTGAAAAACAAACCAGTGAGCTCACATGTGGGATGAGTACCTTCATACTTAAGACATCATTTTCCAGGCTCCCACACTAGGGTCAGAAGCTGGGGGCTTCTGGTGACTCTCCTGGAAGTTCTCCAGGTTCTTCCTTGCTTCTGCTTAGCCTTTGGTTTATTGTTGTTTTTTTTAAACACCCAAATTTAATCATTTTTAGCGTCCAGTTTACTACATTAAAATGGGCTTGTCAGGGGGGTATCCAGGTAAAACTGCCATCTCTTTGGTTTCAGATTCTTTTCTGAGAATTTCTGCGTCAGAGATGACTGTCTTGTTTGTCACAGGATCATTCATGCCCTTCTTTTCCCTCCTTTCTCACCTTTTGTTTACAACATCCCAACTATAGTAATCAAGTTTCTGATTAAATTTACATTTCTTTGTGTTTATATGGAAGAATTAAGAAAGAGAAAGCAGTATGCAGCCTGACATTTAAATAAAATTCTTTATATAAAAGAATATTTTGGCTGTGAAGTACTGTGGCCCAATGAAGTTGATATTTCCTTAAACTTTTGAGATTCAGAATTCCATTAAAAAAAAAAAAGAAAGAAAGAAAGGTATTTGGCCTCAGAATTCCTTATATCATGGGGGAAGGGAAAAGCAGAGAAAGTATAACAACATTAAGAACATTAGGATTGTACGTACTGAAAATTTCTGTCTAAATAAGTCGTAATTAAGAGGATTTGCCTTTAATGGTATGTAAGATAAACTACAAATGATTGTATCTTCCATGTAAATGTTCAGTAATTGATAAATAGTTCATAAATGGACCCAAAGGCTCTTTGAGGAATGTGTTTATACCTGGTGGAAATACATAAATAGTTTTAGGCTCCCTGGAGTTTTTTTTTGTTTCTTTCATATATGATTGATCAGTTCATATTGGACGTAGAGTAGTTTCTTTTCAGACACTGTTTACAGAGTCTGATATGATGAAAGGTTGTAATAGCAGGAGATGAAGTGCGATAGGAAAAGAAGATACTCTTAATGGAGGACTGTAATCTGTGTTTGAAAACTGGCTAATGTATTACAAAAGATAGTAGCCTAGCAGATAATCATATAAGGTCTGTGTATAAAAATGGAAACACTGAGTATAGTTAAATAGACATCAAAATTTGGATAAAAGGTCTGAAGTGTAATATAATTTGCTTTGCAAAAGGTTTTGAATAGAAGATTTGGAAACCCACACACTTGGGTAAGCAGGAAGCCTTCCTTTTTTAGTTCAAGCTTTTAACTTGACTGGCTGCGAATAGAAACATTTTCAAAAAAACTTCCAAAGGCAAGGCCAGGTTATGTTTGGATAGGGTTGTCTACACACTTGTTTGCAGTGCCTTTTTGCACTTGAGCCTTTACAAGCTGCTATGCAGAAAAGATGGAAAGGTCTTGGCAGTTTTATCTGTGACAGTTGTAGCGGTCAGGGCAATTCTGTTTTGTTGCGTTTTAGGAAGACGGGCTGGATCTGCACTGGCAAGTAATTTGGTGCAATGGATGCTGGTCACTAAACTGACTTGTTATGAGATGTGAGGATCTTGGAACCATGGTGTGCTTTAGCCAGGCAATTTATTTCATATTAGCTGTGGGTCAAATGTCTCTGCTGCGCACTTGGAGCTTTCTAGGGGGGAAAAGACATTGTGTTCCTAGGGTCCTCATGGTCTGTTAGCTCCAAACTGAGCTTCCCTGTGAAGTGGTGGCGGACTTCAGAAGTGGAGCTTCTGGCTTGCTCTTCTCTGAATGCATATGTGCAAGAACTGTGTGGAGAAACTGATGAATGCCCTGCATTTACCAAGCACTTTTTCCTGCTGTTCTGAACCCAATCACTAATACAGGTACAACATATTAACAACAATTAGGTAGGACTCCCTGCAAATAGAATATATAAAAATCAGTGGGACTAAACATTGAAGAGAAGCATACTCTTCTGAGTAGCAGCATTTCTGAAATAATGTCTCTTGCCTTTTCTATAACCATGCATCTCCAAGTGTTTGAATTTAACTGTGTGGCTGGTGTTTTTCTCATGTGGTAAGTAAAGGGGAGATGGTGATAATTATACATTAATTTGGTGATGTGGAAGTGCTTATGTGTTTAGGGCTGAGGAGCAAACCTTGCAGGGAAAATTGAAAGCTTATTTAGATAGTGAAATTAAATGCCATACCTGCTCAATGCTCAGTATTCAGTGGGAAGAGCAAAGAGATAAGGTCTCAAAATATTTGAGGCTAGGCATGATGCGGGTTGAAGATCTCTGGTTTTGTTTGCCTCCCCTGTGGTTCTGCTGTCCCTTATGAGACTAATGTTTGAGAGGCCTGAAATACTTTAACTTCATCCTCATGCTGGTCCTGTGAGGTATGCTTGTACCACAGCCCTCGTTTTGCAGAGGTAGGGCTACATGCCCAGGGGCTTGGCTGTCAATCAGCAAGTGTACGGTAAAGCATTATATTTTAATTTTTTAATGTTTTAACTTCTATTCTAGTCTGTTACCTAACTGTGGGGTTATCCCATCCTGAAACAGGCAAATGAAATTTTGTATGAAGCAGGGATGCACAAAATGAAACCCTGCTGAGAAAACTAAACCGTAATAAGGCAAGTGTTAGCAGTATGTCTGCAAATAGGTGTTATTGCCATCAACCTGATCTGTACTGCAAGGATTTTGAAGGAAATGGTTAGTGAAAGGAATCAAACGAGTTGTTTTCCTGTGAAAATCTCAGCAAAGAAGCAGTGGAGGGAGAGAGACTTGTTGAGAAGAGTGAAGTAGAATATATTAAACTTGAAAGAGGAATATAAATCACAGGAAATTAGAATGAAAATAAGAATTGACCAGAAGGGGGGGAGCTGTGCTCTAGGGCCAGCTGAGATGTCTGCCCCTATAGAGATTAATATCTCACTATGCATGAAGACTCTGATCTGGAAATGAGATTAAAACAAGAATTGACCAGAACCAGGAGATGAACCATTGCACCTTCACAGAGGTGTCCACCCCCATGGAGATTAATATCACACAGAATAAGAAAAATCTGATTTCGAAAGAAGATAAACATGCATTCTCCATACCAAGGGGGTGATCTTATAGCACTTGCATAGTAAATAGCCTTGACTTTCTTTCAGAGATTAATGCTCTGTTGTCAAATAGATTCTTCCAAGGCCATTTGAACATTTTACTTCAGCAGACTTAGCACCAAAACTACTATCGAACATTTTGTTAATGTTGCAAAGCAAATCATGGTAAGTTCTCTCTCCTCATATTTAATCCTGTTTCTTACACAATAAGTAATAAACAGATCAGGTTTCTGCTTAAACAATGAAAGATGGATGTCATTATTGACATATCAAACAGTTCTTCCTGCCTCTGTCATTTCAATAGCTGCTGAAAGTACTGAGTTTCAGAAGTTAGATCTCCCCTGGGGAGGAGGGAAGTGCAAACCTTCCATAGTCTCTGTTTATCTGTTTAAAGAAAAAGTGTAATATAGTTTGTATTTAATATTTTAATGTTAAAAAAGTATTTTTTTTTTTAGAGAAAAGGTAGGTGTGTGTGTTTATGCTTAGTTCTCCTTAAACTTTGTTCTCATTTGTTAGCAAGAATGTGTTCCTTTGGCACTTTCTCTGCTGAATGTCTTCTGAAATTGAATTTGAGCTAGCTTTTACTCGATATTTGAGTACTGTGGTTCATATTATGTTTGAATCTGGTTAGATAAGCGTATCAGCTGAAAGACTTATTTAATTCCAAACTGAAAATAGTTTCCCCTTTAAGTTCTCCTAGTGCATGTTTTCACTGAAGAAGTTGAGGAAGTATTAGTGTATCAGTTTATCACTTGCCAATAGTAGTGATCTCAAAGTACCATTATAGATGAGAACTACTCAATTGCACACCAGGGAAATCTGAAGATGGGGACACCTCCACCCTCCCCACTGCCAGTTCAGAACTATCAGGTGTATAGTTTTGCTTCTGCTAGAAGTCATGCTGATTTTAACTTTCAAAGGTGTGCATTTTAGCACTTTACTAGGCACTCAGGAGAGTGTAATTGTAGTTGATGTTTATAGTAACAATACCTACTTTACCACTTGCTGTTGCATTTTCATTTTGAATCTCAGTTTTGTAATGGAGGGTGACCAGTGCCCCTGACTGTTTCTGACGAGGACTGTCTGTTATTGAAAAGGCACAATTCACCAAGTGAGCTGTGATGAAGCCTCATGCTGTTGCGGTAGTCATGACACATGGTATCTTATTGCAAGCCAGAGTAGCTTGGGGTTGATCACTTTATTTTGAATGGCGTTACAAAGGACGTCTGGACCAAGAACATCAGTGCATAGACCAGTCTTGGCAGGAGGAATAACCTGTGCCTGGATACAGGCTGAATAGTGGCTGACTGGCAGAAATGTCAAAAAGGGATCTGGGATAGATACCTGACTGACTGTGAGCCAGGTTTTGTTGTGAATAAAGTGAATGCGTACTGTGCTGCACTGGGAGGAGCATAGCCAGCATGTAGGGGGAAGCTGTTGTCCCCCTCTGCTCGGTACTGGTGAGGTTTGTGGGGTATTTTGGTGGGTATTGGGGCTCTTGCCCTCTTCCCAGGTTGAGAAGGATATGGGGAAACAGAAGGTTTTTGAGAAGCTGATGAAAGGAGCACTGTTGTGATGGTTGGGCCTGGATGGTGTGACCTCCAAGGGTCACCTGAAGGGAGCTGGGCTTGTTCTGGTCTTCCAGAGATGAAGAGAGGAGAAGATCTTAACAGGAGCTTGCAAGAACTTGAGAAATTTAGAAAATTGCAAGAAATCTAGAAATTTATGGTTCTAAATGCAGTCACTGACAAACTTGTGTTATACTTCAAGTTGAGCATGATGGCAGCTGGAGTTTGGAGTTGAACTGTTTGCTTCTGTTCTTTAGTAAGCATAGCGCTACTAGGAAGAGGATATCCACAAGATTTTCCATGTGATTTCCAGTGTTCCACAAAAAGGTGTCTTTCACTTGTATTCAATAACACTTTTTGAGGTGAAAGCCTTAACACCTGTTTAATTCTTGGCTTTTTATGGATGTGGCCAAGTGAGAAGTTGCCTTTCCAGCAGAGATTACACCTTCTTTGAAGTCTGCTGCCTGGTGCGATAGTGTCCGTAGAGAAGTCCCATCTTGTCAGGCCCAAATTTGGTATTTGATGTGGCCTTTTTTCAAAGCATGGGTGAAGGTGACTTATCCATGTGTAACAATAAGGGTAACTAATTCAAATTAAGTATGAATTTGAAACAGTTCAGTTAAATCATGTTAAACTTACGTGTGGGTTGCTTTCATTCAGTATTAAAGTGATGTATTAAAATTCGGGTTAGTATAATTCACCTGAGGAATGGATTAGGGTAAATTGGATTAAAAGGGGGCTACGCACATTTTTCAAAATTAAATAAATGACTTTAGAGTTAATTTGACTAATTTTTATTATATCCAATGTGTCATTATAGGGCAAACATATGTTATGCTGAGATTTTAATTTTCAGCAGAGCAATGAAATGAAGGGCTGGATCTTAAACCTCAAGTCCTTTTTATTTATTTATTTTTTTTGAGCTCATTTTTCCCATCTGTGTATGGAAGCCTCTGAAAGCCCTATTGAATCTTCTTACCCAGTAGATAAGGGAAGTATGTTTTTAATATTCTATAATTAGGTTACATGAGAAGAAGAATGAAGTAGGTTGATGCATTTTGGGTATTCAGGTGCAGCTTTTAGGACAAGGCTGCTCTTCAGGATATTGATTAGGAATTGTGTATAAAGGCATGTCCCCACCAGAGCAACAGTTGTTTAACTAAAGGTACTGGCCCAGGCATATCAGCAGCAGTGCCTTATGTATCTGCATAGTGCTTTTCTTCAGAAGAATCGGTTAGCTTTAGTGTCAGACATAATTCAGATAACTAAGGTCCCTAAGGGCTCTAATGATCTGGTACGGGGGCCATTTGAGGAGTTATCATCCTCAACTGTCTGCTCCAGTAACCCCCAACAGAGCTTGAAACTGAAGCATCGATCACGGGGTGGGACATGCATCCTCTCCTTTGCGGCTGCAGTTTGCAGCCCCGTTTCTGCTGCAGTGGTGACGGGCACAGATAATGTGCTGGGCTGTGACCTCCCTGGCTCCCATTCCTGGTTTCTGTGGGCATTTGCTAAGGGTGGGATTAACTCCTTCGGCTGTTTTAACCAAATTCAGCGGGAGTTGGAGCGGTGAGCATGCGGTCTGCAGATTCTGGAAGGGATTGGTTTAAGTCTCCTTGAAGCTCTGTGCTCTGAAGTTGTTATAGGAAACCTCATAAGAAAAAAAACAAGAATCAAGTTGATGCTTACCAAAGAAAACATGCCCCCTCTCCCAAACCATTAAAACCAAATAACCCACAAAATAGCACCTTTGTGTGTGTTGCATTTGATGTGATGTATACTAATATGTGAGAAACAAGCTTTATTCATATTGCCAAAGATTTTTAGGCTAATGTATTCAAAAATATTTGGTATTTGAGAAAGTTTACCTGTTTATGTAGGTTTTAATTTATGCTAAATGGAGTGATTTTTGTGAAACTAGATTTTACAACAGAAGCAGTTTCTGTTCCAGAAGTATGCATTTATTTATTTTAAAAGGAAAGCCCTTTCATTCTAAGTTTTAATCTTAACCATGGATTTAGCATATTTTATGGTAGTGATTCTTGCTCAGCTGCCTGGTGACCAAAGTCGCTAGGTCAGGTAGATGCTCATTACCCTTTTCTAAATGGTATCATAGCTAAGACTGCTAATTATTTCACACAATGTATATTTTTTTTTCAGCAGAAGCATTCAGCTTGTGTCTGTTTTACAATCCTAAAATACTGTCCTTGTGGAAAAACTGCGAGCTGTTTGTAGAGAACCTGAAGTGTCGGTGTTTCAAACATGATCAATACAAAATTCTGTAGTATCTAGACAACTTCGTGTAGATTCAATGTGAGGTTTTAATATGGAAGTGTAATTTTGATTGGTTATTGCGTTGATTAGAAGATTAAGCAAAAGAGAAATCTTAATCGTTTATTTTAACTGGCACACAATTGCATAGTGATTTCTTTGCAGAAGATGCCTTCTGCCATGGGATGCTCACTACACGTAAAGAAGATGGCAAATAATACCATATTATTTATATTTGAAGGAATAGTCCATCTAGAATGTGTTCAGGGTTGCATAGGTCCGATCTTTGTGACCTTTGTGATCGCAGTGTTGTGTCCCCACCCTGATGTCCCCTGTGCGTATATAGTTTTATCCTTTTTAAATAGGTAAAACATGCAATATTAATGGAAATTAGGAAAGAATGAGAAGGCCAAGAACAATGGAAGCACCAAACCAAGGAGACTGTGTTTGGTAAGGTGCTGCTGCTTTTTTGTGTTTGTTTTGTTCTTAATGCCCTCCCTCCCCCATTTTAAAACAAAAACGAAATTAAGCAGGGGTCAAATTCTGATCAGATATGACATAGTACAGTAAGAGAGGGGATTTCTTTTTTTTTAAAAAAAAGGCATTTGTTTGCATAAAGCTTTGAATCCCTTTTTTAAATAGTGGCAGTGTTGCATCTTGTTGAATGGAATTGAAACTGTTACAGTTTGCTGGATTTTCTAGGAAAACTCTTCACCTGTAGAGGATGTTTATTGCTTATTCCTTTCTGACTGCCTGTGCTTTGAAAAGTTAAGCAAACCCTGTTCAGTGAATACTTCATGACAAGCCAAAGCAGTTAGAATAAATTTTGTGGTTTCCAGTTAAAACTTTTCCTTGCATTCCCAAGGAAATCTCTCCCATTTTTTTGGCTTACTATTTCGAATGAAACAAAAATTCTCAGGCTTTCAGGACTGTGTGAGTAAAATAATTTCGAATACAGTGTGTAGGCTTCAAACTTGCTAGTGGAAACTGGTTTGTTTAGAAGGATGTCAGAACTAATTAAATTAAATTCTGTGTGGTTTCATATATTTGAGAGAGCTCTGTGCAGGATCTAGAGCTTTCTGTGGATTCTGCAGCGGTAATATGTGCTGCTTGAATGAGTTGATTAACACTGCTGGCACTTCAAGTAGAAAGAAAAACCTGAGGAGAAATTACGTTCAAGTGGGTAGCCAGTTGCAATATGATACCAGTCTTTAAATTCCTAGAGCCAGATTAGTATGATCTGGTTTATTCTTACAAATATGGGCCTTGGGGCTTTCTTCATTGTCAAGTAGTACGCTGAAGTCACAGTTCACTGTGGAGCCATATGCATTATGGATACTGCACACTTCTAGCTGAAGGAGGAGGGGGGAAATGAGAAGTGTGAATATTTTTGTTTTCAGGCAAGGTTGGTGCAGGTTCCTAATATGGAGTGGCAATTTTGTAGAGCATTTGCCGCTGTTAGATGAAAAACTCAAAAAATCCCCTTGCCTTCAGGAAGACTGGTGCCTTATTTCCCCCTTTGTGTTTCCAGGAACACCTTAATTAAACAAGAAATCTTTCAGGCATTGGCTAAGAAATGCTGCAAGAGATTGTTATACCTGTTTTCACTGAAGCTGTACCTTCCTCTTTCTCTAGCAAGTCTGTGAATTAAACATGACACTTTCTCCCTTTTACGTGAGACGCGTACTGCTTTAAAAGTCAACAGTAAAGTGCATGTATGTATCCCTATATACTATTTTCTTCTTATTTTCTGTATATTATTAAAAAAAACCAACACAATTTTCTAATTTTTGGGCACATATTTTAATTGATTTTGCAAATGCAAACAGAAGGGAAAGCATAAGACAAAGCACGAGTAAACAAAGTGTTGCTTTTCGTGCTGGCAAGCTGAAATCATTTTATTCAGTGGCTATGTTTCTGCACGTTTCTGGAATAATCAGCTGCAAGTTGGACTCCATCATGTGGTTATAGATAATGTATAATTTGGAGCCAGTTTTATGGCACTTTCTGAAGGCTGATGGGAGGGTTGCTTACAGCCTGACAGAAACTTTCCAGCACCTGGAGGCAAGTTATTGAAGGTTTGGAGTTCCTCTGAAATGGAAACCCCAGCAGGCATGGGGCTTCCCTGAGACCAGGAATTTGTGCTTTTTCCAGTCTTCTTCAGTGCCTGTGACCTTCCTGCTCAACCTGCTCTGAGGATGGTAGCCAACTTGCCTATGAAGACTCTGCAAATAATAAAGTAGGACTTCAGACTGGCTGAAGCTTCAAACTTCTGAGCTGTGGAAGACAGTATTACTCATGGTAGCTTTAGGCTGTCATGGGATATAGTTTAAGCTGAGCTTTACATATAGGTTTAGTGCTCTGGAAAGTAGGCGGTTATAGTAATCGCGTCTCCAAGCGTACTTTATCACTACGCATGGAATGTGGAAGGAAGGTTAGCTTTTGCTTTTCCTTATGCCCAAGCAGACTCTGACCATTGCCTAGATAACTTCAGAATGTTAGTAACACATTTTGGTTTCAAATAAAAAGTAGTCTTTCTTTTCTGGGTTTTTAGTGAGGTAAAGTTAGGAGCTGGTTCCTTGCCAGCTCACCTGAATTGACGCTTCCCTGGTCCCTCTCTTCTCCTTTCTCTGGCACAAACCTGCCTGGTCCGGGTTTGCCAGTCCAGCCTGATCATCCAGCAGGAAACTATTCCCAGAGGCGCTAGGCAGGTGAAACGCAGGGGCAGGACAGCCTGGCCGGCAGCGGGGCCAGCGGTAATGCTGGGAGCGCAGGCTCGAGCTTAGATCTTGGCGAACTCCAGGTCCGTGACTGTGGTTCAGGTGGGCGCGAGTGGCAGCATGCAGTGAGGATGCCCAAGTTGGTGTGGCCACTGGCTAAGGGTGACGAATGTCATATGTCACCCCTGGGGTTTCCCTTCATCTTCCCCTTTATCTACTAGCAGCTCTTTAATTTTTTCCCCCAATCACATATTACTGGGTGTCTTCGTAGGACTTCAGAGTTGAGGCTCTGTACATTGCTTGATCTTGGGCAGACTGCCTGACGTTGGTTAGCAAGGGTGAGGTGCCTACCCAGTATCCCTGGGCTCCCCACAGCTACAGCTGCAGCTAAAAGGTTGGAAATCCTCCAGAATCCTACACGGGCTCCCAGGGAGAAGATGCAATTTATTTCATACTGAAACACTGCGCAATGTTCACTGCCACCGGTTGTACACCAAGAAATTTAGCGCTCCTGTATTCAGCTGCACGCTGGCTTGACCAACTGAAATACCCTTTGCAAGCCTATGCTGTGAAAACATCCCTAAGCTGCTGTCTTATGTCTCTTGTAGCCTTCTTGACAATTCGTTAATACCTGTTTTGAACTGCTCGTAAAAGCTATAATGTTACCGTAAAGGGTTTTGCATGCTTGCAATTGTGATGTTATTTTTCTTCTGTGATTTCAGGTGATAGAAGGTCAGAATTGGTAATCAAATCTACATTCCTTTCTGGACTCAATTTAAAAGGCCTGCTTTCCCCTATTATAAATTATTTAACAGTAGTCGGGCTGTTTGTAACTTCTCTTGGTTAGCATTTGGAAACCTTTTTATAAACATGAGCACACTACAGTTGGCGTGCCAGCACTTTGGATGCATTTTTTGGTTGCATTTTTTCTTCTCCTAAGTAGCCCTGCTTTAGCGTTAAGCAAACAGGGAGGCGGTCTGTTACTGATGTTACTAATTTAATGCTGGGAGACTTGAAAAGGGCAGGTTAATGAAATAGCTGAAGTGAAACAACTTCATTTTTTTCTTTTTACTCAAGGTAACATTGAGATCCCTCTTGGATGGGACTAATACCATCCAGGATTTTACAGTGATTTCTCTGCAGGAATTTGAAACCAGAGAATATTTCTGTAAAAGCAGATCTGTAGATTCCCACTGTAGGTTGGTACCTTCTTTTTCATGAAAGACTGAAAGTGCTACCTATTCTAAATAAATCATCCTAATTATATCTTTCCACTGTAATTACATGTGTAGTATTATTAGACAGCATTAAAGACACAAACGATCAACATGTATTGTCTCCAGATTATTCTTTCTATTGTGGTTCCAAGGCTCTGTTTTCTGAATTCCTTGTCCTGTCAGTGTTGTGTGGAGATACAGTCTGCTTTTTCCAGTCACAATTTAATTTTATGGGTTCCGTGCCTGTTTTGATGGAGATACAAACCAGATTGTAAGTATAACACTTAGAACAGATCTATATTTTTCTTGGTGAGATTGTGGAGGGGTAGCGTTATGTGATTAAAACCCGAGAGCTTATTAACTGCATGGAACAAAAAGTGTGACTGTCTCTAACTGCAGAATTTGTATGTGACGTGCTGGTTCTTTTTTATTTTATTTTATTTTAATTTATTTGAAAGGGTTTGAAGCCGACAAGTGATACTAATTAAAGTAATCTTGATAGTCTTATTAACAGGAATACATGGTTAGGGACTGCTCTATACTGCCTGTTTGTGATACCAACAGCAGTATTACCAGTTAACATGCTACTACGTTTATGTTTACTAGAGCTATGGGTTTTTTGTTTTTATATTTTATTTATTTAAATAAATAAAAAAAGCCATTCACTAGTGGCTGCTGTGGCCTTTAAAGTTTACTTTATAGAAATTTAGTCAGGAAATAGCTTGTGTCTTATTTAGTACTGACCTTGGGAACAAAAATACATAAGAATATCTGATTTTGCTAGGCCACGCCTGGATTTGTTTTATTTTAATCTCAATCTTTTTTTTTTTTTTTTTTTTCTGGCTTAATCACTTGAATTTTAAGATTATATGTTCATGTGCCTAAGCTCAGAATTGGACTTTATGCTTCAAGGGCATTTAGAAAAGAATCTTATTTAAAAGCTACTGAACGATCTTGTTGTAAACGAGGAAAGTGGATGTGAAGATAAATAGTTGAATCCTTTTTGCTTTTTAGTTTTGTTTAAATAGTTGGCTATATCTAGAACAAACAGTAGAAAGATTTTGTATGAACATTCTATATTCTGTAGACAAATGAGAATCTGAGTGGTGTTGACTTATTCTCGTGGTTGAGTCATTCATCTCCAATTTGCAGTTGTGGAAAATAAAGGGGTTCTCTAGGAAGAGGTAAGTGTAGCTTGGAGAGGTTGTTATGCTTGCAAGTACAGTCTGCGTCTTGGATATCTTGACTGGGAGGGTAAGGAGACACATCGTGGTGTGTCTGAGAGTTGGAGAAGTATCAGTTGAGTCTGTGACAGTCTATTTCACATTGAAATAGTATATTAATGTGATGTTAAACATGCTTTTGTCTTTTGTTGTCTAAATATACAGCACTTTGCTGCTTAGCATTTATAATACACACGGAAGACTAATTCCAAGTTAATGTCAAGTCTCTGTTAATTGTAGCATTCAGCTTTTCTCCCAGTGAGACTTCTAAGAAAATGGGATCTATGTCAGAAGACTTGGTAAGTTTCTTGCAAGATGGTTGCAAAGGGGCTGTGAAGAAGGTGAGGTCAATGTCTGCATAGATAGAGCAGCAAGCATTTTAAGTATGATCTTTTTAACTAATATGTTGCTACAGAATTACTTCTAGAGCTAAAATTTTAGATCGTCCTCATCCTCAATCTCATTGAAAGATCAAAGTTAGTTCTGTATCTCGCAAGAGCTGAGCTTTACAGTAATTGTCCACTACTATTATGTAAGGTATTACTTTAATGCTTCTGGGTGATCTCGGACTAGATGCCTTCATTTTCTCACTCTTTCTATTTAATTAGTTTTTTTTGGTCATTACATCTATTTAGATCTCTTTGTTCAAGCCACGGAAGGAGGACAAGACTGTTAGGATTTATTTAAGTTACTTATAATGTTCCTGCAGCCATTGATAAAACATGTGAATGCTTTATGAAAGCTAAGACATTTGATGTTATAACTTTCCTGGTTCTAAATTAGGTTTTTGGGATTTAATATATTCTTTTGGAGAATATGGGCAAACAAGTAACAGAATGCACATCAGGGGGGAAAAAAAGATGAAGCTGATTACACTTTACATAACAAATACATTTTGTAATCTTAATATTACAAATGAAAAACGTCTGTGTTAGAGGTAATAGAAGACTAGAAATCACAGGTACTTACAAGCCTTGGCTACAAACAACCTTTTGGAATTTAGAGGAGCAGATGATCTTTGTTGAAAAGTAGTTACTTTAAACTACTTAATTCTGATTAATGGACTGGTGCTTCATTGCAAGTAGACTCATTCTCTCTTTTGAGCCTGCAGTGAGGAAGACTTACAACCGAAACCAATTAAGGAGTTATCTTCCTCTTCGCTGACTGCTACACATTCTCTGTGGAAGAAACCTTTTGAGAAAATATTTTTATGTCTCTCAATTTTATATTTTTTGACTCATCCATTTGAATTCTGTTCTTGAAAATAATGGAGTAAAATTTTCAAGTTACCAAGTTTCATAACTTCCAAGCAGTAGTAGAAAGTGAGAGGCTTTTTAGTATATTCTACTATCAGTGGTGGTGATAAGACAAAGAGCAAACCTAAACTACATTACTACAAAGTTTTGGCACAAATTAAAACTTTAAACTGATTGAAACTTTTAAATGTTTATAACGAAGCAGTTTCTGAGGGAACTGGTATGCGTGTTGTTTGTCATTTCTGTAGAATTGTAAATGTGAAAGACTCTTTTTTTTTTTTCAGAAAATAGCCAAATTTCCTTTCTCTGAAAAGCTTATGATCCAAAACACAGGGCAAGCTGGATCAGTAGCTCCAGTCAATCTTCATCTGAGTTAAGACATGAAATTCCTGATCTTTATTTTCAGATTAAAAATCTCTTCCTTTTTTTAAAGGAGTCTTGGTAGAAAGCCTCTGCCTGACTATTTGTAAGTAGCATTTTTTATAGGAAATACGAAAGCTGCACGTACAGCAGGTTATGAGCCCATAATTTATGACCCAATGTGCAAGCACATATGGATGGAATAACATAAATTGGTAGCGGAGGTGAACGTGCCATTTTTCATAGAGGTTGAATCTACAGGACAGCATTAACTTTGTAAACATTTTAGTGAAGGTCAGTGTTAGCCAAGCAGTGATTTATAAGGAGTGGTATAATTTTTTGGTAAACGCTTGAGGTTTAACTGCCATCTATATTTGATTACTACTTGCTTGTGTTTCTTCCACTCCCTCCTTGTTGCCCCCCCGCCAGCATTCCAAAGATAGCCCAGAAATACTCTTGGGTAAAATCAACTTGAAGGCTCTGGAGCGCTTGTTGTAAGGAAGAGATTAGATTTGTTTGGACAGGAATGCAGAGTTGAGTTGCTCATAGCATGGTGTCACGCAAGTGCATGTAAATTGTTCTAACAAACGAAGTTGGTCACATTTTATTTTACATGCAACGTTGTTATAAAATCTGTTTACATAAGCAGCCTATGTTGGAAAAACATCAAAAATTTCAGATGCTTATTAGCTATGTTTTTAAATTCATTTTTTTTGAAAAGTAGAGTTTTTGTAAGAAAAACACTCTTCTGTGTAATTATTGTGAACTAAATATAAATGCAACAGTGACTTGAAATGTAACCACAATATTATTTTTGCCAGATGTTTAAATGGCTTCACAGGTGTTGCACATACAAATTCTGTATCTTTTTTGTTGACCTACAGCCTTGGGTAGTCGTCGTAAGTATCATTAGGTACAACCAAAAGAAATGTAGCTGAAAACGATATGTTCTTGTTTTTTGTATATAAGGCATACAATTTTGTGTATTTTCTGACACAGAGCTTTCATTTCTCATGGAATTAAAAATTTTATATATGGAGTAGCTTGCTTTAAAACTGAATCTGTCATGTTTACAGAAGCACATCCCGTTTGTGAATGGTTGGTGGCCAAGTGCAGGGAAATAGTATGACTAAAAAGTATTGGAGAAGAAGCTGTAAGAAAAGACTTGAGGTGAATGCTTTGGTTCTCCCCACCTGGGAGGAAAGCACCATTTTGTTTTCTAGCCATTTGAGTATGGCCCTGAAGGGCTTTGCGGTTTTGTCTCCATGCTGTCTTTTTCTGACTAGCTGGGACCTGTGTGGATGGGGGGACGTTGCCTGCTGCAGCGAGATTTAAGTTTTCTGCTGGATTTTGCCTTGTGTAGCCATGAAGTTGGTTGAAAGCCATAGACGTTGTCCCTGTATGACCATCAACATGTCCCCTCGTGGTAACGCAACCCATGCAGGGCCCATCTAGGGGCCCTTTTGTGGAGGTCAGCGGATAAGTGAATATCCGGATGAGCTCTCCCCAGCATGCAGAGTGTTGGCTTTTGGACTTGTTGTGGAGCACAAAAGTTATAGGTACTTGGTGTATTTTTCGATTTTTTTTTTTTTTTTTTGGCATGGATGAAGGTGCTTTATCCTGCGGAAGATGCTTCTTAGCAGTGGTCTTAGACTTTGTCATCTTGTTGCATTGCTGGGCCCCGTCTGGTCTCAGCCAGGCAGCTAAAGCACTTTTGTCTACCTACACTCCTTCTACTGAAGCCTTTTCCTTTTTTTTTTTTTTTTTTTTTTGGAGGTGGGGGGAAGCAAAGGAAGTCTGAAAAAATACAATATTCAAACTTCATCAAGAACTGATTTATTTTTCTTCTTCCCTTACCGAGTTTCTTTCCAGACCACCTTTAACTTCCCTCTCTCTCTTTACCCTTTGCCTCCAACTGAGGCAAAAAACGAAGGAAACAAACAAAACTTCCATAACCATTTCGGTTAAAAGCGTCCGCGGCCTGAGGCCAGCAGGTGGCAGTGGAAAACACTCACGGGCGCGGGGAGCGGGGCGGGAGGCGGCCGGGCTCCGACTCCATGCTCGGGCCCTGCGCTGCCAGGGGTGGGCACGGAGCCGTTCGGTTCAGTGGGGTCCATTCGCCTCCTCCTGCTCACCAGACCTGCTCTTTAAAATGGTGCATTTATAAACGTGGTGTTTTTTTATTATTATTATCATTATTATTTTTTATTTTGACTTAGCCCAAACTAGAGAGAAAAGCAGGGAAAAAAAAAGGCATTAGCAAAGTGAGTGCCTACATTTTAATCAGCACATTCTTTTAAAGCTGGAGTACGTTACAGGGACAGATAGTGGCTGATTTATGTAGCGTTGTGTGGGCTTTTTCTTTTCTAAATTCCTTATCTGTCACCTGCAAAATTGGAATCTTTCGGTTTTAGTTTTACCAGGCATTGTTTTTTTTTTTTTTTTTTTTTTTCTCCCCAGGTTTATAGAAATTAATGAGTTTGAGATTTGAAGTTGGGGAAATGTTAAAAACCAAGGAAAGCTTATTGGCTTCATTGAAACGCTGGTGTGCCTGGAACAGTTGGGAATCCGGAAGTTGAACCATAGCAGTGAAGTACCTCCTCCCCTCCCACTCCTAAATCTGTCTCAGTGTTGGCACGAAAGCATAAGTTTTATTTGCCCAATTTACAAGCCTATGAGCTAATTTGCACTGTTTATGGGTAATTGTTCTTGCACTCTGTCTTTACCAAGCCTACAAGCAAAGGCTTGGCAAAGGCTATCTTGCGTGCAATTGTACCAGCTAAAGTTGACATTCCTCTGTCAGCGAGTTGAAGGTGTGCCTGGCTTCTGGATAGGGCTCCCTGTTGCAATTAGAGATGGAAGAGAGTGTGACACCATCCTATTGTTAAATTCAAATTTTTACCCTTTGGAAAATATTGAAATCATCCAATATCACTTTTTATCATCTCTGTTACAATGCGCCGTGTGAACATCTCACCTGTTCACTGAGAAAATGGTTTCCCTATGGAACTGCCATTTTTGGAAGACAAATTCTTCTGCCAGTCTGGGGACGGGCACAAGAAACAAACAAACAAACAAACAAACACAAACAAAAAACTTGTGTGGTGTATGACTGCTGCCTGTGTACTGTGCGGCAATACATCCACAGGATTTCAGATGTCTTATGTTTTTGGCATGTGTCTGGATTTCCAAAGCATGGGGAGACCTCCTCTCCTGCAACCTTGGTGGGCACCCCTCGGCAAAGGGGTCCCCTCTGGCCAGCTGGCTGCTCCGGAGGAGAAAGGCTTCTGGCTAAGAAGATGGATTCATCTAGAAGTTGGCAAGCTGCTGCTGTACTTGGGGGACGTGATGTTGAGAGTGCAAAGTTGCTTTCACATGTTATCTTAATTCATACATATTGGGAGCATATGCACTCAGTAAAAAGTTTTGCATATCAAATGATAAGATTCAGCCATTTACAGTCACTTCAAGAATACTATGTACTAACAGTAACGTCAGTGCTAACTTGCATGGAAATGGCAGTTTAGCTGTGTATTTTGAGCAGTGTGCTGGTTTAACTCCTGGGACTTTGGAAGTTATTTCCTATTCAAACTCAAAATTATCATTACTCGTTATTAATTAATAGAATTTTAACATCTTACGTTGGTCTGTCATGTGCAGCTAGTGTCAAATCATTTATCTAGAGAAGGACAAAGCAGTTCAGTTCTCATAGTTCCCCTTTCCTGCCTCTTTTCCTCCATTTTGAAGTTCTAAAAAGCTCTTCTGTAAAATCAATTCGCTGTTTGTGTTGGTTTAATACTTAACACTTGCTGTGTGTCCTTTGTCCAGGCAGCTGTGGAATGCTCTGCTGTAGCTGAAGTTGTGTTTTCTGACATGCTAAATACAGTGAGAAACTTTGTTACGAGAGAAGGGGATTGAGGTTTGTTTTCAGTATTTACATTTTTTTGGGAAAGGATAACATGTCAGGAGTAATGTGTCAGTAGCTCTGTGCACAAATAGTTTGAAAGTATTGTACAAGATCACACAAAGTTGCACTTCCCTAATTTTATATTACGTTTAATAAACTTGCAACCATTTTAGAACAATTTAAAGCAGAAGTGGTACTGCATTTTAATTGCTACTTTCCATCTATATTACAGGGAAAAGCTGAGGTAGGAAGGAATATAAGTTGAAGCATGTTAGGTGTAAAAATTAGGCAATATAGTGTTTTCTTGACTGTTCTTTTTGTTATGTTTTCCACGCTGTTGGGAAGAGTGAGTTATCTTCCTGAAAACATTGTAATTAATACTTTAGTGTGGTATAACAGGGTTGACAGGCCTCTTACTGAGCTTGCTGCTTATCTTTAGCGTGTATGCTCAGGAGAATTGCTGATACAGAATCTACTATGTCAAAAAGCATCAGAGATACTTGGAATATTGCATGATTATCTTGAGATACTGTCACTATTTGAGGGAAAAAAAATCCCCCTTTCTTTTTTTGGGGGGGGGCATTACAATTATTATTTTGCTATTAAACTTGTTTCAGGAACTAGGGAAATCATCAACGTTTTTAACTGTAATTTGCAAACTTCTTTGCTGACAGCTTCCAGATAGGAATCTTGATGATTTCAGAAGGACCTGTGACTACTCTGAAGTAGTTAATGTCCTTTTGAAAACTGTGTAGGGACTAGTGACAAGTTAAGAGACAACAGGAGAAGAAAACCTTGTAGCTGTTACTCAGCAAGTCCCAAGATGCATGCTATGCAACTGGGAGGGACAATGGCCTAGTGTCAAAGCTTCGAAGAATGTTGTGACAGAACTTGGTTTAAATTGGAATTTAGTTTGGAGATTGATAAGGGAAATTCACAATATGTCGATAAAGAAGAAAATAAAGCCTAATGCTTTCTTACAGGGACGTGTGCAAAATTGCAAGTAGGAAATTAGATTAGTTTCAAAAATGAAAAAAAAAGTAACTCTAGAGTCTTACTGTAATTCCTTTAAGAAATTTAGTCAAATGGCTAAAAGTGGGAGAGAATTGCATGGGACAGAGATGGTCTCCTGAGTGCTCCTAGGCCAAATAGAACTGATGTGATAGGAGCAAGGACCATGAAGGCAGAACTGTACATAGAGAAGTTTTACCAGTAAAATAGTTATTGATGAGCTATCATCAGTGGCTGTTAACAAGGAAGAAGAGTTATCCAAGGGTGTATTTGAGACGTGAAGGGAAATGAGTCATGTTACTGGGTCCAGGATCTAAAACTGTCTTTCTGAAAAATCCCAGTGTGGAAGCATAGGGGGGGAAATGTATAATACGTATTAATTTGTTTTGTCGGTGGCGGCTGTAGACAAATTGAGCAATTTGTGAAGCTTGTTTTTTCTTGATGACTGGTGCTTTGAAGAGTGGATTTCATCCAGTGCATGCAAGAGGTCCAAGCATATAAACAGAACAAATGTATGGCATTGAGATGCAGGGGTGCATGCTAATAAGGATGAGCTTGGACTTCGGAGGACTGTTTTTGTGACCTCTGCTGTACCTATAGGGAGACAGAGAAGGGTTGCTCCTGTAATGTTTCTGAAATAACCAGGTCTGTGTGATAATACCTCTGAAGTTGGAGTGAGCCTGTCAGGCTGTTTCAGTCCACAAACTCCTCGTCAGCATTGTCTAGTGAGATCTGGTGCTAGGAGGAAAACGGGTTTTGGCTGCAAACAATTACAATGTAGTTAATGAGGAGGGTGCAGCTTAAAACCAGACCTTGGGAGTGGAGTGTATTATAAAAGGTTTTTCAAAGTTTATCTGAAGGGATGAGATAAACAAATATCCTCTGGATAGAGGCATTCGTAGCAGTCAACCAAAGGAGACTAGCTATTATGAAGAGCAGCTGCCTCTACAGAATCCTTTCAAAGGCAAATGAAGAGGTTGAACGGAGCAGTGAAGAGAAATGATGCACTGCTCTCTAAACTGGGGGGTTGTTCCCTTAAGACATTATCAACTTTCCTTCTGGGGTCAGGTGGTGGACAAAGCAGTGTTAAACCAAAGATGGTTAGGTTAGCCTAGCAGCATTTGTCATATTCATTCTCCATGGAGTGTGGAGACTTGAGATGTATATTGGCTGTAGACTGATAACGAGGTAAATTGTCCTGAAGACATACTGCATAAAATGCAAGGAGCAAAATATTTTGAAGATTTTTGTTTATTCTGATTTGGAATATGCTCAGAAGTGTTTTGATAGTATGGGGAGGTAAATGCCTCTTCAGTATTTCATTATTTCTGCAAGAACTCAGGTTATCTTTATGTATTCAGTGACTTCATTTTTTGGCATGAGGTGAACAACGTAGAGGAAAAAAAAATACAGGTTTTATGGTAGAGCACGACTTCTACTTCATGTAAATTATGAACTGCCATAGTCTCTTCTTGCTATTAGTGAGATGAACTTCAACCTCACAACTGAACATGAGAAAACCTGGAGAGGATTATGAAATCTACGTTTCAAAGCCTAGCAGTAAAGTGAGCGTCTTTGAGTAGAGATGCTCTGAAAAGCTTTTAACCACTGGGGAAGACTTTGTGGCAATGTTTGCAACACTCGTGCTGGTCCATTTGTAGTAATCACTACTATCTTTGAGGGTGCTGAAAACAAGATGCACAAATTTCAATGGGATGATGAATTAAATGAGGCAGTTATAACTGAAATCAATTGTGGAGGCCCTGTAGACTGGTGTCTTGTCTTCTAGAAAATGAAGCTTATAGTAGTTGTAGAGCACTATTTTTCTTTGGTGCCCAGAGCAATGGAGGAGGACAAAGAAGGCACAATTAAGTTTTAAGTTTATAAATTAAATACTGTTACAGGTCCTTTTAACTGTAGGAATTCATCTGTTTGGGAAAAAAAAAAAAAAAAAAAGAAAAGCAGCAACTTAGGATGGTGTCTGGTGTTATCAGAGGGGTGATCAATGATGACCTTTGAGGAAAAAGGCCCGGAGTAAGCTGGTGCAATGTAGTCCTAGAGAGAAGAGGGCACCCTGTGGCAGGGCCTCCACGTATCTGTCACTTCCCACTTCCGGTGGGAAAAAAAATGTGGTATTTTTGAGGAAATATTTTCAATATATCTGCAAAATTATTGCCACCAGGGTGACTGTAACTTTAAGCCTTGAGTAACTAAACTGGCTTTCATTTCTGGTTACCTACTGTTCTGTTTGCCTGGTATATGGA
Source organism: Cygnus atratus (assembly GCF_013377495.2). Taxonomy (NCBI): domain Eukaryota; kingdom Metazoa; phylum Chordata; class Aves; order Anseriformes; family Anatidae; genus Cygnus; species Cygnus atratus. Next base: position 57,717,384 of record NC_066364.1, on the reverse strand, counting down.
AAACATACTTTTAAATTCACGGTTCAGTCGGTTGAATTACTTTGTTCTGTAGCTGATGATGTCGTGTTCTTCTGTGGTTGTGACAGTGTTCTCACAGAGTATCCCAAGTACTTGATTCTCTTAAAAGGAGAACAAGTTAATGGAATTAGGAGGGAATTCATAGCAGGCTTCAGAGAAAGTTTACCATAGTCAATTTAGAAGAATTTTTTTCAAAATCTTATTGTATGTAGCAGGACACATAAACAGAGTGGATTACCAGGATTGTTTCACCAGTAAATGGTGGTGAGCCTTGATACAAGAATGGATTCTTGAAATTCCTCTGCTAGTCACTGTGAAAATTTGAGAAAATATGGCGCTTAGTAGCCAAGCAACATTAAGTTGACATCATGTAATTTGTACTTTGATCTATTATATAAATGAGTTGATTGTAATAGGAAATGAAATAAAGTTGATTAAGACTTAATCCCAGGGAGATTAGATATGTTCCACAGATAGTTTTTAAGGATTGTCAGTAATGTTCTTGTCACCTGGAAGAAGAAGCAATGTAATGGCATAGCTGAAAAAGGCACATCTTTTCTGTGATCGATTATGCCTGAGATCATGAAAATAATAAAAGGTTTGTGACAGTGTTGCTATCCTGTTTAAAAGGGGTGAATTAACTGCTTATTTTTTATAACGTAGTCAGCCTTGGACCAATAATCCAATATTGGTCAGGACTTGGACCAATAATTACATGTAGTTGACAATATAATGCTTAGGAGATGACTCCCTGTCTTCAAACTAGTGGGAAACAGAAATGACTACTTGTTTTCAGTAAATTAGAATGTCATGCACTGCACAGTACAGCAAAGGATGCTATAGGGTGGTCAACATTTGATTGCAAATTACAGCGGAGGATTGCTTTTGTCAGTGATAAGTACGTGGAAGACATTGAGGCAAGTTTCAATAAGCTGCGTGTCTGTATCCTTTGATTATTAGGTAGTCCAGATAGCAGTTACTGATTTACGTGGTGGAGGAGACTTCCAATTATGTTTTTTAACCACCTTTTTTAAAAAAAAAAGAAAAAAAGAAGCGGGGAAGGGAATACTGAGGAGGAAAACAGAATGACTGAATACTACTTTTTATTATTACTGTGTGCTAATGTTATGAAGTCTTACATGATCAATTTATTATTTGTGTACTGCAGCACAGCATACAAAGCTTGCCTGTGTTACTCGAGAGGTGAAACAAGTGATTAAATTGCAAATATAACTGGTTTGTCATGCTGTGTTTTCAAGGCAAAATAAAAATAGGGGAGATGGCTCATCAGTAAAATAAATTGGCTTTGATATAACTGGTGTCATAGTTTGATTCCAGTAAGAAACAAAAACCTCTTCTGACCTCATTCAGTCACTTCCTCTGAACGTTTTTTTTATTAGATGCATTATTGAAGGGCTGAATTCTGATACAGCTCTAGATATAGATTTTTAGAGTGATATTGTAAGACTCACTAAAAAGTTCATGCAGCCTTTGAAAATCGTATCTTGAGAAATAGCTTTCTGTTCTGTATTCTGATACTAGGTCTTTTAATTTATCTTGTCCTTTTCTACTCTGTATCAGTCAAACATGTTCATATAAATGCATTGGAACAGTCCACAGCAATTTTTTACCTACATGTAGATTAAGGGTTAGCTTTAAATTGTTGATTTAAATTGCATTTCTAAACATTTGTTTAGTAAAGCAAATAAGCCTTAGAAAAATTGAAATGCATCAACAGTTATGTTTATCACTGTAGACTGTACATCTTTACCATCTTCAGATATAGAGGTGGAAACCTTAAAAAGAAACAAAAAAAATGTCCATGGTACCTCCATTAAGAATACTCCCCCCCCCCCCCCAGCTTTTCCCCGTCATGCCTCATGATTAGCCTCCCCGTCCTACCCTTCTGCTTACAAAGATTGGTCTCCTAGCCATTATGTTAATCTGTAAGAGCAATCATTGTATGTAAATCTGCAGACAGCATTCTGCTTGTGAGGAAGCAGTGGACATTCTTCACCAGGGGATGACACCTGAAAAGAAACACACTTTCAGATTCAAGTCAGCTTCAAACTGGGTTGAAGTTTTAAATCAGTTGCTCTGAATTTTATTTAATTATGTTAATCAACGAATAGCTGAAGAATAGCTAACTATTAAGCTATCTTAATGTCTGTTCTGTAATAGCTAAGGGCGAATGTAGCAGGTAGCTTGTTAATTTCTGTTTTTCTCCAAACTGTGTGTCTTGGTCTAATGAAAGATGATGTCTTTTCCCTGGGTGCTTTGCTTCTCTGCATATGGCTAGTCCCCTGACTGAAGAAGCTAACAGAGTAAAGCATTTCCTACTAGTTAGTCATAGCACTAGCATAGTGATATATTTGTTTTATCAAATGTGCTTCTAGCTATGTTTATCTTTCTTCTATTTTTAGAGGTAGTCCTTAGAACATTTTAAATAAGCCTATAATCAGATTTCTTCCCTGAATTTTGTATAATTCAGCCCTTTAAAAGTAGCGTAATATTTTCCAGTAGGATTGAAGTAGCCATGGTAATTGCCTCCATGTATGTGTGCACACGTGCTTGTGTGTGTATATATAGTAAGTATACTTATATCCCTCTATCTATGAAAGATTGGGATATAGGTTAAATAAATTAATATATATACACACACTTGTATATACTGTCTGTGGTTCCTGTGCATGCTATAAAAAAGGAGAGCCTAGACTGAGAAATGTTAATTGTCCTCCCAAATACTGAATTAGTATTCCTTAGTCTTTTGCTAGCTTTTGTGCTTAAGCTAAAAACTGTGGAGCTTGAATAATAATCTTTGTATGCCATTAATGGGCTTGTCCTTTCTACAGATACTTTAAAAATGCAGCTTAAAATTCATGGAGTCTCTAACACAGCAGCTCTACTGCTGAGCTGAGCAGTTAGCAGCAGCCAGGAAACTTGAAGCATTTGGTCACTGTTGCAGTTAAGCCTTTTGATATTTGGTTTATCTCAGCAAGGAAGTTGTCTGATTCCATTTGTAAAATAGCTGTGACTATCTGTGGTCTTTTGGGGAAAGGTTAAAGTTCTTTTGCATTATGAAGTGTTGTACTCTTCCACTCATGTAATATTTGCCTAAAGGAATTAATATTTGCTTCTAGTGGAGTCCTCAGCTGGGCTGAAGTCTGCTCGTTCTCATGGTGGATTAAGATGGAGTCAGGTAGACTAATCTGGCTGCTGCCCATCACAGCTGGGTGATTACGGTCTTCCACCTTCCAGCTCTCAAATCGTCTTGTTTTACCTGGCTGCTCTTACACTTAGCCTGTGAAATACAAGTTCTTCTCCTTCTCTTTAAAAGAAGGCTATATGGGATAGAGAACGTCTGCAAATTTTATTTTTGTCCCTGATGTATAGATTAATAAACAGGTAAAGATGAACTAAGTGGCGTACCATCGGTCAGGCGAGGGCCTACAGTCCAAGGCCAGAGCATGAGAAGAGCAGGTGGAGGTAAACTAACCGAAGTCCTCTCTAGCACTGCCTGAGGAAGTGTGCTTTCTGTGATTGTCTTCTGCATGGTTATGCTGTTCTGTACTTGCCTGCATGGGACTTGTGTTCTTCCTTAACGAGAGGCATGAAATAGAGCTTGTACGGCCACAAAAGGAAAGATTTATGTGCTTTGTAAGCTGATCCTTCCTCTTTGTAACAACAGCAAACCCCTTTATTTCATACCATAGTAGAAGGTTTTATTGGAGTAGGAAATTTACTAGGGACATGGTGGTACTTGTGAAGAAGATGTCTGAAAAATATTTTCTGTTCTTACTGTGTCATAAAAACTTGTTGTTTGCAGATACTGTGCGTTGCTGCCAGAAGGGGAGGTTGTTTCTGTCCTTCTCATTTGTATTGTCTTGGTGATGCCAGTGGAAGGAAGAGTGTCTGAGGACAGGGCCACCTTCTTAGGGATCGTGCCTGTTTATGCTTGTTGGCTTCAGCAGAATGGGTCTTGCATAGGTAAATGTGCCTCTAGAACAGATCTTGACAGGCTTGAATGCCTGTCAGCGTCGTTTTCCTTTTATTCAAATTTGGCAACTAATGCGTTAGTAGATACACTGGCAGATCGCTTAATTGAGAGTTTTGTGTTCGCATGGTTAAAAAGAGATGATGAACTAGGTTATACCTGACAGATTGGCGTGGACATCCCTGGTGGAGGGATGCCATTACCAGTGGTTTAAGTGCCAAGTTCTAAGAGTGTATAGGATACTTGTAAATGCTGTTATGTTTTCATCGCATCTCAGATTAATAAGGGTTTAAGCTGTGATCTCAGTCAGGAACTAAAAGGAAGAGATTTCCCATTTTATCAGAAAAGCGCCCATTTCATTTAATTATACAGATCTGTAGTCATCGTTAAGTTTAACCTGTGTTATTTCCATTAGGGCATTTTGTGCTAGAGATGAATGAGTATTGCAGACTGGGAATCGGAAGCAGAAGATACAAGGATTTTAATGGCCTTATTCATAGTTCGTGTGTACATAAAATGTCTAGATTTATTTGATTGCATTGCAGTTTGACAAGTTGAGTAGTAAAAGTGGGGAACTTCTTGAGGAATAAGATGGATATTCTGGGAAAACACCTTTGAAGGCAAAAACCTCCTCCTTGTGTAGACTGCAGGTATTTTGATTTTACCACGTAGTTTGAAAGGATGATGGCTGTGTGATGCTTAACTCAACAGTCTATTATTTGCTCTTGTGGGATTGCCAAGTAAAACTGACTAATTTGTTAATTAGGCTACTTATTCGTGTCCATATTATGCCATGTCTCTATAATATCTGTTGCAAGAGGTTCGGGACATCTAATTCTCCTGATGAGTGCAGATAAATGTGAAGATACTTGCCTTCGCGCTTCAGTTATTTTTGGACATTTTCTGAAAAGAGCTTTGCAGCAATTCTGGATGGTAAAAAGATAAAGCTTGCACTTATAAGTTTGAGACTTATTTTCAGTGTACAAAAGTACGTTGGAAAAGAACTATTGTGAATTTCTGTGAATTTTTGTTATAATAAGTTTTTGTGAACTTCACATACTTCTGTGGTATAGGTAATGAACGGGGTTTGAGTCTTTACAGTCCAAGATCACAACTGCTTATGTGGTCCTGGTTTAGTACTCCAAGAGTCATTAACACATGACAGGAAAAGTGTGATAATGCAAAATGCTGGTAAGTTTAATCCAAATTTATGTCCAGCTGCAGAAGAATGAAAGAAGAAATGCACAAAGTGGCTGAATCACCCTCTTGGTTTTACAGGTTTACTCTTCCCAGAAGCTGTAGCATCAAGATTGTACACGGAGCTTTTGTCTCCTGCTTCACTTGTTGGTTTAGTCCTTTAGGAGTAAAAGAATCAATCTCACTGTCACTCTTATGACTGGAAACATTAAATCATAAGTAAAAATGCTGCTTGCATAAATAAAACTGCTTGGATCTTAGTGGATAATGCTATGTTTAACCTTATAACTTTAGTTCTTTAACAAGGACTAAAACAGCATATTCGAATACACAGTCAGTTGTTCTTATAGACCTACTATGAGCTATTATAAGCTGTATTGTTTCCCTCCAGGTTTTCTTTTCAAGTCTGAGAAAGAAACAATTAACAATCATATACTGTCAAAAAATCCAAGGCAGAATGCAGTTATGAAACAGTCTTCTGTGTGTAGGTACTTAGAGAGTGAAGGGGAACTAACATTGACTCACAGATAGCATAACTGACTCACACGTAGAATAATTTCCCTTTCTTTTTTCATTCCCCCAGGCCTCACAAAGTTGTTTTGTATCTTGAAACATGTTTAATGGAGCTATTAAAAAGTAATATCTTATGTTTAGGAGCCACACTGGTATCATGGGATACCACCAAATGAACCAAAATCACTGAGATCAGACTCTAGTTCTAAATATTTAAAAGCAACTTCTAAGAGCATCAATTTTACTCTTTTTATTGAGATGACTTAATACACTGAAGAGCTTAATTGGGCCAAAATGTCACTTTGAGACTCTGTGGATAAATGTAGGCTTTTAGAATCACATTTTTTTTTTTCATATTTTAAAGTATTCTGACTAGCTAACTGCTGCAGCTGAAATAATACGTTCGCAAAAAAGATCAGACCTCATAAACTGCGCAGGTAGGACCAAACACAGTGTTCCTTCATTTTTGTTGTTGTTTTGGAAGAGGGAAAAAGCCAATTGAGATGTAAACATTCAGAATTTCTGCGCTTATATTAAAAAAAAATAAATAAGGTAGGATGAGATGATTGTTTCTTGTTATTGCATCTGATTTTTGAGTGTTCTAGTGATTACTGAATACAATTAGACTAAGTTTTACCCAATCTATTTCAAGGTACATGGTGGTTTATATTTTGGAGAGTTCTGATTGTTGTTACTGGGTTTGCTTTCAGCATTTAAGTGTCAGGGAAGTGCAAATCAACCATGTTTTTCTCACTCGGAAGTCTTCCACAAAAAAGGTGTCAAGCTTGCCAGTTACCTCTTGCAGTCTGAAGGGCTGACAGGAGCTGTAGTGGGAGAGAGCAGCATCTGCCAAGCACTGTTAGGGATATTTTGGTAAGTTTTGTTGTGGGTCAGGGCAACTTGGATTCTGCTATACTTTCCTCAGCTATAGAGTAAGGAAAGTGAAGAACAAATTAAGTTTTATCATCTCTCTCTTACTTGGCAGCACTTTTTTTTTCTTTTTCTTTTCTTACAGCTTCCCTGTATAGCTAAAGGTATAGGTATTTGAGCAAGCTGTCACAGGATAAGGTAGGGCATGAACTCCAAGCATGCCAATGACTGTAGCAAATGTGCATTCAGTGTATCCTTTGGTACTTGTGGAGACAACCTAGCTCTTAATAAATTATGTTGAAACGGGATTTAATGGGTAGGCAAGGAAGCAGGAACATGAGTACCTGGGACTGTTTTTTTTTTCCTTGTAATGTAGCACAGAGTTGAAGAGGAGATGCTGAGAAGCAGCAGCAGCAAGAGATGAGGTGAAGGGCTAGGTCTGTACTTGCTGCCTCTGGTTCTGTGTAGGAGGTGGTAGCAGTACGCCCCTGTTATTTCTGTTGTGACAACACGAGTTTAAAATAGTGGGATGCTTCCAGAATCAGGCACAAAATGTTATTGCCTTTGTGGTTTTCTTGGGAAGTAGCTTGGATGATCTGTAAGGCAGAGCTAACCTGGATAATGCATTTTAAAGTTCTTTGTGATGTTTTAAAATAGAGAAAAACTGTGTGTGTTTATGTGAGAGAATTATAGGTGTAAGATTATGAAGTGATACCAGTAGAAAGACTTAAGTCTGTCCTCATGAACCCAACATACTCGGACATGGGATATTTTTTAGAGTACAGGATGAATTTTTTTGCTATTTTTACAAGGTGATCATGAACGCACATTGTTTCTAGATGCTTGTAAAGTCTCTTTAATCTGATCAGTGTGTTGGTATAGCTAGCTCTACAGGAGCCACACAAATACTGCTTCCTCATATGTAAAAAAATGCATGGAGTGAAGAAATAGATGTGGTGGTGATAGTAGGAGATGTTGTGTGGGTTAAAAATAAAAATCAGTCTCGTGAGCAACCTGTAACGTGCATGAAAGTGCAGTGTTAAAAAGTCTTGGTGCAGCTACATCTGTGATGGATATTCAGGCTTCTCTGAAGGTAATATAAACCAGCCTTGTATGTGGACAGTATTTCATGTGAGGATTTGCTTCCAGAGTATAAATTCACATGTTTTTTGTCACACTTGTCTTATTTTTCCGCCAGAATGCTGGAAGTAGATTTTGACTGTGTTTTGCTTCTTGGAAGAGTGCATGCTGTGTTTAGCTTGATTTTATTCTATTTTGGTTTATTTATTTATTTCCAACTGACAGTTAACACTTCCAGAGTAGTTAAAGGCAGCCTTTTCTGGGGCCTTTCTGACAGGAAGTGTTACTAGACCAGATTGACTCTCGTCAGGCTACCAAACTGTTTTGTTAGGGTGCAGAAATTTGACTTTGCCGCACTAAAGGTCAGATTCGTTTTCCTCCAAAAGTCTGTTAATGCTTGGGAGTTATGATACTGCTGCTAGTAGGAAGCTTTTAGAGACCTCTCTCTGTATGGAGAAACCTAACCTAGGAGAACAACAGCAAATGGGATTTCCCCACTGCCATTTGTTATGGATGTGATCTCTCCCTTCTCTAGGACTCCCCCGTGGCTCTTTACCAAAACTTCTGGCTCGCAGCTGACCTGTTAGGATTTTCCAGATATGAGAAGTAGTCTGCGTGGTGGTTTTTTATTATAGGTGTTTGAATTCTGCTAAGGACTTCTGAAGTCTGGGGAGTGTTCTGTGTTTTACCTTGAACCTTACAGAAGATTACTATACCTTTTGTGACAGAAATCTTCTGAAAGACTCGGTGATGTGGCAGCAGACAGGTGTTGAGTGAGAATTCACTGTTGAAATGGTCAGAATTTTACTTTATGTCCAGGATTTTGGAAAGTATCAAGACTTGTACTGCTTAGGCTGCAGAATATATTTCTCTTATTTTCTGGTTCACAGAGAGGCTTTGATAGTTTAGTCTTCGTGTACAGCTGAAATATTTCGTTTGTTTTTAGGAGTTCTGCTTTAAATCATTTCATTTTTTAATGGATGCTTGCTTTCAAAATTAAAAAGTGCAAGATAAAGTGTTGTATCTGATAGAATGGCACTATTTGCTAAGGAGATAATGAAATACTAAATAGGTACTTAGCATTCCATGTATACTTACATAATCTGACTGTATGACTGCCAAATGTTTCAAGGGAGTCATCTTTCATAAGTCTGACTTCTCTAGCGAGCTTTTGGGGTAAGGGAAATGGGCATTGTAGTTAACCTTTGGTGGTATGTATTACACTTGATGTAACTTACCAAGGCAATTAAGTTATTTACAGTGCATTTTTATGTCAAAGATGCATGCCACCCAGAAAAAAAGCCCCTCTCTCTGAGGGCATAGATTTGTGCTAGCTTGCAAAGAAGCACGAGTGGCAGTACACAGAAGCAGTACTGACTGCAGGATCTCCTGGAAGTCCTGAAGGGTGCATGCCAGCATTTTTCTACACTTGGTCAACGGGAGGTAAATAACAGTTAGAAGGAAGAGTGGTTTTATAGGCACAAAAAGCAGTGGTGGTAGTTTTCATGCTATGTGTAACAGAAGGCGTTTAATTAGGTTGCGAGTTTGCACTGGGGTTTTTGGCAATTTGTTTCTCATCAAGCCATAAATCCCTTTCTTCATGTAAAACTAAAGCTAGTTTTGTTTGTGCTTTAATGAGCTACAGTTTATGGGACAGCAAACTGCCTTCATTCCTTTGTATCTGAACAGCAGTGTTCTCACGGGGAATTATGCCCCCTCCCCCTTTTTTTTTCTTTCTTTTTTTTTTTTTTAAAGGATTGCCAATATTAGGATACTTGGTTTAAACTAAGTATATGTTGGGGTACAGGAATTCTTTGTGAACTATTTCTTTGAACAAATCAGTATAGGGAATGCAGGGACCTGCCTCTTAAACAAATAGAAATGTTGTTTTACTAGTAAAATATAAATGTTTTGTTTGCCTTCACATGTTAAGCATACAGACGTGTTGTAAATTGTGGTAAGAGAATACATTAGGCTGATTAGTAGAATTTCTTTTACATTATCAACTGTACTTGTTTTCGCAACATTTATTGCCTTTCAGTTAAGGATTGTCTGGCAAACTTTACAAGCTTAATGTATCAAAGCAACTTTGAAAATGGAGAGATTCATCTCAACACCTCTTCGGAGCTGATAACCGCAGATTCTGTACTTTCTGTCCTCCAATTGAAGTTAATGGATTACCTAGTTAATAAAGTTACCTAGTGACTTAGCCTGGCCTTGCTGTTGACCGTGGGTGGGAAGGGAACACGTTAAATGACAGCAGTGGCTGAGCGAGATCCTCCTCTCTGCAGGCTGGTGCTGGTGCTTGGTACTTTTCCATTAGCTGGAAGGCAGATACAGCTGTCATGGCACTGGATGCTTCGTCTTACATTTTTATCTCCATGATAGGAAAGTGCCTCAGAGAATAGAAGCAAGTACAGTGCCACATGAAGTGTGTCTTGCACAGTGTATGCCCTGACCTTACTGACGGCGAGCCCCTGAATCTGAGCCAGCCTGCTCCTCCAGCAGTTTCACTGAGCTGTGGCTGCGTTAAATGTTGCTCTGCATAGAGTGCTACTAAATTGTGGGATACGATCTGGGTGTTTTTGTCCAAGCATTTAATCTTTCTTTACTTGCAAATGCTTGATTGAAGTAATTTTCTGCCTTTTTTCCCCTTTTGAATAGTTTCATCACTAAAAAGGTCAGGAGCAATCTATCCATGAAAACACTTCTAATTTCTGTATGCAACATGAAGAATACCTGCATACTTTGTTTCTAGATATGAAGTAATAAGCAAAGAAAGAAGCATAATACTGTCGTAAAGAGTGCATGTAATTGCTTTCCTACCCCATCCACGCCTCATGTTATTCAGTTTTGATGGAACCTGAGGGCAAGAGAGTTATTGAATGTAACTGGGCTCAATTCACCTTTGCTTTTTTTCCCCTTCTCTGTTATCCCAGTTTGCATCCTGTTTCCTGTGACCCATGCATTTGCTGCTCTACAGATGAATGTAAATGTCCTCCTGAGCAGTCTCTGTAAGATGAAGCCTTCTCTTATTTCTGGATCTCCCCTTTCCAGCCTCCCCAAGCTGCTTTTTTTTCTTTTTTTTTTTCTTTTAAAATGTGACATGTAGCAGAAGTGGGAATCTATAAATAACTGTTAATAAAACTATGTGGCTGAGCAATGCAAAGTGATGTTAAATGTCTACGGATTTTCCTTTCGCCTTTGGCTTAATCTTAATGGTTATCAGTAACATGTAGTATATTCTGATGAAAGCAATTTCTCAACTGGAATGTGTCTCTGTAATGGGGCTGTTGTAGCACCATGTTACAAATGTGGGAACCCTTCTACCAAGGGGTGAAAGGGAGGGAGATACAAAGAATCCCAGATGCAGTCAGGTAGGTTCAAGTTTGCCAACTTTCAGATCTGTGGAAGAAAATCCTTGATAGTTGCAGGGATGCAGACAAACCTTCCCTCCTTGCCAAAGCTTTGCTGCCCAGAGAGGCTGCTACAGGTATCTGCATGTCGCGGCTGCCCTGCAGGGGGTGGCTGCCCTCTCACCTTCTGCCTTCCCACTTCCTCCATTCAGCTTCCAGCCCATGTACCCAAATCAGCTGGGTTAATGGCTTCCTGCGCAATTCTGTATGCGAGAAGAGAAGATGGAGAGAAGTTAAACAGCCTGGTGGGTCTGGGAGGGAGTGGGGAGTGATGGGCTCCCATGGGAAGGTGCGAACTCTTGAGGCCAGGCTGCTGATGTTGAGTGACAGCGCGGGGCTTGGAGGGACTCCTGCACTCTCTGTCTGAGCCCGCTGCGCTTCGTGCCCCGTGGTCACCCCTTTATCTTCAGTTGGGGCTGACTTCAATAAGGTGTTCAAAGCAGCAAGGTTCTTGTGTGTTCTGGCTGATTTAAAGGAGTGGAGGGGGAAGAGGAGATGGGGCTGGGGAAGGATGAAAGAAGAGAGTGCAGGGACCTTGTGAAGATGTCTTCCGGCATGCCAGCGTGTGGTACCTGCTGAGCGGTGCCTTTGGGGACAGCTGGTGCGTTGTAGGCTCTGTCTGGCCCTGATGGATGGGCCAGGACGTGTTTGCTTCAGAGAGGCAGAAGGCTGGCGTGCATTTCCTATTTTCCAAAAGTTGAAGAAATACTGCTTTTTAATGCTAGGGTGTGCATCTCCTGTGTCCTGGGAAACTCAAGAGCCAGCTCGCTCGATGTGACAAGCAGCGTGGGCTTGCCCAGGCTCTTCCTTCTCCTTTGTGTGCACGCGGGTGATTGATGTTTTTCATTGCCAGTCGTGACAACTGGCACCATTGTACCGAGGTGAGCTAGAGAGAAATTGTCAGGTTGCTTAAATCCCTGTGAAGTCCAGCAGCAGAGCTGTGCTGGGGGAAGAGGGAATATAAATAACAGGAGGCTGCTTCTCCCTTCCCTCTGCCCGGTCCACATCTTTGAGAGCGTGAGGGCAACGCCAGGCACTTCCATGTGGAAAAGTTAAGGAGTTAATGTGCTATGTCTTAGTGTTGCTGCACTGGGGCTAAACAGATGGTGTAATTAGCCTACAGCGGCAAACAGCTCTTTTTCTGATAAGATAAAAGGAAGTAGTTGTGGGTGGTGGAAGAAGTCTTTTAAATTGGCAGCGCTTGCAGTGTGTTTATACAAATGCATGAAGTGTACAGTTATTATAGTTCATTTCCAATTGCAGTCCTCTTTTCTTTACATTTTTGTTTATCAAGTAGCTCGTAAGGGAAGAAATATTTTGTTGAATTATTCTTCAACATTTTTGTCAAGCTCATCTGGGAGAGTGAAGGAATTAGAAATAGATGGTCCCTCTCTTGGTGGTTGGAGACTTGGAGGGATGGGGAAAGGGAGCTCCCTTCGTGCCCTTCCTTCCCCACGCACGTGCTGGGAGGCGGGCAGGGGGCAGCGAGGGGCTGCAGGGGTCCTGTTCTTCACTGACCCCGTGTGTTCTGGGTTTGAAACTCATCCGCTTCTCATCTCTGCATCTGCCCGCCCTAAGCTGCCTTGGTTGGGAGATTTTACAATGAGCACAGGTGAATATAAATAAAGGCTATGAGAAACAAAGGAGTTTAGATTTGGCAAACTACTTACATGGGCTTGGGCTGCTTGAAAAAGAGAACTCGATGTAAATGAAAACGGTGGAAAAAGGAAGGAAGAGCAGCAGGAAGGAGGGGGGGGGAAAGGGCTAAATTGGGAGAAAACACAACTACTAGAAACAAAACTAGATTTTGTTTGTTTCCAAGTCCTTTGAATCACTTCTGCTTCCTTGTGAACAGATATTAAACAAGTATTCTTGCTTTTCAAGCCAAACCGTTCATGTTTTGAATCTAGATCAGTAGTTATCTGGTCTATTGAGGAATTTGTAATTCCAGTTTTGATTAAAAATGGCTTCTCCAATATTTTTTTTAATAAAAGATGTAGTATTGCTGAGTGGAAAATGTAGCAAAAGTAATTGCTTTGCAGCCTTTTTAGTAATATTTTTACATTCTTCTTCCTAGGAAGTAGTTAGGTTTGGTACGTTGGTTTTATTTTCCTTTGCTGATAGAGGCTGTTTTCTGTAGTACAGCAGCAGCTCCTGCTTGGCTTCAGAGAATTTACTTTCTTCTGTTTCCTTGCAGGAATCTGTGCCCTCCTTTATCCACTTGAGTGTATATAAAGTCTCTCAATATGATTTTTTTTTCTTTTTCATGAAAAAAAAAAACCAACAACACCAACTCTCCAGTCTAAATTTAAGTCTTATTTCACAAGTCTCCTTTTTGTGTCCTCTCCTCTGGGAGAGGAGGTGGGTGGGGAAGGCTGTGTTTGGTGATGTTCTGTCTTAAACCTGAAAATACTGCTTGAGGAGGAGCGGCCACTGGATTTTTTGTTTTTAATTTATTTTCTCTCAGATTGCAATCTAAATGAAGATAGTCCACCAGAAAATAGTCCACAAAAAGATTATACATTCCCTCCTCCAAAAACTGTATTTGTGCGTTCCTTACATGGAAGCAATCAAAAGGGCAAGAAGAAAAATATTAAAGGAGTGTAAAGGACTATTTATTCTAATCACTGTTTAGCTGTAAATGAACACCATTAGGGCAACAGTTTATACAGTTTTTGGGGGTAGCTTTTTCTAAAAAGATTAAGTAAGCTTTATATTAACAGCGGCTGAGGAGACATGGTACTAAAAGTGACTTTCATGAAGTCATGGTACATTTTTGTCCCCACATCATGAATGCTAGTCAGGTTGCCAAAGTGTATGAGCATAAGCATGCAGTGCTTTCTTTTAGCAGGTTACCAGTGTTACAGTTTGTCACTTCTGTGGTCCAGTTAGCTCTTGGGAAAGGGACCTGTGCAAGCAGGTGCAACCTCTTGGCACTATTGACTAAGCAAATTTCATCTAGTTGTGAGTGTCCACAGACTGGCAGAGGCACTGAAGGACACGAGCACCCGCCATAAGTTCGGGCTGCAGCCCATCACCGTGGCTGGTGTCAGCTCTCTGCTCTCCTTGGCTTGACTCAGTTCCGTCAGCAACTGCTGTAGCGGGGCAGTGCGGGCTGCCAGCCGCCCAGGCTGGGCAGGTGACACAGGTCACAGGGCTCGAGGGTGACAAGAGGAGGTCTTAAATGTGCTCCGTTACTCCTTCAGGAAGGACTGAGAATTAAACAGAGCAAGGAGAGGGGAATAAGAATGTGTTTTTTCTTCCCTGATGTATTTTGTTTTCAGAGTATCACATAAAATGTAATAATGTCTTATGGATATTTTTGAAAGTTCACTTAATTCGTACTTTTAGAGAAGACTTCAGCACTGCAGTTGACATTCAGGTCCCTAGTTTTAATGAAAAAGAGAAAAGGTTGGATTTAGGTTAAATATCATTCCAAGTCAGCTCCTCTTTCAGTTTAAAAAAGCAACTGTGTGTGTATTAAAAAATATATTTAAAAAAAAACAGATGGGAGAGGATGTACACTTCTTCCTAGCATTCTTTTTGTGAGGATAGAAACCTGAGATATAGTGATGATATTCATTTTTATTTGAAAAAAAGTGTACTGGATGATTTCAGCAGATGTTTAGCACATCTTTTTTTTTCTGGCATTAGGAAGAACGAAGCATAGAGGGGTTCAAGTGTCCCCCTGCCAGTCCTGGTGTCCTGGCAGGAGTTCAGATCCCATTGCTGTACCACGCCTTACAGTGAGCTTCAGGCAGGGGATGCGTCCCCTCTGTCGGCTCTGTGCTTATTGCTGAGCCTGCAGCTCTCACACTGCAGGACAAACTCAGAGTGGGTATTTTTTTTCTTTTCTTTTATTTTTTTTTTTCTTTTAACTGAGGTCTGCATAAATATTAGGTAAAAACTTGTGTGCCCCTGCTTCAGCTATTGGCTTAATGTGTGTAAATTGGTTTTAAATAAAGACTTTAATGTATAAAAATATAATTTAATTGAAAAGTCTTGTCTTGAATCTTCTAGACATAAAAAAAAAATACAGCTGGGAAAACAAAATATTTTTGAATTAGCATTCTCCCTTATACAGGCTTGCAGGAAAATACTTAGTGGTGTTACTTTTCTTGTTGGAAGGCATATGGATTAAAGACTTACAGATAGGCAATGGATATATGGTAAAAAAGGAGCCTGTTTGCATAGTTGGATTTTCTGTAAGGAATAGAACGAATAACTTTATATTTTTTTGGTCCCAAATAGACTCTCTAATGCACTTCGTCTGCAAGAGAAGTCAGTGTTTGTGTAATAGTTTCCTTCTAAGTAGTTAAGACAATACTAACAAAAACTAGTCTCTATTACATTTCTCTCGAACTGCACTAATTCTTTAATTCCCAAGAAAAGGCAACATCTATTATCTTAAAGCTCACCAGATGAGCCACACCTCATACAGCTTATGAGACAGAGGGATGGCAGGCCCAAGTGGGAAAACTTCCTGTCTGTGACAGCATTTTTAACTGTAGTTAGAAAATGTGATTCTTGGAGAGGTGTGAGAGAGAGGAAGCAATAGGAAAGTTTATTGATTAAATACATCTGCTAAACATACCTGAAACAAACAAACAAAAAACTCTTGATTTTAGTACTGTACAACTGTTTTTTTTCTTTTTCTTTTTTTTTCTCCCTTTCTTTACATTATGGCAAACGAGCCAGGTACCTGTTTTGACTGACTGAAAAAAATCCAAACAAACATTCAAAGTTGATAGACACATGGACCTGAACTTTACTCACTCTGTTTTGGCTTGCCAAGCTCCTCAGAGCAGCACAAATGCGAACCCAGCTGACAGGGAACAAATCCTCTGGCTGTCTTTTTCAAAAGACGAGTAAGTCACTTTGTGAATAATACAATGTAACGTGAGTTTTGAGCTACTGAAGGGCAATTCCAGAGCTGCTTTTATTTGATTTATTTTTGTCTTTTTGTGCAAAAAGGTGACATTATTTTAGAAGAAACAAACAAAAATAAGCCGTCTGTCTGCAAGAGCTCTACACTGATTGATTGAGCTCTACATTGATTGCGGACCCATATGCAATAGGTGGAGACTACATATTGCTTTCATAGTAGCTAATGCTTGCTCTTAAGTATGTGTGCCAGCTAGTTCGGAACAAACATTGCCATTTAGTTGCTCTACTTGTTTCTCTACTTACACAGTCTCCCCTGCTCGGACTTTAAAATGACAATAAAATTACAATCACAATAGCAGCTTTCCAGTTAAAGACATTTGCCTTTGGAGGAAGTGATTTAAATAAAGTGTGATAAAGGTCCATCACGTAATGTTTGGCTCCATTCAGACAAATTACTTTGGCCGTGCTGAGTTTTGCTCCAGGTAGCGATGTTCTATGGGAAGGTCAGAATGCACCCCCCCACCCCACCCCAAAAAAAAAAAAAAAAAAGAGAGGTCATCTGTTGCAGCTGGCAGGTGTGGATGTGCTTTCAAGAGGATTATACATTAGCATATGGACAGCAGATAATTTTTAGGAAGTCTTAATTTACAACTCATCCCTCTCCCCAAGTGCAGCAAGACTGCACACGTTGGCAGACATTTCCCAATGGACCGGGACGTAATTGCAGGACGAGTTCTTTAAGATGCCTGTAATGGACTAAGACCAGTCTGTGATAAATCTATCTTGTCTCTAAACTTAAGTTCAGAGTTAAATTGAATGCAGTATATACCTTGCTCTCTCACTTACTCTTAAAGGCTTTTCTCAAAGAAAAATGCTTAAGCCTTGCTGTGATCATGTGTCAAGTAGGCTGAACACTCTGCTTTGTCTTCCCCCATGAGCTATTTCAGGAATTTTGAGTAGTCAGCTTTGATTCATCCAATACATTGTGCATGGAAACTTCTGAGATTATCATGTTTTAAGAGGATAAGAGAGACATTTTATTGTTTTAATCTAGGACTACTCCATTTAACTTTTATCTAAAGCAATGCAGCAGCTCTCATTTTGTCTAGTTTGCCACAACGACTTGCTGCTCTCATGCCTGGGGACCTGCAGCAGTGCATTGTCACCATTTCCCAAGAGACTGGGAACAGATAAAAGAGTTATTGCAAAAAAAGTTGAAAACACCAGCTGGTTGTGATCGTGAATAGATTTTTTAAAACCTCTGTAATCCAGTTGGTTTGAGCTATTTGTATAGTACTGTTTTTAAAACACATGATACGTATTCAAATGTTTTTTACTGTAGAACCAATTCATGTTTTGTAAGTAAAATGTTCTTCCTGCCTACCACCCCCTCCTGTGGGCAGTTTAAGTCATCAGGGGGGAAAAAAAAAAAAAAAAAAAAAGGAAGACCAGACCAAATATGTTACATTTGTATACCAGAAAGTGCCAATGTCAAGGATGAGAGCTTTGTCATAAACATAACCTTTCAATGCAACTTCTGGACTGTCTGGACTGTTTAAAAAAAAAAAAAAGTGATGGACCAGCTGTGGGGCAAAGAGCTTTTTTTGTTATTGATAGTTTACAAACATTTCAATTAAAATGGCAATGATGATAATGTGGTGGCTGATCTCTGCATACACTGAAAGCAGTTGGGAGAGAGCTCTTTTTTAGGCTGGCGAGCTGTTCCTTCTTCCCCCGTGGCCTTGTGGATGGTGTGTGGAGCAGCATGGCTGGGGAAAGTGGGCTGGAGTGAATGGTTGTGCTAGATTACACCTGTGTGTCCCAACCCCTTGTTCCAATTAGGTTTTGAAATGTCGATATACTGAGTTGCATAAATAAAATCAACTGATAGTGACAGGGAGTGTGTGAGGTGGTATGTGTACTTTTGAATGCCTTGAAGTAAGGGATAAAGGATGTTATGTTTTAGCCAGAACCCCAGAAATGTGGACAACTTGGGGAACAGAATTTTCCAAGAGAGAGACAGAAAAAGAGGATGAATCATAGGTGAGAGTGTCTGGAATAGAGAATGAAAAAGATGAGTCAAGAGGAAAAAGAAAGGTGATGAGGTTGACAGAAATCCTTTCATATTCACCCAAAAGCTGGGGATTACGAGGAAGTTTGGGCTGGGAAAGAGAAATAATATGAGAGAGCTGGGTGTATAGCATTGGCTTTTCAAACAGAAATTAAGAAAGAACAGTCTGGCCTTGTAAACACTCAAGTAAAGTATCACCTAACTTTGTAACACAGAAAAGCATTTCCCTGCCTCCCTTCTAAACCCCGTACCCGTGTTGTCTTTGGAGATGATGCACTTGGCTTTTGGTCACTGGCAGGATGTTGGAATTTCAGGAGCTTTAACAGTGATTTCATAGTTTCTTGTAAGTGGATATAGCTATTTATGGAAATTTTAAAACGTTCTTGGGGCTTGACAAAAGGAAATTTGTCGTTTAATTTATGTGCATTAGCTTCAGGCTGAACAAACAAAACTTAACCTTGCTTGTTTTCATTTGGTACTAAAAAGCCTTCTTGAACTTAATTTAGACAAGTGTTTAATGCTTGAACTAAGGCCACTTTAAACCTGTAGAAGCATCTGTAATTTATTTAGGATTTGTATTTATAATTACGCATTCCATTTTCCAAATATCTTGGGTTGGAGAAGCTTGATGGGTGGGTGGAGAATAGTAATCTTGGTTTGAATGGCTGTAGTTTGCAGTGATGCTCTTGCTATTTTTGGCTGAATGCAGATTTCTGTAGGACTGGCTTAAAAGCACGCCATTGCACATGTTCACATTTTGAATGCTGTTTGCATTTTTCATGTTCTTTTTATATCATGTTCTATCTTGCAAAACCAAATGCTTTCTCTCTTTTTCAGAGTATATAGAAAAACTATTTTTAAAACTTCTTTCCATCTGTTGGTTTCTCTTATTAACGAAGACAAGGCAGTGAGGAACGTGCAAAGAGATACATCAGTGCAAGCTGGTATTTAATTCAGCTCAACAAATAGGATAATTTTTAATTACCCATACATATTTTTCATTCAAAACCTTTCTTTAACAAAAGCTCCCTTCTGTTTTGAAGATCCTAAAATTGTCTAAGCATGTCAATACAGTCTTGAGTTATATTAGTGGTTGTTAAAATAAAAGGTGAGACAACCCTACTGATGGTTTTTCCTCCTCCTTTCCCTCTCTGTGGGGGAGATGGAAACAAAAGTGTTCCTAAGTCTCCAGAATTTTTCTTCTCTCTTAAAAAAAAAAAAAAAAAAAAAAAAAGTCCTTTTAGACAACATTTCACTATAATTTAAACTGAATTAATAGCAAGCATGCTGAAAGTTTGCCTCTAAGTATTTTCTGGCAGAATTTCAGAACACTGTTTAGAACCAGGGGAAAAGAAGTCACTAAATCTTTCTTGCTAAAATTGGCTCGTATTGATTTCTCTACATCTTAAACCAATATGTGTATGTACACAAGGAAGACGTATTCGCGTTTTCACTAATTCTGTGTAGAGCTCGACTTCATTAAGTAACTGAAATTTCATTGAGTTGTCTATCAGCCACTTCAGGCTCGTTCTAAATTTGAGTTAGCAATGGAAGAAGTATTTGCATGCTTGTTGAGGTATGGTGGTTTCTTCAGTGACCCGTCACAGTCTTAATACTAATGTACTGAATTTACATACCCTGGGGGAAGAAACAGTCATCTGAGCTATCTGGTCACCACAGTTACCTGGGATACTTGCAGGTCAATGTGTTCACTTATTTTTAGAAATGCTGAAGAAAATGGGGGTAGGCCCAGGAAGCTAATCTCCCAACAGCAACTGAGGGGAAAAGGTTTGCAACAAGAACTTTGTCTTTTCTATGGTGAGTGGCAGTGAGTTAGCCTTTTTCCTCTCTTTTGTGGGAGCTCCTTGGCAGCCTGCATTTGGGCTAGTGAGTGAAGTTATAGGTAAGAGATATTATGTAGAAGCAGGACTCTCTGTGTTTTTGTGTATGTGGCTAGTCAAGCATATCCTCTAGATAGATAGCATATATGTAGCTAGTCAAACATATATGATATCTATCCCCTTGCCTTCCCTAGTTCTCTTGAATTCTAGTTAAGGTCAGTTTACAAATTTCTAAAGTTGTGTTTTGTGGTTTGGTGTGTTTTTGAAAGCTTCACTAGATTGCTTTTCAGTGACACCTTTGAAAACTTCTTGCAGTCACTGCATACTTACGTAAGGAGTATCACTATCCATGGTGAGGAGAACCTCTTCTGTTTGGTTGTTTTGGACCTGACACTTATTATCTTTAATTGAAGCTTTGTAGATCTTGTATAAGAGGAGAGAGTATACACTTTTGGGCTACTCATGAATTTTGTGGACCTGTTACTAAATTCTGTCTTGAGTCATCTGTTTTCTAGACTGAAGAATCCCAGCTTTCTTGGTAGCTCATCAGAAACCATTCCACTCCCTTTAGTTTTCTCTGCTTTGTTCTGTTTGAGATGGAGGGCTTGAACTGCACGTGATATTTCAGATGTAAGCAAACTGTGAGTCTGTAGACAGATGCTCGCTCTCTTGATCTTTATTTGTTTCCTAACAAACCTTAACATTTGATTTGCTTTCCTTTCAGTCCTCTTGAACATTGATATGATTTTTCTTTTATTTTTAGAACTTTCTTGTCTCCAAATCATATTCCAGTTCAATAATATTCAGCTTGTCGGAGTACTCTGTTTATATAAGAAGTTGTGATTATTATTTCAGTGTGCATAATTTTTATTTCCCTTCAGTGAGCTAGTAACTGTCTGGAAGTTAGTGAAAACTAGTAACTCCAAACTGTTGTATTTATGGAAAATAAATGGAAAGGTGTAGAAATCTTAGTGATGACCTAATCCTTATTGAAATTTACAAAAACAAAACAAAAACAAACAAAAAAACCAAGCTGACCACCAAAAATGTAAAAATGAGAAATATTTCTAAAATAGTCTTAGAATGAAAGGGTTTCCTCATCTGTGAAGGTCTTTTGGAGCTTAATTTGTAAGCTATCTATTGAATATAGGACATTTTTTATTAAAAAATGTTGGATCACCCTACCAACATCTTATGGCCAGCATTTGAGTCCTCAGCTTCTGTGCTGTAGGGAGACTGATGCTATAATCTGAACGCTTGGCTTTTTTGAAGTGGTCACGTTCATTCAGTTGTTCTCAATAGGTATCTGTGATAACTGTGATTTTTAGGTGAGTGGCACTCATTGAAATGTGCAAATCATGCCTTTTCTTTTTAAAGGACTTATTGAAGAACAATAAATAGCTATTTTTTACTGTTCACCTCTTAGAAAATTGTATTTTAGTGGGAAAAAGTGTTCTGGTTAGCAAGGCTATGTATTGGCCTTGGTGCATCAACGATGAGTACTTTTGGACCGTTGCTATTGGTGCTTTATCGCTTCATTCTTAAATCCTTGAGTCTTTAAATCAAGGCAAGAAAGCAGTTATGTGTCTTCTAATAGATACTGGTAAAATGTAGGATTTGGGAAATTACATTATTTTAAACATCTTCAGGAATTTAGTGTTTTTGTCTTACTGGCTTTGTCTAATGTCTAGGAGCCTTGACGTGCAAGTTGTGTTATAATGTGTATGATTGGGCAATTTTTTTTTTTCAAAGTGAAAATATTTCCAAGAAACAGATTAAAATTACATAGCTCTCTCCAAACCAGCGATGAAACTTTTTACA
The DNA here is from genome assembly GCF_013377495.2 of Cygnus atratus. Taxonomy (NCBI): domain Eukaryota; kingdom Metazoa; phylum Chordata; class Aves; order Anseriformes; family Anatidae; genus Cygnus; species Cygnus atratus. The sequence goes on along the minus strand of NC_066364.1, from coordinate 57,695,676 downwards.
CATGCTGCTATGAGAAGGTGTATCTTAATTTTATTTCCTGCCTGCCCACAACTTTGAATAAACTGCTTGGAGTTTAGTAGGAAGAGGGCAAATGAGAGAGAGATGATCGGCTCACAGAAGTTTACAAAAACTGCTTCCTAGAAACTGTTTGTGGAATTCTTTATGTTAATAACAGTGATGGAAGACTCTTGTCTCTTGTGAGGTCCCGAATCCTTCCTGTGGTAATGAGGAGCTGGAAAGTTGTTTGATAGGCAAGGGCTCTTCCATTTTCTCCTGCCTGTGCACCACTGTCTGGCTTAATGGGGTGGTGCTTCTATAGATATGCTTGTTCCAAGTGGTACTCATTGTGGCACCAGGGTGACCTGTGTGCTAATGGAGTTCTGTTCAGGCATGGCTAAAATAGTCTGTTCTGTTGCAGTAAAGTCATGGCACTACCAGTTTTCTTATTCCTTGACATTTATCTAATTCACTTTGGAAGTCTTCATGTATATTCTGAATTACTGTCTGTTCAGCTCAGTCCTTGCACTGTTTATGTGTTGTGACACTGGAAAGATAAGTGTATTAAATTGTGAAGATGTAGTTAAATGTTTTCCAGCTTTTTTATTATTATTACTTTTTTAACCAACCAGGTTTGTTTTATACTTTGTCTTTCTTACACACTTTCAAAATACAAATCCTAAAGAAGGATGGAATAGTAAGATATAGGATATGGAGAACAACCAATTCAGGTCAGGTCACAGTACATGGATTATGGGAGTAGAGTGGAGATAAACTGTGTGCTTTCACAAGCTTTGGGTTAACGCTATATAATTAGAAGTGGGCATGAGGTCAAGCCCTTCATTTACAGCATGACAGTTTTCTGCAGGGAACCTCCTTTTAACAGGGAGGAAAAAATGAGTGAGAGATCGCTGTTCAGTGAAGATGAAGGTTGTGAAACCCCTGCTCTTGTCTGCTAGTCCTTTTGTCACTCTTCGTGTAGCTTGATCCATTCTCACTGGCCAAAACTTGCTAAGATAGCTTTTATTGAACTTTGCCTAGAAAGCATAGCCACTGTGGAAGATGGGATTTGTGTAAATAGTTATGTTAGGTCACTTGGAAATTTTTCTGTCAGTTTTTTGTTCAATTTTGTCACTGTCTGACTGTAGAATTGATTCCTGTTTAAGTAAACAAGGCCTCTCTTAATGATCTTATTGGACTTCTTAATCTTGGTTTTTGCATTTAATTATTCATGAGTTGGGCCAGGTATTAGATTTGAGTGAGAGAAGGAAAGAAGTAGCTTCAGGGCCCTGAAATGTGGCTAATTTCAAACCTTGTAATTTAGTTTAAATTGAAACCTAAATACATTTAAATAGATGGGCTGCCAGTTTATCTTCTAGCCCAGGCGTACCAGCCTTCTGCTACTTGTTGTCTGTATGAAAGCCCCCTCAGTGCTCAAGTTTGACAGCTTACACGTGACTGGCATAGTGCGATTCTCCTTGGTTACAAGTCTTGTTGATATTGCTGTGTAAAATATTCTATTCAGCGATTTGGAATTTGGCTCCTGTAGGATTAATTGTCAAAGATAAATTCAGGCCTGTGCATGTTTTGTTGTTCACTTTGTGTGGAGGGGCAGTGCCTTGTGAGTGATGGAGGGAGGTTATGGCCAGGCTGAGGCAGGGAAGAATGGTTGAGGCAAGGGTTGTGATAGACAGGTATGTGTTCTGGCCCAGAAGGATTTAGAGGGCCTTTGGGAACTCTAGGTTGCAAACAGGTGCTGCAGTGGTAGGAGAGGTTGTTGAAGCCTTGTGGGTGTTTTCTAGGTAGTCAGGAGCACGGGTGGATTCCCCTTCTTGGATCGAGCCTGGTCTGTTCACCCTGCATGACTTTGGAGGCCCTGCAGTTGTGCCAGTATTTCTCTTACAGGTTTTGTGGGCATTGCAGATTGCAGCCTTAGTGTAGACCAGGGTGCTTCCCCTGCAGTGGTGTAGTTTAAAAAAAAAAAATAAAAAAAAATGCAAGTGGCCACTGTATATTGGTGCTTGCCACTAATGCACTAATAGAGCTTCAGGCTCATTTGAAAGGAAATGTGAAACAAAATCCTATAGTAGATGATGTTTATGTACAAGAAAGTGGTGGAGTTGAATACTTGCTATGGGGGAAGGAGTGGCTCATCACAATGAAAAACAGTTTTCTTAAGAGCCAAAAGGTTTAGGTTTCAAATACTGTTTGATCCTTGTTGCAGAACTACATCCTCCCTTAAGTTTAATCACTTACCTCATAAAGACAAATAGATGGTACTTTCAAAATGAAGGTGATTATCTAAATGAAGAAACATGCTATTTCAGTCTATTTTAGAAAAAGATTAATTTTCTGTTTGTATTTAATGTTCTCTCAAGAACATTTGCCTCTTGCAGCTTGTGAGTTCTTATTTCATCTAGCTGATTTTTTGGATAAAAAATATATGTTCAAATATATTAAAAATCAGGATGGAAAATAATTCTGATGCCTTCTATCTTAATATTCATGTCTGCTACAATAGTGAAAAATATCTGTGCTGTCTGTGTGGTATGTACTCTCTGCTTACAGTATTGTATTTTACAGACTTGGAGCTGTGACGAGCTGTTAAAATAGTCTTAAGTGACCAGTCTTATCTTAAAAATGCCATAGTTTACATGTACTCTATATGAATTTTTACTGGTAAAGGTTGCTTGCTATCAGTGTTGTTTCTTCCCGTACAGAAGTAAGGTTACCTTAACTGAGCTTAGCTTGTGAGATAAAATATCCGTATTAGTTTGTATAAATATAGATATTTGTAATTGAACATTTTAGAGAAATCTTGGACTAAAAGTTCCTGTATTCTGTCATCTTCCCAGTTCTCCGTCCTTTTGTCCACACTGCCAGTTCATGGCTTTATTGTGACACAGATAGTCTTTCTAGTACTTTCTAGCCTGCATTTCCTCCCATTGTCTCCAGACTTGTTTAAGTTTTCGTCCTGTACTACTTCCTCAAATTTCTCCTTTTCTTGTCTCTTTCTGTACTGTTGTCAGAGGAGCAACTTCTGGTACTTTCCTCTTGTGTCATTAAAAAAAAAAAAGGTTTTAAATTAAATTTTTGGGCTTGTCATGTAAAATTGAATGTAAAAAACAATATGTGTGTGTATGTATATATATATATATATATACACATTATATATATTATACATTATACATTTTATATACATATATATATATATATATATATATATATATATGAAGAAAAAAACATTCCAAGGAGATTTCCTCGTATTTGGATTGGGAGCTCTTGTCTGTGTTTGCTCATATACAGTTTACAACTTGACCCTTCTGACTTAGGACAGTCTTGGATTTAGATATATAGATGTATATCCCTTGTATAGGTCCTTGATAAATGCATTATTTGTTACTACACTTGATGTGGACTATGCAGATTTTAACTAGCTTGCTTAGTTTTGTTCTTTTGTGATCTATTTGCTCAATATGGAAAGAGTTAGCCAAGTTTGATTTGGAGTTCGGAATATCTAAATTCCGTTCTGAGCCTTACAGGATAGGACTGCGTTTCACAGGCATGTGAACTCAGCTGTTTAACTGGAAAAGGTGGTCTGTCACATTGAAGATCTTGTATCTTTTACTAGTGAATTACGAATGTTGTTTTTCTAGCTGTGCTTCTAGTTGCGGTTTGTTTTTAGCAGCAGGGGACTGTTATGGGAGTTGCTTTTCTTTCCCCTGCTAGTTAAAAACTTATTTAATTGAGAATTATGTAGCCTTCTTCAGTAAGCAAAGCAGCAATTATTTAAAATTGTTGTTATATTATATAAATTATATAAAAGTGTTGTTTACCTCCCCTCCCCCCAGTGTATTCTCCCTTTTATTTTTCTTCTTTTTACGATTTCTTTGTTAGGTATGTACTCTATGGAGCCCTTTGTTACAGCTTTCTTTTCTAGACTGTTGCAAAGAAGCAATCTAGTCTGTGAGAACCTGGTTATGTATAGAAATACTTGGGAAGGTTTCCATGCTTTTAAGGGTGGATGAGATAGTTTTTGAATGACCTTTTACCAGGTAACGGTTAAATTGTTTAGAGACAATAGGCTGGCTTAAATGCACCTTTTGTTTCTTTTTTTTTCCGAATTACTTTTCAAAGCAAAATGTGGACATTGAATATGGAATATTCAACCACAAGAACAGACAGTGTGATCAGCTGGCTTCCAGGTGTTGTCATTATCATCAGGGTTACATGGGCATGTGAAGCAATGGTGCACGGTAGCTTTTGGGTTATGCTGTTCCATGATGCTATTGTCCAAATATGCTGCTGTTACTCTGATGGTGGTATCTCTGCTAGATGAGGAGACAGCAGGAATGGGGTTGGGATGCGAAGACATGTGATACTGCAGACATTGCCACTGTGACCCCATGCATGGTAGCTCTATTTTGCTTCAGTGTTTTTTCCAGTGAGGTGGGCAGGATGTGTGCTCATCACCCATGTCCTATGCCCTACCTGTGGTCCAACAGAGAAATGGCACAGCAGTGCCTTGGGTTTGGAGGTGCAGAGGGCTAGGGTTAGAGGGGTGGGCGAGCCACGCGGAGTGCTGCTGCTCGGCCCTCGCTCTCCTTTACCTTCTGACTCGCCCTGGTGCAGCAGTATTGATGTATAACACCCCTAGCGAGGGAAATGGTGTTAATGCTTATTGGCTTTGTCTGTACTCAGTTTGTTCATGCCAATTCTCATCTATAATACAGCATACATAAAGACATAAAAATGTGTAATGAATACTGAACATCTGTACAGTGTGCTTTTGAACACTTTTTTTGGTTAAGATTATTTGAAATGTTGGCTGGCTATTTAAAATACCCACAAAGGAATCTTGTGATCTTACAATGTTTTATAAAACTTGTCCTAAATATTTAAAGACAATGTCAGGCTTTTGCAAAATAGTTTTATGTTGTGTTAGTGCAACTCTTCTGCTTGAAATGTCATTTTTGATCCTTTTTGCAGTCGGCATGCATGTGAGACAAAAATAAGCTGAAATGATTATATAGTAAACTCTAAAATATACCTTGAATATGTAGCATGTTAAGTATTTTTCCTGTTAATGTTGACTTGAGTTTGAATCCCTTCCACAATATATTCTTTTTCCAGTTAGCCATTAGGGTTACAGATCATTATTTAATGGATAGTGTATTAATGGACTTACCACTCTAATTACTGAAATGAGTGCCTTGCAAATGCACTAGTCAATCAATGAATGAATGTGTGTGCTGGATGTCAAATTCTTTGTCAGTGGGCTGCCTCAGCTGTTTAGACTAGAGATACCTCGTGAATCTTTCTTCTGAATTTTAGCCACACCTCAATGATATTTAGAGATACCAGTTGTTAATATTCTCAGTGAACTCAAAATTGTTGTTCAGGTGTTACTATTAGCTTTTTTTTTTTTTAAAGAATCATGTTATTCATGATAAAGTGAGAGCTGGAAACATGTGGGCTCATATTAATATCAATAGATACATGTAAAGGCATTTGTTTCTTTCAGTGTCCTTCAGAGATCTTGCATTGCCACGTGCAGGTTCTTGACTGCTATTTTGGCTCTGGCCTTAATTGTTCTTCTGTTGCATTCATGTAAAATCATTACTTTAAACTCACAGAAGATATGCCGCTTAGAAGTAATGGGTTGTGTTTATATCGAGCTGCAAGCTGCAGTATAGTTAAGTTGTTTAAGCTGTTTTGTTGAAGCCAATCAAGAGATGCCTGATGGAAGCAGTAGTGATGAGACATGATCAGGGCTATTGTTTTGAGTGCTATTCTGTTTCTAAACCTTAGAATGTGGCTTTGCTGTCAGTCATCTTTTCCATTACTTTCGTCTTAGCAAATCTGATGGTTAACTGCTTTTAGTTTTGACGTGACTAGCTCTTGCCACTTTAGAATTACGATTCTTAGGTCTTTTCTCTTGAAAGTCTTGGCTTTCTAAACTTTGGGTTTCATACATCCTTACAAATTTTGCTGCATTGTGAGATCACTGAATAATAAATTGAAGCTTACATACAGTAAACTTACTTTTCGTTACTCTGTTTCTGCCTTTGGTAGTCCAGGGACTAGGCTGAAAGCTCTCATCTTCATGGAACCAGGAAAGTAGAAGTTCTCTGAAGAACTCATAATTCAATATAAGGCTTACTAGCGTGACCTGTAAACAACAACAGCAGAAAGTATGTTACTTAAGCATCCTTTGCCACTTTTCACTTTGTGTTCAAAAGTTTGTTCTTTCTGGATGTTCTTGGTGTAGTCCAGGCTGGATGGGACACTCTTGTGTGTGCACTGCTTGTAGAGAGCCTATGTGACTTACTAGTCTCTTGGTTGGAGAATCCCAGAATGCTGGACTGAAGCAAAGGAATGAGTCTGTTTTAAGTTGAAATTGCTCAGTGATTAGAACCCTGTGAATGTAATAAACTTGATGACATAAATACTGGGATGGTAAAGCCTTGTTTTCACTTGGGTCCTCACAGCTGAACCAGTGGCCACACAAGTAGTTAAAGAGATGTGGGGTTTGTAGCAGGTGTTAAATTTCTGTTTTCTTTTCTGGCATTTTTTTTGGTCATTGCTAAGAATGTTATGAATCATTGCTAGGAGTTACAAAACAAACCCTACCACATCAACTCCAGGTCACATAGACTTGAAAGAGTGTTAGCTGTGGTGCAAGCCTGGATCTAAAAAAGCTCAGTAAATCAGTGTAATCCTGGCTTTCAAAAGACATCCATTTTCTTCCCCTTTCATGTGGATGGCTCTAGATGTGCTGAATAGCTTCTTAATGTCACAGGTTGCAACCCAAGCTGTGCTGGGTGTGTAGCCCTCTTGCTCTCTTTGGCCAGTTTATCAAAGAGCTGACACAACATGGCTCTTTCAACATAGCTTCCAGTCAATTATTTTGAAGCCTTGGAGACAGCCAATATCAAGAGATACAGATAAGAGTGCAGGCTTTGCAGAAATGCTAATGGTAGATAGTGCGTTTATATCCCTTCAGGCAACCTGTCTCCTTGAACCACTGCTGTTCCCAGCTACTAGGAAGGAAGAAATGACCTTCGTTGCTTTAATAAATTTTTGTTACTGAAGTTATGTTTTTACATTTGACTTTCTAGCCAAGCCTTTGAATCAGAACACGTAGGCATGCTAGTGTTTCAAAAACAGGCTTCAAAGACCATGTTGATTGTAGAAATTCTTTCTGGCGTTTGGATCTTCGTATGCTTTGTTGAGTCTGTTCTTTAAAATGAATATATCTGCCATGGCTCAGCTATAGGTAGACTGGATGCATACTTCAACAACCCCTGGATTTAAAGAATGTCGTCTTTAAGGAAGACATTAAGGTAGATATTTAAATGTTTGCTGTGTTCTGAAGTTTGCCTTCTAGAACAGAAGTATCTATCAATAGCACTGGAGACAATAATTGATGTCTTATAATATCACTAAGAAGCTTTATCTTTGTATCCTTAAATGAATTCTGATAACTACTTTTGATAGCTGTGATAGGTTAGTTTAAAAAGATAAATGCATGTTAATGATACAGAACAAAGAGGTGGTGCATAAGCTGCACACCCCCAAAACTGTGAAATAATGTCAGTAATCAATCAGTTATTGGTTTGTCAACTGATCACAGTTCCAAATGAAGAGTTCATGTATATGAAACAACCAGACCTGCACTGAGGAGTTAAAACTGTTGTAAAAGGTACTTATTATTTGGCAATTTGTTGAAGAAAATACTTAGTAAGTCAAACTTTTGCATATAAGTGGAAAAATGACATTCCCAGGTTTTGAAACATTAATATAAAATTGCAAAACAGTTATGTATCTGTGTAAAGCAAGCTGGTTTATTGAGGAAGAATTTTGTGGAAGGAGGTTAACTTTTGATGTGAAATACCAAGAATGATGCCAGGATGAAGCAGAGTTTGGCAGGGCTGTAATAAAAATCTGTTATCGTTCCAGGTGGGCATTTCCATTTGCGAGCCTCTTGGTGTGGCTGATAACATTTACTGCAATGAATGTTCCTCAAATTCTAGACTTGTGTTATAGGCGATGCTGTTGTATGATGATTTAACTCTGTCTTCTCTAGCTGCTTTTGGAGATAGTTCATGTGAGGTAAGTTAATCTCGTATACCAACAGCAATAGATCAGGTGTTAAAAAACCCGAAGTGTGTACAGCTATAATGTGAAGACTTCTCATGGTAAGGTGATTATCATTTTAGAATGTTTTTTAACCTTTTTGGGTTTATCTAAATCTTTATCTGAATCTTTCACTTGCGTGAAGTATGTTCAATTTGCTCACAGATGGAAATGACAAGGGAGGTCTTGTTAATCCAAGAAGCTCAGAACAACCTAGTGGAAGGAAATATAATTACATTTGGAAAGATTTAGTCACATTCAGTAACTAAGACAAAGATATGGTGGACCTTGATCGTGGATTCTTAGGTGCTATATTTCTTTGTTTAAGAAATACTAAAATCACTGTGGAAAGGAGATTTTTTTTTTTTTAAAAAATCACGGTGAAGTCATGTAATTACATGCTTCACATTTTTTTTCTACTTCCAGCATGGCATCATTATTCTTTCAATCAAATTCTTCCATGTAAAGAGCTGTCCATTATATTGTGTCTAGTCCCCAGAGCCTATGGAAAGAATAAATGGTTGCTGTGAGGTGTAGAAGCTAGGTTTCCTTTTTTTTTTTTTTCTTTTCATTTTTTCATTTTTAAAAATAAGGTATTTCTTTAAGGTGTTCTCCTTGTTCTGGTGAGATTTACATATTTATTAATTATATTTATCTATATTTTGTCTTTCTGTTTCTCTCAACTGTACTGGTAGGGCTGGATTTCAGAATCCCTGTCTGGTGCTAGTAGAAGCAGCTTGAACATCACTGTTTAATGTCTTCCCAGGGCATTTAAGATGGATTATTTTGCCTTTGGGGCTGTATACATTGAACATTTTTTAACCAGTTTAAAACTGGTTGGAGCAGTAGTGTAGATCATGTGCTTTCTCTTTTTTCAAATAGTGCTGGTTTGTCTGACCTGTTTACTGGTGAAATAGTCCAGCAAAATGCCCCCAGACTGTACCGTTAATACCCTGCTTACTGCTCTCCAGACACATTAGGAATTTCTTGTTCTCCAAAGGCCATTCACATACAACTCTACGATTAAAATCACTTTGCATTTATTTCGTCTTGCTTCAGTACAGTATGTTGTTGTCAAGCACGCCTTCTTAAAGGTCAAAGTGATTTGTAGGTGTGAGTGCAAATTTCGGAGTGATAATTCGGAAGTGTTGTACGTAGAAGATGTTTATTTGGTGCATTTATCTGCTACTAAATTTAGTTTTAGTTGCCGTGAATTGTGTGTAAATTTAGGTGACATGTGAAAAACTGTTCCGACAAAAGGTTTTTTCATAAATCTGTTATTTAACTGATAATAAAGTACTCTGGATGGGAGGTCAGGGTTCGCTTCCCTCCACTGTTGTTACTGCTAATTTAAATCTGGTTGTTTTTCTGTGTTATGTTGGCCTTTTGCTGTGGTGAGACTTGTGTCTTTGAAGTGATAAACTGCATAAGAATGTTCTAGGACTTTGAGGAGAATGTTTTTGGGTCGCCTGCTGGAAGAGAAAGGATAGTTATCTTCAGTCCCCACGGTGAAGAAGCATCATGGTTTTTATTTGATTTTTTTTTTCTTGCCCCTCAACTACTTCTCTATAAAACACCAAACCCCCAAACAGTCACCATGATTGGAAACCTTTCTTAGCTCAGCTCAGCTCTAATATAAAGCTATTGTTTACTGGCAATGCACTTTCATCTTTAGCGTTTAGTGATGTCCTATTTTGTTAGGAGTGTTTAACATACCAGATACCAACAGCACATTTTTTCCAGCTTTATTTTCTAGCAAGCCGTTATGGCCATTTTTCAGAATTGCTGACAGCTCTCAGCTGCAGTTTCCCCATGCACGTGGCCAGTACTGAGTATGCCCATACAGTATTTTGCAACAGTCCCACAGGAGCGTGCTCCGAGCCTGAGGCACATTGGGCTTTGGAGCCAGAGTGGCTCCGGTCCCAGTCTGCCCGGCAAGAATGCTCTCACTGAGTTCGGTGAGCTGAACTCGCGGCCTTGTGGCCGTACATATGGCTGGGCCTGCGGGAGAGCCTACAGCCAAAGTGCAGGCCATGGTTCGGTCCCTCCAAGAAGTTATTAACAAGGAGCCCACACATTTTATAAGAAGCAGTGGTTCATTTCGCGTGCCTCGCTTGCGATGGAGTCACTGGAACACTTACATGGTGATGGGAAGACAGTTTTTTATGTTAGAAAAGGGTTTTTTTTTTTTAATATTTTTGCTTGTTAGAGAAAGATTTCACTGCTTTTCTTGGACTTGGCTTTACTTCAAGAGAGGATTCTAGGTTTTTGTGATTAGTGGGATTTGCACATGGATGTGAAGTAGACAGTTTTCAGGCAATTTTGACAAACCTTTATCTGAATCCACATTTAATTCATAAAGGACATGATTAGGCTCAGTAGTTTGTACTCCATTGGTCAAACTCTAGCCTCAGAAACCAAAATGACTGAGCTCCACTGACTGCCAAAGAGAAGACAGGTATTACTGGGTACATAACAAGTTGAAGCTATGGTTTTTGTCCTGGACATTTATTCTTGTGGCTTTTAGAGTTTTTAGAGTTACAATTCCATTTTTTTTTTTTCCTGGCGAATTTTCACACCCACACACCCACCCCCTTTAAAAAGCCAACCAAAAACTTTGATTCACACTTTCCTTAACTCAGAAGTTTTTTATACTTATACAATTGGAAAAGGTGGTGATGTTGAGAGAATGATTTTTGCTTTTCCTCAGATGACAAAGCACAAAAATATTTTCTGGAGAGAAGAGATGAATATCAATAAACACTTAGAATTCACAGGAAGTCTTAAAAACACTGTGTAGATAAGATCTCATTTGTCATACATGACAAGTCTTTTGTGGTTGTTGCCATTTGTTAGCCGTAGGTCAACGTATCGTTTACTTTTAGGCTGAATCTGTACTATCTTTTTAATCGAGAGCTAATGCCAACTGCTAATAACCTCTAGAATGAGGAATTGCTGTTCTGGATGCATGTTCAGTTAGTAGCACAGAATAAACCCCAGATACTTTATCTTTTATCTTTGTGTTTCATTCACTATTTAAAGAATGAGTTATAGAACGAAATTATAATTCTTAGCATATGGACTCATAAGATGAAAGATGAACACATGCTATATTTGAAAGAAAAAGTTGAATTTGAGAAATCTGTAAGAGGGACTTGTGCTGTATGAGAGCTCCATGGTCCCTTGATAACCTGTTTATTATAGAGGAGAGATTCTGGAACTGTAATAGAAGATAGTGGTTACTTGCTGTTACTCTCCGTCCAAATTTTTGCTTTCCTCAGTCTGCTTGGTAAGGAAGAAGGAAGTGCTAAGTGTAGGTAAATTGAGTTTTAATCCCTTAATGACAAGTTAATTACTTTGATTTACCACCTAGAAGCATGGGTGGTGAAGTAGGTGATTACACTGATGCTTATGTATGTAGTGGAAGCTTCCTGTTTTCAGTTTCTTCCAGGAAACCTGTGTCCGTGTGACATTATAGCCAAACATCCCAAACATCTGGAATATATATTAATTTTATATAGTTCTATAAAAGTAAAAGTAATAAGAACAAGCCCCGTTTTTTGGTATCAATTTAAAGCTGACTATCTGCTGCTCTTTTCTCAGCTAGCAAACGGTGAAACTATCAGAAATGACTGATGCGTAGCTGAAAGAGTAGCAGTGACCATCATCACTGGAAATTTAATGTTCTGATGCACTGGAAAAATTGATTAGTAACAGCAGTGGCCCAGCAATATCTGCAGCAACAGTTGAAGGCAGCGAACCTTATCATGTTTGACGGATTCAGAGAAGAAATGTGCAACTAGCCTCAGATTGTTTATGAATTGTTAATCCATTTCGTCCTATAGCTTCCTTAGAAAGCAGATTTTGTATGTCTGTCTCTTGGGAGAGATTCTGAAGACAAATGAGTCTGTAAGAATAACACTTTTTTTTTTTTAATGCACAGTGCTACGTTATTGAAGAATGACAACTTGTGCTAATAAAACCTGAGACTGTTTTAATTTTACTGCACTTGGTTCTCATGAAAAATAAATGGAAAGAATTGGAAGGGAGTACTTCAAACAGGAGAGGTGAAATTTTCCAGGCCTTTGTCAGTAAAGCCCAAATACGAGAGTACTGTCCTATTGCACTCTGGCAATAGCTGCTCCTGTCTGATCACCAGCCCTCTGTGTAACAGAGTAAGGGAATGAAATGCTGAGCAGGAGCATCTGTCAGGATTACAAAAAGTACCTTATTGTCAGTGATATTGACATTTATATTTTCTTGAGTATATTAGTTGTAAGTGTACTTTCCAATATTTTTTACTCTAATATTTGGTTAACAAAAGAAATGCAGAAATTTCACAGCTATGTGATCCTCTATTTATATTAGTATGATAATTGAAGTGTTTTTTTTCTTTCTTTTTTTTTTTTTCTGCAGAACAGTATTTAGAGTTTGTATAAAATAGTTGTCCTAAACTTTACTGAAGCTATGAAGCTATTCATTACTTTCGTAACTGGTGTCTTTATGTACTGGATGAGTTAAGACTTGCTTCCTAAATTGGAAGTTTGACGTTGTAGCTTGATAATTTGTCATGAAATCATTAGCAACAGTGACTCTAACTGCAAAATATTCTTTACTGTTTTTTTTTTCAATATTCATCTGTGTTGATGGCATGTATATACGTATAAAAATTCTATATTAAATCTTTATTTGTTTAAGGAAAAAAGCAAACTAGTGTGACATCTAATGAACATTCACTGGTGTATTTCTTTTTTGTGTTTCAATGTTTAGTTTTCATCTCCCTTTTTTATTTTCTCATATAAATTAAAGATGCTTCTGATAGAGGAGGACCTCTCCTCCTACCCATTCCCTTCTATTTTGAACAGCCTGAGTTGAAGAAGGCTGTTGCATTAGAAACATTAACATGTGTGAGTAGCCCCTGTACGCATAACATCTCGACTCAAAAAAAAATCTGCAAAAGTTCTTGTAAATTTAGCATCACTCTGCACTTACTCCTACTGTGAGTATTTAATCCCGAGTAACAGCTAAACCTTATTTCACATTGCTTTTATGTGTTTCAGCCAATGATGATGAGAGAAGTCTATGGCAGAACTCCCTCCTAAGGCAGAATTGTGTCATTTGAGCAATGCTCCTCGGCTTCTTGCTGTTCTCGAACTGGTGCTTTCTCCTTGAGTTCTTTGCATCAGCAGCAATGTTCAGTGCTCTCTCTTACAGGCTAAGTTGTATACTTGTCCAAAGTTATGATGACTCTGTTCTGTCAGCTGCTTACAAATTACAGTGCCAGTGTTTGCAACTTACAGAAATGTAAGACAACTTAATTTTCATGATGAAATAATGTTGTGAAATGTCTGTTGATAAAAGGTCTAAAACAAAGTTATTCCAGTGGTTACTTCATACTATGACCACTGATGTGATAGTTCACTGATGAGTATTGAATCTCAGTGAGGAGGCAGATTTTGGGGCTTCAAACTCGCTGGCCAGATGGAATAATTTATCTGCCCCTGCTTACTTTGTGGGTTTTAAGGATGATGATGTCACCCCTAAATGATAGGTTCTTTAATAGATCTTTTAGATCTATTAAATTGATAGGTTCTTTAATAGCCTTACTATTATATTTCTGATATTTAACTTGTCTGATCTTTATCTAATATTTAAAAGTGTAAATTGACCATAACTTTTTAAACTTCAACTTGTCGGTTGAATAGAGAAATTAGAAACTTAATGTGCTAACTTTTTTCTAGAAGTCAGAACGGTACTAACTGAACACCGCTTTGAGACTTTAAGTGAACAAAACAAATAAGTCCTTTCATCTTGTACTCTTCAAGGTCTACAGCTACAAATAAGAATTATCTCTTCAGAGGAAAGAAAGATGCAACTGAAGCAATTAGTCTAGCATATGAATCAGTAGCAGGAGATTTAAAGGTGACCTGAAAATGTTGATTGAATAAACATAATCTTAATTCATTTACAGCTGTGTAATTTAAAACCAACTCAAATTAGATCCTCCTGTGCTTAGTTTCTGAAATTGGAGTTGTGAATTTCTGTTTAGTAGACCTAAAAGCAACAAAGTAAGTGACAGGAACAAGTGGACATCTTGAACACCTTGAACAGATTCAGGGATGGGGCATCCACAACCTCTCTCATTCTTTGAAACAGAACGCAAGAAAACACATTTTGAACCCTCATCACAGTGACACCGATACTAAAATAAAATGAAAATGGAAAAAAAAAATTGGCCTAAAGACAAATGTTCATAGTTTTTCCTCTTGTCTCCTACCATCTTAACTGTTTCTAATTGTCTTTCAATATTTTTTAGAAGTATGATTGATTTTGGTGATGTAGAGTTAGTATTAGTCTTTTATATTTCCTCTGTGCAGTGTACAAATATAAAGATGATGGGAGGGAAGAAATTAATTGCCCTTTTCTCTTCCTTCCCTCCTTCCCTCCTTCCCTCCCATGGCAAAGTAGTTTTGAGGATTAGGCAAGATCCCAATTTTTAGTATTTTTTGTTTGTTTATTTGTTTGAGACTCTTGTTATTGTTATTAATTGCATAACTGTACCATAATATTCATTTGTCTTGGCTAATATTTGGGAACACTTGTCTTGCCTACCATTTTCTTTACAAAGTATGACAGTGGCTTGGGGTGTGTTTGTCTTCTTCTAACTGAATGCCAAAGGAAATCAAATATTATCTGGCGGTCAGTCCTCATCATTTTGTCCCTGTTAATTAACATATTAAGACTTTTGATTTCTAGCACTTCTCCATTTTGGGCTTTAATAGTTCTCTAGTTTATGGTTTGAATGTAGTAGTATTGAATGGACTGAAGTAGATGGATTAGAAGGGGGGTGGGAGCAAAATATTTCTGGTAATCGAGTTTCAAATTTCATTACTATAGTTGCTTGCTGATGTATGTACAGAAACCAAGTCGTAGCAATTTTGGAAATGAAATTTCTTGCATTAGCCTGTGACCTCTCTGGGTTGAAGTGTGTCCTCTGGGAGGTTGCCGCTTGCCAGATCCGCATGCAGATGTGCCAGCCTCTCTTTACAAACTGGAGTCCATCTGAGTCCAGTGCTGCCTCCCTGAAGCAAAGGCACCTGTGACCAGCACACAGATGGTTCAGGGACATCTTGAAGTAGCAAAGAAGAGAAGAACGTGGTTGTTGAGTGCTATCTTATCCTCTTCCAGCATGTCCCATCATTTCTTCCAGTGAGTTGCCTGTGACGAACAGCAATGTGACAAAGCTGGTGGTAAGAACAATGTGAGGTTTGATACCAAAACAGTCCAGGGTACAATAAGTCAGATGAGCTTTCAGTCTTTGCAACTATTTTCGCAAATGTGTAGTCAAAGTGAACAAATGGCAGAGCAGTATGACTCAGCAGTGGCAGCTGGGGTAGAGATGCCATCTGTAGTCTGAAATGACACTCACAGTAGTGCGGAGTTGCATGACAGCTAACTACATGTAGGGTAGGTGGGCCCAGTGTGATACGTGATATTCCGGCTGTGGAGTAGCAGTGTTCAAGAGCAGATGTCCAGAGAGTATGAGTGATCCCTGGGCAGATCCAATATTGCTGGTGTGAAGACTATTATCGTGGTTTTCGGGTTTGTGGGAAGGGGATTGCATCCAATTGTATCAGATGGCTGTGGTAAGTCAGACCTACTGAGAGTGATGCTGAGAGGGAACAGATGTGGATTGTTTTGGTAGAGCTCTTTTTTGGAAATGCTCTGCTACCGAGTCACAAAAGCATTACTAGAGATGGACAATATGCCAACTGCAGTAAGAGTCTGATATAACTGCCAGTTTGTAATTCCTGGCCCACTCAGGATAAGAAAAGGGTTAAGATTAGGTACCCAGGCAGATGACATCAGCATAGATAACTGTACTGTAAGTTAAGGGTAATGTAGATAAGAATTTTGAATATGTGAAGCATTAATATTCTTAAGGACTCTTCAGGTTTCTTCATTTGAGCTGTTTCTGTAGACACTGAAAAGGGTAACCAATTACAGGGACAGTGAACAGTGGAAACTAATTAACTAGGGGTATTTTAGGTAAGCTTGGTAGTAGACTGTATCAGTATACTTTATAAATAGAACAACACAACATCAGCCATCAGCATTTTCCACTGTGAAATGGGGTGTTGAACAGACCTTCAGTACAAAGCCAGTGCTAAAAAGTAGCTCGTTGGCTAGTCCATGAGATTGATTATTAAAGTGCCTTGCAGCAGATTCTGAGCAGTGATTTAGTTCTACAAAGTGTGAAGGATTTTTATCCTGATTTACAGAAGATTATTTCTGTCACCAGACAGTGCTTTTTCACCTTTTGAGAGGGCTGTGGTCGAGCAAAAAGTTGAGCTGATGGGATCAAAACAGTGTTGATATGTTAACTTTCCCCTGCCCCCCCAGTGAGTACCATACTACTCTTCCTGGTTTGCAGTACATCTGTAGATGCATCTAAGACAACTACTATACTACGTGAATAGGCTCCAAAACTGTTGTAAAATGTCTTTCAGAACTTGAGTATGTAATGCTGTGTCTGCCAAAGTACTCTATGGGAAACTAACTTGGACTGGTAGATCAGGAGTGCTTTCCATGAAACGGGACTATACAAAGAACATCACACAGGTGTAATGGTGCATGGGCACCACAGGCACTGCTGGACAGAAGACCCCATTTGCCATCCAAAGACAGACTGATCACCACTGAATTGTACTTTCCCCAAAAATCTGATACGTGGGCATAAACACATATAAGTGTTACAAGGAGTTGTCTTGTACAAGAAAGCACCAACAGTATCTCGGTGGTGTTTTTTGGCTAGTGAAAAATGTGTGTTGGCAAATTTGGTCTCGTTCAGTTCTGTTTGCTCTGTAGCCAGTAAGAGATGAAAGCCGTGCGAGACTGTTGGATAACGCTGGTGGCCTCTTGGTTTGGCTCTGCCAGTTTTGAGATACACTTAGTCCCAGAGGCAGTACCAGGGCACATG
Organism: Cygnus atratus; assembly: GCF_013377495.2. Classification (NCBI taxonomy): domain Eukaryota; kingdom Metazoa; phylum Chordata; class Aves; order Anseriformes; family Anatidae; genus Cygnus; species Cygnus atratus. The sequence continues at coordinate 57,678,560 of NC_066364.1, read as the reverse complement.
TAGGTATTTAAAATCTCTCTTTCAAGAGCAGTGGCAGGTTGTTACCTCCCTACTCACTTTGTCAGGTGAGCAACTCTGAATTTAAGCAATGATGTTGGCAGCTCAGCTGGGTGGGACTGTCTGTGATCTTTACATTGGAGACCTAAGGCAGCTGAAAGCAGGAAGCATAGCCGGCCATGTGGTTTGCTGGCTTTCATGCTTAATGCTCTGTGCTCTCTGGCCTCCCTCTACATGCATCTGCCTTACTCCTAACTCCTAACAACAGACTTGTGTCATTTCCTTTTTATGGCGCTTGTTTGACTCTTCAATCCCGCTCCTCCATTACTCTCCAGGTTGTATTAATCAGCTAAACCAGAAAAATCCATCAGCAAAGGAAAAGGGATAATTTTTTGTATGGTTGCTGCCGCTAGTTCTGTTGAGTTGAATTGGCTGGCTTTCTGTAAGTGGGCATAAACAGTGAATGGTTACAAAAATACGTTTCTTCTGTTAAAATGGAGAGAGGAAGTGAAAGTGGAATGCAGCCAAAGTGATGGGCTTAAAGAGTCTTTTCAGCAGTACTGTGAATAGATAGGAGTGGGAGAAGATGCGTTTATCAAGGGCATAGAGGAGATGCTGAAGTGATTGGGTTAAGGGAAGATGAAAGCTGGAAGAGTTACAGAGAAAGTGTCTGGGAGAAGCTTTTTAGTTACCCTTCAAAAATGAGACAGCTGGAGTGAAGGACACAGGAAAAGGCTCGAATGCAGATGTGAGTGATGGATGGTGGTGTCTGTAATACTTGAGAAAGGAGGTGCTGACCTGAGATCAAGATGGGAGGAAAGGAGTAAAAGGGCTTTTGTAGCTGTGTTGTGCTGCTCAGATAGCCAGATCTTGTCAGGAAGACAACCTGAAATGTAGTTTAGTCAGAAGGAGAACGCTTTGGATCAGGGCTATATTGGAGTTAACTGCATAGAGAAAATGTTTGCAAATGTCTTTGCAAAAGAGGATATCCAGAGATGAGATGCAGATAGAAGACCTGGAGTACATCTTTGTGCCTCGGAAGTGTGTGCAAGTATTCAGAATTACAGGAATCTAAAGAGGGCAGAATCTCACAGCCCCAGTGGGTGACATGAATTTGTTTGAACTTAAACTGGCAATTTCAATAGTCTAGACCTGTCACTTCTTGTTCCTTATGAAAATGTGATTAACCTACTGTGGTGGTATGAACAAAACATTTATTGTTTTTCATACTTCTGTGGGGTGGACTATAGCAAAAGATGGGGGGGTGAGAAGCTTTTGGTCACACCTTGAGGCTGTTTTTTTATATTATACATTATGTATATTCCTCTGGTACTGAAGTGTTTCAGTTTAAAACCAACGAAATTTTATTATGCTTGTTGCTTTATTCATTGCATCCGGATTACGTGTTGGTTATTAAATATTGATTTTTATATTGTATTAAACATTTCTATGCTTTTCTTGGGTTCTTCTCTTCATGAAGTATTTTCTTTCGACTGTATAGCTCTGCATTATGTCCTGTACCTTAACTTAAAAAAGGTATTTTGGTAGTGCAGAACCAATTTTTACAATTTTTAGCTTTCTTTAAGTTATAGTACAGAAAAATAAATAATAATAATTAAAAAAAAAAGTCAGAAGAATGTTTCTTTTGTGGAGGGTGGGTTTTTTTTTTTTTTGATGTACACAGTGGCAAGTAATGTGGGCTACAGGGCACACATTGCCCACTGAAATAATATAAATTTATTTTCCCAGGTTTTAAAAATAATAATTAAATAAAAATTCTTCAGCTGTTTTCTCCTTTCATGAGGTTTTCATCATTTGCTGAGATATAGGGCAAACTTTAACTCATTCTTGATCTTCTGATACCTTTTCAGACGGTTATCATACTGCTACCAAACTGCCCCTTTTTAGGTAGTGGCATACCAAGAAGTGAATATTTTGTCATATATAAATTTTTGTGAATACACTAGCGAAAGGTGACTGAAGATGTTGTGAAAACGTAGGCATGTAGTATTTCCACAAGTTCTAGCTGGATGTGTAAATGCCCTGTCTAGCTCGAGAAAGAGATGCTAGTAAGAAGAGCCAAGTTTGAGACTTGTTTTTTTTTAATGGGAATGGGGAGTAAGGAACATATTTCAGTACTCTGAAGAGTGAATCATATGGAAAACATAAAATGCAGCATCCTTTCCAGAGTGTAGTTAGTCTTACGACTGTAGCTTTGGTTACTGACTTCTGAAGTGCTATTTAAAGAAAAAAGTAGCTAGGTGGTTATATATATACAAATATGGTTGAGTTTTTTCAAAGACTTTTCATATTTTTTCCTTAGATGTTTTGAATAACTTCTTAACTACTATTTAGTGTGAAGCTGATTTTTTTTTTCTTCATGAAAATATCTAATTTAGCTGTAAAATTTTAAGGTTGAATAGTAGTTTTCTGCTCAGAGCCTATTATTGATAGCCTGTCAGTGCCTACCAAGACAAGCCATAGGTTTCGTTGTACTAGTCTTGTATTCAATATATATAACATAAAGGGATACATTTTTACTTGTGCTGGAATTGTAAGATTGTAGGGATCATGTTTCTCTGTTCTGTGGTGCTCTGGGCTGTATGTCTTCAGAACATGAACAGATGATTGGCTCCAAAATGCTACAACTTCATTACACAATCTGGCATAGGATTAATCTAACAAGGTTTACCTATACGCTGTTTCACAAAGCCATCCCAGTGGGAGTATTTCTCCATTTAAGACGCAGAGGGATTAAATACAACTTGTCTGCTTTAAAATTACCATAATACAGCTCAGTATTCTTGCAGTAGTTATTTCTGTTGAAACTAAAGTGCAGATTTGGAGATTAAAAATATTTGAGATCAAGTCCCTGGGGAGTCACAGAGTAACATTTTCTTTGTTGGTTAAATTGTAGTAGAAATACACTTTGGATTGTAAATATTTCTATCCTAAAATAGTGATTTCTCGCTGAAGTGTTGTGAGCACATTGCAATTTGTCTGGAGAGAGCAATTTTTATTGCATGAACTAAGTTGGGTGGTATACCAGTAAGCTTTGCCCAAGATAATATGATGGGTTGTGTTGTTTATTCATTAGAGGTCTCATTGAGGCTTAATTGTGATGATGCTGAGATAAGAGAGACATGTCATATGCTTACGTGCACGGTTTATATGTTATATCAGTCTAGAACTGTAAGAAGTGATTTACCTGCACAATGTAAAGGAGGAAAGTGAGTTGTTAGCATATTTTTGTGTGGTCTGTGTTCACTAGTTTTGTTGCGAAATGACTCTTTTCTAATCAAATCTACCTAAAATATTATCCTGATAGTCTGTGAAATATTTTGATAAATCTTACTTTGCTGAAGAATGAAGTTAACAACTAACAGTAAGAGTAGCATGTGAAATGAATAATCCATTTGATGTTCATTTGATTCTATACTGCACCTTTAAAGAATGACTTAGATTTGTGAGACTAAAGTGGAAGGGTAGAAGATAGAAAGATAAATCCCTATTTCTGTGTGTTCTCTGCTCTCAGCTTGTTTAATATATATATATATATATATATATATATTTATAATTCGGGGTTTTATCTCTAGCTTTTCTCTGATACTTTATAGTCCGTGTATAAGCAATGTAGTGCAATGGACTACATTATACTAGTCCGTGTGATTGAATAAAATGTGTTAAAACTTGGAAGGCTGTGCAGAGCTTCATCTTGCTATCAGAGAAATGTGAAGTATTACTGAGAGAAGTTTAAGATAAGGCAGTATTTCAAACAATATTAAGTTGGGCAAAAGGGGAGGACCTAGGGAAGTCCAGGCTGTTCAGCCTCACCTCAATCCCTGCAAAGGCGATGGAACAGCTGATCCTGGAAACCATTTCCAGGCACATGAAAGACAACAGCAAATATAATCTACCTAGATGTCAGTAAGGCTTTGACACTGTTCCATTGATCACCACACTCTGAGCCTGCCAGTTCGTGATCCACCTCATTGTCTTATCTAACCTGCACTTCATCAGTTTGTCTATGAAGATCTCACAGAAAACAAAGTCTAGTTGGAGATCTGTAACTAGCAGTGTACCATGGGGGTCAATACTGGGCCCAGTCCTGTTTAACATCTTCATTAATAATTTGGATGATGGGACAGAGTGCACCTTCAGCAAGTCTGCAGATGATCCGGAACTGGGGGAAGTGGCTGATACATGAGAAGGTCATGTTGCTATCCAGAGTGGCCTCAAAAGGAAAAATGGGTTGATAAGAAACTCATGAAGTTCAGTGAAGTCCTGCACCTTGGTAGGAGCAACTCTCAATAGCAGTATATTCTAGGGGCCAGTCAGCTGGAAAGCAACTTTGCAGAAAAGGAGTTGGAGTTCCTGGTGGACACCAAGTTGAAACATGAACCAGTAATACACCCTAGCCACAAAGAAGACTAATGGTATCCCGGGCAGCGGTAGGAGCAGTGTTGCCAGCAGGTTGAAGGAGGTTGATGCTTCCCCTCTATCTAGAACTGTTGAGGCCACACCTGGAGTACTGTGTCCAGTACTGGGCTCACCAGTACAAGACAGATGTGAAGGGTCCAGCAAAGGTCCACCAAGATTGTGAAGGGACTGGAGCACCTCTCCTGTGAGGAAAGGCTGAGAAAGCTGGGATTGTTCAGCTTAGAGAAGAGAAGGCTTGGGGGAATCTCACCACTGTCTAAAAATACTCAAGGGAAGGTACAAAGAAGATGGGACCAGGCTATTTTCAGTGGTGCTCAGTGCAAGGACAAGAGGCCACGGGCACAAACTGAAACATAAGAGGCTTCCTCTGAACACAAGGGAAAAGTTTTTTTTTCTTTTTTTTCTTTTTTTTTTTTTTCTGTGCAGGTAAAAACTGTGCCAGCACTGGTACAGGCCGCCCAGAGAGGCTGTGGAATTTCCCTACTTGGAGATCTTCAAAAGCTGTCTGTCTGAACAGGGTCCTGGGCTCCTTGCTCTGGGTGGCCCTGCTTAGCAGGGAGATGGCGTCCAGAGGTCCCTTCCAACCTTAGCCATTCTGTGATTCTGTAAATAGTGGGCCAGTCCTCTTGAAATCTTCGGTTTGCTGGTCCGTATCTTAGCAAATCTTTCTTTAAATTTCAAAACTTTGTTTTATGGATATAGAAACAGAATCACAGAATGGTTGAGATTGGAAGGGACCTCTGGAGATCGTCTGGTCATGACCCCTGCCAAGCAGGGTCATGTAGAGCACATTGCACAGGACCCACACCATGCTGGTTTTGAATATCTCCAGAGAAGGAGACTCCACAGCCTCACTGGCAGCCTGTTCCAGTGCTTATTCAACTTCACAGAATGTCTGCATTTTCAAAATACGTTGTTCCTTTTTCTTGCCTTTCTTTCATGAGAATGTTGCTGGATTGCATGAGAAGACATGAAGTGCCCCGTATTGATTAAAAATGTTTATGACCATTTTCTTGCTGTACCGTGGGAAACTAGAGCATTAACTGCAAAGGGTATGTATCCTTATGATGTAAAAAGATTTGGCTTTTAGGTCAGCAGTGCCTGTGTGTAAAAAGATTCTTTTGATCTCAGTATTATACCTTACTCCTCTCAATCATTTGCCTGATTTCTTTGATTCATTGCTAGCATAATTCTTCGTGTATCTTTGTGTCATATATTGAAAGATCTTTGAGAGGTTCCTGTTATCCTTTTCTCCTGTGACTCTGGATTTATACCGTGCCTGAACTCTTCAGTCATCTCTCCAGCTTCTTGGACTTAGCTCCTTCAATGGCTTCAGAAATGATCTTTTTTAACAGCTTACATCATTTTCAACATCAGTCTTTTTCATTTCCTTGTATTTAATTTGATCTTCCTTTTTGCATGACCATTTACAGTTCTATGCACAGTCTCATCAAAGCAGAACTCCTCAATTTTATTGAAAACACTGTGCATATTTCATAAGGACTCTGAACACAAATACAGTTTTCTAGCACTGTATTAATTAGAATTATTTTCTGCCTCAATTTCTTGCTTTGTACAGTCACATCTTCACATCTCCCATGGTTTTTTTTCTTTTATTTTTTTCTTTTTCCCTTACTTACCCCATTCTTTTCTTTTTACTTAAGAGTTTATTTTCCTGTTACTGGACTTTCTATTTGCCCGTCCTTGTCAATGGCAGGAATGGGGAGTAATTCCTGTAATTGTTTCACCTAATGCTCACCTCTTCCTAGGAAGTCCTCAGCTTTCATGTTGACCACATTCCTTATTCCATATTCTTTGTCCTTCTGTTCCTTGAGCCCCTTTTATAGGTTGGTGTATATAATTTATGCACTCTTCCCTTATTTCCTCATTCGTTTGGCTTCTGCAGTGGCATTGAGGTAGCTTCTGGTAGTTTATGTTGACCTCAGATCTGACTCCTTTTTGTGTTGCATGGTTACTCCTACTGCCCAGCTGGAAACTCGCACCTTCATCCGCTAGGCAAAATTTTGATACCTGTATCTGCTCTTAATAAGAGATGGTTTTCAGAAGAAATTTTAATTAACCTATTTTTCCCGTCACCATATTTTATGGTTAAACTGTCAAAATTTTAATAGGGTGGCTGATGTAGTTGTTAGGCCTGTTTTTTTCTGGTTGAATTGCTGACATGATTAGTAGAGCTAAAAGTTAGCTGTAAACTTTTTCCTTCCGAGTCCTTGTTTCACCTTTTTGTCTTGGTGAGCAGGCTACAAAATAACCTAGCACTCTGAATCTATAGAAGATTTTGTGATTTAATGTAATGGATGTTGGGCTGTCTTCGCTCAGCACTCCTACTGAGTTTGATCGCATTCTTATCCATTAACTTTTAACAGCATATTGTGAGAACATTTAGGAGAAATGCCAGAGACTGTGATATCTACCTAAGATTTTCTATAAATAAGCATTAACGGTGCCTTTAAAAAAGGTGTTATTTTCGGAAGTAGCATTCTAAGACCACATAGCCATAAATAATCAGTGATTGATTTCACTTTGGAGCTCTCAATTGTCTTTGAAGTCATAGAATTTACTTGCTGGCATTTTTCTGATGCTTGGTAGAGTCACAAAAATATGATATGACCTTACCCCACCTTATCCCCCCAGTATTTGTATTCAAACGGTGTATCCCTGTCACCAGTGCAATTGGTCAGAAGGCTGCTCAGTGCGCAGGAGGAATACTAAAGCTCACAGCCTATGAGCTGAAATACAAAATATCCTTGGTGTTTTGTGGATGTTGACACTTGTGTATTAATGAAAGTCTGTTCATAGCTTTATGAAACTGTTGAATCTCTTAATAGTTTTAGGAATACCTTATGAGCTGACATGGGAAATGTCCTGGGAGCTTCAGTTATGTAAAGTGATCTCCATGCATATGGCTATTTGCTCTTTATTGCCATGCCCATGCCAGGTAAGGATGAAGGAAACATGACAAACAAATTGCACAACTGTAACTCTCCACAGCTAGCAGTTCTTGCCTCTCTGATAAAGAACAGAAAGCCTCCCCTTCCCTGAAGAACAGGAAGAAATTTAAAGGCACTTTTGTTCAGATTACATTTTGCTTCTCTTAGAAACTGAAGTACAGACAGCGTAGTAGACACTGATCTTCTTCCCCCTTCATCTCCTTCTCTTTTTCATCCTGTTCACTGATGGTAAAGCATGGAAAGTTTTCCTGCAGCCTATCAATATTGTATCTTTTAAAATCAGAGATGAAGAAACCATTTCCAGACATAGTGTAGAGGGAAAGAACCTATTTTAATAGAAGCTATCTAATAAATAGCATGGCCAGGTAGGCTACATCTCACTGGGAATCTTCATTCTCTCCCAAAATCTGGGTTAGGATAAATGCTAGGATTAATAGTGGCATCTTTTCCTGATGGTGGTAGGAAAGGATGTCTGTCTGCATGAGGCCCCCTGCATTCTTTGTAATTTATACCTAGTATTTCTCAAATTCCTTTTCCTTTCTAAATCTAATCTTTTCCTTTCTAAAATAAGCTACTGCATGCTATTAATAAGGAATATGGAAGACGGATACAAAATGAAAAATGTACGTATAGATGGGACTTGGTTATGACCTTATTTTATTTTTTGCTTTTATAAGTTATGGTACTGCTTTATGACTGTTGGGGGTGTGGTTGATTTTTAATGTCAGTGATTTATATCATGTAGTGATTTAGGAGTGGTCTTGTGAACTTACTATTCTGAAATATTTACAGGTCTATTTTAGATTATCTTGACTGTTCTAACACCAACACAAGTCTTACATTGAAAATCAAATAAAACTCCTTTAAGAATAATCAGACATGTTTCCTTTTAAGCTATTACTGCTTATATTCCACTGGTGTTTCTGGATGAGACCTAGAGTTCCACGTTCAAGTTAATAAGTTAAGAGGATGATTAAAGCATACTGATAATGGGAACAAAGCTAAAAAATTTTAAAAGGTGTTTGCAGGTAATTGAGTTTACTTGACTTTTATTGCTCTTAACTATAATCAGTCATGCTTTGTGTAATGATTTCCAGTACTACAAAATAAGATATCATTGCAAAGAAGATAAATATTGTTAGTGCTTGGTGTTGCTTCTCTCTGTAATGAAGGAGAACCTGTCATTTTCTTTAAGTGCCACAGTTTTCATGGTATTTTTTAAAAAAATAAATAGTATTTCTGACCTTCTGTATTTTTAGATGCCATAGGTTAATTAAGGTTATTTCAGTTGTATTTCAGTAGGCAATACTGAACATAAGCATTTAAACATAAGTCATTAAAATTTATTCTCACGCTGCATTAACAGCAATTCATAGTATATTCTTTAATATATGAATGCTCTGCTCTCAGTGTGTTTTAGAATGATGTGGGGCCTTGAAAAGATGAAAACATTCTGTGCTTTGAGGCATACTGTGACAGAAACAGGTAAATTAATATGGTGGGTAGGTGATTTTAAATGCAGTACCTGTTTCTGGATATATGACTGACAAGAGACCTGATACAGTGCCTCTGTCCTCTTCAAGCTTCAAATTCACCAATCAGCGTGAGCAGAAAAATTAAATTTTCACTGGACTTTTATCTGACATTCCAGATAAACATAATTTCATACTGGCTTCTTACCATGGAGCTATCTACTTTGATAGATTTAGAGGTAGTCATTATGCTTTTGCAGCAGGTGGTGGAAAAAAATAAAAGCATGATGTTGAATAAAAGGAGCAGTTTGTTCCAACAAGTCATTTGAACTGGAGGAGAAAAGAGTATTTCATTCCTGGTATGACACCTTCATACATACGAGTCCCAAAGAAACCATTGGTAACAGATCCCTGTATAAAGCAAAACTTATGATGAAGAAAGTTTGTTGTGTGAGTGTAGTATAGCTGTTCTTTTGTACTAGATTTTTTTCCCCACTCATCTTAGTCATCTGCTTGGTTTTGGTGGGTGAATTTCTGGCTTTATAACCAACTCTTTAAAACTGAGGAACATGACATTCAATATGTTACTAGTATATTTTGCATAACACCAGAGGTAGTGAGATACAATAATAGATCTCAAAAATAAAATCACAGTATGTGTTCTTTCAGCTGTCCTTCTATACATGTCATTCCGTGGCAGAAAAATGCCTTTGTAATGCTGATAGGTTATAGAAATCAGTAGTGAAGAACACTTGTAAAATCAATTAGTTTAAGAAACCAATCACATCAGGTACTCCAATGTCCTTTCTGTCTAGCCTGGTGCCAAAACCGTAATATACAGTTGTCTTTTATTGCTTTGTTACTAATTTCTGAAATTTAGTGCCGGGTTGGGTGAGAATGTATTTGGGACTTCGAGTAGTTAGATACGGTTACTATAGGAGACTTCAAAATTAGTACCTTGTTTATGTTGTTACATATTCTTTGTCAGATTAGAAAAGTCTAGCCATACCCTTCCCCTACTCCTTGGATATTAAAGGTCTGTTTTTTTTTTTTTTTTTTTTTTTTTTTAAGACGGCATAAGGAGTGGCCGGTAAATGTGTATTATTCTTCATCAGCTACTTTTATCATTTGGTATTACCTGAATGTTTTGGATAGTTTTGTGCATTGCTTTTCCGAGTATATTTTAAAGGGCACTGGAGTTGTTAATGACTAATTAAATATGAAAACTGGCATACAGAATTTTTAGGTGGTATGTGGGAGTAGTTTTGTTCATCTAGAAGTCATTAGATCTCCAGTATAGTATTTCTATAATGCCATTCCTAATAACTTTTATGGATATGTTAAATTTCATGAAATTTTGGTGTGCAGAACACTTAAAACTGACTGCTTCTCTTCTAAATAGTTGAAGTGATGTGGTCTCTAGGAACTGTAGTGATGATATTTGAATTTTTAGATAAAAATAATTCGTTCAAAATCTGAATCAGTTTTCTGACCTGAGCTATTGAGCTGGAAGGTCACAGGAAAGTTGTACTGGATGTCTATTTATTAGTGGGTGTTACAGGCACATGCTTGTCTTAGTCTGTAGCATATTCTTCTTCCTTTTTTTCTTTTAATCCTCGTAGGGGAAAAAACGACTCAGTCCATCTTTTCTGGGTTTATAAAAAAAGATGTAGGAGATATCAAAATCAGAGCAGTGCCAGTACTGAGTACTGCTAAATAAATATCACAGTAATATTAAAAAACAAAGTAATTTGTTTTTGAATTCAAGTGTCTTTAAATGCCTTTTTATAGGTGATGTGTAAACCTGACTACTATGATCTTTTTTAAATTTAGGTTAATCTTAAGGATTTTGAGATTAAATTTGGGTTAATCTCAATGACATTATTTCGTGGAACTTTAATTTCTTTTTCCAGAGTTCAGTGTGGGATATTAATATTTTTCTTTTTATAATGAACATTAAAGATTCTATATCTTTTATAAATGAAAACGGACACGTAGTCAAGAAATTTTTATGAGGCCAGCATGATTTATCACTTCTATTTGAAGGATATTGAAAAGGAAAGTGTGAGAATTCTAGGTGTGCTTAACCTGAAGTTAATAACATAGTGAAGCTTATGGGAAAAGATAATGGAAACAGTGAATTGTTGATTTGCTTGGCTTCAGTGGAATATGAATGTTTCCCAGATACTTCTTCAAAAACCCAACAAATTGAGTTGACCTAAAATGCATTCAGCAGTTTGACAAAATAACTGTCCAGATTTAAAATTCTTTCTGTTTTCTTACCTTACATTTCCAGCAGTGCTGTCGACAGACTATGTGTTTCTGCTGGACTACCTCGTTTTCTTCTAGCTGTCAAGCCTTAGCCTTAGCTCCTCTGAAGCCAGGGCTGGGTTGCCTCCTCGGCAGAGCCCTCTCTGGCCCTTCTGGACCATGGCCACAGCTGATGGCAGCATCGTTTGAAGGGAGGATGCTGGCTGCATTGTGTGCCCATCTCCAAGCCCACATCGGGCTGTTGAGGTTGGACAAGTCTGGTCTAATGCTTTGATCCCAATGCTGCCTTTTCCTCGTGGATGGTATTCGAAATGTAAGGTGAATCTGGATTTAGGTACTGCAAGGTCCAAGAGCATTTGAATGTCAGTGCTGTGTGCTTCCTGCTGAGATATTGAGCAGAGGTGCACAAATCAATGTTTGTGGTGTGCCGTGTGTGCTGATAGATATGCACGAATCCCATTAGCAGGGTAGTATTGAAGATAAATTGTAGCTTATACATCAGCCGTAGTGAAAGGAAGGTGGTGGTGATATGTAACTGGACAGTGGCTGGTAGTGGAGTACCTTTTTATTGAGTTTTGGGGAAGTTGCAATTGTCAGAGCTGGAGATTTCTAACTTGTCATTTGTAGAAGATAGCAGACTCTTTGCAAAATGTTAGGAGATAGCAATATGTATTTGATTTCAGCTGCTGAACCTCTCTGGAAAGTACTAAGCATTCATCTAGTCTATCTTCTTTCTTCTGCGAACAATGCTGTATGTTATTGTGAATAGCAGCCCAGGAAGTGAATTAGGGTGCTAAGAAATCCTGAACTATGGAATATTTCTGTCAGATGTGGTTTTAGATTTGGGTGATTAAATATTGATTTAAAAAGTATATGGTTTTGAATAAATGACTGGGAACAAAATACATTACTGCAGGCTTCATCTATCCATCACCTCTTCTCCTTGTAGTTTTCCTTGCAGCTCGTTCCATGGGGTTTATCGCCAAGTACCCAGAGTTACAGAAATAGCGTGCAGGCGATTGACAGTCAAGACAGAGAAGAGGAGATCCAAATTTGCACATGCTTTAAATCATAGGGAGTAACCTGCAGGGGTTTAAAACGCCTCATCATGTTATACTGAATAAATAGCTACAGCACTGACTTTTACTTCACTTGCCTGGAAATGTCAAGTTTTGTTGGTAAGAGGAGGAGGTGTACCCCATGAGGAGGAGCCATTGGTTTTAGTAGTTATACAGGGTGGATTTTGTAGCGGGTCAATAATCCATCTTGATAAACTTTGTTGGTGTGTACACAATAAAAGGATGCTGGCTTGTTTTGTTGATGCAGCGGTGGTGTGCTACACATGAGGAGCTTTGGATTGCCTGCTGTGTGTTAACAGGCTCGTTGTTATTACTAATCAGAACCTGATAACTAAAATTAATAGTGGGCACAAAGACGAGCAATTAAGAACATTCATCTTCCAAATGAGTCTGCAAGATTCATTGGTAGTTTAAATTTATATACTGAGGGCACTTAAACCATTAAAAAGGGTAATGGGTGCCCTGCAGGCATGTGCTTCAAAGCCGTATGTCATTTTGGTGCTGGGACAGCAGACAGTGATAACTTCCCTTTAAGGGAAACTGCTATTCATTTATCAATTAAATGTCGAAGGAAATGTACATTTTTGCTGTAGAGTGATCATAGCAGTGTATTGTAAGTTAAATCAAAGAACAAGATTTATGTTCTTAGCCTTTCTGGCTTTATAATGATAGATGTTAATTAGAAAAGTCTCTTGGTGGTAATAGGGCATTGGAGTTGGAACTTTTGAAGGCATAAATGTTCCTTCGATGCATAACTATTTCTCCTTTTGCACTCAACAGTCTGACAATGACACTGATGTAGTAATCAACTCAGTACAGAGTATGGAATGTTGGTTCCGTTTTTTTTGTTGTTGTGCTTGTGTTCTTGCAGTGTAACATTTGAGAAGGTTTTGCTGAAGTGGAACTGAATATGAAGCTGTAACATTTTATGGCACAGGGCTTTAGCAAGAATTTTTCTAGAACGTAGAGGTTTCTTTTCCCTCCTGGCGTCCTTAACTGGCCAACACACTGGTTAACAAGCAGCCCAAGGGATGTCCTGGGATGAGTATCTGACAGTGTTTTCAGAGAAATAGAATTTGCTAAAACTTAGGCTGTTTTGTCATTAATTCAAAGTGACAAGTTTTGAATGAATTTCACAACTGTGGGAATTGAGTTCTCTCTCACTGAAGATGCAACATAACCTCAGTTTGGGACAGTCTAGATTTGCTGATACAATTGAATAAGAAGGACATGCTCAAATATGAACGCTTTGGTTTTGTAAACTCTCTACCTCTTATGTGAAAGGTAAATACTCCATTGTGAGCAGGTAAAAATATTTTACTCTCAATCTGATGAAACACGTGCCCTGTCCTCCTTTCCTTATTCTCTGGCCAGTCCTCATTCCAGGCCATCTGTGTGTGTTCAGTAGGCAGGAATGACTGTAGTTCTTCGTTGTTGTCATCCTCCCTCTCTCCCACCTCCATCACATTTTCTTCTGGGGTGTAGCGTGGGCTGCTGAGAGCACTCACCAGACATGGTGTGGGGTGACTCATCTTAGGGTGAAACTGGTATTTACCGTAATGGTCTTTGTTCTTGGAACCTGCAATGTTTGTCCCATATTTAGTGTTTAAAAGTCAGATGGACAGTGGAGTAAAAACAAATGCTCCTGTTATTCTTCAGGTGTGTCCTCTGGCTTACTCTTTTAAAGGAGCATTTTTAGTTGGAATAGCTGTTATTTGGATTGATATGCCCAACCTACTGAGGACAGGGAGGAGAGGATACAAGAAATGTTTCCCCTGATTTCCAAGAGATGTTTATCTCTTGAGTTCTTATATAACTTATTTTCTGAATTTAAAAATACTGCCTAAATAAAGATGAATGCTTTGTATTTTCTCTTTCACTGTTTCAGTTTCTCCAGCTATTTTTGAGCAGAAGGAGCAAACTCAAGCGCTGCTTACCATGAATGGAGATAAAATGCTTCGAAGTTGTGCGCATGACATCTGTATTTTCTTGTGTTTATGTTCCACTTTTCTTTGACTGGGCTCTTTTGATTCTTTTGTTTCTTCTGTCTCAAACCTTGACCTCCTCTTCTGATCATCATGTTTTCTTCTCTCTCTTTCCTACCCTACTTAATTGCCTTCACTGGAAAATGTAGCTTAAAAAAAAACAACAAAAACAACTGTTTATGAAATGAAACAGGGCAGACACATTATTGTGTTATATATGTTTTTTTTTTCCGTTCCATCTTTTATGTTCTTTTCCTTCTTCTTTCTGCCTGTCACTTCTCCTCATAACTTTTTTTGTAAGGTTTTCATATCTGTTGTTTATGTAACCCTGAAAAAGCACCTTTAATTTTCATTCTGTTATACTAGATTGATTTAATTAAGCAGGATTATCAAATTCATTCTGCAGTAATTATTTCATTTCTAAGTAGCTGTACTTACACTGCCTGACTGCTTTTGTTTTGCGCACAGTATTTATCCTCATACTTGTGTCTAGACTTGGTATGCTTTCAGTGCATCAGGGTTGTTGATTTTCACCGTTAGTTTCCTAGCCTCGTCTATTGCTTTCTGTTTTCCCCTTGGTCTAGGCAATCTGTTGCTCTTTGTTCTGCAGATGTTGGGCCAGGTTTCACCTGGGATCAGGGACTCAGCCTGTGATTTCCTGCTCTGACAGAAGGCATTCTTGGGGGAAACTGGCTGCAGGAAGCAGAGATGTTGTAAAAAGAGAGGAACAGTGATGGATGAGCTGCTTGCAGACTTGAGCTTTGCGCAGGGAAGCTTGTAAGCTGTGCCATGGGCTGTGTGGGCTCCGTAGTTGTGCTGTGCACAGGTCAAACACCTCGGCATGGACCTTGAAAGAATTCTGCTTTTAAATAACCGTAGAATTGTAACTAATAACATGTTTCTTCCCTAGGGGGATGTACGTTTGATGATGGTCCTGGGCCCTGCGATTACCATCAAGACTTGTATGATGACTTTGACTGGGTACATGTCAGCGCTCAAGAGCCTCACTATTTGCCACCTGAGATGCCTCAAGGTGAGAAACCCCAGGGATACTGAAGGAATAAGCTTCTCTATTAAAAAGTTCGGAACCTCATTGAATATGGCCTCAGGGCTGTGCTCTGTGATTTCCAATTTAAACTTTGTAATGGTGGTAATAAGAAGAAATAAAACTAATAATTATAACAGTAAATCTTGTTAATTGAGAGATCTTCTTAGATGAAATCCCCCTTCTAAAGTGGGGTTGAGGGGGGACATAAGGAAGGGGGAAAGGAAGTGTTAACTTCTTTATTCTGTGTGGAATTCCTGTTGACTTGTGGTGAAATTCTGTCTTAAATGACAGCTAATGTATTGATTGAATTATTCAGGCATGCATTAGAATAAAGGATACATGCAAAAATCCATACTATCGTTGTGGCCCCCTCCCCCACCCAAACTGCTCATCATCTGAAGGTAATCAGAAAAGCTTTGATTTATGGAAATATTGCTGTTGTTAATTAGTATTTAGGACAGGTAATGAATAACTTAAGAGGTACAGCCTACATGACCTTGCGTGCTCACCTTTGATGAACAGCTTAATCGGTGCTTCCCAGACAGCATGATATGCTGAGAAAATGAAAGCATTTGAAATTCAGCTACATTTTCCAATTAATAGTACATTAAGTAATTAATCATGCAGAGGAGGAAAAAAGGTCATGGCTATTTTATTTGTATCTAAAAGGTTTTGTGAAGTGAGATATGTGTGGAGGAGGGGTGGGAAATGTTGCCACACAGAAGTAACCTAACCTCTTCACCATATCTTCACTGCTTTTTATGTATTGTTTTGGATTATTAATGGCTGTTAGTATATGTAATTTTGCTTTTTAACTGCTAAATAGCTGGGTTCCCCCTGCTTTGGAGTCACTGACATGAGTGGCTGTTACCATGCCCCGTGTCTTACAAAATAGGTTAATGTATTAAGCAAGCTCCATGCTTTATTTAATGGACTGCTTGGTGCTTCAGGTTGGTGTATGGAAGAGTAAATTTAAGCCCTGAAGCATCAGCCTTCATGATACTGATGGTCTTGTATTAACAAATTCAAAATAATATCTCCCTTAGGAAGGCAAAAGTTAGTCACTTTTCAGTTTACATTTTTCAGAGTTAGGTGCCCTGTTAAAATGCTGTGGGTATTTTAATTGCTGTGGAAGCACCATTTTGTAAAAAACAAACAAAGAAAACACAATCTGGTATTCGCAGACTTCAGGTACATCTTGTATAGGAAGAACAGCAATTTGAGGAATTTTATTTTGATTGAATCTAAATGACAAGGTAACAACTTCTTGCATCTCCAAAACAACATACCTGTCATCCGTAGACGGTCTTCAGAAGGAAATGACATGGTGCTCTCTGAATTTGGCAACTGATTTCTGTTCAGTTCTGCTACAGACCCATTTCCTATGCTTCCTATCTTTCTGGAGGAAGTTTTTTTTTTTTTTTAAAGCATCTCTATGTGAAATTGTGGCTGCTTAATAAAAACTGGCAGAATAATGTTTTGGAGATGATCTAAAACAAATACAAAAGTGGCTCTCTGATTTTTGCTTTTTCTTTTGGTTAGAATTCCAGACTACAAGTGAGCAAATAGTCTCATCTGATGAGATACCATTAAGAAGTTCACCAGCTTCAGACTGCAAATCTATGCTGTATCCCTCATTTGTGTTTGAAATAGTACAATCTTCAATTTTAAATTAAGTCTAAGAATGTAACAGTTCTGAGATGAGCGTTGAATTCCTTTGGTGGGTTTGCAGGAAGTGGAACAGCAGGAGGGTTTAAGCAAAAGCAGAAGGGAAATAACTGTATGTAATAACCTGCCATGCATTTTTTTTTTCCACCTTGCCCCTTGCCTGATTACTGTTGAAACTTGAGGTTAGAAAGCACTACTCAAGAAGAAGTTATCCAAGTAGATGTGGTAATGAAGGTACAGGTAAAATTAAACTACTGCCTGAATTTTATTTTTTTCCTAAACTTCTAATAGAAGCTAGGGATCTCTTAGGGATCAGAGCTAGCCCACTTTTTCCTGTGCAGTGTGAGAATGAGAGAAGAGACAGGTTTCCCAGAGCAGTGCAGAAACTGAAGTCCTAGGGTCGAGTCTCTTGTCTCCCCATCTTTTCTCCTCAAGCTATATAATCATTTAGATGGTCACAAAGCCTCTTAATTCTTGTGTTGAAGTCCTCTCTGTGGACATCCTTTGCAGTGTTTGCAGTCTTCATCTCTTATATCCCTTGGGAATCCAATCCAATGTCCTAGCCTTGCCCTTAGCTGGAGAAATATGTATTCCAGTACAGCTTTATCTCTGCAGGAGCACTGTTTTAACAGTTTGTAAAAAGGTAATGCCCTTATGCTGACTGTGCAGCTTTCAGGGCTCTAACTTTACCAGATTCACCCAGAATCACTGTAGTCATAGAATATTATGCTCAATTTTCAAATGTCAATTTTTAGTCTTTAGTACATCCCAAAAGTCTTAAGGGGACTGGGGGGGGGGGGGCGGGGGGGGAAGGGTATTGAGTTCATGTTTTTCTTTTGATTCAAGGAAGTGATTTAATTCAGTGTTTTGCTTTGGAGAAGGATAAATCATAGGAAATTTCAGACCTAATGGCACATGTTATGGAGTGCTGTGAAAATGTCAAAGCTTGTCATAATGGAAAGCATTTTGCAGGTGTAGTAATAGTAATCATTATTGGTAAGACAAGTGTAATTACTTCTGAGTAATTAAAGCAACTTCAGATTTTTTTTTTGTACTGACCTACATTGTATTGGACAAATTATGAGCGAAGGCAAAAGCCACTTAACTCCTATTATGGGAAAAATAAGTGCACATGATGATTAATATAGAAACAAAATGAATAGTTTAGGCAGGTGGTTGCATACAGCTTTAAATACCATCTTGTAAATGGTTAGAACTGCAGCTTACATGACAAAACCTTTTGGATTACCTATTAAAAGCTTGGAAAACATCTGTTGTCCAAGATCATATAAAAGTGACTGTGCTAGATCAAGCTGATGATCCGCTGTTTTTGAGAGTGGCCATTAGGCATTGCCTGGGGAAGGGTTGTAGAAGAGTGAGTGTGTGCTAATAATTCCCTAGCATACTCTCCCAGTTTCCAGCTGCTCAGTATTTAGGAATTTCCTCAACCAGACACAGTCTTTATTTTTAATGTTCTCAATGAATTCATGTTTTTCCTTGTCAGCTTTGTTTGACTCTTTGTGAGTTCCTGTACAACTTACAGTGGGCTCCAGTAACAGTGCCAACACTAGCTACAAATTATGGGAAGAAGCATCTCTTCTTACTAATTGTTCTACGTGCTATTTCTATTTGATGTGTGCTGATACCTTGTACTGCAACAGGAAGTGAGCAAATATGATTCCTAATCACCTTCTCCATGCCATTCCATTTTTTTTGGATACTTTTATAATATGCATGCACCTTTAAAACATGCACCCTTCTCCCAACATCATAATTTCTAGGTTCAATGGCCTGTCTATCTAGTTCCTTGTGTAGAAATAGTTCCACAAGTCCAAATCTGCATTTTGTATGAGACAAGGTTATATTTTTGTGTGAGGCAAGTATTACATTTTTGTAGACACAGTGATGAAAACATAGTCAAAGTATTTACCTAATGGTCTTTGTAATTCTGAAGAGACATCTTCTGTATGTTGAAGCAAGCCCTTTAGAGCATGCATATGCTTTCAGATGTATGTATTTTGTACATTGTACAGTACAAGATAGAAATTAGAGATTGCTGTTAAGATGAAATCCAATTTTGATATGGATTTTTTGCAGTTGTATTAGGGAAGTATTTATTATGTGTGGATAAATTCATTTTGTAGGAGACGACATAAATAGTGTTTTCTTATGTCACTGGGGATTTGTGAAGGGGTGGTTTTATCCATGTTAATATGTTTACTGATGGTTTTACCCTTAGATAGAGAAGGTAGGGTATTTACCCTGTTTGCTTTGCCTGTTAAAAGCAGAGTAACTCTGAGGCTATGCAGGGTCAGGGCATGAGAGCCTGTAGTGGCCTGCATGATGGGGAGCCACTTAATGAAGGGCTTTTTTAATGTGAGGGCTATTACCCTCCTGGATACAAATGCAATTTGAAGAATGTCTAAATTATAGTGGACAATAACGACGTGCTGAGATGGACATCTTATTTCCGATCTTTCAGATGGATAATGTTCCCGGATTGGATATGTGGCAATTTTGTGAGTTAGTCTTCTAGAAATCCAGGGAAAATAAATTAGGCATAGTGGGGGAAGTCCTTAGTTGCACTTACTGTTCAGCATGACTAAAGGAGAACAAATTAAATCTCTACAGATGTGCCTTAGTATTAGATTGTTTCACAAATGCAAAGTTTATTTCTTTACTGCGAAGAATATTGCAGGGATTAATTTTGACTTTGCAGAAATCACTTATGACCTTGCATGTTGGCCCATTTGTAAGAATAAAACTAAATTCACTGCTCTTTGGAAATAAATAAGTATTGAGCCTAACAGCTTTGAACGGTAAAAAATTGAAGATTCAGGTTTAGGCTGAGGTTTTGGGCTCCCTAGTGGAAGACTGCATGGTTAACTCAGAATGGAGAACATACACTATGAAGGGCGAAGCAAATGGGAAGAAGTGTGTTGACAAGTAATCTTAGGCCACACTTTCATGGTAATTGCTTTTGTATGGGTTTTAGGCAGAACGTCTGTGGCTGCTCATTTCTGTATCCTGTCATTCCCAGAGGCATTCTCATGGTGCTGCCTGCTCCCAGTTGCTCTGACATGCATGTGATCGTGCAGCAAATTGGGTCAGGAACTGGTGTGGATTAAAAATAATAACTCGGGAAAAAAAAATAAAATATTATTTGGAACAGGTCAGTTCGTTGATCCAGTTCATTGTGTGCCTGTAAAAAGAGTTGTGGGTGGGTACAGGGGTTGGGTAAACCTCTGGGGCGCCTGAAAGAAATTTAAGAATTACATGCTTAAATTTGCGTGTGACTTTAATTTTCCTGTACAATTAGAGTTGAGATATTTGTTGTGATCTGGAAGGTCAGCTGTGCATCATTTAAGTTCTGCCTTTTACAGAAACGAAATAGCTTTTGTGTCACCTGCATGACCCAAAATGAATTTCTGTACAGGACCAGCATGTTCTTGAAGTGTATAAATGAGAGAGGGGAGCTAGAAGGTCATGAAATTTGTGTTTTAGTATAGATTTTTGTATGAACATGGCTCAGGAAGGAAAGCTGTAATGTGTAGGTCGTATAGCTGAGACTTTTGGCCTTTTACTTCACTTAAAACTGATTTTTCTCCTGTAGAAGTGAAACCACCAACCCATGAATAAATTTAAATTGTATGGGTATGTATGGTTGCCACAAGACGAATGTTAATGTGGTAACAGTGTCTGGTGAAAGCCATGTGTTTCTTGAGGCTTTCGAAAGAAAAGAGCTCTGCAAATAGGTGGAGAACACTGAGCCAATCATGGTTTCCTGAGCTCTTCCATGGAGACACCAGCTAGCTTGCTGTATTGCACTACAGAAGAGTGAAGTTCAAACAGAATGCTTTCGGTGTCTTGCTATTTTAATAGACTAACAAAGTTTAGCAGTCCACCGAGCAGTTGACTACTAACTTCCTACGGTTTTGCAGCTGTATGGATTGCATTGCTAGTATAAAGGTAATAGATCAGAGAAACTGTGCACAAGGGAATTTATTTACTGATCCGTGGATTGGCAAATGCAGTTCAGGAAGGTAGTGGTTTTAAAGTTTGACCATTGAAAGCTTATCTGGATCATTACATATGAAATAAACTGTAAAAGCTTGGATCTGTGTTTGGGGGTGCTAAGAATTTCTGTTTCTCTCTTCCTTTTAAATTGCTTTATGTGATGGGGTAGATATGCTTAATTTAAACTGTCTGACAGATTTTTTTTTTTTTGGTCTTCTTTCATACTGCAGTCTTCATACAGTCCTTGGCACCAAATGTTAACTGGTATTTGTATGCTGTTTAACTAGTCAATATACTAAAGAGCCTAAATAATTTGATGTACTTCCGTTATCAGAAAGAGCATATTTTACTGCTTTTCTTACTCAGTAACCTTTATGGTTTGTTTCTTGTCTGTATTATTTGTAAGTAGCATCTTTAACAGAAAGGAGCCTACCTTGTTAGTGCAGTGCAATTAATGTCTACCAAAAGAACACCTGTAAACATCCTGATCCTATTTGGCTTGCTATGTACAGTGCATTAATCAATCTATTGACCAATTCCAAGGGTTCCCTGTTGTTCTCAAGCACGCTTAACTTGGTATAAAGTGGAGAGAGGAGGGGCACAGGGAAGGCTTTACGGTTGATGCAGTGCTTTTGTACATTTAGGTAAGCTGCTTTTTTATCAGGAACTTTAGACACAGGATTAGTAAAAGTAAGGTTTTTGTAGTAATAGAAATGACTCATATAAGTAACGTGTGTGCTGTTTTTCCATTCATTGACACAGATGGATTTTTATTCTGTTTCCTTTAGATAGTGAAAGAACATTTAAAAAAGATTTTGTGCAAATACAGCAAGTATGCTTTACCTCCAAGGCCAGCTGCTATATGTAGAGTAATACTTGGTTCCATTTTTTTCCCTTTAAAGTTAAAATATTATTTTGTTCAACCATGATACTTCCATGAAATATCAATTTCCAAAAAAACGAAGTTGTTATTGAATAACTTCTCTTTTTACTTGCTCATATGCCTGAAATGAGTGTATTTTACAGGTCTCGGTTACATTTGAGAACCTGTCAGTTTGTTACTTTGAGCATAGGGTAACCAACAGAAGTTGAATAAAATGCTGCCTTCCAAAAAACTGTTCTTTCTCCTTTCCTCCTTTTTGTCCTAGTAGAGTATTTGAAGTGTGTTAGTTTTTCTGAATCTGGGGTAACAAATTAAAGCAAGGTGAAAAATATGTTTGCTTCAGACCTCAAAAGAAGTAGGTTAATCTTGGGCAAATCTACCTCTGCCATGCTGGTGCCAAAAGTTAAAAACATTACCATGTGCTGGTGTTACCACAGCAGTCATCAGTGTTCTTGTCCATGGTGCAGCCTTCTACAGCGTGGTGCAGCTCTCTATTTCACATATCAGCATCACATGAAGTTCAAATCGTACTGCCCATCACTGTGACCACTTCTGGGCAGCTCTTACCACTGCGATGCAGAAGCCCAGGCTGAAAGTGGAAAAGTTTCATTGGTGTTTATGGAGTCAGCTGCTGCATGGGGGAGCTGCGAATGTCAGTACGTGGCTTTACCTGAAGTTGCTATCTTGATAGCATTGTGAGGGGTGGACAAAAAGCAAAATGGTACATTTTTTACCTTTCAGCATTGAGGGGAAAAAGAGTTTGAATAGCATGTTGTCAGCTTGGAAGGTGTTGCGGATTGAGGCATTTAGCGTTCAGCGTTCAGGCTGGAAGCCTGAAGCGTGGCTGAGGAATAGCACTTGTTTGGTTTCTCCCCGCTTCCCTGAATGGAGGAGGAGCAAGACAGCCCAGCTTTTGCGTACTGTCTGCCTACTGCTGTTGTGCCCTTTTCCTACCATTGTTTTCTCTCTGAGCCTGCCCTTTTTTTTTTTTTTTTTTTTTTTAAATTCCTTCTGGAGGTAACAGTTGTTTACCTCGCCTTTGGAATTTCGGCTATTTTGGAGTGTAGTGGAGGGCCAGGCCTGAGCTAAGATAGTGCCGCTTCTCATGCGGTTTCATTTGGCTCAGAGCATGGGCACAGCTCACTTGCTCCTGCCCACAAAGCATGGCATGGTATAAGCATATCTAGTGATTTATGGCCCTTCTGTTTGTCACTGCTTGGCTGGACTCTTCCACAGAAATGATGAAGCCAAGTAGTGTGCGTGTACTTATTCTGTGTTTACATGGCTTCTCCTATCTGGTATAGGTCTGGGTGGCTTCCTTTCTTCCCTTCCTACTGCAGCCACATGTTTCTGGCTGCTCTATTCTTTAGCTTTGACATTTCTGTAGGTTGACCTGACTGGAAACCTTATTCCTTGCTTTTGCCTCCCACTCACCTGTGTATCATTTTTTAGTAGTCCAATGAATGCCAGATTGAAACAGCAATGTAACTACAGGATGGCCTGCAGGAGATACAGAAGAAACCAGATTAGCAGTAGGGAAAAGAAATCGTGTTGGTGGTTAGAACAGGGAAAATAAAAAATAGATCCCACACCCTGTTGGGGGAAGCAGTGAAGGAGTAAGACGATGGCATATGAAAAAGAAGTGTTAAGACAAGATGGAGGTGGGTAGCGGGGGGACTGTAATAGAATGGGTAATTTAATTTACAGTGGTTGCTGATGCAGATTACTGCTCAGCAATAATCTCCAGAAATACCATAGACGGGCAGAGGTCAAGGTGTTGTAGTAACCCTTTGTGGATGGGTACCTCGTGATTCGAGTGACTATCTCCCTGTCCTTGTGCTAACTTTTCACTTGTCACATGAGACATGATGCCTCTTGGAAGTGTAAGCAAAGCTGTGAACTACTTTGAATTCATGGCAGAGTAAAAGCATTCACAATCCCACTTGTAGTACAGGGCCTGTTGTGCAACTGGAAATACCTAAATTACCTGTGTACTATACAATGGTAACACCAACAGTAAAAGAGGTAAAGTCTATAAAAACAAGGAAAAAAAACCACACACCCTTAAGTGAGATGAGGTGAATTTCAGGAAACTGCATAATAGCCATAAAACAAAGCGAAGCAATACTCTCTCCTCCACATTTTTCCATGTGCAGTATCTGAAATTGTCCTGTCTGCTTAAATATTGATTTCTGAGCTCTAACCCTTTTGCTGCTCAGTATGTAATTTATGTTCCCTTCTCGTGCTTTTGCTGCAAGTCCATGCTGATGCAGCAGTCATTGATGTTTGCTAATGGTAAGTAAAACTGCAGTAGTAATAAAACTATATTATTTTACAGAACGGATTTAGGATGAACTGAGATTTAAACTTTTTCTTAAGTCATGGAGAGCTAATGAACAACTATGTCAAGGAAACAATGAGATTTTTAATTAAGGCATTTCTGTCATGACGTGTACAGATACACGTTCAAATTGTTGTTATCAAGCTCGTTATGTTGAGTAAGGCTTGTTTCTTTTTTAAGGGGAGAGAGGATGGGGTATCCTGGCTGGGATTATTTTGTTCCCTTTCCCAGCTTTCTATACAGATACCTTGAAAAGGCAAATCCTTTGTATTGAGGGTCACACTAACTTCATTTGCAAGTATATAGGTTGTGAAGAGGCAGTTACTTAGGTAATTAGATTTCTTAGAGATGAGCAGGTTTATAGGTTTATGCTGGATATGGGAACAGATGCAGTTGTGTCGTTTTGCTTTGTAAGTGGAGTTTGTGTTTATTTCAGAATCTTGCATGGGTGATACTGCTGCCTCAGATACAGCAACATCCAAAGTTCTCCTCCTTTCTTCCAATCTCTTCATGAACTTGAAAGTGTAATCCCCTTTAAATTTTTTTTGTGAGATTATAGAACATCATTCAGAAATTAAATCCACAAAGAATGTGAACCACTAGAAAAAAATACTTTAAAAATGCAGAGCAGTTTTTCATTCCAAAATGTGTTGCTTCTGTCCAAAGGTAGGTGGATTTTAATCAGATTTTACCCGTAGTTAAAATTAGCAAGCAAGAAAACTTGAGTTAAATCATGCGTTTTAACTTTGATTTGCATTTTACATTGTTAGTGTCTATTTTGGAAAAAGGGAAAAAAAGGCAATATTTTTTGCCCTGTATCCTCCCTCTTAAAGGCCTCCGTCTCCTTCAAGAAGCCATTCTTCAGAGCTGTCAGTGGTGTCACAGGCTCAGATGGCCTAGGTATCAAAAGTTACTTGGTCCTCTGGTGAGAGGAGGTATGAATGGGAGTATGTGTAATAGATAAGTCTAGCTAGCACTTGCATCTGTCCAAAGGTATTTTACAGGGCAACCCTCACAGGAACGAATATGTGCCTCTTTTCAGTCTGTGTACTTACAGTGTCAGTTTTGTTTACTCCCACTTCCATACAAGAGCTTGAGCCCTTTTTGCTGTTGACGTAGCAAGCATTCTGCTTTCTTCTGGGTCTGTTTCTGAAGCAAGCCATCTTCTGAGGAGAAGCCTGGGTCTGTGTGTTGATAGCTTTCTCTGGTTACGTAGGCAGTGGCCACATTGCCTCAACTTTGCTGCTCTCCAAATGGAGATTCTCTTCTAATGCTATTAGAAGAGAAAATAGGAGATTCTCTTTTAATGCTGTTGTAGCAGTGCTTGTGTCCCAAAGTGTCCCCTCATGTCCTACAGCTAAGTTATGCTTGAGGTGTGCTATAAATACATTGCTCTGGTGGATGCAGAACAACACTTTTCTTGTTTGACTTGAAGAAAAAATGGAATGTGGGCAGTGGCTATCAGCAGGGCTCCAGCAGAGAGCTGGTGGTGTGGGTATGAGCCTGTCTTCTCCCAAGGATGTTGAGCCTGGCCTGCATGGACAAAGCCATCTGTCTTCAGTTTGCTTGGAAGCTAAGGTTTGCTTCCTATGCCATCCACCAAGGCAGGATAGACACAGCAATGCACTACCCAGGTCAAGTTAGCCAAGTGTAAGCAGAAAGAAAGGGGGTTCCTGGCAGGTCTCGAAATAACTGCCTTTTAGCAGATTCTGTGCATCAGTAGAAATGTAGAGAGAAGACAAATATTCTACCACACAGCTGTGAGAGCTTTTTCCCTGAATATTTTAAACCTGTCCTACCAGACTTGAAAAAAATTGTCTGGTATCAGGGCTACTTTGTGGAGATATAATTAAGAAATTCTCTGGTCTTATAAAAGCACAACGAGATCCTCTTTCCCATTTCTCCTTCTGCACACTTCTGGAATTTTATGAAAGGAAAGATGCACTGAGTTCTTGGTTTGTTTACAAGGAAATAGGTTCTAAAGCTCTCAATCTATTCTACAGTGTAAAATCACAGCTTCAGAAAAAAATGGACGAAAGTGCACAATTTATAGGTACACTTGCCATGCAATGCAATAGGTACATAAGGCAGGACTACCCAGAGATATACCAGCTAACTTAATGTTCCTGAAGTAGGAGAGGAGGCTCAGCTCTCGACCTGTTATTGAGTTAGCACTGGGGCAGCTGTGCCAGTTCAGGAACATGTGTGTTGTGCAGTGCTGGGAGGACGTGCTTGTTTTCATGCATCTCATATTTTGTGTGGAACACATATGCACCAAAATGTTGATTACCAAGGGATTTTTGAGTATTTTGTTGCTGCTTCAGAATTTCGCTTAAAAAAACCCACAACCCCAAAACACAAAAAAAAAACAAATAAAAACTTCCTCTTTGTCTTTTGTCTATTTAAAGAGTAATTATCAGGATATAACAGCTTTTTACTGTATTTTGGATCAAACCTTTTTTTGAACTCCCTTGACAAAGAAAAGCTAGCCATGTATAAACACAAATCGGACATACTGTACTATTTTAGAGAAAGTCAACAAACAATATGAACTAAGCATTTCTGTCATGCTCTTGGTTTCTCTTAACTAATTCCCATGAATGAAGGACTAGCAAGTATATCACATTCAAACAGAAGAAACTTTTCTTCTCATTATTTTTTTGTTGTTGTTGGTCTGCTAACCCAGCCTTTACCTTCCATCTCCTTCTCCTACTATGCACATTTGTGCAAACTTATGAATCACTTTGAGATCTCTGAACGTGTGGACTTCTGTAAAGGAAATGGAGAAAACATGCAACAGAATGACATCCACAGTGCCAGAAGCGAATGTCCCTTGCGCAGGAAGTAGTTTCTCCCATGCTCTCTGTCTGTTGATTTCAGTGACCTGGGAGCAGGATGCTTTGGCTTCAGGCTTTGTAGCTGGGGTCTTACAACTTTCCTCCTGACTGGCAGTAACAGCCCTGCTTTCTAATTAGACTACAGTTGCAGGTAGATTTTAAGCCAGTATAAGCTTCCAATTAGGCTGCAGCTTCACAGGTCACAGGGAGCCAGTCTAATACCTTACTGTTGCTGAAAGATTATTCTGCTCCTCTTTACTCCTTCTCCTCCCCTGCCTTCATGCTTCAGCCAGCTTCTGTAGCCAGCTTTACTCATCAGAGCTTACTGAGAGCTGATATAACTCATTATCCCAGAGAAAATGTTGTTGTTTTTCTGGATTCAACTGTCTTTGTGAATTGCGTTGACTCATGGAAAGGTCTGACAAGCACTGGAGCCAGCAGCACAAGGGAGTGAAGGAGCTAAAAGGAGGAGATGCATAAAAACAACAGGAGAGGCAGGCAGGGAGTTGTCAGGTCATGGCACCGGTTTGTAAACAACAGCCTGTGTTTTGAGTTTCATGATAAATATAATCTAATTTCCACTCTGTCAGCTCCAAGTTTTTCATTGCATGGATCTGCCAAATGCCCTTGTGTTGGATCTTGTGTGAAACCAAGAGATGAGTCCATTCATCTTGGTAATCAGACAACGGATATATGCATTCGTGCATAAGTACCCTCCCCAGATGTGGAGAACCACAGAAGTGCCTTCTTTGTAGGTTTCTGTCAGGTATAAAGCCCAAAGCTCTTGAGAGGGACGATAATATTTTGTTGCAAAATGTTCTCCACTGGACTTCAGGAACTGGATTAGGAAGATGATATCACCAGTTAAAAAGTGATGGTTACCTAGGAGCAAGTGACTGTACAAAGAAAACTCCTCCATCAAGCAAATGGAGCCTATTCAATAAAAAGACCTGTATACCATAGTTTAAAACAACCATGGACAAAAGTGTACAAGGAACTTCTTAATACTTAAAATCATATGATTCCCCTTAAGAATAAATAAAGTTCGCAATCCTGTCAGCTGCTCTAAAAGAAAAAAATATATATATATAAATTAAAATTACCATGTAAATTTACTTAGATTTATATAAAATTCATTTTACTCATAATACACACAATTTAATTTACATGTATAATTTATATAAATATGAAATTATATTCATGTAATATTCATATAGAATTTATATAAAGATTTTGATTAAGGAGGGTGAAAGAAGTAAAACTAAACAGTAAATTGCATGTGGGTAAGGATCAGAGGACAAATCAGCACCTGTTCTGTAGTAAGCACCTGCTACAGATCATCTAGCAAGATGAGGAGGTAAATGAAGCTTTCTATATGTGGCTAATGAAAGTGTCACGGTTGCAGACAGGGGAGATGCTACCATCAATAACAAGGAAAATCTGTTGGATGATGGTTAAGAGCAGCCTCAGCTGAAACAACCATGTGACTTGAGTTTCAGATCCCAAGAGGAGTGACTAAGCTGAACAGCAGAATTACAGTCTTAAACTCTTGAAGAACAGATTTGGACCTGTTCAGGGACCTGCTTGGCAGGAAGGTGCCCTGAAGGGCACAGGGGCCCAGGAGAGCTGGTTGATCAAAGATGGCCCCTCAGAGCATAAAGGATGGGCTGTTGCCATGTGTATGTAGTGTGTTGAGCAAGTGTGGCAGCATGCTGTCTTGGGTGAACATGTTGATCCCCAGTGAGCCTGAGCACAAAAAAAGAGATGCACAGAGGTAGGAGCAGGCTACTTGTGGGAAGATGCAGGGACATTGCCTGCTTATGCAGGGATGGAGTCAGTAAAGCCAAAGCTAAGCTGGAGTTGAACCTAGCAAGGGAGGTGGAGGACAACAAGGAAAGTTTCCATATATACACTGACAGTAAGAGGAAGTGGGCCCACTACTCCGTGAGGTTGGGGACACAGTCAAAAGTGTATATACTTGATGCCTTTTTTGCCTCAGTTTTCACAAGTACAGCTTGTCCCCAGGTCTTACAGGCCTGAGTCTGCTGGCAGAGTCTGTGGGAGTGAGGCTGTACTTGCAGGGGATGAGGCCAGAGTTAGGGATCACTTAACCACATGCACAAGTCTGTGGGAGCAGCTGGGATGCACCCAGCAATGTTGGAGGAGCTGGCCAGTGTCATTGTAAGGCTGCTGTTTGACATGTTCAGAAGGCCAGGGCACATGGGAAGGTTTCTCAGGACTGGAAAAAGGCAACATCACACCACAGGGACATACAGAAGTGAGGCCAGCTACCAAGCTGGCTGGGGACTGGAGGATAGGATGTCCAAGAGAGGCTGAGAGCTGGGCCTGTTCAGCCTGGAGAAGAGATGGCTCAGGGAAGGCCTTGTTTGTTGTTTAGAATGACCTGACTGGAGGATAAGAAGTGAAGCTAGACCCTTCTCTCACAGTGATAGGATAGGGGGTAGTGGACTTGAGTTGGAATATGGGAAACTCTGATTAGATATTAGAAAAAAAATGTTACTACGAGAGTGGACAAATACTGAAGCAGGTGCCTAGAGAGAGTGCGGGATTTCCATCCTGAGAGGTGTTAAGACCAGCTAGCCCTGCTCTGATCAAGCTTGATTCGAGCAGGAGGGTGGAGTAGAATGACCCCCAAAGGTTCCTTCCAACCTGAACTGTTCTGCAACCCTACGAAATCATGTATATACACAGGGATGCTGTTTAATAAAGAATATAAATCAAAGGTTAGAAAATAAAGGCAATTCAAATTAAACAGGAAAAAAATAAACTAATGAGTTTAGTAATTTAAATATAATTTAAAAAAAAAGTTTTCCTGCCATAGATCAGTGTTAGGCACTGATAATACAGATATGAGTAAGTTCAGAGTTTTGCTCAGGAATAGGCAGGGTGCAATACTGCAAATACAATATTTGGGTAATAACGTACTTTTTTCCCACTGGTAATTGGGATATCAGTGGCAACTGCTGAAAAATAAATAGATGCTAAATGTGTAGGAGACAATAGTTTGCATCCAGGACCATTTGAAACCCTTAATTCAAGGTTTTTTCAAGCCATTGATAGTCATTTTTAAAGATGAACTATTTATCTTTTTTTAAATGAAGACTACATATTATTAGAAATTTTTGTGCTTTTTTTTTTTTAATCTGTGAGCTAGTTGATGTGATAATGTCATTGCATAAGCTAGGATTTTTTTTTTTGAAGACTAGAAATGAAACAAAACTTTTTGTGCCATTTAAAAAAAATCTGAGACAGTTGATACAATATTGTCATCAGAACAGTATCATGGGATGAATGAGGCACTGTAAATAGATTTATTCATGAAGGTAGTGTTTTTTTTTTGTTGTTGTTAACAAAGTATTCTTTGTTTTGATATCTGTTCAGTCAGACATTTAGAATTCAATGTATTTGTAGCACTGTGGCTTGAAAAGCAGTGACTTGAAGATCTTGGGGGTCACAGACAGTCTTACAGCCAAGTATGGATGTAAGTATAGTTGGGGTATAAATTGTTGGTGGGCAGATGCAATTGCATCTGCAGTGAGCATTTGACCTTGCAATATTGTCCATTTCAAAACCGGATGCTGACAAATTGGAAAGAACAGGGAAAGGTTAAAGATTCAGAAAGCGTGCCTCTTGGTAAGAGTAAAGAATCATGATCTCTTCAGTCAATCTAAAAGAAAATTCAGCTCTTCTGATGATGGCCAGATTGAGGCAGCATGAGGAAAGGGTTGAATTGGTAATAGCTATTTAACCCAGCCAACAAAGACATTGTAATATCTAGTGATTATAAGCAGAAGTGATATAAATTCTCCTTAGTCCTACTTTAACATTTTTTCCCCAGTGAGGGAAGTTAACATTGAAACAATTTTTGTTAGTTGAGGTTTTGTTTGTTGTTTGTTTAGTCACTTTTCAGTTTACTATGACTAATTTGGCTTATTTCATTTGTGTCCACATATGCAATCTGAAAACAGAGACATATCTGTACAATTTGAATTAGAGAAGTGATTGCATGTATGTGTGCAGTGAAGGTGCAAAATGAGTAACGAGGTGGAATGCGAAAGCCTGAAGGCCGCTAGGCCTGTCCTTGTCTATTTTGGGAAAAAATAATTTCAAATTAATTTCCAGAAAGCTGCTTGGTGGAAAGACTTTATTTTTAGATATTTAGAGAGCAGTAGCATTTTAAAACCTGTGTTAAGGTTGTTCAAAACTTTCAAATATGCCAACTGGGAAATCATGATGTAGTGATGTTCAGCACCATCCCTCTAGGCTAGGATGATCCATCACCAGTCCAGTACTCCTCCATTCTGCTGTGTCCTGTTCCCTGCTGTTTCCTCGAACCATGTGTCCTATCCTTCAGTGAGACAGGTTCTCCTTTGCTCCAAGCTTCCGCTAGTTTTTAGACCTCAAGGGATGAAAGACCCCACGTGCTTGGTCACATGCATCAACAAGCAGGTCCTAAGAGTGGAGTCAGGACCTGATGCTGTAGCTGTGGTCACACATAAAATACTTCTGTAGTGCTTCATCCTCTCTCTTGTTCCTTGGTCCGGTTGGTTGTTAAATGTGGGAGGTCACAGCAGTGCTGTAGAGAGAGACGTGTGCCTCCACCAGGGACCTGCCACCCAGGATGTGGCTTGGCCCAGCTGTGTGCCCAGGACAGGTTAGGAAGCAGAGGTGTGATCTTAGAACAACTACTGTGGGCAATAAGGCACAGCATGGATACTTCATGTATCACTGTTGTCTGAACATTTAAGCTGTGCTTTGATAAGATTTTAATAAGGAAACAGCATATGAAGCAGCTTATTAAAGTATCCAAAGTTGTTCGAGCAGTACTGCCAGCTTCCTCATTCTGGGGTTTCATGTGCAATAGACCGTCTGTGTTAGAGGTAGTAATACTTTGGAATTTCAACCATTTTACGATAGAGGAGCAAAAGGATAATTTTCTTAGCCATTTTGACAGCTGTGGCTGATGCGTATTTTGATGAACAGACCTTCATTAAACCAGGGATTTGAACACATCCCTCAAGTAGGATTCCCAGAGTCAGTTAACAGCCTACAAGAAGGCAAGTGAAAAGCACGGTTAAGGGTTAGTGAGAGGGTTTTTTTTTTTTTTTCATGAATAAATCAGAAATAGTAGCTTTGTGGGGAGAACAGGTAAGCAGACCCATACAGATTTTTGCTAAGTGTTTTGTATTGACTCCTAACTCATGATATTCTCTGTTTCTATATTTTTGAGTGGTCCTGTGTGGAGCCACGAGTTGGACTCGGTGACCCTTGTGGGTCCCTTCCAACTCAGGATATGCTTTGATTCTGAAAAGGCAACTGGAAAAAAATCTTTGTTGCTCTTTTTTGAATCATACACTGACTGTTACTGGATTGCTTGGAGACTTTAACTGACTTCCCTGCTGGGTGAAACTTTCAAATACATCTGACTTAAATAGTTGAACACTTATCTTCCATGTGCTTTGATAGGTTTTCTTAACGTGTTCCCTATTAACAAAGATACTTGCATTTAAATGTTTCTCTCTTGCATCCCATATGGTCCATCTCTTTGATCCTTAACTGAAATCCTAATTATGACAGCATTTATGATTGTATCACTTCCGTTCCTCGAGTAAATTGTGATATCATTCATCAGGATCCACCATCACTACAGCATCACATAAAAAGATGAAGCTGAAGTTATACTTAGTTTTTCTATGTAAATTCTTGATCTGTTTAAGGAACTAATTTTCATGTTTAAGGATGTAAATAGTGAATAGCAAAGCATTTATTCAACATTCACCTCTCTTCAACAGTTTTACAGAACTGAAAAGAGAAATAGTAGGATGCACATTTTTTTTCTGTATTTTAAGCCTCCTTTACTGGTTGCCATAATGAATAGGTACCAAATTTAACAGATGGATGAAATTTGATAATTACAAATCTTATGTTCTTCAAGTGTGGAGTAGGTTACATTGTTTTATGTTTTATTCAGGTGTTCTTCATTGAGATTTTACTAAGAAACTTAGTAAAAACGGAATTAGTTGTAAAAACAATGATGAAACCCTTTGTTTCTTGCAGGGAAAGAAAATAGAATGATGCAAACCAGAATCTCATGGAACTAAAACTTATGATACGATACTTCAGAAATACACTTGAAAATGATTTTTTCTTTAAAGATTTGTATACGTTTTTTATAGCTTACTTCCCCACGATCACATAGATAACTGTTTAGTATATTGCAGTATGTTCCTAGAAGAGGCCATACAGCTGTTGAAATATGTGCAGACTGGGGGACAGAAGGCTGAGGAGCAGCCCTGCAGAAAGGGATCTGGGAGTTTTGGTCAACAGCAAGTTGACTGAGTCACCAGTGTGCCTGGGCAGCCAGGAGGAGGGTCAGTTGTGTCCTGGGGTGCATGAAGTACAGCATTGCTAGCTGGTCGAGGGAAGGGATTGTCCTGCTCTGTCCCATGTCCAGAGAAGGGCTACGAAGCTGGTGAAGGGGCCTGGAACATGAGTCTTATGAGGAGCTGGCTGAGGGAGCTCAGGTTGTTTAGTCTGGAGGAGGCTCAGGGGAGACCTTATTGCTCTCTGCAACTGCGTGAAAGGAAGGTGTGGGGAGCTGGGGGTCGGCCTCTTCTCACAGATAACTAGTGATAGAACTAGAGGGAATGGCCTCAAGCTGTGCCAGGGGATGTTTAGGTTGGAAATTAGGGGACGTTTCTTCTCAGAAAGAGTAGTCACGCATTGAAATGGGTTGCCCAGGGAGGTGGAGGAGTCACCGTCCTTGGGGGTGTTTAAGGAGAGGTTGAACATGGTGCTTAGGGACAAGGTTTAGTGGGTGACATTGGTGGTAGGTGGATGGTTGGACCAGGTGTGTCCAACCATTTTGGAGGTCTTTTCTAACTGTAATGATTCAGTGATTCTTTTCTGTGCTGGTGTGGCCTCACCTTGAGTACTGTGCGCAGTTTTGGGCATGAAGTTATAAAAAGGACATAAAACTATTGGAGAGTGTCTAAAGAAGGGATGGTGAAGGGTTTAGAGAAGCGACTGAGGTCCCTTGGTTTGTTCTGCCCAGAGCAGAGCAGGCTGAGGGGAGGCCTCATGGCGGCCTGCAGCTCCCTCACGAGGGGAGCGGAGGGGCAGGCGCTGAGCTCTGCTCTCTGGGGACAGCGACAGGACCCGAGGGAACGGCATGGAGCTGGGACAGGGGAGGGTCAGGCTGGGTGTTAGGGAAAGGTTCTGCACCCAGAGGGTGGTCGGGCACTGGGACTTGCTCCCCAGGGCAGTGGTCATAGCACCAAGCCTGCCAGAGTTCAAGGAGCATTTGGACAATGCTCTCAGACATATGGTCTGATTTTTTGGTGGTCCTGTGTGGAGCCAGGATTTGGGCTCAGTGATCCTTGTGTGTCCCTTCCAACTCAGGCTAGTCTGTGATTCTAAAATACTATTATTATTTTTGGTCACTAAGTTAGACATGTTAAGGTGAAGAAATATTGATATATTGAAATAATGAGATTTTTTGATGCCCAGCAACAATCCCCCAAGTTAAAGACATAAGAGTGTGTGGGGATGCTACACTGCCATGATCTGTGTTCCTTCACTTCAAGATTTAGCATGACTTGTTAGAAACGTACTTAAATCTTTTTTGGGGGTGCGTGGAAGTTACAGTGAAGAAAATGGACTTAAATGAACTTAAAGACTAAATATTTGTTGAAAATAAAATCTGTAATGTGCCTCCACCCCTACTCCAAATAGAAACTGTAAATTTGGGATTAAAACCTCTTGGTCTGGTGACATTTTTTCTCTGAAAAATTGAAGTGAGATTGATTGGACAGTAATACAGATAAAGAAAATCTAACGTTAATACAGAACTGATATTAGTATACAAAGAATTTTGTTGACAAGATTGTAAGATCTGGATTGAATTTTAAAATTATCTGTTTGCATTCACAAATATTTCATAGTTCTGTTTAAAAGCTTATATTTGGAATTAAAATTTGAGAAATAAAGAAAGGAATTTTCTAATGTATAATGAGTTTTTTTCAGCTCCCATAGTGGTCTTCTCCAAGAATGTTAGGGAATGTTTTGTGCTAAACATTAACCAGAAGTTGCTTTTAATTCATCATTTACCACAACAAAGTCTTCATTCTTCAGTGTCATCAGCGTATTAGTTTTCCTGTAAGGTCTAAAATGCTACGTAGATTTAAAAGCAAAAACAAACAAAACACAAAAAATCCAACCTTCGGTCAAAGATCTGAACTTGAGTTGTGAAAGAATTCTTCCCATGTTTAGAGTTGATAGGAAAGAGAATACTTTTTGTATTAAATAAGTGAATTTTAATAATTGTAAAAACCTATGCTAATTTACATGCTTTTCTAATGCCTCTGTTCTTGATTGAAATTTATAATAGGAAGAAAAATTACATATAATGATGTTTGTCTTTGACCTTCCATGTTAATTAAAATGGTAACTACCTTTAGTTCTATTTCATCACCTAAATCATGAAAAACGTTGATTTTGTACTTTGTCATTTCTTAGCCATCCCTTCTCTTTTTTCTTCTGATTCTTCCATCTTTATCTCCTACCCTCCTGAAATGCTTTAAACTACCCTTATGTATGTAGGAACAAGGTCATACAATAAAAGGACATCCAAAGCTGCAACAAGATTATCTTCAGTGCTTGCAATCAGTTTGTTTGCATAAATTAATGCATATGCGCAAGATCTTAAGGATGGTACTATCCACTTCATGTCATTTGCTCTGTAGGTACCTTCCTATGTGCTAAATGAGACTAAGTGGTGCACTAAGGAAGCCTGAGGCAGCAGAACAGGCAAGAATTTTTCATACATATTTCCACTGCTTATCAAAAAAAAATAATTAATGACTCAAGTTTTAATCTTCTCTCAATTTGATGAGATGCAAGCCATTTGCAGAATTCTTAATTGATCTTTGAAATATAAATCAAGGAGTTATTCACTAAATTAATTCTATTGAAAGCAGCCCAGAAGACCAAAGTCTCCGTGAGTAGGTGGGCATCTTGGAGCACAATGTAAATAAGGAGTATGTAAAATGAACTGGAGCTTGCAGGATGATTTGTTTACGCTTTATTTACACAAGACTGACTTAACATCTAATGATAAAGAACTGGACCTTTTTGCTCTATCAGCTGGAACATAAAGAGAGTTAATGTTGTCTGTGATATATGGCAAAATTTGGGGTTGACTGTATGTGATTTGGGATTTGTGGCCCTATCACAATAAGGTAGAACAGAGACCATTCAGGTTTCTGGCTCAGACTTTGTTCTGGTAAAATTGGTGCAATGCAGTGCTATGTTCATATAAGCAAGTCTCCTAATAATTTGAGCTTCACAAAATCATGGCCTATCTTTTACTTTTGGATGAAATAAAAGACTAGATCACTAATGAAAACAAATAGATATTTTAACCAAGAATGGGTATTTTTACTTTAAAAAGAGTCTGTCTAGCCAAGGGTTTTCTCTTGACTGCCAGGTTAGATACACAATTCTTACATCATATTTCATTTTCAGTCATGGTCTTTCTTTGATCTGGTAGGTTCCATGCTTAACACCATCACTGTTGCTTTTCTCGGAATTTGACCAAATATATGACTTTATGCATCAGTGAAGTAGGAAGTTGGGGGCTTTTACCAGTGTCTATAAATCCCTGAAGAAAGGGTGCAAACAGGACAGAGACAGGCTTTTTTCAGTGGTGCCCAGTGCCAGAACAAGAGGCAGTAGGCATAAACTGAAACATAGGAGGTTTCCCCTAAACAGAAGGGAGATTTATTTATTTATTTATTTATTTCTGTGAAGGTGACGAAGCCCTAGCACAGGTTGCCCATGTGGAGAAGCTCTCCTTTGGAGTTCTTCAAAAGCTGCCTGGACATGGTCCTGGGCACCCTGCTCTGGGTGTCCCTGCTTGAGCTGGGGGACGGACCAGATGGCCTCCAGAAGGCCGTTCAGCCTCAGACATCCTGTGATTCCGTGAAATTTTGGAATCTATTTTTCATATTTTCTATAAAAGTGGAATACATTTTAAAAAAAAGATTTCTTGCTTCTCAACAGTGAGACAAAAGAGCTTTCCAGCTCTGAAAGTATTGTCCAGGTCTTTTATTCCTGTGATCTGTATATATGGAAGCAGATTTGGTTTTGTCTTTACCTCTATTGAATGCAAGACTAGAAGAGCATTGGAATAATCATTTTGTTCCAGTGTGTTACACAGTTGTTATGACTCCTATGTTACTTTTCCCTTCTGATGCAGGCACTATTGCTCACAGTCAGTGCAACTCGAGCAAAATGTCTTCATCTTAAGCCACTGTTCTTTTATAATCACAACTTTAGCATGATTTTTCTGATGGATTTCTCATGTTGGCAGTGTTAATTTATATACAGTTTCCTGGGGCAGCGCAGACAGTTTTATTACTGTTACAGCTTTTCATTATAATGAAAATTCTACAAATAAGTAGCATGCATGTCAATATTGGAGATTTATGAGAGAGAAAATGAGAGAGAGAGGAGGGAAGGGTAGCTTTGTTCAAATTTTCTTCAATCTTTGTCTAAGTTTTCTAATTTAAATATAGCTGTAAAATAAATCATTTTCAGAAATTTAATCTACTCTGAGATAGTACAAGTTTGTAAAATTGTAGAAGGTAGGTATAATTTCATTTTAGTGTTTTTAAAGTTTGAGGTTTATGACTTGCAGTATTGTATTAAGTGTACGCATAAATTGCAGTGCATTGTACTGTTAACTGGCATGATATAGTAATTTCAAGAATTTAAGCACTTTATTAAGGAACAGAGAAATTGGAGATTTTTTGATATGCAAGAGATGAGAACATAATTAAAGGAGGTGCAAACCCACATTTATAAGATATATGGCACATCTGGCAGCTTGAGTGAGGATAATGTTTGTTTGGCTGTGGGAATGTCTGCAATTGTATCTGCCAATCTGACACAGTAGGAGTTTTAGCTAATGAGGTTGCCTAGCAAAAAGTGCATCAGGAGGAAGTCAGGGTTAAAAATAAGCATATATATGAAGAGAGAGCAAAAGATTTATAATGGATGTAGAACTGTTCCAAGTTGTTATGGCAACTAACATTTTAGACCCGTAATTACATAATAACAATGCTGCCAATCCTAAATGGATTGCATTTTTGTTATGGTTTTTCTCCCCCCCAGCCCCCCTTTTTTAAAGTTGAAATGGTTTCCAAAATATTCCGCATTTGGAATACTCTTTAAATGATTATGTAATGTCCATATATTTTCATTTCTGTAGAACTACAGTGAACAACAAATTAAAACTTAGTACAATAAATCTAAAAAAGTGAAATATAGGAAAACTATCCATGGCTTTGATACCAAAGAAGTTTGGTTTTGCTTAAACCTGTAACACAGATGTAAAAATACAGATCCGAGGAATATTTCTTAACTTCGATTTAATTTATGGATTTTTCTGGCTTTTTGAAATCAATCTAATCACGCTGTTTCCCACAAGTAGTCCCAAGAGAGTAAAGCCTTTGAAAATGTACAGAAACAATAACTAGAATGAATAGTGTAGATACGTGTTCTAAATGTCCCAAAAGAAAGAGTAAACTATTGTTCCTGCCACTTTCTGAAGCCAAATGTTTTGAAATTTCTGTGTAATAAATGCTAAGCAAAATTAAATGTAGTAGATTTGGAGTTGCAGTTCTTGCAGTCCGTTTTTGGATTTGGTACATATGGTACTATGTTTGATCAAATAACAATAAACGTAACACTGACACATGCATTTAGTGTTTAGGA
The DNA here is from genome assembly GCF_013377495.2 of Cygnus atratus. Classification (NCBI taxonomy): domain Eukaryota; kingdom Metazoa; phylum Chordata; class Aves; order Anseriformes; family Anatidae; genus Cygnus; species Cygnus atratus. Next base: position 57,639,751 of record NC_066364.1, on the reverse strand, counting down.
GCCTCATTGGAATGGTCATAATGTGACATCTGCGTAACCTGCCTTTAGCCTGTTCTTATTTTAGGCTATTTTCTTTTTTAAATAAATTATAATTGAAATTATAATTCTGCCTTGTTTTGCTTGATGTCATTTCAAGAACTTCCTGCATCATCTTTGCAAGAGGGACAACACAAATAGGGGAGGGTAGTTGCTATAATTCAGAATTTGTCTTTTTTTTTTTTTTTTTTTTTTTTTAATCCAATAGACTGAAGCATGGTAGTACTTCAGTGATTTGAAAAGAGTTTGAAGATGTTGGAGGTAAGCCAAGGAAAGTACATTTCTCTGAAGATATGTTTAGGTACAGTCTTGTAAAATTCTTCTGGGAGGAGCTCTGGCAAGACGTCGAAGCTTTTAGGGCAAGGTGTCGTTCTCCCCATCTTGAAAATAGTGAAATTGTCACCCTAGCTTAGTTAAGTGCTTTTGTGACACTCAGAGCGCTGCTCCCTGGCTAACAAGTTTTTCCTGATTAAGAAACAAGCAACACAGGTGTACTTAATTCTTCTTCTAGCTCAGGTTACTGGCAGGATTAAGTCTTCAGTTCTTTAACCCTTCAGTTCTTCGCAGCTGTGCCAGGACTGTGTTGTACAACTTGTCTAGAAAATCAGGGGAGGTTGCATTGTTTGTGTCTTGCATAAAATTCTTGTACTGTTGGAGAAGACTGGATTATGTTTTTCCATGATTTGTGTAGGTCGGTTATGTCCCAACCGTTGGATTTATAATCCTGTCAAGGCAAGGACGAACAATTGCTTAATATTCCTGAGTCCCGATTCATGACTGTTACTTAGAATAATGCAGTGAAAACCTATTTATTCTCCCATTTTTCTAATAAGGGCATAATTTAGAATAAGATAAAGATAATTCCCAGTGGTAAGTGTGGTGTTTGATGTATATAGTGGGTACATGTGGATACAATGGTGACATCAGTTTTTGCCCTAATATGAAAAATAGTGAACTAAGCTGAGAGAAAGCTGATATCCTGACGGAGAGGGCTTGAGTTGTGAATTCAGGCTTAGTTAGCCATAATTGAAGAATGAGGGTACTGGTAATGCTCAAGGTCTTAATTTTTTTATTTAATTTTAATGTATTAGGAGTGTAAATCATGTACCAATGAAGAGACTGGGAAAGAGTACAAACCCTGAAACATTAAATATAATGTTGCAGTAAGGCTGTCCAAGACAAAATTTTAGTAGGAACTTGCTAAAAGCATAGAAGATAATTAAAACCTCAACTTTCTGAGAGCTGTCAGGTGCCGAGAGCTTGGAGGTGGCTGTTGGGTACAACAAATACTGATGGATTAAAAAGAACATTTCAGATTGCCTTATTTTACAGGGAAGCTGATTGTATTATTTGAACGTGCACACATGATAGGAAAAGATCCTTCACCGAGAGGGTGCAGGGCAGTGGTCACAGCGCTGAGCCTGTTGGATTTCAAGTAGCATTTAGACAATGCTTGCTCAGCTCGCATGATCTTCCAGGTGTATGCAGTTTTCCTACGATTTCCTTTGCAGACGTATAGTTGTGTGTATACTGCTGTTATATATCTGTTAAAATACTGCTCTTTGAAAGAGCCTTAGTGTTGCAATAGTTGCAAAAACCCTTTTACATAACATTTTTTTTTGCCAATTTGCTCTGTTATTATGAGCATGCAGGAGGTGTATTACATGGTTAAGGAGAGTGGTAGGCTTGGGTTGACAGAGTTTTTTTTCACCAAGGTGGCTGTATAAATCAATGGTGCTTTCATCTCTTGACATGATCAGAACTGGATAAGGTATTACCTGAAAGAATATAACAAATCTGAAAAGATAATGAAGCAGAATAGAGCAAGAGGAATAAAGAGTGATGTCTCTCTTTCCTGCCTTTGCTTGAAGATGATGAATTTTGAAAAGAGCCGAGCAGTCTAGAGCAGCTTGGGCAAGAGAACTGAGAGAGCATGTCTGCTAGAGATTAGGTAAAACCATGAAAGAGAGAGTATGTAGGAACACAAAACTGCTCTTATAATTATTGCAGAGCAACTGTTGGTAGAATGGCGGAGGTAGGGTGAGCCTATGAAATCAAGCAGCACATCAGAATAAATGTAGATATGTATGTTTGCACATAATGAAATGTTTTGACAGATGAAAGTATAGCTGGGTTAAAACAAGTGCTGGATGAATGAGAGAATGGTAGGACTTAGCACCAGGGTTCATGGAGCTACAAAGTGTGCTTCCTGAAGTTCCTGATCTGCTTCCTGGAAGAATAAACATGGGAAAAGATTAGTCCTTTCTTGTGCTGTTCCTTAACCACCCCAACCAGCCAGTGTCACAATTATTACAAGATGCTTTCAGAAGATCCTGTTCACTTCTCTCTCCAGCTCCATCCAGGAATGACTTTAAGAGAAAGCTGCTGTTAGAGCTGATGTTTGTAGTTGTGGCTGATTCTAAACTACCTTTGGGAAGCATAGGTGTTGGCATGCTACATCAGTAGTCAGGTTTTGATTTTACCAGGAGATGGGCCTGTTGTAGAGTGCAAAGGGATCAAAGGTTATTAAAAATAGTTTTAGAGTGACTTGTGAAGCTGCTCCCCTTAAGTAACTTCTGGCACGTTCTGCTCTTTTCCAAGTAATAGGGATGGAAATTATTGTGAGACTATGGTTGTTCCTGCAGTGGGTAGTAAGAGGACCTGAATAGCCTCTGCTCCATGCTGCAGGGCTCATGGGAGCTGCACTGGGAGCTGGAAGAGGTGCTTTGGGAACTACCTGGTAGCCGCTGATGTTGCCAAAAGGGTTTGGCTCTTAAGTCAACCTCCTTGTTAAGCAAGGAGAATTGACTCATTCTGCTCTTTAGAGAAAACTTGGATTCTTGCTGGACTACTCTTAATCAGATACATCTTCTGAAAGGTGTGGGGAGTTTTTGAATTTAGTGGCCATTAATTTGCTTAACAACTTCAGCAGCTTGGATTGGGGATGCTTGAAGCTGAAGAAGCTCAGAAGGGAACTGTGAGGCTGCATTCTTTTTACAGAACAATCTGTTACTTATTTTCTGAGCGGTGAGGTGCATAGTTCTGTCAGGTATGTCTTCAAATTCTTGAAATTCTGTTGAGTAATCAAGTATGAATCGCTGTTTAGCTTCTTCATATAGTCAAGAGTACTGTTTTCTGTCTATAACTGATTAAAAATACATTTTATGGTAATAGGATATAATTGAAACAGAACAGTTAATTTTTAAAGTGAATTTAAAGTAATTGTCTTCTTGCCTTTTCCTTCCCTTCTTCCCAAACCCCTCTTCACTGGAAAGCAGGAAAGCAACATCCAGCTTTGGTTTTCATTCATTTAAAGTGTGAATTTTGATTCAGAAAAAAATACTCAAAGAAACACAAACAAAAACCTTGACAGGCTGTCTAGCTGTAAACGGATAAGCATGTTTCTGCATCCCTTCTTCACAGAAGATTTGATTTGCTAGTTTCAAAAAGAGTTTATGAGGAAAAAACTCTGCTGTTTTTCTGCCCACGAGTATCTCCTCCAACTTGTTGAAGATTTAGGCAATAGCAGACAGGTCCTGGAGTCAGCATTGCCAGAGAGCTGCATCTTCAATCACAGCATTTTCAGCAGTAGAGTGCTAACAGGAAAGAAAAGTCTGGTAGCCAGCTTCAACGAAGCCGTACGTACATAGCTGAGTTGGCTCACTTATGTATCCTAGGCATCTTCCCAATGGACTTTCAAAAATGGTAATTTTTTTCATTATATACTACCAAATCCTTTGCGCTAAAGAAGTAAACAAACAGACAAAGAGTAGTCCATTTCCCTTGCAAGTATTTGGTCTTCCTGAGGAATGTTTTTATTTCTTTGTTTCGGTGCATGTTTTTTCCCATTACTTTGCTTCTTTCTAAATGTAGCTTCTGCAGGTTAAGGAACAAGTTTGTGTACAGAAATAGCCATATCCACTTAGATTCTCATATAATTCATTTTAGAAATAAATAGTTTTAAGCTGAGAGCTGCATGGGCTGACGAGGATGCCTGGTTAACGTGGGAAACTATCAGCAAACATCTGAAGTGTAAATCTGGTAAGCTGAGGGGTGATTCATTGCAGGTGATTCCCTCATATGTCTGTTTGCTAACAGGTGAGCTCAAGGAGTTTTAGAGTATTTGCATATGTGTTTTGAAGTATTCAGCTTGTTTCTTAATGAAACATATATGCCATATAGACGTATGAGGAGTGGCTGAGGTCCCTTGGTTTGTTCTGCCCAGAGCAGAGGAAGCTGAGGGGAGGCCTCATGGCATCCTGCAGCTCCCTCACAAGGGGAGCGGAGGGGCAGGCGCTGAGCTCTGCTCTCTGGGGACAGCGACAGGACCCGAGGGAACAGCATGGAGCTGGGACAGGGGAGGGTCAGGCTGGGTGTTAGGGAAAGATTCTGCACCCAGAGGGTGGTGGGACACTGGGACAGGCTCCCCAGGGCAGCGGTCATGGCACTGAGACTGACAGAGTTCAAGAAGTGTTTGGACAACACTCTCAGACACAGGGTCCGATTATTTATTTTTTTTTAGGGTTCTTTGGGAACCCAGGAGTTGGACTCGATCATCCTTATGGATCCTTTCCAACTCAGGATATTCTGTGATTCTACGATTCTATATTGATCAGTCAATTGGAAGCACTAAACTGTAAGAAAAAGTACACTAGTCATAGATTTTTGCATTCTGTGAGTACTTGGAAAAATTGAACATTTGTAGTAGTCTGGAGGGTGTTCATGCTAGACAACATTTTTTTTTTTTGTTAAATGTTAATTTCACAGGTTCTTAGTTTAGCTATTTTTGCAAAAAGACTTTATCCCGTAATAAAATTAAGCTGTAATCAGTTATTCAATTAGATTAAAACTTTTTATTTCGATTTGATCAATGGGGAGTGTCATGAAATACATGCTGAAATTGCTTCCAGTGCATTATTGACAGCCCTTGTTTATGTTGTTCTGCCCTCCCTTCCCACAGGATGCTTACTGAGAGTGCAAGATCTTAGATATTTTCCGGGATTTGAAATTTAACAGGGAGTCCAGACTTGGCAAAACAGCTTGAGGTTTCATATGAGTAAATCTTTTATGCATTATATAACTGGGATGGGATGTGGGCTAATATTTGTCTAGTTTCCTCTGAAGTACATATTTTCAGCAATATTAATATAATTTGATTTATTTAAAGTTAATATATGTAGGACCCAGTTCAGTGCCACGTGTCTTCACGAGAAAACGTTGTATATTAGGCAGACTGTCTTTGGGAAACAGTGAGCATGGATAAAATCTTTTTATAAGAGACTTGGTGCAATTTGCATGAACCAGAATGGAGACGTGGTAGGCAAGCAGCGTGGCGAAACATTGCTTGGCAAAAATGGCGGCACAACGTATGTGCTGTAGGGCAGTAAGAAGATGAAAGATAGATATTCTGGAAGTGGCAGAAGAGATTTTATCTCAGTCTCAAAAAGGAAATCTAGAAATAAGTGGAAAAGGTTGAAGGTCTTGTGTGAAATAGAATTAGTGGAGCCAGGGCTGTTTCCTGGGCCCTTCTGTCTGTTCCTCTAGCTGTAGTTCTCTAATCTGACTAACAGTGCCTCATAGTTGCTGAGACTGCTTTTTTGGTAGAAGGCAAATGACATATTCTAAAGGGGTGGCAGTGTTGCAGGATGTTTGGTTGGTGCAGACTGACTGCATCTGTTTCAACATGTGCTGTCTTTATCCTTTCCATCCTCCTTCAGCTGAGGAGAGTCCAGAGTGGGGCTTGTTTGGGTGCTTTAAGGTTATTTTCACTGCTCATGAAATGATTGAAGTTTTTCATAGTCTGGAGGCTTAATTATGTAGCTATCCATAGACGAGGACTGAAAGAGTTGCTCCCAGTATAGTCTTCTATGTGTTGCTTGTGCGCCTACTTATGTGGAACAAAAACCCTTAAGTACTTTGTTTTTATTGCTTATTCACTTAATGGCTTCTCTACTGAAATTAAAGTAATAGACAGTGTTTGTGTGATACAGATATTGGCCTTAAGTGTATTGAAGTCACTGAATTGATGCTATCTACCAAATGATTATATTGCCAAATACTTGTTGCCACAGCAATCCTGTTCTTGAATTAGTAGCCTGAAGTGGAAGGTTTTGCTTTCTAAACACAGGCAAGATGTACGTTGAGAAAAATGTGTCCTGGAACTCTGGAAATAACGATCCAAGGGCATCTTTTGGGAAAAAGATGTGGAAGATGTAGGAAGATGTAGGAAGTGGTATAAACCACCCAAAACTGGTATCTAGACTTGGTGATATTTTACACTGATTAGAACTGGTTGAACACTAGCTATCTGTCTGTCCTGAACCTCTCTCCTCCCTCCCCTCCTCCTCCCTCTTTTGAGCTCTTGGAATCATCCAAACTCTCATTCCTGGCATTCTCTTTTGCAACCATATTTCATCTCTTACTCTCCTTTCCTTTGATAGCCCTTATTTGTATGTAATGCTGTAGTTCTACTTTGCTTGGAAATGTCCCCCAGCATTGTATCATAAGCAATCTCACAGGATATTACTGCTTACTCTAGGGCTACTCCTGTAGAAATCTGTTGTTAACCTATCTGCAGCCTAATGGTTGAACGAAAACAATTATTTTTTTTTAAATTTAGTTATGTGTACCTTTCACATTTTTATTCTAATTTCCATCTCTGCTATTCCATTTGGTTTTGCAATGTTTTTTCTCCTTTATATTTGATGTGATTTTTGGGAAGAGTTTCAGGAGGATGAAAACCATATTTATATATTAGCTTTTACTGAGTTCTCTCTGCTTTTTTTTTTTTTCCCAATTTTTTTTTCCCCTCTTGCATTTGTTCTGGGCAGTAATGTTCTTGCCATAGGGCTATAGCTAGGAAGTAGCTAGTAAAACAGGGCTAGATGTGAAGATTTTTTTTTTTTGCTTACTCATCTCATAGTTGTGATTGGTATTGAGTAGAAACTAATAAAGCGAACAGAAAATTGTGTAGTATTAAATTTGTCTATTAAATTGGCTAACTTTCAGAAATAATTAAGAACAATATTGAACTGTCTGCCTATGTAATTTTGGGTAGGTATACATGTTATTGTCTTCTTCCTACTTTGGCTTAATTATACTGTGCCCAACATGATTCATGAAAGGTGAAGATGGTTTCTGTTTAATTTGATGGGACAATTATGTCTTTAAAGGTGACGCAGGCTGACCACAGCTCATTTCACTACTTTGGATACCTCAGGTTGGTATGTGTTGAGTTTGAAATGAAAGAGTAAGAGCCATGTTATATGGCTCACTGTTAAACTGGATGAAAGTCTTCCAGTGTTAAAGCGAGTCTCTCTTTTTTCTGGCAGCATGGCACTTTCAATAGTGTTATGATTTATCAGGACAGAGTTCTTTTATCATACTGATGCAGTGCCCCTCAGTCTGTAGTAAATAATCAAATTTTTAAGGCTTTGACTGGAGGTGAAACTTTGTAACCTTCAATTCTCTGAAGACAGGAACAATTCTTTTAATTGGTAGAGATGATAAATAGCTTTCCAAATAATTGTACCTTATAAGGACAGTAAGGCACTGATCACTTGGAGAAGCAAATGTGCTTGCTGACCTTTGAATTAAAGCAGAAATTGTGGCAGATATTAAAAATTATGGTCTATTTCTAGTTTTCCTCCCTTAAAGCTATGCCTGTCTGTGGTATTGAACTTAAAAGTAGCATGGTTTAGGGAACTTCATCATTCCTTTGTTGTGGAAACTATTGATTCATTGGATATCGTGTAATACAAAAAAATTAACATTCCAATGCAAATGCTAATTTGTCAAAAATTAATATATTCTCTATGTAAATTACAGAAATAAATTATGACGATTGATCAGTTGCGATCAGACACAGAACTGAATAATTCTGGCAAAAGAGAAGCATGAAATTAAGGTCAGAGTTTGGAGTAATTGTTATAGATATCTAATGCCAGATGCCTGCAGACTAGGTGTAGATATTGTGTGTGTTTGATACATGCTTTTATTTGCTTCTTTTGGCTTCAGCCTCCCATGTTCTTCTACACCCACAATCTCTGAAGGTGCCTTTTATGTAAAACTATTGAGCCTTGCAGGAGAGAGGCATTTCTCTTGATAATTCTAGCAATACGCATCATTTTATATGCCGATTTTATCGCATATTGTTCAAATTGATTCATTAAAATTAAACATCATTGAATACTTCCATAACCACCTGCGCTGCCTTAATTCCTGTTTTGCTAAATGACTGAGCCATAAGACTTGCTGCAAATCTTGCCTCTTGCCTATGTTGCACATTATAAAAATGCTTGATTATATTAAAGAAAAAAAAGTACTTGCTTTCAAAATACCTTACATCTCTCTATTTTAGTCTAAGTTTCTCAGTAGATTTACAACTAAAATGGTAATTAGTACCTGACATTGAATGAAATGAATGTTTTTTTTATTAGCCATGTAGACTTCTAAAATTAAATACCTTCAGAAGCTAAAAATAAGTTGTTTTTTTTTTTCTTTTTTTTCTTTTTCTCTTTGTTCATATAAAGCAGTTATAACAAACCAGGCTTTATAGCCTAATTGTTCCTCTGGGTCCCTGGGCTTTTTTTTTTTTTTTTTTTCTTCTCATTTATTTATGTTTCATGTAATAATGAGAATATTGGAGAACGGGAATTGGGGAAAATTGAGATTGCAGATTTATAGAGTCCAAATGGCTTTTTGTATTTATATTCAATGGAATCCTTTTCCACCTCGCCTCCTCTCCATCTGCAGCCAGCTACTAGCCACTTTCCAAAAAATGCCTTCCCCCAAACCCAAACAGCTGATTCTTACATAAATTAAGTCATGAGAATATTTGTAAGTCGTTTCTGTTGTTATTAACTCATTTATGCTTTGTTTTAATGGGGGCAAATGCCTTCCAGAGCCACGAGTTTCTTTACTTGCAGGGCTGTGGTTCGACAAGATGCATTTGAAGGGAACCTGACATGTCGCTGTTGTCGGCCTGTGGCTTGGTGTGCCGCTGCCTCACCGCTGGCCCCTGGCCCCCTGGTCCCTGGGCAGGGGCCTCAGGGAAGCACCTGGCTCCTCCCTGCCAAAACCAGGCCCCGTTTTGGGCCCGTCCTCGGGCTGGCAGGAGGGTGCTGCACTTCTTCCATTCATGCCTTACAGTGTCCCAGGCTTTCAGCATGTCTTCTGCTCCCAAAATGGTAGCCTTGGCATCATGCTGTACAAGCAGCTAAAATGCAACCCCTTTTCCACCCCCACTGTTATGAACTGAAGAAGCAAGGAAGGGAGCAGGGAAGCTGCTGTGGGGTGATACTGGGGCTGAGTGGCAGGGAGGTGGCCTGGCCAGTCTGCAGGGAGTCACCTGTGAGCGTCTTGAGGGCCTGCTGCTGGCCTGGACACCAAGGGGTAGACACTGAAACAAAGCATCTGCAGCCCAGCAGAGGGGATGGTCTGCAGCTCCTCAGCCACCCTTCAGTGTGACAGTATGTTTCAGGTGGTAGTGAGCAAAGGTAGATATGATGGAGAGTACAGAGGAAAGGAAATTCTGTAATGTTTAATGAAGCACAAATGTATTTCTGTAAATATATGAAGAGAAGAGCGTTGAAGCAGTAGATACTACATGACTTCACCTGCGAAACTTACTCAAGCTTAGGGCAGAAATGTCTTGATGAAACTGCAACTGCTTTACAGTAGGTGAAAATCCCCTGGGAAAACTCAAGTAGTGTCCAGTCATTCTTAATGTTTCCACTGGTGCCATGGATGATGGATTATCAAGTGTCTTTTGCACTTGCTGTGGATATCCAGGTTTCTGAGCCTGCAAGGCTATTTGAGGATAATCTGGTATTCAAAGTGACTATGACAGAATGGGGAACTAATCAAGAGGAAGTGAAAAACAATGAAAAAGAAACGATTCAGTGAAACTCAGTAGCCTTGCAACTAAGGTTGGGTGGAATAATCAACATCATGAATGTTTTGTGGCTCTGCGTTACTGTTTTAAATGTGAGTCAGTGTTGTGATGCTATTGTGGCAACCATTGTTATTCGTTTCTATAGGATATTGTATATGAAAGTGTGTAAAATAGTCTTTGTTAGTGTGAATAGAAGACTGGGTACTTGTATTCCATTTGGAGCATGCAAGCAGATTTCCCAGTTGGGGAAGCCTCAGAGGAAAGCTGCAGAAATGAAAGAGAAATGACAGCATATTCTCTATGGAAAGACTGAAGAAATTAGGATTGCTTTTCATATACAAGAGAAAAAGGAAATAAAATTTTTCAAAAAATAAAAGGTTGCTGCAGAGAAGAAGGTGGTAACTGATTCTTCATGTCAACTGATGATAGGTTAAGAAGTGATAATCTTCAATAGCAATAAGAGAGATTCAGTTTGGAGATTAGCTAAAACATTAACTAAATTCTGGAATGGAATGCTTAATAGCTGTCTCTTACCTGAGCAGTAAGTGTTCTGCTGTCTATTGTCACAGTTTTTTCCCCCCACCTGAAATGTCTCTATGTATATAAAAGCCCTGAAAAGCGTGTCTTTTGTATGCAAGAAAAACAAAACAAAACTGTCAGCTAACAATTCACAGACTTTATGGCCTATTTGTTTTATCTGTTTTCGTTGGAAGGAATCTAAATTCCTTTATTTAGAAACTACTATAATTGATTAACAGCGTGATATTCATGTCATAGAAATAGATTTTTTTTTTTTTTAAGATTAGTATAAGTATTAAAAGACAATATGATTATTTTGTCTTTATTTTCTGAGATGCTTCTTGACACTTGATTCTGTTTTATTTAAACGTTCAGAACATTTTAAGGCAATATTAAGTTTCATAGTTGTTAACTTTGGAGTTACTTTATGGTGTCAGCAAATTCTGGTTTTGAAGGAAAAGTTTTAGGGACTAAGATTATACTCTTCTCATTGCTATGTCCTCTTAGTTCGATATAAATTATACATTCTGTTAGGAAGTATGACTGCAAAAAACTTCATTTAAAAGCTTAATTGCAGTGTAAAAAAGAAAAGAAAATGAAATCGCTCCATGGATGACTTGGTACTCTGGTATATGTACTCTGTCGTTGGAGGAAACCAGAATATGAAATAACTCAATCAAAAAAGAAATTTGCCTGAAATTACATGTGGAACATGGGTTCAATTCCTGCTCCTTTAAGTGTTACTTGTAGTGTTTAACTAATGAATATTAGTATTAGAAGTTCACAAACTGTCTGAAACTGAGACTAGGTTCTCATCTCTTATATGGTTCATCTTTAGTTTATTTTATTTATTTTTTGTTTCGTTTGTTTAGAACTTCAGATTAATAATCCCCTTAGTTGGTACCAAGTGTTAGCTGGTAGGTGAGGTGAAAGAATGCTTTACAAGCGTGTCTAAATATATTTTGTTGGCATTGAGAACTTCAGTATTCAAAGTACAGGAGGATTTAAATAACATTAGAATGCATAGGCTAGCTACTTGGAAAGAAATAACTAACTTTAAATTTTAATTAATTGGAAGTTGAAGTGTCAAGAGGAAGGATGTTCATCTCCATAAAATGAATTGCTTTCTGAGAACAAAACAAAATCCTGCAAACAACAACAAAACCCCACAAACCCCGTTAATAGCTGTGAACTTCAAGTTTTCTCTAAAACAGCAGTATTAGTTTATACACTGTCTTTTTCCTTGCTGTTCTTCCCATTGTTGAACACAGAGCCCAATTATTTCTTTCAAAACAGTATCAAAAATGCTGGTATGTTAGCTTGAGTGATTTTTATAATAGATAGGGTTGTTTCCATCCATCTCAAAAGTATTCCCCTGTAGAAGAAAGATGGTGTGTACTAGAGTGTAAAACCAATTGAGCTGCTAATATTATTTGAGAAGCAAGGGCTTATAGGTTGAGCTTACTTATTTATTTTCCTTTATTTTAAACAACTGATTCAGATGGAAAATATGATGATCTCTCGGGCATGCTAGCCTCCATCATGTCTGATGGAGATGCAGCAAAATCAGACTAAGTACAGGTTATAACCATTACTCTGAAAGTAATGTATTAATGCTAATCAGTTTAAGTATTTGGGAGAGAAGAGTGGTTGCTGTCTGTGGAACGGAGAGCTGTTAGCGAGAGGTGAAGCATAAGGGGAGTTGTCACACACCATAAACGTTGTGAGCTTCCGCATCTAGGAGAGCTAGGAATTCCAATTTTTGAACCTAAGTTTTTAATGAATTTTATAGGCCTTCCGTGAGTATAAAGACAAATGTTTCAACTCTGTTTTGGGAGGTGTTTTCTCCTTTTTCCCCTTTGTATTTTATCCTTTTTATTCCTTCTGTGAATTAATTCTAGTGCATAGCAGATACTTTTTTTTTTTTTTTTTTAATTTTGTTTCTGTGGAATTTAATGTGATGATTATGTACTCTAATATTCTTGGATAGTATTCCTCAATGCATTTTTTGGATATGTAGGATGTGTGGATTTTGACTGTTCTCTTTAGGTTATTTGTTATGGTTATAATGGAGATGTGTTATGAGGCTCTTTGCACTTGGAAGATCAACATTGTAGTCAGTGTCTGGAAAAACAAAAGAAATTGCAGAAGGAGATTTTTGTAGACTTTGTATCCTGTTCACAGAATCATAGAATAGCTGAGGTTCAAAGGGACCTCTGGAGGTCATCTGGTCCAACCCCCAGCTCCAGCATCTGCTCAATCATCCTTTCCATCTGTGTAAAATTCAGAGACTTACTGGGCATTCAGTACTAACGTGCCATGCTTGTTAAATTGCATAAGATTTTAGTATGTACAACTGTATGCAGCTGGTGTGAAGACAGGTTGATGACTCTTCCTTGGAAATAATAAATTTCAAGGTTTACAAATTTATTTATTTATTTTCTTAACTACCTGAGTTCACTAAATAGTGCTGCAATTGTATTGACAAAGACATGACTCCTGGTTATTCTCACCTGGAGCATGAATTACTACAAAATAAGATATGTACTTCAGAGGGGAGCATGAGTGATAGTTTGAAGAACTGGTAACTGAACTTGCTATGAGATCTTTCTTCTGAATATATAGATGAATATTTTTTTCCAACATTTTAATATTGCTCTGTATAGTTTTTCCCAAAGTTTTATCAGCAGTAACTTCTCTCAGTAGTTGGTTGTTAATTCATATCTTGCATTTAATCAAAGGGCTATATTTAATCAAAGGGTTATGTAGTTCTTTAAGTGCAGGTCCTACACCTATGTTGTGGTTTAACCCCAGGCAGCTCAGCTCAGCAATATTCAGCTGCTTGCTCAGTGAGATGCAGGGGGGAATGGGAAAGGTAAAAGTGAGATGATCTGTGGGCTCAGAAAAGACCATTTAATAGGTAGAGCGAAAGCAGTGTGCACAGCAAGGCAAGGCAGGACAAGGGATTCATTCACTGCTTCCCATCAGCGGGCAGATATTCAGCCAGTTCCAGGAAAGCAGGGCCCATCACGTTTAACAGTTTCTTGAGAACCTGTAAAAAGAAGAAACTGTATAAGTAAAAGATGATTCTCCAGTTAGCTGTTGTATAAAGCAACTTTCTGAGGAAAATTGTTTTTGTAGGAGGAAAAATTATAATTAGGTGCCAAGAAGTGGTCCAAAATGATGGAATGACTATTATTCCGGTTTAAAATAAATAAATAAATTGAAACTCTTTTATAAACCTTCCTTTAAATAAGTTCAAGAAATACAGGGCATATAATTTCCTCTTCTGAAAGGTCTGTAATAGCATTTGTAATCTTCTGTTGCATATGGTAATGATTAAGGCTTATTTAACTTTTTGAGATTTTGGGTGATCCTTGGGAGTTGTATTCTCAGCAGATTGTTAATTCTTATTTTCTGCTGTCATATGCTTATCAGCCAGGGAATGACCAGTTTAATTTCTATTTTCAATTTCCATGCCTTATGCTTGTAGCAATAAATATCTTCTCAGCGCAATTTAAATGCTCTTTCTTTTGGAAGAATAATTAGTGTTAAAGGTACTCTGAATATGAATGCTGCTTCAAAAATTATGTTTCCCTATTCAGTTAAAATCTAAATGACACTTAGTACTAGAAGGGAAAAAATAGCTAAAGAATTTGCTGGATTCTTACTTTTTAGTTGGTGATTAAGAGAAAATAATCCTAAAGCTATTTGGTGAGCTTTCTTTCCTTAAAAACTTTCTGACTAGTTGAAAGAAGTTACTTTTAACTTTTATTTTTTTATTTATTTTATTTATTTTATTTTATTTATTTATTTATTTTATTTTTTGGTCTGGAAAAACCTGTATCTGAATTTTTTACTTATCTGGAAGCATTGTGGCTTCAGCTTCCTCTCGTATCTTGAATCAGTTCTGGTGCTTGTTGAGCTGTCCCGGGAACTGCGTCATTTCATTTCAAATAAACAAAAGGACCTTCATCATCTCCATCCCCCCTCGGGGTGGGACAGGAGACCTGGGTAGTCTGCTGCATTTGGGTGGTTTTGCTCATGGAAGGGTCTGATGGAATAAGAGAGGGGTCTATTTGTGTGCTGTGGTTCAGCAGCAGGGGGCTTTTGGGCCACCTTGGTGAACTTGCGTGAATTCTGCGTGAATGTGTTTCTTTGTGCCACGGCAAGTGCTCGGTATGCCAAAGACCTACACAAATCTAAAGTACTCATGTTGTCTATAACACTGTCTGCCTTAGGATATTTTTAATACTTTCAAGTTTCTCTTTAATTTCTTTTCAAGTAAGTAATACCCAGCAGAGGAAGTGGTTAATTTGATCTCTGCTTATAACTTTCTCCGTAAAGAACTGAGACTCTTTAATCAGCCTTTGAAAATCTAAATGCCTCCTGGCTTGAGGAACTGTTTGGGTGTTTAGCTTATGTTCAGCAATGGTGATGATACAGTGGCATTGTAGCGTGTCCACCTGTAGGTGGATGCAGCACTGGTCTTCCATCCTGGAAACTCCACCACAAGGAGCATGTGGGACAAAACTAGTGCATAGGGAGATGTCTGTGCGTTATTGCTGATCTTATCCAACCAGTTAATAGCAGAGTTACTGATAGCAATGCCAAAGCAAAATGGATTTCAACTTTTTTCTGCACCTCCATTTCATACAGGGAGGTTGTTGCTATTGTTTGTAGTCTTTAGTGCATCTTTGTAGGACTGAATTTTCCCCATTGCAGAATGCCTTAATTTAGCATTGCCAGCTGCTTCTCTGGGAGCAGCCACATGCTGGAACATTTTTCTTCTTGATATTAGGCTATGCAGG
This sequence comes from Cygnus atratus, assembly GCF_013377495.2. Lineage (NCBI taxonomy): Eukaryota > Metazoa > Chordata > Aves > Anseriformes > Anatidae > Cygnus > Cygnus atratus. The sequence continues at coordinate 57,624,490 of NC_066364.1, read as the reverse complement.
CATGGATGGTACCCGTTTATGTGATATCCCAATCGGAGAACTTTATACTGAGATCAAGTTACTGTAGAGTTGGGAGTGTCTAATGTTCACGGTTAGAAAATGTATATTCTTCTGGACATTTAGCTGGAGCAGTGTATGCTGCTTCTTGCACAGCCAGCACAGCCACTGGATGACTGAGAAGCATCGTACAGTCACCATACTGTGCAGAGCTGCTGTTAGTTTCATATTAGCCCATCCATTCATGGTCGCCGATGTTAGAAATTCATGTTGAAAGAGTGCCTTGCTTAGTTCACAAATAAATATGAAACTTTTCCATTTGCCTTTCAGTTACTTACTGCTCAGTAGCACTATTCTTTCATAAGTTTGCTTGATGCACTGTATCAAACGTCTTTTCATGAATGCTTTGTTGGAAGAGGCCGTTCAAAGGAGCACATCTTAACATAAATGTTCTTTTGTGCAAACGCTGCAAGCTTCCATAAAATCTGAGTTGCTGACATTTTTTTCATCTCACATTTTGCAGTACTTAGAACCGGTGTATTTGCTAAAGATCCATCACAAGAAAAAGCAGAGTGAAAAGTCTGAAGTTACCATACCTTAAAAACTGATACTGTGTTTTCTCTCTCTGCCTGGCTATAAACAAATTCACAGGCAGTTGGTTTTATGTATGAGAGAACTAGGAATTCAAACACTTTAAAAGTGTATATATTTAATGTATATTCATATGTAAAATGTTGATAAGAGGAACAGAACTTCTGTAGCTGCTTAAAGTTTGAGGAATGACTTTGTTAAAACTTCTTCAGAAACTTTGCTTAGAAGAGATGTTGGGGAGTACTGGCCTACCTTTGAAGTTGTTTGTTTTGTTTTCTTTTAACTGGTGAAAATTTTCAATTTTCTTCTTGTTATGGAGTGGGCAAGTCATGAATGATAGTAGTACCATGCCACAAGTTATACCCTTACAGTGTTGCGGCACCCACAATACTAATTTTGTGGCTAACATGGTGCTGCTCTGATTTGCCTTGCCTGGGTCGGTCTCACTTTGCGTGGCCATGTCAAACTGTCCCCTGGGTGCTTTGCCTCTATGGAATGGAAACTGGGGGAATCCCGGTTCCTTGACCTTGCTCTAGAGCTGTGCTTTTGGTATGATTAAGTACAGAGTGGAGGGCAGGACACCCGTTCTTGTTTGGTGAAATTGCTGTGCCTGCGCAAAAGCGATGAGCAGTTAGTGTCCATTAGGCTGAGTTTCTGTCTTTACTCTGCCTTTATTTACAGGGTGTACGTTAATGACCTGTTTCAGTGTGGTATTTTAACAATTCCCATCCTCTTTGGAAAGTAGAAGAAAGAAATAAATCTGCTGCATTTCCCAGCAAAATTAAATGTCTTTTTTTTTTCCTTGTTTGTTTTTTTAGTCTTCGCAGTAAATTCTGAGTCTTGCCTTGATTTGCATTCGAGCTGTGGTGCATTGGCAGTGAGCTATGCAGTGAAGTTAAAACTGTCGATCCTGAATTTTTTTCCCCTTTCATTTTTGACAATCTGTAAAGAAATTGAGACAGGTCTTCAAGAATTTGAGACTTGTGTAGGGAATAATACTCCTAGCAAGTGAAGTGTATAGATAATGTTCCAAGATGTCTCCATAGTACTCAGATACCTCTGACCCAGAACGATTTGAAGACGTCAGAGACCTCTTGTGTTATGTCAATAATAATACTATTGGTGTATGCTTTTTAATGAAAACAATTGACTGACAGGCAAGTCAGGACATAATGATGTGGGGTATTTTGTATGTGCATCCAGTAACGTGTTTTAAGTGGGATTACACTGCCTTTATATTTATCTCTAGATACACTCCTTAAGGTATGAAACTGAACGTATGGGGTAGGACATTAAAATTGAAGAATGTAATCAATGTCTCTCTTTTTTCATCATTATTTTTTCATATTAGTTTGTCTCTTGGGTGTCAGATATTCACTATGCATTGGATAATGGAAAGAGAAAGAGGAAGAGGAGGCTGTAATTGAGGTGTGTTGTTGTTGTTGGGTATGTTAAGCAGATGGAGTTATGTTCAATTTATTTACTGGCCTTGGTTTTGCCTTTTGAAAACAATATTCTTCCTGGAAGGAGAAAAAGTTAATAGCTTTTGAGGTTTTACAATTAGCCTTGACTTTTTCTCGTTTTGCAAATTACAGAAATACACAGCCCTTTGTTAAATGATCACATGGATAATACTTTGAAGAACAAAAACGTAAACACTAATGCAAGGGCAATGTACATTTTCTATGAACTTATATAGAAGTTTCTGAACTTCTGTTCGCAGTCTACTTCGAGCTGCAAACCCATTTCTGTATTTCAGTATCACTTTGTTGCCCAGCGTCACTCAAAAGCTGCCTGATACCTAATTGGGAACCGTAATGTTAGGAATGTTAGGTAGTAGGTATTACAAAATGAAATAAAAAGGTCACATAGTCCTGAGCTGTAGGATAATGCACTTAATTACATTGACTTTTCACCTCATGCCATTGATGGTGACGTGAAGTAAAGACAACCCCTTCTTTTAACTTTATGGGTCAGACTTCTTTTTACCTGACCTTGTTCAGTGAATCTATTCAAGTGTCTTTGTATTACACCCTACTACAGTGGGAAGTATGTAATTCTTTTCCCCATTAGCAAGCTGTAGAATTAAATCCACTTCTATATCCATAAATCTAGCTGCGTATAAAATTCAGAACTTCCTAACTGTTATGTTCACCTGAAAGTGTGTCCTGGTTTCTGCTGGGATAGAGTTAGTTTTCTTCCTAGTAGCTGCTGTGGTGCTGGGTTTTGGATTTGGGAAGAGCACAATGCTGATACCAGAGGGATGTTTCAGTCGCTGCAAAGCAGTGCTTGCACAGAGTCAAGGCCTTTCCTGCTCCTGGTGCTGCCCTGCCAACGAGGAGGCTGGGGGTGCCCCAGGAGCTGGGAGGGGACACGGCCAGGACAGCTGGCCCAGGCTGCCCAAAGGGATGTCCCACACCAGGTGGTGCTGCGTGGAACAGTAAAACGGGGGGGGTTGGCTGGTGGTGGGGGGTAGGGGGCTGCTTGTGCTCTGGCTGGGCATTGGTCCATGGGTGGTGAGCAATTGCATTGTGCATCACTTGCCTTGTATATTCTTTGCTATTATTATTTGTACTAACTCGCTTTATTATTTATTATTTGTACTAACTATTATTATTTGTCCTGACTATCCATTCTGTCTCTGTCCTATTAAACTGTCTTCATCTCAACCCAGGAGCTTTACCTTTTTTCCAGTTCTCTCCCCCATCCCACCGGAGGGGATGTAAGGGAGAGAAGTGAACTAATGTCTGTGTGGAGTGTAGCTGCCTACTAGGTTAAACCTTGCCAAGGTGACATAATAATGTCACAAAAATTGAAGGAGCACAATAGAAGGCAAGCAAGTTACCACCGTGTACCCTTTAAGTGGAGATTGTTTGATGGTTAGTACACGTTTGAAGGGAAGAGGATTTACAGGAGTCGAAGACCAGACTGCTGAAAATTACAAGTTTCACACTTCAAATAGAAGCCCATTTTTCAGGGAGCAAGGAAGTGAGAGAAAATAATTTGATCTGCCACATTGGTACATTAAAGCAGAAGTGTTTTATTTAAGGATTTTATTTATTTCTTTATGGTCTTAGCATGATTTCTTACCTGCAATTAACTGCTAGATGATAAGAAAGCTTGGTTTTCAGTAGGGGATAAAACTAAGGCTTTTCCCAAATAATTAGTTACAGCATGAATTTATTCTGAAATGAACCATCCCTGCTACTGAGCTAGAAAACCAAGTTCAGTCTTTATCAAAGTAAACAAATCAGAGGGAGATAGCTATGAGGGATATATTTAATGATATGGCTAAGAAAAAGTGGTGCTCATCATCTCATATCTATGTCATTGCCTTTCAGAGTCTGTGACTATCTAAGCACTGAATAGGCATCAAAATCCTCCTGAAGCTCAGATCCTGAAGTTGAATTCTTGACGTGAGCTCACTAAAGGTTTAGGGAGCAGTGTTGTTTAGCTGTTTCATGCTTTGATGTTTCTATTCTGTGTAGGAGAGAATTGTATCGGTCTTGTTGTTGTTGTTACATCGATGATAATATTAGCAGCTATTAACTGGCAGATAAATGGGATGGACTTCAGAGAAGAAGAGCAAAAATGGGAGAGTGGAGTTTGATTTGGGGAAATATAAATGGTGTATAAATAGAAAAAAAAGACAAAGTATGGTGGGAGAAAGAGAACATTATATGTTTTAAAGATTGTAAACTTGCAGTGATGGGTAAGACTTTTGGGAATTACTGAAAGGAGGGTGAAGCAACATAAATGTCAAGCTCAAGAAAAATGTTGCTCAAGAGTTATGCTGCATTTTGTAACAGTCCTCCTGCCAGAGTAACTAAAGTCTTTTCACTTACACATGGTGAAAACCGGACGGTGAAAAGAACAGTTAACAGCAATCGCTCTTTGTCCAGGTGTAAATGATGATTTTGGATACTGTTCACATCTAATTTCTCACAGCATCATCCAAAGATGACATTACCCTTTCTATCCTGTAAGAAGAACTTGCTCTTTCATCTTACCTTTCTTTATTCCCCTGAAGTATGGATGTTTTTGGCACTGTTCTGTTTTTTAGTGAAGCAACTCACTTGCATTGACTTCTTTCTTGTAAAGCTGTGCGCTCTGTTTCCACTAAGATACTCTTAGGCCAATATAATGGTAAAAATCGGAGAGCCTGTCTTCACTGGGATTTACTAAAATGGCTAGTCTCTGCAGTGTCTAACAGCAGGTAGGTAACGCTATCTAAATGCTACCATTTACCTTTTTGGCAATTATGGTGCCTTGTCCAGACACTGACCAGGGCACTCTCTGTCCCTGTTTTTTTAACAGGATAGGGGAAGATAATAAGATGACCAATCTTGTGGATTGAGGTAGAGAGTGAGAGATCACTTACTGATTGCTGTCACAGGAAAAATAGACTCAACTTGGGGCAAAATTTTATTTATTGCCACTTAAAATTGATTTAGATGGTGAGAAACAAAAGTAAAAACTAAAACATGGGGAATGGAGATTGCTGTCAGTCCATACCACTGGGTCACTGCTGTTCCTTCCTCCTTGCACCGTTCCCCTGCTCCAGTGTGGAACAGATTTCTAAATATTTGGCTCTGACAGTTGCGCTACACTCTCCTCAAAAATTTCAAATAAGGATTTAATTAATCTAAGGGTTTGTGAACATTTCCCCTGCTTACACTTTGCATTTCTGCCAAGTCCAATAATATCTTACTTTATAACTTGCGATCTCCTGTCCTATCATTATTTCTCTCTGTTTTCACATTAAATATCTGGGTAATTGTTCCCTGTTGCTTGAAGTGGTTTGCTGAGGTTCACTTCCCACCTCTTGCTTTTGTACCCTGCCAGTATTACCACTAATAATCATCCAAGATGTTAGTTAGCTATGCTAACTGGCCTCTTGGCTGTTTTGTCACTCTTTTAATAAATAAATTTATTAATTGAAAGCTTTTTTTTTTTGTAATAATACAGTATTATAAACTTGTTTCCTGTGGTTTTTTTTTTGAATGCAGTTATACACAAGCAGTGAAATGTAGGCATAAATGTACATGTTGTCTGCAATAACTTTACATGAGAACAGATCATCTGCACGTATGTTTGAGTGCATGGTAGCAAATGCTACCATCTGCATGTATGTTTGCATGTTATCTTTTAATTTTTTATTTTTTTAAAAATAGTTGTGTATATTTTGACGTTTATCAACATTCTTGTGCTCTGTAGCTAGTTATTTAAAATTTGAAGGAAAATCTCATGGTACTGGCACTATTTAATCCTATTACTTCATGTCCATTAATACTTTTTAAAATATTATTTGCTTTGATAAGTGAAGGGGCAGTAGGTGTTAATTCTGTGAGGAGTTATTTTCCTAGGGATACATTCATGTCGTGATCCTTCTTCCAGTAGACATTGCTTTATAAAAGCAGTGTCTTGGTAGCCAAATGCCTTTCAAGTTTAAAAGCATTATTGCTTGTTCTTATCAACACCAGACTATCTCAGTTTTTGCTGGACTTACAATTCTAAATCTTTTTGTTTGGAACATTATTCTTTCTGCAATTTCTATGATTCATATTATTTCTGTAATTTCTATTATTCATTACTCACTTATTTTAATGTATTGCTCAGCAATTTGTGTTACATACATATTATTATTATACATTACTTTAAATATTAAAGGAAGGCAATGCTTTTTTAACAAAACCCAACACTGTACAGAGTATCTAGGGCTTAAGTTTTGTCTAAGGCTTTTAAGTTTCAACTTAAGGTACTACAAGCTGGCATAAATAAGAAAAAAAAAATATTTCAATCCTGTTTTAGTATATAGTATTCTTTACAAATAAAGACTGTCTTTCTTGGAGAAGGTGTAAGAAAATATTTTGTGTGTTTTTCAAAAATATAAATTTGAGGTGTATTTTACTTTGGCATGGTCTTCCGATTTTCTTGGATTAGGTAGATGCTTGAGGAGGGAGTGAGGAGCACATTCATGAAGATAGCCTGGTAAGAAGTTTAAGAAGGGGAGGCAAGGGGAAGTAGTTTGCAAGATGCTGAACAGATGCTTTGGCTTTGTGACAAATGGTTTATGAATGCTGTCTGGAGCATTTCATGAAATGCTGTGGGACTAACACATGTAGATAGATATATGCAAATTTGCTTCTAAGTATTTTTAAATGATGAAGAATGAGATTGGAGAAGTAGAGTATTATAAAATGTGTGTATATGCTGAAAAATGTATGTTGGTGCCTCCAAAGATTATAGCAGATGCGTTAGTATAAGAACAAGATCTTGAAATATTTCTAGTTCGTTTGTTATTTGGTTGTGATCTTATTTTCCTCCCAGTAGTTTTATCTTTATCTTGAGGTAAATTGAAAGAAATATTTCAAAAATTCTGCAAAATTTAATTCTTATATTCTGCTCCTTCATTTTCTCCCACAGATTCCCTTCAGAAAAAAAGTTGGAGGGTTTATCTGTTTCCTGCTCTTAGCTTTAGAAGTGTAGAAAAAAAGTATTTGGTGTGGAAAAAAATATTTTGCTTTTTGTCTATTACTTAAAAATATTTGCAAGATAAATGTAACAAAGGCTAAGAGGCAATGTAGATGCCTGTATAGAATCAGTGCTAATGCTGCGGAAAGTATTCTTTGTAGTTTTTCACTGATCCTTTTCACTTTTCTAACTTGTTTAGAAAAAAAATATCCCACAATTTCTGACACATAAGCTCCCCCTGCCAAATGCATAGTATTTATTCCAAATTTTGGAAAATAATATTCTGTATTGCGTCATTCATGAGTAATCTGGTGCTTATAAGGTCATATGTACTGAGGTAGAGATTACAAGCAGGCTTTCTCTAAGTAAGTTTATTCTAGAGTCAAGAGACGTAATCAGTGCACACCATTGGATGTAGTTTAGAAACACTTTTTGGAACAGCTTGTGTGCAATTTTCAATTGATTTTAAAACATAATCATTAAAGATCTCTAACAGCAAACCTGCATAGTGTAATATGATTCTTTTGTGTCTTTATAAATGAGAATTAATGATGAAGAGGTAGCAATGAAGAACTGATAGTCTGCCAAATTCTCTTTTAAAGAATAAATAAATCTTATAAAAGATTCTGCATATAATTCTAAATACTAACTAGGTGCTTATGTTGCATTGCAGTAGTTCTCTTTAACATCCCCCTCCCCCTTTTTTCTTCTTGAAGATGAGTATTAAAAGATCCCAGCACTGTACTTTAATCAGAGCTGCTTTCATTCTGTAGCATTGCCTACTCTTTTGCTACATTTTTTTTTAGCACAGAATTGCTTTACAGGGCAGTAAATTGTCATCTCATACAGATGATTTGATCCATACTCCTAAATTTTCATCTTCTCCTGAGAAGATGAAAATTGTCAACAACTTTCATATTCATAGATACAACTGTTTGGGTTGCCTGAGAACACAGTATTTCTTTGTTCCATAAAAATCAAAAGATGAAACTTCATGTACATAAATGTAGTAATTTATACAAATACGTACGTAAGAGAAGACTTTCAATTGATAGTATGCTCATTCATGTATATACTCACAGGACTCGTATGGGACTACTCCTTTGGACAAGTGCTCACTGATCTACGATTTTTTAAATTTAGTCTAATTTTTGAACTATATTTTTGATGGATTTTAACTGAGTCTTCTTCAGGAGGAAGAGTTCTTTATAACAGTGCTCTTGAAGAAGTAAAGTAGAAGCAAAATATGATAACATGAACCTTCTGGAACCACTAAGCAAGACTGGCAAGGATTCATGTTGTATACTGAGCTGGATTTTCTCACCTGGTTGTAAAGTTTTGGCTGATGTGCAGTATCTCAGAAGCGTTGTTTTGTGGGGTTCATTTGCAAGATAGTACACTGGCATGAAGTTGTCGCTCTTGAAGAAATGAGGGTGCTATGGGGCTAGGACACTGTGAAACTGGCAGCCACCCACTTACCGTCCATTCTGCAGAACATCAGGACAAACCATTTCAGCATTATGTCCTGTATCAACTTAAACATCTGATTTCCACTTTCCGCCTTTGTAGCTAGGCAGGCTCAGTTTGTTCTGTATTCTGTCTATTGGTAAAATAAACATACGAGATGGGATCTCTTCCAGCAATAGAAACCTCTATTATCCTCTCGGACCCGCTGGCAAATGTAGCAACAAACTCAACTTTTCAGGACTTCAAATGCAGCTTGCTGTCCGAAGTGAGCCAGTTCAGTTGCTAGTAGATCTGAAAATCAAGTCTGCCTCCATTTCTGGGTGGAGGAAGATCTGGTAAAGCTGTGCTGAGAAATGTGGAACTTATTATTCCATACTCTTCATTTTCAGGAAACCTGTGGAGCAAGTTGAGAGAATTTTGGCCTTGGTGACCTCAGAATAATGATGATCCTTTGCACCTCTCATGATTTTTATTCAGTCCATCTGTGATCCTATTCCCAATTATCTGATCCTAAAACAGGAGGAAGAAATGTTTGTAGTTGGAAGCATATACAGAGGTCTTCACTGATATGCCGTCTTCTGTAGATGCTGCTTCAGTGACATTTCTAGGCATTTTATAGCATGCTGAATTTCTTCTTTCAATTTTGAGATTTTGGGATATGAAAATATATGCATTCCATCCTTTTTTACAGTGAAAATCAGTTTCTTTTTATATTTATATTCTTCCTTACTACTGTTTTATTTTTCCTTTTTATTTCCCCCTTCCCACTCCCCTCTTCTTTAGGATCGTATATGATAGTGATTTCCTCAGACCACGACCCTGGAGAAAAGACTCGGCTTCAGCTTCCAACAATGAAAGAAAACGATACTCACTGTATCGATTTCAGTTACCTTCTGTACAGCAAGAATGGAGCAAACCCAGGAACTCTGAACATCCTGGTGAGGGTGAACAAAGGCCCGCTGGCAAATCCCATCTGGAATGTCACCGGCTCTACTGGCAAAGACTGGCTTCGAGCAGAGTTGGCTGTCAGCACCTTCTGGCCCAACGAGTATCAGGTAGGCTTGCAATAAATTTTTACCTCTTTATAATGCTTACAGCTAGGTGCTGTACAATTTACATTCATTCTGGTCTATTCTTTTGGAGTACTTTCCCAGTGTCCTTAAATATCGTGTTCCATTCTGAATAAATAAGTATTTGAGGATGGGAGATTCTTATAGAAAGTGATTATTCAAAGTTACCTGTTATTGTATAATGGGGAAAAATTAACAGGAACCAAGCCTCATTAAAAGAAATGGTGAGGTTAAAGTCCAGAAACATCAAAAATTATAAACTCCGAGAAATAAATTGCTTGTGCCACTATAATTTGTACCTGTCTTCCTTCCTCTTTTGGATGTGCCTGTGTTACTGTGTCTAATTACATGACCGTAAACTGTTTTTTCCACATGACATTTGCTTCATTTGCTGTGCAGGCAGAATGGTGCTCACCTAATGAGCAGCTGCTCAGGACATGTTTGTCTCCTGTTTGCTTGCTATGGGACAAAACCACCTGCAGCGTAGGCCTGTTGTTTAGAGAGAAAAATAGTCTTGTTATTACTAGATGCTGTTATTTGATTTGTTTGATTAACCTGAGGAAGTACCTGCAGCTGTTTCACTCGGTGGGTATTTGATGTGAAGGATGAATCTCATACACAGGCATTTTTGTCCTGGTGTGCAAAAGGGGAAGAGTTGGATTAGGTACGCTCCTCAGAGCTCTTACACTGTGAGGCATTATGTCATAGTTGTGCGCAGGGCTTACAGGGCCTTGTCCAAGGATGCTCCAGGACATTAGTGCTCTTGCAAGCGGGTCGGATATCCAGGCCAGTTATCATGTGAAGCAAAATGGCCTCTGTGTTCATGATTTTCTTGTTCATGATTTTTCATTTTTTGGGAATGTTTCTTAAAAGGCCTTGTTTAAAATTCTTTGCGATTGCCCATCATCAAAATAATTTCCATGAAAAACAAGCTTTGATGCAATTGCTAGCAGCCTTACTTATAAGGTGAAGCCAGTGTTATTTATTAGTATTTTAAATTTTTCTTGAGTTTCTGTTTCTCTGGTTTTCATATTTTTATTTATAAAGCAATTTAATCTATCCGTGACATTGAAACTATGTGGAATTGGATTTAAAGATCTGCAACCTGGTTTCATAAAGCCTGGCTTCTGAGGAGGTGTTTTATTAACCCTTTTATGTTGCTAGAAAGTAGCTTTTGGTGTGCTTAAAATAACCAGGAGCCTTTTATAGCTGTATAGTAGTAATCAAGTATAGCAGCATTATATGCAGTAAATCAGGTTTCTGCTGACAGATGGCCAGGCTTGACAATGAGATTGGTGGTTGGGGCCTTATCTTAGCAACACGGCCATTTTTCACTTGCGTTATAGCTTTCACATTATCTCTTCATAGACTGTACTGAAATTCGTTCTTTTCCTTGCTCGGTCATCCAGCAGAATATTGAAATCATGTATAACATAGTTTATTTTTAAATTAAAAATAAATCTGGAGTAGGACTGGAAAATTGTTAATGCAGCCTGCCATGATTTGTGACTGTATGACTCGTACAATTGTTTTCATAAACAGGAGGGGAAATATGCATGCTGCCTGTGCGTGCCTGCTTGTTTGCACAAAAAACAGGGTTGGTGTTTTTGTGGTTTTAAGTGGTCCTTTGAGGCCTCAGTCAACATCGCTTTTCACGGTTGTTTTTTTGTGTGTTAGTTTTGAGTTGAGTTATTCATCGGCATGGAAGTCTTTTTTCATTTGCCTCATAGGAGTTCTTTGCTGTAGAGCTCCAGCTCATGATTTTGTCACTTTGATCTACCTGTTGGGCCATGAGTTTTGCTAGCACTGAAGGGAAATACGCAACGGTTTGTAAAACGAGATGGAAGAGGCTTTTTACTAGAAGGGAGACTGGATTCCTGCCTGTCCAAGCAAGGTCACTACTAAAGATGACTGCGGAGCAGAACTGTGCGAAGGTACTTGGGTCGTCAGGTCAGCTGCATTGTGATTGCCTTCACTTTTAACTGAGGGAAAAGCTCAGAGATTAGCAGGGGCTGAGCAGCATAGTTCACCTTACAAGGAAGCCTCATACAGCGAGCTGGAAGTTAGCAGGATGTCTGTGTAATAATACTAATATAATGCTGCAGCTCAGCTAATTATCTCCTTAAAAGCATTTCTATGCTCTTCTGTGCTGGTGCAGTTTTATTGCTTCCTGTTCAAAATGAGCACAGTGGTCTTGCATATCACTCTGTTCAACAGTATAGATACAGTTTAATATATTTTTAGATGGACTGAATGTTTCCTCTTACTTATGAAAATACCTTTTTTTAAAAAAAAAAAAAAAAAAAAAGGAATCATTTACATCTTTTTTTACTATATTATTAAGTGATTTTTTTTCTCTTTTTTTTTCCCTCTTGAAATACAATATGATTTATTACAATAGCTTTACTGGATCAGATTGTATTTTTGTTTAGCTTTGTATCCTGTCCCTGACAGCAGATAACAGTAGAATTTTGTAGATGAGTTCACCATCAGGACAAACTCATGGTCACACCTCCCCAGAATACACCTCTAGCCTTGAGCTAATTTGCGGTTCAAGAACTTGGAGCATAAGAAACAAGCTAGTCCCTTTGCAGACTTCTGTTAGTTCAGTTTTTTTTTTTTCCCACTGATTTAAGCTTCTAGTGTCTACGGTGTATATGACATGAAATTCTAATGGCAGTTACATGTTAGGACCATTCCTGTGGGTTTCTCCAAGCATGGGACCTGTAATTCTTCTGTTCTTGCATTTTGCACTCAGGAAATTTCTGCAGTCCTGTAATGATACGGTCTGTCTTCTCTCTCCTGCTAGAAGGCATCTGCATCTTTTATTCTGTTTGTTTAACATGGGGATGAACTGTCAAGGAAAAGGGTTTGGTTAGAGAATCCCGTGGGACTGAAGACATGATTTGATTTTGATCCTTGTTAGTTCTGGAATCTTTTTTTTTTATTGCTTTGTTGGAAATACTCCACCTTTGACCTATCTAAGGTTTACTTCAAAGGAAAACTGTTTGAGGATTTCTGTCTTTTAAACTTTATAATTGTTTGGGAGATTTGTCTTTCTTTATTGTATGTTGGTTACTACTGTCACTCATTAGTTTATTTTAGTTAAAATGTTTATTCCTGTCTGGATGTGTTGTTTTGTCTAATGCTTCTGTTCTTTTGCCTAAGTTCTTTCCTGCTTTGCACAGTAAGGATTGTACAGCTGCTGAAGACTGTTGCTGCTTTTCTGCCTTTGTCACCATCATTTTCCATTTCTCTTCTCTTGCCACCTATGTCATCTTTTTTGATTTTTGTTCTTGTTGTTTTAAATGAAGGATGGGGTTGCTTTGTTTTGGTTTGTCTGCTTGAACACTATTTTCCCTTGGTTTTAATTTTAATTTTTTTTTTTTAAATCTTCCCCAGCAAATTCCTGTTACTACTGTAGTGTCATGTCCTTGCTCAGTCACCAGTAAGGTCCAGTTTGCAATGTGAATCGTGGATTTTCTGGTTTTCCTTTTATATTGCCTCTCTCATGATTTTAGTAACTCTTGACCAGAAATTGATAAGGAAACTTGACTTGGAACCACAAATCCCAAACTTGTTAAATGAATTACTTGATTTCTTTATGGATCTTTAAAACTTCATTATACAGTAATGGTTCTCTGCAGCTTAAAAATAGGCTAGCTAAGGTACCTGCTTGATAGTAGTGATGATTACACTTAGAAGTGTAGCTAGCAAACCAGAAATAATGAAATCATTACCAAGTAGATGTTGTTTTTATCAGTTCAGGAAGACTAATAATGATGCTTGACCATTTAAAAGGTGTAGAAAAACTCTAGAAAGCCAAATCATCTTATTCCTGACTTGTGAATCCTGATTTGAATAATGAATGTGTTATTATTTTAATATTGATGGTTTATAGAATTTGTAAATGTTTAAATAGCTCAAAGATCTTGGAAAGTTATTTTCCCGTACGATTTTAAGAGCTTTTGAAACAATAACAGAATTATAACAGGATGGCAGATTGACTGAATATTAACTAATGGTGTGTACATTCAGGCCATATGCTAGATAAGGTAAGAAACAGATTTCTTGTTAGATAAGAAAATTTGTTGTCTTTTTGGCTATTAGATCACTACTCTAAACTTACAGAGATGTGAGACTGTTGTCAAGCTGCATGTGGGAAAAGATTGGGAAAGCAGGGAATTTTATTTGGTTTAGTCAGCTGATACGTCTGAAAGGAAGCAATGAGTGAATTGCTATTAGAAAGTACAGAAGTACAATCAATACAGCCTGTGTGAACTGCACAGAACTGAGTTACAGGCCAAGAAGAAGAAACCCAACCCTCGTGAACTCCCGCTTCCTATTTATAAGCTAGATCTCCTTGATTCTATACAGTCTCTAGCCTTGAAGCGATAAGTAGAATCAGGAAAATCCAAAGAAGTTCTTAAAGAAAGGACAAGCATTCCAAAGTACTGATATTTTCAAAGGAATTAAGTTTGGAATACAGAAAATGACTAAAAATAAATCAAAGACATTCTGGTTGAATAAAACTTGTAAACAGTGTAATTCTGTTGACTAAATAGAGGAGAATTTAATATGGGAAGTGTTGTATTTTAATATTTTAAGAAACACTGATAAGTAGCTAGACAGTTCATGTTAAAGCTTGCTCTAAGTCTTGGATATTGAATTGCAAGACAGTGCAAGCCTTGTGGAAATCCCAGCATGAGCAAGAGTTCAGTGCCAGAGGAGCAGCGCTGTAGGCACACATGAGAGGAATGCTCAAACAGGGTAAGTTTCTTTGGCCTAGAAAAAGATGCAGTTCAGGGAAACATGATAAAGGTCTGCAAAACCAGGACTGCTGTGAAGAGGAATCCTCTTCCACTTCTTAAGGCCTTTTCAGTCTGGTGGGGGAACCGGTCTGAAAATAGGCAAAGGGTGGCTCAGGCAGCAGGCTGTAGGCCGGTGGAAGCCTATGTCAGGCATAGCTGTTGGGGATGCCAGATGAGTATGTAGGCTGAAGGAGACGCTGAGCAAGTTCTCGGTAGAGATCTTTTAGAAATCAGTAATTATGCAAACAGGACCAGGAACTCTCATGAACTGAAATTAGCTGGAGGAGCAGAGGATGGTTTGTCGGAAACAAAAAGGTATTGTGTACTCTTGCCCTGTTTTTACCTTTCTACAGAGGTTTCCTTATGATCACTGTTAAAGAAGGAGTGTTGGGGTATGTAGACCTTTGGCCTGAACTGCTCAAAGGCATTGTTAAGTTTCATACAAAGGACAAAGGCTTTTTTTTTTTTTTTTGTCTAGGTGTGGATGTGCATTTAATTTCTTACTGTATTCCTAGGCATACTAATTGTAAGTTTTATACTCTGTGGTTACCTAAACCAGTCTGGTTGTATTCTGTTAAAGTTTTTGCTCTGGTAGTAGAAATGAAAGCTCATTTCTTCTGCCACTAGCAGACCTACACCCATTTCTCTTGGCTCTTTTCAATCTAACTTGGGCTAACAGATTTTTGTAGACTTTTTTAAAATTGTAATTTAAAAACTGAGCCTCTTTAACAAAAGCTTATAAGCATTACAGCATACCCTCTGTCATGTCCTGATTTACTTTTGAGATTAGGAGTTAGTCTTTGTGTTTTAAAGAACTGCATCCAGTGGTGTTGTTGGCCATGACTCAGGATTCTAGCTACTACTAAAGATTTATAGTATGACATCTAAACAGTATTTCAAAATGAATCAGCGGAAGCCATCTTATTATTTTTGATTAATACTGGCTCAATTAAAATGGCTTTTACAAGAGTAAATTAGAATTTAAAAATGAAATCTCAGAATTGTGATTCACACCATCAGAAGGCTCCAGGGAGACCTCATTAGTGCTTTTCAATACTTAAAGACTTATAAAAAGATGGAGAGCAACTTTTTGCTTGGGCAGATAATGATAAGAAAGGAGAGAATAGTTTTAATCTGAAAGAGTGGAGATTTAGATTAGTTGTTAGGAGGAAATCCTTTACTCAGAGGGTGGTGAGGCCCTGGCATCCACGGTTGCCCAGAGAAGCTGTTCCTGGAGCCTCTTCCTGAGCCCTGTTCCTGGAAGTGTTCAAGACCGGATTAGATGGGGCTTTGAGCAACCTGGTCTGGTGGGAGGCATCTGTGCCTGTAGCTGTGGGGTTGGAACTGGATGGTCTCTAAGGTCCCTTCCAACCCAAGCTGTTCTATGATTCAGTAATGAATCATGACTGAGTTTCACTCCTGAGAAATGTTATGGTAAGGTTTGTGTAAGGAAGTGAAAGTACTCACCTGAAATGGCAGCCAGATGGAAGCTAGTCTCTCCATAGGAATGCCTTAAGGACCAAGATTGAGATCAAAATACGGGCACAACAAGCAGGGAAAAGGGAGAAGTCTGAGCTTTGGTGATGTGAGCCAGAGGGGTTCCATTTAAGACAATGAGCTGAGCTGGCACTGTCAGAGTTGTTGGTGGGAAGAGAAGGGCAGGGTATTAATGTATGAAGAAATCAATGTCAAGTTTCTTGACTGTTGATTGGCATCTGGGCCTTTAAATTTTGACATTGGAAGAGTCATAAAAGGTTATACTTTGCTTCACTTACAGCTTCCAGAAAAAAATGTTTAAGTGATTTCAGTACCATTATCACTTACCTAAAGTACTGTGCAGTCCATTTGATGCTGTTTACTTTGGAGTTACATTTGAATTTGTGGAGCAGCTGTTTTTAAGACATGCTCTTTATATCGCTTGGTCATATTTGTGCATGCTTTTTGACCTTCCACTTTCAGAATCACCAGTATGATTCTGAGAACAGGCTACTTCATTCATAAATTCACCTAGTATCAATCCATACATATGGTGAGTTCTTCCAATTCCTAAGCATTCTTGGAAATAAAATATGAATCATAACTTTTGTTTTGGGGAGCAGCTAGATTTTTTCTTCAAGCAGAGATTTAAAAATTGTTTAGTAAAATGTACCGGTAAAAAGCTGACTAACTTTATAATTAAAGAAAACAGTTATTTTTTTCTTTTTAACAGTTTTTTTCTGAAGCCTGCAACAGGTTGTGTTTGGTAGCTGGCGGAAATCTCTGAAATGCTTGTCAGAGAGGTGCATCATTCTTCAGCATTTCCTTCATGTAATTCCTTTGAGAATACTTTGTGCTTCTTAGGGTAACTGTCCATCAATTGTTTTGCTCCTAGTTTATTAATACACAATGAAATGGCTTATATGTCTGTTTCTGTCTTTCCTCAGATGTTTTCATCTGGTGAAAACACTATTAACTGTCTTACCACTTTATCATTATCACTAATGATGAAAAATTGGATCCCTTTGGAAATATTATCAAACATGAACAATGTTGCTTTCTTGTCAGAAATGCTTTGTAAACTGCTAAGTGTTCTCCTGACTGTTGCTTTCTAGATAACACTTAATCAAAAGAGTGTTTTTATTTTTATTTTTTTTAAAATACAGTTTATTGAAGAGTTACTCTGAGAAATGCATTTTGGTAGTGAACTTTCTTCCTGCTTCCCAAAGACTTGTTAATACAAACAAAACATTAGCTTATTTAACTGTTAGGATAAACATGCAAGTGTGTAAGCATATCTGTCACATTTCTGTCTTGTTTCTTATGAAATATTTATCAATTTGGTGAGGACAAAGAAAGATTTAAGTTCCAGTAGAGTGATTACCAGCAAGACTGTAATAATTTAGTTCTGCAAATCACAAAGCACTTACAGCTCTCAAAGGACTTCTACACAGTCTCATTCAGTCTCATTCCAGTCTTCAAACTGGAAAATTACAGTGCATGGATTGAAAGTAAACGTTGCCCAAAGAAGCTCCAACATGATTGAGTTGCCAACCTCCAGGTTTTGAGTCCTGTCAGAAATGTTGGAGGTTTCATTGAACCTCTTTAATTTTTCTTAAAAATGACGGTGCAAATGTGCTGGTTTTGACTCTTCCGTGGCATAAAAACAGCCATATATATATATATATATATATATATATATATATATATATATATTTCCCAATCCACGGGTTATTTGTGAGCCTAGAAGGTTTAGGAACTTTCAAACTGTCATGTGAGGATGTACAAAATTACTACCTTCATGGATTTAATTTTGTTAGCCTCTTTGGGCTTTTGGGTCTGCTACGCTAAAAGGAGAAAACATGCTAAACTAGTGTCAAATTTTACAATTAAAAATAGAGATTATTGTTTATCATATAAAATTTGTCAGCCTGGTCGAAATTGGTGACTCAAGTGTACTTCTCCACTGCAAGCAGAGAAGGCCCTGCCTCTGCAAAATGCAGAGACAGCCGTTCCAGCAGGGGGCAGAAGGAAAGACTTTTGCCGCCTTGATTTTTACAAGCCAGATCATTTCAGCAATGAGCTAGCTTTTCACAAATAGCATACTGCTCAAAGATTACTCCTTCCCTTTTCTTTTTCCTCTTTAAGTTTTTCAAAGTCATCTTTTCCACTGCTTTGCTTTCTGTTACATTACATTCTGTGAGTGGCTTTCTTTTGTTCTGCCATGTTCTGGGTTTCCTTTGCTACCTTTATGATGTGAACTTCTTAAAACTAGTGTGGAAATGTCATACTTGAAGTGCTAGAGGAAGGAATTGTATGGCTGTACATACGAGGTGTAAAATTCTCTTTTTTCCCACTGAATAGCCCCATTTCTGTAAGGCTGATGAGTATTTTGACTTTTTTTCACCATTCCCTGCAGGATAGTTAATATCTTCAGGGCAAGATGACCAAAATATAATGGATGCTTGGCATTTCCAAAGGCAAGGAAAGGATTTGGAAGTTAATGTGTTGTATGAGTTAAGGCAGTTAAGGTAGAAAACTGTCTGCCTGTAAACTCAAGAAGACTTACTTTGAGATAAACATGTAATATTTTTAGCCAGTGCTTAATTTCTGATGAAATATATGTGACTATAACCCCACCGCTGTTCCATGAAACATTCTACTCATCAACAAGGTGGTATGCAAATTTTATATTATCATTGATTACCAAGATTATGAAAAGCCTGTGGCATTCCCCTTCCCGTCATACTGCAGGATCTGTCAGCCAGTGAAGAGTGAAACACACTATTGGTAATCAGCTACCTTGGAGTGCCTGATTCGGTTTTTCAGAATTACAAAATTGACTTAAATCATCGTGTGTAAACAAAAGATCAGGATGGTTCTTTTTGTCAAGATTTTTCTTTTTTAGGGTTTTTGTCTATGCTTGGAAGGCACGAGTACTTTACATATAACCAGCTGAAGTTTTGTCATCCTTCTAACAGTTTTTGGAAGATCCTAAAAAAAAGATTCTAAGAAAAATTGTGAATATCACAGTATCAGGCAGCTGGTGGTGATACATTCTCCCATCCTGCTCCTAAAAGATGTTTTTATTCATATGAAAAGTGAAATGAATGAAAGAGGTTATGGCAGAAATCAATGATATATGCTTGAAATAGATGGTTAGAGGAGAGCAGAAATTGGTAATACTTTATTTCATCATACAGGTTCTGAAAAGATTCAGAATAATGAATTGTGCTCTGCTAGGGGCTTGCAGGCTATGACTAAGTGAAAATAAATAAAAGGAAAAGGATAATAGTGCAGTATTGAATCAGTACCAGAAGTCCACTAAAATCTCTGAGATTCAAAAACTGGAACCAACTCACTCTCCAAATTGATGTGCCTTGAACAGACAGGGACTTTGGCTTAAAAATCTGAACTCATCACTGGTAAGATGTATTGTTGTTAGCTATTTTTTTGCTGTAAAGCACTGTATGTTTCTAGATGTCTGGTTTTTTTACCCCTTAACAATGCTCATGTTGAAAAAAAAAATACTGAGAATTATGCAGCCCACTTATCTTTCTTTTTCTCCTTTTCTGACTTTTATTATTTAGGGCAAGATGAAATGCTCCAGAGGAAAATTGTTTTGAGTTTGTAACATTGTGTGCACAATGTGTTGTAGGGTTTTTTTTTTTTTTCTTCTTTCTTTTTCTAATGCTAAGTGGTGAACAAGCCTGAGGCTGGGAGTAAAGTGCAAAGGTTTTCATCATCCCGAAAAGTATCTGATAGGAATCCTTTGCTGAGTGATGATATGACCTCCTCATAGGGAAATAAATTCCTCACATCTTTTAAATTCACTCCACCCTGTATGTAGTTCTGTTCTTTAGTTTAGACTTTGTTTGAGGTGACATTGACAAACTAACTGAGGTGCTTGCTCTGAAGGTAAAATTATTCAAAATTCAAATACAAGGGAAGAATTGGAGTCTCAATTTCTTTATGCTGAGATCGCACTCCAATCAATTATTCAAGGTCTGTGTATTTAAACAAACAAACAAACTGTTGTTGATTTTTTCCCCCCTTTGCATAAAATATATTACAAAGAATTTAAAGAGCACACCCTCCCACCCCTGTTCCTCTTGCCCCTTAATGCCAGAGTGAAGTAAATGATGCCCCCGTTCTAGATATTCTGAAGCACCATCTGGAATAGAATAATTTTCTGGCTATAAAGTAGATGATGGGAAGTTTGCAAGCTAATCATTGCCCTGTGGGATGCGGGGCGATGGCGTGGTCAGGCAGCTAGCACTCTGGGCACAGAGCCAGGAGCTGTCACATTGTAGTCCTTGCAGACATGTTATTTTGTTCTTTGAAAGATCTCTCTCTGTCAGTTGTGCAGCTCCTTTGCTATATTTTTTTTTAAATGTCTTTATGTGCAGCTCCCAGAAGGTTTAAAGAATCGGTACAAGATTTGTTGGAGTGGATTACTAAAACAAAGTACCATGGCTGCCAAGAAGAAGCCCAGTGTAATCCTGTAGGCCAGTCTGTTTTTTTGCCTGGTTGTGTGTGTCCTCAGGTTCTTATGAAGTCTTCTGCATGTGGTTCATGAGACCTTTACACATACTGTTGCTGGAATAGGGTCCTGTAGCTGGAAATCTTGCTTTCGGGTGGAGAGCTGCTGGCTGAGGTTTTGTTGGTACACGTGCCGGGATTACCCCATCTCTGCCTGCATCTCAGTCAGGTAACAACAAACGGAAACCTGACCACTGGCTCTTCCTCTGTGTCAAGCTGGGACAGTACATTCGTGCTCAACATCTGCACGGCGGAGCTAAGGAGCAGCTTCCCCTTTGGCGGAGGGGCCAGGTGGTGCGGGCATCCCTGCTAATTCATGCAGGTGCTGTACTCTTCAGTTGGTGTTGAGAGAAAATAACTTTTGCCAATTCTCTTTTGTTGAACAGTGGATTTTATTTTATTATTTTTTTAATTGCGCTGCACAAATGTACATTCAGGGACTGAAATTTCAATGCCAAAGGTTTTTGGCTCTTCAAATATAAGAGATGTAAGGCTGTCACCTGGAAGTAGTAGAGGTTTGCTGCTGTTTAAGGTGTGAAATCGTTTACAAGGAAGGGAAGCAAATGTATTCAATCTGAGTGATTTTATGACGAACCTTTAAAAAAAAATCCTTTAATGATAGCCTTCCCAGTGCGATTTTGAAGTACTGTTAGAGGAACCCAATATTAGGGAATTTGTGGTTGGCACTCAAATGTTGGTGTTCCTGACAGCATGTGTGGCACCTTATGACTGCCCTTTGGGCATGCGTTGTGCTCATGTGTGACTTTGATCATTAGTTGACTTGTTAGGACCAGATTTTCTTCAAAGTTTACTGGCAAACTTAAAAATTGGATTTCATATGAAAATACAAAAAAAAAAAATTCCCTCTAAGTTTGTGGATTTTAAGGCAGGAATGGAGGTAGGTGATCTTTCCTCTTTTTTTTTTTTTTTAAATAAATTATTTTGTTCTTCTATTTTTGTGAATTTAAAGGCGCATTCTTTCATTCATGAGCAAAGCCGTACTATACCCCTTGTCTTCCCTACAATGGGTAGATGATTATGGTAAACTTTTTAACCTTCACAAAATGAATTAAGAAACAGTTGCAACCTGCACAAGTCTATTTGTTTTTTGTTTGATTGGTGTGTCGTGTTTTTTTGTTGTTGTTTTTGTTTTCTTGTTTTGTTGCATTACCACATTACCTTTTGTACCATTTAGAAGCGCGCTTTTTTTTCTGTCTGCATTGCTGACTGCTTTGCTTTTTTTTTCTAACCTTTTCAGAGGTTTTACGGTTATAAAAAAAAATTAATAAAAATTAGTTGCAGATAGTGATTTGCCATGAATTGCCATGTTGAACTCTGATGAATTGAACTTTGGCATTATTCTAATTCTGATTCCTTACCACACAGCCACTGTGCTATTTGTCTTGAGAAGAAGCCAAGGAGCAGTGGGGTTCTCCCTTCATCTCAGGGCAGGGAGGGCAGTGGCACTGGGGTCCTTGCTTCCATCTCCTTTCGCACTCCTGGTTTCAAGCACAGGGTCTGTGATGCTGCTTCTCTTCATGCCACCGCCCCTCTCCTTGCTTTCCCAGCTGCTGCCCTTGGAAAGGGTCCAGGGGAGATCGGTGCTGGTCTGCACTGCCACGGGTCCCTTCCTTGCTGTCTGATGACACATTTCCAGCGTGATATTTGGTTTTCTCCTTTGGCAGAGCAACTATATGCTGTCCTTTATGCGCTACACTTGTACTTCTGAAGAATAAACAAACTGAAACAACAACAGGATTCTTGAAGATATGAACATAGCGTGTTGAACAAAAATTTCTCTTCTATATGAATGGAACTTTAAACTATTTTGTAATATGTAAAAAACAAAAACAACAGCAACAAAAAAAAACTGATGTTACCAATGTGGTGGTATATTTATTGCTGCAGGTTAAGTTATCAAGCAACTTGCAATGCTTGATATGTCTGTATGTTAAAAAAGAGTATTTCCTGTAATAGATCTTGTCAGGAAACCAGTTACTTTTCTGCGTATCTTAAGAGAGAAATCAAAGAACAAAGCTGAAATTCGCTTGGTTGACATGTTTCTTTGTTAGTAAAAAATGGCACACTCCAGATTTGATGATGAATGTCCATGTTAAGGGGGTGTGTTTGTACGTGAACATGGGTTTGCATGTGCCTCATTTTTTTTTCTGCTTTATTTCTTTGTAAGGATAAAAATGAACCTTAAAGTAAAACATCATCTTTGATCCTAGACTCAGTCATGAAACCTTAACACCATATATATTTGAACAATAAAAGGACATAAAGTTTAACAGCAGCTGTCTGGTCTTCCATAAAGAGCTGCAACATCAGATACACTTATCTTGGTAGCGTTGAATTCAGTCTGAATTACGTTGCCCAAGTGTTGATTTATTACTAACTTGTCCAAAGTATAACGTGTAGTATAACCAATATCTTCCAGAAAGCTGTGCGATTAGTTTCAGTTTTATGTCCCTCTTGATTCAAAAATCCTAGTGAAATAGAATGTGGCATGCATTTTAATACATTATTTGTTTACATATGTTAGATAAACATTGCATAGCGCTTTGAAACAGAAAAATGTGTTAAGTGGGTATTTTGTCACAACAAAGCAGTTAAACTAGGCTTGTACATTTTCTTTGGATGCGGCTTTATAGACCCATCAGTTAGATTCAATATATTTGATTGAAGAACTGCCCCCAAAATTAGAAGGTATTTTTTCTTTTTCAAAATTGTAACGGTGGTTCTTTCATTTTCCAGAAACTTACATATGTTTTTTTTACCTTCTGAAGGCTATTATGTGTGGTGAAACAGTACTGAAAAATGTGCATGCTTCAGGACCTAGTTGACTGTGGTCAGCTATATAAAGGAGAAGTCTGTTGAAATACAGATGTCTTCCTGTTTCTACTTCTAAAGTTAGAGAGCATGTGAGTTTGAGCATATGTATTTTTTGCTCATTCTTAAAAAGGAGTAGCAGTATCAGTACAAGCAATAAGGGTAATTTCTTTTTCTGTGAATCTGAAAAATGTCAGTGTAATCCAGGCACAGATATTCTTAATAACCACACAGAGGTTTATAATGTTACTCGAAAGTGAAGTCATGACGCAGACAAGTAATTTTCTTCTCCAGTTTAATTAGATTGTTAATTAAATTGGAAAAACTGGCTTGTCCATTTTTAAATCCACGCTGATTTTGCTACAGTAGGCCGAGGGTAGTGTTAAAACCGGTTCTGCAAGGGCTGTGCGTGAGATTGCAAAGCAGTTTCTGCGCTACAGAGCACCTCCAGTACAAGCTCCGCAGAAACTGCATTGGTTGCTTTATTTACCAGGCATTATTTGGCTAATGCGTTTTAAATCCTTGTACTTTAACAGTAATCTTTTCTGATGAGTTGGAGAAAAGTGCTTTGGGTTGGGCCAAGACAGGGGCAAAGCACAGCACATGGAAGGACTTTTTAATTGTGCTGTTTTGCAAATATGTTTTGGTGGCACACCCAATAGAGGCAGCTTCTGCTGTCATCTCCCTGTTTTCTGGTTTGTTCCCCACTTTGTGCTTCATTCTGCCTTCTGGGAGGTAAAGCACTTGTGGAGTTTTGAGGTGAACAGCAGTGGGGAATAGATCTAGATGAGAAATAGCTTTTAAGGTTTAAATTCACCCCTCCCCCCCCCTTTATTTTTCCCCTCTTACTCTCCTGGTGATACCAGTTGGTCAGTTGGCTGGTGCGGTGCCCAAGGAGGGCCATGGCACAAGTCACTGTAGGTCATGGCTGCTTATGCTGGCAAAACCAGAGCTGCTTCCAAATTCCTGGACTGTGGCACAGTGATTTGCGTGAGCCCACCTCTTCTATAGCTGCTCTTTGGCTTCCTCCCTGAGCAGGTCCTTGCTGCTATGGCAGGGGAAAAAAATAATAATTGCAAACTCCCAAACCAAAACATTACTCAACTAAGTAGAAAAAATACATTGTTCATGTGTGGAGCTGGTGAGATGGCTAGTTCTGCTGAGACATGTGGTGATTCCCTGGCTGGGTGTGGGGCAGAGGGCAGGGCTGTGTAGGCGGAGCGGTGTGAGGACAAGGAGGCTGGGGCTCCGTGTGGCCAACAGGGCTGCACTGCTCTGCCACTGGTGCTGTGACCTGTGCTTGCTGCACCAGAATGATCTGGAACTTGTAACGTGACGGTTCCCTCAGTAAGCCCTCCCTATTGATTTGCACCAAACCAAATGGCTTTATTTCCGTTTTAGATTTGGGAGGTTGTTTTCTCAGGGGTGGCTGATATAAAACCTTGCGCCAGGGCTGTTCAGAGGCTGTACTCAACAGGATTGCCTTAGGCAGGTGTCCAGTCTTTGTGTTCTGGGAGGGAATTTTCTGAACCCGTAACAAACACAAACTGCTACAAGGCCTTTTTCTCAGAAATTTGTGGAGGGAGACAGAGGTGATGAATTGCAGGGAAGGCTCCATGTGCAAGTACCAGCATAGCACGAGCTGTCCGGCCTTGTTGGGTCAGCCCCAGGCCCCACAGGAGCCTTCGGGTTCATGGGCCCCTCTCACCCGTGCAACCGGCATGGCCTGGAGAAGGCAATAAAGGGCATCTGGTCCAACTCCCCTCCTCAAGCAGGGACACCCAGAGCAGGTTGCTCAGGACCATATCTGGGCAGCTTTTGAAGATCTCCAAGGAGGCTCTACAGCCTCTCTGGGCAACCTGTGTCAGTGCTCTGCCACCTGCACAGCAACGAAGTGATTCCTGGTGTTCAGAGAAACCTCCTGTGTTCCAGTTCGTGCCTATTGCCTGGCTTTATCTTCAATGCATCCTCACTTCAGGTATCTATAGACATTGATGAGATCTCACTGAGCCTCCTCTTCTCCCAGTGGAACAGTCCCAGCTCTCTCAGCCTTTCCATTTAGGAAAAGTGCTCCAGTCTCTTCAGCATCTTGGTGGCCCTTCATTGGACTCTCTCCAGTAGCTCCATATCTCTTGCGCTGGGGAGCTCGGAACCGGACACAGACCTCTCCACTGATGGAGAGTAAGCGGTGGTGGGGCATGGTGGTCTCGTGGCTGCACTGGGCAGTGTGCAGAGAAGTTGGCATGAGGTACAGTTCAGCTTTTAAATGTTTAAAAAAAGTCTGTGAGAAGGGAGAGTAATTACCAGGTGACTGGAGCAGTAACAAGCAGAAGGAGAAGGCAGGGAGAACATTATCGTTTCAGTGATGGTATTAGTAATGGGTAACAAACCCTTCTGGAGGCATTATTTAGCACCTAGTTAAATTGTCTCTGGAGCGCTGATAGATACAAGTGCACACATGAGTATTTCTGGGGCACATTTTCAATTTATTTTTTGTAATAATTGTTAGTGATATTTGCTTTTCAGAAAATAAGTCAAAAAGAGACTGCTTAAGTCTGCTTGCTTAAGTTTAGTCAATGTGTTTAGTATGCTTTCCCCTAAAATATGAAATCATGATTTATGCTATTTTTTTAATCAGAACTAAAAATCAAGTATAATTTTCATAGAAAATGAAAAAATAGGTCAACTTCAAGCATATATATTGGGAAGTTTAATAACTTGAACATTTTTGTTATATTTCATGTATTCCAGATGCAGAGTGGGGGCAAATACTTAATGCATATGAAAGTCACATAGGGAAAGTGTGTAGCTGCATATGGAACTTGTCTGTGTAAAAGCTTGAAGCTGAAACTATTTTTCTTCAGCACTTCTCATAAAGTGTTAGATGAAGCTAATGCTGAATAGCTGAAAAACGATCCAAGAAATATTACCAGGCATTAAAACTGGACTTCCTTTTTTCAACTGGTGTCTTTTACAGTTTAAAATCAGAATAGTTTATTAAAGAAAGTAACGTGGTTTGTGTTTAAGTTTAAAATATAGCTTCATTTGACTGCTTCACTTTTATTATTTCAATTACTGTAATTTAAAATGTAGTAAATTTTCATGGTGTACAAAGGAGCCTTATAGGAGATCTTAATTGCTTTTCTAAATTCTTTGTCTTCATATAAATATTGTGATTCTAATTGATATATAATTTTTACTAATGCTATTTAATGTTGAGGGTTTTTTACAGGTGTTTCCTCTTTTAGTTTCACAGTGATGGTATTTAAGATATAATTAAAGTATACAATTTAAACCTGTAGAAGTAGTTTTACCTCCGCTTCAGTGTAGTTACAAATGAAGTTGACTACTTAGAGAATGGGAATAAAATTTGGGTGCAAAGCTTATACAGATTTCCTGCAGAAAGATACTATGTGTTCAGGAAGAAAAGTTTTGTAGATTTATTTTTTGGCACAGTATTTTCAAATAAATCATGAAGAAAGGTGCTGAGTGAGTCTAGTGAGAATGATATTCTGGAGTAGTTCTTTTCAGGAAAGGATTTACATTTTCCAATATTCTCCAGGCAGAATTTTCATTCATCTTGTATAAAATAAGACTAAGATCTGCAGGTTTTATTAGAAAATCCATATGTGGTTATTAGTGGGTTTTAATATGCTTTCTCTGATTGGTGTTGTTTTTTGCTAGCTAATGTACTTAAACTTTGATTTTTCTTTGAATTAGGAAGACGCATCAAGTGGCTGCCATTTAATGCAATTTCCCACGTAGCTGGGGGAATAGTGTTTCCTATTTCCTTACTCTTATTCCCATGGCAGGTAACAGTAATTAAAGGCAACATAAAGGATAGTGTTTTAGTTTCTCTTTCAGGTTTTCTTTCCCAAGCCAATTAAAATGAAAAATACCCCTGCTTCTCCACCCCTTGATGGTGAGTTGCTGTGTTATCTTCTCTTCTGCTGTGCTTGGTCTTCATGTGCAGTGTAAGACACCTCTTCTGTCAAATTAGACGTGATTCAAACTTCTGGCAGCCACCTTTTACCTTTATCTTTTACCTACTTTGCAGATTCATCACCTGTACTGCAGTGTTCAGCATTTTAATGCTAAAAATGAATCGTTGCTATTTTTCTTAATGGGATAATTTCTTGCTTCAGACTTGTTTCCTTCCCTGCAAACGAGCTGTTCATTTTGTGCTAGTTTTAGGCTGTCTTTTCTAAGACTGATTGATACTGAGCCAATATGCTGCAGCTAGTGTAGACCAAGGAGAGCAGTGGTCCTGAAAACAAGTAACAACAACTCAGTTTGAACGTCAATTGCTCTGTCTCTTCTGGTTAGCTGCAGCATCCCACGATGTACATTTCCTCAAGTGAAATATAAGTTGTTTTTAAGAGCTGGTCCTAGGTAGCTGATTTAGATATTTTGTGCACTGTTAATCTTTGTTGTGTCCTGCAGGCATATATACATCACTGAAATCAGCCTGTTACAGCATTTGGTAATGTAGATTCAATATCTACGTGCATCACCGCAGCAGCTCTCGGTTGTTAGTGCTGCAGAGAAAGGACGATGAGGTCTGTTACGTGAGCGATGCGCTATAAAGTTAAAGACTGATGGGGCGTTAAAAGTGATCTGTCAGTACCTTCCTAGTGAAATCAAACCTGGCAACATAGGTACATAAACCCAAGTCAGGAATAAAATATAGTACAGCATGGCCACTGACAGACAACTACATTCATATGGTGGAACTGCAAGTTCAAGAAGTTCCTGAAGTCCACCGTGCTGTGTTCAGACTGCTGAAATTTGTAATGCAGTCCAACAGTTCAAGTTTGACTAGCATCACAGTGGAGGAGATGGACATGTGGTCCTTGGTACACACATGGTCCATCAGAAGACTCACATGCAAATATGAGCTCAATACACAGCTGGAGAATAAAGGGAATATTCATAATACTAAGGCAACCTCCTGCATGCTGAAGTTTTTTTTATAGAAATGGTTTTTAACTTAGGATGCATTTTCATACAGTAAATAATGAGAATTCCTGAACTATTCTACTTGAAAATAACAAAACAAGCATATTTTATATGTTCAGCTGCTTTATGGAGCTGGAGTCCATGGAATGAACTTAATACTGCCACGTCTGATATCAGTTAGCAGCTGTGAGACCTAACATTTTTTTGTTGTCTCAGCAGTTATGAACAGCAGAGGTGAACTTAATCCTCATTTAGCAGCTATATGCTTTAAACAGCTATGTAGTCTGGTATTCTTGCATGTCTTTTGAACATACACGTGGTAAAAATAGTTAGTTTCTTGGTCTAGATAGGATGTTTCTGGGCTGCTTTCAGGAGAAGCAGACTTTATAAGTCAGGGCACTATTGACTTGCTGTCATGGCCTAGAGGCTTGCTTCTCCTCTGAATACATTTTCCCTATCTTTGTCCTGTGTGTTGTATTTTTTGATTTTTTCATCTTGCTGAACAGCAATTTCAGGAGAAAACTGAAAAATTCTCACAAGGCTGCAATTGACATCTTTCATCTTAGAAGCACTTCCACCAGAAAAAAAAAAAATCATTACTCCAAGTGTGTAGTTAGAAGTAGGGTCTGATCATGTCCTCTTAGTTCAGATTATTTGCACTTATTCAAGAGGCCGAGGCAGGAAGGATCTGAGATGACAGTAGTGCTAAACTGAGCTTATCTAAGCTGCAAGGGTTTTACAGTTTGTCTGCCAAAGAGGCAGCTGAACT
Organism: Cygnus atratus; assembly: GCF_013377495.2. NCBI lineage: Eukaryota > Metazoa > Chordata > Aves > Anseriformes > Anatidae > Cygnus > Cygnus atratus. Next base: position 57,595,502 of record NC_066364.1, on the reverse strand, counting down.
ATAGTGAAAAAGCAATTACTTTTCTCAAGATATAAGAGCCTTTTGACAAAGACGTGATTTTTTTCAATACGTTTAAGCCAACGTCCTAAATTAATATGAAACAGAATAGTGAAAAGGTTCTGTTATGGCTCTATGTGTCTGTCCACATAGCTATACTTGTTAAGACAAGTAATTTCTTCTCTCTCTGGTTTCTGAAGGGCAAGGTCACGCTGGGAAATTTTGCATTGTGTAGCTAGTGAGCACATAAGTAGAAGATCCTGTTGTGATGAATGATGTGGATTGGTTTATATTTAGTTGTTCAAGAGCACCCACGATTGAATAGTTCTTTATTTTGGGTGTTCTTGTTTCCAAATGTCATATTTCTGTGCACTTTTAACTACTGGTTTGGTAGAATGCCTTCACCTTGGACTTATTCATGAACAGCTGTACTGAGTAACTGCATGTAGACAAGACTGTAATCTTTCCTGATGAGTATAAATACATATTTATCCAAGTAGCTGAAGCTGTTAACAGATGGCAGATGGAAGTAAAAACATATTGTGTGTGCTGCTCCTTCTTTCTGCATTCTTCCCTCCTCCTCTATTTGGGGAAACCAGAAAGAGAATTATCATGTGTTCTTGAAAAGTGGATGTAACTGCTCTGCCAATGAGCTTTCAAACAATGTGCTTGCAACAAAAGTGTTTTAATGTTCTCATGCCTTCGCAGAGTTGGAAGATGTTAAATAACAGTTCCAAGAAAAACATTATAGCAACTCCTTGTCATCTGTTTCGAACAGAACAGAGATATTTGCAAGACAGAATGTCAATCAGGATTTGAAGTGAATTTTTTTGGTCCATTTGAGTAGAGAAATACTTAGTTCTGCTGATGTTATAAAGATGTTAAAATTCTTAACATACTGTACAGAACAATGATTTTTAAACAATTTGGAGGGAGTTGCAGAATCTTGAACCCCTAATTATTTTTATAAGAAGATGAGGGAAAATGTTTTTCCCTTAAAGCATGTTGGGTAGTATACCTTCTCCTCAGTCATTCTGCCTGAGGGGTCATTTGTAAATGTACATTGCAGCAATTGAATGGAGTTTTCTACAATTTTGAAGGAGGAATTTTTATTTTAAATATTTATCCCAACTTAGAATTGGAGCTTCAGAGTGGCAGTAACTTGAAAGGTAAAATATTTCTGATGTTTATTGTCATCTCCTTAAGTTAGTGTGAGCTGCAGCTATTCTTAAGCAACTTTCATAGGATTAGCTGCCAGAGGTGAAGTATGGGGAACCTTGTGGTTTTCCTGAAGATTTTATTTTTTTTATTTCACTGGGGATTTGCTTGCTTTTTCTGAAGTGTTTCAGAGTTAAGTTACATTATTCTGTCCATGAAATCTTTTTTTTTTTTTTTTTCCATTTGAAGTTAGGGTTAACAACAGTACGTAGGATTGGATAGAAATGGTAGGAATGGTTCAGTGATTTCTTTGTCCTGCTTCTTGCCTGAATTAGAGCACATCTTCAGAGAAGTTACTCTTTATTTTTTTTTTCATGAGAAGATATCACTCACCCACTTCCCTCATCTAAAGAGAAGGAAACCTTGTGGGTAGGATTTACGGGAGAAGAACAGCACAGGCAGATAAAAATTGTCAGAAGACTGACATTTGGAAATTCCAAGAATTGCAGTTTGAATTGGAGACAACAGAAAACTTTCACTTACTGAAAGAGCAGGAGCACTGTTGGGACGTCAGGAAAGAGTCAGCCATGCTTGCCTGTGGTTTCATGGAAGTTTATGAACATGCTCCCTCACCACCACTCTGCAGACAGGTCAGCCGGGAGCTCTTTAGCCCCCAGACAGTGTCCCATTGTTTAGTAGGGAGAACGCTACCTGGTCATGGGAAAGCATGAAGCTGCTTCGTCTGTAATTCCAATTTTGTTATTGCCCTGAAAAGGTGGACTTGATACAATTCTCATTTATTTAACATTGGTCCACACATGACGGAAGCTACTGTATTTTTTGACCATTGAAGGCAGGACTAGAGGAGAAGGTGAGGTCAGTTTATCCCACCCCACAACCCCTTCCCTCTTTGTAGAGCACCACTGCTCACTCTCTGCTCACTCTGGCACTCGTTGGACCAGCCAGCTGGTTTAATTCACTAGCCTGGCAACAAATACCTGAGCCTGCAATCCAGTTGATAGAGAAGGGTTGCTCTGGTGTCTGGAAGGATCTGATTAGCTTTGATGCTGGCAGATGACATGATGTGGACTATGCAGGCAAGATCAGTTGGGTTAAGAGAGAAACATGCCCTTGCTGATGGAAAAAAATGCTAGTAGGTCAGCTGCTTGTTAAAATGGTGCCAAGGCTGTCCAAATTTCAGGAATTTCATTTGTTTTTTGTCTTTGAAGTTTGTGTATCATTAGCCCATTTAAAACATTTGCTTTTACCTTATTAATGCCAAGTGTTTCTTAATGTGATCAGAAGCTGAAAATTACAGATTGTTGCAATACTGGTGCTTGTTTAAAAAAAAAAAAAAAAAGATATATAAAGGACCTGAAAATATCCCTATGAATGGCATCTGTATTCTCTTCATGGTGTTTCTGGAATGGGTACAGATCTGCTCTTGGGATCTAAAAGAGCACTAAATACTGTTTCATGGTCTTACATATTAAAAACAGCCTTCTCTGTTAACTTGAAGAAAAAAGCAGTCACCTATTATGTGTGCGGTGTCACAGAAATCCCTTTAATCAATCAATGTCCATCATTGTTTATCCTTGAGTGTTCACTTTAAGAACCTCACCCACTGCTTAAATGGGCTTCACAATGCTGTTTGACTGGTTACTCAAAAAAAAATCACAAAAGTAATTTAAATCTGATGTGTCATAGGAATACCAAATTGAATATGTTGGTCTGGAAAAATAATTTTTGCTGTATGTCACATCATTGTTTCTAAACATAGTCTTCCCACTTTTATTTAAGGCTTCGACACTCAAATTGTTATCATTCAGGGTTACTATTAGCATCTAGTAACTACCTTAATAGTAACTACTGCTATCTAAAGATATATTTTTTAAAAGCCTGAAAAATGTTAAAAGCACTTAGAAAAACAAAGGTAGTAAAGAGGGAAAGCTGATAATGGAATAAACTATAGTTAAGAGCTTTTAAAGTAAGTTTTCAAAAAACAGTTTTAAGTGTGTTTTTCGTGTTAGAATTTGAAGATACAGCTCCCAGTGATGAAGACTGTTTGTTAAATATGGGGAAATTGCATTCCTATTCTTTGAAGAACACTGAAAGAATGAAAAATGTAATTTTGCATTAGGCAGCTGTTTTGTCTTGCTCATGGTAGACGAGATGTCAAGTCTGTAGTTTTAGTTTCAAATTGCAATTCAAGGAATGTTAGAGAATACAACACAAAAGCAGTTTCTCTTGGGACTTTTCAGAGAAGTTAATTATTATCAGCTACAGTATCTAATGACCTTTTATCATTGTGGTCTGTTATGATACCTTCTCCAATGCACAGCAGCTTTTATTTGGCTTCCAACCATATTAATTATAATCATCTTTGTCATAGCAACCAAATCTTACGATGTTTGGTTGCTAACGGTTTTGTTAAAATGAAGATAAAGTACACTTAATTGGGGATTTTTTTTGGTTAAAATGAAGGTAAAGTACATTTAATTGGAGTTTTTTTTTAATTAGTGTGACTTTACATGGGAATTTTTTTCCTTAGTCTTCTGAAAAGCTTGAACCTTCTTTTCTGCTGAATCTGTAGGTTCAGTTTTACTTTTCATTTCCTCTATTAAATTTTCAATAAAGAGTAAGAAATGCAGAAGAGGAAAGCCGTATTAAACTCCCGAAGAAATATTGTAGTAATATTATCTCTCTCTTTGTGGAGGTATCAGAAGAATCTCCTAAACAAATAACTCACTGAAGGGGTGTAAGTAGGTGCAGGGGTTTTGCACCAATTTATTTACAGGGTAGTGTCAGACTCTCAAAAAATTGAGTCAGCCCTGTAAGAGCATTAAAATTACAATTTTCAGGGAGGCCCCCTCAAAAAGTGAAAGATGTGAAACTTGTCAGGGTGAGTATTATCGTAGGACTGTCCACCTGAACTGGCTAGGATGGTTACTGTTAATGGGATATACTAAGCTATTAACCCTGGTAGGTGGGGTAAATATTGATATGCAACATGGAGCTTTTAACAGGAAGATTCATGTATATGAATGATTACTCCTTGAGGTAACTAGGTAGATTTTTCTCAACAAAAGAGAATCCTCTGCCTAACAGAGGAAAAATCAAGTTACAGTTACCTCAATAGCTATTCCATAGGAGCAATCCTGTTGCGTTTCAGCTCACTAGTCTTGTAGGAGTGAGACCTTTTCTGCAACTACAGCAAAAGAAAGAATATACGTTGAAAGGAGAATCTGAAAAGCTAAAGCTGTTGCAGAAACATGGAACAACCCTTCTGTGTAAGAGGGGTCAAGAAGAACAAAGGAAAGATGACCAAGAATATATACCAACACTAGTAAAACCAAAAGCTTTGTGATTCTAAGACCAGAGTGAAGGTGACAATTACGAGTAAGAGGACATCTTTTAAACAATGGCAGTCGTGTCCTAATAAGAATAATTTAAAAAAAAAAAAAAAAGAAAAAGGGGGGAGAGGTGAGGCAAGGCAACCAAACAACAAAAAAACTCACCAAATTTTCTGGATAGGATAAAATTCTTAAAGAGCAGAAAATCTACTGAGTATGTTGCTTCATGAAATGTGCATTTCATAACAATTGTAGCAAAGAGCGTTTTCTTATCATGTGTAGTACCTTGGGTAGACTTTGTAAATACTTTTTTAGTGTAGTATTATAAAATATTGAACAACTTAATTCAAGTTATATTGTCTGTTTTATATTGGTAAGTTTAGGAACAATTGATTGACTCATACATTTATGAATAAATACAATGTTCATCAAAATATGAAGAGCATTGTTAGAATTTTATTCTGTTTTGGAACTCACATTTTGACAATGAAAATGACATTTTTGTACAGAATGCAAGAACGCTTTAGAAAGTATGCAATGTATCTTAAAAGAAAACCATCTTTTATAAATTTCTGACATTCCTGCAAAGGCAAAAATGACCAGTGCTATAGGTATTCAAGTGGTACAAAGTACCCGAGGGTACTGAGAGAACTGGCGGAGGAGCTGGCCAAGCCGCTTTCCATCATTTATCGGGAGTCCTGGCTATCAGGGGAGGTCCCAGTCAACTGGCAGCTAGCAAACATGACGCCCATCTACAAGAAGGGCCGGAGGGTAGAACCGCGGAACTATAGGCCTGTTAGTTTGACCTCAGTGCCAGGGAAGCTCATGGAGCAGATTATCTTGAGTGTCATCACGCAGCACTTGCAGGGCAAGCAGGCGATCAGGCCCAGTCAGCATGGGTTTATGAAAGGCAGGTCCTGCTTGACGAACCTGATCTCCTTCTATGACAAAGTGACGTGCTTGGTGGATGTGGGAAAGGCTGTGGATGTGGTCTACCTTGACTTCAGTAAGGCTTTTGACACCGTTTCCCACAACATTCTCCTCAAGAAACTGGCTGCTCGTGGCTTGGACTGGCGTACGCTTCGTTGGGTTAGAAACTGGCTGGGTAGCCGGGCCCAAAGAGTTGTGGTGAATGGAGTCAAATCCAGTTGGAGGCCGGTCACTAGTGGAGTCCCTCAGGGCTCAGTACTGGGGCCAGTTCTCTTTAATATCTTTATCGATGACCTGGATGAGGGGATCGAGTGCACCCTCAGTAAGTTTGCAGACGACACCAAGTTAGGTGCGTGTGTCGATCTGCTCGAGGGCAGGAAGGCTCTGCAGGAGGATCTGGATAGGCTGGAGAGATGGGCTGAGGCCAACTGTATGAAGTTCAACAAGGCCAAGTGCCGGGTCCTGCACCTGGGGCGCAACAACCCCAAGCAGTGCTACAGGCTGGGAGAGGCGTGGTTGGAAAGCTGCCTGGCAGAGAAGGACCTGGGAGTATTGGTTGACAGCTGAATATGAGCCAGCAGTGTGCTCAGGTGGCCAAGAAGGCCAACAGCATCCTGGCTTGCATAAGAAACAGTGTGGCCAGCAGGTCTAGGGAGGTGATTGTCCCCCTGTACTCGGCTCTGGTGAGGCCGCACCTCGAGTACTGTGTTCAGTTTTGGGCCCCTCGCTACAAGAAGGACATCGAGGTGCTCGAGAGAGTCCAGAGAAGGGCAACGAAACTGGTGAGGGGTCTGGAGAACAAGTCTTATGAGGAGCGGCTGAGGGAGCTGGGGTTGTTTAGCCTGGAGAAGAGGAGGCTCAGGGGCGACCTCATCACTCTCTATAGGTACCTTAAAGAAGGCTGTAGCGAGGTAGGGGTTGGTCTATTCTCCCACGTGCCTGGTGACAGGACGAGGGGGAATGGGCTAAAGTTGCGCCAGGGGAGGTTTAGGTTGGATCTTAGGAAGAACTTCTTTACTGAAAGGGTTGTTAGGCATTGGAATGGACTGCCCAGGGAAGTGGTTGAGTCGCCATCCCTGGAGGTCTTTAAGAGACGTTTAGATGTTGAGCTTAGTGATATGGTTTAGTGGAGGACTTGTTAGTGTTAGGTCAGAGGTTGGACTCGGTGATCTTGGAGGTCTCTTCCAACCTAGATGATTCTGTAATTCTGTGAAATGAGAAAAGTGCACTTCTTTGTTTTTAAGCTATGTAGAAGAAAGGTGAAGTTTTCTACTCTCAATTTATTCAATTTTTAAATGCCTCAGAGGAAGTTCTAATCTAAAGGTGTCCTCAGATATCAAATGCTATCCATGTTGTTGAATGTCATTCTCTCCTCCTACCTTTTTTTTTTTTTTTGTAGTGTATTAAGGAGGTCTCATTGAGGAGTTCAATTTCTGATCGTTTACCATCTTCAGCCCTAAAAAGGCAATCAATAGAATGGTGGTTCCCATCATTTAGTGTCTCATAACTAATCACACTGAGAAGGAAAAAAAAAAATCTGGGGTATCAGAAGGAAAAAAAATGTATGGATATCATTGATTTTTATTCTTGCTGTGTTCTTGTTGACAGCATTTTCTGGCTAAGGAAACATACATCCCATTAACTAAAAGATAGAAACCACTGAACTACTGCTTAGAGGGGCAAACATTATTAAAAAAAATTAATATCGCTTGGAATCTTTCCTCCTGAATGATCACAAATAACTGGATGAGTTTTCTGCCTTTTTTTTTTTTCTCTTTAGTTCTCCTCATGTGTGTGTAAGTAGATAGCATTCTGCCCCTCTGAGAGGTGCACAGTAAAAGGATAAGAGGCAGCAGTTACGAATTTCAACAGTAGAAATTCTGACTGGGCATAGGGAAAAATGAGTGGTTAAGCACTGAAGCGAGTTGCCTGGAGAGGTGGTGGAATCTCTGTCCCCAGTGATTTTCAAAACCGTACTGGATAATCAGGTTGCTCGTGGTCGTAACTTTAAAATTGTTTTGCTCTGAGCAGGTGGTAGGGCTAGATGATCTCCAGAGGGTCTCTTCCAACCGAAGTTATTCTGTGAATCTACAGAAAACAGTCTACTTAGAAAAAAGTTTACTTACAGCTCTTTCATCTACCCGAGTTTATTTTTTAAAGGAGGAGGCAATTGTGGCAATACTGTGTTCATGTAGAACATTCTTAATTTAGGTCTTGGGTATTAAAAAGCAGCCACAATTTGGATTTGCAAGCTTTTAGAAAGATGTTGTCATGGTATTGCCTTGTCATGGATAGCGTTAATAGGTGGAATCATAGCTCATTGTGGGACAATCCTGGGACAATCACATTGTCCTAGCATTTCATGTCTGGAGCCTCATGCACTGCTTCTGGAGTCACAAAGCACTTGTCTCCTGCTTCTTGGAGGCAATTTTAGTTGCTCAATTTTGGGTCAGCTGCAAGGGGGAGGCTTATATAGGGTTTTACGATTGGAAGAATTTGAGCAAATCTTTATGAAATTATTATGTAAAGAAATAGTCCTTTTCGTTTCTTCTTGGGACTGTTATCATCAGAATGATTCAGTTCTAGACTTGTTACGTTCGTATCAACATTTGAATAATTATTAACTAGTTTCCCAGTCTGCTGTTTGCATACCATCCTGTCTATACAAATGCGGTACATCTAGGATGTTTTTCACAAACACAACTGGTCCTGTAAAAGGAAACGCCAGCTCTAAACACCTGGTTAAAGATAGTTGCTCTTCTCTGCAGGGGAAGGACTTGGAGCTTTCAAGGCAACTTCCAAGGAAGAAGAAATGAATGAGTTCCTCACTGATGACAAAGCTTCCAGTGCTTGTATGTGTTACTTCTGTGATGGATTGGAAAATAAGCAGGAAGAAAATAAAGAAGGGGGGAAAAAAAAAAACACAACCTTTACCTCTTTTTCTGCTTTTACATTCTGTATATAAAGCAGTAACTGACTCCTAAAAAGAAGCAGCTTACAACAAATATGTTTGAATTGAGCACTGTATGAGGTTGCAGAGTCTGAACTGTTTGTGATCTTTGTGGGTGGGCTGAAAACGGAAGTGCTAGGCAGTGCTCTTTGCAGTCATTGGCATGTGATGGCTCTTCAATTTGTATAAAACAGATTTGTATTTTATTGATTCATAGCAAGAATGTTGTTATAACAGCAAGCAGCTTATTTACAAAGTGAAAATACGCGATGTAAATGACAGTGAATCAGAGAAGCATTACAGAAATGTGAGCAGCCTGGTATCGCTAAGTAAAGGCTGAAACAAACAAAACAATGCCAGTAAAATAAACACTAATTTGTTTGCTTGCAGTATGTTTGGCAGATTATACATTGGACATTCTTGGATAGAACAGAATAATTCCGGGTAGATGGTACTCCCGATAGATTTTGAATTGTTCCTAAAGAACGCAAATCTGGTATGTAAAGCCAAGAGCAAAGCCAGCAACTGAGCAGGCTTCAGTCACTTAACTAATAGTGTGATCATTAATATGCATATGTGTATTTTTGGCAAGAACTGTATCACTTACCGGTAGTAAATGGTACCAGAGAAAATAATTGCTCTCTTAGATACAGGTCTTACGTTTTTTTGTTTTGTTTTGTTTTGTTTTTTTAATGATACTCTTTATTTTCAACAACAATTACCTGCTTCTGGTAATGTAGCTGATTTGGTGCATCAGCTATGAATTTCTTTAAAGAATTTTACTCAGGCTTTGCTTTTGAATGACTTCACATCACCTTGATTGTTTTACCGTTTTTCACTGTTTCTAGCTTTATTTATATTTTTAATATATATACCTTTGTAGTTATTCTTGTAAAGTTATTTGACTCTTTTCAGACTGTACAATTTTACTCACAGTAGTGCCTAAGTCTAACTCTGGCTGTTTGGTTTTCCTTTTAAGTGGGACAAATTTGGCACTTGGATTTGTTGCTCCTATAGTAATACTATTTGATCATTTATGTTTTTATCCCTGTTGGTTGTTTTTATTTTTTTAATTTATCCTTTATATAGAAGAGTTCAAATAAATAGATAATCATTATTAAGTTAGTGTTACAGCCAAGTTCAATACACTTACCTCAGGCTGGCAAAATGTTGGCTAAGAAAATAATTTCCTTGCCTGTAATGTCGTGCTTATTTTTGAAACAAAGGCTGCGATCCTTTTTTTAATAAATGAGCAGTTCTTGTAAGAAGATGTTAAGTGCAATATTTGCAATTAATAGATATGTGAGATATTATAGGTTTCCTTAATAAGCATATTAAATACTCTCACTGTTTCCTGACCTGTGGGTGGAATGGTTGAGGAGAAGAAACAGTCTTTGTTTAACTTTTAATTCATATCTAATGTGAGTGAAGATCAGTAAAGGAGCAAGGCTTCTTCATGGCTTCACGGTCCAGAATCTAATGAATCTTCTGCTTCCAAGTACAGATAGATCCCTTAAATTTCCTGTATCTGTGCGCAAAGCAGTGTATCTGCTCCTTGACCAAATCCTACCCCATCTATCTGCAGCAGGCTACCTGTCTGCATTTTCAAGCCTCAGCCTGGCAAACAGCTTACGCTCCTACTGAGAAAGTAAGAGTTCAGACCTGTCTTGTCTGGTGAGTATAAGCATGGAAAACAGATGCAAAATCAGAACAAGTAGAAAAGAGACGGGAAAGGCCATGTGTGTTCAAAGGTGTGTAGTTCAGGAAGGTAGGAGTAGAACCAGTGACAGTTGCGAACATACCCAGGACAAGGGTAAAGCATCATAAGGTCTTGTAAATGGAGGTGTTGAATAAGTAAGTGAGCTGTGCTACACTGAGGCAGAGGTGCAGTGGAGACGTGGTAGTCCCTGTGTCATGTCAACATGTGATGTATAATAGGTGGTGTAGAAGGAAAAATACTGCTTAAAATCCTTTGAGACTTCACTGTATTTCTACAAGTTTATTATTTTTAGCAAGGTGCTTTTCTTAATAGCACAGGGGAATTACCAAGAACTGTTTACCCACTGTTCAGATGTGCTGTGTGCATGTGGCTTTTACATACATATGTATATATGTGTGTGTGTATATATATATGCTTTATTTTTACTTTTAGAAGTGAATATGTGGAATAAGTGCTTTGTTCTTAGAGATGTATTTAATTGCTGGATTTGTTGAAATAGGTGAGTTGGTTGCTTAGTCATTTAGAAATTTGAAATAATATGAATAAAGGTCTTCAGTGTTTACTGGGCAATGGAGTATTTAGCATTGTGTGCCTTTGAAAAGTGACTTTCTAAGGTAAATGGGTCTTACTGGTTAGAGCAGACAAATTGCATGTTTTGTTGGCAGGGACAACCACAAATGATGAATCACTAGAGTTCCCACCTCTCAAAGAGAAAATATGGTGTAGTAGTTAAGCGGGATTTTAAGCTCTTTTTCTGCAAAGTGTTTATTTAAGGTGGTTAACTTTTAAACAGGCTACAGCCTCAGTGAATTAAAGGGACATTAAAACAGGTATTTGCAGATAAACGTGTGACTCAAGAATGTTGTTTATTTTGGCCTTATTGTTTTAAGTGCCCATTCTAGACTAGCTGCTAGCGGTGGGACACTTTCAGTTTCTGGCTTTATTTTTACTGTACTGGCTTACAAATAAAGATATTGCCTATGTAAGAAGTTTTCCACACATCTATTTAAAAAACGTCCTAATAGCCTTGGATAGAAGTCTTTGTGGTTGTTCATGAATGAAGTGGAACACTTTTAATAGGAGTTATCAAATTACTGTCCTTCAAGATCTTTTCAGAAGATAGAAAAAGACACTATCTTTTGCAGAAAGGAGAGGAAAGAGAAAGATAGGAGATGGTTAGGGAAACTTTGGAGGAGAGGAAGAAAAGATAAAAGACCACTGTAGATTTGGGTAATCTTTTCTTCTGAAAGCAATCATTTTGCACATATCTGAGTAGCTTGACTTTTGATTTGAAAATTACATACAAAGACATCAGCTTGAACTTAATGGTTACTTTTCTTTTTTATGGAATGTATTTCTCATGAAGTAGATTTAGATGTTAGGAAAAACTTTATTATATTCTAGAAATATTAGAATATTAGATATTAGGAAGAAATTCTTTACTTGGAGGGTGGTGAGGCCCTGGCACGGGTTGCCCGGAGAAGCTGTGGATGCCCCATCCCTGGGGGTGTTCAAGACCAGGCTGGATGGGGCTTTGGGCAGCCTGGTCTGGTGGGAGGTGTCCCTGCCCATGGCAGGGGGTTGGGACTGGATGGTCTATAAGGTCCCTTCCAACCCAAACCATTCTGTGGTTCTGTGACATACGAGTCATAATTTTATTCACATATAAGTGTTGGAATGGACTTCATTGGTTAGTATTTAGAGGTGACATGGAAATCTCTATGGGTGCAATATGACATTTCTTATTTGCACTTTCTTTAGACCATGTGTGTTAAGAAACTTAATTTCAGCCAGCTGCTGTGAGCTTGATTTAACATAGCAGCAATTTTTATGAACTGTTGCAACACTGACAATTTTTATCCAGTCCTGTCATTACCTTGTTCAGTAAAAGCACTGCTGGAAAATGCTGGTTTTTTTTCTTCTTCTGGTTTTGCCTGTTTTCAAGCTGAGTAGGTGAACTGATTAGCTCCTCCTCTGTTCACTGTCAGAAGAAGAGTTTGAAACTAAATAAAAATTGAACAGCTGAAACTACTTAATAAATATTTACTGTTTTTGATGTATGAATGTTTAAAAGCAAATGTTTGAGGCTGCACTGGAAGAAACACTGCAAAGAACATCTCCAGAATGAATGTGTTGGTTTTTTTTTGTGTGTTAGTTAATATAATGGTTTCCATTGTATCTCTGTAAATTGGTAAAAGCATGAAATGCTGTAATTTAATCTTGCAGTGACACAGTGATTTGCTGAAGAAAAGCTGTATGGAAATAAGCACATTGTATCTATCTCAGAAGCATTCCCTTTAATGTTACTTCTGTTTTTCTCCCTTTTAAATGGAAATGTTTGGTAATTGCAAAGTAGCCCTTCTTGTATCTCTTACATATTTCCATTACATTTAAGTAATATTCCGTATCAGCAATTGTCTGTATTTGGTACTTGGAAAGTATATGTTTAGTTAGCACTTTTATAAAGATCAAAAATAGCCATTTAACTGGTGTCCTTTGGTATTTCTTTATTTCATGATAGAAACAGAGTGGTGTTTGAGGCATAGTGGGAGACACTGAGAGATTGATTTATTTAATGTGTAGTTTGTAGGAAGTGTGTTTTAAAAACTTGGAACTTCTTAAAATAAAATAAAATAAAAAATATTTTATTTTATTTTATTTTTTGGTGTTAGCTTTATAACTAAGCCTTAGTTGAACTAAGAAACTGCTAAAATGTCCCACTAGAAATAAATTTTACTTGAATTTTCTATGCTATCTGTTGATGTTGGCTTATATTTGGAAAGTTAATTGATGAAAAGAGTATACTTTCTGTTGTCCTGTGGACCTTCATATAGTGTGTGGATGAAATTTTTGGAGCAAATATGAAAATCTTTCTTGAAGCTCTCTTACAGTGTCTTGAAATCTTTTATGCTGCCAGAAATGGTGGCAATAATCAAGTGGAAAAAACTATGTTTGCATGCGTGCATGTGTGTTAAGACCCAGAGGCATACATAGTAAATTGCTGAGTTACAACAAAAGAATTTTTCTCAGAAGTGCATCCTGGATTTAAGAACTGAGGCATTGAACAACTTACAGTAAGGCAGTGAATAAAAGATAAAGGGGAAGGAGGAAAAGAAGTCACAACTGTTAGTAAGGGATTGTTCTACATACCTTTCAGGCACAAGATGAATGGTGCCTGAGTTGCCTAGATATTCTGGCATCTACTAAATTTATTGTTCTGCAAATACCTTGAAATTTTTCGCATCCAAAGACCTGTTTACAGCACAGAGATGGATCACAGAGTTTTTCCTTCTTTTAGTTGTGTTGTCCGTATTCATCACTTACTTCTGTCAGGACTGTGATGCTTGGCTTTGTTTTTGTGCACAGAATTGACTAAACTTAAGCCAAGGATAGCTGGATGTGCCAAAGGACAAAATGCCTATTACTCACTATGTCGTGTTCGCCGTTATTAAACAGTAATCACTATAACTGAGGGGAACAGAAATGCTTTGCATAGCCCCATCCTATCAGTGCTTGCCATGAGCACAGTGTACATCTTTTTGCCAGGTTATGTCACTTATTTTGCATTTGAAGCATAGAGGAGAAGCTGTCCTCTGTAGCCTCATTGGGTTGTAGCTATCAGCAGTTGCTGATATTGGAAAGGTGATATTTGAATGTTTTGTAATATTTTGGGGTGTTAGTCAATGAAACACTTCCTCTTTACTGCCTGGAAAGGAGCTGGCCATAGAAGTTTTTGAATCATATTTACGGTTCTCTAAGCAAAGTGCGCAAAAGTAGTTTTAGCAAATGTTATGAAATAAATTAAAAAGGGTAGATTTTGTGTGATGTTTGTTTTAAAAGAATTAAATCTGGGTAGAGCTTCAGTGCTCAAATGTCAGGAGTTGAGGTATAAAGTAAACCCGGGCAAAGAGCTAAATGTGCTGCTCAGGTTTACAGTTCCAGATTGCTTTTCAGAAGTAATAAAGTATTGCGGCTTTAGCTGACAGGTGACTGACTGAATCTCTCTGGAGCGTTACACCACCATGAGACAGGAGATCTAATCGCACTAGTTTTCCTTAAATCTCACAAGTACTCCTTATATAGTATTTTATGTGCGCTTGGTTATTCTTAATGTTATTTGCTGAGTATCCCTAACAAAAATATAACTTACCTGACTGAGTAGTTAAATACAACATGTAATGGTTGCCATTTCAAGTTGGGATAATCGAGGAAAAAGTGCAGTCCACGAGCCAGCATGCTTTGCAGGGAAGTGTGCATGTTCTGCCATCTGTTTTCAAAGTCTGATACCATGTGGACTTTTTATCGACCTTTTGCCATGGGCATGTTTCAAGCCCTGCTGTGTAACAGGATGGCGATTGCAAGAACAGAGCTGACACACTCCACTGAGAGAAGATAATTATTGGTGCTGTATAAACAGCTTGGGGAGATAAGATCTGTTTGGGATCTCTGGGGTCCAAATAGCTGGAGAATGTAATCAGAAATCCTTGAAACCTTGGGCCGAGGTTTGGGCAGCAAGGTTTGCATGTCTGCTCTCACGTGTTTGCAGCTGCAAGGAGAGAGTCTGAAACATGACTGAAGTACTGGAAGCAAAGGGAAATCCTGTTTATCGAATTGTTATTTCAGGAGGTTACTCTGATACTTGTAGTTTTATCTTTGTAGCCTTTTCCTATCCAGGGAAAGTAGAAGTTGCCTTCTTTGTACACAATGTGTACAAGTGTGTACAAAGTGTGTATGTGGGGGGTGAGTTCAGTTTGTGTCTCTGGGTGGAAAATGGGCAGAGGAACTTAGAAAAGTACTATTCGTTGAGAAAAGTGTCAGAGAAGCAGCAGCAAAGTACAGCTCTCCAATTACTAAGCTGCTTAGAGACAGACTGTTAGAAGAGAATCTGGAGAATATGAACAATACAAATAACCGGTGAAATTTGTGGCTATTGTCTTCGTGGGACTCGTTAGGTGCTGGCTGTCACGTGAATAGGTGTTTTGGAAGCTACGTAAAACCTTGGACTATCTGAAGAGAGATCTGGGGGCAGCGCGTGTTTTTTTTTTTTTTTTTTTTTTTTCTGGACAAAATGGTGATCCCCATTTTCATGTGTGATTTCATGAGAAAGAGTAGATCACTTGAAGTTTGGGATTAGTGCTAACTGTATCATACTTTGGTGTCTTTGTTGTCCTGTGATGCCTCAATACTTGTGCTTACCAGCCTTGTTGTTCTATCTATTTCATTCATACACTGGCCTTTTGCTTTCACTCAACTGCCTGAAGTGGAAAAAGATGGCTTACTGCACCAGAAATTTCCCCACCATTTTATTGTTCTACTTTAAAAGCAGTAGAAATATGTTTCAGTTGATGACCATTTTAGTGCCCGGCAGTGTCAGCACTGTAATGGTTGCTGTGGTTGTTTCACTGGCTACTCTCAGCGAGGCAGTCCAGCTGATGGAGCACATTGCTGTGATGAAGCAAGTGCAGCTATAGAGCTCTGCAGTTCTGACTAGTTCGCCGCTTTCTCCTCAGAGGATGTAGCAAATGACTTTTCAGACCGTGTGTACTGACAAAGAGCTAATACTTTCTGCACTTATTTCTGGGACTCACATCAGAATCGTCCATTAGAAGTAGGAAATTGAGAGGATGTTAAAAGAAGCGAGTTCTGCTGCAGCTGCCCAGGTTGTATGCAGTTCATGTGAGGTGCTCCATCTTCAGCTCTGCTAGGTGCTGAGCTCCATCTCACAGCTACTCTAAGAGGCAAGAAGTAACAAGATTTGTCAGGAGCTTGTGCTGTTTCATGCAGTTAATATCAAAATGTAAAAAGAACTTCTTGACTTCGTTGTTTTTTCTTGATTGAGGCAGAGTACATGTGCTGCCTGTCAAGCGAAAAAAGAGAATGCAAAAAAAAAAAAAAAAAGAAGAAAAAAAAACAACAATGACAATGCCTCAATAAAGCTTCTGCAAAGTCCCATTGCTACATGAGCAAGAGAGACCTCAGGTGACATCCTGAGAGAAAACCTCAAAGAAGATAGTATTATGGAAGCCAAGTGCTGGCAATTTTTAAAAAGAGGACAGTAAGACAGCTTGTCAGATGGGGATGGAAATGGATCTTAGTTTTGTCTGGGGATAATTTTAGGTGATGGTAGTTTTGCTGGGATTCAAGGAGTGGAAGATGAACTAGGGAAATGGAGGGGAAGAATTGTGTATGTGGAGAGAACTCCATTGGAATTAAATTTGAAAGAGAGAGTTAAGAAAGATGGAGATGTAGTTGGACAGAACCTTGCTTTCACATGGGCAAACTCTCTTGGGTACAGTCTTGGGAAAGAGTGAGCAGAATGAGATAGGTGAGGTAGAGAGTAGAGTCAGGAAAACAAGAACCTGTCAGGAAACATCTGATAGAGGGGAATGTTGGTACAAAGAAAGGTAAGGAGAAGTAAAATTTGCATTAGAGGGCTGCACATTATTTTTCCTGAGTTTCTTTTATATTTTTTATCCCTTGGAAAGCTGTTGGGAAGTCTGAAAAGAGATATGAAGCAACTATTAAATGATATATATACACGATATATACATACAATATGTAAAGGTTACACTCTAAGTTACTTTTCCATGTTCATTTTAATAGGATGTTGTGCAGATTTACCTTGAGTTAAGTGACTGTTTCTTCTGTGGAGTGGAAGAGCTCATTCAATCCTGTAGGTCAGGTGCAGGTGTAAAAACATGCAATCAATAGCCGTTAGTCTGATGCAGCCAGGATGTGTGGGTAGGAGAGCCCACATAGAAGATGTGGAAGAGAACTGGCTCTGCTGCAACTGAGGGAGAGAAGGGAGGAATCTGATTCTTCCATGTAGATCAGTTGAGCAATTAAAGAAAGCTCAATTTTGACACCTCTTCACAAAAGAGGTGTCAAAATTGAGACAGTTTATGCAATTCAGATTACTTGTTCCAAATGCTCTGTTGCTGAATATGTAAGAAAGTATTTGAAGTTGCTACTACCTGCAAATGGCATCCAACAGTATGACAATTTATCAACGTTCATTCGATAAGCATAGTTAGTGTTCTCTAGGAGACAACGCCCCGTTTGTTGCATGTGATCAGTATCTCGTCCAAATTTAAAGTATATATTGACATATGTATGCACATGCATACATGCATCAATTACTAAATGCAGAAATGTTTGATTCTATGGTAGAATCAAATGTCTTGTTCTTTTCTTGTAGAGAGATGTCTATATATATCTTGTTGAACTTTGCATTACAGCTTAGGCTTGTGACTTGATTCAAAACTTTTGTGAGGCTTGGTGTTCAGAAGAAATTCTGTAAGCAGACGAAGGCCTCTAGGTTCTCATGTAGGGATGAATTTTGAGTAATTTTGTAGCATTTCTATAGAATTGTGAAAAAAAATAAGCAAAAATATTTAGGTATGAGCATGAAGTAAATGTGTATTCCATGGAGATTGTTGCTAATTTACTTGCATTTTCTAAGAGGAAATAATAGCGAATTTATTGCATTGACATTAACCCTGCCTTCAGTATTTGTTCTGGTGGAGCAGGGTTCCAGGCTTTTGCCTGCATCTTGTCTGTGGTTATTAGAGTTGTGTTTTGATGTTGGGAATTTCTTCAGGCCTGCAGTGAGTTTAACATAAGATCTATGAACCGAACATGATAATAATTGCCAGAGACTGTGGAAACCTGGGTCTGGTGACTAGGGAATCACCATTTCAATCAGAATTCCTTATTTATTCCCCCTTAAGAAATATCTTTGTCATATATTATAAAATATTTACGTGAAAAACACAGTTTTGAACATAATGCAGCAGATTATGATACAGATGTAACAGGATCCATTGATGAGACCTTACAGTAGTCTTCCAGTACCTAAGGGGGGAGGGGGAGGCTTACAAGAAAGGAGGACAGGGATTCTTTATCAGTGAGTGTAGTGATAGGACAGAAGGTAAGGGCTTTAAAAGAGGGGAGATTTAGATTAGATATTAGGGAGAATTTTTTACTCAGCGGGTGGTGAGGCCCTGGCACAGGTTGCCCAGAGAAGCTGTGGATGCCCCATCCCTGGAGGTGTTCAAGACCAGGCTGGATGGGGCTTTGAGCAACCTGGTCTGATGGGAGGTGTCCCTGCCCATGGCTGGGGGTTGGGACTGGATGGTCTTTAAGGTCCCTTCCAACCCAAACCATTCTGTGATTCTATGAAAACGTACCCACCTCCTACCATCTGGAAAGGAGGACAGTTTAAATATAGGTTTTGATTTCTCCTCTAATTGCTGATGTCACATTATTTAATAACTTAGTATAGCATACAATAATGAAAGATAAACCTTGAGAGTGGAGATTGTAAAATGTTTTTATTTTGGAATAGAAGTTTATCTCCAGAAGGTTACTAGTAAGGACGTCCTTCGCCTTTATCTGCTTATTGTAGATAAAAGTTGTAATTTTATGAGGTGAAAAGTTCATATTCATGTATGCAATCTTTTCCAGCCATTTAATAATCCATCTGTTAGACAAAGATTCCATAGGAATGTTGAAAATAAATATTGCAAATGGAAAGAAACTATGGTAGCAAGTTTGTTGTGTTAGTTAAAAATTTAATTTTCTTGAATAGTAGTTGCTTGGTGCTTCATATCTGTTTTTCTGATTTTTTTTGTCATTTAAAAAAAAAAATAATAAATTGATACTTTGTCCTTAAAAAGTTCAAAGGCTGTGAGCATGAAGTGGTTATTTATATTTTGCCCTCCTCTTTCTGTGGAGAAAAGGATAAATTCGTGGCCAGTAACAGTGGCCGTGGGTAATACTCATTTTGGTAGACAAAAATCACAGAAACAGTAGCTTATGAGATACACTGGCAGAGAAAGTAAAGAATGTCTGCTTAGTATTAATCTTGAACACTTTAAAAAATGAAAATAGTTTTGTTTCAGAGTGAAGGAGAGACCATTTTCCCTTGAATTTAGGATTCATTATTCCTTTATTTGATTTTTCATTTTAGTTTGTTTGCTCAAAGGCCAGTTGACATAGCAGATGTCTTCGCAGACTGATGGGTAGAGGGAAGGTAGAAGGGGAAAGGACTAATAAGATTTCAGTAGGTATATTCATGGTAAGGGTTTAAAGGGGGACGGAAGGGGTTCTTTTCCCCCAAGTGTCTGTCATGTTGATTCTTTTCTTACTGTGATGTGCCTGGCTTGACTTGTCAGTACCTTGTCTTCTCTGCTCTGATCAGCTTTCATTTATTCAGCTACTTAATAGCATCTAGCTTTTCATACTTCTTGTCAACTGATAATATAGCGTGAACAGGTGTAGCCTTCTGTTCTAAATAAATGGAAGAAACTATAAAGATTCTGTATTTAATTCTCCTATTATTAATGATGTAATGCCTAAAAGATCTAAAATTATCCCAGAATATATCTGAAAAATCCATTCTGAGTTAATGTAACATGTTGGCCTTTGCCAAAAGGCCAAGTAAACGAAGTCTGTATCATTCCTGGCTGACGTTCATCTTACTGATTTCACAGACCTTCCTTAACAGTTTCTGCAGCTATCTCTTTTGGTGCTTTATCATCTTCGCTATCAATTTCTGATTAAAACTATTTATTTGAAAAAGAAATATTTCACTGTCAGTGTCTCAAGTGCAAGTTTCTGCTTTAACTAGTGAATTAGGAAATTAGCCTGACTTGTCTGGTTTCATTAACCAAGGCATGTGACATTGCACGTAAGCAAGTAATAGTGACAGTTTAAATGGTTTCAACTTTATTGCTCTAATGTTTTCAGAAATAAGAAGATTATTTTCAGAGAGACTTGTTCCATTGGAACCCGCGTATCTAGAGGTCTGACACACCTAGTTTATCTAGAGGCCTTTCCAAGGTCCTTCTCTTTGGTCACATCAGTAGCTTCTTCACTAAAGGCAAAATCATCAAAACTTTGTGCCAAGTATACACCCTAGATGTGGCATGCAATTCCATTGTGCAAGAATATACTTTGAAAGATTCAGTTAGTGATCTTATCTGTTTATTTTTTACAAACATTTTAAATTTAAAAATAAAAAAGTATGGATACCGTAGTGTATCCTTGAAGATGTGTTCTGACTTTCGAAAGAGATATTAGCTTATGTAGTCAGAAATATAAGTTGGTTTATCCTCTTTCTTCTCCAGGTTCTCATATTTTCACTGCATCATGCTCTAGAAAATCACCATGTTTTGCTTTTTCATTCACAAGGGTGAATTTGCTAGGCTTCATTATTACTTTGCCAGCTATTTACAACTAATTTCTTTCAGCTGTGGTAGGAACAGAATAAAGGAATTAAACTAGTTATTAGGTGTGACTTGGGCTTGTTCTTGTTCTATCCTAACCCTGTGTGGGATTTATGCTACTTATACTAAAGTCAAAGTGTTGCCTGTTGATCTGATTTCTGCAAATCTACTATGGAGTAATGAATTAGGTGAGCATGGTTAACAAGATTTAGCATGTATTCTGTTGCTTCACTGTGACAGAAGCCATTTTATATTTATTTTCTTTGATGTAGTATGCTTCTAGAGAACTCAGAGGTGATAACTTCTCCATGCAATTGTTTCAGCTGTAAATTATGGTCCTGTGGTTATCCTTCTTATATATGGGTTTCTTGGTTCTGCAGTCATTATTGATAAACAAACAGTCATCACAGAAATACAGTAATGACTGTTCTCTTTAATTTCTGGTTCAATAGAGGAAGACCCTAACACAGCTTTAAGATATAAAGAAGCAAAAAGTAGATAAAAGAGGTAATATTATTCAGGAGTCATCTCCAAAATCCGAGACAGTTGTTTTGTCATGGATTCTAAAACAGAAACAAATGTGAATTAGTAAAATAGGCTTAAAAAACTTTCCTCATCATGACTATTCAGATACCAAATATCTCTGAGCTCAGTCTAAAAGCTCTGAGAGTAGGGCAGGATTGTTTGACATATATTGTGTTGTCTTTTGAAGGAGTCTGTCCTTCCTGTGGACCTCAGGTGTTGTGTGGTTATGGATAACACTTGTCATGGCTAAAAATGGTTGCTGGAGAATCCTTTGTAGCTCAGAATTTCTTTGTTGATAGATACAGTTCTAGTGGAAGGGGACAGCAAGGCTTTTTTGAGTTAGGTAGTACAGATGACTTGCATAAACAGTGCTCCCATCACACCACAAATCATGGGCAGGCAGGAATTATCCCAAATGGGCAGGTGTTAGTCAGGGACTGTCATTCTGGCAAAACACTTCTAGCAAATGCTTACATTACTATTTCTTAAGTGCCATACATGAAAATTTTCTGTTCACACTTTCTAAAGAGAAAGGGGTTACATGCAATCCAAACTACAGTAAATATCTTTAATGAATGTTGTCAACACTGAATGTTAGCCCTTGTATTTAATGTCAGTGAAATCAATATTTTGTGGGGTAAACAGCTTCACAACTGAATCACTGAATGGCTGGGGCTAGAAGGGACCTCTGGATGTCATCTGGTTCTACCTCCCTGCTCAAGCTCGGACACCTAGAGCAGTTGCCAAGGACTGGACATCTTTTGAGTATCTCCAAGGTTGGAGACTCTACAACCTCTCTGGGTAATCTCTTCCATTGCTCAGTCACCCTCACAGTGAAGAAGCTTTTCCTAATGTTCAGATAGAACTTCCCGTGTTCCAGTTTGTGCCCATGTCCTCTTGTCCTGGAACTCGGCACCACTGAAAAGAGCCTGGCCCCATCCATCCTTTTTGTACTCTCCCTTCAGGTATTTGTAGACATTGATGAGATCTCCCTGAGCCTTCTCTTCTCTAGGCTGAACAGTCCCAGCTGTCTCAGCCTTTCCTTATAGGAGTCCTTTCATCACCTTGGGTGCCCTTTGCTGGACTCTCTTCAGTATGTCCAGGTCTTTCTGGTACTGGTGAGCTCAGAACTGGACACAATACTCCAGCTGTGACCTCCCCAGTGCTGAACAGAAGAGGTAAAAGATCATGTTCCTTGATCTGCTGGCAACTTTCCTTCTAATGCAGCCCAGAACACCATTAGCCTTCTTTGCCACAGGAACACGTTGCTCGTTCATGTTTAACTTGGTGTCCACCAGGTCCCTGAGGCATTTTTCTAGAAAGCTGCTTTCTAGACAGTTGGTCCCCAGCATATGCTGGTCCTCAGGCACTTCTACCACTCAGTATGGTCATTCAAAGATAATTGAGAATAGCCTTGCAATGACTTTACCCTCAGCACTTGTGGGTACATCCCATCAGGGCCCATGGACTTGTGTATGTTCATTTTGTAAGTATTATGTGACCTGATCCTCTTCCACCAAAGGCATATCTTCCTTTCTTTGGACTTTCCCCTGAGCCTCTGGGTCCTTGGTTTTCTGAAGGCCAGTCTTAGGAGCAAAGGCTGGGGCAAAGAAGGCATTCAGTACTTCTGCCTTTTCCCTGTCCTGTGACACCAGAGCCATTGTCCTGTTCAGCAGCAGGGCTACGTTTTCTCTTGTCTTCCTTTTGCTGCTTGTGTACTTGCAGAAGTCCTTCTTGTTGCCCTTGACATCCTATGCCAGATTCAACTCTGCCAAATTCAGTTCAGCTTAGTGGATGTTGTGCAAGACTGAGAGCAAGGAAGCGTCATCATCATCCCTCCTGTGTCTTTAGACATAAGCTGTTTGTACAGATGGCTGTCATCTTCTGTATTTGTCCAGCACCAATTAATGCAAGAATACACAGGATAAAATAAGATGATATATGGAATTAGGGGATGAAATTTTACTTTCATATCCTGAAGTACATTTTGGAGAGAACATCAGAGTAATTTCCTACACAAAAAAGGGCTGTTTTCAGGATTAGTATAGGCTGGTGCTGATGCAACGAGTACTTCCATAGTACTGTTTGATATAACCTGTCTGTTGGTTCAAGTGAGTTACTTTTTTTTTTTTTTTTTTTATATATGTTAAGTTTCTTTGCAAATATCTGTTAAACTATCTCTACTAGATAGCCTTCCATTTGTATTACAATAGATTTTGGTCTCAACCTTCCTGAGTTAAGAATTCTTGTCATTATTCTTCACTTTGTTCCTGGTGACCCAGAGTAGGAGATGTAGCACAGTCTTGCCTCTTGCCTTTTCTTGGTCTTTGCTCCCATCATGATGTTCGCAACTGTTGTAATACTGGAAGAACATCAGTGGCCAACAGTCTTTGGCAACTGTATTCTGCTTGCAATTATTTTTTTCTTCTCATATTGGCAAAAACCTATGATCAGGCCTTTTTTTCTTTCTCTTTTCTTCCTTCTTCTTCCTTCTTCTTCCTTCTTCTTCCTTCTTCTTCCTTCTTCTTCCTTCTTCTTCCTTCTTCTTCCTTCTTCTTCCTTCTTCTTCCTTCTTCTTCCTTCTTCTTCCTTCTTCTTCCTTCTTCTTCCTTCTTCTTCCTTCTTCTTCCTTCTTCTTCCTTCTTCTTCCTTCTTCTTCCTTCTTCTTCCTTCTTCTTCCTTCTTCTTCCTTCTTCTTCCTTCTTCTTCCTTCGCTTTAAAGATTTTTCTCTAAATAAGCTGGGTACCATTTTTATTCCTCTCTTTCTGAAAAAAGGCTTATCTTCTCCTGCATTCTGGTACGAATGGACACCTTACAAGAATGACTTCATTCAAGAACATATCTTTTCGATTTGCTTTTTCACACTTCAGTCCCTTTTTGGGAGGGGCTCATCTTCAAATAAGTTGAATATGAACACTTTTGGTGGAAGTGACAGTGAGTGATAGCTCCAGTTTTAATTCATTTCAGTTTTATTATAGAGGAGCAGAAAAGAAAAGGGAAAGGAAAGGAAAGAAAGCTATGTACCAGCCAGAACATTGATTGGTGGTTGCTGGAATTAGAAAGTAGTTTTGAACAGTGTCTCTGTCTGAAGCAAGCAAATGCCTGGGTGTGGATTTGATGCCCTATACAGGTGCTTCAAATCATTTTCATTGCTGTTCTGAAAATAAGTAATTTTAGCTATTTTCCTCTGATACGGACTGGAAAACGTTGTTTTAGAAAGCAATATGTAGGATGTAACATGAACCAATGAATTTTGTCTGATGGTTTCAGTCTGTCATGTTGGCTTCTCTTTTTTTTTCTTTTTTTCTGTTCATTGTTCACTAAATCTATGATGCTGTCATTTTATTTTACTTGAACAAGAAAAATATCTCATGGTTTAGAAACTGATAATTTTATTGATCTATGCAGATATTACTTGAAGGCATAATGGTTATGATTACTGAGTATATTCAAATGAATCCTTAATTTGGCTGGTTTGAGAAGGAACATATTCATGATGTGTATATATGTATGTACCTGTGTGTGTGTGTGCGTATATATAAATATATATAAAAATCTGTTTGGTTTTGCTCCACGTGGTAGGGAATTCCCAAGGGTCATTGAAGGGCAAAAAAGACTGACCTCTTCTCCAGTCTCAGCAGAGTACAGTGGCATCATGCCTGACTTGTACTGCTGCATTTTTATTTTAGCTAGGACTGCTTCTGTCCTGCTGGAAATTGTTTTCTTAAAGTTTAGGTTTATCACAATAATAAGTATTAAATAACTCATCCTGGTTCTTAGCTTGTGTCTCTTATTGCTACCGTAACAGTTTTAGCATATGAATGTCATGATTTACAGTCCTATCAAGGTTTTTGTTTCCCGTGGCTAAAAGTTCAAAGTGTCCTGACTTTGCACCCAGTATTATTCTTATGTTTAAATCTAAATCATTAAGTACTTTTACCCTTAAACAAATATTTCGGCTTATTGAAGATCTTGTTTGCAGACTATGTAAGCAAGACTTTTCTTCAAGTTGATCAAGACGTTGATCAACTGGTCAAGAGCAGGGTGGGGTTTTGTAAGACCGTAAGTATTTCCAGAGGATAAACTACTGCTACTACAAAGCCAGAGCAGCTGCAACTCTTCTGTGTGTGGTGGTTCGTCCAGATGCTTTCTAAGCATGCACCTAGAAATGCTTGGCATACACAGCTTAAGAGGAGTAAATGCAGAGAAGTGGAAGGACGTGAAGGTTTTTGTTTTTGTAGCGTTCCTAACTGTAATACCAGGGGTATCCAGGGACACTAAATGTAGTCTCCAGCTTCCCCTGTATCAGATAACTGAAGATACATTCCCTTTCAAAGGTTTATTGTGCTTCATCTTAATTATGTATTTTGCTTGTGGAGGTAGCTTATTGTTAGCAATTCTCCTCGTTTAAATTGCAGAACTTACCTAAAGCTTACCTACAACTCTCTCTTATGTCTAAAGAGACAATTTTAATGTTGCTGTTTAGCTGGGACTGTGTGGATGCGCTAGCTCATTTATGACTAATAAGTTCTCTAAGGTTACATGATCTCGGGTCAGGAGGACCACTGATAGGCATGTTTTCTGGGGGGGTTTCTCACCAGAGTGTGAACTGAGATGAATCTTGATAGTGCAGACTTTGCAAGGTTTGTCAGACCTTAGATACGTGTTTGGGGGTGTGAGGAGGTGTCTGTGCCAAGAGCCCCTGTGGATGACTCTGAGAGGTTTGATGAACCCGTAAGCCCTTGCAGGCCAGCTCTGCTGGTAAGGTTATAGGAGAGAAGACAGCCTTAACTCCTTCATCTTTCAATCTCAGAAGGTGTGATATTACAGGGGAAAAAAAGTAATAGGGCAGTAGCTGACTTAGCAGAATTTAGGTCCCAAAGTTTTCACTCAAGTGTTTGATTTACTCTGCTGGAAATTCTCCTGGGTCCTGTCAGCAGTAAAGGCTGCCTCACAGCATTACTTAAGCATTCAAATGGAAGTAATTATGTGTTCATGATTTCTAAATTAGTTCAGCAAAATGATCTATAACTTTCACAAGGGAAATGTTTTTTATTATGTCAACAAAAATTTTATGTTAGGTAAAAATTTATTTCGTTGTCCCTTCTTGTTTTCAGCTAGCTTTTGTTAAGTATTTCTTTTGTAATGTGATAGTATCTTCATGATTATTTTATATTTTTGTGAATAAAATCTTTGCTTTTTTTTTTTTAAATGTCCTTAATGCTGCAAAAGCATTAAATAGAATTAGAACCTTGTCACTGAATGGGATTTGTTGATGTTTTTATTGTTTTCTGCATAATTGGTCTTTCTGTTGATGTCTTTTCATCTGCGGAAAGCTATTTTACTACAAAACAAACAATGTGTTGTTTAATCTTAACCAGTTCTATAGTATAAGTACTAACTTGTACTGTAGTTGGGGTCACTCTACTGTGCTTTTACAAAAATTACTTAATGAAGGAAAAATGTATATAGTAGAAAAAAATCATTGAAATTTTCACACTAGATACATTTATGAAAGACTAAGTGTTTAGGTCTGGTGAGGTTAATAAGCTCCACTGCTCCTCGTGGTTCTAAGTCATTTGTTCATTTGCTTTGTTCACAACTTAAATAGAAGAGATGTGGGAGGGTGGTCAAAATGCATGCTATCAGAATTTGTGCATACTGAAGCAGTGAGGAAAGAGCACAAAGTTTCAAGTCATCGTAGACTGTACTTGATGATCACCAGTTCATTTTTTTGTTGGTTGGTTGGTTTTGTACTGCTGTCACACAAGATACCTTCTGTTTGCATAGAGCTCTCTAATACAACTTTCCACCAAGCATTGGAATTGATCTATTTACAAATTTAATTTCAGATAATTAAACTACTGGAAGCCCTCCTATAGCTGAACAAAAATGGTTGCAAATTGAATGCTCTGTGGAAATGCAAGATCTAAATGTTTCCACTTTTTTTTTTTCTTTTCTTATTTCGATCTCAAAATCCTATTCAGCTTGTTTTGATGATGCATTTTAGAACCTAGCAGGAAAAATTAGTCAATGAAACACTAGGTTTCTGTTGTAACTAAGATGTGACTAATACTGACTTTTGTCCAATTGTTATATAGATGCTTCTTCTGTATGTATGATCATCTGATAAGACTGTCTTCAAAACTTTGAGACGTTCCAGCATTCTTCAGTATCACAAATAGGCAGAACTAGTCAAATGGAGGAGGGATGAGGAACATCTCAAACTATACTGAAGTAACCTACTTGGAGGCAGTGGTTTCTGAGTCACCATCCCTGGAGGTCTTTAAAAGATGTTTAGATGTAGAGCTTAGTGATATGGTTTAGTGGAGGACTTGTTAGTGTTAGGTCAGAGGTTGGACTCAGTGATCTTGGAGGTTTTTTCCAACCTAGATGATTCTGTGATTCTGGTTTACATCAAGAAAATAGCTTTTACAAAATCTAGAGAGAATTAGGTTCTAAGGTTAGGTATTAGATAAAGCAGTAAATGGTATGTTAAAATGCTGAATCTAGAGGTATGAAAATGAGCTGTGAATGCTTTCTGGAATATAGGTATGTAAGCCAAAAGCCAGAGGGCCATAGGTTACTAAGTTTTTGTGCAGAATAGCCCAAGAGGTAATGGGCTTTCTGGGGCACGGAAGATGTATTTTCTGCTCTCCTGGTGGATGGAGCTGGGCTGTGAATTCAGGGACACATACATCTAGAAGCATGACCGAGATAAATTGTGATTTTTAATGTGCATCTTTCACTCATTCCAGTTTGTCCTGCAAAGTTTGATGTAAAGCATGCATTGCAGAGAAATTTGGACCTTACTTTCCTATTTCATGTTGAACTTTATAAACTTTGGTATACGGAGTTGTTCTCCTCTTTCCTGGCTGCATTTTGTACATAATTTGCCAGATATGCGTTGGGAGTGCCTCAAATGAACTAATAATGTGAAAACCTAAATTAATCCTGCTAAGAGTTAAAAAAAAAAAAAAAAAAAAAAAATATTGGTGAAGTCTGTTCCTTAAGATGTTTTGTGTATTCCTGCAAATGAAAGCTTAGTCTTCATAGTGATTATAGGATGCAATGTTAGGGCTGTGTAGGAATGTGAAGATTTGTGTAGTCGTTAAACTTCAGCAGCTAAATCCCTTTGGGCATCTCTGCTGCAATAATTACTATTTCTTGCATTGCATTCAAATACTGTTGAGTATTTAAGTGTTTCGGAAACATTTGTTTGTGGAATAAAATTAGATGAAGAGTGATTGTCATCATCTGTGTTTTAGAGTTGGGCTGTGAAAATGAATTATGTGTTATTTGCAGTGCCTCGTATGAGACAACTAGGAATCTATTCGCTTTTTTGTGGTATGTCGCACATCATACACTTAAGGTGACTTCAGCTTAATTTTCAACTTTGGATCCCTTCAAAGAGGTCAGTAAGTATTATACGTAAGGGTGATCTTACTAGTAGAGGCTTCCAAAAGGCTTTTAACTAGGTTCCTGTACAAAAGCTTGTAGTGAAACTAAACTGCCATTCTATGAGAAGAAAGATATTTCCATAGATAATCGTTTAAAAGAGGAAAAAGAGGAGGTGCATAGAAATTGTTAATATGTCCAGAAGAATCCACTGGGCTTCTACAGAGACTTGTGTCTTTCAACACCTTCATAAGGGACCAGAATAGGGGCAGAGAACAGTGACAAGACAAAGGTTTGCATCTGAAAGCTACTTTAGGTTAAGAAGGGCAATGTCTAATTTTGAGGACCTGAAGAATGACCATCACAATATCACCAACTGTGAGTAATTGGACAATAAAACGACAGGCATGTTTTTGATAAAGAGATAGAAAATACTGCACACTGCATAAAATATGAATTTCACACATGGAACGATAGGCTCAGAGCTTACCATTAGCACTCTGCAGTAAGATCCTGTGGTTCATAAAAATATCAGCTCAAAGCCCAATGGTGGTCAAAAAAGCAAATGAAGTTTTAGAGATTGTTAAGGAAGAAGTTCGATATAAGTTAGATAACACTATTATGCTGTTGAGACCATGATTCACTCACATCTCACTTACTGTGTGCCAGCTCTGTTCTCATTTTCTTCAAAGTGTATAGTACAATTAGAAAGAGGTTCAAAGAAGGATGACAATGATAATCAAGGAAAAAAGGAATGGCTTCTATACAAGATTGAATAATATGGGACTCCTCAAACTTTAAACAAAATGACCCTGAAACATACAGTAGAGGTCTGCAAAGTTGTGAATAATATAGCAGGATGTTTGGGATCGATTTTTCACTGATTTGGGTCATTAAACGAAGTCAGGTACAGAACAGACAGGTACAAATTGTTCTTTGTGCTACCAGTAGTAAACCTATGGATGTTCTCAAATTATACTGTGTACACTGAAAGCTTGCATGGTTTTAGGGGTAGAATGGACAAATATGTGGACAAGAGGTGCATTGGGGATGGCAAAATACATAGGAGCATGCCCAGTTCAGGGGACTTTAACATTTCATTTGTGATTGAATTCATTCGTATCTGAATTCAGGCACTTCATAAACAAGAGCACGCAATTTTATTTGAAGAAGTAAGTAACCATTTGAGCACCACATAGGAACTGTGTAGAAAACTCAGGGATGAAATGTAATTCCCTTGAGCTGCATTTGAATTATCTGAGTTATTCAGCATTTCCTATTCTCATTCATTGCACTGATGCCTGTAACCAACAAAACAGGATAACTGTCTCCAGAAGTCTTCTGTGTGCAAGCCTGACTCATCCCCAGGAAACAGTCTGTTCTCTCCATTAAAGGAAGCAAGTGTGTCTCAAAAAATGAAGTAAATGAGCATGTAATTAAATTGTAGTAAGTGAAAGGACATTTACAGTTGTGCAGGCAAGTAAGGCTTTCTGGCTGGAGTGATAGTCTGAATTATTTTTCAGCTACAATACAGGTGTTTAAACCATTCTTTCTAGGACTGTAAACTGAAAAGCAGTTCAGACCAGCTGCGGAGTTCACTCCCAAAGCACTGGTGTTTTGTTAGGATAAACTTTCTCTGGTGAAAGGAATAGTTGAACAGTCTGCTTTTTCTCGAGTATTGTGTGTATACATGAGGAAAAAAAAAAAAACTACCTCAGTTTCTGGTCTGACTTCTCAACATTTTAAATTGTTGTCTTCATCTATATAAACAATTCCTTGTTTCCATTTCCCTTTTTAAATGTGAACAGATGTTATCAAATTAAAGCCTGATGAGAATTTTGTAACTGAGCTACACCTTTTACTATGTAGTGTCTATAGCCATGGATGTTTTCTAGTTGTATTTATCACAGAATTGTAGGGGTTGGAAGGGATCTCAAGAGATCATCGGGTCCAACCCTCCTGCCAAAGCAGGTTCCCCAGAGAAATTATATTCCCTAAGTATACCCTAGAGAAATTATATTCCATATTTATACCTCTTAGAAGTGTAACTAAAAAAGAATGCAAAGCTGTACATGTGAAGTCTTAACTCTTTAATATCTCTATCCTTCTATCCTTTTAATCACTTCATTTTTCCTTTGATTACCTGATAACCATTACTCCCTTTAACACTCTGTAGATTTCTTGCCTTTCTCCTTTCCCTCTTTATTTTCCATTTTACCCTTTTTTTTCCCCTCACCCTATGGATCTCAGTGTCTTTATCTTTTTCTTCCCTGTGAACTTCTTTTGGTAAGGGATTAATTCAATGAATCTGGAAGATTTGGGGTGGGGTGGTAAATTCCCACCCATCTCCCAAGAAATGTAACGCTTTCCCCTCTGGTCCCCTGTTTAGGAAATTATCAACATACAGAGGAGTGATGCACATGAGGCCAAGCTTCCCTGGGAGCTGAGTCAACATTATTTCAAATGAATGAATAACAGCCCAGTTCAGAGTTGGATGTAAATTTAGCCCACTGTTTAATATAGATGCTCTAAGTTCTTAACAGAAATTTGAGAAACAAGTTTTTCCATGTATGTGATAAAACTGAATTGGGTTGTGAAGAAATTGGTTAGTTGGAAGGGCTTTAAATTTTATTTCTTTCTTATTTTTCTGATTGTCTTCATACCATATTACCATTAAAAGAAAAAAAGGGGGGAAAAAAAAAGAAAAGGGAATGGATCCAGGTGTAGTTGTTAGAGAATGGAAGACATTCACGTTGATGCTCCTTAGTGGGGAGAAGTGTTAGCTCTCTGAAGAAGTCTGAGGAGCTGGTGGACGCTGTTAAATAGTGCTCAGGTTGGAGAGGTCATAGTGCGAGGGAATGAAGTAGGACCCACAGGCACTGAATTCCTTTCCATTGAGCTGTTGGCCATCACAGGAGGAGGAGGAGGCAGATAATGAAGTTTTTTTTGCCACTTAAGTGTAGTGAGTAAAAATAATAATAGTAATTAAAAAAAGCAAAAGTGGAGGGAAGGGCAGACAGAATGTAAGCAAGAAGTTCTGGAGAAGTTGGAGTAGGGATTGTGCCTGGTGCTCTGAAAGTGTACGTGCTCTGCAGGCTTTCCCTTTCTGCAGTCTGCGAACAAGCTGGGGGAGACCCTTTGAACCGATCGTAAACATGCCTATATCTACTTTTCTATGCAAGCTTTTCTTCCTTATTCCCATGGGAGGCTGTGGAACTAGCTCTGAGTATAAGGAGGCTGACTGCGATCCCTTTGGTGAGAAGAGACACTGCGCTTCGTGTCTGGGTGGGATGTGAGGCTGAGGAAATGGACTGAGAGAAACAAAAGTGCGCAGAGGTGTTACTGATGCGAGGTTCCCAGCCAAGGTGCATAAATGCCAGGCAGCTTGTCGAGGACGATAATGATTATGAATGAAAGATCCAGAAGGCGCTCCAGGGGTTGATGAGAGCTGCTTGCTCCCAGAACTGCCTTGAGAGCTCAGGGGCCATTACTTCTTCAGGTGTGGTTTCCCCAGTAGGAAGCTCCAGGAGAGGTCCTCGACGGGGATAGTGTTTGGCCCCACAGCTGCAGGGTACCTTGTACTGTCGGCCTCTCGCCTTCCTGTTCTATTGCATTGCCCCGGGAACAAAAGGTGTAACCTGCAGAAGAGTTGATGTATAGAGCAGCTGACTTGCTCTGAGCCTGTCTTGCAAAGAAGACCCCAAAAGATACTTATTTTGGGCAAGCACTACTGCAAATTTCTATCGTATCACTTGAATCAATCTTGCTGTGCTTTCCTCTTTTATATCTTCCTTTTAGCTTAGGTGTTCATACTTCATACTTTATTTTTTTCTATTTTCTTTCCCTTTCACCGTACTCTACTTTTCTATCACTTTGACAATTTATTCTGGGCAGTTTGATGTTACTTCATTACATTTGTAGCAGAAGACGGCTCTGTACTCTGGAGCAGTCCAAGAACAATTTGGAGTGGGACTAGAAGCTGAATGTGAAGACAATGTCTTCTTTCGCAATTTCCTTATTGCCTTGCAAGAATAAAGAATGAAGTTGATGGCTGCTGCAGAGAGCTCCTGCTACAGCTGTTCTTTTCATTGCCACTGGGGAGTGCTGCACTGTTTCTGTGCTGCTGCATGCTTTCCTTTGCAATTATGCTGCAGAAAGTTACAGGAGAGTGTGGACTACCCTGTGACCCCCAACAAGTATACAAAGTTTGTTAAAATTTGTGATCCTTTGTGTTCTGTGATGTTCAACTTGTCTGAAAGTAGCAGTGTTTTTTTTGTTTGTTTTTTCAGAATTGACTCATGTTTATACATTTAGTGGAATGAAAACAGTGTGCCGTTAATTGAGGTAATAAACATGCTTTTCTGTTGTGCCAGAAGCATCAAGTCCAAAGTAAGTCATGTATATGAACAGTAAGGAAGTGCAATACATTAGGTAATAAATATTCCATTCAGTCGTCAAACCTTGTAGAACTTCAACTAAATAAAAAAGGCAATGTGTCTTATATCTATACGCTTGCCACTGTGGGAATTCTGTAGAAATGAGTGTTGTAAACATTTTTTCTTTCATTTTGACAGGTAATATTTGAAGCTGAAGTCTCAGATGGGAGAAATGGCTACATTGCCATTGATGACATCCAGGTTCTGAGTTACCCTTGTGGTAAGTAATGATTAAGAGCTGCATTTTTCTCTGTCTTTTCAGGACATATTTGATATTGCTGTGGACTGCTGAGTTTTCATCACTTGATCACAGATGTTCTTTGTTCTTTCAATAGCATTTCTGTTGTAGCTTCCAGGGTAAAATGTAGTGCAATAGCAATTTACCTGCGTAAAATCTTTGTCTACCAGAAGTATTGCACAAATACAGAAGCAGAAATTCTTTAGTGTCCTTTAATGATAACCGTAGCTGGTGTGCATGATAAAATTGGGTTTTAATGTTAATATTTATATTCACTGACCACAGAAAACTGAGTTGGCAGTTGCATGTGGGTTTACCAGATTTCACGTCCTTTCTTATTTGGGGGTAATTTTTTTTTTTAAAAAAAAAAAAAAAAGGCTTCCAGCTATCAAACTGTAGAAGGAAGTTTTTTTGGTTTTGTTGGTTTATTTTGTGGACAGACTTAAGGAACTTGTTTGCCTTTTCCTGTTTAATCCTAGGCAAAATTACACACATGTAAACCCAAGTTATGTTAATTCAAATGTTGCACACACAAAAGTTCTGAGGAAGAAATTATTATTGACACTTGCTATCACATTTTTGTGTGTGTGTGTTGCTGTTCATTTGGTTCTTTTCCACTCTTCTGATCTTCCCTAGACATCTCCTTTCTCAAATGTAATTTCATTGTAGTGTGCCTCATGGCTCGTAATTTAATTGCTTTCTGAAAAGATAACGGCACAACAAACTTCCTTCTCCAGATTTGTGAGAAGATGGTAAACCATAAAGTTTCAGTGGCAACCTCGCACCTTGTTTTCTTCTACCCCAAGCCTGTTAAGACCACAGCTCTCATGGGCTACCAAGCCTAAAGGGGTATTTGAGTTACTTCTTTATATTTTAGCCACCCCAACTATCTGATCTCAGTATTCAGCAAAACTCTCCTTGTCTTCAGTATCTGGCTTTTTCTCCCTCATTTTCCTTTTTACCAGATAAGGTACTTGGGCATGGTCAGGACAGCAGATTATCAGCATGACACAGTATTCAGATAAGCTTTTCTGTGCTGATGTTTCAACCTTTTTCATTCCACTCGTCGTTTTTTGTTTATTTTACTCTAAGCACAAAGAATTAACAGCTCAGCTGCTATTTTAGTTGGTGGTTCTTGAGAAAGGAATGGGTGAGAGCTGTGTAATATACCCATTCCTCAAATGTGTCTGTCAGCTTCCTATGTCTAATAAATTCTTCAGGTGGTCATGCCACAGAGCTTTCCTAGGGGTTTTGCCAGTGTGGGAAATAAATTTATCAGCTACTGAAATATTATGTTCAACAGCAGAAAATGATTTCATTTAGTAAAAGAATGGAGCTCAAAGTTACATTGCAAATAATCTGAGCAATATCTATGTTTTTACTTGAGCAATATCCTTCTAATTGGCTTTTTCTCAGTATGACGGATTTTATACAATTGAAATTCTTTGGGATAATTTTTGTAATGTGCTACTGACATTCTGGCATTTGATCTCCTTTTCTTGGCTTTGATTTTTAAAAGACTTTATTATAACTCATGCATAAAATAAAGTAGTAGGATCACCAGAGGAGAAGGGAAAGGACTAAAAGGACTCTTTCTTCTTGAATTGAGATGAAACAAATCATTTTCTTTCCTCTGTTGCTGTTTTCCAGCCAAAGGTTGTTATAACATGCGTCTTTGGGGAGACAGTAATGTTGCTGGTACCTTTTCTAGTGATAAGTGTTATTTGTACTTTTTGTTTTCCACCTCTGCAGATAAATCTCCACATTTCTTGAGGCTGGGGGATGTAGAGGTCAATGCAGGGCAGAATGCTACATTTCAATGCATTGCTACGGGGAGAGATGCAGTGAATAACAAGTTATGGCTCCAGGTAAGGCCAACTCATCCAAGTCTATTTGGCTAGAGGACAAAATGCTTTCTGGAGGGGAAGTATTTAAATTCCTTTTTTCTTCTGCATGTAAAACATTTAATTTAAATAAATTTTATGTTGGAGAAATTTGTAATGGAGAAACTTGTAATCAGTTCTATAATGTTTAAAAGCCTCGAATTAAAAATTATTGACAATTTTTATGGCCAATAGAGGAAAGTTGTTCTTTAAGGCATTTTGGTCCTGCTACTTGTAAATAAGTTCCTCTGTTTGTATCAAAATTTATTACTGTTAAGTACATACAATTGGCATTTGGTGTCTAGTAAAACATACATGTAACGCAGTTGTCATACATTCCTGTACGTTTTCAGAACTTTAAAGTACATAGTTTTTGGCAAACATTCTTTGAAATGGGCTGTAATCAGTTAGAATTATTTTAAAATGTTTTTTTTTTTTTTTTTCAAATATACTTCTGAAATGAGTTATAATCAGTTCCTTCAGTGTGTTTGGTTTTCTCTTATTAGAGAGTGAGGCTGACAAACCTTCAGTAACAGTTGCATATAGACATGTGATAAGCTTCAAATGTAAAAAAAAATATTTTTAATAGGAGTATTTGATTAGGAAAATCTGACATGCAAAATGTATTGCCAGACATATGTCTGCAACATTAAAAAAAAAAAAAAAAGGGGGGGGGAGAAGCATCAAAACAGACTTGCCAAAGAGAGCACATAAAGGACACAAACTGAAATTAAGCTGGCATGCTATACCAAAGACAGGACTATAACAAGAAGTGCATACAAGAAAAAATGTAAAGCACCACCTTCAGTAGATAATTGGTCAGAAAGGGCTGACAGCCAGCCAGCTGGAAATCTTCCCTAGCACTCAGTCCTGTGAGTCAGATAACTCTGACAGATTATCCGTGCTTACTTTCAGGCTCTTGAGAAGCCCAGTTAGCAGCCAGACAACTCAGAAAACATATGTTTTGTCCCTTCATGTACTTTGTGGGTGTTTTTTGTGTGTGGATCACAGATGTGGTACTTCCTGACCATGCAAAGGATATCTTTGACGTTGGAATAACTCCGCTGTGCTTATGAAGCGCTCTGATATTCTTAAAGATATGTTGCTACTAAAATCTGCTGGAACTTGCATTCACCTGCTTGTTTTCTCTTAAATAATGCCATATTTTCACCAATTTAAAGGTGAACCGTATTTTTTTTTCCTCCCTCATTGTTCCAACCCTCCATCCTACTTCCTAGGTGTAAGTGCAAACCTTCCACTTTCCTACCTCTGAACAGATAACACAGCAAGTTCCTGCTGTTTTGCTCAGCTAATAGTGAATTGACTCCTTTTCCTTAAAACATAGGGTGGATATATATGAGGCTTCATGAGACTCTGAAGTGTGTGACTTGGAAGAGGTTCACTTTAGCCTTTGACCGAACCAGAGATTCATAAAGCCTGGATACCCAGGAAGGAAGAGCCAGCAGATCAAATCAAAAGCCTAAGTAATTGTTTTTGAGAGCCCTGAGCTGAAACATTCTAGGAATGTATTTTTCTCATAACAACAAAGGCCAATGAGGAAAAAAGAAAAAATAAAGACCAATGGAAAAAAAGACACTTTTCAAGTACACTGTGTTAGAGAAAATAGCTTTTGGTCATGTCCCTATTGAAAGAGAAAAGATATTTCCTTGGGGGCAGGGAGCAGGAGGAGGGAAGAGAGAAGAAGAAAAAGTAGCATACAAGTTGCTATTAACAGTTTTTGGTAAGTAAAGATCCAAGGTCCAGTCTGGGACACTAGGACTTTTCATATCTGAAATGATCTAAGATCCTGTTTGCTTGCATTGAAGTAATAGAGTTGTGCAGGTACGGATTTCATTACAGAATCTACCACTGCTCTGGCTCTCCCAGCCCTCTGCAGAGAGGGCCTGAGGTAAATTCAGCAGCAGGGGGAAGCAGCCACCCTGTTTTGTTTTCAGAGTTGTGCTGTCTCTGGGTGCAGTCCCCCAGCTGCTTCAGCTGGGCATAATCTGAGCTGCGGCAATCTCAGCATCTCCCTCCCCGTCCCTTCTGTGCACTAACACTGGAGCTTTTGCACCTTTCCAGTAGGTCAGTTCAGGAAACTGATCTGGCTGAAAAGGATTGTTGTTGTTGTTGCTATTAGGGACGGGGGGATTATTTTATTTTAATTTTTGTTGTTGTTTTAGGGCGGGGTGTGTGTGTGTGTGTGTTTTGTTTTGTTTCCTTTTAGCTTGATTCACGTCTGAATTACCTAACTACATAAAAAGTGCCAGCAGATGGGAAAAGATGGGGATATTTGGTCAGAAGCAGGGAAGAGTAAAGTGTTGTAACAACCAAAGCTGAAGTTAAGAGTGGATCTCAGTAGGGTGTCACATTGTAGTGACCTGACTACAATTTTCCAGTTAGTGGGGATAAAACCCTGATAATACACAGATGATCTGTGTGCGTGCACATTTCCACTGTTATGTTTGTTTCTGTGTGTATATATAAATTAAGTGCATATACCTTTGTGTGGCTGAAAATAAAAATAGATGAAAATAGGTACAGCATTTCAATACACTGTTTTTGAGTGTTTATTGCTGTAATAAGTCTTCATCAGCTCCATTTTCTACAAATGCATATCTGTAAAAATTTCAGACAAAAACAAATTAACATTGAATTGAACTTCTTCTGACTTTCATTAATGTAGATTTTGCTTGTTTATTTGTTTTTAGATTGTAGCTTGTCTCCTGTGTCCC
This sequence comes from Cygnus atratus, assembly GCF_013377495.2. NCBI lineage: Eukaryota > Metazoa > Chordata > Aves > Anseriformes > Anatidae > Cygnus > Cygnus atratus. Next base: position 57,557,949 of record NC_066364.1, on the reverse strand, counting down.
CTTTCATACCCCTTCCCCTCCCAGCCCTGCATTTTGCAGCCCCACCGGACCAAGGTCTGGGACAGTCAGAGCTCTGGCATTGAAAGATAAGCAGTAAAGATAACAGAAGTTGTTAAAAGTTGCAGCTGCATTAATATAAAACAAATATTTGCACAGATAAAGAGATTTAACTGGTTGAACAAGATGATCTGAAACATACCTTTTGTGGCTGTGAATACTAGGTGTGGGAGCAGGATAGCACCGCAGCACTTAATTTTTTCCCCCACTTTTTCAACATGATATAGTATCCAATCTATTACAGTTGTGAGCTGAAACATTTTCTTCATGGCCTACAATTATTGGCAAATTCTGAAAGAATTTCAAAGTCCTTAGGTTTTGTTTAAAGTGAGCATTGATTTTCTTTTTGAAATGCATTCAGTCTTGGTGTGTATTATCTTTTCACCTACCGTCACCTTCTGAATGTAGTGCTGCAGGCTTCTTTCCCAATATTTTTTCCTCTTAAAATTTCCACTGTAGTATGTCACACACTAACAACTTTAGGTTGGTGCCACTGTACGCGCTGAGGCGTTTGGGTTGTGTGATGTCTCCCCACACCCGTGATGGTAACCTGGCATTTCTACCTGCTATGCTGTGGTGTGCTTTGCTTTATAAGTTTCAGGAGTTAGCAGTAGTATTTGTTGAAAATTCTTTCCTTAGGAGGTGAACATAAGTGTATGTGCATATGTAATCTTAAGGATGCTATAGAATAGGTATATGACATCATAACAGGCTGATCAGTTGTTGCCCACTTCTGCTGGTTTTCTTTTTTTAAAAAAGCCTATGAATTTTGTTTTTTTTAGAAGACACTTCAAGAATAGTAATTCTTTTATTAACATTTGATGTACTTTGCTGCTTTTTATTCACATTAATTTGCTCAATTAGTATAAATACAGCCCCCTTTTTATCCTGGTGAGATAGATGAGTGAGAGAGAGAAATGCCATGCATTCCAACAGGGCTAGGTCAATAAATACCCTTGCAAATAAGAGTCAGTTCTGCACGTTAATGCTGTTTTCAGGATGGATACGTGTTAAGTATTAAATATTTGAACGAGCAGCACACAGAGAACAATCTAAACATTAAAATGCGGAGATTGGGCTGGGGCGGCTTCTTGCCCATTGTATCTCTCTAGCGTGTGAAGAAAGCTTCCATGGTTTTAAGCTTCATTTCTTTACTGAGACAGTGTAGAAACAGGATTGCCTGAATAGAATAAATGGCATTTTGGTACACAAAGACTCCAGAAAGCAGTGTACGTATTGTCCAGCATTTGTTCTGTGGATCTGATTGGGATATCAGAGCAATAGGGTTTTTTGCATAATCAGGCTGTGTTTAACTGCTTCCTGCGTTGGGAACAATTGTGACTCCCGTAAGCCCAATACGATTTTCAGTGTCTTATTGATGTCCAGTTTAACTGGACACTCGCACAGCGCAGAGAATAGAGCTTTTTGCTTGAACATCTGTTAAACCATATGTCTTGGCACCTGGTTCAGATGGCGATAACTGCGGCACTAATGAGTCCATCCATCATTGCTGAGCTCTGCATTAACACAGCATTGGATTAGGGAAAGCGGCTTGTTCTGGCTTTGCAGCCGGATGTATTTTGCCATGGTCTTCGGTGATGCCATTTGCTCTGGTGAATCTGAAATTCAAAGGGGGTAGCGCACGTATTTAAATGTTTAATACGTGCCTGGTAATCCTGTGCAGCTTGTCATCGGAGCCGTGGCGAGTGGGCCAATCTGTCAGCAGTGGCTGTGGGCGCTGGCTAGCGGCCGCCCCACTTGGGCTGCCAGGGCTGGCAAGTCAGCCAGCGCCGCTTCTGCCCGCGGAGAGGCTCATCAGCATTAATGCGGTCTGATCCAGCCCCTCTCTCCGCCAGAGGAAAATGTTGTTCCTTGCGGAATAACAGATAATTAAAGCAATTGCCTGAAAGTAATAATTGAAAAAGTGAAATTAGAAAGCATTATGGAAAATAAAATGCAAAATGCTGTAACAACAATGGAGTCGGGCTGACCTCCCAGCAATGCCAACTGTTACCGGATGATGAAAGACTGTCTGCACGGCTCGTTTGTTCGTACCCGAACAACTGTCCCTACCATGCTCCTGTTCTCGAGGAAGCTGCCATGGCCCCTAATACCGTGTTTAACGGGGTATTGGGTTGCGGTGTTGGTTGCCACAGCGCATGATTTGACGTGCATCATTTGTCTGGTTTTTGGTGGTTAGTTACTAACCCACTAGATACTGCGTGTGTGTATTCTTTAAAGAGGATTCGGGCTGAGCACCTGCAGATGGTGTCCTCTGATGATGCATTTGGGCTGATCGTTGTGTAGGAGCAATACAGCATTGCAGGATCTTAAACTGGAGAGTGTATATGCAACCTGCGCCTCTAGCAGAGGGCTGAGGGCACACGTCATTGACTGCTTTGTTCTGTGAAAGGATGGTATTTCCGTCCTGGGACGGAAGTTGTGCTACAAGATTTCTTTCTTTTCACTGTATCCAGAAGTAGAAGGAAGGGATCCTTATCCAGCACTGGGCTTTTGAGAATAGGCCTTGGGCCTTTAACATAAACTCTTTAGCTGCTGTTGAGTGTTTGGAGGCTTGCATACTCTTGCTCTCAAAGAAAAAAAAAAAAGTTGATATGTAATAGGGAGATCCCATCTAATTTAACTTCGTATCATGTAAGTTTGCATGTTTTCGCTTGGAAATTTTCATAGTTTTCTAAGACAACTTTACATATTGAGATCCTTTGCTTTTTGACAGTTAGTTAACAGGTTAAGATACTGTTTCGTTAGGCTGATAAAACATTTGCTGTTGAAGTGCACCTTCCTGTTCCCTGTTTTCATGACATTTGAAGAATGTTTTTTGTTGATTCTCACAGATTTTACAACCCCTGACAGTTAAGGGGAGCTGAGTAAGTTCTGAGTGTTTAAGAAGCTTTGCCGTTTTGCTTTTTGTTTTCACAGAGTCTAAGGGAAGTTAAGAAAAGGTGTTTCCAGATGCCTCCTTAGCACCCTAAGGGTTTCAGCCATGGAACTGCAATGGAAACTTTTCATCTCATTTTTGTTAGTAGCTGTCAAGTTTGATGCTTTGTGCTGTTGAACTGAACTTAGTGAGTCAGGCCTGCTTGCCCTGCAGAGGAGTGGAAGCCAGGGTATCCTGCAGAGGCTGCAGGAGGAGTGGTGGCCCTCTGAGGAGCTGCTGAGAGGCTGCCATGGCCTCTGGGCTGGCTTCGAATCATCAGTGTTGTCTGCCTAAAACACATGCTAACTTGTGACAGTAAATATTACTGGTAATTGATACTGAATTTGTTTTTCTCAGTAAAATGCCACTCATGCCTTACCTGTATCTTGATTACTAACAGTGGACATATAGCATACAAGTTTCTTTTCTCTTGCACATCAGGCTTGCGCAGAAACTTCACTTCCCTCATTTTTCGCATTGTTGTTGCTTTTACTTATAGAAAGGTTATTTTGAAAGTAATCAATAGAATAGCGAAACACAGAGGACAGGTCTCATCTTTTTAAAGGGGCTTGTCTATTTTACCTGCAAGTTTGCCTCGGTGTATTTATGTTCTCTGATAGACATTTGGGCTTTCCAAACATTTTTCAAAGAAGTATGAAAAGCTGCCTTGAAGTGATAAATCAAGGTGCTTTTGAATGGCTTGACTGGTAGTTTGCTCTGGATTGCAGTTGCTGACTCTGACATGGTTATAAACAGTATGGTTATAAACCATGGTTATAAACAGTATTCACAAATGAAAAACAGTATTCATAACTTCGTATTTTATATTTTCCTCCTAACTTGTTTGTTTCACAAAGGTATTCTTATCTGTCTCTTCACTCTGTATCCACCATTGATGCTACCTGTATCAACCCTGAATGAACTGTTCTCCCTCTCTCCCCCCTCAATTTATTAGCCTCTTGAATAAATGTGGCAGTTTTCCCTAGATCCGTGGTCATCTTAGCTTTCAACAACACCAAATCCTGTAATCCTCCTGGTTTTAATTTAATTCTGCCCCAGTTAACTAATTCCTCCAGCCTGCATAGCTACAAGTCACGTAGTTTACACTGCAGCCTTTGGGGCTGCCGTCCCTGTAGATCCTCCTTAGGGATGCCACAGCTCTCGTCAAGGCTGGAGCACTGGGCGCTTGGGAGCTGTGCTGCTGCATCCTCCCATGGTCGGGCTGGAGGGCATTTCTTGGAGGGAATTTATTGACAGTAAATTCCTTTTGGGTCCTGTGAGCCTTGTCTTTTAATGCATGCATTCAGGTTGTCTCCTCAGAGGTGCAATGTGTGACAGGTAGCTTTACACCCCAAGCCATAGTTTGCTCAAATAGCTATGAGATTTAATGAATTACAGAAGGATAAAATCAGATGGTGAACTTAGGTTCATTTGGAAAAGAATAAAATCAACTGCTGAGAAGTGTTTGAGGAACTGTCTTGTGTTGGCTTTGGTAGTGTTTTTTTTTTTTTTTCCTCCCTGTTGCAAATTCATTCTTTCATCGTCTTCTAATCAGATTTTTTTTTTTTAGTCCTGAAGCATGAATGCAGTAGGTCAGCATGCTCTGCTCAAGACGATATTGGTCTTTAATCATTGTGTCTAGAATTTATGCTTTTGTGAACTATTTAATCAAGAATTATAGTTTTCTGAAAACTTTTTTTTAAATCTAGATTTTCGTGATGTGTTAGATTCAAAATAAGAGGCTTTAAAATGTCCAGGGAAAGCAAGTGTCTTTTTTATTTGTATTAGGATGGCCAGGGACACTGTATTATGGATTTTGCTATTCTGCCTCTGGTAGATTTTATTATAATAAAATAAGCTAGGATTGCCACCTCTGAAGGTACCAGATGGCTCTCAATTAGATTATTTCATGAGAACCATTGCTTTCTTCAATAGGAGGTTCAGTGCAGCCTGGGAAAAACTGAGCTTACCTTTAAGTAGACAAGTCTGAGTAACAGAAGTGCATGTTAACTGAAACATTTAAAATAATCTTGTACTCTTCTGTGCTGCAGTACAGTGTGCATGATAGAATTTGGCTCTGCACATTACTCAAAATTTTTAGTATATTTATGAGGAAAAAGTTTTTTTTTTTTTTTATATCGTCTGTTTTGCCATGTATTTGAGGAGAACAGTGAGTTAAAGCAGGTTATATTCATTCATTCATTCAACCATTTTCCCTCTTGCAAAAAGATGAAATTTCTGCCTTTACGCTATGAATAAAAGCAAAAAAAAAACTTGGAGCATGTGATTTACAAATTCGCTTTTCCTCTAGACATCAGAGTGTAATTCCCCAGGTTCAGGGAGAATTCTTTTCTCTGGTGAAGATTTGATTTCACATTTGGGGACAGAGTTGGTTAAACTCTGTTCTTGCACCCTGCACAGATCCTGCCCACTCTCTGCAGCTATGCAGTGAATTAGATCATGGACCCGTCCACTTGATAATGATGATAGGGAGAAAGGAGTGTGTTTTTCAGGAAGGATTTTTTCCCGGATCTTTCCAGATTTTCATTTTTCTGTATGAAGATAGAAGTGCAGACGGGGAGAGGGCAAGTGAGAGTGCTGCGGTGGGTGCTGCTGCCAGAGCGATGCGTGTCACTGCAGCTGAGGTGTTGACATCTTCTGATCTCTGGAGGCATACCAGAGTCCAGCTGAGAGCCTGAGAAGGCAAACAGGGCTGACTGTGATTGTTAACAGTGGAGCGGACTTATTTTAAGGTGTTTACACTAAGAAAGGGACAGAGATGTGTAAGGTTGAGCTGTCCTGCCTGATAAAAATCACTGTTAGGAGGAAAAAAAGAAAAAGTTCAGGAGAATTCAGAGGGAACATCAGCATGGAAACATATGGTATCTTATTGCTGTTTAAAAACTACAATAACAACAAAAACATTTCAACTTGAGAGACAGAGGCAAGTAAGTTTTAAATATTTATTAGAAAACTAGAAATGTATATTAATGCTACCAATTAGAAAAGGTTTTAGAGTTGGGATGTTTCTGGTCCCATTCCTGTTCTGGAAGACCCACTAAAATTTCATGTCATATTAAATACTTGTTTTCTTTCATGAAATGAAAGGTGCTCTCATTTTGTTGCCAGAAAATAAAAAAGGTAAATAATTTTAATAAAATCATGCTCCCATCATGTTAAAAATAACCTTGAAGTTATAGTCTTATTTAAAGTCATATATTTAAATAGTTGAAATTCCAGAATTAAGGAGGCTTTTTAACATGCTTATATTTCTTTTAATTGAGTGTTTATAGACTGTAGTTCTTGGTGAGGCTCACAATTATTTTCAGCAAAGGAGAAGAGCTGCCTGGTGGTGACCTCTCCTAAATGAGCAATTCAGGGTTATCAAATCAGACAGCAAGGGGCTGGAGGAACCAAGGATCGCACAGGGTACAGCCATTACCTATTAGTATAACTCCACATTAATTTTAAATTGAATTTTTAAAACCTAATTGAGCAGCATTTTCAAGCTCTGTGCAGTGTGAGCAGGACATAAATTGAAACAGTATGTACCAGGAGCCCTCTAATAAGCGGAGAATGCTGCTGCCTTTCTTTCCTCTCCTTTAAAATCAGTAGTACTGCACTGACATTAAAAAGAAGAATTTAATTAAGAGATCGTGGCAGTGCATCTGAACTCTGACTGGTTAATGGCTCACCAATGTAAGGGACACACAGAAATAAATGAAGGGTATTTATTTTCCTTAACGTTTGTTTTTAAGTGAGAAGACTCTACTGTTTGAACTTTTCATGATTTTAATGACTGAAAAATACTTTAATGGGTAAGCTGTACATGAAAACACACTTTGAAGATGTAATTGTGCAGCCAGATTCCCAAGAAACAAATCCTAATATGGAGAAATTTGAGCATATATTCTAAGTCTTGTAAGATAAAGTAGTTGGAAATCACTGATGCAAACAGAAAAGGAAATCCTAGGTTTTGTTGTTGGAGCGGAACTGTAAAGCTTGTTAAATTTAATTTTGATTAATAGCTCTAAAAGTGCGTAATTATTTAATTTTAAATAGGAGCCCAGCTCACTTGTTTCTCTAGCACGAAGTGTGCAGGCCAGCTTAAGCAAGCAAGTTCGGAGCTTTGGAGGGTGAATAATTGTGCACAGTGAGCTTTGTGACGGGCTGCTCTGCTGCAGGCTGAGAGCTTGGCATTGAAATTTAAAGCACTGGACTTCTTGCAGGGAGTCCTTAATTTTAGAAAACTGTCCCTGATGTTTATTTGTTTCCTTTACAAGAGAACAAGAATTATTATGTTACATGGGCTACTGTCGGGTCTACTATCATATCATATTTAACAATATGCCTTCTGTTCATTACGTTCTGCTTGGTCATTTTAATAATAGCGTGGCAAAGCTGTGCTCACTGGGGCAGCCTGGCTTCCCCTTGCTGGCTGCCTCTGTGCTGCAGCGAGGGGAGCATGTGCTTGGGGGGCGGGGGGGGGCACAGCCAAGCAGGGGAGGAAAAAAATGCCATCGGGTTTGTGTATTTTAGTTACCTCAAGGCACCCGATCCAAGTTTCGTATTAAGTTATCATTCCAGAGAGTTCGAGTCATAGTTTGTTTAAGCCTCTGATCGAAACTGAGGGAGAAAAGGCAGCTAGAAAACCTTGCTTTCCGAATTAGCTTTCACTGTTGGGAGAAGCCAGCTCAGTGGAGGGGGAGGCGTGTCTCCCGCGAAATGAATTTGCTGTAGCTTAAGCAGCACTGAAGTAAAAGCCTTTAACATCACCCCTCATTTGCCTGATACTGAGATTTAACAATTTCATTGATCCTGTAAGTTCAGTAAGGCCTTGCATTCACAGGAGTCCTTTGCGAGCATTGGCAAACTTCCTTAATTCCTCTCAGTAGGAGGCAGGTGCTTGCAGAGCCGGTGCTGCCGCAGGGTGGGTCTTTCACTGCTTGTGCCTTGTGAGCACCCCTCGTGTAGCATCCACGTAGTAAGAGGGTGTGGACGGTTACAGGACGGGGACTTTGCTTAAGGCAGGAGCTTTGTAAGCACCTTTTTGAAGCGTCTCGTTCTCCATGTCCTTGTGAAGATCAGTGTGTACATTTTGCTGGACGTGGTCCTGCCCTGCTGGCTCAGCACAGCCTGGGCCCAGCCTCCTCTCTGGCCTAACAGTGTGGAGGGTGGTGGGGAAGCTGGGGGGGCTTTTCCAATCCCCATGAGCTGAGGAAAAGTCACAGCAGTAAACCTGCCGCTAACAAAGGTGACAGCACGGTCTTCCCAGCAAAAAGTCTGTGACCAGAAGGTTCATGTAAATGAACATTTTCACACAAGGCCTGCAGTGAAGCGAGGGAAGCATCCTTTATGACTGCTGCAAGAAAGGTTGCAGAGCTGAACATTCATCTTTTTAAAACATATTACTAGTTGAAACTAATACTTGTTAACCAGTTTTAAGCAGAGCTCAACCCCTGGCTAATCTGCAGCGAAACGGTAGAGAGTGACTAACCCATGCTAGGATCACAAGTGGTATGTGTGAAATGAAGCGTTTTAATGTTATGAAGAGAACTCCTGACTGTGACAGAGGCCAGTTAATATACATGTGCAGCATTAACTCGATTCGTCTTTCTCCCCTTTGTATTTTGCCACGGGCTTTCAGGTTATTAAACTCTGTGGCTCAGAAGCCCTGCTTCTTGTGTTAGACAGAAAGCTCCGAGTTTAAGACCTCAATAAAGATTCTCATTCCAGGGGTTGATTAGAGCTTAAAAATGTCCACAGATGTCACGTTTTGTCACGTATCGAGCTGCATATGCAGCTACAAAGGAAAATATAATGTCTTTCTGGTGACTGAGCAAAGCTGAGTGTTCAGAAACTGTGTCCTGGTATGGGAACATGTGCAGTTGATCCATGGAAGAGAGAAGGGACATTTATACACTTGGTACACGTTACTCTTCCTTTTTTTTGTTTGTTTTTCTGTTTTAAATGCTAACCTTTAGTGTAGAGTCTGTTTTTCAATTAAAATAAGAATTGAGTATTTCCTGTGAATGCAGGTGAGAACAAAGACCCCAAGAACAAAAACTGTTTCTACATTACTGACCTGTCCGCCTTCCCCACAGCTACAGGCAGATTAATTTTTGTGATTAATATATTTTTTCAGAGCTTCTTTTAATTTAGATATACATTTTTCCTTCTGTAAGAGATTCCTTCCCTCCCCTTTTTATTTCAACTAGTTTTAGGTAAGTAGGTGGTGTGTAGCGTAACGAAGTTATAATTTTAGAATGTATTGAATTTGGACAGATAAATGCATTAAAAAGGAAATGTTGGCTGGTTGATTAAAAAGAGCTATTGAAAACCTGTGAAATCCCTCAATGCCAGGTTTGTTGAAATTATTATTATTATTACAATACATCCGGTGTATCTATTACAATTTTATTTGAAGTTGAATGAATTTTCTTGGGAATGCAGCTGCTGCTCCTGGGCTCTCCTATGATAGTTCCAGCTGTGAAGCAATGGCAGTTGAGTATGGCACAGTCAGTCTTTTGTGTCAGTACAAAAGCCTGGCAGCGCTTTTTATCCCCAAACTCGGTTCTGAAATACTTTTGAGTACTTTTTGTCTCTTGGTGGGACCTCAGCACTGAGCTCTTCTACCATAGAAAATGCAGCATGGGGTGAATGAGTTTGTGTAGTAGTGTTTTTTTATGTACTATTTGTATGATGACCATGATAAATGTCTTTTATATTCTTACAAGATATCTTTGCCTTGGTTTCTCTTTTTTTCAGAGAAGAAATGGGGAAGATATTCCAGTTGCTCTGACTAAAAATATCAATCACAGAAGATTTGCTGCTACCTTTAAGTTGCAAGAGGTGACAAAAACCGACCAGGATTTATACCGCTGTGTAACTCAATCAGAGAGAGGTTCTGGAGTGTCAAATTTTGCTCAACTTATTGTTCGAGGTAAAGTTTTGATCATTTTATCCATTTAAATGCTCTTAATAGCAGTGCTTTCCATTTATACCTTTTATTTAGCCTGCAGATACCTTGATCTGATTATGCAAATGTAGCCCTATGAGGCTTCCAAAATGGTCATAAAACAAATCTGATTTGCAAAGGCTTCTTACAAGTATTTTCCATAGAATGTGTCTGCGTAAAATACCTGAATTTGCAATGCGCGTAACATGCTCTTTCTGTAGATGTACTTGTTGAACGTAAGGTGAAAACTGCCTAATGTTTCATAAATATTTTACAGAGATGGGAGAATCCACTGTAGGTAGTTAACATTTCCTTTTAAAATCTGTTGCAAAATAATACATTGTTCTGTTACCTGGGAGACAGGTATCTAAAAAGAGTTTTAAACTTTCACCTGCCCAAGGACTAAAAGCATTACAGAGATGTTCTAGGGATTTCCAACCTGTTAAGTAGGAGGAAGAAAAAGAAACGCTTGCTTTTTCCATTTGAAATACTTGCTTTTTTGTTTTGGTTCATTCAGAAGGCTGCTGGATTGCAACCATAATTAAGTGGGGCAATGTCAGGTTGATGTCGTATTTATTTATTCTGTTTGTGTTCTGGAAGCATGTCATCTGACCAGTGAAAGATAAGGTCGAAAATAGGAATTCAGTTTTTGATTCTAAAATTTGCTTGCTATTTGGCCTGGGATAAGCCATTAAGCCTCTCCTTGACTCATTGTATCACCTGTAAAATTGTCCATTTCACTTAACTCTTATGTTTATGGTGAAGCTTAATGTTTTGAAATGTGGAAGATGTTATATGGGTATACAAATTCTATTTGTGATGGTGCTGCGTAGTGTGGGGGCTGTTTTGGCTAGGTAGGTATGGGGCTGGGCTCATGAAGGGCTCTCACGTGACTCCTTGGTTCAGCCATGGGTGGTTTGGTCAGTAGTCATCTGGGATCAGCCATGGGTCTGGAACCAGGTCAGGGAAAGCCAGTTCATCTTCAGCTTGTAGAAATAAAGGTAGCCTAGTAAATGCACTAAGATATTTGATATCTGGCATTTGCTGGCAGAGGTCTTTTTCCTGGGAGACCAGTTGATTGAGGTCAACTAGATTTTTTGCCTTCTTTATAACATCAATAAAAATGGGCTTTGCTGAACACACATGGATTTAGACAATATGTTAACAGCTTTTTTGTTGTTCTGTAGATGTACCCTTTTGTCTAGCAAAAGTGCAAGACAATCTTCATCCTAATGCAATGAAATTAGTCCTGTTACAGCATGAAAAGAGACTTTCTATTTTGTTAGGAAAGCAGGACAAATGGATCTGTTTACACAATAAATGAAGTTTTTTTTTTCCCATGTTGTAATAGAGCAATAAAATAGTGTTTAAATCACTATTTATGTCTCAAAAAAAAAATGAGATACCAACATCAAATTTCACAGTACTCTCATTTTAAATGCAGTATATCAGTCCTGCTTGAAAGGCTTGGGTCATTTGATGGAGAATACTGTGTTTATGGTTTAAAACATAAGTTCATAGCTTTATACGCAACAGCTATATAGGTCTGATATTTTAAGTTTACTTTTACTTTTTGTGTGTTTTCTGGATTGGAGGCCCAAAAATGTTAACTCTTTATATATATATATATATTGTGTGTGTGTGTGTATACACACATACACACACTATATATATATATATATCATTAAAAATAAATAAAAAGGAAACAAAAAATATTAATCTTCTAAAACCAGTTTCATTTATTTGACATCATGGTAAAGAACAAGGATTTTTATTTTATAGTAGGATTTATTGCTTGTTGTTGTATTTGAAAAGCAATATACAGTAATATATTTTCTTGTTTGTCTGGATAACCACCAAATAAATCTTGTTAGCCAAAAAAGCATAGCCTTAGGGATCAGCTACCCTGGTGTTAAAACTGTACTGAAAATTAACCATAATGACAGGTCCTATATCTCTGTGGCACTTTAAAGCTGACATCCTGCTACATGGATACAAAAGATGATAATTTTAAAGGAAATTTTTGGGCCACTGATACGAATTGCCTTTAATAAGAGCTGGCATAGTATTGCCCATTGTCAAAGATGACCCAGGGGTAAGAGTTTATTAGTGCATTTCCTTCTAAACTGGAAGTGACAGGGCATGCTTGGGGCCTTTTTGTTGCTGTTTGTAACAAATGAAAATTTCACTGTAGAATTCTCATGCTGAAGAGTATTGATCTGTGTGTTCTCACAGCCAGAGGAGGAAAAAAATATACTATGAAACACAATTTACTTTGTCATGGCTTTAGTATTGCTTCCAGATCATTTTACGTAACGATAAGGTCTTTGGTCTGCAGAAGCCAAACTTCATTGACGACACTGGTTACTGGAAAGCGAGAGGTGAGAAACAGCAGCTGCTGCTCGGGAACTCTCTGGGTGGTTAGGTACATGGCTGAAATCTTTACGTGTTCCATGTCTGTACAGACATGTGGTACAGTAATATAGATGTAGAGGCATCTGATACTTTCCTGATGAGCCGTGCACAAGCCAGTCTTGGTAATGAACATTTCCAGTTATATAACATACATCATGTTGAAACATCATTATTTAATTTTGAGCTTTAACAGAAGAATTACTTTGAACTGAGTTCTAAAACTTCCTTACAAATGGAGTTACCTGGGAGGGATGACATACATTTAAAGACCCTGAAAAAGATAACTCGATTACTCTGATTAATTTTTTGAAGAAAAATCAGACTAGCATAGGATTTGTAATTCAATTATATCATTTTACCAAGAGTAGTTCCAGTCAATAATTTAATGTCTCACCTTTGCTTAGAGCTGATCTTCAGCTTCCAGCTCAGTGACTGCCTTGTATTGATTTTTTAGGTAGTTTCTATGGCATTGCTGTCATTCTTGGATGTGTGGAAGGAGCTTTCCCCTTCTTTTTAGAGAAAGCTTGGCACTGTCAGTACAGTTAGTTGGCTTGTCTTCTTGAATAGGTCCATCAGATTAATCATCTACTTATATTTTCCTGGGATGACCAGTAAATCGGCAATTTCTGGGCAGGTAATTGCTTAAAGTCTTCAGGATTGGGAGTAGGGACAGGCGTGATGTTTAAGTAAGAGTGAACAAGAAGACATTGACATTTTTTCTTTTTATTTGCTTTTGAGAGCAAATATATTGTGCTCCTAAAGTCTTCCTACTCCTTTTATTACTTACTGTAGAACTGTGGAAATCAACGGTCCCAAAGACATCGCCTGTGCCCTGGCTAATGTATATACTTGGTATATACAAGTGTGGAGACTTTCCGAGTCAGAGTACCAAGTAGTTTGATCTCTTTAATGAGTAAAAATCTTAGCCCTGTTACCAGTCATTGCATTATATCTTTGTTCAGAGCTGTTACAAACTACTGGCACGCTGGTCTGAAGTTGGCAATATTCTTCAGGAAAGTGGTCTTCTGCATCAAGAAACAAGCTAGTTTTTGTCAGGAATTATAATACAGTTCTTGGTTGACCTTGTGTGTTAAAAGTGACTGTCGGGAGGAGGTGAGCTGTGTTCTTATGTGGTTTGCTAGCAAACTTCCTAGAATAATCCCAATTTAGTTTGTCAGGTAATCCTGGAAGACCATGTGAATGAAACCATCCATTTCTTTGGTTGCAGTGTACCTGAAAGATCCAAATGAGTACTGTCTTCTCTCCTCCCTCCCCCCATAAAACAGCAGTTTTTTGCTCAGATTACCAAAAAGTATAATCCAAAAAACAGCAAACAGCCTGCCTCACACACCAGTCTCAAATCATATGGTAATGAATTACACTTCCTGTAAAGTGTTTGTGTGTTTTCCTGTGTTTGTTTTCTTTTGAAGTAGCTACATGTTGTTAGCAGGCTTATTATGCAAAATGTTTTATATTGTACTAAATACTGCAAAATCAGCAGTAAATGCAATGCATTTCGTTTGGTGCAGTGGATCTTACGCAGATTAGTTTGAAGAACACATAGACTAGTATTAAAGACAGAGGAAAAACAAAGGAAAAAAAACTCAGAATATACGTCTTAACTGTAATGTTTGTTAGTATTCCATGAATAGCTTCACCATATGTTTGGTTCTACTGATATGTTTCAAAGTATTATTAGAATCGTAAATTAAAAAAAAAAAAGTTTTCACTAGATGAATGTAATTCCCCCCCCCCTTCATTTCTTTATCCAATCCAAACAGCAGTTCCGTGGTGGGGTCAAAGCAGGGGAGGCCTATATATTGGTTTATAGTTCCAATATGGAATTGTCTTCATGTCCCTAGTAAATCCAAATTAGCTACAGAAAACAAAAGAAAGGCATTTTTCCTCCACATGGTTTCCTCTACTACCTCCTGACTGTTCTTCACGTCACAAGCTGTGGTAAAGTGATCTGTGTGAATGAGTTTGTTAATATGAAAGAGGTTGTTTTGTTTCTTTTATTTGCTTTGACTTGGCAAGTGCTCTGTCCTCTAAGTCCTTTGGTTCAAGTTTTGGTGGGGGTTTGTGGTCATGATCTTTATTTCCCTTACTGGGATTAGTTTGCCATCAGGAGCAGTTCTTGTGGAAATAATTCTGGCACTGATACTTATGCCTTTCTTGTCTGAAGTCCCTTTAGGAATTTTATATAGGAAAACCAGCAATTTGACTGATCCGCTGATGATGCCAGAACACTTTGAAGATGGAGTTTGCCCCTGGCAAATATGTCTCTTGAGAGTATTGGTTTTTATTCTAACAAGAAAACTGAAGTCTTTCCATTTGAGAAAATTGTTTGAGTTTCAATTCACTTTCCAAATTTCAGTTTTGCTTATGTTTTGTTGTTGTTGTTGCTGTGTGTTTTTTTCTGGAAAAAAAAAAAAAAGGCAGTTTCTGGTCATTTTGTGTGTTTGTGTTCTCAATTTTGCTACCTGGTTTATTTGTGCAGTATGTTAGTGAACTTAAATTTCCTGTCTAATGACATGGAGAGCACTAGGTGGCAGATTGAGGAAAATGCATCAGTGTAGTCTGAATGTTTGTATACTGCCTGTCTGCAAACAGCTTAACTCTTTTTGGACCAGTTTTGAAAAATGACACATATCTCTGTCTTCCAGTATTAAGTTCTCTGTCTGAATAGTAGATTTTTTTTTTTCCCTCTGGTTCTGTCACCCACCATTAGTTCTGTAAATGCTAGACAGCATTTACAGTAAATGCTAGATTAGCAATGTGTTCAGAAATACAATGTCAACGAGACCATGGTGATATGTAGCAGGGCTCGGGACTGAATCTTTGAAGTGCCTTGAGCAGGGTCTTTGGGTGTATGTTTCTCTGAATTCGCTGAATTTCAGAGCAGAGGGGGAAAATAGGGAGGGAGATTCCACAGTCCAAGTTGTTGGAATGTGTGGGCTTCGCATCGTTATCTTGGCTTAGTGCCCCTTTGGACTGCTGCCAGGCTTCTGTAGGAGTATGCAAACTTTTAAGCTGTGATCTGGAAGAGCCATGTGGCTGCTCTGCCTTGGTTCATAAGGTGCATTTCTGAAGTACAAATACTAATCTTGTTACTTTCTTGGACGCTCAGCACTTTCAAAGCTGCTTTATATCCCAAGTTTTCCTGTTAGATCAAGTGTAATTCTCTCATGGTTGTATGCTTGTAGGAAAAGTAGATGATAATGTCTAAATGACCTCACAAGCAGTAAGAGAACTAATGCAATGATTTTGTGAAGTTTTTCCAACCTCACTAATAAAATGCAAGGTATATTTTGGGTGTGCATTTAGGCTGTAAGCATCCTTCAGAGTGCAAGATCTAATTAACAATGTCTTTGTGACATCCTCTGGTTTGATTTCTTTATCTTATTAAGATTTTACCCTCTTTAAGCAGAGTTTAACTCTGGAAATTTCCTATTCTCAATCCTGTTTCTTACAGCAGGTGGACAGGGGTGTTCACCATGAAGTCAAATACTGTCTCCTTTACACAAGAAGAATGAAGCAAGTACATAGGAAAATACCTCAGTAAGTCTAGTTGTGCATATTTAATAGATTGAGCCAGAAAGGAGTTACAGGCTTTTCACACATCTACTGTATCAGAAAGAGTAACAGCCGCACTTTGTCATCAGACAAGTCTTCTGTGCATGAAACTTTGCTTGTCCCCTTCCCTATGGCAACGTTTGTCTCTGGTTTATGTAATTAACATGTGCATTGCCCGTTTTGTTTAGAATGTTGCAGGACAGTTGCTTTTCTGTGAAGAAGCAAGAGAAATTAGTTTTTAACTGGATTTTAAAAACAAGCCTGTCCTGGTTTCAGTTAGGACAGAGTTAATTTTCCTCCTAGTAGCTGGTAGGGTGCTGTGTTTTGGATTAGGATGAGAAGAGCGCTGATAACATGCTGATGTTTTAATTGTTGCAGAGCAGTGCTTACACCAAGCCAAGGACTTTTCAGCTTCTCGCTCTGTCCTGCTAGCGAGCAGGGTAGGGGTGCAGCAGGAGCTGGGAGGGGACAGACCCAGGACAGCTGACCCCAACTGGCCAAAGGGGTATTCCATACCACATGGTGTCATGCTGAACAATATATAGGGGTGGCTAGCCGGGGTTGGGGGGGAGCCGGCTGCTCGGGGATAGGCTGGGCATCGGTCAGTGGGTGGTGAGCAATTGCATTGTGCATCACTTGTTTCGTACACATTGTTATTAGTAATACTATTATTATTATTGTTAATATTATTTTCCTGTCTTAATAAGCTGTCTTTATCTCAACTCACAGGCTTCACTTTCCCGTTTCTCTCTCCCATCCCAGAGAGGGAGGGGGAGGGTGAGCGAACGGCCTTGTGGTGTTTAGCTGCCGGCCGGGTTAAACCACAACAAAGCTATAGAGATGTAGATTCCCAGGAACTAGCAGACATGCACTGTATTTGGAACAGGCTCAAGTTCACTGTCTGGTGTTGAGCAATCCTGGCTGCACAGGGCTTTATTTGAAATGCTAAAATACGTTGCAGCAGTCAGTTTCATTGCATCAGGGCTTACATTTTTTTTAAGAGAGGAATGAGGTGCTTCTTTTTTGAAGTCTTTTCACGTGTATGGGATTTTCTAAGGTTGTGTGGTACTATCAGAAAAAATAAGACCTTGCATTCTCGACAAAGATTAGTTTGTGCTGTTTGCTGTGCTGGACACTGCCTATCCAATTGCTTCATTGCAGTGTTCGCTTAGTTTGGGTGGAGGGTGCCTCTATCTCTTTATAATCCTCTTGAAATCCTTTTAATGTGAACTGTTGCTACGTTGTAGTTCTGTGATTTGTTCTTCAGGAAGATCTGAAACATGTAAGGAAAAGCACATTTTTTGCTTTTATCTTGAGAGAAGAGTTTTATACTACTTGACATAGTCTAGGTTAATATTCTGATTAGGCAAAAGATAGCCTCTTTTGAGCTGATACGCGTCTTCTTGCTGTATTTTCTGAACTTTAAGGTGAATGATCCAGATCAGAGCCAAAGCCCTGTAGCCCACGGTTGGACACAGTAGCTGCTGCTTGGTGCAGAACGTCAGAGGAGCAGATGTAGAGGCATGCCCCCCGGTGTAGAATTTTACCTTACAAGGGTCTGTGGTTCAGGCATCTTTCACTTCACTAAGGGGTGGTACCCTCTCAGCTTGGACATTAGTTTCTCATTTATGGAGAAAACACACGAATAGAGCAGAGGGGCAGGAAGAGAAGACTGCTACTCTTAACCTGTTTTTTTTTTTTTTTCTTGAAAGCAGGCTGCTTGCTATGCATGTGAGACTACAGAGCTTGTTGAAAGAGCTTACCAGATACTAATAAAATACAAACTGAACAGCGGAATCAAATAACAGTGACCATGCAAAGTGATTAAGATGATACTAGCTGTATTTTTTTGTCATTATTTTTATTATATCATCTTCTAAGCAAACTCAATCCTGTTATCGCTCGCAGATAGGGATGGATAATGTATAACCTCTTGTGCCAAGGCATAGATTTATAACCTCTGTAGGGTCTAGCGTAACTAATAAATACCTTCATATAAGAATCATGGTTAACTTTAAAATCACCTATTAAAAATAACCATGCAGGAGCTAACAGATTAATTAAATGATTTAAAAAAAAACTTTTTTCCTTTGTTCACCATGTACGTTCTGTAAACCATTTGATTTATTGTTTCCATGTGCTTTCAGTTAGTTTCTCCTGTTTGACTACTCTTTCTAGCAGGAATGGAAGATACAGAAAACACAAAAGTGTAACAAAAAATACCCCAAGCTCCTACACATCCCCCTTTTCTCCTAAACAAGTTCTTAAATCACATAAAAAGGAGAAAAGGTACCTAGGAAACTTGAGATCAGGAAATGAAATTTGCATAACTTTTTCTTTTTTTTCTTTTTTTTTCTCCCAAGTGATGATGTCTATTTATGGTTTTCATTGCCTGGTGATGTATACTTTTTCCCAACCTCTGTGGTGGATGCCAGTGCTGTGTGGCACTTTACTTCGTGAGTCCAAGCAGCCAGCAGTTCTTTTTCTGTTTCATGCAAGCCTTCATCAAACCAATATGGAGAGCACATGGGTAGCAAACTGTGTGCAAGTCCTTTTATCTTCTCTCTCCTTGACTCACTTCGCAGTGGAAACTGTGGTGAGAACTCTCCTCTCACAGATCTCTGAACAGAAACCAGCAGGACAAAGGAAAAAAGGATAAGGAAGGCCATGGATACTGGTGATAAGCTGGACTGATGTTTACCAGCCATGGTTATTGTTATTTATTTTTTGAACATTGCTTGTGTAAATTTGAAGCTGATCTCTTTTGGAACTACAAATAGTTTTTTTCCCCACACCTTTTATAATTACTAGGTGTGAAATTTGTGTGTGCAATTAAGTCACATCCTTCTTCAGTAAAGGAGACTTGACTTAGCTGTCCCCAGGAATGAACATGGAGCATGCTTAATTGGTTTCCAAAGGTTGTCTTTGACCACGTACATAAATGCTCAGACAGGAATGTGCTTTCAAAGCGAGTCTCTGGATTATCCCCACTTCCTGGCCTTTGGTTCCCATCCACTTCATTCTGCAGCTCACAAAATCAGACAGCAGGTACTTTCAGCACTGTTGATGGCTTCGTTATATATCAGAGAATAACTGAGGTGGGAAGGCATCTCTGGAGGTCATGTAGTCCAGCACCCCCTTCCAGAGCAGGCTGCCCAGGACTATGTCCAGATGATTTTTGAATGTCTTTGAGGACAGAGACTCCACAGCCTCTCTGGGCAACCTGTTCCTGCATTCAACCACCTTCACAGTGGGGGAAAAAAATAATAATTGTAATTAAAAAAAAAATAATGTTTACACACAATTCTTTGTGTTTCAATTTGTACCCATTAACTATGAATAACTTGTAAAAATAGGGGAATTTTAAAGGGAATTGCCAATGTGGCACGGGGCAGCTGAATCTTGACTGTGGTATTTTTGATTCTGCTTTTACATAAGCTCTGAACAGAACTGAATTCCATGTCTGGTTTTTAAAAATATTTCATGCTGATTTCATAGAACTATGACGCAGTTGGTGAATTCTCATCTGTTTAAGTTTAGATTCCAGTCTGTTGAGCAGGAGAACCAATGCAAGAATACATCTTACACATGTTTAAACAGCTCATCAGGCATTTCATGAAAAAAAAATTCTCAGATACCATAGATTTACATTAAAGAGTGCTGCCACTGCTCCAAGAAAACACTTCCATCTGTTCCTGTCTTCTGGCCCTTGTTTCTTGTGCCAGTGCAGGGAGGCATTCCTGCAGCAGTGCAGTGTGTCAGGCAACTGGGCTACGATTAACCCAGAAAACACACTTTGAAAGTTAGGTTTGTAGTCCTGCACAGGCTGTTTCAACGTGCAAAATGGGTGTAAAGCTGCTCCCTCTCTGCCTGGCTGGGATACCGCTCTGCCCTGCGAGTGAGTTAAATTGGCTCTCGGAGGTGCCTGAGCACTGGGGTCGGCATGAGAGGGTGGAGGATGCAAGGGGCAGGAAATGCTCCATCTCCTGCTCAGCAGGCACTGAGCTGTTACTTACTCTTGTTGGGTCTTGCAGAAACATCATCATCATTTGGCAGTCAAATAAATGCAGCTTTAAGGGCCCATAATACTTAGTCAAAAATGCTGAGGGCTTGTAGTGTGAAGTACTGAACTGGGGTGAGCTTGGCTGGGCGGTTCACAGAAGCAGAAAAGTGAGCTCTGTGCCAGCAGGCTTAGTGTCAGCTACAGGTAACGTTCACCTGGGATTTTCTGCCCATACAGCAGATCAGGTATTAACAGCCCTCTTACAGGCAGCATCAGCTGTGCATCACAATCTCTGCATAATCCAGCAAAAACAGGATTTGATATGGCCTTACTCAGCCCAGGTGAAAATTGTGCTGCCAGTGAAACCAGAGAGGTGATGCTAATGATGCCTGAGCGTGGTCTCACTATGTACGTATCATCCTATACCTGTCATTTTCTCATACCCCTCCTTATTGGGAAGGTACATAGGTGAATCCAATCAGGGAACAAAATATCTGAAGAATTAAAATGTAATCACTCTGCATAGTGGAAACCCTATTTATCTTTAGATTATGGGGAGCAGTGCAAAGGAAAGAAAGAGATGAGGAAACAGCTGTAGGAAGGTGTAACTTCAGGGAGGAAATAAAGGGGTTTCTTTGTTTCTTCACATCTGCACTTTATTCAAGTGCAAAAGATCATCTGCCGGTAATGTGATTTTTCTCATCTTAATTAGAGATATCTCCAGACTGCCCCACCACATCATTGCTGTATTTTACTTGGTTAATTCACCTTCCAGTAGCTGCTCTGTCTGCCCATTTATTTAAAGCAACACTTCCATTTGATTGCTGCAGCTCAGGATGGTCTGTCTCAGTTTAAATGCCACTGATGTTAGTGGGGAGGTTAAGAAAATATTTACTTAAGGGTAGACAAAGTTCCCTTACCTGCCATCTTTTTCCAGTTTGGGGGAGGGAAAAACCCCTCTAGATTTGACATCTCTGTGTATAGTGCAGGGCTGTTAAAAAGTGTGCCGATGAGTAGGTGCATGGTAATGATGAAAAGGAGTGCATTTGGAATTCAACATAGATGGCAGAAAATGCAGGATGTCAGAGAAGCCATATATTAAAGGGAATTTGAATTGGAAACTGAATCCCAACCTGCCACTGGGGGCATTTTGATCATCTTGATTTATTAAACTTTTATAACAGCATTCAGATGAAGCTGAATTAAAACGCTTAGTCTTGGGTGGTTTATAGTACACAAGTCATCATGCTAGTGAAGTCTTGCCATGATCAATGTAGAGTTAATCTGAGTTCCTTTTTGAATGCAGGTGCACCTGTGTGCTTTAGTTTGTATTTAAAAATCTGATAGTGTTCTAATACTGAATCACTTAACAAAAATACGAAGTGAAGCCACCCCTGACATTAATTTTCAGCTGCATTGAGTGAATCTTGCTATTAAATTGTAGCTGAACTGCAGGAACACAAACTGCATGTATATTCATATACCAATTTTATATATTGATAAATTTATATGCAGTATAAAATAGCTTTCTATGGAAGTATAGCAATATTTCCTTGGAAATGGGTCATATTCCTGAAAGACACAAGACGCCTGCAGCATGGTACTGGTCTGACCATCTCCCAGCTTCAGCAGCCATACGTGGTCTTACTGAACACAGTCTCTGCAATAAAAAGAAATCAATTACTATTAGGGTGGCACTGCAGGTTAAAGGCATTACAGGTTCACACTCAGTTTTGCAGCAGGGAGATGATACTTAGCTGCAAATGGGGAATGATGCAAAAGATGGATGAGACAGAGTTCAAGGAGCAGTAATGTGAGGGTCCGGCGCTATCATTCCAAGCTGTCTCGGAAACATGATGGATGGTTCGGTGGCAAGAAGCAATAATACCAGATGATGAGAGATTCATCTCCAGATCTTGAGCCCACTGCATGCTGTCTACCTGTTGGTGTTCTAGTGGCGTAATGATTTCTGATGTGTTATGAAGAGCTAAATTACTGTACTTAAGCAACTAAACTGGTATGTTGAGTTTAGTAACCTGGACTTTTTGGCAGCTGCTAGAAAAGCAAGCAACGTATCACACACTCTTGCACGTGGTAAATTTAATTACCTCATATTTATGCATAGCACTTGTTGACAGGATCTTGTAAGGTATGCTAATATAGTAGGTAATTTGTTACCTCCAGAAATCACTTTCCATGTGCCTTCTGATCATTATCATGAAACATGATAAATGATCTAGCCCATGAGGTGTAAATGAAAATGAAATGGATAATTGGATCCTATGTCTAAATTGTGGCTGGAATAGTTGTTGCAATTATAATGGAATTTATCTCATAAAAATATGCTTTGCAATGTACTAGTGACCTTTAATCATCTTGGTGGGGGAGTTATTTGAGGATAATTTCGAAGAGATTACAAAAAGTTTACTCAGAATAGTTTGGATAGAAGGTTGTTTTTTTTTTTCTTTCCTAAAGAGTTTTAAATATTTGTCTATTTAGTAATTCATAACTGAAATTGGAACATGATTATCCTGCAGCATTAAGTGCTGGAAGATAGTATGTTTGCAGAATTATATATAGAAAATAGAGAGAAACGTATCCATCTTTCCTGAAGAAGAGGGAGGCTTAGCTACGTGCAGAAAGAAAGATTTCTTCCTGCTGAGACGCTGAGTTGAATTTGGATGTGCTGGTTTGCTCGAGAAGTTGACATTGAGACTGATGGGGGACTGCAAGCAGGCAAGTCTTAGAGAAGATTTAAGGAGTGGCATGAGGAAAATAAATGTTTTTCTGTCTGCTGCTCCCCAGGTCCATGCATGCTGCTCTTGGCAGAGTGTGTGTCCTTCCCATCTCCCTCCAAGAGGAGGGAGAACACTCTTGTGTTGATAATGAAGTTTGAATCTTCAGCTCTTGCCCTATCTTTGTGTGATCCTTTTTGGAAAACTATTTTGTGTCCAGGACCTCACTGGTAACATTTCATATTAGTTGTTCAGGTCCTTTTTCTTGCCCATTTAACTTCTAAAAATGGTGGCATATCTTGTACTGTCAAACATTTTGAGCTTGCCGTCCCAGTTGATATCTGAATTGATCATGGTAAGAACTGATTTTTTTTTTCTGGATTCTTTACTAATAAATGAAAAAGGAAATTTCCTCTAGTAGGCTTGCGAACTAAACTGAGAAAAAACTTAATTGAACAGTGTTAGTGTGAAAGTACATTTTTTGCATTCAAAATTGCCTAGAAGTGACTTATATTGGAAATCTAAGAGCCTAATAAAAATGATTAGGAGAGATGGTGGGGTAAATCTCTCAACAATCAACTTTATACATTCCTGTTATCATCCAAGAAAGCAGGACTTAAGTACACAATATGTTCCTAACCAATATGATCTGAAAGGCTTAGACTTTGCGTGATGTTGGTTCAAGGCTCATAAAGAAGGAACCGTGCCTAATGAAGGTTTGTAGTGTTGAGAGTGACCATCCCAACTTAAATTACTTAATTTGAATGAATAAATAACAGTAAAATATTTTTAATTCTTTTAGAAATATTTTCAATTTTTCTCCAAATAAATGGTTTACAACACTACTGAATGTAAGCTTTATTTGAAATTGCCAAGCATCTTAGAACTTCTGTAACGCAGCAGGGTGTTTCATTTAAATGTTCGAGTATTTTATTCGATTTTTGCTCCATGTTTTGTGGTAGCTCCCAAATGCCATATGGAATTGTACTTGTTTGTGGACACAAGGAAGGCTACTACAAAGCATCCGTGCCACATGTGTTTTTTGTAAAGCTGTCTATAGACTAGCTTACTCGTTTCCTGAGGAAATCGAGATTCGTTTATTATATTGATTATCTGCTCTATTTTGTTAACTAATATGCATTAACTGTTAAGTCTTTTTTTTCTCTGATTTCTTTTTTTCAACTTGAGGTTGCAGTTCACAATGTGTGTGAAAATCTCAGTTTTATTCTTATGTCGTTATCCTCATGGTAATATAAGGGTTTTGTCTGTGCTGTTACTTTTCAAAATGGAGTTGAAAAGGCTACTGCTTCTGAACGGAGATGTGAGCAAACCGAGTGCTTTTCTTATGCTTAAAAATTGAGGTTGCAGTCTCATGACTTTCAATGCTTTCTTTGAACTTCACTCTGACTTGGAAGTGTGTTGACAGCAGGTAGAAATGTCTTGACTAACGATTTATTCTTCAGCTTCCGCTTCCCTTGGACTAGATGACTTGCGTGTCCTAGAGAAAACAAGATACACTCATGGTGATCAAGCTGACAATATATGGGTTACACCTACAGGCCATGGCAGTGTTCTCCACTTGCCTTTGTTGTGTATAGAAAGGAGCTGCTGTTTGGCAGTGTGTGAAGCAGTGCTTCATGCTGGCCACCATGCACGTCCAGACAAGTTGGTACAGTAGTAGTGGGCTTTGTTTTTGTGTTTATTCATATGTGGGGTGGTGGCACAGTCCTTCCTTTGGACATATACAGCACCGCTCATGGTCACCTGAATGAACTGAGGAGGAGGAGCGATCTCAGGTGTCACCGCAGTTGAAGACATGCATCATCCTACAGTGTAGTGTTCACCCTGAAAACCAGCCAGAAACATAGTATTTCTATGTCTTTTTAACCCTTTTCTAGACCAGTCCCCCTACCTCACATCAGTGCAGGGCAATGGGAAAGGCAAGAGATGAGAATATGGGCAGAAGAAAAGCAGCATCTCTGCAAATCACCTTTCAGTGTCCTCAAACCAACCCCTACAGACTTCTGCGGAGTGTGAAAACAGAAGAGTGAGGAAAGCCAGCACAGTCTTCCTAAGCGTAATAATGACTGAAGCAACAGTTTCTGCTCAGCTCTTGAACAAATTAAAGCAACTTGGATGACATTGGTGGTACTCAGCAGTTTGACAGTACATAAGCCAGAGTTCTTGTCTCTGATGTTTTTCTCCATTTTGCTTTTACTTAGGCAAAACCTGACATATGTTCCAAGAAGTTGGTAGATAATTCTGGAAAACAAAAACAAACAAACAAAAAAACAACAAGCAAACAAAAAACATGCTGCAAATGTGCTTTCAGTATTTCTGCAAAGATATTTTTTTCTAGTTGTTCCAAGAGTAGCGTTAACCTATTAGCAGAAGCATATGTGATCAAACTTCACTCCCGTGATGATTCTCTGAGCTCATTGACCTCAGCCTGCGAAGTCCCATTTTTCATCTCTGAAAATAGGCCATTTGGCCTGTGCTCCCACCCAAGAAAGTATGACTGGAACAGCTTCACTACTAATTTTCGGTTAGCATTGCATTAAGGCAGCATTGTGAATATCCGTCTCTCAGGTTGTGCAAGGGAGGGACTTGTCTCACCAGTTTTCCCAAGCTTCTTGACTCCTGGCATTGGCTGTCCATCAACAAGTTAACAAAGTGATGTGGCGCACACTCTCAGTTTGCAGTGGATTCCTTTCATTGATAGTTCTTACAAATATGGCCTGCTGCAATCCTCAGCTTTGCCTCTGTGCTCTCTTCCATCTTCCTCCTCTCCTCTCTCCCTCTTCCTTCCCCCCCTTCTCACTTTTGCACCAATAGCACCTCTTTGACTTTCTGCAGTGTGATTTAACTTACCCATCTTTTGTGTCCTACCTGCTGGTTGCTGCTATTATCAATGGAGCAGAGAAAATGCTGTTGGGTTGCATGTGCCAATAAATGGCATCAAACTCATTAACAAGTGGTTAAAAAGTCTGTCTTTGTAGGAACTGACTCTTTTTCCAAAGGGAAACCTAAAAGGGAATGTAATTGGACTCTTCAAGTACAAGATTAGACTGTGCCAACTTTCTGGCTAGCTGCTGACATGTTTAAGATGTATTTTGAATTTAGGCTTTGGACTTTGTCTTTCCTGAAACTTGTCATTCTCCCATGTGAAAACCTGCCCCCACCTTTTTATTTATTTATTTTTTTCTTTTTACTGCTTAAATTCTTTAACTTCAACTATTTCTTAATGCTATTTCAGGAATGTCTTTGACCTTTCTCTTGTATTTTTCATCCAACGTGGTTGCCTAAAGAAATATTGCACGAGTTTTATTTTTCCTGAAAACTTCTCAAATACTTGACCTCTAAGTATGTGGACTTTGCAACAGAAAAAATTATGCTCTAGTGACACTTCTTTTCCTTGCAAATTACCCTCGTTATCAGTGACATTTTTACAATTAGAAACAAAGTGCTTTACTTAGGTTAAAAAGTCGATTGAGGAAGTACAGGTTGGCTTTATTCAGGCCAAGCCAGGTGGCTGCTTCAAGAAGTTCACCAGACAACTTGCTGGAGTAGCAGACAGAGAAGACTGGTTTGCTCGATGTTTCATTTTGACCAAATTCTGTTACTATTTATTTTAAAAATAAGTGAATAAAAAGGAATTTAATGGTATGTTGATGCTTCCAGGCTAGAAAAAGAATGTGTTAAAACATGCCTCACGAAAGGAGGCGAGTGTTCTTGCTTTGAAGGTGAACATTTTGT
Organism: Cygnus atratus; assembly: GCF_013377495.2. Lineage (NCBI taxonomy): Eukaryota > Metazoa > Chordata > Aves > Anseriformes > Anatidae > Cygnus > Cygnus atratus. The sequence continues at coordinate 57,531,511 of NC_066364.1, read as the reverse complement.
ACAGCTGCTACTGCTTACATTAAAAAAGAAGAAAAAGCGTGTGCCAAACAGTATGTGGTAGGTGCAAACTGTCACTTTATTGAGGAGACTCTGTTCCCTAAGACATTTGCACCATTAGGACTTCTAATAATTAAGATGAACTATATTTCAGCAAAAAGACAGCCTTCTGGCCAACTGACTACGCAGATGCCAAGTGGAAGCAAACGATGAAACTCAGTTGAGCTCTCAGGCAATTAACAGAAATTAATGGACCAGGTACCTACAGTCTGTTTCCTGCGTGTGTCAGTTCAGTGTCCTTGCATTTCCTGCACTTCCAGATCTCCAGACTTTCGGGGTTTTGCCACCTGAGGTTTCTTTACTGAAACTTGCAAGGATTTATCACCTGCTTAGAAGAACTCGTGGAATTCCTGTGGGCAATTAAAAAATTTCACAGGATTCTGGGTTTCCAGGCATGTAAGGGAATTATTGAAGTGATCCTCTAGTGGCAAGAATTCTGTTTGGACTCGGAACTTTGGGGTGCAGTGGAGGCCTGGTGCGTGTGCGTTGGTGTCTGGTGTTACATAAAGCAGGAGCACCAAGGGGCATGGCCATACTTCTTTCTCCTTTCCTTCTCCCACTCCCAGCAATGTGCTGTTCCTGCAACTGGTCTGCAAAAGATGAAAAGACCAGGATGGTTCACTCCCTTGATGATGTGGTCACCTTTAGAATGGCTTAGCTATAACATGAAACCACATCCTACATCTGCTTTGCAAGTGGATTACACTAAACTGCAAAAATCTTTGTGCCTACAAGGAAATATGGTGTGGAATGGTTCTTTAGATAAATGCCGCTGTCTTGGTGTTATGTTGTGTTTTTATTTCAGGTTCTTTTTATGAACATGTGCTTAGAGGATTTTATACAACAGAGAGGGGCTGATAGGATATACTAGTATGTTCCCTCAAGCTCACATTATATTCTCCTAGTAGAGGAGATAACCATTATCCAACCCTGTATAGTAAAATGCTCAATAAACCTTATCTTTGGGTTGTTAAGAAAAGGAATGGTTGTGCTTTCATATGGAAGAGGAGAGAATCTATGGAAAAAAAAGTGAAATGAAAATTCAAGGAAAGAAAGTAAAAAAAAAAAAAAAAAAAGTCTCAAACAGAACATTCAAGTTCGAAATAATAATCACTAAAATTAATGCAATATCACTTAGAGTGGCTTTCCCACAATATCCCAATGAAGTAAGCTAATGTGATTTGTATAAATGAAGTGTGCAAAACCAAACGTCTTTGTAGTTGTTATACTACAGTAGTAATATATGAGTAGCAAGATAGCTGTGGACACATCACTGCACTGCTATGAAGTGTACTTGAAATTTTCTTCTTAACTAAACCTGAAAAAAAAAAGAAAAAAAAAATGTGGAAAAACGCACACTTCCTAAATGATTTGTTGAGTCTGAAATAAAAATATCCTTCTGCTGAAGAAAAAGTGACTGGTTGTGGTATTAGAAGTAATTCAAGTTACTTGAAAAGACTGACGTTTGAAATGAGGGAAGAAACCAGAGAGCATTTTTAAGGTATTCATAATTCAAAAGAGAAGAAAGGAGGCAATACAAAGGCAAAAGTATTATGCTGAAGAGCAAAGGAGTATGAACCTGGACTGAGGAAAGGGTGAGACTAAAGACACTTAGGTAGAAATGTTTGTATGTTCTTATTATTTATTTTTTACAGTGAGTTAATATATGGCATAAATGACATAGGACATGAGCAGGAACACTTTATCTAATTTTTCTCAAGTTATTTAATAACATGTCACAGAGGAAATATGTGGGTTGGTTTAATGTTTTCAAGGAGTACTTTGAGCTTCAACGGAGTTACTGGCCCCTTTCCATTACACATTTTTTCTTTTATGTGTTGCAGAGAAAGAAATGATAAATAATACAGGCCAACAAAAGTATATACACCACAGGGTTAGAATACTTACCAGTGGGGGAACTGTTTATTCTGACTGTGAAACAAAGGATGACAGCAGGGCAAAACATTTTGCCTTGGCAGGAGAGGCTGTGTAGACAAGTGGTAATTTTATCTTCTTTTAAGATATTTAACAATTCTAAGCCCCAGCAGTATTCATGGATTGGCCTGCAGTGAAAGGAAGAGTTAGAGTTCACGTAAGCTATTTTACCTGCCGACTTTGTTTACCGTAGCTGTTTATTTCCCCACCACACACATTAAAGGGATAATAGGATAAGAGAAAGTTTTTCATATATGTTATGTATGTGGGATGACTTAGTGTAGATGCAATGCAAGTATGCTCTTACTACCTTTGTATTACATTAACCATTCAGGGATGTAAATCTGCACAAAATGAATCTCTTTTTTTCAAGCAGTTTTCTTATACTGCTTTAGATCTGCAAAGTAGCTTTTCTTTTGAACCAAAAGTTTTCCATTCAAGCATCAGAAAAAAGAAAACTTCATCATTTATAGTAAAATGGACAGGAAATGTAACCATGTAGCGATGCACCGTTCATACCCTGAAAGCGGAGGAAGTTTGGAACATTTATGGTTTTATAGAGGGGGTGCTCACCTAGAACTGATTGGTTGAAGGCCATGCTCACATCTTTTTCCAACATTCAGTTAGTAATTTGACCGCTGTGTGTTTGTTTTTTTTTTTTCCTTTGGAGAACATGGTAACAACCTAAGAAAACACTAATACTGGGCCATAAAATCTACTTATTTTAGTATATAACCTTGGGGGAAGATGCAAGAATGAGGGAGGCATGCAGTGAGTGACACTCTTCTCCTTTTGTATGTTGTCGTAGTATCTCTCAATTTACAGCTTAAGACTTCTCAAGCCAGAGTATCTACACATTTGTGCACAACATCCTTGTGAACCTTCTATGAATTTGTCAGATCATTTTAAATTGTGGTTTTGTCCATCATCCCACGGCATTGAATTTCCACAGTTAGCTTGAGTTTTGCATGGAAGGAAGTCCTTCCCTCTGTTCAGGAAGCTTCAGGCCACTCTTTTTCATTGATAGTTATATACCATCATTTTTCACTGCAAGAAATAGCAATTAACTGCACATTCATCTTTTTCATGCTCCATGTCATTTCATATACCTGTAGCATGTATTCCGTCATTCATCATTCTTCCGTCTTGAACAATCCAGATTTATTTACTATTTCTACATATGGAAGTTGTCCTAGTACTCTGATAACTTCTCTTTGGTCTTTTCTATATCTCATCTCCTAGCTCATCCAGCAGGAGATGGGAAAAACAGATCTCTGCCTTTTGTTAAAGATCTGAAAACGTGATGAGTTTACACTGTGGCATAAGCTGTTATGCTTTCTTTTGTGTTCTGTTCCTAATAATCACTGATATCTTACCTGACTTCTTGTCTGGCACTGCGAATTGAGATGATATGGTCATGAAATTCCTCAGAGGGATATTATTCCTGTCTGATTATACTGATTTAGAGTGCATGAGAGATTCTCCCCCTCACATGCTCTTCTTTGTATTTGTCGACTTCATTTGCCTTTTTATTCCCTAGTTCTTCAGTATAGTAAGGAAAACAAGATATGCTCTATGTATCTATTCATGAAATATTGCCACTACAGTGCAGTAATTGCTGCAGTAATTGGAGCCATGATTAAGAACCACGCATTCTTCCTGACCTTCCAGGTAGACATATGACTTCATGAGTGTGTTGCAGAAAATGTTTCAGCTTCAAAAAGGGGGATGTAAAGACACTTTCAAGAATCTAAGGGCATGTAAGCTAAGGCACTGTCCTGGGAAGTAGAAAGTGTTTGCTCAGATTCTTGGTACAATTCAGAGAGACGAGAGGAATGGATGTGAAACTTCTTAGGAAGTTCTTTCTTTCCTTAGGAAAGGAAGAAAGAAAGGGAGGAAGAGAGGAAGAAAGAAAAAGTCACTCCTGTATAGACAGAATTCTGAACTATCTTCTGAGTGCCCGTATTGTTATCTAATGACCCACATGAGACTGGACTGAAAAGTCAAAAAAAAAAATGTTGTTTTGGAAATGCAAATATAAATATTTTTGTTTCTGCTACTTGCTACATTTGGATGGATTTTTCAATTTTTTAGCTTAACCATCTCTTAATTTTTATTGAGTGTTTTGCTCCATCCCCTCCCCACCCCATCCTCTCCCTGACAGCAAATCCAACCCAAACCTCAGCCTATCTAGCCCGTTTGATTCCCAAGGAGAAGGCAGATTTTTGTATGTGGAGTTCTGTTTTCAATTTCTAAGCCTCTGTACTTAAGAAGGTATAAAATATGTGTCTGTGAGATTGGTTTATGGGGCCTCTATATTCTTGGCTGTAACTGAAGTTAAGTATGAAATAGGTTTCCTGCACTTGCATGGCCCTGAGAAAGGTATGTGGAGATTATTTAAGGAATGGAGAAAAAGCCAGAATTGGCTTTGTGCTCAGGGTCACGTAGCCTCTGAATTTTCACAGGGTGGAGGTGGGTGCTACACAGAAGTAGTTGCACCTGAATGTGTCTCAAAAGGTGGGAAAAGAGGCTGTGGCAGCGTGCCCTCAGAGAGGGCTGAGAGATGCTCATCAAGCCAGTAGCTGGCTTTTCAATTCAGCGCCAAAATGGTTAAATTCTGAAGTCAAAGTGAAGTGAATTTTGGAAGGAAATGCTATTCTAAATAAGAAGGGAAAGGTTCGGGGGATTTTTTTTTAAATGTCAAAATGCTGTGTAGTAGGTTGTTATGGTTGGAAAAAAAATTGTGTGTACCTATTCAGAATGTTTCTGTAAACCTAATTTGGCTTTCCCATTACGTGGTGAGGAGGAGGGTGAATACCACATGGAGGCGTTACTGAAAGCAGGTGAGATCGTTGTTTGGATCTAGGCTTAGCAGCCTAAGTAGAGTTCAGTGAGGCAACTTCACCAGTCCTCAGGCTGAGTTCACAGCACTTCTTTTTCTGAAACCATGTTTGTAAGAAGGGTAGCAAGTCACATGAGAGAAGTTTCTTGGTGCTTTCAGTTATGTAAAAAAAACAACAAACAAACAAACAAAAAAAAAAAAACCTCTTCAAAGAACTCTGAAACGTCAGAAGCTTGAAGCAGGATTTTGGTCTCTGGCAGGAAGACTCATGATTTCCTTTGTCTTCATGAAAAGCACTATTTAAAACACCTGAAAAAGCGTTACTCACTTTGTGTAACATGGCCAAAAGAGCTAAAAATTATGCAACATTTTTTTCCCCATGGTTACATGCTTTTGTTACTGACACTTAGATGAAATGTTAGGGCTTTTAAAATGTACTGTTCCTATTTGTTTACCTGGTAATACAGTGGTATCTGGTTTATTTTTGTCTCCAGGTACTATTGAAATGTGCTCTGAGCAGCTTGGTTCAACGTGCAGAACCAGCTGAACACAGTCTTAGACAAAATGTCTGTATGCGCAGGCAATCTGAATTTAATAAATAACATAGTTTGCTTGTGCAATCTTTCAAGGTAGCAATCTCCATAATAGGGTATATTATTACAAGCTATATTATTAACAGTAGATCATGTGTTTGGAGAGGAAAGCTTGTACCATCCAATTTCTGCTCCGGGAATTTTTTTTCTCTGCATTATTTCTGTAGTGTGGTTGATTTTGTTCGTCTTTCATATGTGAATACACAAGTCTAGTTACTGAACTTTCAGTGTGCTAGCTCAGCCTGAAGAGATGTTGATTAACATATTCAAGAATTAAGAAATGCAGTAGAAGAATAAGAAGCTGTTACTTTCTCAGGTTTACTCATCAGAAGATTAGTAAGATTGTGTAAAGCAGTTAAAATACGGTACCAAAAATGAACAAAATTTGTTAACTAGACTATAAAATATTTTATATATTTATATATTTTATATATTTCATATATTTTATTTCGGATATTAAAGCTGTGATTCATGCTCAGTTGCATGAATTAGCGCAGTGTATAGAAATGATCGTTTTCTTGCCCCATATTTTGTATCCACGTCTTCAGCTTAGTCATTCGATGTCAAAATTCCTGTCCTGACCAACACTGGATTTAAATACTGATTTAAATAACAGAACACAAGAGCACAGCAATGCACAATCTCAGTGGGTCCATCCAAGGATTCCTCCTGAAGGAATTACCGGGGGGGGAGGACAAGCTGCATAATAAACATGCATGGCATTCCCTTTGATACACCGTCAGCGTCTGATTCCTTTCAGCAATGGTGAGTTCCTGAGCCTGTTGTGCTTTGTCTAATTAGGAAGGGATAACCTTCTGTTGTCCACAGCACCACATGGATATGAGACTACTGGCTTAAGCATGAAGACCCCTTCCTTTATTTATTTTTGAACCTGCCTTCTAATATCTTCACTTGATAACCTATATTTGCTGTTTTGGAAAAGGCAGAGAAAAATTGAATCCTAATATCTCTGTGTTGTTTTTTTTTGTTTGTGTTTTTTTCCATGTTGCAATATTGCCCTTGGATCATGTCTTTTCCACCATGTACAGCTCTGCCCTGCTCAGCAGTTTCCATGATTTCAGTTACTGATGTTGCCCTTCACTGACATTTTTGCAGTCTACTCATAAATAGGCAGGTCTGGAGGGGTGTTCAGGATTGTGCTTCTCAGGTGATGAAGATGGCATTTAACAAGAGTGCTACTGCTTCCTCCCACCTAGTAGAAGTGGAGACCGAGTTTCAGAGCCGAGCCTTCCTCAGTGCCCTATCATCATGTTAATCATTTGTTCTGAGGGAGTATTTCAGCAAACTCCAATGCAAGAGGTTCTGTCTCTCTCTCAGTTAGGTGGTGTCCAAACTGTATTTAAAAACCCAGTCTGAACTCCCCTTGCAGAGCCGTTGGAAGGCAGTCATGCTGAGGTATGAGTACAGTGGCACTGGTGATGCTCTGTCAGAGCTGCACTGTGGTGTTCTGCGGCAGAACACCCTAGAGGGTCTCTTGCTCTATGTGAAATGCTATAAGGAGGTGACAAAGACAGGCATAATTTTGGTAAGACCTTCATGTAAACACTGCTATTACCTGGGCATTTGGGATCTCCTGTTATCACGTCCCCACATTACACTCTTACGATAGAAATGAAATGCTTTCCCTTCTCCATTAAATCTTGCAAAATCTTGCAAACCGTTTTAATGCAACTTCACAGCTACTTCAGTTCACTTAATAAGCTTTCTCTGTAATCTTTGGTGGCAGTTATTGTTGTATAAAATATAAGCAGTGCATGTATAATATACGCACATATATAAATGGTATGCAACTTCTATCTTACGGTACAGGTATCTCTTAATTGCTTATAGGTGAACATCTAGTATTATGGATTAGTTGTGGTGTAGATTTACAGACACTTGAGCTAGCTTTTATTGATAGTCCAATTAGGTTGAGATTGAATGGCTCTATTTCATACAAGACCAGAAAGACACTCAGTGAGTTACTAGTCAGATTTTTCCTGCTGTAAGTGGTCATACTAATCATATAAATATAACTACAGAAAAGCAAATGTCTGTGTCAGTAGAAATAAGATGTAAAATTTAGACTCTGTTAGTATACGCTCAAGGAATTGCTCTTCCAGAGTAAATGGTTGTTAACTTTTTGTCATATTCATACTCTGAATCTTTGTTGCAACAAAATAAAGATGACCGTGATACTATCAACTTACAGAAAGCTTGAAAGATCTATTCATCAAAACATGATTTTATAATCCAAATCACCTAATGCACATACTCACTTTAAAGCTGTCTGTACTTCTATGTCTTGTAGTGCGTTCAGGGTTCCATTCATTGGGTATCAGTTTAATTAGAAGGATGCCTTCTTCACAGCAGTTCTGTTGCTCTTGACAATTCTACATTTTCAAACTCTTTGATGCCAGAACAGTCCAGTCTGAAAAGTAGATTAGTAAAATGTCCCAGTAAAACCAGTCTAAATACTTTTTAGGTCAAAAGACTGCTCTATTTCTATTAATCTTACGTGTTGCTTTCTCTTTCAAAGGCAAATATTCTCATTCCCCATTTTTGTCGCAACAGCTAAAAATAAATCCCATAACCAACTTCACCTCTCAGAGTGAAGTTGTTCTCCTGGTGTAAATGAAATGAATTTTATAACAAAATTCTTTCTTTCTACTTTACAATACTGCATTATCAAAACTCTTACTGAATCACTATATTTTATTCATTCTGTTAAGAAAATGTTTCTTGTTAGCATGTGGAAGCAGTGAGGATTTTTCTTCTGTTTTGTTTTTCTAGAAAGCTCTTCCAGGCTTTTAATCACAGATGAAATCCATTTGGCAATGAGAAAGGTGTACAGCTGCTTTCATATCTATTCTCTTTACTTCATAGATTCCCATCTAAGTGCCATGGCGCAAGGATGTTGGTTCCTTTTGCCTTCCCCCCCTCCCATCCTTTGAAGGAGGCTTTCATGATAAAGCTAAGCATATCTAATGGCCAACACCTGCTGAAAAGGCAGTCTCAGTCCCCTTCTCCTCTCTCCCGAGCACCTGGACTTGGGCTCTCGCTGCTGCTTCTGTGCTGGCTCTTGCTCTTATCTCAATCCACTGGGAGCTGCTAGAGGGACTTAGAAAAGCAGGAAACCTCCGTGTGCCCTCCCTCCCCACAAAAAGATTGGCTTTAAGCCCTAGATGTAAAGTAGACGAGTAGCACTGTAAACGACACTGATGGTGGAAGTGGAGGAGCAGGGTTGCCCGTTCAGATAGGCATTAGATAAAGCGTAATTCACATCTGTGTGGGTCTCCCTTTTGGTTTCTGCTCGTTTGTTGCAAAGATAGAGGTAAGTGTCTCAGTGCCTCCTATAATTAGCCCTCTTCTCCGTCATTCCAGTGGGCTGCCTTCTGGCACTTTTGGCAAGAAATATTTGGGCATGCTGTGATAAGAAATGTGAAGACATTGCTGGTGGGAACATCTAAATGTATCTTGGTAAAGGTTATGAATAGAAATAGAGGGATTTGAGCAAGGAAACAGTCCATCAAAAACATTTGTGCTAAAGTGATGGATTCTGTCTTTTTTTTCCTTTAGACTTGAATAGTCTGAGCACACACAAAATCTCTAAATAATCACTGATTTGTAACCCATATACTAAAGTGTATCCATTTTTTCCTTTGATAATAGTATTCAAGTGCTGACAGAAAGCTTTTAAGGTCTAAGAAATGGGGTACCTGAGGAAGAACTTTGGAGAAGAGAGAGAGTATTTATCTTGCTCCGCAGGTATTCATAGTTCCTTGCCAGTCTGAAGAGGAAGTTTTTAAGTTCATCTCAGTCTGCTGTGCGTTTATAAGGGTCTCAGTGTACCTGGCCTCCTTAAGATGGTGTGTGCGCTGCTTTCCTTTCTGCCTTCTCCCGCCTCCATGTGTCAAAGTCCAGGTTGGAGTTAATGCTTATGGTAAAATTGGTCTTTAAAGCACATAGCTTCCTGTGTTTGGTGGGTGAAATAACCAGCAATAGAAAGACTTAGAGACAATGGAAGGGGGATTGGGACTGCCTGGGTGGGTCCCAGAGTGCTGCTGGGCAGATGGAGTTGAGGGAGAACAGTGTAAGATTGGGGTGTAGGAGCAGCCTCAAGGACACGATTTGGAAGGTGACCCTGTAAGTGTGCAGCCTGCAGGCATTTGGTTTTCACATACAAAACTTCAAACAGGTATGAAACGGCAGGGAGCAATTCTGGCAATACTCATAGTAATACTCATACTACTCATAGTAATACTCATACTGGCAATAATACATAGTATAATAATACAGTAATACTGGCAATACTCATAGTATCTCAGGTGCCAGGTGAGCAGGTTTATTACAGGGAATGGGGAGGATTACGAAGGTCAGAAATGCATGGTTCACCTTTTACATGCTTGAAGTTTCTGTAATCGCTATTAAATAAAACTGTAAATGCTTGGAAACCCAAGCCATGTCAGCTATTCCTCTCAACTGCAGGTATTTTATATTTCAGTTCCCTTCTGGTACAATGATGTATACAGCTCATTGAACTTAAAGAGCATGGTGCGGTTTTGAATTCTGCCTGGCCATCATATTGTCCCAACAGCATGTAAAACATTTTTCTCTGTCATTTAAAAGGCATGCAGGAAAGCTGATAAAATTTTGGATTAGCTCTGGCCTGGTGTCACGCATCTTCCAAAGGGAAACATGCTGGATGGACTCTTTCACAAATGGCAAACACGCACCAGGAGGGTGAGAGGGCAGGCAGGGGAGTGCAGGTCTCCCAGGGGCAAAGTCATGTCAGCTGTGCCCAAAGCTGCTCCCTCTTAAAAAGGGGAGCTCTGCCTTAGAGAAGAAATACAGCTTGACTGCATGCAGATAATTTCTAGTAGTTAATATCAGTCTTATGCTGCTAGAGTTGATGTCTTTCCCTGAGTTCCAGGAGTCCTGGTTGTTTTTTGTTTTGTTTGTGAACTTTATATTTGATAGAGGCATAGAGCTAGTAAATCATAACTCCACTGAAATGCTCTATTTTTATTGGAGGTGTTTGAAGTCTTGATAGTTTGTTTGTAAATATGTCACTATGACTTTTGTCCAGCATATACACCTTAAAGAGTAGCTGCACCTGTTTAGGCAGTAAAATGTGAGCATGACCAGCCTCAAGAAATATACAATCTTTGCAAAAATCTTTGCAGTATCTGTTATGCCAGCTCAGATTGGAAATTAAAATTATATATATATATATATCTTCAAGTAGTTGAGAAGAAGGAAGAAAGAGAAAAATATTCTTACTACATACCTAAGTATCTAGAAGTAAATCCTGGAGTCCCTAAAAGAATGTTTTGTCGTTTTTCAGGCACTCCTTCCCTAATCTCTGGTTTTACTCCTCTTCATCCACAGCATGCAAATGTGCATGCAGTATCGTCAAATATCCCATTGCAAAGCTTTGTAGAGTCGAAAGTAATTCTTTCTTGGGAGGTACCAATTTTTGAAGAAGGCATTCAATTTTATTCTTAACCTGCTCTTTCCTGACAACGAAGTACATAAAATAATTCTTTCCAACAATAATCTCAATGTTGAGATCTCAAGGGAATTACTGGTACATGTGGATAATGAAGTAATTTTGATCAAGTCTTTGCCTGAGACATTCCTATAGCTGACTCATTTATACTGAGTGATGATTTTTTTTTTTTTTTTTTTTTTAAGATTTAAATGTCTTCTCATTACAGGTACCACTTTTTCTTACATGTATTCATTTTTCTTGCAGGATTGTACTGAACGTCTTTAGCCCAATGCAATCTTTTTGACAAAATATGTCGTACTCTTCTAATTGATTCCCGGAGTAGCATGACCTACTATTCAATAAATAGGCATGTGTTCTGTTCGTAAGTTGTGTAAAGGGATGACATGCTCCTGTTTTTAGAGAGACCTTTTTTATGTGTGAGCTGAGCATGAGTTTAACCTTGTTTACGGTTTCTGCTGACAATGCTAAAGCTGCACACTGTTCCTTTATTTAAAGGAAGATAATAAAATGAATGCAGTGGTGTTTCAAATCAAGGTGAATAAAATGGCACCGTGATGCATAGGGTATGAAATCACTATGCAGAAGTTAGCAGTTTCCTCTGTTGAAATAATTCTTATTTCAGAGCTTCGGGTGGTCAGTAACTGGTACATCACTTAGATTAAATACATTTCAGCTGTATGAGCTTGCAGACGTTGTGGTACTTAATACATAAATGTGATATATTAGGCAGGTGCTCAAAGGTAAATCAGCAGTTCAAGGTGAGCATGTGATGTAGTATTGCCATTTGCAGTCTCAAAATTAAAGATGATATTACATTGAAATATGTCGATATCCTAAGTAACCTGGTGTTGTGAGCTCACTGTTCAGTTCTTCATTTGTTTGTTGTTTCTCCCTCGCTAACTGATTCTATATGTAATATCCTAAGTCTTACCCTGTTACAGATATTTATTTTGAATGTTTGTTTAAAATAGATTCTTTTCAGTTTTTTCGATTCCAAGTAATAAAAAGACAATGAAAAGGATCTTACAGGCTCTCTTAGGTGAGCTGGGTAAATCACTTGATGCAACCTAGTCACTGAGCTATTGCTCAGAATGAGTTCTTTTGTTCCAGACAACTAACTCTTAATTAAATACTAACTTTTTGTAGGTATTGTGTATCAACTTCAGGGCAAGCAACTGGTGCTAGATACTGGATAGTTGTGATAAATTGTGTTTTAAAGTCACAGAGACAATATTTCTAGAGTCATAGAAATTGCATGAACAAAAACATTGTTTAGAAGAAAACGGGGGGAAGAAAATCTAAAAAAAAAAAAAAAAAAAAAAAGAGCTTTGTGGCAGAATGCTAGATTGCAAACTGTTCAAGTCTCTCCATGAAGCACTTGGTCACAGGACAGCCGCTGGGATAATTTTGAATTAGCTTTTGATTATTTTTTTTTAATATAAAGGGAGACTTGTGGCAATTTTGAATATTTACCTGTAAAAACCTAAAAATTCCAACATGATTTTATTCCATCATTTTATGGTATAGTATGTTAAAGTCAGTAATTTGCCAACAACATCTTTGCATCCTTCTCTTCAGTGTACTTATGGGGGGAGATGTTGTTAGCCTGCATAAGCAGCAGGAACCAAAAGTAACTGCTTTCTCCAAGTTGACCACTCTGCAATATAAGCTTTTTGATCATGGGAAAAAAAAAAAAAGTAGAAAAACGAAGCAGTTGATCAAATGAGTTAAACTCAATGGAGCAAGAAGTTTTTGACCATTGGGGGGGGGGAGTTATAAAAATTCTAAAGGATTTTATGAACAAACAGAGAAGTTAAAAAATGGCTTAGAGAAAAATTCTTCAAAGCCTGAAGAATGTACAAGGCTTGTGGAAGCTGCAGAGGGCTTGCAGCTGGCATGGTTTTTATTCTATGAAACTATAACCAGCATTTGGTCTTGGAGTAGAGGAAGTCATTTAAAACCTCTGAGGTCTCTGTGTTATTTTGGTGGTTTGAGCTGCTTTAAGCAAGCGTGCCCTCCTGCAGCCTGTGTAACATGTGCTGCCTGCCGTTGAGCTCATCCTGCTGAAGCCTGGTTTTGACTGCCTGGGTGCTTTCCGAGGTGAGACTCAGGACCAAAGCGTGGCTTGGTGCTGACTGGCACCACCGTGCCTGGGCATCCTGAAGGATGGGACAGGACCAAGGCACGCTGGGCTGGGTTGTGGCAGCTCGTGCCGAGCTGTCAGAGTGTAACCAGTACGGTCTGCCTGACCTTTCAGGGTAGGAAGGTGGTATGCAGGAGTCTTTTTCACCCTTGGGTGAAAAAGAATGCGGCAGCTGCCTTTCACTCCAGCCTCTTCGTTTTCCATGGGCAACACCAGAGCAACTGAAAGCTTGCTTGTGCACCTGCTCGGCTATTCTGATGTTTTTCAGACGCGTCGCCTCTCAGCTCGGCAGAGCACTCAGCTGCCACTAATGAACCCGCTGTCCTCAGTGTGCCGGGCAGTCTCTTTGCTGCACCGGCTGTTGGGCTTTTTCGTGTCTTCTGCGTGAGACAGCAAAAGCATTAAGGACCTCACTTACTCACTCACTTACTCACTAGGGATGGCACGTATAGGTAGGTGACAGGCTGAGTTGTGAGTGTGGCCTGTCACGCAGAGAAAGTGAAAACTTGAGATCTTGTTGGAAACTTAAAAATAAACTGCATTGGTTTTCTGAGATTCTTCGTTTGTTGATAGCTCTGCTGTTGGCCAAGTCTGTGCTTTCAACTGGGGGTCCCTCAGTGCCCTGCTTTTTTTTTTGTTTGTTTTTAAACTGAGTAGAAGACTTTCTCGGCAAGCAAGTACTGCTTTCCATAATGTTTCTCCCCCTACTTAACAAAGCCTCCAGTTTGTAAAAGTGCAGTGTTAATGCAGTGTTTGTTGGCACTGAGGGCAAGAGATCTCAGACTGCTGTCAGCTTAGAAGACAGCCAGCTATAAGTCCAAAATAATTTTTTCTTACATTCTGATTTTTTTTTTTTCCTAACAGAGCAGTACTTCCTAACCATTTTGGAAAGTTGAATGAAAATATTTCTCTTTCATATGAAATACATGCCACATATGGAATGATTTTTCTTAAAATAAAAGAATATTTCTGCAGAAATTCTCCATTTTTTTTACAGTTAAATTTTTCATAGCTCATTTTGTGACCAGTTAATGAACGCGTAATTTCATTCAGTTGTACTTTTTTGGAGCCTTATGTATTGTTATTGTCTTCCAATTTTTTCTCTAGTGTGTAATTTTTTAGAAATCATTCAGCCTTGACTGAAAACACTAAGAGACTGCAGAATTTCCTACAATATCACCAGTTATTGTTCTTCACTTGTTATGCTTACTGTTCAATTTGGGGTTTAATACCATGTTTGAGTTTAAGCTTTCAGTCATTGCTTATTGCTAAGTTTTTTTCTTCTTTTTTTTTTTTTCTGTTGGATTAACCAGCTTTTAAGACCAACAATTTTACCTCCTTGCAAGCACTTGACTGCTAGTACTTTCTGCTACATTTCATACATTTTCTCCAACTTTTAAACAAACATATTCTTCAGTTTTCCAATATTTTTTGAAAATGCGTGAATCCTAAAACTGTGTGTAATCTTCCAGTGCAGGAAGAGCATCGAAGCAGTGTTGCTGTCACAGGGAATTGGCAACCTGCTTCCTCCTGCTCTTCTGGCTCTGGGCCGTGGGTCTCCTGCTGCAGCATCCCCGTGTGCAGTACGAAGCATCCTCTATTAACTGTATTTCTGTTGGTTTTACATTTGCTTGTTTCTCTGAATTGTGACAAATTTTGAAAGAACTTTGGATTCTTTTGACTTACTTTCTTGTCACTTTGTGGTGTAGTTAAGCCGTACTGATTTTAATTTCTGGAGGGATGAGCCTGATGTTGTGCTTCATTTAATAAACAAACGGTTTGTTCTTAGGTAATTGTAAAAAAAAAAAAATATATATATATATATATATATATATAGCTTTTTATGGCTAATGCCTGTTGTTTGCATTGAGTTAAAGTATTGATGCCCATCATTGTACCAGGTGCATGGCTGTGTATAAGCTATTTAAGCTATTTGACAGAGAAGACTGGACGTGGCATCACCAGAGCAAAGGCACAGCCAGCACATGAGCAGAGGAAGCTTGAACGATATTAGCGTGGGGAGGCTCCGTGCGAGGGGGATATGGAATGGAGAATTGCAAGAATGAAAGCATCGACGTGTCTTCGATGTTTGGGCTGTGTGGGGAAGGCTCTCCCCTCCCTTATCTCCAGACCCTGCTGCTGTGAGCAATGAGGTGATCTCTTGTGACAGAAACATAACTTCATGTAAATATATAAGATTTTATCAAAATGCATCCAGTGTCAACTTTTCCTTCCAAGTGGAACAACCAGTAGGATTCTGTTTGATTTTAATTTTTTATTTATTTTTTATTTTTTAATTTGTATTTTTTTTTCCTCCTTGATTTTATTTTTTTCCTGCTGTGAATTGATTACTAACAGTATATGCTTATTACTAAGATACTAACAAAAGTCTCTTCCTTTATTTTAACTGTAGGCAGTATTTAGTGTTGGAGAGGCATGTAGGCTATTGTCACTCAGATTGGGTAAATAATACTAGACAACATTGTATGCATATGTTACTTGGGAATGTAGAGAGTTTCATGTATACTAGTTAGCATACTAACAACACTCATGACATTTTTGGCTGTTTTTTCTCTTTTTCCTGTCAATAAATATGTAATTATTTGCATGCAACATTTTTTTATTAAGAGTATGACACAACAGTTTAACTATAGGAGGACTTATAGCTGGGGTTGATGCCGCATGCTTATTCTAATCATTGGTGCCTAAATATCACAGCACGCTTAATCTATAATGTCATGTACATACTGATGTGAGCATAATGCACTGCTAGTAGCTCAGCAGAATGGGAACTTCGTACTGATGAAATGTCAGTCTTAATTTTTGATTAACTTAGCTGTGGGCATTTTATGTCAAAAGCAGAACTGTCCAAATACTGCAAAATGCTATGCATAAAAATACTTTCATTTCTTTAATACATTGTAGATGTAGAAGTGCTCTTTTTACATAGTCTTTCAGAGATGTTAGTGGCCATGCAAAATGGAAGGGATTTCATCAGATTTACTGCCTGTAAGCAGTGGCTTAAAAATATTGTCAGAATGTGAGTTTGCAATTAAACTAGTCACACTGGAAACGGGATTCTAAGGTTTGGGTTTGTCAAAGGAAGAAAACACACCGTGCAAGGTCTTTGTTCATACTGTTTGGCATTTGTGTTTTTAAATACCTCTGGAAACACTGATTCTACTGATGAGTTAATAAGCTGTCCATGGGTTGAAATGTGTTTTGTCAAACGTTGTTTAGAGTTCTTACGGCTGTTTAGAGAAGGTTCGTGGCCAGGAAAAGTGAAACTCTGCTCAGTGAAAGCTCTTTACTAGGAATACCCTGTGCCTTAGCTGTCAAGATACTTCAATGCCTGCTCATAATAACTGGGGGAGTTGGTTGGGTTTTGACAGAAATTAAGGGTAAGTTTCTTTGATTTGGTTGCAATGACCAGGGCAGAAGGAGCCCACTATGTTGCATGGCCTGACTGCCAGGGTGGGTGACTGAAAGCCCCCAGAAGCATTTTTCATAGTGGCCATCTGCAGCCAGCCAGCCTAGGCAGAGCCAGGCAGGGCAGAGTGTAGGGCAGTGATTTGCTGCTACTTCTCACCTTGCAGCAGTGCTGCCTCTGATCCAGGTTCTGAACTCTGACATTTTCACTTGCCTGGACTGAAGCAGACATTTTAGGCTGTTTAGAAAGCAGACCAAAGTTCCAAAAGTGATTTTCTTTGAGGTTACCGCTAATGCATCTCTCTTTTTTTTTTTCTTCTTTTTATTCCCATACCTAATATAAGAGGTTTTTCGGTCTTGACAGACTGTCTTCTTAAGACATTCCGAAACTGTGTTGTTTATTTCTAGACCCAGATTACTAGAGTGAAAAAAAGAGCGACATCACTTCTTGAAGGATGTGCATTGTGTTTAAAAGCCCACTGATAGAGTAGTGTTGTGTATGTGAGATAGTTGCCATGGAAATGGTAAGCAAAACTAATAACGGCTTTGTTCTGTCTTTTAGTTATTAATGGTAATTTTTAAGCTATAAAAGTTTCAAGTTACTGTATATACGAAGGGAAATTATGTAATTTGAAATTATAATTGGGGAATACTTGATGGATCTGGTTATAGAATAACGAGTGAGAATAATTAATAGAAAGTTAATTGGGTAACATCAGAAAAGTTTATCTGGTATATTGGGATTGCACGCTTCAGTTGATACTTAGTGTGCTTTTGGGATTTCTGGTTGCACCACACCTCTGCTTCTAATAGTATATTGTATTATGAAGAATATTAATAATGCTGCAGAACAATTACTTGTTCATTTGCTAACTGATTAAAATTCATGCATAATTTATTGGAACAGGGAGAGACTATATAAATAAGTCTCCTTGTCCTCAAGAGCTTAAAAACAAAATGCATATGCTAATATAAGAATATGCTTTACCTCTTAACATAAAAATTTAATATGCAATGGTATATTAGTCTCATTAATGTGAGGTTTTATTTGTAATAATCGTGCTCTTAATCAAAGTATATACTTCTAAACATAGCTTTATGTTTTAGGGGTTTATAACTTGGAGCCGGTAGTGTATCATGCTCATCAACATTTATGTTTTCTGCTGTAATATACACTGACCTTAGAATTCATTAGTTTGACATTTACTGCGTTAGTTCCACAACAAATAAACTGCCCTCATTAAGCCTGGTTGCATTTCTGAGCTTTGATGCAGGTAGGGATCTGAATTAGTTGATACTCACTTTTCTTGCCAGAACAGGGTGAAACCTGTTAATAATTAATTGAGATACTTTCTAGGGTTTTGTATATACTGAAGCAGGAGTTGGGACACCTTGGAGTGTTCACCTTTTCACTCTAGAAGAAAACAAGCTCCACTTGCGGCCATTATGGTGTATTCATAAGTTTCTTGTCTCCAAAATGAGTGGCTTGATATGCAGCTACTGTAAAAAAAAAAAAAAATATATAAAATTCTGCAAGAAATCCTTTTGTGGCAAAATGTGGGAAACTCAGTTACTTGCAGAGCTGGTAGATATTCTGTTGGGAGCTGATAGTCGTGTCTGGAGGGAAAACTTCACTGCTGGACCTAGAGAACCAGAGAGTTCCTACCCGACCTTCACCATACAGTGAGGGTGGGATGTACCTCCATCTTGTAGGCCTTCTGCAAGCCATTCTTGATCATTATTCTTCACATGCTAAGTGACATTGATGGGGTCATTCCTGGAGGCAGAACACGTGCAGTGCTTCCACGTCCTAACTTCTCTTGGGCAGAGGTGTGAGGGACATTAGTGATGAGAAGGGCCCAGGCCTAGGGAAATCTTCTGGTCTGGGGCTCAGTGTTATTTTTGATGTACTGGCTGTGAGATCCCTCTACCTGCTCAGAGTTGCCATGCTGTTAGTTCTGCATCGCTGCTGTGTGAAACCCCTGTGTGCATTGAATTTAGCATTGTTGCCTAATTAACTGAAACAAATTAGTTGAAATATGAGCCATCTGGAATGAAAATGAACCTTCCGTGTTTATCAGTGGATTCATTTTATTAGAAAAGTGCATGTTGCTTGTGATTGTTTCTTAAAATAAATCATGCCTAGGCACTGTGCTACTTTACGTACACGTTTCTCAGGGTAAGGGAGACCTCACCTTCCCATTTGGTCTGTTGCTACCTTTTCACTTTGCAGCTGTTTTGAAATGTTTAGGTGGAAGGTGATTAGAACAGAGGAAGACAAAAGGCAACGTGCATCCTACTGTTTGAATTTCTAAGTCAGCAGTAAGCTATTTAGGAGTAAAATAATGATATATGTTTTTGCAGTTTTGCTCAGTGCTGAATATTCTAGAGGCCTGTAAGGGGTAGCTGTATCTCTCATCCTGACTGCATCTGACAGACTTCAAATAAACTGCAGTGATACTGTTTTTTTAAGAATATTCTGTGTAGGGTCAGTGTATCAACTATAGCAACCTTTTCTTTAAGGACAGTGTGTACATGGCTTCTGTCAATAAAAGAAAATCAGTTATGTTTCAGAAACTCAATTTCTCAAATTCAAATTATTGCCATAGCAAATTATATAAATGATCATGAACCCAAATTTTTTCAGAAAATGTGTTATAAAATAGGAATATATAAATCAGATTAGGATTTTTGGGTCTTAAGCTGAGACTTTCAAATGGAAAAAGTAATGTTGGTCAGATAACAGAAGCACACAACTTGCTTCCATCAGCTGAAATCCTTCTGAGCTCTTCTCTTGATGTTAGTTTGATTTTGCTTTCGTATTTTTAAATCCTTGCTGACTAAAATCTGACAACCTTCTATGGGGAGAGCCCTTCTCTTAATGGCTTTTCCAGCTTTTGTTTCATCACTGACTTTTTTTTTTTTTTTTTTTTTTGTCTCCCATACAGAGCCGCCTCGGCCAATAGCACCCCCACAGTTGCTGGGTGTGGGGCCGACGTACTTGCTAATTCAGCTGAATGCAAATTCAATCATTGGTGACGGACCCATTATTCTGAAGGAAGTGGAGTACCGAATGACATCTGGGACCTGGACCGAAACCCACGCTGTCAATGCACCAACCTACAAACTCTGGCACTTGGACCCGGACACTGAATATGAGATTCGGGTCCTGCTCACCAGACCAGGGGAAGGTGGGACTGGACAGCCAGGACCACCGCTCATCACCAGAACCAAGTGTGCTGGTAAGTGCTGCTTTGAAAAAAAAATGAACAAAAGAAGGCTGTTTATGTAATTACTTAATTGTTTTGTAGGCTTGTTAGCTCTAATTTACCTATAGCATAACTTAAGGGTTCTTTGGCACTCACTGGATCCCAAAGTGTCTGGGAATGCAAATTAACCCAATGTGGGTTTGCTCCATCCTCTGCTTTGCCTGGTCTAGGTTGCTGCATGCTAACTGTAGGAGGTAGGTTAACAGGTGAGATGGTTTAAAAAAAAAAAAAAAAAAAAAAAGAAAACTTTTACTTCTCCTCATGGAAGCAAAGAGACCTCATCATTTGTGGAAAGGACAATCTCTTAGAAAAAAATGTCTTTCTTTTCACCTTCATATTTTCACTTGCATTTTAAGTCATCTTGCACATAAAGGAATGCATGGAAAAAGAATCTGTCTAACAAGTAGAATTTTGCAAAAAAAATGCGATGTCCTTTTGCATAATCTTTTTTTTCCAAGCAGGCTGGCCTGCCAGAGTCTGTGGCAACTTCTCAAATACACATGCAAATATCAGTAGAGTGCCTTCTCTTCTCCATTTTTGACCTACTACCACCGAAGCCATGTGTTGCTGAATCTTGCAGTCTGCTTTTGTTTTTTTCAGTGCCTCTCCATGGCCAGCACCAAGAAGATTAAGCATTGCCAACTTTTGTTATATCCTGTTCCTTGTAAAGCTACTTTATTTTAATTATTTTAATTTTAATTATTAAGTTATTGAGTTATTTTAATCTCAGCTTTTATAAGAAAGATAATACTCAGCTGTCATAGTTGTAGAGGAGAAAAATTACAGATTTGAACATCAGACTGGGAAGCAAGTAAAAGAAAACTAAATTGTGTTTTTTTCTTCTAATCTCAAGATTTGTAGGGCCTGACTTACAGTATTCAAAAATTTGCACTCTCTTAGATTTAGTGAAGGTGCTGATAACCATCTATCAAAACAGCATTAAAATAGTAATAAAGAAAAGCTGCAGTGGCAGATTTCCAAACCTCATTTATACATAGGCATATATAAAATAAAAATGTTTTTTAAAGCATTTGTCACAGACCTGAGATGGACAGCTATTCAAGTTCTCATCTAAGCATTCATTTTTTTTCCTTGAGAAAGGGGGTCGATGTCTGGATCACAAGCTAATACTTCAAGTTGACTAGGTCAATAAGTATGAATCCCATGAAAATTTGAAGGTCTCTTCTGAAATTGGGCAGAGTACTGTCAGAAGCTGAGACATGCTGCTCTTTTTATCCTCTAACGAGTAAGCTCTCAGCTAGATCAAGATGAAACTGAAAGCATTTTTGAAATTTGTGATCTTATTTATAATTTAGTCTCTGTCTTTCCTGTGAAGTGAAAAGATATTTGTGTCCATCTCAGTTAAGATGACAGCTGTTGAGATCTAAGTAAGGTTAAAGCATTGATATATGGTACTGAATTGTTTTAGACAGTGTTCTGAAAAAGTAAGAATTGGAAAACAGCTTCTATTTTAAAAAGACTGAGCCGAGATGAACAAATCCCAAATGTTTAGTTTCTTTTTCCCAGCACTTGAAATATAGAATTTCATTTACCCAGTGTGTGGCAGACCAAAGCTTTCTAATTGGAAAGGAAAAGAAAGGAGGTCATGATTTGTGTAAGACATGACGTATTTTTAGAAGCGACGTAAGGGAAACAACATTACTGTGGTACGTGATGGTGTGGTGGTTTTTTATTATTATTTTTTAATTAAATCTTGAATATAAGGCACCAAAATCTAGGTTTCAGACGAATTTTCAAGTTCAATTTAATCCACTCTGAAATGAGCCAGATATATTAAAAAAAAAAAAAAAAAAACTTGAAAAATATGGACTTTCATGGCAATATTATCCTAATAAGATTTCTGTCTGTTTACCTTGAGTAAGACTAGTTATTCTTATTCCATGAAAGCACAGGTGAATTAATTTCACTATTAGCCAGCTTCAGTTAGAAAATGGTGAGTCAGCAAGGGTTTGTGGTGACTGGAGCATTCAGCCCAGCACCACGGGACGAGTCATGCAGGGCATCGAGTTGGACGTCAGGTCGTCCTGTTGCCTTCTCACTCGTCTGAAAAATGCAGGCAGGCATTTCTTTTCCACAGTGTTCTTTTGTAACATAATTGCAAACCCAAATTGATAAGATTTTTTTTTAACAATTTTCTCTTACAGTTCTCTTTCAGTTTCTTCAGTTTTCAGTTCTCTTTACTGTTTCTCTTTAACAGTTTTCTCTTAAAAGGCAAACTGTAAAAATAAAAATTAGTCTCTTCTCAAGGGAAGACGTTTCAGAAAAGGTAAAGCCTAATAATGTTAACACTGCAATCTCTTCTGCTACTGGTTTTGTACTCATGACTGGCATGTGATTTACTGTGCTATATTAGATGATAACTCTGCAGCAATATCTTCTTTCTGGCGATTCTTCAATTATTCCTAATTCTTGTTTCTGACAAGATCTCTTATTCTTCAGATAAATACTCTCTCTCCTCTCTGTGTTCTATGTCAATTTTATCTTTCCATAAGTTTTGTAAGTATTAGTTCAAAATCTGAAACAAATTATAATTGATTAGCTGCTCAGTGTCAAATGGAGTGGCAGGAAATAAATGAATTTTCAGCATGAAGTTTGACTGCTCTCTGTACAGATTAAGAAGTACACGTTAGTGAACATTGATCTGATGAGTTTTTAGTGTTTATGCTCCAAGAACCAGTGACAGCTGACTCACTGATACATCAATAGGAATAGGCTAGGATTCTGCTGTTTGTTTGATACCTAAGTAAATATTAACATTGTTTTTGAATGAAGATTGAAAATGATTTTCCACATAATTCATTCAGTATTTATAATTCCATGACATTTAGTAATAACATTTATTGATCAGTTAGCCTGTGTTTTGCTGGAGATGTATCCTACTTCTAAACAATTTGAGCAATGACTGTACTTATCTCTGTATCAGACATGAACTTTTATTATTAGGTGTTTACATCACTGTCTGTCTTCCTCACAGCAAAACCAGCATCTAGTGACTCGTTCAGTAAATGTTTCCAATAACGCTAAACAAAATTGTTTTCTAATGAAGACATAATTCTTCCAGTAGTTAAAAGTCCTCCAGAAGTCTGTTTCTCTAACTGGAATTTCCTAGGTAATCTCCCCTGTGCTGAAGCTACATGACTGCATTTTGCTAGAAAACGTGCATGATGTTTCTGTCAGCTTGCGTTTGTATATATGCAGTTAAAGAGAGTGCTGAGCAATCAAATATATGAAACCAGGGAGTTGCTGAGCAATCAAATATATGAAACCAAGGAGTACCTTGAAATAACTGAAGTGAGCCTTAAACACGTTAAGCAAAATATTATTTTTTTGCCATTCCCCGCCTTAAGGGCCAGGTGTAGTCCTCGTATTTCCATTTTAAGCACAGCTGAATTCTGTGCTGAGCACAGTTGTGTGCCCAGGTGCATCTGCTTAGGCAGCAATGCTCAGGAGCTGCTGATGCTTCCTATGGCACCTGGTGGTGCACCCAGTCTGGCTAGTTAGTTCGATGTGTCTGCACCTCTTGCCTGCTGCTGTTGCTCAGATTATTCTCTTCTCAAGCATTTTAAAACCACAGGCGAGCATAGCACTTATTGCAAGTAATCCTAAGGTGGTTTTCTGTGGCTGTTTCATTTTATTTATTTATTTATTTTTGAGTATATTTTGTGAGTTGTGATTGCATTTCCTTTGGGGGGTTGTAGAAAATATGTTGTAATCTAAAATTGTCCGCATAGGCTGCTTTATCAACTGTAAGTTAGAAGTTATTCTGTCACATTGGCTGCTGCCTCTGAGTAACGGCTAACAGCTCAGTTTTATGATTAACGGATATTTTAGTAGCAAAGGAGGTCAATAGTTCAGCCTGTCCAGGGCTTAATGTATGTACACAGAAGAATTGCTCACTCCTGCTTTACTGAAGTTTAGTGCAAGGGTGTGATTTTCAGTAAAACATGAAGAATTGTAGAGCAGTTGGGGAAAAGTCCTGTGTGTTTTCATTACTATTATTTTTTTATTTTTCTCACCCCAAATGTTTTGATTTCAGTAAACTGTTGCCTGTATTATTTGCTTTAGTTAATAAAATGAAGAAGGGGGTGAGAGGAAGCTTTACGCTTCCAGCATTATTAGAGCTGCAAATGGAATGATACGTATTGACTTTTATTATTATCGTTATTATTGTGCTGCTGTTCACAGTAGTTATCAGTCACCAAGACGTCATCGCTATCGGTAGCAGACAGCCTGCAGGCACGGATGGGAGCTCGATGCTTGTTCCGTGGTGCACCACTGCCCTGTGATTTGCCTGTGGCTGGAGGCTCGGGAGCTGGGCTGCTTTCTGTCCCTCTGCTTCAAGCGCAGAGTGCTTGTTTACAATTTGCACATGCAGTGATTTTGAAAACAAAATACACAGAATGCAGGACACTGCTGAATTTTCCCCTCAAGCAAAAAAAAAAAAAAAAAAAGAACATGGGGATACACTGAAAAGCCAGCTTTGCATGACCATCTGGAGAATTAGAATGTTGTTCTTGTTACATGCAAATTCATTTTGCTTTTTAGAATGAGGTGAGAGAAAGGGGCAGTGCAGTATAAAATTGGCTTGTGCCAGTGTAGGATGTGTACAGTGCTACTTCAGGTAATGCTGTTTGCCTTTTACACTTTCAGTGTGGAGGTGGAGAGTTCAAGGCAGGGGTGCTTGATTTATGGCCTTTGCTGTGTGCTGTACATAAGAATTCAGTGAGTTGGTATGTGAGGCGGTGGAAAATTGGATACACTCAACATCAGAGACGGGTTCTGGAAAATACGGCACTGAATGTATAATCTGGGTTCTTCATTTGTGTCTTCTGGAGTAGTGCATCTTAAATTCTTATTTCAGTCTTTGAAAGCTAATAAAAGTGCGGAAAAATGCATAATTTCAAACTGTCTATTTAAAAATGAAAAAAATGTGAAGTGGATAGAGCGAATATTTACCTTTATAGCAAAACAAGCTATCTTCAGGTTTCAAACAAAACCTTTACCTTTTTTTCCTCACAGTAGATATCATTATGGTAGACAGTTACAGCGTAGCTGAGAGAGGAGCCTAAATACACTGAGTGCTTAAAGTATATATTTTTATTACTCACGGTTTTGTTGTTTTCAAGTTGAACACTTTGTTAGAATAAACTAAGATGAACAACTTGAAACTAGATAAACGTGATACTTTAAAAATTATTTTTCATTTGTCATTGCAGAAGTGCCCACATTACACCATTATTTATATGTTGCTGTTGTTTTTAAAAATATATTTGGCACTCATAACTGTTTCTGGGCTTTTGGCCAGGTTGTAATTGGAAACATTTAAGATCTCTCTAGCAGATACCAGATGCACCAGTCTCCTGTTCCTTATAGGTTTACCAGTTTGCTGTGATATAGTATGGAGGGGAAAAAAAAAAAATGTATTTAAACAATGGAGAAAGTCTGGAGTAAGGAACTTAATGCCAGAATTACATACTGGTTGTTGAGAGAGCATCCGCAGAACAGCTATCTGACTTGGACCATCAGCTGGCAAGTTTGACCTGTACTCTGCTTATTGTGCTGATTGCCACATACAGAATCCTAATGATGCTTATATCCATAAGAAAGGGCCTTCGAACAGCTGAGTTACCTAGCAGGAGACCAGGCAGACTGCCTAGCCAAGCTCTTGTCAGATTGTGTAAATTCAGCGTGGTATCCTCTTTTTCAAAGGCATGCAATGCTGATGACTCAGTTGAATTGGCATTAAACTGAAAGTTCAGACACTGACCTCCGCTAAATTAGTTTTCAACTTTTTGTGTTGGCTATATTCAGCGTTGCTTAGTATCTTTTTCTTTTTTTCTTTGCTAGTTGCAGCTGCAAATTCCCTCTGCGCTAACTGGAGACAAGGTTTTACTGACATCTCCCCGCATTTCTTGGGGGGTTCACCTTGTTCATGGCTAGTTCTTCACTGTATAGGGTCATATTCAGCAGTAAATGACCTTATGCCTCTCTACCCAGGATTAGGGTAGCAGACCTGAGCCGGTGGATTCCTCTAGCTTGGGCACCCGCTTTTCAAAGCCACTGCGGTGTGCAGGGACCTCTCTTTGCCTGCCCTCCAAAGTCCCCCCCAGGATACCCACAGCGAGATGTGCTGCTGGTCATTGGCACGTTGCGTCCTGGCCAGGCTGGTGGTGTTGACTGAGCTGGCTGACAAACTCCAAGGAAGCTGAGGGAAGTCTTTCAGTTAAAGCTCGTGGATCTCTTTCTGGAGAAGGATATGAGGTTAGGAGACCACATCAACCATGTGATGGAGCAGGCTGCCTTGGCTGGGGGAGGAAAAGGAGCAGTTGTCACCTCCCGGAGCGCCCCTGTCTTACCAGTGGTTCCTCCATCCCCGGCCTCACCTCAGGTTGTTGGTCAGCTTTTCCCAGAGCAGAGAGTGCTGCAGCACGCACGCTGTGGCGATTTATCCAAATCAGTAGATCATGCTTCCGAAAGGAGCGCTGTCTGTGGCAAGAAAATGTATTGCAGAACATTAATCCACGGCATCCATTGCAGCTGTAAAAGAGTGGACATGGGCAATAATTCATATTGCAGCACTTGAAAATGCTGTGGGTGCACCCAGGACGGATAACTCAGAGCCTGATTATAATATCTCTGAAGTTTGCGGATTAAGATTCACAGATTTTTAGTCTGTGCTCACTCCCAGAGAGCCTGACTGCAGGTTAGTGTAATCTTACCCTTTCAGAAGACTGTAGCTCTTTTCTGAACTGTGACTTTTAATTTTAACTGAAAAAAAAAAAAACAACCACTTCTTGGAATATGATTCATTAGTGTGTTTGATACTTTAATTTAGTTTGCTTTCATAATTAAGGTCTCTGTCAACTGTTAAAGTGTAGTATTACTTTCATAGTGTTTGAAAATTTTTAAATACCTAAATATAACGAACTTTTTTTTTTTTTTTGACACTCATGGTTTTATATGACTGGCTACTATTATGCTTTCATTTATCATTCTATTTAAAATTAAACAGGAAAGTTTAAATAAGGTCTCAGAATTTGCTCTGGCCAATGCAGCACTTAAATGTGCAGTTTTGGAAGCATACTCATTTCTCCCTGTTGTTTTGGCCCTGTTAGCAGAATAGTGTGCAGTGTGTAGCAAGGGCTGCGAGTGACAGGGGTGGTACCGTGGAAGGGCTGAAGAGGAAAGGAGTACCAGCAGCGTGTTTTGGGGGAAGGGATGCTGATGAGATCTTCTAGATGCATTCGTTATTCTTTCCCTCTCCCCCATAGGTCTTTTCTCCTTGAGAGCCATTACAGAGAAATATCATGTCATTCACACTAGTGTGAGATCCAGATAAAGTTCAGATTAACATCCTCGTAAGGCTAGGACAGGCTTCCCAAAAGCCCTGCTTCTTATTGACATTGATTCTCTGGGATTTATTCTGCTAGATGCATCTTTGTTTTGCATTTAATTGCTGTTTACTTTTTTTTCTTTTTGCAATTTTGTTTCATTGTAATTGTGGGCAACATAATTCTTTCCTCCTAATTTGAACCTAGACTGTGTGAGGCAGAAGTGAGTGAATTTTACTTAATTCTATTTCCCAGTAAACCTTCCTGCTGGCACTGGGATGGGGACAGGACCAGGTGATGCTTTTAATGCTATGAGAATGAAATAGCTTCCATTGTAATAATCAGTTGAGAGCATATTAAGCAGCATCTGATGTCAAGTTGCACCTCAGGTGATCGGTAGGTCCAAAATCCTAAAACAGCTTGTCAAGACTCTTAGTGCTACCTGGTTTTACTTGCTGTTTTAAAAAAATAAAAATCTAGAGCAGTCTTGGAAGGTTCCAGGTGACTTGAACAGTAACAATAAACATACTGACATAAAGGATCAGGATTACCCAATTAATTAAAACCTTGTCATCTTGACTTTAATTCTAAACAGAATAATGGAACTGCCAATACAAGGGTTGATTAATGAAGAATTAAGAAAGTAATATAATTAGAGACAGTCAATAGGTTTATGGAATACTGATCTTGTCAGTATAACTTGTTTTTTTTTTTAAATTAGATTACAGATCTGGTTAATAAAGGCAAGATTGTTCTTCTGTAATGCATTTAATTTGATATAAAACATTTTGATTAAGAAACCAAAATAAAATCAACTCAAATGGAGAAGAACTGGCTGATATATCTAAAACAAGTTTTATGGATGAATTAAATAAGCATTTCTGTTTGGGTCATATCAGGCACAGTTCTATGTGATTTATAAAGACAGTGAAAGTGGTTTAAAAAAAAAAAAGCAAAGAATCAGGTTACTAATTTACAGTGGTTTGAAGTGCCTGCTGTTAACCCATGTTTCAAGTAGGCCAGCTGTAATATATTAACAATAAAGTAGGCTGTAATGACAGAGTAGGAGAAGGAGAGGCTCAGTCACTGAGCAGAGGCTGACAGGACTTGGGGATCACTGAGCATTAGGGCTATCAGCTGGGCACAGTTACTAAAAGAGCTCATGCAGTCCCCGAGTTACATAAACCAGAGCAAATTTTTTCACTCTTTCCTTAATATTGAAGAATGTTTTGAAGTTTTTGAAGTTGCACATTTGAAATTGCTAGGCAAATTAGTTTCCTTCTGACCTGAACCCTTTATCCCCGTTTCCCTAATACTGTGCAGTATCCTGTTCTATAGAATTAAATATGGTGTTATACAAGAGGTTATTGTTAGGAGGATTGGGAAAACCAGATAAAAGAATTCTGGCAGAAACTTGGAGTCCTGAAAGAAACTTTGTTGTTAAAGAGGTGTGTTGTGCCCAGAATTAATACTATTTTCGTATAGATGTAGGCGTGATTTTAGGCAATGATTTCTCATGTGGTTTCAACCACATACTTGATTTTTCCTTGTTTTACACCTTCAGCCTCACTGGATAAAAAGCATGCTATTCCATTTCGTTTCTCTTGGAAATGGCAACGTGACTAATTATCATCTAGATAATCAAACATTTCAGGTACTTAGTCCAACAGTAGCATAAGCACACATTTTGCAGTTTATTACCTTTATTTTATAGAGTTATAGTCGGTGTGAGGGTTTAGTGAAAATACATTTGACAGCGTGGCCTCTATTGTCTGCCAAATGAACTTTACCAATTAGGCTGAAATGTCAGAGCATGGGCACCCACTGAGAATACGATGTGCTGCATTCCCAGTTTACAACTTGTAGCAGTTCAAATGATTACAAACAAGCCAACTATATCAACTGCACTGTATTTCCTTAAAGTAATGACCTTAGAAGATATCACTGAACTGCAATTCCAGAAACCAGCTTTCTATTTGTGGCTGTTTTGTCACCTTTGACAAATTGGTTAACATTGTGTCTCGGTGCCATTTGGAAAGTGGGGTTAATATGCATGTTTCTGCAGCAATTGCTGTCAAGCTCATTTACCTTGTGATTTTTTTTAGAGCAAACACTTCTCTTACTTTTATTGTGTTTGCTGCAACAAGATCTTGGTTTTCTCTGTCAGAAAGCTTTCCTCAAATATATAGTATGTAATCAGATTTAGTACAACGAAGATCAGATGTTGGAGAATAAATTCTTATTCATTCAGTAATAAATTTTGTTACTGATGCAATTTTATGGTCCTGTGGAGGGAACTCCTGCTCTACTCTGTGTTGGTGTGGCCTCACTTTGAGACTGTGTGCAGTTCTGGGCACCACGGTACAAAAAGGATGTAAAACTGTTGGAGAGTGTTCAGAGGAGGGCTATGAAGATGGTGAAGGGCCTAGAGGGGAAGATGTATGAGGTGCAGCTGAGGTCACTTGGCCTGTTCAGCCTGGAAAAGAGGAGGCTGAGGGGAGACCTCATTGCGGCCTACAGCTTCCTCACGAGGGGGAGTGGAGGGGCAGGCGCCAATCTCTTCTCCTTAGTGACCAGTGATAGGCCCCAAGGGAATGGTGTCAAGCTGAGGCAGGGGAGGTTTAGGCTGGACATCAGGAAGAGGTTCTTCACTGAGAGCGTGGTCACACATTGGAACAGGCTCCCCGGGGAAGTAGTCACAGCACCAGGCCTCTTGGAGTTTAAGAGGTGTTTGGACTGTGCACTTAGTCACATGGTCTAAAATTTTAGGTAGACCTGTGTGGAGCCAGGAGTTGGACTTTATGATCCTTATGGGTCCCTTCCAACTCGGGATATTCTATGATTCTATGAACCCCCTTGAAAATGAAGATCTCTGCTTTCAGCTCTTAGTGTGACCAACATTTCTGTGTGTGTGTCCATGCTCAGTCCACTCTTGGTGTTTGCTGAATACAATAAAGAATGGGGTGAGGAGTTGGGGAAGGACACAGCAATGATATTGTGTAGAAACGAGTGGAGATCAATTTATTCCTGAACTTAATGTTTTGTTGTGGTGGTGGTGTGTTTTTTTGGCTGTCTTATTACTTTTGTCTTTTCCTCTGAATGGCCATAATTAAGGATCATGCCAGTTGAACGTGTTTCTTGTCTGTCTGCTACTTCACCTCTAAGACTTTTTAGGCTGCCATTCCCATGTTTCCTTTTTGTATTGCTCAGCTTTTTGGAAACCCTCTAAAACCTGTGTCTTCCTTCCCTTCATCTGTGAAACAAAATTTAAAGTTAGAAGCAAAATTACAGATGCTTCTGTCTTAAGGAATGGATGAGGGAATGAAAAATACGTCCTAGAAGTGATTCACATTGTGTAATGTGCTTGTAGAAGGCTCATAGATCATATGGTACTGAGTATAGCATAAGAACCTATACAATAGAGTTTCTCAGATAGGACATATCTTGTCTAGCTGTTACTGGAAAGAGTTGTGGCTGCATATGGAAGACAGGTTAAGATGGTGGACATTTTTTGTTGTACTTTTCCTCATGGGCATATTCAGAGCATGTTTTATGTATGCATATATATACATAGTATAAACTATGTATAAAGCATAGTTTATACAATGAGGAAAAAAATGCATATACGACAGTAATGTTATATAGAAATCAATAAACATATATAACCGTGATCTTTATGTCTTACTGTGAATTATTTAGTCCTGAATTTACTAGTTATTGTGTGCTTTAAATAAAGTCAGTTCTCAAACTTACAGTTTTTTCCCTGTGTTAATTTGATCTGATTCCCACAGTGGGCTCAGAAGTGCTACTATGCTTCAATATTGCCATCACAAATCACCTTACTGTTTCAGTGCTTAAGAAGGGATTTGCAAGTTTAAGGTGGGAGTTCTCAGTCTGTGTAATGACTTCTGTGATGACTCCAGGTGATTTAAAGGTCTCTTGAGAGTACATTTGCTTTTGGTTCCAAGGCGTGGAGTTCCAGCTAGGCTACTGCAGTGCACACCGATCAGGTTCTGTGGAGGAAACCATCTGCTCCTTTTGGTGCAGTCAGAAAATCTGCCGTGTAGACAGGCTTAAATCAGAAAATGTCAGGTGCTTCAGTTATACACTTTGTTCTCCTAAATTAATCTCTTGGAGGCTTTATCTGTTCTGTCAGCGTAAATACATGTGCCCATTTGTATGCTTTTTCCAGCCTCCAAAAAGCAGCCATCCCGCACCCATAGCCCTCTTCTAAGGCTCTCAGGTGTTATAGGCATGCTTCTATCTGCCTGTATAGACAATAACTCAGGGTTGGAGACAAATTTCCAGCAGTTGTGATAAAGAACAAGCGCCAAAAAAAATGTGTAGCCTTTACTATATGGTGTTTCAACCTTGGATAGTGAAAATCTGTTTTTAAGTCACCTACTAGTACCCTCACCATCCTTCTTTTGGTGTTTCATCCTGTGCCTTACTCAGGTTGGTAGGGGCTTGTAGTGAGGGTTAAGTATTACATATCACTGGCAGCTCGTGGAAGAAACTTTCACCTCAGGTGCTGAAGGTCTGTTATTTGGAGCAGGAAGTTGCCGAGTTGTTTTCTGCACAGAGTAATTGTTGGTGAGGGAAAACTGGGTACTCAAAGCAGTGTGTCTTCTGTAATAGAAGTATGTGAAAGTCAATGCATGTGCTATTTTTTTTTTTTTTTTTTTTTAAGTTTAACATTTTAATATATGTATCCATCTCTTTGAATTTAGGCATGCCAGGAGGACACGAAGCTAGGCTGCTGAAGTGAGACTTTGCTGGTGGGGGCTTGAGCATCCCTGTGCAGAGGGGAAGCACTAGGAAGCAGAGCTCTAACACACTGCTTGTCCTGTAATGTTTTAATTTCTGCAAGGAAAGTGTAACTTTTCATGCTTTGTAAAGTGAGTGTCTAGCTATTTAGCAAGGGACAAAGCATAATGTCATCATTTGAGAGATGTATTGTCAACTTGGACAGGTGATATTTAAGGAGCCTGAAGAGAGAAATGACCTGGCAGTGTAACAAGACATATCACAAGTGACTGTCTCAGAAAGAATGAGAACAAGACAGACAATTTCCATTACTTCTCAGTGTTAAGGTGCTAGCATTATCCCCTAAACAACCACATGCTCCAAGCAATAATCATGCACTGTCTTCTTCTGTACTAATATGAAAGTGGAATTCAATCTCTTTGACACATATTGCTTCAGCTTCTAACTTGTCAAGTTGTTTCTCTGCTGGAGCTCAGCTAATATATACTGAATGGGCTTTGTATACTGACTGAAAAGGGGAAATAGTTACCCAGTTTCCTTTGAAGCTGGCTGCAGAGGTGTCTAGAAAATGCTAGAAGAGAGCGGCTTTGTTTTTGGTAGCCTTATTGTAGACTAGGAAAACGTCAAGCCCTTCTTCGAACTGGTTACTCTTTTGGAGTCTGCTCTCCAACCTGAACTGAGTAGCCTGTTAGGTATGTGCTAATTCCCAGAATTGATTGGAGAGAGGCAATCATGCCTGTTCCTGTCTTCCCAGCAGTGTGTCTGTGTGCTCTGTTTTTTATGGCAGAATTTCATGCTTTTTTAAAAAAATTCTCATCAGGAACGTATTCAGCAGAAACGTTCCTGGGGAACAGGATGTGGCCCTCACTATCCACGAGGAAATGGTTGGTGACCTGCTACAGCACTTGGATGTACGCAAGTCGATGGGGCCGGATGGGATCCACCCAAGGGTACTGAGCGAACTGGCGGAAGAGCTGGCCAAGCCGCTTTCCATCATTTATTGGCAGTCCTGGCTATCAGGAGAGGTCCCAGTCGACTGGCGGCTAGCAAATGTGACGCCCATCTACAAGAAGGGCCGCAAGGTTGACCCGGGAAACTATAGGCCTGTTAGTTTGACCTCAGTGCCAGGGAAGCTCATGGAGCAGATTATCTTGAGTGTCATCACGCAGCACTTGCAGGGCAAGCAGGCGATCAGGCCCAGTCAGCATGGGTTTATGAAAGGCAGGTCCTGCTTGATGAACCTGATCTCCTTCTATGACAAAGTGACGTGCTTGGTGGATGAGGGAAAGGCTGTGGATGTGGTCTACCTTGACTTCAGTACGGCTTTTGACACCGTTTCCCACAACATTCTCCTCAAGAAACTGGCTGCTCGTGGCTTGGACTGGCGTACGCTTCGTTGGGTTAAAAACTGGCTGGATGGCCGGGCCCAAAGAGTTGTGGTGAATGGAGCCAAATCCAGCTGGAGGCTGGTCACTAGTGGAGTCCCCCAGGGCTCGGTACTGGGGCCGGTCCTCTTTAATATCTTTATCGATGACCTGGATGAGGGGATCGAGTGCACCCTCAGTAAGTTTGCAGATGACACCAAGTTAGGTGCGTGTGTCGATCTGCTCAAGGGAAGGAAGGCTCTGCAGGAGGATCTGGATAGGCTGGACCAATGGGCTGAGGTCAACTGTATGAAGTTCAACAAGGCCAAGTGCCGGGTCCTGCACCTGGGGCGCAACAACCCCAAGCAGAGCTACAGGCTGGGAGATGAGTGGTTGGAAAGCTGCCTGGCAGAGAAGGACCTGGGAGTACTGGTTGATAGGCAGCTGAATATGAGCCAGCAGTGTGCTCAGGTGGCCAAGAAGGCCAACAGCATCCTGGCTTGCATAAGAAACAGTGTGGCCAGCAGGGCTAGGGAGGTGATTGTCCCCCTGTACTCGGCTCTGGTGAGGCCGCACCTCGAGTACTGTGTTCAGTTTTGGGCCCCTCGCTACAAGAAGGACATGGAGGTGCTCGAGAGAGTCCAGAGAAGGGCAACGAAGCTGGTGAGGGGTCTGGAGAACAAGTCTTATGAGGAGCGGCTGAGGGAGCTAGGGTTGTTTAGCCTGGAAAAGAGGAGGCTCAGGGGAGACCTCATCGCTCTCGATAGGTACCTTAAAGGAGGCTGTAGCGAGGTAGGGGTTGGTCTATTCTCCCACGTGCCTGGTGACAGGACGAGGGGGAATGGGCTAAAGTTACACCAGGGGAGGTTTAGGTTGGATCTTAGGAAGAACTTCTTTACTGAAAGGGTTGTTAGGCATTGGAATGGGCCGCCCGGGGAAGTGGTTGAGTCGCCATCCCTGGAGGTCTTTAAGAGACGTTTAGATGTAGAGCTTAGTGATATGGTTTAGTGGAGGTCTTGTTAGTGTTAGGTCAGAGGTTGGACTAGATGATCTTGGAGGTCTCTTCCAACCTAGACGATTCTGTGATTCTGTATTCTTGCAATAGGCTCTATGTTTTCTGAATCAATCAAGTTCTGCCTTTCAGTGACTATATTCACTTGAATTATGATATTCTGCATATTGATGAAGTACATGTTATAGTAAATTTGCTTTAATTTTCAAGTATTAGATACTCCTGTTGCAACTGTTACATTTCTGTATATGTAAGGAGAGATTAAATTAGTATTCAAGATCATCTGTGAAAATAAGGGATTGCATATATTTGCAGTAAAAAAAAAACAAAAAACCAAAAAAAAAAAAAAAAAAAAAAAAAAAACAGGGCGGGGGGGAGGGGAGAAATCCTCCAGTGGTAGTCAGTGCCATCCAGGAACTTGCTTCTTTTTGTTAACTTATGGCCTGATGGAACAAACCACTACTCCTACAGCTGAAGGATCTGAAAACTCAAAGTATTCAATCTAAATCAGATGCAAGAAAAAATTTAAAACATCAAAGTCTTATGCAAAACCTGAATCACTTTTGTAATAATTCTATTTATTATGTATGTTTATGTATTTCTGTTCTCTTCATTTTAAAGCCAGTAGTATAATTTCTTAGCTACAATTACAAGAGTTAGGATAACGGTGGTGTTATCCTAATAGATAGGTAGATGAGCTACCCTAGCACATACTGAATCAAACAGTAAGTTGTGAAGCTGGTGTTATGAGAAAACCAGTAGCTTACTGGCCAAGCAAAACTTTCAGAACTCTTTTCTGATGAATGCCTAGTGGACTGTGGGCTTCAATGTACAAAACGTGTGTGAGGACTCATGACAAAGCACACCTTTTTTTTTTTTTTTTTTTATTTCCTGCAGCTGTGTGTTCTTTGATAGGTCTTTTGCCATCTAGTTTGGTTATGTTAAAACTATTAAATTGATACAGCTAAGATAGGTACAGAGTTGTATTTCTTGCTTTTTTTCAGCCTGTGCTGCATAGATTTTTCCATGCTTCCTTAAGGAAAATCATGTTTAAACATAATATCACAGTGCATATGCATAAGGAAATTGAATTAAGCTTGTTACTGATATCTCAAAGGTTGCATTTCTTAACTTTTGAATACTTCATTTTGCTCTCTTGCTGTAATGTAGCTTTTGTGCATTTAATTTGCTATAAGCAACAACAGACAAGAAAATCCTCCAAATTCTTTCACTTTAAAGTTTCTGCTCACAGCGAGAGGAAAATTATTTGCCTTATAATGCATAAAACATGCAAAAACTTAAATTGCTTGAGTTTGCAAATTTTAGAGCATTACTATGTGACTGACGTTTATTAGATAAGTTAAAGCATGTTTAGTGGGTTTCCACACAGAAGGCTTCACCTTTGTTTAGCAAGCTAAATCACTTTTGAACAAGTAGCCTTTGCAAATTTGAAGAGTCTACGGAGATTTTTTGTCAATGACAGCTTATTCCCCTCCCTACTTAGATCTTGAATGTAAAGGCAGCCATTGCCAAGTTTGTTTCCCTGTGACTTCTTGTTTTTTGGACTTGCATAGCCAGTGTACACCTTGTCAATCCCTATGACTTTTGTTACTATTTTAGTAGTATTCTTAGAGCATCTTTAAATCAGCTTCTTTCTAGCAAATATCACCCTCTGGATTTGTGCTGGTAGCAGTGCTGTGTATGTACTAAGATTTAACAGAATGCATCTTCTGTAGCTGCCGGCCTTCAGGCCTTCGGCTTTGTCTGAAGAATCCTTCTGCTCCCTCGACAGTTACACATGGACGGAGCAAATCTCAGAATTCACAAGGACAGTATATTTTCATACCAAAACCCTTT
This sequence comes from Cygnus atratus, assembly GCF_013377495.2. Taxonomy (NCBI): domain Eukaryota; kingdom Metazoa; phylum Chordata; class Aves; order Anseriformes; family Anatidae; genus Cygnus; species Cygnus atratus. The sequence goes on along the minus strand of NC_066364.1, from coordinate 57,495,376 downwards.
CTCCACGTCCTCTACTATGTCAGCGTCGTCTGAAGTCATTAGATGAGGGGACAGTGTTTCCTATTAAAATAAAAACAGAGGGAGAGGGAGAGAAGTCTTGAAGTGCTCACCGCTGTCTTTCAGATTTTCATAGGAATTAACTACTTGATAGATTTTACTCTCACATTTGCTACTAAAGCTCCTCTCTACCAGCTGCTACTAGGCTATGCAGTTTTGTGGCATGGTGATGGAAGAAATTTCTTTCTTCATGAGGTCACTAATGCACGGCAGCTGCTCCTGGCTTCACATGTCCTTCAGGATGCACAGGATAGGAGCTCATATGGGCTGAAGGGAGCAGAGGAGATCATGGTTGAGACCCAGCTGTGGCAGCCAACATTCACTGTTATGGAAAGTATGAAGGCACTGCAGGACATGAGAACCAACTTTGCAAGTCCTTGCTCTTGTGCAGCTGGAGGTCTGGCAGGCACTGCTCTTAGTAGCAGGCTAGACAGGAAGATGCTTGTCCCTAAAGCATGGGTCAGGAAACGGGTTGCATGTGGCAACGAGAGGTAGAGTAGGTAGGCAGAATAGGGGGTAGGCATCTCCTCATCTGCCTTTTGTATGGAAATTGTCTGAGGCATGGGCAGAAGTATCAACGTGAACAGTTGAGTCATGGTGACTACACCATGTAGTAGATTTTGAAACAATACTTAACGTGTACAATACTTAACGGTCATTCTTGCTTAGCTGCTTTAAAAGAAAAGAAAAAAAAAAAGAACTAAAAATTAAAAAAAAAAGGCAGACCTCTGCTGTCTTCAAGGACAGGAAAATATCTATCTTTGTTTGGACTTCAGTGTTGAATTGAAATCTCGTGGTCCTTGATTGCATTCAGCAATAGCTTGTGAGTGTCCATCACCATTCTTACTGTAGATAGGTGTTATTGGAAATGTTTTCTGCAAAAAGATTTGAAAGAAATAGATAAACTTTTGTTTTCAAATGCCCATATACATACTAAAGCACATAGATATGTATGTTTATAACAAAATATATATCAGTTTCAAAAAATATTCTGATAGTTTTGTAAAAAAATAAAATTTGGTTTCAGCTCACGGGAACATTTTTCTGTATATTATTATATCTTTAATAATGAAAGAGATGGTTAGAACCATTTTCTTTCCCCATTTTTTACAATAGATATGAAGGAAAGAAATCCATACCTGCAGTATTTTTGAGGTTGGAAAAATAGACAAAATTGTGTGTTCCTGCCAGCTATAATTTGTAAAGATGTTGCAGTTTATTCTCCGTGCATTTTCCAAATGGTCATTTCTATATGTTGGTCTTAATCTATCATGAGAATGTGGTACATAAATTACACCAGCTACCTGGGTGCCTGTAGCAACCCGAACTCACCTGAATACTTAGAACCATTTTCTTAGAAGGATGGATTGTGGCACGAGAAAAAGCTATTAGTTTAACAATTGTGTCATAAGAATTATATTAGAAGTAAAAATAAAAATTTAAAGTAGTTGTATTGATTATAAATGTAGTTTGGAAGTTAGAAAAAAGTTTATAAGCATCTGAGAAATGAATTTTGAGGTATGTTTTGATTAAAGTTTGAGAGGGAAGGAACATACTGTTTTTGGTTTCTAAAAGGTCTTATTAAAGTTTATAAGAAAGGATTTTGGAGAAAGCTGAAGAGAATTGCTAATGATGGAAAATACGCTTGTGGCATGAGTGCATCACAGTTTACCAGATACCACAGTTTCTGATATTGAATAGACCAGATTTCCTTTTGTTACACATGTGTTGTAGTATCCTTTGTGCCAAGATTTCTGCTGATCTCTGCTGGAGCTAAGAGTAACTGCCATTTCTCCTCCCCCAAGTCCCCGCTTAATGCATAATTTGGCTTTTAGGTGTTTTGCTTTCAATCTTTCCCAGAAGTATTGGTCATATTTAGATGACACTGGGTTTGTGTTCCCATCTGGCATCTTTGGGATTGAACCAATCTCCAAATCTGTGGTCAGAAGGTCAAACTTTTATTATGGGGAGGCTTATGTATTCCATGGGCGTACCTGGGTAGCTCATGAACACTTACTGAATGGCATCTGCTTCCGTCTGGAGGGTAAATGAGTCGAGGCAGGATTGCAGCTTTTCAGTTGTTGATATTGCAAGTAATTTCAGTTTTCCAAGTACATGTTTAATGATGTTTCCCTCGTGAGCAGTGTTCAGTGATCTCCTTGAAACCAAGCTCCCACTGAGGCATGGCCAGTGCAACCTGACCTTGAAATGATAGCGCAAGCCGTGCCGAAAATTAATTGCTGGTAGCATTCTGTCTGCTGTTTGATTTTTTTAATGAATAAAGAGTTGCTACAAGTTTTAAAGTTTTTATAGAAACAAATGTATTATTTTCTATTTATTCTTATATTTTTTTTAAATTAATAGTTCAATTGCTCTTGCTGCAGATTATTAAACACATCTTTTAAGAACTAGTTTGATCTGTAAAGCTTAATTATAAAGAGGAAATACAATAGTTAAATGGCATTTAGAAGCTTACTTCATCAGTTTAGTATTATACTTGCAAAGCACATGAGCACAATACTATTTTTGCATTGTGTTAAATTTAATTAAATGGCATTCTTAAAAAAAAATTGTGCTAGTCTAATTTATGTTGACAAAGGCACTACAAAAGTATTTTGTAATAAGCAAGGCACTAATACAGCACATAAAATCGATTTCATATTACATTTTTGTATAATTAAGTAACGTGCTAACTTTGAGCTATTTCTTATGACAGCCTGTAAAGCTGTGTTTTTTGCATTCTTGCAGTTGGTATTTAAGTTAAAGAGCACATTTAATTTAAAAATGTTTGCTACCAAGTATGCTAATATAATTGGTACTAAAGTAATTTAGCTTTATATATTTTATTATTAAGTAGAAGTAATTCGGTAATTCTAATTACAATATTGGGAACGTCCCGCATTTGAAACGCAGCTGGTTGAAAGTGAAGGGATATAAGATAAAACCTTCTGCACTCTTTCATTCTATATTCCACAAGCATTTATGTTACCACAACCTTTTTCTCTTATGCAATGTTGCTTTCTTTTATATACTTTCTTTTTGCTTTTTAGAGTAGATTTATTCACTTCATAAATTTAGCTTGCAGTTTTAGAAGTGAGTTACAGAAATATGTCTTTGGGATGTTCATTTACTGAACTCCCAGTCCTTTGTCCCTTCTTATGGAAGATAAAAGTAAAGGTTTTTTATTGGGTGGCTGCTTTGTTTGTTTTGGTGCTTTGTTTGTTTGGTTTTGTTTTGAAAATATAAAAGAAGACAGAGTGCAAGGCCATTGTACTGTTTTCTTCTTTTCAACCGTTTTTCCCTAGCACTCATGGCAGTGAATTGTATATGTTTTAGCGCTTCGCGTGTTTCTCTCATCCAACTATCCAATCCTTGATTATTCACTTTCCACATTTCTGTTGTATCAGGATTTCAATTTCCTGTTAAGTATCTGATCCTGAACGTGGACATTGAAATACTTTTTTGGATGTGGGCTACTGAGCACCGAAAGAAGTCTGTAGATCTGTCCTACCAGCATCAGTGTTTGCTTTTATACTCCTTGTATTCACTGTCCTCTGTTACACCTGTCCCAAACTGCCTTAACAATACATATTTTAAAGTTGTGTTTTTCTTAATTTTATACGGTTTTTGTCCTCTGCTGACATAGCAGAAGAAATGTTGCTGTTGAAGGCAGGGGGCGACAGACAACGCTGCTCTTTCCTTTCTTGTTAATCAGCTTCTGATGCAAAAGAAAAAAAGGAAGTTAATATATACTCAAAATAAACCCATTTAAAATAACAACTATGGATTGACTGTTTCAGTTTATTATTCAGTTGGAGTAATGCGTCTAGTAGTGCATGATTTTTAAAGGATGCATTCAGCACTTTCTGAAAAGAGGAAGAAGGGACTTCCTAAGTCACAACTTCTGTGCTTTTGTTGACATGATTTTTATGATTTTTATCTTTTGGTTTAGGCATAAACACAATGAAAACACATGCTTGGCATAAAATCTGGCATAAGCTAGTTAAATACCTCGTGCTCTGCAGTGGCCATAGCATCCTAGGTGTAGCCAAACCTTCAGCTATTTGGGTTTGACATCAGTACGTAACAAAGTCATCAGGTCTTATCCATTTGTTTTGGAATTTTATTTGGAAATATCATCTTACTATAGAATCATTAAGGTTGGAAAAGACCTCCAAGATCATCTGGTCCAACCATCCCCCTACCACTAAACCACGTCCCTAAGCACCACATCCAACCTTACCTTAAATACCCCCAGGGACGGTGACTCCTCCACCTCCCTGGGCTACCCCTTCCAATGCCTGACTGATCTTTCTGAGAAGAAATGTCTCCTAATTTCCAACCTGAACCTCCCCTGGTGCAACTTGAGGCCATTCCTTCTAGTTCTGTTGCTAGTGATCTTCAAGAAGAGGCTGACTCCAAGCTCCCCACATCTTCCTTTCGGGTAGTTGTAGAGAGCAATGAGGTCTCCCCTGCCTCCTCTCCTCCAGACTAAACAACCCCAATTCCCTCAGCCACTCCTCACAGGACTTGTGTTCCAAGCCCTTCACCAGCTTCATAGCCCTCCTCTGGGCATGCTCCAGGGCCTCGATGTCCTTCTTGTAGTGAGGGGCCCAAAACTGAACACAGTACTCAAGGTGCGGCCCCACCAGAGCAGAGTACAGGGGAACGATCACCTCCTGGTCCTGCAGGCTACACTATTCCTGATACAGGCCAGGATGCCATTGGCCTTCTTGGCCACCTTGGCACACTGCCAGCTTATGTTCAGGCAAGCATCAACCAACACCCCCAGATCCTTTTCCTCTGCACAGCTTTCGAGCGACTCTGCCCCAAGCCTGTAGCATTGCGTGGGGTTGTTGCCAAAGTGCAGGACCCAGCACTTAGTCATGTTGAACCTCATCCCATTGGCCTCTGCCCATTGACCCATCCTGTCCAGGTCCCTCTGCAGGGCTTCCCTACCCTCTGTCAGATCGACACTTCCCCCCAACTTGGTGTCATCTGTATACTTACTGAGAGTGCACTCAATTCCCTTGTCCAAATAATCAATAAAGGTATTAAAGAGGATTGGGCCCAACACCAACCCCTAGGAAACGCCTCTGGTGACTGGTCACCAGCTGGATTTCACTCCATTCACCACCACTCTCTGGGCCTGGCCGTCCAGCCAGTTTTTAACCCAGCAAAGAGTATACATGTCCAAGCCACTGACTGCCAGCTTCTCCAGGAGACTAATGTGGGAGACTGTGTCAAAGGCTTTGCTGAATATTTGGATTCACTAGAAAACTCAGTATTTGGAAAGTGTTACATTTCTTTGGTAGAATTTTCAGCTGATGCTGAAAATTTAATTATTAATTATTATTTTCAAAAAATGTCTGGCAGTTCAGCTTTCAGCATGCAAACCTTGAGTCATGAATCATTCAGGAAATTACATACATTCTCAAAAGGTAGAGACTGTACTGCTGTGATTATTCTTGGTAGATGTTATCATTTTCTTCCTGTTAGGGAGAAGGTACTTCATACTGGTTTGAACTTCTGTTTTGTTTCCATGTATATGCTATGAAGAACTTTGCTTTAGTATACTTCTGAAAAAACATTGGATTTGCTACTTATAATTGTAGAATCTTTGTGTCAAGTTGATAAGTTCCAAAAAGCCATTTGGTGCCTTTCTTAGGCAACAACTCAGTTCAGGCAGCTGAAGAAAAATCATAAAGATAACTAGTTTGTTTTTCCAAAGGTTACTATTGCTGCAGTGCAATTTCCACAGAAAATAAGAACTGAAATGAGGCTAGAGAATAACATTAAAGTTCAGTTATCTCAAGGAACTAATAATGTGGGTTGATTGAAAGAGAACAGATTGAATTACTGCAAATGTGACATAGGTAATAAATGAATGCAGTCATTTCTGTATAAGAAGCTTGCATTTTGAAAAGCCAAGTTTGTTCATTGTACTGAAATGTGAAAATATTAACCAAATAAATAAAATAACACCTGAGCCATATGCCCTTTTTTCAAAAATGAAGTTTTACCCAGTTTCATAAAAATAAATCAGTTGAAATAATCAGCTTCCAAGTTATTACCACTACCAAAGAACAAGTAATCTTAATGTTTGATGCATAGAAAGTGGCTAGAAAATGCCACTCATTACTGCCACAGCAGTAACGTACTGTAAGATATGAAAAACATTGCACCAACATACCTGATGCCTGAGAATGTTAAACGCTCCAATATTTTGAGGTCTTTATGAAAAAGATTTTTTTTTTTTAACTTACATTGTTTGTTTCAGTGCCGAAGTGATAGTGCTTACAAAACTTTCACAGCAGTGTAGTCCATGTCACCTAAAATGGTCCCTGAGTTCTGTAATTCAAGAAGTAATATGGGATTTGCCATGTGAGCCTTTGAGACAGCCTAACTCAGAAGAGCAAAAAAAATCAGTCGAGGTGTCTCCTGAGAGCTATTTTTCAGAAGTGTGGAGGAGCAACAGTTGTATGGATATAATTAGGACTACATGTCTTAAGGCTTCCGAAAATCCCATTGAGTTCATGTATACATTTTTATCTTGCAATATTTTTCCTTGAGTACTGGTGAGTTCTTTCCTTGAAAGCAAACAAGGCTTAAATTGCTCCTAATAATTTTACTGTGTTTTATTGCTGTATATTGACTGTGAAGTTTGCTTTACATATAGATAGCTTGAGGGATTAACATTCTTCATCTTCTTCCCATTGCATCTCTCTTGGGTAGTATCGCCTTGCATTCCCTGCCTTTCCTTTAGCAGGGAGAGCAGAAAAGACCACATGAGGCCTCTTTGCCAACTGCAGTGCAAGCCAGCGATGCATATTAACTTGAATCCCCCTTGTTGGTGATTTAATCATAGTTGCATGATTTTTTCACTGAAGAAAATGAGATCTGCTCATTGGTCTGGCTGAGATTTTGGGCAGACAATTGTTGGCTGATGGGCATTAACTAACTGCTGGACTGCTGATACTTTCAGGGACAGTATCAAAGATGATCACCTGTATCTCCTTATCTTGAACATGTATCTGTAAAGGTATGTTTTGCCTGGAACCTGAAACATGCCTATTTTTAAGTTGTGTAGCAAAAGATGACATATGGGATGATATTAAAATTATCTGTAACAAGACTGCCTAGAGAGAGTGGTACAGGCCAGAAGGCACAAACAGTACAACTGGAATTACAAGTCAGGCTTCTAGTTCTCAGCTTCACTCTGATCCCACCAGTAAAAACAGTGATGATATTGTTAATATAAGGCAGTAGGTGAAATTCTTTCATAGCCATTAACTACTAGGTTGTGTTTTCAACGTGTGTTCTAAATGCAGTGGTGGTGCCAGGTCTCCTATCTTAAAGTAACAGTGGAGTCTTCCCAAGGGAGATGGCATTTTGACATGTATGGGGGGGAGGGGGAAGGGGGGAGAGAGAAAGAAAAAAAGAAAAGAAAATTGTTGGGCTGAGAAAAGAAATGTCATGATTGTTTAACAGGATCTGTTGTCTAAGCTGTAGACAGCAGGCTCTTACCAACCAATCTTATTTAGCCTGTAAACCAGCCATTGCTCCCGAACTGTTCAAAGTTAATTATTGTCTGTAATTTTTTTTTTACTGCTAGTTTAAAAATAATGAATATTCACTGCTTAGAAACAATTAACTATGTAAGACCAAGCTTTATTACTTTCATTTCTGTAGCACGTAGGTGATGATTTGGCTTTTTCTTGAGCTGAATTGTGTCATGCCATAAAGGACTATAACAGTACTAATTTACTTGAAATGTGATTGAATTTATCACAGCCAGCACAGCCTTGTATGTTTTTTCTTTCTCATTTCACAAACATAAAAGAAAATGAAAATATCTTTCTCCCTCAGTTCTGATCATTCCCTACCCATCCCAAACCCATAAGAAAAGAAATCTTATGGAATACATTCAAAATTCCCATCAGTAATACAACTTAATCGGTATGTTGTATTCTTAAATACACTATGACAAACAAGCGAGGGCGTGTGGGTGTCTTGTGTTTTTTTGATTATTTTATTTAACTGTAAGAGAAACTATAAAAGCTTTATTTCAGATCTTCCACATTTTGATACTGGGTGTGGTACAAAGAGTATAGATGAAAGGGAGTCTCCTGGGTGTCTATTTGAGCAGTGTGATAGCTACTGTTGTTCAGCCATCTAACCTACTTCCCCTTCTCACTGCAGACATTAACCTTATAAGCCCTAAGTATTTAGAAGTTAATGGCCTGTTATACAAAACTAAGTGTTCATAGTGATGGGATATTAAGTTATTAAATGTACTTTGCTGTGTAACTAAACCTCAAGTTGTGCACATAAATAACCGCACAATTTGTTAGTTTAAATTGAATGCATCTATTTTTCTGCCTCTGCAGTCCTTGTTATGTTGGGAATAGTATTGAAATGTGAATCTGGTAAACATCAGTATAAATCTCTTCCTTTCACTGAGATATTGAAAGAAGTGCAGATCATCAGTTTTCCCTCTTGAAAATAGGAATTTCAAAATTAACAGATTAAAGGAGATAAATTCAATAACTGTATGTTCTGTCAAGGCCCTTATATATCCCTGTCAGACCTCACTGAAATTCATCCTACGTTTTGAAATTTTCAAAGAGTTAAATTTGAATTGAAGCTAATGTTACTGACAAGAGGAAAATAGAAGCAATTGGTTTGCACTAAACAAGTTTGAATGGTTGTTAATGTGAATGACTTTCAGGCAGTGAATGTCAGAGAACAGTAGATTACTTTCTTTACCTCGGGCATTTTAAACCATCTCCTGTGGTAGGCCTGACATTATTTTTTTTCTCTTGAACACGGGAAGCAAAGTAATTGGAGTCTGGTAATTTCAGCCCATGGCTGATAAAGATAAATCATAACGAGCTACTGGAATACACACCGACAATCCACATAGGGCTACTAGCACATGAAATCTCACTAATGCATTATTCAAATTTTGTTTCCTTCTGATTCATATTCTAGAAGGCCCCTGAAACTGTTAATTATGAAGCCATTGACCATTTGTTATTCTGAAGAAATTTCATACCATAAACCAATTGCTTCAAAACGCCTCAGCTTTGTTTCCCAAACTCCAGCACCCAAGCGCTGTGCCTGTATGCTGGTGCAGGCTTGACTCATTTGTCTTGAGGCAACAATAGCTCCTTCTGTTGCTTCTGAGCGAGGTGCCCTCTATCTGAAACAGGCAACTGCTTCTCCTGGCAGATGCTCAGGTTGTTCTGTTCCTGAGTGCCTTTCCAGTAAGGTGGGGCTGTATGCCTGTGGAAACTCATCCCAAGCCGTTGCGTGGGCGGTTCAGCTGAAAGCTAGCCTGGAAGCCTCGTGGACTTTCAGCTGGCTTCGTGTGGTTGCTCGAGGTTAATCCTTGACCCAAGGGAAGGAATGTGAAACTGGCCGTGGGGCAGGAATGTGGCAGTGTAGTTTTGGGTTGGGTTACACTTCCAGGGAATTGCACCTTTAGTTATTTTGCACCTTTTCAACCCTTCCTTGTTGATGATCTTCTCCTAGCCTTGATCCTCTGCGAATCCCTGCCTTGTTGCTGGTCTGGTCAGTCCTTAGCAGCAGGATCTTTCAGCCATACATGGTTGCTCTGGCTGTATCCTCTGGGAATGAAAAGCATCTAAATTCCAAACAGTTGTTGCATATAAAAATTTGAGGCCTCTCTGCTGGTTAAAGCAGATACGGGGAATGGTGCTGCATCATCAGGTGAGGGGGAGGCAGGGGGACCAGAGGGAATGTCATTTTCTCTTTGGCTACTCCATTTCTTGTCCTTGAATTTAAGCAACAATGTAGTTTTCATCCCGTAGCAAATTACCCAGTAGGCAGATTGACTCATTTCTGTGGTCTCAATTGCACTCATAATAGTGCTTGATGAAATTGTTTATGCAAATAGTGTATTAACTGAAAGACACAGTGCTGTATTGATCAAAGCTATTTTCTTGTTTTGATGCAATTCATCCAGTAGTTTCAGCTGAGAAAAAAATATCGGGAGCCTAAATATTTAATTTCAGTGGTTTCAAAATGAGATGGCTCCACTTCTTTGATTTTGAAACAATGTTTTGTTTTGAAATTGAGCTACGCTAAATCATTAAAAGTGTAAAAACTACCTGGCAACAAATATAGTGTGACATCCAGAGAAAAACTTTTACTTTGGTTTTACTGAAACTAATTCCCTTCCCTTCCCTTCCCTTTTTTTTTTTTTCTTTCTTTCGAATCTCATAGCTCTATCTGTGAGCATTCCTTGGGGTTATACACAGAATCATTTCATTGTACATCTCAGTATGTTGTTTCCTTCCAGTTTGTTTCACAGCCAGGGAATAGCTCACCGCCATTTATAATTTTCAGGGGATCTGAAAACATGAAGGAAGAGAATGAGTGCTTTTGTCCAGAGGAAAGCCTTCTCCTCTGTTTGAGGACCAACCTTTTCAGTGTTTCTGATTGAAGATTTCCACTGTCATCTGTTATCAAAAGCCCTAAGTATATTCAAAGAGGATGTTTATGTGAAGATATACTTGAGGATGAAGCCCCTCCTTCTGAAAGGGAAGGAGGAATCACCTGTCACATTTTCCAAAATACCAAAGAAATGATTCACAAGTCTGCAGGCTTCCCCACCCTGTACCACCAAATTCAGTGTTTCACTTGTGCCTCGTTAATTTTCCTGTGAGTCCTGTGGGGTATATTTTCTCTGGGGTAACATGCCAGTGAAGAACAACCCTCCTGGTTTGTTGGTCCCTTTCTGATACCTCTGTTTTGTGGCTAGGAAGTTGTGGTTTGGCTTTGAACTCGTGCGCTTGTCTGAAAAATGACACAGAAATACCAAGTATTTACTTCCCCTGTGGCCATTTGATTCAGAGAACTGTATATACACATACCTAGATGTTGAAGATGGTTATTTTAAGAGGAAGGCCATGGTGCAACAGTTGGGGAATTTTCAGGAATTCAATGTTTGAAAGGCCTCTTGGTGCCAGAGGCAGTCTTGTCCCTGGAGGTAAGGTGTGTTTGGGGCACCACCATATAAGAAGGACAAAACTATTAGAGAGTATCCAAAGGAGGGCTCTGAAGTTGGTGAAGGGTCTGGAGGGCAAGACATATGAGGAGCAGCTGAAGTCACTCGGTTTGTGCAGCCCAGAGAAGAGGAGACTGGGGGGAGGCCTCATGGCGGCCTGCAGCTCCCTCACGAGGGGAGCGGGAGGGGCGGGCGCTGAGCTCTGCTCTCTGGGGACAGCGACAGGACCCGAGGGAACAGCATGGAGCTGGGACGCGGGAGGGTCAGGCTGGGTGTGAGGGAAAGGTTCTGCACCCAGAGAGTGGTGGGACACTGGCACTTGCTCCCCAGGGCAGCGGTCATGGCACCAAGCCTGCCAGAGTTCAAGGAGCATTTGGACAATGCTCTCAGACATATGGTCTGATTTTTGGGTGGTCCTTTGGAGACCCAGGAGTTGGACTCAATGATCCTTGTAGGTTCCTTCCAACTCAGGATATTCTGTGCTTCTCTAAACATTTGCATCTTTTTTCTGCATAGCTCTTGAGACTGCCCAGTTAATGATCATGATTTATAGCTCTTGGTTGAATCATTTTGTTTGAAGTCGTAGAACTTTAAATTGTTGTGAAGGACTACTGCTTGCTAGAAAGAAGACATATTTTTAAGTGCAAGTATTTTAACAGCTGCTAAAGGAAGTTATTTGAACCAAGAAGACTGAAAGCCCATTTTCAAAATGGTGTAGTCATCGGAAGGAAAATTTGTTTTAAATCTCAAATCTGCTTTTGCCTAGCTGGTGAATTATTCAGTATTTGTCACTATATCATATTGAACAGAAATCAGAATATTGAACTGTATTTTAAACAGTACATGCCCTTTTATTGACTGCTTTTTGAGAGGTTCTGAAAACTTCTTAAATTCTTCTGATATGTAAATTTTAAAATGATTTGTTAGGTGAAGTTGTGAAAGTTTAAGAAAATCTGCTTATTATATGGCAAGATGTGCATTAATATGAATTGTGATGCCAGGCTCATATATTATGAGCCTCTTTTTTCATGCTTAGCCAAACACTTTAATGCTAAAGAACAATATGACAGTGAACACCAAAACAAACAAAAAGGGAAGAAGCTAGAAAAAGAAGTAATATTTAACAAACAAGTCATATGTCTCCTGTCAATTCAGTAAGTAATGGATTGCCTTTTTAATGGTTTGTAATAAGCTAAATAATTATAACATACCTAAGTAAGCAATTAGGATATGATACCATTTCAAATAAACATTAAAATATGGTGTTTTAAATTGCTTCCTTCTATTATCAGAAAACACAGTAATATCTTAGGTATGTGTAGAGAAATAGAGTAAAAAGTAAATAAAATATTTGTTTGCTTGCAGTTGTGTACAAACTGGGGATTTCTAATATCTCTCATACCAATTGTCAGCATTTGAAAGGAGGCCTTTATCATAAGATACAGTGCTCACGCACGCAAAAAAAGGAAAATCACAAGTTGATTAGATTACCGTAGTCTTTGTTTTTTATCCTGTTATTCCAAAATTCTGGATCTGAATAAGAGGGCTTGTGTTTTTTGTTTTCTTTTGTTTTGGTTTTGGTTTTGAGTATCCTGGTCTCTTCTACTGTGTAAATTTAGCAGTGAAATGAAAATCTTGTGTTTGATCTCTCAATCTATTGCCATGGAAATGAACGGTACTCCAGAAATTCTTGCTATCTGCATTTGTTGACTGATTCAGAAGGGAGAAAAGGTGAGAAAGAAATGTCTCTGATGAAGCAGGGGGGAGAGGAGGTTGTCAGAACTGTTATATTGGGGTGACTATTTTATATGCTTAAAAACATCACTGTGTTTAAATTGCACAAATATGATTGTTAGTGCTATACGTTATACCAATTCTGATTTTTAATTCTATTTTAATATGAACTGGTAGTGGAATTTCAGCACTAATTATGCACTTATGACTTTCAATACGTGATTAACTACTCTGCTAGTGCTAAGTCAGCATTTCAGTTAGCAAAAATATGAATGATTTATGATAACATTTTTCTTTTAAGATAACTAGTTAGAACTAGTCATGTTGTATGGCACCTTATGTTAAGCATGGCTCCAGTTAAACTTCAGCATTAAGCAAAGCCTATTTCTCCCCAGTTCCTTGATGCCAAGCAATTTCTGAATAGAATGGGAACTCATGAAGGAACTAATTCAACATTAAGAAAAGAAGAATTCAGATCTTATAAGTCCAGCCCTGGGGAAAGCAAATGGAAATAGGGCTGACTAAAGAGAGGTTTCTAGCACTTCATTCTAACTGCAATAAAGAGTTGCAAACAGTAAGAAAACAGTTGTAAGGAAGCTATGGATTTGTGGAGAAAACTACTTTGTAGAAAAGTGAAATAACTGCACTCACGTAGAACACACTGTCAATATGAAGGTAAAATATGAATATGTAGCTCAATATGAAGGTAAAAGCATGGAGAGTGTGTCTGTACTCACCTGTCTACATTTTTTTTTCCTTGGGTAGAGGGGGTTGTGACAGGATGGAATAGGGCTTTGATTAGAGACCATGGCAAAAATTAATCAAGATTTCTCATGTGAACTATTAGCCCCAAATAAAGCATCAAGCATGTCAAAATATGATACTGCAAGAAGACCAAAACTTGTGAAGAATAAAGCTTTGATGAGGAGAGCAAGAGAAAATACAACGTAGTTACATTCCTGAGAAAGAAAGGCAAGCAAGGCCTGTGAATACAATTCACACAAATAGGAAGGACAGCGGTACATGAAATGTGTCATCTGCAAACACAGCAGAAGACTAGAGCTGTGGTTGCAAAGCCATTCTGAAACATTTGTCCTATGTATCCTTGGAGTACTGGTGGTCTACGGGATACTGCAAAAAGCACTCTAGACTAACAACAAAACAGAAGAGGGAAATAAGACCATACGTGCCTATGTGCTGACTCATGCATGGACTAGCAAAGAGGAAAAGAAAAGTAGAAGAGAGTAGCAAGAGTTGCAAACGTTAACCTACTTCGCATTTGGGAATGAGCAGGAGTTGTAGCAGCACTAGTGCGCAAAACAGTGTGCAGCCTTTTCCATGTCCTCCGTCTCCTCCCTGCAAGAGTGTGAGGATTCTTGAGGTAATCTAATTTGAAATCCTCTGCTTTTAGTCTCAAGCATTTCATAAATGAAAAAGTGAAGCCTGGAGCTAAGTGACACACACACATACAAAAAACCAAACACAACAGTTACTTGTTTGAATAAATTTGGAAAGAGGTAGCCACAGGTATGACTTCCCTCAAATATTTGCTGATCATTTCCTCATGCCATCTCACAAATCAGGAATTTCCAGGGTAATATGTGTGTTGTGGTAAACTGTTCATGGGGTAATAGCCTGATGAGATGCGTGTTGGAACTAAGTACTACCTTCTGAATGGATAAATACTGCACAACAACCTTCACTGGGATATTGGTAGTGTGTGGAAGAAATCTGGGTGGTGATTTCTTGGCAGTGCCACAGCAAGCAGACTTTGTTCAGTAAGCAGCTTTATTCCTACATAATATCTGTCTTACACAGTTTGTGAGGTTTCTTTCTCTCCCTGTTCTTTTTGTCATTGTGTATATCTTTTGCTATCCAACCAGGGAGCTGTTGTGAATAAAGGGTCATAAGAGAAGAGAACCTAATTTGTTCTGCCCACAAGAGATGCTCTGTGTAAATAAAGAGAGATAATGGAAAACTACCTTCTGTCCTGCAAAGTTAATGTGAATGACTCATGGGTGGAGGCACAAGCAGTATTAGAAAGAGAATTTTGTGACAGTGACTAATCTTTTCTTTGTAGGAAGGCGGGGATGCTATACAGAATACTGAGGCTCCCTCAGATTTTTTTTTATATACTCTTATTTACTTATAAAAGTGAGGAGGACTGGAACATAATCCTTTTGTAAACTGTCATTATCATGCCCTGGAAAAGTGCTATTTTGATGATGCTATTGTTTCTTCTTGCCAAAAGTAAATGCTGTGTGTTTCAGAGCCCCCTACCCTTTATGTCTACTCTGAAGAATAAGAAATACATGGGGAACTTGCAAGGTCAGAGACTCTACAGTGCAGAAATCTGCTTCTTTTGTTTCTTAATCCCAAGTATATATTTCCTGCCCCTTTCTTTATTCAGTGAAGATATGCAAATGCTGAATGCAGTGGAAATTGAGCTTAGAGCAAGTTTATAACATGAAAACACATGTTCATAATAGAACTCGGCAAGTGAATGTTATCTTTCATCCAGAGATCACAATCCACTGTGTGTGCATTGGGGATTGTCACTGAGCCTGGCTGGACAGTGGGATTCATCGTTCTTGTCTTGTCTTTCCTTAAAAATGTCCTCATCGTTTGGATTGCTTTTGACCAAAAGATGCTTGTGTGGAAACTTTCTCTTTTGGGTGGTAAAAAAGGCCGTCAAAGAAAGGTTAGTGACTACATTACTACATTTAAAGAAAAAGGAAGGAAATGAATTTAACTTGCTGCAAAACACACACATCAGCCAGACACAGAATCCACTTTTGTTTTTTTTTTTTTTTCCTAGTCCTGCCAGCATTAGGCACCTTGCATGTTTCACATATGTATGAACTATTTATTGGTGTAGCAGCAGAAAGCTGCCATTTTTAAGAACAGAATGTTAACAGTTAAGAACAGAATGCCACTATTAGACCTGCTTTATAGCTAGCAGGCACCCTATATTGTTTGCAAAACGTCAGTTGCTCTAAGACACGTTTGGGGCAGGGGTTTCTTTTGCCTAGCTTTACATTGTTGCTTCTGAGGTTTGCTTGTCAAACTGAAAAGTTTATTAAAAAAGTAGCACAGTATACTCGGCACGTATCTTCCCATTGTTTTGAAGGCTACCAGTCTTCAATCAAGCAAAGAAGAACTTGTGGGGAGTACCTGACTCACATGTGTGATTTTCTAAAGAGGTTTTGTAATTTCTAAATCTACATCTGCTGTTCCCTTAGCTAATCCTTCTGAAGTTTTGTAGCTTATCAGTTTCCTACAGATGCCCTAGATGGAGATATAATTTGAACGGTCTGCAAGGTTTCCCCTCCTCCTGTAGCTGCTCCAGAAATCTTTGACTTTCAGCAGGGAGGAGGAGAACAACTTGGCCTGTGCATAAGCCCTGATCAAAGGGAGGGCAGTGGCTCAGGGACGTGCAGAACTGCCCTGCTTTTGAGATCTGCCAGAGCTCATCCCTCCTCAGAGGGAGAGCAGGGACAGCCTATGCTATGTTTTTCTTGGCAGAACAAGCTTAAGTTTTAAACGGCATTGTATTTATTAGCCTGTACTGGGACTAATTATTTCACTGCTAAGAATTAATATTTTGAACTTGACAACAGAGTCTACTTTTCAGCACCCATCACTATAGTTTACTAGAATCCTGCCCCTGGTAAAGGAGGTCAGACTTCAGAACAACCCATACATGCTATATATTGGTGTAAATTGCTGAAGAAATCACCAGAAGAAAATTACATCCTTTATCATATATTGCAGTTACATTGGCAATGATTATTCCCTGACACAGTGATCCAAGCATTTATTGACAAGTCTGCAAAATGTTGATGGCATTGTGTTTTTCAGAAGGAAATATTCCTTGGGATAAGAATTTAGGAGCCAACCTGTGACTTAAATATATTTTAGCTGGCAACATCACAAAAGTATTGTTTATTTCTAGAGACTTTCCAGCCCATGTTGTGCAATATCAGTTATGCTGGCTGTGATGTTATTGAGTGCTGCAGTAATTCTTGCACAGGTGGTCCATGAGGCTCACTAAAATGAAACTTTTTGTGAAATCTTTTATAATTGCGAGCCATTGTTCCCATTAGACAATGACTGTGAAGCATTGCTTTAAGCCTGGAAGCCAGTCTAGAAACAGTAGGTGAATTCTGCTGGGGTGGTGGTGGTGAAAAGCAAAACAGTAGGAAAGGGACAGACAAGCAGGAAGTAAAACTAGTAGTGCTTTCAGACCCCTGCAATATTTATGCAAATTTCTGCCCAAGAGCAACTCAGCTTTGTCTCCATCATATCTGTACACTCCATTCTGAGACCAAAATGAAGCCTGGATTTTCCCTATAGAATACACAAAGCTGATGAGCAGCTGAAAGTCAATAGATACAGAGGTCTTTCTAGTGAGCAAATAAGCAGTCAGTTTTCCAGATGCTGGTTGCTCTGCTTGTGGTGGGTGGTATATTTTAAGGAGCCCATCAACTACTCCAGGAGTAACAGGGCAAAGAATACTTTGATGCTCTTGACTGAACTGTGATGAAATCTAACCTCTGCACGTTGTTGCTTTTGTGGGGAGAGAGAAAAGTGAAGTCCTCCCAGATCAGATAGGTAGTGTGCTGGATAGCTGAAGGACTTGAATGTCACATACATCACTGGCTTCACAATCGTATCTTGTAAGCTCATAAATTGGAAAGCACAAAAATTACCCATGTGTTCAGTAGTCACGCACATCTGAACAAAAGTTAATTGAAATTTCTGTATTGAAATTCAAATGAAAATTCTGAAATGCAGGAGCCAGGGTGGTGGCCAGGTGGGCAGGCAAGATCTCCTCAGCCTTGTGTCAGGTTGGAGGCCCTTTGTAGCATTTCCCCCTCAGCGTGGAGAAATGGAACAAGGACATGCTTTTACAAATCCTCATGGGAAAGAGAAGACAGGAGCTGTTTGCTATTCCCAGTTAGTTTTCTCTTCCAGTAGCAGTCTGAGCTACAGAGTCTGTAACCGCCAAAAACTCTAGCAGGGAGTAAAACAGCCTTTCTCTTGGGCAGGGGCCTGAAGGAAAGAGGTGAGGGAAGTGGTTACAGTTGTGGGCTTATATTTTTCACAATTAGTTTTTACAAATTGTTCTGCGTAGCACAAGGGTTTGTTGCAAAATGTAGAAGTTCCTTGTTTCTAAATAATTTTTAAGTAGTATTCCTGGAGCTTTGCCTACTTCATAGGTGTCTTGTGGTGCCTTTATCAAGGGACCGAGGACTTCATGGTTGAGCTGAACAAAGCACCCCGAGTACCTCACTGCAGAGCCGCTACTCACAGAATTTCCCAGTGCAACTGTATTGTGCAGTATATGAAACTGTATTTTTGTTTTGTTTTGTTTTGTTCAGAGGTCCCTTATTCTAAGGGGAGCGTGGTCTTATTTAAGGGTGCGTGTTTGATTGTTATTATTGCAATAATACTTGATCTTGATCTGCTTAGAAATAACTTCGCTTCAGGAACATGTCAGAGCTGTGGAAGCTTACAACTAAATTGTAACATGCAGAGAAATAACTTTGCAGTAGAATATAAATTAGTTGAATTACAATAAACAATTGCTGCTCAATTGCAACAAATGAAACTCCAAGGCATAGCCCAGAACACAGTTTAAAAAGAAATGTCTCACTGTTGTTGTCGTTGTTTGAGTCATACCCATGGAGGAAACAGTGTCTTGTTTTCCTCTGTGCATTGTGGCAGGCTGTCTGTCTGCTGGTAGGAGAATCACAAAACGGTTACAGGATGGGACAGAGGGCTTCTCAACCATAAAAACACATCAGTACATGTTTAGTGAATGCTAAGGTTTACTTTCATTGCCAGTAATACCTAGCTTAGTGAAAGGATTACAGGGATCTCAGGAGAGAAGACTCTGCCTGTTGGATAGTCTTCAAAATTGGCCAAAGAAGTAATTAAGGATTTATAGGATATGATTGGACATAGTTTTTTATACAACTCTACAGTAGAATGACTAGATATTGTGCAAGCCTCATGTAGCAGTGTGGAGGCTGTACAAACTGTGGTAAGTAAGAAGTAAACCATGGGTGTTTTGGTTTTTGTTTTTACGGAAATTCATAGTGTTTTCTGATTGCTCGGGAACTAATGCCCAGTATGTGTTATTGCTTAATTGTATCCTGTTGGGTGCTGTACAATACACGCAACCTGATCATGGAAAGAAATGAACTTTGAAAACTATAATGTGTTTGTAATCCTTATTAAATCTTTGGATTTTGTTGGAATGTTAAGTGTAGGCCGCTTTCATTCTCTTCAGTTTGCCCTTGTAAAAATGAAAAGTTTTTTTTTTGAAGTTTTAATGGTAGATCTTTCTCTGTTAGGTTGTCAGCTATTTGAAACCCTGAAAATCCCTGAACAAATTTAATTACAAACCTTTTTGTGACTGCTCGTTTCCAACATGCTTCTGTTATGTTTCCATCTGTATCTTTATTTAGGGTGACTGCCATGTAATTCCTCAATTTTGCTCCCCCTCTGTCTGAGCAGTCAAATTTAGAGGTGAAAAAATGTGTAACCCCTTCTCTGCTGAATCTTCTGGAGACTTCAAAAGAGAAAAAAAAAATGTGGCATTGAGGTGGAATACCCAAAACAGTTCCTGGGGGGGGGGGGGGGGGGGCGGGGGAAGCTTCAGGAGTCATAATACCTTTAGTAGGATTTTTAATTGGATTTAATAGCTTTTTAGCGATTTATTTGCATCCTATAGGGTACTGCCAACAGTATGGTTTGAGAGTTCCTTAATGGTAAAGAAACATAACTAGGCTGGCTGATGCATTCCACCAGCTACTTTCCTTAATAATTTTTGCTTATGAACAGTTACCTTGAGTGGGCTGTTTTTGACAGCCTGCAGAAGACTATTGCAAAAAAGTCATTCAAAAATCCTTGTCTGAATGTGGTACAGACTATAGGGGATATGACATCTCTTTTGTGTTGTTTGTTATCAATATCTCAACCTTCACTAACTGATCCTGTTTTTCGTGGCACAGGCAACTTTGAAGTGGTCTTTGTCATCTAAAACAAAAGTATAGAATTGAATACAAAAGCTGTAGGATAGCTGGAAAAGCACCTCAGTGTCTCCAAAGCCCCAGGTGTCTGATGTGCCTTTGAAACTTTCTTCACATGTTTGTCAGAATTTCTCTAGTGTTGGCTGTGATCATTCTAAAAATTCAGGTGGCATTATTATTAAATCCCAGCCCTGCAAATAAAAGTATCTGTAGCTATTCATTTGAGTAGTCCCAGCAGAATTAGAGCAATTCAGCCAAATTCTGTGTGTGTGCAAGGTGAAGACCAAAGAGACCAAAGATGTTGCTAGCTATGTTGAACAGGGCAAATTCGCAGTCCTAGAAATGGATTCCAAAGGGGTAAACCTTTGTTTATGATCCTGTCAAAGTTGTCTGAATGGCAGCATGGATGAAGAAGAAAACATGATTAACAAAACAGAACATGCTTAACAGAGCGAGGCTAAACAGAAAAGGTAGATAGCATTTCTTCTAACTTCCAGTAGGTTCTTCCCAATATGTGTTGAAAGAAACTGGAAAAAGTGAAGGACAAAATCTTTCTAGAAAGAAATAGGAAGCAATGCGTAAGATGAAACATGGAAGTGTGGACATCTCTACAGATCAGAATCTGAGTGTGTATGTTTATAGAATCATAGAATATCCCGAGTTGGAATGGACCCATAAGGATCATCCAGTCCAACCCCTGGCTCCACACAGGTCTACCCAAAAATTCAGACCATGTGACTAAGTGCACAGTCCAAACGCTTCTTGAATTCTGACAGGCTTGGTGCCGGTACTAAGTCCCTGGGGAGCCTGTTCCAGTGCATGACAACCCTCTCAGTGAAGAACCTCTTCCCGATATCCAGCCTGAACCTCCCCTGTTGCAGCTTGACACCATTCCCTTGGGGCCTATCACTGGTCACTAAAGAGAAATTGGCGCCTGCCCCTCCACTCCCCCTCGTGAGGAAGCTGTAGGCCGCGATGAGGTCTCCCCTCAGCCTCCTCTTTTCCAGGCTGAACAGGCCAAGTGACCTCAGCTACACCTCATACATCTTCCCCTCTAGGCCCTTCACCATCTTTGTAGCCCTAATGTTTAGTTCATTCAGGAAATGAAAATGTGTATGGCTTGCTGTTTTTAAAGCAAAAGTAATTGTTAAAAATTAAATAAAGTGTTAAAAAGTAGTAAAGTAACTGTTTCAGCTGAAATCTTCACAACGAGGACTACTTTTATACTCAACAGCATTAAGTAAACACTCTGAAGCAGAGTGCATTTTATGCTTATTTTCTTTAGTGGTAAGAACACTGGGACAGAGTCCTGCTTTCTCAGTTGTGCTGATCCACTTCCTTGTTTGCTGGATACATTCCATAAATTGCCTAAATAAACCAGCATAAAGCTGACACTTCTATCAAAGGCTCCCCTCTCTCCTCTTTTCCTCCCTTGCCCTGCTCCTTGCTTCTGCTGCACGCATCTCAGAGGGCCAGAGGAGGTTAGAGGAGCACAGCTCTCCAGGCAGCTATGTCGCCACCGGGCTCCTCAACTGCACCAGCACCTTCAGCAGCAGAGCCAAGCCATGCAGGTGTGAAGTCTGCCTGAGACTGTGCACGTTGCCTTGAGCTGTCAGCCTTCAAAAAGCAAAGTCTCATGAATTGTCCGTTACTGAAGAGGAAATGGAAAATGTTAACAGACCAGAGGATCAGTTCCTAATCTGTTTTTCACGCTGCAGCACTGCCTTTTCATTACTGTCCTTGGCCATCCTAACATGTGAAACTGATAAGTTTATCACAGTTAGTTTTGCTTTGTGCATGGAACAGTGACTAAAGTTATCTAAAATGGTGACTAATCAGTAACTTCTTGCATAGGAGCAGGTCTGTATTTTGTAACATTACTTTCCTAAAATATTTTAACAGTCATTGTTCTTTAAAGACAGTGAGCAATATCTAAGAGACAGGAAAGAACATGCACAGTCTGCCCTGTGTCATGAAGCCCACAGGATTTTCCCATTGCTTTTCCGCCCATACCAGAGAACAGAAGATCTGCATCGAAATTTCCATGGTAAAAGGAGGAGGTGGGTGGTCTTCTCTGGGTATTCCAATATTTTAATGGTTTGCTTTTCATTTTATTTTCATGGTATTTCAATATTTTCTGTAAATGCTCAAAGGGATAAAATAGTTGTGAAAAAAAAAGCAAGAAAAATGTGAAATAAAATGACATTATGCCACCTGGTCAGTATTGAACACCTGGAGCTCAGTGTTCCCCATCCCAAACTGCATAGCTCATTGTTGCTTTAAAGGTCTTCTGAACTGTTATTCCTGAATTGGTTACAGTAGCCCAGGTAAACTCTGACCCTTTTTTCCCCTTGGGTCTGCCCTGGCCGCCCAGCCTCCCTTAAAGAACATCCATCATCCTCTCCGCTGGATGTTGGAAAAAGCTGTAGTGCAGGGTTGCTGCCAGGGACATGGAGAAACATGTCTCGCTGCTTCATAGCGCCCTCGGCTTCTTCATGCTTTTGTAGGCCACTTGTCAGATCCAGCTGGTTAATAGGCTAATGAGGATGTGAAGTGAAAGAGTCACGAGAATGAGCAAGCTGCTTCTGCTGTGGCAAGAGAGAAAGAAATAAGACCCAAGGGAAGGCTGAGCTTCCTGCGCTGGATTCGTGCCTGCTTTGGATTACATGTTTTACTTTAACAGTCCTGTAGATCAGGCTTAAGGTTCAGCAAGCTTGGTAGTTTCTGGTCCAGTAGAGTTCAAAAATAGAATGAAATTTTGTGTGACAGAGATTGGATGATCCATGGAAGATAGAATTACAGTTTTCCGGACATAAAACCTAAAGAACATTTTTAATACATACAGTTATTACTGAGTAGGGCATATTGGTAAATTCATATCCCACTGGGCACATTTTACAAAGGATTTTAACATTGTTTTAGATCAAGCGTCCCAATTTGTCTGCTTAAAGAACAAAAATGAAAATACAGAAAGAAATATGTAACCTAATGAATATTTAGGCTATTTAACCTATTTTGTAGGTTGACTGCTGAGAATTTTCTGTTGTAATCAGATCTGCAATTTGATCCTTTCTCTCCTGCACTTATTGTTATTTTGGAACATGGTTTATGGTCTTGCTTTGGACTGTCTAGTTGCTAACAGGTCCACAGAGAGAAATCAGGCATAGTCTTTGTTAAGAAACGTTGACAGCTTTCATGATGATCACCGCAACTACAAAAAGATCTGAGAGATGATATGCTCTCCTTTTTCTCCCTCATTATTCTCTGCAAAATATACTCTTTCCACTGCAGCCTTTGCCAGCTCGCTCTTGTATTTTGTTAAGTTTTTAGCATTTGAGGGTCCACTAAATTGTTTCATGTTGTCTAGCACTCTTTCTTTTCTCTTCATATATTGTAAATAACAGCTTTCTATATGGCCGTGCATAATTAACCTCAGCTAATTATGCATGGCATATCAGGTCACCACCCAGCTCAACTTTGGCCATGCCTCCCACAGGCAGTAGCTGTTGGCCAATGCAATTAAATGCCTGGTCTTGTTCATCTCTGAACTACTCTTGTTTCATCATCACAACCAGGGCTCATGACTACCTTCATTTTGTATCACCTGGTTCTCTGGGGCTTATATTTGACATTAATTTATCAATGTATTCTGACCTGAACTCTCAAGGGAAAGCAGAAACAAAATATGAGGTCACTTTAGGGTACTGTAAGGTCACTTCTAGCTTTTCTGTACCATAGTGCATACACAGGCAGCTGGTGCCAAGTAGAGGTTACGTTTTTGAGTAGTATGTTGGATACCCTGGCCCCACATAGGATGTGGAGGTAGAAGTCCAGAATTGTCGTGCAACAAAAGGGCACAACTGATCTCTGTTCTCAGAAATCAGGGAGAAATGCTGTCAGGTTATCAGCACAACCTCTGAGTCCCTCTGCAGAATACAGGCACCTGCAAGTAATTTTCTTTGCTGAAGGGGATGGATGCACTTCATGATTGAGCTACAGAGATTGTATTCACCATGACTGGAGCTGTTAGCTAAGCCTAAGTCCTGTGCAAAAAATATATTAGAACACCTACGTCATTGGGAGAGAAGAGAGAAAAAGGCATAGGTCTGAGGCATAAATATAGTATGTGCCCCTACCAATCACACCATATTTCAAAGTAACTTAAGAAAGCTTAAAGGCTTGGGAATGCTTAGAAGTATTGACTTTTAAGAAGAGAGAAATTTTTAACCTTCGTGTTAAAGGAGAGTGTAACATGCTAAAATGGACGTTTTACTTACGTGTGGTTAAGTAATACATCCTTAGGTATGATTGTCAGGGGATTTCTCTCCAACTTCCTTTTCAGGTTATGTCTACCTGGCAGAAATGCACAGTCTTATTGAAACTTGTGTAAACCTGGGCAGGCTTTAAAATGGCCACTCTGTGTATTGTTGGGAATGCAGCTGAAGGAGCAGAGATGTCTGTGAAAGCTGGAAAACCTGCGTAGATACCCAGGCAAACTTGGAGGCTCGCTGCCTGCATTGAGCTCAGTGCTGCCGCACCTCTGATCCTGCACAAGTACCTGTGCTGCTGGCATAAAAATAGGATGTAGTCAAACACCATCACATGTTTTACCATGGCATGGAGATCACCTGGGCTTTCAAATAAAAGTAAGCTGTTATAAATGCTTTATGTGGAAACAAATGAGATAGCTTGAGGCCCTAAAAGAAATTTCATGATGTTAATCTTTCATCCACAACTTCAAAAATGTCTTTTCTGTCATGTTCACCCTCATTTTGTCTTCCAGCACAAGAACTACCTTGGGGTTTTGATTTTTTTTTTTTTGGGTGTGGGCAACTATTTAGTATTTGGCCATTCTGGATTTTAAAACCAGCAGTACCATTCTTATTTTAGTTTCTTTAATGTTAAAATAGGTATTTTTAAGCATTGCTAATACCTTTCTACTAAATTATGTCTATTTTGGAGGGAGAAAGGTCAAGTGATGAGGGGAATGAATGTTGTGAATATATGCTAAAACAGAATTCCTTCAGAACTCAGAATCTGAAAGCCAAATTTGCTCTTTCAGTGAACTTCGGGCACATTTGCTCATTTGTATGCAAGAGTTAAAATTCAGCTTAGATTGAAGAAACATAGAAGCTATATCTCAAAAGATAACAATGGTACTGAGCTAAAGTAAATGATTTGCTAATTATAACAAAACAGGGAGAATGTTTCCATTTTGCCCCTCTGGTGGATGTTTTTTAAGCTGTTTATTTGTATTGAAAAATGTTCATGTTAGAAGCAATTGCACATTGCTTGTGTATTTTGCAAACAAGGTATGAAACTAGTTTCACTGCTGAAGAAAGAATATTAAAGTATTAATTCTACAACCTGTCATTGCCCCAGTACACATTTGCAAATGCAGCAGTAAAGAAGCATTAGTTTTCTGAGAATTTGCCCATATGTAGTGATCCCCCCAAACCCACAAATTTTATAGAATAGAATTACAGCCAATACTAATTTACACTCCAGCTCACTTAATATACTTTTTTTTTTTCCTGAAAAGCTATTCCTATTTCTGAAAAGGCTTAAGAGTTTCAAAGTACTTTAGAGTATTTGCTAATATGCTGTGAATTATTGCTGTGAACAACATTAGCTAACATTTATTTCAACTAATTTTTCTGGTATATGTTGTTTCTTCATTTTTAACTCTCCCACTTCCTGTGTTCAGAGATTTACAAAGGATCTCCTTCATGTTGCAGAAAATCATCAGTTGTCCTCTGAAATAGTATAGGGCTCCTCTCTGCTGTACCCAGTAGAAATGTGAGGAAAAGAAGCTAGTCATTACTGTAAATAATTTCAAAGCTAAAAGTAAAACAAGGGACTGACATAAGGTAAAGGTGATATTACAAAGAAATGTGCAGCACTGTTGGCTGAGCCACATTAGTTTAATGGTTGTCATAGTGGTCAAGAAATATTTTGAATAAGGAGCCTTATGTTTCTTCATGGAGAACTGGACCAAAGCCAGCAGGAGAAAGCACACTGGAACTGGATTTCTCTATTACCTACCTCACAGCCGTGGTCATGCTGGAGATGGAGTGTTACATGAAAGATAATGAGTGACAACCTTGAATATGCACACAAGTTACAATAAATAAGCACTTAATCGAGAGTGGGCAAGAGTGGGATGGAGTTTCTTGTTAGAGTGGAGTTGTCCTGGGAGAAGAGGTGCAGAGCAACGAGCACTGAGATGGGGCTTCTGCAACCACAGTGGGGCCATCAGAGCCACCTCCACCAACCCCAGCAGCCTTCCTGGCTCCCTTCCACCTTCAACAGCAGGGACAGCAGCTTCACTGTTTGGGTTTTTCCTCAGATACCTTTTCCTCTGTGGTTTATACTTCCTGGACCTGGCAAGCATGGTGGTGCAGGATGAGAGGAGACAGCTGGGGTTGGTTGGTTGTATGGTGTGGGCTACTGATGGTTAAAGGGTGGGAGCGGACAAGCTGCTTTCGGGAGAGGGGCAGGATGAGATGAGGAGATGTGGAGGGAAATATACCTTCATAAAATACTGATCAGATACTTCTGACAAATGAGATCAGACCATCTTCTTAGACTTATAATTACTGTTCTTTGTTGCCAGCTCCCAGACTTCTTGCAGTCTAGCTTAGGTATAATCAGTGTTCAGCAGACAATGCACCGCTACATGGCATAACTTAGAGGAGCTTTTTATGAACTCACACCAGTTTTGTGGCAGAGGAAGTGGATATGTGTATTCATTCCTTAATTCTATTGCAGTTCAGTCTGTTAACAGCTTGTTGTAGTACATCCGTTGTTGATCTGATGAAAGACAGCAGCAACAAATATTGCAAAATTTAGTGTGGTTTTCATATTAGAGAAACTTAGATTTGTTAATATTTAGTCTCTTTGCTATGATACAACTTTTTTTTTTTTTTTTTAAAGGTGTTTATTACCATATCTGGTGATTTAATGTAAGAAATCCTTCATTAAAACTATCACTTTTGTCTTGAAAAGTAACATGTGAGACGTTCTTGGGTTTGGCTTTGACAGTGCTGGTAACAACCTGTATAACATTCTTAACATTACTTGAATTAGAATTCTTCCAGCAATCATTTTTCAGCTAAATCATGTATAAAATGTGAATTTAAACAATTCTGGAGAAATCCACTGCTTTAAAATAAGCAGGAAGGATTTATCTTGGTGATGGGTATAAAGATAAATCCTGCACTGAGGTACGTTATATGAGTTCTAAGTATGGCAGTTGATTGGCTAACAGAAAGAAAAGGCAGGATGACTTCATCTTTCTCATGTTTGATTTCGTCTCTTTTTTTTTTTCTTTTTTTCTGAACTGTAACAGTTTATGCTCTTCAAATTACCTTTTAAAGTTTTTCTTCTTGCTCCTGGTCACCCTTTGTTAACCTGATAGCCGAAGAAAAAAAAGACTGCTTCCTTTCTCCTTTATATTCTCTTAAAAATATAATGTGTACCCAGAACTGTATTTTACTCAGAACTCTAAGGCACGTTCTTGTGAATGTAATATTTATATACTCCTTAAGATATTTATATTCATAACTCTGGCTGCATTTTGTGCTTTGTTTTGCTTGCATGGATAAGAGTTGTGATGGATTCGTTCACCCTAGATGATATTTATTCCTTTTACTTCATTACACATAATCCACCTGTGCTAGATCTTAAGGACTGTGTACACTTTATACTCTACTAGAGAGCTTATCAGCGTCTCTGCAGGCAGCTCAATTTGAATTTTAAAACTAAAAATGAATGAATTTGTGCTGCTTTTTGAGCTTGTGCACAGAGCTACTCTTGCACCCTCCTATTGGTGTGGTGACTGGAGGATATAAAGCTTGCAGGTTGTTGTTGATTTTGACTATAGAGTTTATGATTTTTTATTATGATCAGCAGCTACTTTACTATTATCTTCTCTGCCCTCCCCCACATCTTTTCCCTTAAGGGAAAGTCTGAGATTTGTTGACTAGGATAAAGACATTGGTAAGAACAAAAGTAATTGGTAATTTTAATTTTAGACGGAGTCAAAGTCCAAGACCGACTGTCTGAGGTACATATAATTTTCATGTAAATCCATCACTTCATTATCTTGTAAGGCCGACGTTAACTCACTCTTGGCTTCCAAGTTGAGTAGATGGTTAAGAAACTGCTGAACAACATTGGACTTTCTTATTGGTACTCTTGAGTTTCTTCACCGTATTTATGAGGCATGCCTGAGGTCACAATAGCATCAGGTTTTGAAAACCAAATCCAACTTATGAATACATTTAACTCATCAGTATACTATAATATGCTCAAGCTAATCAATGGTAAAACATAATAGGGATTTTATATATACTAGCATTGTAAAACATATAGCAGAGAAGTACCATTGCTGATCAATTAGCTGTTTCAAGAAAGGAAAAATGAATAAAAACATTACCTAAAATTCCTTAATATGATGTTTTTCTCTACCTAAGCTGTTTACATGCAAAGTATATGACTTAATTGGATTCAGGAAATGTTTGTTCTTTACCCTGACCATAATATCCGTGCTAAGCTGTCCTTATCAAGGAGGGTGGTTTTTTTGTTTGTTTGTTTGTTTTTGTTTTCTTTCTTTTATTTTAATATGTGAATTCTAAGAAAATGCTACTAAACTATCATGATCTTTCGCTCCATTAATAAGGCTACAAAGGCAGCAATAGAAGGCCTGCTCTTGAGGCCTTGGTGGTGTGGTTTGTTTTAGGGGTAGTTTTTTTGTTTTGGTTTGTTGTTTGTTTGTTTGTGACCCAAGGGCATCTAACATTGTGACTAGTTGTCCAGAACTTAGGTTTATATCCCTGATGAACTGGAATACTGGTGCTTCCTTCTCTATTCTGATGGGCTTCCTAGGGCTTCCTCCTTGTGAAGAGGTTTCCCACTCCAGTAAGCGCGTACTAAGCAAGGGAGGAATATGTCTGCTAGAAAACATTTTCTTCCTCTTCTTCAACATCTGCAAGCTAAAAACCAAGCCACAAGCATTGCCTTCAGTACACAGTTTGCTTAACACTGGTGTTATTTGGGTGATTCTTAGTCAAATAGTACCATTTCCTTTGTGTCAACCTCTTGTATGGATAGTGAAAGAGCTGTTTGCAAACTTTTGCTTCTCCTGTGGACTAGAGGATGCCTTTCTTCCTACAGAAAGTTTAAGCAATATGAAAGAATGTGGTATTAAAGCAGAAAGTTTTCTTTAGTCCCTTATTCCAATCTTGATTTTTCTGGGCAAGAGAGACGCTTCTATTAACTCAAGAGACACTTTATAAAATGGTAGCCAGAGAGAAAAAGCAGAGGATAGAACATGAGAATGAAACATGCATAGTTAACCTCCACTTCTTTTCATCAGAAATTGGAATATCTTGATGAAATAAAGAGGTAGAGATAATTGCTTTTTTTTGTTTACATAAACGGAGTTTAACTTCAAATATTCTGTCCACTATGTTTTGACATAGTAAAATTCATAATTTTCTATTTCCAGTTTTGTCAAATAACTTACTCATTGTTTTGAAATATATATGTGTGTGTGTGTGATATTTATTCTCTAACCTATCTACAGCTGGATTAATTACAGATCTGTCTGTGACCTAAGATACTTATCGTGAAGGGTAACTTAATCGTGTTATTATTGGAATGAATGGAATTAATACAACTATTTCCTTATCAGGTCTCATCCTACACTTGCAGGGGAGGTGGGAGAAAGAAAATTATTCTTGAAAATTATCATCATTTTTTTCTTATACAGACACATTGTTTATGTTTCTTGACTCCAGATTGCATCTGCTATGGAAATGTTTTTGGGTTTTCCACCTTGATTTCATGTTTTCCTTCTTTTTCATGTTGGTGCTCAAGCAATCTCTCCTGGAGTGATTTAACTTGGTCTGCAGTCATGGATACACATATGTATGATGACCAGTGGTACTCGGTGTGGGGTTTTTTTTTTGGTCATGTAAAGATGAAAACAGGCAATATTAATGAATTGTTAATTCATTGAATGGAACTCCTTTACACTTTGCTTCTTGAAAGTTTGTGCATATTTATCATGTTTAAATACTAACCAAATTAATGTGCTTAAGGGCAGTATTAGATTTATTTATTTATTTATTTATTTATTTATTTCGTTTTTGGATCCCAAACCATGCTCGTTTGATTTGCAAGTAATAGCTATCTTGTTCTGGGTTTCTCATTTTGCATTATAGAAAATAAAATGTTGCAAAATCTTACTGTAGAAATCAGTTTAACAATATTCATGTTAATGACTAGAAGAAGCCATGTATGGCATCTGTTTCATCTTAAATGACTAATGATTTGCAGGGATCTGTAATGAGTGAAGGAATTTCATTAGTCTATTGGTGCACCTCTACTGTGTTAAGTGATGGCATACCTTCCCTTCTCTACAATGTGGTTTTGCTGAGGAGAGAAACTGCAGGGTGCATTTTGCCATGTTATGTTTTCATGTTACTTGATTGTAAATATTTATCATGGAGTTAGTGAAGTTAATTTCTGTATGGAAGAGGTATGTAGTCTTCCTAGCTATATAATGCAAACCATGTTCAGCTATCACTAATATATTTGTTTCATTTGAGTTTCTATTGGTTTATACTGATTAGATAGAACTATAGCATGCCTGAAAGGAAAGGAGAGGGGTAGTAGGACATGGAATCATAGAATCATAGAATATCCCGAGTTGGAAGGGACCCATAGGGATCATCAAGTCCAACTCCTGGCACCGCACAGGTCTGCCCAAAAGTTGAGACCATGTGACTAAGTGCACGGTCCAATCTCTTCTTAAATTCAGACAGGCTTGGTGCAGTGACTACTTCCCTGGGGAGCCTGTTCCAGTGTGCAACCATATTATTATGCTTATAATACTCCATATTAGCATGAGGTTTCAAAAGGAAACACTCTGTAAATAAATCAATTGGGCAGCATTGCTCTCCCCACTGCCCATATTGGTGTTCTTTCATCTATACTTTCTTTTGCCTCTTTGTTTCCTTTTGGGTGCTGGCTACCTTTTTTTTTTTTTTCTTTTCTTTTTTTTTAATGCCATTCAATAGCAGGAGGAGGATGCATTAGTTTTCAGGCGTTTGTAATGTTGCTAGTCTTTTTATACCCTTAGTTTCTCAGCCCTGTGACTTGTACCTTCTAATAGAAGATCTGTAGAACTTGAAGAACAATATCCATAAATGTTAGTGAAAATTAAGTGGGTGTGACACAGGTTACAGGAAAGATGTCCCAGAGTTTTTCTTCTAGACTGGAAAGGAATCTAAAATGTGGGTGACCTTCAAGTGAAATTCTGAGCAGAATTTTGGGGAGTACAAACTTTTAGAGAGAATGAACTTAAAATCAGTAATACTAAGTTGGATTAGCCATTGCTAGACAGCAGTTGCTAGCAGATATGTATCATTTGCATGGACGTGACATTTGAGAGTTGTGCTCATAGGTTGTCTGCCTTTCTGACAGCTGTACAAGCATGTGAACAACACTGTGCATACCTTGGAAAGTGAAGAGGATGAGTCTGATTTCTGCTCCTCCAAATACAGTCATGTTTATCCCATAAATGTGTGAAACATTTTTACTGAGGCAAATGAACTTCCTTACATGATGGGTATTTGAATAAAAGGGACTTTTTTTTGTATTTCTTGGTAGCTGCTAAGGGCTAATGCGGTAGAGGTGTTGATAATAGCAACTCTGAAGATCTACTGTACTAATGGCATCAGTTTTTTTCAAAGCCTAGAAGTTACCTAGATTTTGGAGTTGGTCCTGTGACAAGTCAATTTCATATTGAAAGTGTTCTTCCTGCCTGGTAGTGCAAAGTGAGAGGTGAATTAATAAAAGAAACGCTGTCTCTCTATTTCTGTAGGTCACATTTTCATTAAAAAGAGCTGTATTTGTATCATTTTGTAAAAGGACCTTTGAAAGTAGAATTTCACTTGCTCAAAATGTAGTAAAGCTATATAGTTTATTGATGGTTTTTGTCAACAAGGAAAGCTCCATGGGCACTTCAAATGTCACATGCTGCGCTTGCCTCTTAAACAATAGGCTATGGAATGAGGGTCACATCTTACCTTTCTCTTTCTCAGGGACCTTTGTAAAATATCAGTGTTTCTTAGCTCCTTTGTTATTTTATCAGTAAGATAAATTTTATGATAGATGGGAATCCAAGCTGCAAAATTGAATTGTCCTTTTCAAAAATCTGCCTTTTTTTATTAAGAACAATAAGATAATGAAGTAGAAACTCTACTTTGGACAGAATAATGACAAACATTATTTGTATATATCTATCACCCCTAAATTCATTAAACTAATATCCTATTAATTATCAGCAAAGAGCTTTTGAGTTATTTCTCTCTGCATTCTTGTTGTGTTGACTCTGCATCTGGTTATAGACCAGCTTCTTTATTAATCATGCAATGGCACTGAAAATAAACCAGTGTTAAATCTTAGAGTAGTCTGGCGTCAAATGCTAACTTTCTGGAAAAATACATGTATAGAATTTAAGCTGTGCATGAACTTAAATATTAGTCAACAATCCCCTCTGTCTTTTCTTACCCCTATCCAAAATCACACAGTTGTGATTTTTCTTAGTTTTTCAAGTTCTATAGGGAAAATAGATCTATACATTTGAAAAGTACAATTTAAGACCATAGGATTTGATTTGATTACCCTTTAACTGTGCACAATTTCTGTAACTTTTTTTTCTTTGTCTTAAATTACCATGGTAAATTATAACAACGAAAGTGCTTTATCATCTTTGAATGAGGCAAACCCCTATGTTTATCTTTTATGCTTAGCATTTTCTTTAATGAGCCTAATTTATTTTTGTGTATGAACTACGTGAATTTGTGTATGAATTTGTTTTGTGTATGAACTACACAGGGTAATTGTCTACTTCAGGGAAAAGATCAGAGTGAAAAAGAAAATCTAATACAACTTCTGAATCCTATTATGAAACATTGCTGCATTAGTTACCTCTAATTTGAAAAAGTTAGGTGGAGGTAAAGATGTATTCTTTGTGTTTAAATGGTTAACCATGCTTTGTTTGTTAGACAAGAGGGAGGAAAATGTCCCCTTCTTACAAATCTGTTACTTGCATACATATTGCTTACATATACACTGTATAAGGGTTTTTATCAAAAAATTGTACTGTAGCGCCTAAGGGATGACATTGTAGTTCTTGTTAAATTCTTTTTTTTTTTTTTTTCCCAAAGAACTGCAAGCTCTTCAGCTAAGCTTCAATGAGATAGTAGTACTGTTATTTACTATAGAGGTCAATACTGAGAGGAGCTTTTGAGAAAAAAACAGAATTTCATCAGTGATGCCTGAATTGATTATGTGCATCCAACTGACCCTCCATCCTATACACAGGCAGAGCACAACACATACATAATCTGCCAAAGTTTCCTATTGACCTCTGTTGGGTCAGGTTTCCCTTCAAACCCCCACTGTTAATGGTTCATGTTTAATTACCCAGGAAATAAGTTATTCCTGTCAGGCACATCTCCTGTTTGGAAAACCGCCATAATTACAAACACTCGCTTGTCTTCTAAGACTTGAAAGAATGCCAGAGTTAGAACTGCTTTTAATTATACAAAGGCTGCTGTGATTACTTGATCTTTTGCATAACATATCCATTGTAGATATCTACTTTAAAGTAGCATGGACTTTCTCCAAAGAGGAGGAGGTCTTACTCATCCCTGTATTTCATAATTTATCCATGTAGAATAGCAATCTCCCCTTACCTCTGAGCAAAGATTTAAACATTGACGACTGACATTAAGATGTCCTTGTTCTTGCAAAATGTGCTACTAACTTTCCTATGAAATTTAAAGCCTCACAGCATTGTCTGTTGAGAACAGTATATTTTATGATGTGTTACCCCCGTTGTTTCATTAATTTTAGGACTGGATCATCCGAAAAGTAGGTTGAGTAAGATTCTACTGAGGTCTGTTTTAGTGAAAAATATAAATGGATTTATGTATGCAAGTTTTAAGGAAGCTGAAATACAAAAGTTAGGGCAAAATCTGTTCTTAATCTGTTCTGCTTCTACATCCACTCCCATGAACAACACTGATAAATGAATGTGTAAAACAATATGAGGGCAAATATTAATGAACACTTTGTTATTTCTTGGGTGTATGTTCTCACACTCCTAAATTTCTTTCTTTGCCTTGCTTCGTGTAGTTTATTCTGACTCTAATTTGAGAAAGTAACTTGTGGGTGATCTATTCTCCACCTTTTTTATGGTGATATTGGTAAGTATTTTTCCACTAATCAAATTGTATTCCCTAAAAGCAGTTTTCTGGGCTGCTATATGAATTGGAAATGAGTCCTCTATGATTATTAAAAACAAACAGTCAAAACAAACAAAAAACAACTGTCCTCCTAAATATACTAACAAAACTTACTGTGTAAAGATAATTTTAAAACTACACTGTTGAAAAGAGGAAAAGAGGTACTGAGTTGTTACAAGGTCTTTCAGTACAGTTGGTGTGGAGCTGTATATTCAGGGTTGGCAAGACAGTTGTCTGGAAGGGACATTATCTGATGACACTCAGTAAACCCTTACACATTAAAAGATTTGAAGAAAAGTTTCATTGCTTTCCTTGGATGATGGTGTTTTATGGTTGTGTTGTTGTTGGGATTTTGTTGGTTTTCCCAGAGCATGAACATGATTAATGTGCTTACCTAACTTGTCTTACATCAGGAAACATAAAGACCAAAGGGAAGACAGACATGGTAGAAATAGGTTTTAAGAGATCCTGAAAAATATATAGATCTTTCTTAGTGTTCCTAGCCTTTAACAAAGATCATGAATTTTACTTAGGATTATGTTTAGTACTATCTGTACTTGGTAAGTAGGTCTTGACTGAACTTAAAAAATAAAATAAAATAAAATAATAAAATAAACCCACCACAACTTTCTAAATAGAAACTGTTTCTTTAATAAGACTAGGAGAGAGAAGTAAGTAATATGCGAGAACTATTAGATGGCATCGGATATGTTTACCAAGATGGATGGTGCTTCCCTTAGTTACAGGAATGTTTGTTATTTGCATTGTTCTCTGATGAATATAACATTGGCTTGAAATTCTGCATGCCAGGTGTTTGGGTTTTTTAATTATCTTTCCCAAGGGAAAACTCAGCAAAATGACTTTAGAGATTTGTGAACAAAGACAACCAAGGAATATCTGTTTTGTCTGGATCAAAAATACAGAAACTATATGATGTCCCTTGGCTTTCAAGCAAGTATTTGACTCTTCACAACGAATTTGTGTCAAGGGAGTGACTTTTTCTATTCCTGTGAGAATCATGAGTTATGAGTCTATGAAATATCACATCTCAGTAGATACTTGCTGAGAACTCGAAGTCTGATCCCCCATAGATTTTGTCTACATTAGCACGTTGCTGACCAGCACAGCAGGGGCTGAACAGGTCTTTATTGCTGTCGTTCTGGACTGCTAGCAGCAGTTTCCATCTAGATGCTGGAACAGAGTAAGACATGCATGTGTCCCCTTGTGTTCTTCATAGTCTGGTAGTTTTCTGGCATCATGGAAAGGCAGTGAAAAGAGGAAAAAGAGACAAAGCTGCAAAATGGGGGGGAAAAAATGGCAGGAAGTCTGTGTGAGGAACAGAATTGAGACTGAAGGTCAGTTCAACAGAGCATAGGTTGAATGGGATCAACCCATTCAGTGCAGAGGAGCTGAGGGCAGACGTTGGAAATAGCTGGGCAAGAGCCAAGGAGAGTGGAGTGTAAGAGAGAAAAAAGGTTAAAAAGGCAGGCAGCAAATATGGGTCTAGGAACGGGAAGCTGGTGGGGTGACTATGGACCCAGAGATGAGTATCTGTCATATGAGGAGAGGCTGAGAGAGTTGGGACTGTTTAGCATGGAGAAGAGAAGGGTCCCGTGGGGAACCCGTGCTGGAGCAGTTTGCTCCTGGCGGCTGGACCCCATGGTCCAGACCCATGTGGGAGCAGTTCTTGAAGAGCTGCTGCCTGTGGGCAGCCCCTGCAGGATCAGTTTGGGAAGGACGGCATCCCGTGGGAGGGACCCCGCGTGGAGCAGGGGCAGAGAGGGACCGTGAGGGAGCGGCAGGAACGAAGCGTCAGGGACTGACTGCAGCCCCCATTGCCTTTTCCCCTGCTACTATTTTTAGGAATAGTAGCACAGTTGTGTTTGAAATGGCCAACAGTATAGTGAGGTAGCTTTATGGGGAAAAAAAATAATAATAAAAAAATATTAGACCCAGTGGTCTACCTGAGGAAAAGCAAGCAAGCCTTAGGGCATACAAGCCCTTCCTGAGAATGAAGGGCTCTGTCTGCAGAACAGCCCCGGGGCTGTGGGCAGCTCTGGGGACCTGGTGAGAGGGAGGCTGGAATACCTGCACGTATGCAGAGACTGCACGGCCAGGGCCAGGAACGAGGGAGGCGTGTTCTGGGGAAAAAAGTGTTCTCGCCTTAGAAAATTAATAATTTCACTGCAGCGTTTCAAATACAGTGTTGATGTGGTTAGTTATGTGCCTGCATGGCATGCAAATGTGAAAATAATGCATAGTTGTCTGCTTTGGCATATGGAAGGAAATAATAGGAAATAAGAAGTTTAGTATGCTGTTAATTGCCAGGATGTCTAAGCAGAGAATGTGGTTCAGTTCAAAGCCTGATAACTTCTCCTGAATTCATCTACAGTTTCATTGTCTTTAACAATACAAAAAATTCCTGTGGTGATTGCTAATGAAAACTTGTCTGCTTTTCCTTGAGCTAGTCCTGTGCACTCTAAGTGCATTTACAGGGATTCTTTGGCTCTATCCATTGCCACACTGAGTTTTCCCAGTTTCTTCAGTGGATCTCTAGTTTGGGGCTAGTTTTCTCTTTTCTCCTTTTGAGTCAGTGTTCAGACCATTGCCTTTTTCTCTCTCCCAGCTGCCTCTGAGCATTCAGTTCTTGGCAGAGTGCCCATCAGTGCTTGTTCTCACCAAATTCAATTCACATGTTTTTAAAGTGACACTTGCTTGAGAAAAAGGGAAAACTAGTATCAAAATAAATGGTAAGATCAATACAGGCATAGCTAGAATGTTAGATCTTGAGCCCATAGCTCTTGGTGATATATCTGTGATACCCGATGAAATCCTCTTAATTTTTTAAATCCTTGCTGAAAAAGTCATAGTGTGTGACTTTGATTTATTTCCCTTTCTTTTCTTCAGAGAAAGTGTGATGTTTTAGGAAATTGTCTTTTTGTAGGGAATCTCTGAGCAATGAGGAGAGACAGTTACGGCCGAGGGCTTTGTCTGTATGCCCAGGCATGTTTTTAACATATTTTAAGTTACTTGCTGACCTCTTTATTAATTGCAACACTTGATTTAATCAAAATTGATTAAAATAAAGTGTACTTAATTTTCTGCTAATAGATATGGAAACATGACTTGCATATCTGATGTTTCTGAGTATTAATATTCAATAAATATAACTCAACAACCAGGGAAAATACAAAGTATCTGGAAATTAGACTAAGCAGATTTCTATGAATTTGTTTCTTTGGGTTTTGAATTGAATTGTTAGGAAACCAACAAAACCAGCAACAGCAACAATAAAAAAGCTTTTATATTACAAGAACATTTTGAGTCCAGCATAAGGGTGCTGTTGGTTTTCTGCAAGCTGAAATTGCATTTGTCATGCTAAAAATCCTGACATGTGCCTGATAGCCAAAGCTGCTGTCCTCCAGGGTGGAGATGCCAATGAGCTGTACCTGTCCTGTTGCTGAACCTGTTGTACATGTACCTGTTGTTTCCTGGGCTTCTGAGGCCAGCCAGGTTATATTCCACATGCAGCTGCATATGGAATATGCCATGCATTGGAATATAACCACTACACCAGGTTGGAAACATTGCTCCAGCTATTTGAACTTGATCACCAGCAGATTTCAGCTGTGAGTTCTGGTTTAATATTCAAGCAGCAGGGGAAATTTTTAGGCAGCTTTAGGAAAGGTCAGCAATTTTAAGCAGTGTGGAATATAACCAGCTGTGAGAATGGAGAGATAAGATGGGGCTCACTTTATTGTACCAGTTTATAAATTGATTTCTGTGAGATGACATCTATCTTCACACTTGCATGAATTTTTATGCATGTTTCTTACCTACTGGGAATATACCAATACAAAGGATTTCCTTTTTAAGTTTCCCTTAATTAAAGTTCTTATTTTTTCCCCTCTAAAACAGAAGAAATGAGAATATGTCCAAACACGTGCAAATGTTATCTGTTAAAACAGCGATTTAAATGTACAAGTGATAAGAATCTGTCTTAAATTTTAATTTTTATTTTTTTTAAATGGTGATTATTATTTTTAACCTGGGGACACCTTTTCCTGCAGTGCCAGGTTAGCAGCAGTTCTTTGATTTGTATTGTAATAGCTCTGTATCTGCAGTAGAAAGTCACAGAGGTAATCTTGGAGACATTGAAATTTGCATCAAAAGTTTCAGAGTAATTT
The DNA here is from genome assembly GCF_013377495.2 of Cygnus atratus. Taxonomy (NCBI): domain Eukaryota; kingdom Metazoa; phylum Chordata; class Aves; order Anseriformes; family Anatidae; genus Cygnus; species Cygnus atratus. Next base: position 57,456,999 of record NC_066364.1, on the reverse strand, counting down.
AGGTTGCTGATCTCCAAAATATGCATGCACAGCACCATTTTCTCCTGTCCTGACAGTAAAGCAATTTTCTGGAAAATTATGCTACACGTTCCAGTAAGTTGTTTTATTTTCCTCATTTCAGGTTTCCTACGCTTACTGTAGTTGGATGCGCTTTGCTAGCGACAAGGTGGCTGCAGATGGGGTCGGAGTAGGAAGCCGTGAAATATGTCTGGAAAACGGTGTGGCTGTAGGTTTACTGTCTTCATGCCCGTCCCTGCTTTGGGTGCTACCCCAAGTCTGAGGGCGAGTTGTGTCGATGAGGGGAATCTTGACTTACCTGCAGCCCTTATCCTTCCTAGGCAGAAGGAGACAAGTTATGGTCTGCTTTTCCCTTCTGTCACCTTGCACATGTGTTTAGTGCCATGGGGAGTAAGAAGAAGGCAGAAAGGAGTTTGTTTGGGCTGGGATGCACGTGTCAAGTTAGGAAATTGTAGGAGACCTAAGGGAACTAGCTCTGAGATGGGAGGGAGGTGATTCTTCCAAGATTCCCTACTGAAATCCTAAAGTTGCTTCTAAGCATGACTCACTGATACATCCCTGGGAATGGTTCTGTCACTGCCACATAACTGTGTTTTGCTGTCACAGGGCAGCTCAAGTTGTGTCCGCTCTTATCCTTGGAGCACAGCAGAATTCAGTTTTACCAGCAGTTCTGCAAGGCGTTGAAGCAGCCTCGGCTGGACGGCCGTGGTAGGTGCTTCTGAAGCACTGGAGAGGACAGAGGGAGCTCAGTGTCGAAGCTGTAGGCAATACAGCCATGATTAATAAGTTGTGGACATACTGCACAGCTGTTTGCGTGGATTCCTTATCCTTAGTTGTTCAGAAGGAGCGACCATTGACCTGAGAAGCTTGGGCACCAGAGAAGCATCACTCCAGTTTTCCACCACTCCCTCACCGTCCCAGCCCATCAGCGTCCTCCCTTCTCCCCATGTTTTCGCTCCAGCTGTTCTTGTTGCCTTCGAGCAATGCCTGTGCCTCTGCTGGCAAGTCCCCGTTTGCCCCCGTCACTGTTTCTCAGCAGGCAGGAGCGGCGAGTGCTGACTGCCTGCACGTCTTGGCAAGCCGCTGCCAAACCTGGCCACGTGTCTAACCGGGTGTCCCCTGTGGGGACCCGCAGCAGCGGCTTAGTTCTGCCTGAACGCCAGGGTAGCATTTGTGAAAGCTATTAAAAAGTTTGTGGACGTCAAGTAAATGTATATGATTAAATAAGTGATTCGACTAGTATAATTAACAGATGGCAGGCACAATTATATATTCATATTTCAGGCCAACAACATTTGGTAGATATAATTACTTTACAGGTGTTAACTGCCCTTGTATCATGAAATGAGGTGTCCCTAAACACTAGAGGTACTCTGCAAAGTGACTCGTGGTGATAAACTTACAAGGAGGTTAACGGCTCTCCTTTTGCATGTGGTGTTGGGAAACCAAATTCAGCTTCTCGGTCTGATACCAAATCTAAGAAAGCGAAGTGAAAGAGAGGAGCAGGTGTCACATAATCTCTACACTGATTTCTGGAAAAAGCCACCGAATATTACAATGTGCTTAAAATTCACTTTGACGTTTGAGAGATGCAAAGTCCAAATAGGTAGTCGCTCAGGGAGGAAGAGACAGCTGGTATGAAGAGTTCCTTTGATTTTTGCTTTTTTTTTTTCAAAATTATTTTTTTTTCATATGTATAAGAGTAAATTGCATGTCATTTGGATTGGATTCCAGTACAGATTGTGATGACTTGTGGCCAGAAGAGTAAAAGTGAATAAGTAGATTGTAAGTTTATGCTCATTTTGTAACTATTTTTTTTAATAGAATGAAAATGTATTAGTTCACCTTGAGCTTTGTATAACAAAGTTTGCCAAAGAGAAGTTGCATAAACTGAACGCTCACAGAAGCAACAAAATGTCTTTTTTGAAGGTTCTTTGTTTTATGCCTTACATTTAACATTTGCCTTAAACAAAAAGATCTGAAAGAATCCATGGAAAATGAAACACTTTTCATTGGCATGCAAATAGGAAGTTAGTGAAATTTTCCTGTTCCCACAGATGGAGGGGATAAGATATATGATCAAGAGCAAGTGTTGACCAGTTTTCACCTTTTTTAATATTTGGTACCTACAACTGTCAAAACCTGGGTTTTATATCAATATTACCATTTCAGCATTTCCTGATTTTGATTAATGGCATCAGGTTCATAGCCTGATTTTTTATTTTTGTTTGGCATCAGTCATAACTGTCACAACAATGTAAACAGTCTAAACACCAGCTTAGGAGATCACACTTGCTATGTCCACATTGAAGGAAGTGCATTTGCTTTCATGGTAAGGCCAGTCACAGTTTTCAGCTGTTGGTCTGGAGACAAGCAGTGGTGCTACTCAAAGTGCGAGTGGCCAGGAGGGAGTAGAAATGGGGTTGAGAGGGGAAGGAAGCAAGTATGGGAACTGCTGGCTTGGAGATAAATTGAGGTAGATCAAAGTGGGAAATCTTACTTTCAGTAGGTGCTACCAGCTGAACACTGTAGCACAGGTTGTATGTACTTGTGAGGTAAAAAAGCCTACTCTGAAGCTTACAAGAACTGGCAAGGCCTGGGTGGCGTGCAGCATTACAAGCTGTTGGCTCGCTCTCGGTGCCGGGCATGGCGTGGGTTGCACGGCCAGAGTCACTCGTGTCCATCTCAATGGGTGCTTGAATCCCAAGGCGTGAAGCGTAAAGCAGCTTTCCTGATCATTAGAATGTTTATCTCTTTCGTAAGTTTTCCTATAGTAAAAATGTCACATGCATTATTCTTGTTATGCAAAATTACAGCAAATGGCAAAAGGTCAACAATAGCTGTCAAGATTATCAGAGAATAATTGTAGTAACTTCATGGCATATCAAATGTGAAGGCTTTTATGTAATAATAGTTCCTATGGAGTACCTGGGAAGTAAATATCAAATGCAAAACAAATGCCATGTGAAAGGAATGTACGAGGCCTTGGTTTATTTTTTTTTACTTTGTGGGTTTGTTGCTCTTGCTAGCTCAATCATTTTGAGTCCCTCTGTTGCCACAGCAGATGTTTCATCTCTTCCATCTCTGATTATCTCTCTGACAGTTTAGAAATGTCTGAACATGTGAACAGATTATATCTTAATTTCTTTCTTCTATACTCTTAAAAACATTTTTTTCAATTTTTATTCTGACTAAAGAAGAGAAAAATCTAGCATTTCAGCAACAATGCATTCTATACTGAATTGGCTTTATAATGTGACATACTCCAAAACTTAAAGGCTGTCCTGAACATACACAAGTAGATTATCTTTAAGCGGTTTTGACAAATACTTTTTGACTTACCAGTTATGCATTAGAGGCAAACAGGGTTGTTGATAGTGCACGGTTTTCTTGTAGAAGTGTCATATTTGAGAAAATAAAATAATGCTATGGACTTGATCCAGTATGGATGGGGGAAGGGAAAGAATTGTTTATGTACTGTGAAGCCTGAAAGCATAAGGCAATATGAAATGAAAGGAAATAATTGAAGAAATTGAAAGAACATTATACTAAATGCATTCTAAATTCCAGAAGAAACTAAAAATGCGTATGAGTTTTTCTCATTTTTTTCATTTTCTGTTAAAAGAATATGAAACTAAATATTTGCATTACTTCTTTTTATTTATTCATTTGTTATCATGCATGCTAATAAACTATTGAGGATGGCTGCTTCATTATGCCGTGGGTATGTAGTAAAACTAAATAATTAAAGCTTGGTTTAAGCAACTCGGGTTGCTGTGTAATTTAGCGCTAAGGGAAAATTGTTTCCTACTGTTTTAGCATTAAGTAGGTCTGCTGAACCCACTTTTCAGGGTTAGGATTCACTTTCTAATTTTAAGTACTGTGTATGCTGAACAGGAATATTTGTGTTACAGGGTTTGTAGTTTTACTCTTTCACTTCTATAATTCCAGGAGTTATTTTAAAAACAACAACAAAATCTAAAAATTCCAGCTTGCATTGGCTGTAGGACAGTAATAGAGGCTTCTCTTATGGTTTTCTTAGCTTTTTTAAATAAAAGCATTGTAATGTTTCTTTGTGAGTAAATGTAGAGTGTGCAGACGTGGACGTGTTGGGATACTGTTTATAAACAGATTATAAATCAACTGAAAAGTTGTCGGCTGTTGTTTAGGTAAAGATTACTTCCAGTACGAAGTAGCATTCTGCCTTTTGCTTGTCTGGGTTTATTGGGCTGGCATTCAGAGACAGAAATGGCTCGCAAAACATAACCTGTTTTAGAAACAGTATCAGGGCTTTAGGTAGTGATTTATTAGTTCTGACACTACTCCACTGAATGAATTAGTTTTCTATGAAGATTATTTAACTTGGGTTACTACATCTATACTACACTCAGTTAGTATTACAAAAAATTTAACCTGCTTGCATTTGTGAAAAAAAGCTTTAGATTTTTCCTATCAAAACATTATTTTTAACATCCACCACCACCACACACACACGTTTTGTAAAGTATTGTTTTGTTCTGTGTGTTATGGGGGAAAAAATGAAGTAATTTTAATGTTTTCCTTATATTCTCAGTTACCCTGTGGGTAGCACACCTGTGAAGGAAGCTAACAGTGCAATATTTGTACACAAAACCGGTGTTTGATATTGCTAATGACACATACAAAAATGTGTCAGAGGAGGCTTTCCAGGAAATTTGGTAACTGTGACACGAGACATGATATCTGTTAAGCAGCTGAAAGATGCAGATGGAAATACAGACCTCATCCGTCAAATGGCAAGAAATTGATTCTGAAATGTGATAATTAATAAGTGTTCAGTACACTTACTGTCTGCTGGCGGAGGTGAATAAGCAGGTTGGCTGAATTTGCAACTGGAATAATTGCTTCATTTAGTAGAGTAAAAGCACTCACAGGGACCCAGCTTTTTAAAGGTTAGTTGGTTGTCAATGTATTGACAAATGAAGTTCAAAGGAGGAGGGGAGGTAAAGCACAAAGAATACTTTCAAGTATTTGTACAGTGTCATGAGTTAGCTGTAAACAGAACTCGTGTTTTTTCCCTAAGGTATTTAGAAAGTTTGTAGTGTGTCGTTATTACATATCTTGTCTTGTTTTACCCAGACTTCAGCTCTGAATGTAAAGTAGAAGAGAGTAAAAACATGGGGATTTTTTCTGCTGTGTTAATTCAAACTGAAATTTCCTCTCCTGGAATTCTGTGTTGTTTTTTTTTGTTTGTTTGTTTGTTTTGTTTTGTTTTAAGCCTTAGTTCATCATCTGAAGTCTTGACCAAAGAAAAAAAAAGTCAATCGAACAGTTTGTTTATTGATAAATAACATTCATTTTTAAGAATGAAGGAAAGTAGGTAGGGAGGCAATCTTTTGTGTGGTGTGGGCCTAAGACTACCAGTGCCTCGGCCGTGTTCCCTCTCTACTAGCACGTCTTATTTCGGTGTGGAAGGGCAGTGGGCACAGGGGCCTGGGAGACTGCTCTCCCAGTTACAATTCTGCGTGGTGTTGTGTCCTATGTGATTTCATCTGTACGAGACAAGAATGCTTCCGAGATGCCCCATTTGGGTGGGCAGAAGCCCTGGAAACATGGGGAAGGCAGGGGAGGTCCTGGCACTGTTGGAGAGAAGATGGTGGAGAGTCTGAAGTACCTCCATCTTGATTTTCAAAATGCTTGTTGCAAACAATATAAAAATATTTCATGACATTTTTATGCCCACAGCGTCTGCCTCGGTTCTGTATCTGTTGTTTGCAAGTAATAAAATATAAAATACTTCAGATTTTTGCATCGGTCCAGCAAACAAGTATCTGGAATTGCTGATAATTTTGTTAGATCAAGTCAAGAGCTGGGAAATGTTTTTGCAGCTGCTATGGTAGTAGAATCCAACACACCTGAGCCTTTACTGGGGAACATTTTGGGGGTATGAGGATTAAGGTAGACAGGTGGGGCAGGGGAATGGGGGTGTTTATGGCAAAAGGAGTGAGAGTGGGTGCATAGGGTCTGCTGGAGACCCCGGTGAGCTGTCAGACACTTCCAGAAAGACCCTTGGAAGTTACTGTTCTGTGACAGACGGAGACTGGAAATAGGGTGTGCTGAATGAAAACCTTAATTTTTTCAAGGTAACTTATAATGCTTGCCTAGCTCTACTTACTGTTTTAATTTTTCTATGGAGCTAATATCTGAACAAATTTGGCACGGTAATGGGGTCAACAAAGGTGCTGTGCTTGCAGGCTCAGCTGAAATGGCACAGGGATCATTCTTAGACAAACTCCATACCCGGACAGGAATAGCTCAGAAAGATGGTGGAAACTAGGACTAAGTTTCTCCTTTTGTATAAACCAGCAGCAGTAACACTTATATTTCAAATGCATTTTTGTCTTCTAAAGACTGTTGATAATGCCAGAAGATAGTATTTTGGAAGGGAAAAAATCTAAGCTAACATAAAGTAGCAAAAGGAAAAGATTAACTGAACCCATCTGCTTTTATTTTAGTTGTGTTGATACTTGTTCAGATATTTCAGTTATTTGGTTTTGAAAACACTAAAGAAAAACAAGAAAAACTGCCAGTGAAATCCCAGTGGTGTGTTTTCCTGATCCGAAGCTGCAGAAGCATTTTAAATGGGCAAGGGGATTAGGTTTCAGAGAGGTGTCTTTATGTTTGGCCTCTGACTCTAATTCAAGCTGTCCTTGGGGAAGCTTCAGTGACTTTCAGTAAGACACTCATCTTTAAGAAAAAGAAAAAAAAAAGTATGATTGTTTTTTGCAGTCAAGCATGACTTTTTTTTGTGGTGTTTATATAGGGAGACAGCATGACCTACTTTCCCCTTGCATTGGCATTCTTCTCTGATTTTGTTTTTATTTTTCTGTGCAGACGATAATGTGGCATAATTGTCACATTTTAATATACACAAATCTGTAGATGCATATCCTAAATTTGGGGCAATGAGCAAATTAAACTAGTGAAGATATTTGCAGATAAGTTTTGCTGATCCTTACATTAGATGGTTATGTTTATTTTTAATCTCAAAAATTTTAATATTTTGATTACATTTTGAGCTGTGAAGTGAGAGTCTGCAAAGGCAAGATAGCTCACAGCGTAAGTTCATGATGTTAAACTCATCAGAATTTTGTTACTTATGAACTTGCTTTGTGGGTTAGGTTTGTTTTTTGATTTCTGCTTTTTTTTTCCCCGCTGTGATAGTTTAAGGAAGAGATAGTACAGATACCGTGTCTTACTATCTACATACAAATATAAACAAATTCATTTGGAAGAAGTAGCACCGAAACCTGAGAATTTTAGGGGGACGAAGCTAAACAGTCAACAATAGTTCTTTGTATAGTACTATGACAAAAACAGAGGAGGAAAGCTGTGATTTTGTGGGTATGACAAATATTGATATTCTGTGTGCACATCCTGTGTCCAGGCTTTCAACAGAGCAATGAATATTTTGGAGGAAGGGATAAGAGTGCCAGAACAGGAGTCATTGCTTAACATGTTCTCACAGTAAGTGGCTTAAAGATCTTGATCATTTAAGTCTATCAGAGGGAAGGTGGGAGGTGAGGAGTGCACTATGTATGTATACACTGCAGAGTATTTGGGGAAGAAATAATATGAGGTACAAAAGGCTTCTTTACTCTAGAGGTGGAAGAATGTGAGAAGTTCTAATGTCTGCGTGCTGAGGCCAGGCTCATTCAAATTAGAAGTAAGGCACACTTATTTAACAGTGAGGCTATTAATCATTGGAACAAATTACTGAGAAAAGTGGTGGAAACAGACAATTGCCATAAATTATAACTCTCTGAGGAATTATCACTGGATTCAGTTATTGGTTTCACCAAAGAGGCATATTATGGAATCCAAATACATTATCTGAAGGAAATTGAACTCAAGCAGTAGCACAAACCACATAATGCTAGGATATTATCATCTGTGCGGTACCAAAGTATAATCGTAATTGTAATCATAGCTACAGCTCAGTCATTTGTTTTTACTTCGTAACAGCATCACTAAAATTATTTCTCATCTTGTCTTTTTTCAAGGAGTATTAAGGAAATGAAACTTGTTGGATTTTCATGCTCAAATGGAGACGAGGGCAATCAATGCAAGTTTTGCAACTTCACCTACCTTTGCAACTAGTCCCTATTATTGTTATCAACATATTCTGGTGTCTTTTGGCTTTGACTGCTTGACCTTCTCAACTGCCAAATTCTGACTGTTATAATGTGGCTTTTAAACTACTGCATAAACTGCACGCAGTGTAAAACTGTTTCCAACAAGTTCTATTAAAGACAAAGCTGTTTGGTTTGTAGGCTATTTAATTGAAATTAATTTCTTATGAGTCGGTGGAGAACTTCTTCAGTTATGTTTATATTTAGGTAAATTTGATAAGTAGATCAACCAACTCAGAGTATTTTGAACACTTTCTATGGCAGATGGCAGTTTTCCTAGCACACTGCTCAGTCATGGTCTGACCAAGATAGCTAAGCAAGAATGAGTGTTCAGAGCCAGCAACAACAAAGAAAACAAGCAGAAATTTCAGATAAATTTCCATGAGGATTTTTGCCCTTAGAGAAAAAAATATGTACATTTAAACAGAGAGTAGTTTTAAAAGCCCCAGCAAATTCCTCAGCAAATGAGTGAAATGTCATTTTGTATACCCTGCTTTAATTAGGCAATAGCATTTGTGTCCAGAAGAGGACAAGCAGTCTGTTGTCCCTTTGGGATGAAATACTTACTGGATGTGTTTCTTGAGGGATGATCATTCCTTGGGAAACAAACCGAGTAGAGCATTTGCTCTTCGCTTTGAAATTTCTGTAGCCATGGTGACTTTTTTCTCTGAAACCATTCAGGAGTTATGCTTGAAATACAACCTGTGCTCTCTCCTTTCAGAGTACATGCCCTCATTCTTGCAGACCATGTGTCACTTAGATAAGCCAGCATTGAAGCCCTACTGTAGCCTGGCAGAAATATCTGATGATAGACCTCACTGTTAAGTAAGCTAGTTCTCCCTGACAGTAACTGGCTTGATTCAAATGCTTAGCTGTGGAAGTCACATATTCTATCAGCCTCTTCAATCTTTGCATAAAAACCTTTGCTCACAAGCAGTTAATACAGATTACTCATTTTGTTGTAATGCTGAAAAGAGCACTGCACTTCTTTGGTAATATAGCAGTTAAAGCAGACTGAAAGCATAAATTTCATTAATCATAGTGCTGATTACAGTAGCAGAACAGATCAGAAAAGTGTAAGGATATTAGCCAGTACCTCACAAGACTCTGACATGCATGATTTTGTGTAGATGTGAAAATATTGGCTTCAGTGTCTTGTATGTTCAGATTTTAAATGGCCTTTCCCATCTTTTCTTAAGAAGGCCAATTACTTAGTTGCATCACTGCACACTTATAATGATTGAGATCTGTTCTTGAATTCTGTTACCACATCCCCTAGGAGTTAAAAACAACTTAATCTCTCTCTCTCAGAGAAAAGAAGAAAAAAAAATACAGCTACAAATTTCTGGAAGATATGTGTAGTAATTCAAGGGTTATTAAACAGCTTAACCTCAACCCATTTTGTTTCAATAGCAGCCCCTTGTCAAACTTCTCTAAATAATGGTGGAAAATATGTAGACCAGAGTAAAGGGGATTCATCAGTTCTGTTCTCTAACATCAGGCAGTTTGGGAAGATGAGAGCTAAATTCTTCTGTTCAACTTTTTTTGGACATTTAATTTACATACTTCAATAAAAAATGTCTTTTTATAGGAAGTAATGCTTCTGTTATTTTGTGAACTGCAAAGTTGTATGTCAGACAAGGTGAAACAAGGTGAAATTTAAGTGAAGTGCTTGCCAGTGTGAAGGTAGAGTCTGAGGTTTTGTAGGGAACTGTGGAATTCTCTGCTCCTCTGGAGTTTTGTTCCAAACACCAAATAGTTAGAAATCAGCTCAAGGCTTGAAGTTGCATTTATAAATTCTATATTTGGGTATATTCATACTGCATGCATGTTGTCCTGAGAAGATGTAGAATCCCCCTCCATGGACATATTCAGAAATAGGCTGGACAAGTTCCTGAGCAACTTGATATAATTTTTTAGAGTAGGAGGTTGTGTTATATGGCCTCCAGAGGTCCCTTCCAAGCTGAATTCTATGACTCTGTCATTCGATCTCTCTTCCAGACATGCAAGTCAAAAGCAAGAGATGGAGGGACTATTGGGAAAGGCAAACAAGTATTTTGTTTTTTGTTGTTGTTGTTGTCCTTGTTGCATCTTAAGTAATTGTGTAGTATAATTTTGCCTAATGCATTTGGGAAGGCATGAGCGGGCATAACTTCAAGGGTCAATTCAAGGAGAAAGTGAGAAGATGGTTTTAGAGAATGTGGCCAGTAGTGGGAAATTAAGGCTGGTAATCAATAGCTGGTATGAATGGGTACGGGTAGGAATATGAATAGAGTCATCTTGAAAGGGAAAGCAAAAGAATCAGGTATATTTGGAATGTAAGTCAGAAAACCATTTCACAAGTTGTAAGTCTTCAACTAGTTCTGAGGAATTTTATATTTCTAGAGATATTAAAGACATTCCACAGCAGATTTTTAATCCAGCAGATTATTGTGGTTGTCAGTAAAGGTTATGAGCTGGTAGGTTGATTGTGACGACCAGAGGGGATGGTAGTAGATCGCATGTGTACGCATTATGCCAGTCTCTAAAAGGTTAACAGTTAGAAGAGGTTAAAAAAAATTACAGCAGAGAAGGTAGCTCTAAAATTGTGAACAGACACTCAGCAGAATTTTTAAGCATTTCAGTAATAAATTGGGAGGAGGGGATTGTTGTTTTTTTTTATTCTTGAGCATTTATTACACTCAGCAATAAATCTATTTTAAGTGACATGAAGCCGGTGTCCAGCAATTAGCCTGCACTTGCAAATTATCCCATGTGTGCTTGTGTGGCCTTGACTTGACTAATTGCCTGCCTTTCTTTTTTGCATTCTGTTGTGATTGTATGATGACAGTGATTCAGCACGTACAACATCAGCATAAAAAAATAATTTAATGCTCCACTTACTCAGCAAGCATGATTGACACTCTCTTGGGTGACTTAGGGTAGTGCTGGTCTCACTATCACATCAGCAGTTGCTTTGCTGTAACTGTGAAGCCAAGACAACTGTGCTAGTACAATATCTTTCTGAAAGTCAAAACGTAAAACTATTCAATATGACTGGCAGCATGGACTGGATAGACATCCTAGAATAAGAAAAGACGTAGTAAAGAGTGGTGACTCTTTTTCCAGTGAAGAACTAATCCTTTACATTTGCATGTGAATGAAAACTACATTTGTTGGGTTTGCATTTAACAACACCATCTGTTCTGTACAAAGCAAGATCAATTGCTCATTAATTAATCACATTTTATACAAAACATCTCATTTTAAAAGGAGTAGAAGTTACTATCAACAGCATCTAAAATAATTTTCTTTTGATGGGTCCAGTAAATTGCTGGCTTTGCCACCTTTTTTTTGCAAAGCGAAAGCTGTTTCTAAAACAAATTACCTTGTTTTGCTACAGGTGAGTTATTTTACATTTTCCAAGTTTCTGCTTAGCCAGAAAACAATAGCTCCGAGAAACACTAGCTGATTGAACATAAGCAGCAGGACAGTTCTTTTTGGAGTATTTTATGCAGTTAAATGTTAAATGGAAATATATTATTTAGAGCTCACAGCACATTTTAGAAAGCACTTCCACAGCTTGCCAGTGCCCCCATTGGTGAGTGAGGCTTTTTCACTACTTTTGCATTCTTTGTCGCAAGGCCCCTGTCCCACGGCACAGAAAAGGAGCTCGAGAGCTCCGCTCTGCAGACTCGGACTCGGTCTGAGCAATGGCATCGCCAGGAGCAAAGGGTTCTGCAGGACTGAGTCCCCATTCCCAAAATGGCCTTGCAAAACCTTTGTAGCCAGACGGTTGTAGGAAAGAGAACCAACACCACGTGAATTCTGCCCAGACACTGGGCAAATAAAGCCAAAATAAAAAGCATTTTATCCTTACCATCCTTTTCCTTTCTGAAAGCAAACACGTAAAAGGACTTTTCAGAGAAGCCTTTTTCCTCTGAAAATTAACAAGCTTAGACTGTATTTTCTAATTATTTACATTTTCTCATCTAATGACTGTTACATTAGAAAATTATAGCAGTGCTTTTCCTGTTTACTCAAAAATACATTTTTTGTCTAAGATACGTCAAGGGACAGTTGAATTGAAATGGGGTTGCTTAAAATGCACAGAACAGTTTTTATTGTATAAAATTTTTGTAATCAATATCAGCTAAAAGTATGCTAGATGCATAAGGAAAAAGGATTCCTTACACAGGGTAAGCCATCACATTTTGATATTGAATTGGCATTGGCCATTGACCAATATTTTAAGAAGGTTTTTTTATTTGTATAATTCATTTTTTTGCAGGTGGGTAAGTGAGTTAGGTCCAAAAGTTTCATCAAAATTCAAAAGTGGTAAAATTCGTGGTAGTCAAGTATCTAGCTTTGACAATTTTTTTTAATTTAAAAATTTATTTAAAAATTTATTTGCCTGCTTGGCACCGTACCAGAATTTTAGCATTTTAAGTACCTTTGAAAACTTTTTCTTATTTTCTTCAAGATTTTAATGTCAGAGGATTTTTTTTGGCCCACCTGTTTTATTTTTTGTCTTCATTTATGAAGAAAACAAGCTTTCTTACATTTTCACAGTACTGTCTTAGCTTTGAATGAACCTATGAACAAAATGAAGCCAATTTACTAAATAAATTTCCAGGTACTTAAGGAAAAGTTTTCTGTACAATAGAAGCCACAAGTTTGGACATTTGAGGTTAATAATAATAATCAGTACCAGTATTTTTTCACTGGTAGAACAAGAAGTAGACAACATATGCATTGAATGATACAGCGATAGATTTATGAAGCTTCTGTTGGCTTTAAATGTTGCATTTTCCATTGATCCTGTGAATATTTTAAAATCTTCATGTACATTTATGGAGGGCTCAGTTGTACATTTTTTATTTTAATCATTTGAATCTATAACAGTAAGTTTAGACCTTAGTGTATTTTTACAGTCCTTAATAATTTATCCTAGGCATCTAAGTTTTTTAAAAGAAAAATAATTTTGAAAATGCAGGTTCCTGCCTGATTTTTGTAAATCTGGTTTTATTCATTCTTCATTGCAGTAAGGCTTAGGTAGATCAGAATCTCAAACTCAGATCGTTATAGTGTCCTGCTATCAGCCATTGTTGAACATATGCTGCTCATCTAAAATTTAAATGAGAGCCATAACAGCAACAAATGAGATGTATTCCAGGAGGGGAAGACTGAGATTTGCTGTAGACAGAGTATCGTTTACCAGTGGGAAAGGGCATTTCATACATCCTTTCTTATTCTGATTTGCTTGAGTACTGACATCTATAGTAGAAACTCAGTAATAATATAACAAGGGGTGTTATTAGCAGCACTGTCTGTGTCATTTATGGTATGTGGTTTTAAGCCACTTGATGAATTTTTGTTTCAGCCAAGTTTAATCATACACAGTGGATGACGGATATATATGTCTGTATATAATTTGTGCATAGTAATTGCATTATATATTGGTTTGGTCAAAGTGGCAGAGCCAGAGCACAGTGTGACAGTTATTGCTAGGCTTTGCCATGCAAACACGGCATGGGAAGGACCGAGTTGTAGGCTGTTTAACCGAGAGAAATTCCATCCTTTGCTGTTTGCAGGGGCAGGTGGGGGTAAGGGGCTTCAGCCCCAGGGGCACCAGGAGCCAGGTGGGGCTAAATGGGAACAGAGGCACAGTGAGTCGAGAACGTTGCACTGAGTGTGCAGAGAGAGGATGCGGTTTGAGGGATAAGTGTTGTATCTGCATGTGGGGGAATGCCTGTGTGCATACACGCATGCAGACGTATGTGTAAAAACTTTGAGTATCATGATTCCAGCTTTCAATTCCAGTTTTCATTTCTCATTCATTTCCAGTTTTCAGTTCTCATCCATCAGAGGTGAATGTGGCAATAGTTCCGTTCACCGAGTCTCTCTTCTGTGTTTTCTGTTTGTTTCTTATAGACTGTGTTCTGTGACTGTAGTCACTCTATTTCATATGGTGATATTTAATTTTCCTGGCTTGAAGGACCAATATTTTTATACACTGGATAAAGGAAGCTTTAATGATATCCATAGAAGACTTTTGTATTGCTTATTCACACTACTCCAACTTAGGCATTTTGCATCAATACTGAAAACATCTTAAGGTCCCAAATACATTGTCTGTACATAGACATAAAATGATGTTTATGAATGTGCGTTGGAGGGAAATGAAAAACATATCACCTTAGAAATCTGGTGATTTTTCTTCAAATAAATGTTTGTAAATGCTTTCTTCATACTGTTAAGTGGTTAGGTTCACTAGGTTGGTGGGTAAAATGTGTACGTAAATATGTATTATAAATTCTTTTTATATATATGTATGGGTTATTTTAGATGATGGGTCTTTCATTCATATTCAGTAGAACCATGCCTCTAATTTATTTGTTATTTTTTTTATGTTGAAGGTTCATTTATTCCTATCACTGTTAATTTTGTAATTGACCTTAGACAATTATCTCCACCATCGCAGTCGTGGATAGGTTTCCTAGGAATTTTAAAATGTCAGGCTTTCCTTGTGTTTACTCTTGCGACTTGATGCTTGTTGACATGCTGATTCATGTTTCACAACACCAGATAGTTTTGTTCATCTGGAGGAATGAGTTTACAGAGGTCATGGCAGCTTTTCCTCTCTGCTCCTAGACTATATATCTCCTTTTAATTTAAACTCAAAAAAAACGTAAAAAAAAAAAAAAAAAGTAATGGGATTTCTGCAGCTAAGCTAAACTGGAGGAATCAGAGGAATCAATTGAATTTATTATCAAGGGATGTCTAATCTCTAAAGCTAATACAGGGCTTCCCAGCTATTGATTACATGTGAAGGATGCACAAACTGTTAATCATGCATGGAGGCAATAGAATAAACATACTATCAAGAGGGAATGGGCAAATAATTGTCAGTAGTGCAGTTATATTTCATCTCTTTGCTATACCTCTGAAGTAGGAACAGCTATATTTTGCATCCAAAAAGATATGTTCTAGAATATATTGAATATCCTCTCATTGCTACTGAAACTAGTGTAGTACAGCTGATTATCTATGTAATAATTCGTATGTTTTCTTCAGCTCCCTGAGGTACATGGTCAATAAGAAATTTGTAAACTGGCTTAATAAGTTAGCTGGATGACATGCAAAGGGGAAAATCTCATAGATTTTTTATGCAGTTGCATTATAACCTTTGTTAGCAACAACATAAATCTATACTGCTAGTACAGTGTAAATGCTATTGTTTTATTTATTCCGGGTGCATATTTCATGTGAGGAATAGATGGACATGCTAATGTACACAAAATGGGTTCTTTTTGTGTGTTTGCATCCCTATTTATTTTGCATTCTATATACGTTACACATCTGAAAGAGGAGATGATCGGTAATTCCTTCTATTTTTATTACGGAAATGCATACCTGTTAATTTTTCATTTTCTGTCTGACTGCTGAAATTACCTCAGATTGTACGGTTTCTTTCAACTTCATTTGAATTGCCTTTCTTTGATGTTCACTATTTCTTTATGCTTCTAAGTTTAAAAAGATTAAAAGCCTGAATTTTCAGATTTGGTTGGCAAATGTCAAGCCTCTAAACTGGCGACATGGAACAAGATTTAGGGGAGAGGAGGAGAATAATAAAATAAAGAATACCTTGGTTAGACTTTCTGACCTGTACTTACATACAGGACTGATGCCCTGTTTCCGAATATGAGGGATTTTTTTCTGGATATGAGGGATTGCAGATGCTCCCAAACTGGAGTATCTAGGATAATAGGTTATTATTCTAATAACAAATGAAAAGTCTATGTTGATCCAATTAGTGGATGATTTTTTGTGGCGTGGCTAGGAATGCACACAGATAGCATGAAAGAGTCTGTGGCTCTAAGTAAACGATTCATGAAGTATCATTAAGTAGGTAAGGGTAAGGCCTGTGTTGTTAATTGATTTTGCCTTTACTTCTAAGCTGGCCTTTAACTCTACTTAGAAATGGTCAGAAATCTGCCAGAGTTAGAGGAAAGAAACTTGAAAAGGAAATGAGAACTATTCTGTCATGAAAGAAAGAGCTGTTCAAGGAAATTAGGCTGAAATGCATGGCATTCTTGGGATGTCTGAATAAATTGGGCCTTCTTGTATTATCATCATATTGTTATTTAACGTATGTTCTTACATCAACTTTGTTTTAAGCTCTGTTTTCTGTAGAAGCTCCTAAAGAAGCATGCATTGCTTTTAGAAGTTACATGGCTATTCCTTTTCTTCAGCACTAGAGCCATATTCAGACAGATTAAATTCTTCCAAGAGCTATACCTAGTTTCAAGCTGTATGGTTGTAGGTAGCCCTCTGGCAAGCACATCACGTAGGCATCCATACCTCAATAGGATACACATATTCCCTGCAAGATTTGCAGTGTAATTTAGGCATTTTTGGTATGATTTATGTTCCTTAGGGAGTGAGTCTGAACTACATTCTTTTGGATTATTAGGTCCTTGAAACACAAGGTTTTCCTCATGTGTATTCTAGGGCAGATCAACATACCTAGGGTTTTCTTTTTTTGTTTGTTCATAACATAATTTAATTATAGGATGCTCCTTTTCAAATAAGATGGCCTAGATTTTTCCAATAGAGACTGACAGGCAGTATGTTAGTGCTTTAGCTTTGCTAAAGGAGTGTGCTTTTGGTGGAAATCTCTTGCTTGTCCCCAGTTAGTACACTTTGTTTTGCATCATAGAGCTGTCTCAGAATGTGCAAACCATATTTCTTTGAAACTGAACTGGAAAATAAGTTTCTGTGGTGTACCTTCAGCCACTGGAGGACAATCAATTCAAGGGTACAAAATACAGCTAGTAAAACCATGCAACATATTTATATAACGTGGATGTGTCAGATCCCAAGCCCCAGTGCTTTTCTTCTACACACTATTTGTCTTGCCTTTGGGCAAGTCATCAGACCAACTGTAGATGTCCACCTCTGAATTGTCATGGTTGCCTTCTTGGTCAGCGGAGAGACTGATCGAGTGCTTTTGAGGCACAAATTCTCTCCTTCTAAAGTCCATAAGTAAGTTATGTCAGCTGATTTATGTTGTACCCGTGTTGTTGTTTTTTTTTGTTTTTTTGTTTGTTTGTTTGTTTTTTGTTTAAACTCTTTCTGACTTGGTCATAAAGGGAATTTAGATAGAGTTTAAAATCACGTCTACATACTAGATGATTACAATTAAGTGACTGTGAAGGCAAAGAGGATGCTAGCAGGTAGTAGATCACCCACAGAAATGCAGAAGTGATCACAGTTGTTGTTCTCTCTTCCTGAGACTCTGGTTGTGTGTTGAAATTTATGATAACTTTAGTCCAGTCCTGTTCAACAAGTGATACACTTTTATATACAGCAATCTCAACCGATTTTATGTGAGGGAGCTTAGTCAGTATATATATAAAATCTTTCTACACTATTCATTGCTCACTGGTAACAAAAGTAATAATTGAGAGTAATGCATCTGAAACGAGCAAGTGAGGAAACTGTTTTCTTACTACATATTTGTCAGCTGTTTTCTTTGTCATCATACTTTCTCCAGTGTACTCGTGCCATTCTTACATGCTCTTATTAGTGGTCTTTTTAGAAGAATTCTTTACAGCAGGAGGACTGTAACATTTTTTTTGAGTTTTGGGAACATTTTGTTTTTGTATGACCTTGCGTGAACCGAGGAAGCAGCAGGAGCCACAGTGACATCTAAGAATAATCCTCTTTTTATTTTCCACATGCCAAGGAGAGACCCCTCCTGGAAAGGTCAGGAGAAGCCACAGGACAGAGAGGCTCATATTCTCATAAAGAAAAGTCTGGGGAATTCCAGTGGCTGTTCAGACTGAATATTAGCAGAAAAATTAGGACATTTTTTTCCTATGTCATTTTTATTTTAAAGTCTCAGGGCAAGATAATTAAAGGACGTTTGGTCAGAAACTGTGTTTCAAAGTACAGGATTGCTATCTGAAATCCAGTTGACTCTACTCCTTTACTAATTGTCATACATTTGCTTTTGTATGTCAGAGGTTTTATGCGATGTAAGTCCCACATCTGTTTGTAGTTCCCTCAAAACTTGTGTGGATTTATGCATTATCTTGCCTTCCTGAACCTGAGATTCTACCACTTAGTTTTCTCTTTCTGTGTCACCAATAGAAGTGATCTGAGTCACTCTTGAAATGTGATATGAATTTCAGTCAGTGTAGGTAAAGTAGAAGTTTAAAGTCAGCTCCTCATTGTAATGCCTTACTAGAAATAGTTGAAGGGGGGGGGATGGGGTTGGAAATCAGAAAGCCAACCCCAATTAAAATTATATACACTGGCAGGATGCACTGGGTGACAGCATATGGCAGTGTTCAAGAAGCACCATCTTTATTCGAAGTGTTTGTGCTTTAAAATTGGTCTGATAGTTTTCCATTTAATGCGAAAAAATGTGTGTTCTACCTGCTGGTCAGAAAACCTAATTCCTCCTCCCCTTGCAGATAACTGCACATTGCAATCAACGTTTTGGCTTTCTGATGAAAGGCTGAAAAAGCAAAGGACCTTACCATGCTTTCCTAGTCTTATTTAATGGGATATTTGTAATTCAGGTAGTAAGTTTTATCATTAAAAATTGATTTTGAGGAAATGCATGCTCTCGCCTTGTTTCTTCTATAACTGTGAAGGCTTTTGTTTTCACTGCCATTTCTGTATAAGTGAAGACAATCTCTACAAAGAGGCTCTGATATTGACCTGTCGTATCACGTGTTGCTTATCAAGCAGTAAAGAAATTGAATTTCATTTTATCTGTTATCTGGAGCTTCTTATTAAATCATCCGGCAGTTGAGAGATGGTGTGGGGTCAACAGGTTCTGTCTCTTTTGCCAACTATCCCTGGATTATTAACCTTTGGAGAATTACTAAAGCTGTTCTTTATTTTATTCCATAACATTGGGTTAAATCGTTTTGATCCATAAATTGTTGCAAGTGAATGGCACATCCATGTAATTCTTTTATTTAATGCAGTTTCTGGATAAGGAATGAGGACTTAGTAGTCTGTGTAAATGTAGAGATCTTTTATTACTGTTTTTTCTTTTCTTTTAATATTCTCCTGATGCTTCTGTTTTTAATTGAGAGTAACAGCAGTCAGACTGGGTGATGGATCTGAGTCAGAGAGCAAATGATAGCGTTTGTTTGCCAAGAGGTGCGGTGAGAGCGATGAGGAGGAAGATAACAGAGTTCAGGTGCTGAGGGCAGGAGGCAGAGCTGGGGCTGCGTGGAGGTCGAAGCAGCCACAGCAGGCAGGGGGTCTGGCAGGGAGCAGCACGCCCACTGGAGAGGGGCTCTGGAGGACAAGGTAGGTTTATTGGAGGAAATCATACAGACCGAAGGGCATAACGAGGCAGTTAGTAAGAATTGTACTTTACCGTCTGCAGCTAAAACTGGGATTGAAGCCCTCCTTCTTCAGTCTCTCATATGAAGAATGAATTATGTATTTTCACTGACCTAAAGGTCAACACCCCGACACCATCAAACCCTCCATATGCCTTGTTGCTGTGTTTCTTTTGGAGGATGTGACCCTGCTGGTCAGGATGTTCATGTTTAAGTGCTTGATACAGTCACAGGATATTGAGTTTCTAGCAACAACAGGAGGCCAAAATACTTTCTGCCGTCACCACAAGGAGCTGCCTTCAGTGTTAAATGTGTTTTCTATTGCAGAGAAAGGCTTGAAAAAAATAAATTATAAATACCGCTTTCCCAATTTTAATTTTAAAAACAGGATTAAATAACAATAAAAATGTGTTGCTTCTTGCAATTTCTAAACTCAAAATCAAGGTATCTTTAAAAATCCTCCCCCTCGTTAGAACTTGATTCAGAGTATTAACTTGGAAATGAATAAGCCAAACTATTGCTTTTCAAATAACTTGGCTTAATGCTTAGGTCTTCATTTAGTGTCTGGGCACTGTTATGCTTTCAAACTTGTTCTAAGAAAGACGACATGAACTCTTCTAAGAAGGAGCTAGATCTGAGGAGCCATCAGTAGAGTTCACATTCCTGCATAGGCACCGGAAAGTCAAGTGTAAATGAAATCTCTGAAGGGCTGCTGCTCTGAGCCACTGCTGCCTGGTGGCCAGAGCACAGATGACCTGGGAGATGGGGACCACTCAGTTTTCTTCTGGCACTGGCAGTAAATCACCTTGGAGCTTTGAACAAGCCATTAACCTTTTTGTGTCTTTTTCTCCTTGCAGAAAAAAGATTAACAACACTTACCGGTCTCACGGGGGTAATTGGTAAATTAACGTTTGGAAAATATTAAGGACTATCTGCCATTGTTAGTATTATTGAAACTCCAGCTGATAGGTTAAGAAATGAATAGATTTTGAGAGAGTCTTATTTCTTCCCTCTTTGGCAGAGGGTTCTGATTTGGCATAATTAGGTCAATGAAAAAGCAAGAAGTCAAGGACTTGGATGCCCAGGCGTTTTGGATAAAAGTTCTAGCTATGGCTGAAAGAGGGAAGGTGGGGAAAAACAACTGGGAAGACAGATTAAATGAATTACTGGGTTTAGTAGCATAGAAAGAATATCCAAAGATCAGAAAGAATGCGTAAATCAAAATTAATTCACAATTAAGAAAACGTTTCAGGAAGATGGAGTACCTTAAGTGTGAGGGAGAAAGGAAAAAATGGTAGTTGAACACGCCCTTTTGCCGCTATCTAGAAAAAAATTATTTTTAATGAGATGCTGGGATTTTTGGGAAACCTGCTCAGAAATTCAATGGTGTTTTATCTGAGAAAAAATAATTATTGGGAGATTGCTTTCTAGTGAGGTGTTACAGATGGAGGCTTTGTGGTGTGGTAGTTTAAAACAATCGGTCTTTACCTCTAGAGATCCCTGAGATGAATGTTGCCCAGAGGCGAGAGTAAAATTGTGTTTTTAAAGCATCATTTTAGGAGCAGTGGGAATTTTGGCAGAGTTTACCAAAGCTGTTGAGAGACTCTGCAGACTTTAATTACCATCTCAATATTGCAGAAGTTGTTTAATTTCTGCCAAAGAAGGGAATAGTTGTGAGAAAGTGAGATCACACTCTGTCTTTCATTCTTCTGTTTTTGACAGGTGAATAAAGGATGCTTTTCAATAGCTCCTCTGCTACTGTTACACATTTGTAAAATTTGCATAGAATTGTAAAATAATTTTTCTTCGAGATTAACAAAGTTCTTCTTTTTTTCTTCTCTCTTTTGAAAGTCCTGTACCCCATAGTGTGAATGCATTTTAAGGCTCGCCAGAATGGAAGCAAGATGAAAATGTAGTACATTTTCTGTTACTGAAAGTCTGCTTCAAACACTAATAGTTTCAACCTTCATGACCAGACAAATTGTATCACATTATGCTTCTTTTAGAGGTTCCGGTAAAC
This sequence comes from Cygnus atratus, assembly GCF_013377495.2. Lineage (NCBI taxonomy): Eukaryota > Metazoa > Chordata > Aves > Anseriformes > Anatidae > Cygnus > Cygnus atratus. The sequence continues at coordinate 57,435,439 of NC_066364.1, read as the reverse complement.
TTTAAAATCAAATTTGAATTCTGCCTCTGTTGTGGGTGGTTGGAGGCATAGCCTGGATTAGTATAATAAAGGAAAAAAATAAAATGACAAGAAGCAATCCATTTTAGACAGAAAAATAAGCCTACAATACAAAACAACATTTTACTCTTTTAGACTGCAAAATTATCTAAATCACAGAATGTATAACTTTTTTTTTAATTGCTGTTTATATGAGAAAAGGCTGATGTTTAAATTTTATTTATTTATTTTTTTAATGGTACTTTTCCTAAGCAACACCTGAGTTTGTTTTTTTCTAAGTACTTACGGTAGCCAAAGAAATACGGATTCTTTGAAGATTCTTACCAGCTCCATCAGTGGATCTACCTTGTTGATACTTTTTTGTTTACAACTGCCTCTCACCTGTCTGTACTTGCTAAAGCACTGGCCATTGTTTATTCTATTAAAGCCCTTTTATCTCCTTCTCTTCAAGTCTCTTATCTCTCAAGGACCTTTTCAACGGTATCTTTCAGCTTCAGATCTCTGTTGTCACATTATACAGTATTTTTAGAAAGCTACTGCCCAGGGAGTCTGTTTTTTCATTTGTGTGTTTCACCATATATATATGATAAATCAGTAATTCTGGGCAAAGGGAACATACTTGTCCAAAACCCAGAAAGGGAAGGATAGATCATGGAAACAAATAGGAACAATTTTTAATCCTTAACACTCATCATGTTTCTAGAAATACCTTTGTAATATGTAGAATTTGGTTGTTTTGGTGCTTGAAACTAAATGTTTGCAGTTTGTCTTGCAAACTGCATGCTGAATAGATTACACTGATTGACATTTCCTTATTTCAATATACCATCTGTGCTTTTGGCTGGCTGGTACCCTGGTTGGGACTCTCATTTCATAAATGCAAGTTACACAGGACAGTTAGGCCCAGAAAGAGAAATGCCATATTTCACTTCCTTGGATGATCTCAACTCTTTTGACCTTACACCAACAAGGACGCAAGGCTACAGCTGTACCTACAGCAGGCTCTATTTTCTCTGGTGAAGAAGTATGTATTAGCAGGGTATAAAGATCCCTTTGGTGTATTTCTAGTGAAACTCTAGCGTATATATAGTCATGGTCATGATTTTCATTGTGTAATCATTTTAATTAAGTTCAATGATAAAAGTTAGTCTTGCATGAGAAATGAATACGCTAGAGAGATGATGAAAGATTGATGACAGCTTGGGGAGTATCACATCCTCTGCTGGTGGACACGCACATGGGGAGAGCAGGTAAGCTTAGTCACAGTTCAGAGATTACCAGGTTAGAGCAGTGGCCAGGCAAAGTTTTGGGGGTCTGAAAGAAGCGGGATACAATGTGAATATCCAGAAGCACTTTTGCAATATTTCTCAGGGCTTTTGCTTGAATGAGTAGCCTCATTACCAAAATAATAAACATTAATTAATATCTGCATCATTTTTGTAACTGCTGGCTTAGTAAGATGATTAGTATAATTAGTACATAGCATTGCCTGATGGCATGATAAATCATAGTGTAGTGACTGTTGACTCTTTACCCCACTGTGATGTATTATGTAATTTACTCAGGTAAAAATAATAATAATAAAAAAAAAGAATTAAAAAAAAAAAAGGATATCAAGAAGGGAAGCCAGTGGTGACAGCTGGGTGGCCTTTTGGTCAGTCTTCTTGCATCTGCTGTCTATATTCTCAATTGCTTTGAATTGCTACACTATTAATTAACAATTCATTTTCTCACTGTTACTAAGTCTTAATCACTAATTGAAACCTACAGACAGAAGAAGAATAAAATAAAAAACAGGGAGGCCGTGGCAGTTTTTCCCTTCAGGGTACCTGTACAAAGGATGATACTTCTTCCAGTAATATGTCTGTGTGTGCTAGGTACATCCTCTGTTTTCACTTCCCTATAGCTATCATCTATATCTTACAGTTCTGTGCAAGGGTGAAGAACATTAACAGCATTTTTCTTTGGTTTATTGTTTTCTAGAACCCATGAGAACACCCAAAACTTTGAAGATTGCTGAGATTCAGGCCAGACACATTGCTGTGGATTGGGAATCTCTGGGCTACAATATCACTCGTTGCCACACTTTCAATGTCACTATATGCTACCACTACTTCTGTGGACGCAATGAGAGCAAGGCAGACTGCTTGGACATGGACCCCAAAGCACCACAGCATGTTGTGGATCACCTGCCTCCATACACGAATGTCAGCCTCAAAATGATCTTAACCAACCCAGAAGGGAGGAAAGAAAGCGAGGAGACCATTATCCAGACAGATGAAGACGGTATGTATAAATGCTATTACACAAATTATATCCAAGTCCAGTCCAGACAGGTGGAAGGAAATGACTGTGTGTTACAATATGTGCTTCGAAGGATGGAAGTTCTGTCCTATTAATGTATTAATTAGGCCTCAAACAATAGCTTTAAAAATACTATAAATGTCACCCTGCATATATAGCCCAAACTGTCCCTGTAGCTCAAGTCATACTGAATATCTCACTTGCAAGAAAAAGGAAGGTAGTTTCCTAGTCATTGTAAAAATGCGTTAATGCAGGTGACAAGAATCACGCGGTGGTATTAGGTGAAGGCTTCCTCATGATATTTTTGGCGTGGTATTTGAAAATCAAGTTAATCTGTAAATGATATTTAAATATTCAGTTCCGTGCTTTAGGTCTATTCAAGATTTAAAACCTCATCAGCAAATATATTTAAGCAATAACTTGTGTATATTCTAGGTTTCAGTATATAGTATCCGTTAACTGTTTAAAAACACCCAGCAGAGTAAAGTAATATTTTGACAACTCCTCTTTAAAATGCTATGGGTGAAATTTCATTGACAAGGCAGTTTAACTTAATGTAGTTTGGGAGAAATAAAAAATAGACGTAGATGATGATGGTGACATTCAGTGATTAGGCTATGAATCTTGGTATGAAAGAAATTAAAATAAAAGTAGGTATTTTCTCTAATAAGGTTACAGCTGTGGAAATGAAGAACAATTTTACTTTCCTTTTCTTACGTTTAGACTTCATTAAAATATTGACAACAACAAAATGAAAGTAGATAGCACCATAGGTAACAATAACAAAAAAGTAGTTGGGGTAATATAAGACTGTAGCTACATAAAAACATAAAATTGAAAAAAAGTACAGTGTGTTTCCTTGCCTGTAAAATAAAGGAGCATGTATAGTTATACATATGGATAACAATCAAGATTAGAATCTGGTAGCACTTTTTTGCCATATATTTTCTATTTTGTAAGAAGTGGAAGAGGAATATGTTTACTGTTGCAATAAAGAAGGGAGAACAGCTGATTAAATAGTCAGAATATGAGGATCTGTAGAGAGCTATAGAGAAATAGATGCATCATGTGAAGATTTATTGACATGGCCAGAATTAGAATGTTGCATGCAATTCAAATTTTAGCATTACTTTTTTTTTAAGTTAATTATAAATATAAGTCATGATGAATTATTTCTGTATATAGACTTACATTATGGATATTTATGGTTGCTATTTTCCTGAAAAAAAGTAGTAGTAATATTACTATGTCCATGGAAAATGGCTTTCTCTTTCTTTTTAACTGAATTTCCAAGAAGGATTATGGTTTCTGATAGCCTTTATCTAGTTAGGTGTGCAGTGATGGTGGTGGCTGGTCATTGCAGCAGTGCTTGTGAAGAGCAGAGTCACGTGCATGTACTTTGTCTTCTGTGTTTGTTGTGGGTTGCTCATGGAAAATGATACACATTAGGCAGGTTTTTGGACTAGCACGCCAGCATGCTGTCAGTGACCTTCTTTAAACTTAGCTTTGGTGTCCTAGGTACCCTGGTATAGAGGAAAATTCACTCAGGGATCAGAAGTTGCTAAGGTACACTATTTCAAGCAGATGTTGTTTTCAGGGAAAGATTAATGTATTTTAAAAGGTAGCTGTATTTAGACACACTGGTAATGGTAGTGCTTGTGACCTGAAAATAGCCTCTTGTGAGGCCAAGTCAGTGATACTGACCTGTACTCAGCTCTGATGAGGCCGCACCTGGAGTACTCTGTTCAGCTTCGGGTCCCTCAGTACAAGAAGGACATTGAGGCCCTGGAACATGTCCAGAGAAGGGCTACAAAGCTGGTGAAGGGCCTGGAACACAAGTCCTGTGAGGAGCGGCTGAGGGAACTGGAGTTGTTTAGTCTGGAGAAGAGGAGGCTCAGGGGAGACCTCATTGCTCTCGACAACTGCCTGAAAGGAAGGTGTGGGGTGCTGGGGGTCGGCCTCTTCTCACAGATAACTAGCGGTAGGACTAGAGGGAATGGCCTCAGGTTGCGCCAGGGGAGGTTCAAGTTGGAAATTAGGGGACACTTCTTCACTGAAAAGGTTGTGAGGAGTTGGAACAGGCTGCCCAGGGAAGTGGTTGGACTTGATCATCTTAGAGTCCTTAGGTCTTTTCCAACCTAAATGCTTCTATGATTGTATACTGTTGGGAGTAAAATGCAGGTTTTTAATTGTGTGCTATTGATTAACTTGAAAGTATATGTCCATTTTGTCACATACTTCAAAATACATGGGATGCAAGCAAGGTGCAGTCCTGAGGGCTTTTAGCCATCTCAGAGGATCAGAGCTGTACTCCCTCTTGTGTGGTTCCTTGAGCTCCCATAGCAGTAGTAAACCAATTTCTGTGTTTGGCTGCATATGTGTGTGGTGTGAGTTCAGTTCAATGTCGAAGTGATCAGGTATCCATCTAAACTCTGTTAAAAGACAGTTTGCTCCCTAAAGCAGGATTCCAACTAGGAGGATGAGATCTACAGTAAGATGCATGGTTCTGTGCCCTACATATTTCACTTAGACTCAGAAATAGCCTCATTGTCATCATGACTTTTGCAGGTTTTATAGAGTCAGTGTAATGTTAGTTACGTTATGGGGGCATTATCACTGATTTATTTATAAAAAGAAAATGGAGGGATCACAGTATTTTTCTATGATTTGGAAATAACATTAATTAGAAATAGCCATTGATGACACGATTATCTCAAACTATGTACTTAATGTACATTTTGTAAATAGAAACTTTGAAAAGTTCAGATGATAACAACGCATAATTAACTTCGTTAGCTTTTCTGTAGTGTGGTATTCTCTTCAATGCTGTTGTTTCTTACAAGGATCTGCTAATCAAGTAAAAACTTTGTAGACTGTTGGAGTTAGAGATACCTGCACAACGTTTTCCTCTCTCCATCTCCTCTCTCCTCTTTCCCATTTTGCCTTCGTCTTCTGTTGCTCTGACCATTTTCCTCATGCTTCCATCCCTCTGCATGCCTTCCCACTCCCCCCCCAGCCTCCCGATTTTACCATTCATCTCTCTTCTTCTGTCATCTCACCTCTTCAGTTCTGTCAGGAGCTTTAAACGTTTTTTAAAATCCATGATTCCCTAAATTCAGAGGAGATCAGACTTCGATGGATCTCTGCTGTGAGACAGGGAGCATCTCTGGTTTTGTATCACAAAGGTTTGTATGTATATAATGCTGGGCAGTTGGCTTTGGGGGTTCCAGAAGCAGACCATCTAGAGCACTGAGCAATAACTGAGCAACTTATTGTAACAGGGGCAGAATTAGCTCAGGAAATGATTAGTGGAAGAGTGGAGTGAGTTTCAGAAGCTCTGCTTCAGAAACCTTTGGAAACATGACTGACAAAGGAAGAAGGTTTTAATATGTTGTAATTCAGTATCTGGAAGAAAGCAAAACCAGGAGTGTCAAACGGCCTGAAATAGCCCTCTTTCTGACCAGAGAAGGATCAGAATACTCGTTGATTTAAGTATTTCTATTTAGTTTGGGTTGTCCAAATTAATCTTTAAAGTATAGCAATTTGCAAGGAGCTAAATTCCACAGGAAAAAAAAAAAAAAGAAACACTAGCAATGCACTGTTAAACAAGTTATACCAAAAGAATATGAAAACAAGGAAATTTGTGACTGATTTACAGCTGAAGTACCATATTTCACAGGGAGAGACCATACTTACCATTACTAAGATTTGGAACAAAGCTCTTGCTGAGTAGGTGGGGATGGACTGTGTTTGAAGGCCTTGAAAAAGGGAAAAGAGGAAGGCTCACACAATCTGGGGATGCATACGTGCTGGGCAAAGATGTTTTGCATTTTGAACGAAGTACAAAAAACAGCAGTGAATTTATCACTTTGCATGAATCAGCAGTGCACACATTCTTGGAGCTGCATGACAAGGGCGCTGCGAACTCAGAGGAGCCCTTTTGAAGAACAGTGGATGGAATTGACACAGATAAATGTTTCCTTAATTTTTAATTGGGAACAGATGCAAAAGGCAGTGGATTAACAAGAACAGTGACAATAGCTCAGAGAGAGAATTTTCTCTATAGAGAAAGCAAATAATGAAACTCAAAGTATCTGATGGTGATTTTGTAATTAGTGAGGGAGTGTGTCAGCTAACAGCAAGCGAACAACTCATTGAAAAAGCTCACTTGTAATAGGATAAGTACTCATTTGGGGGCTTAAAATGTGCCAAAGCTTTGGTCTCAGTCAAAGGACTCACTCACTGGACGTAAGTGAGGCTTGCTGATCTTTTGCAGAGTATGGCTCATTCAGCTCTTTGGAGATACCTAGAGCTACAGTGCAGGGTCAAGTTACCCAGTGCCCACCTCTACCGTTACTCATGCTCCTGGGAAAATCTCAGGTGGCTCCCCCCTCTGGGAAACACCAGAGGAACGGAAAAATGTTACAGTGACAGGGCAAAGATAAAAGTAAAAGCAACATACCTCGTATACTGGCTAAATGTGTGAAGAGGAAATATGTTCCACCAAGTACAAGAGGGAGGATTTTATAGTTGGAATCGTTACTATCTAGTATTTTTCTGTGTTTGATAGTAGGCTGTAAGTTGCCTTTAGAAACACACACACAAACACATACATATACAATATATATTCCCCAATTGTTTTTTTCACATAAAGCATTTGCTACGAGAAGCATTGTATCCTTTGTGCTTTTTCAAGCTGTTCTAGCACCCCAGGAAAATACTGGGAAGGGTGGGGGGTGGAAGAGGACAGACAAAATATGTTTTGCTCAGAGGAAACAAAAAATGCTTCAAGGAACTTTGGAAGAACATGGATATAAAACTCTGTTTGTAACATACTTAAAGTAACAAAAATAGCACACCTGGAAAAAAGGTAATGCAGCAAGATGAACAGGCAGTATGTCTGACGCAGCTAGGAATGGAGGGCTGGCGGCAAAGATGGCTTGAAATGGCAAACTGTCTCAAAAATATGTAACTTGCCTACCTGAGTGACACATGTATGGGTGTCAAGTGAACGTGGCATACTAATCTTAATGGGAAAAAAATGGCAAATGGTTGCAGTTAATAAAGCAAAACTCATAATGAAGAGATAAAAGATTCAATGTGAAGTTGTCCATAAATGCCCTCGCTAAAGGTATTGACCTCAGTCCTTGACCAAGAAAGAGAGACTAATGCCTTATGCCACTGCATAGTGGCAAATTTAGTGTGAATGTCATCAGATAAGGAAGGAAGTTTTACGTCTTCAGCAATAGCATACCAAAACTGAATATAAATGACTTATTGCCATTGGAAAAAGGAGCTTGGGATGACCTGTTGGTCCTTTAGCTCGTGAAAATAACCCCAATTTTTTTTTTTTCAGATAGTGGGTAGGATCTACTAATGGCATGTAATTGAGAGGGGAAAAAATGTGGTGGCGTAAAGACAAGCCACTTGTCACTTTAGTGCTTTTTATTTAAGACATCAGAAAAGTTGATTCGTGAGAAAGTAAGAAAAATATTGAAATTATTGGCTGTTCAAGTCAGATTTATTTTAAGCTTCCACTGAACAAACAGCAAATGAAATAAGCTGTTTAAAGGTATTGCAGAGACCAGAAATACGACCTAGGTTTTATATTAATACCTCAGGAAAAGCTGGCCCTGAAACACACAATTATTTACACTGGCTGAAACAACTTCCTACTTCCATTTCCTTTAGCTAGCTATATTAGAAGCTTTATAGCTGAAAAAGTGATACTGAATATGAGGTGCTTTCTTGAAATGGTGTTTTTGACACAATCGTGCCTGAAAGCAGGCCAGGATTCGTGGCTGTTGAAGCTGCCTTCAATGGGACAGGGGTGACGCGTGGGCCTGCAAATGGCCTTCATTGCCAGCCCACGTGCTTGCTACTTGAAAGCAGTGTCAGAATATTGATTTGCATAGTTTTAGAAAGTTGTCCGGTTGCCATTTTGTCAGTTTGTAAGGTTATTTTTACCCTAAAATGGCCAATCATTTCCAAATCCCAGAACTGAGGATTACTGAAGTCAGCATTTGGGACAAAAAAGCTTTAAGCAGCAAACCGCGCTGGGGCACTGGAGCCCGAGCCCCACAGTTCAGCAAATCCAAAACTCATGGATTCAGCCCCATTTGATATCTGTGCCCATATCTACGGCAAGTGCTGCTACAGCTGAGACTGATGAGCCACTGCCAGTTGGCATAGCGACTAGCTTGATCGTAAGCATTTATATTTGTTGTGTTAGTAATTTTATATCATCTGGAAGGTATGTGGGCCGGGAGCTGGCAACTGCAGGTGTGAACTGGTTGAAAGCATAAAGCTAAAATGGTAAATCCTAGCTTTTTTTCCCTCAGAGCAAATGTAAAGATGGGCCATTTTAATTGCTTGTAACACTTAAACAGTAGGAGAGATTGGCTTTCACCATCTCCTGAAAATTGAGCATATGCCTTCTGAGAATGGCTGTAAGTTTGTTGCTGATATACTTTACTTTTTGAGTATCACAGTGGAATTTTTCCCAAAATAACTGTGCATATATCTCCACATATCCTTTACTGTATAGCATAATAATATTCTGCACGGCTTTCACAGAGTATAATAATAATAAAAATACTCTGCTTACATGTACTTTCATTATTTTGTAGCAGGAAAACTGAAGCAGTATAAATTCATTTTTATAGGGGTTGGTGTCAGTTAGTACATTGTTCTTCCAGAAGTAATGTATTGTAATATAAATTCTCTGTTAAGTTAGTGTAGAACGAGGTTTAAATGACACTATTTGTGAATAACAATTTATTTGTGACTGTGACATAATTTAATGCAAATATATTGCTCTAAAATGAAATGCTCTGATGTCAGATTGATGGCTCATAATTTTATTATGTGTAGCATTTATAAAAGTTCACCATGCCACGTATATACAAGAAAAGATTATCAGCTATTCACCATATGAATATATAGCTTCATTAAACAGGCTCTAGAGATGCATCAAAATCCTGAAAGAAGAGCTTGTGATGTTTCCCCTGTAAAACCTTGCTGAAATTCCCTTTGAATTTTTTTACGTTCCTTGTACATGTGTGGTTTATATTTGTATACTTTCTCTTAGGGCAAAAATATTTTTTTTGGCTTAAGTTGAAAATCTCGTCTGAAAACTGTATGGTTTAATCCATCTAAATAATTTAATGTCTTCAACTAAGTGTAAGTCTGGACTAGTTGGAAATTTTACATATAATAATGCAAATAAAAAAAGAGAGTTTACTGTTGTCACAGAACGATGGTGGGGTCACACTTCACAAGGTCAGCAGATGGAAAGAAAATCAATAGGATCAGAATCTTTTTAAAGAGAGGGTGCAGAGGCCAGTAGGTCAGAGTACAACTCCTATAACTGCTGCTTACACTTTTTGAATTATTCAGGTATTCAGCCACTGATAGGGAATCTTAAGTAACGTACTTCACTTTAATATACACTTGCAGTAGTCATGGGTGATTTGATTTAGTATAAGCTATCTGTGAGTACAAGGAGAAGAGCAAGAGCTCACTTAGAAAGGAGAATGGGAGCTGAGTATTTATGGTCCTGCTGGGAGTTGGAAGGAATAGGCAGCAACAGCTGCCCAAATGGAAGCCTGCAGTTTGGGTCTTCAGTACAGTGTTACTAACAGGTTACATTGCTCTTGGTCTTTTGTTTGTGATGGTGGGGTTTGGTTTTTCTTTTTCTCTCTTTTTTTTTTTTCTTTAAAAGAATAATAATAATAAATCTGTTTGTAACTAGTTCTAGCCTGAATACAAACACATGAAAACACAAGCATGGAAGTTTAGGCATTATTTCAACTAACCTGATGGATGAATCTATGCACTTGCTCAAGATAAAACACTGTTTAAGCAAATTATTTTGTTTCTGCTTCTCCCCTTCCTCACTAGCCTTTGTCCCTTTGGTAAAGCTGTGCAAATAATACATTTTTACAGTGGCTGAACTGAAAAATGGAAGGGAAGAAAAAACTTCAGACCCACCAAAATGTGTCCTTCAAAATAAAATTGACTTCCTATTCCTTTTTGTAGGCATTTGAATTTATATTTGTTTCTCTGCTTTCAGTCCAGTTGAGCTCTCAGATAATTTAAGTTGATCACAAGCTTCATTTTTGGTGAATTTATGGGTTGGGTGAGGTATGTGGAGATTACTGTTGATTTTTTCTAGACACTTGCTTTCCTTTACTTTCTGACCTTATTTTTGCTGGGATTCCCAGCAAACTGCTCATCACTGTCCTAGCTTCTATTCTCATGCCCTTCTAATGCCAGTGGGAAGAGAAGCATGAAACTAAGTGGGATCATGTAGTTCCAGTCAGTTTAACATCGCTGCTGCCACAAGCAAAGAATTTTATAGTGCAGGAGAAGAAAACACAGTCATGCGATGTGATGAGCCCAGAGGTTTCTCCCACTTGGCTGTTTAAACAGAAATGTAGAAGGCTTTAATCAAACCTGAAACTTGGAACCCTGCACCAAGTTTCATCTGAATACGAAGCATATTCTTTAAAAGCACCACACAGAAAGTATTTTGCAGGGTTTTGAGCAATTGTGTCTGTTTTCCTTTTATCTCATATGCTTTAATATACTTTAATGTCAATTTTCATATTTTGTCCGTATGCCCTAGTGCATTTGTATGGTCTCTCTCAAACACAGATGTGTGCATGCAGACACATGTGCACATCTTCCAGGGAAAATGTTGTGTGCATCAGAGTATTCATACCTCATTTCAGATGTAGAGAAGAAAAACAGTAGAGCATTCCTGTGAAAAACAAAGCGCTGCCTACAGCAAATCTGTGAACGCCACAAAGAGCGCAAAGGGGCTGTCATGGCATATCAGCCTTTATCCACTCCCCAGTCTGTGTCGGTACACTGAAGCAAAACAGCAGTGTATGATTTTAGTTAACTTCTCCTAAGCCTTTGCTTGACAGATGGGTGAACAGTTTCTGTGAAGCTCTCATCTGTTTACTGCTGGCTTCTTTGACTCCATGAATTTATTATTAATGTACCAAATGATGTTGCTTGTACCAAGGGTCAGATCATCATTTATAACTTCCATGTCGACTGAAATAAATCCTATTATTGGGACACACCACACGCTCCTTGGTGCTGCTAGCATAGTGCCTTGTGCTTCCTTTGATCCAGTGATTTTTAATTTATTTTTACTCTCTGTAAAACTTTGGTAGGCTTTGAAAATTAATACCCAGGAAATGTCATGTCTGAGGCTCGCTGAACGTTGCCCTGAAAAAGATAGGCTAATTAAGAAGGGGAGAGAAATCTATGTCAATATGTTTCAATACAAGTAACATTTTAACATGAAAGACTGAAAATTTGGGCAACTTTGACTTTTTGGTGGGGAGGGTGTTTCTTTGGTTTTCAGGGTTTCTTCAGACACTCTCTTATCCTCATGTCCTTCCTTCAGCACATACACCTTCAAATCCAGGTGAGCTGCTTTGGTTAAAAAGGAGCTGTATGTATAGGAAAAATACCTTGTAAGCTGAAACGGGAGATAGCTAAGTGCTCCCACCTGGCGTTGATGGGATTACCAAGCACTGTGAGAATCACTCAGGCAAAGAGGCCGGAAATGACACTTCAGACTTTTTATTACACCAAGGATATTGGTTCCATTTAAAATAGGAAAGTAGGGTCATCTTAGTGCAGTTCTGTTCAAAGCTTTGAAAATGTCTTTTATTTGAAAGATTTGAAGTAAGCAGTTTTGATCCTTCAGCAGCAGGAACACTGTAGCAGTTGAAAGAACGGGCAGCTGAGCTGCTGTGTTTTACCATGCCCAGCCCTCTTTTAAGACAACAAATCATAAGAAGGGGTGACTGAAAACTATTTTGTAAGCGTTTCTCTCATTTGCAAGATGCTGTATATCATAGGTTTTTCCTTGCCTTTGATTTTTTCTTTTTAAAAGGATTTTAAAACCATGTAGTCCTTGTCCTAAGATATGTGTATTACAGAGTTCCCTGAACACCTAAAGTCATAATCTAGCCTGAACTGCCTCCCCTGGCTATACTACAAGAGAATTTGACTTTGCATTAAGTTCTGAAAACCATACGTGGGGATAACATTTCAACTTCATGCTCTCTTTGCACTGTGACAAAATAGACTTTGAAGTGCTTTTTTATACTCTCTACCACTGTCTTTTGCATGTGAATGAATGCTAATAAAAATAGACCTGTGCTCCCTTTTGTTTTTAATAGGATGTACACCGTCTCTTTAATTTGCCTGTCTCTTGAATTTCCTATTTTTAAACATTTTATTCTGTTTGTAGTGCCAGGCCCTATACCTGCCAAGTCGGTAAAAGGAACTCCTTTTGAAGATAAGATCTTCCTCAACTGGAAGGAACCCGTGGATCCAAATGGCATCATTACGCAGTATGAGGTAATCATTAAACAACTTACAGGCATAGGAGAGGGCTAGGAAAGTGTGGCAGGAGTGGCGGCTGATGGTGGATGTTTATGCTCTGTAAACAGGCTATTCATTCATATATCACCTTAATTAGAGAATAAGGGAGTGGATGTTCAGAATTCATAATCATGATGTATATACATTGTTGGCTGGCTGGCCCTGTCAAATGAATTTGGCAAGTGAATGTAACAATACTACAGTCCACATGGGAGGTGCTAATATTAAAAATCTTGTATCATTATTACATCCTTTCAAAGCCATGACAGCCATGACCTGTGAAATCTTATTTGTTGGAAGAGAAGGTTACATGAAAGGTAAGAAGGCTTTAATATTTGGAGCCACCTTTTTTTGCTGAGATCTTTAGGTATCTCCCTTCAGAGAAACCTGCATGTATATTTTGAGTGTATTTAATACGTAAGCCTTCTGGTGGCCTCCACAGGAAATTGGCAGGAAGCATTTCTAAAAATGAACCGATCTGAGGAATGATCACCATCCTCTCCATCACTCCTTTCTTAAAGGAACAGAGGTTATAATTTTGTGTAGTAATGATTTACAGGAGCAAGGTAAACCTACTAGCCAAACAAAACCCCTTGAGTAATTGTTGTGGATTAACCCCTATGGGCTGCCAATCCCCACCCATCCGCTTGCTCACTCTACCCAAGTGGGATGGAGGAATCAGAAAGGTAAAAGTGAGAAAACTCATGGGTTGAGATAAAGGCAATTTACTATGTGAAGTAAAACTGCACACACAAGCAAAGAAAAACAAGGAATTCATTCACTATTTTCCATCAGCAGGCCAGTGTTCAGACATTCCTAGGGTAGCAGGGCTAATCACATGGGACTGTTTCTTGGGAAGACAAATATCATCACTCTGAATGCCCCCCCCGGCCCCTTCCTCCTTCTTTTCCCCAGCTTTTATCGCTGAGCATGATGTCATCCGGTAGAAAATATGCCTTTGGTCAATTGGGGTCAGATGTCCTGTCTGTGTCCCCTCCCCACCTCTTGTCTACTCCCAGCCCCTCACTTGGGGGGCTGTGGGAGAAGCAGAGAGGGCCTCAATGCTGTGCGAGCACTGCTCAGCAGCAACTAAAACGTGGGTGTGTTATCAACGCTGTTCTGGTCACAAATCCAAACCATAGTACTATACGAGCTACTATGAAGAAAATTAACTCCATCCAAGCCAAAACTAGTACATTAAGATATCATTGCTGTTTTTTTGGAAAGTGTTTAAATATTATTATTATTAGAAGAGGACAGGTAATGTATTATAGAAAGTGAAAAATAAGGGGTTCTGGTGTAGATAGCAAAGGTGGTGGGAATGTCCTAACTTAAATGTAACACTGAAATTTTCCATACATGAACTATAATCATAAAGAAAGAGAAGAGAGATGAAGGACATATGTATACCCTTTCAACTGAAGCAGATTGTACAATATCAAGTACTCATGGTATCCCCAAAATAACTAGATGAACATACGACCTCTGTTTCCTTTCTGTCTAGCTAACTTAATCCCTTTGTGCTGAAAACTGTAACAAAATTTTAGAAATAATCTTTTTCACAGGTCAGCTACAGCAGTATACGGTCATTTGATCCTGCAGTTCCAGTTGCAGGACCTCCACAAACTGTGTCAAAGCTGTGGAACAGCACGCACCACATCTTTTCACACTTGCATCCTGGGACTACTTATCAGTTCTTTATACGTGCGAGTACTGTTAAAGGGTTTGGACCAGCAACCACAATCAATGTAACAACCAACATTTCAGGTAAAAAAAAAAAAAAGGTGGGGCAGGGGGGAAATGTTTACTGGTTTTACAAGTTGGTTGGTTGTTTTTTTTTCGAGACTTGGATGGTCGGGAAATATAAAAGAAAGCAAAAACCAACAAAACATTCCTATCATATTCTGAAAGTAACCTTAACATTACTGAAAATGCTTTTGAGTGTATTTTCCAAACAGTAGCACAAGTGCAGGGAAATTGCACACCTATAGTTATCAAATGTTTGGTTTTGTGTAATATTTTACTTTCATGTAAAGAATCTGAAGTGCTTTACAAACTTTAGCTAATGAAGCCTTACAGCGCTCCATTAGTTACTGAGTACTATATTTGTTTTGCAGATTAGTAAAGTCAGATGCAGAAAATTGACTTACTCAAGGTGACACCACTTAGCAACACATGGCTGTAACAGAACTGGGGAGATAGCAGAAAGTGTGAATTTCTTCTGCCAGCTTTGTGTAGTACTACTTCCTCATATCTTTATTATTCACTTACTGCAATGTGCTGATTGACACTATTCATCTTAATAACAGACTGAAAACTTTAGAAAAAAAGTATTGTCAAGTGGAATGCTTTAATATTTTTATATCCTTAAATTTTAATATAATTTTCAAAACATAAGTTAGCTTATGCAGTTGATAGCAGAAAATGAGTCAATGCTATATCTAGAGAGACTGTTGATTTTATGGTATGATGACTTCAGAGCTTGGCAGATAGCAAAGAAGCTAGTCATTTAGAAATGTAAGCAGTACAAAGCAGGCTATTTCCCTTATTATCTGCCATAATGAAACTTAAATCCTCCTGTAAAGGGAGATGTATTGAAATGCATCTACCATTTCTATGGGAAACTACTCACCTAGTCTCCTCACCCAGTTTCCAAAAGCATGCACATGAATCAAAATGTGAGAAAATTCCAGGCAGAGCTCCTTGAAATCTGTAGCAACTTAAAATGCTGTATTTTTAGTTAACTGAAACAATTTGTTGAATTCCATCCCAGAACATAAGTACTAGCTTTCCTCATTCCTCAGCCCCTTCCAAAAACAAAAAGCAAACAAACAAACAAAAACAAATTACATGTTTTGTTCATCTAGCTAGTAGGTTGTTTTGCAGTCTGATATTTTACTCAGATTCTTTTAAGGTCTTTGTGTTTCTTTATAACGGATTCCAGATCATAAACTTTCAGGAATAATGGACACGTAGCGAGTACATACTTGTCTGAACAGGGTGTGTGGGAGGGTGGGGGGTAACAATGTGGTATCTTGCTAGCATGCCTGTGTCCCAGCCATCTTACTGTTTTGAGAAATAACATCTCAAAGGATTATAATGTATTCAGGGTTCTTTAGATTTGTCTTCTCTTTCCATTCAGAAAGTTTAGGAACTCTGTCCAGAACACAATATGGGTCTGAGTTAGTTATAGTAAAACATTGGTTAATACTGAGAAAGCTAAAAGGATGTATATGATACCCTTTGTATCTGAATTTCAGCCTGTTTTTGTTGTTGTTCTGGTTTTTTTTGATTTTGCTTTATGCTGAACTGTTGTCTGGTTTCACTCAGAATAACTGATAAATTTTATGAAGTAATGCATATGTTTCAGGAAATGCTAGCTTTACTTTAATGAGGGGTAAAATGATTCCTTTCAACCACACTTACAAGTGATTTCATGATCGTAGTGAACATGCTGTAAATAGTAATTTATAAATGAGCATTCAATGAACATTATTTCTATAAAACAATAATATTTTCTGAATAAGAGCAATTTTGTTGTGCATCTAGGATCTGAGACTAATGAAGCATGGCTTTTAATCTTTAATTGCTCTTCTATCTATTAATATATTATCTTAAAATTATTATGACTTAAATGATTGGCATCCTGCTAGGAAACATCTTTTTAGTGACAATTCATTTTGAAACACACAGGTATCATTAACAATGTTATAAAGATGCATCCACATAATAAAAAAAAAAAAATGCAGATAGTTTTCAAGATCGTTAAAGAATAGTATTTAATGGAAATCTATTATTTTCTGAATCACCAAAAATCCCTTTTCTTTCCTTGCACTAGAGCAGATGTGAACAGCACAGTTACCAGTCAGGGTTGTGACAGGCTTGTGGTAGCAGACAAAAGTTTCATCGCTGAAGTGAACAGCTACAATAGCCACCCAATGCACAACAAATATTGCTTCGATGAAAGCTGAACAGCCAGCCCATTAATGAATCGGATGTTGAACTTCTTTCTAGTTTCTACTTTGGTTTTGTTCATGTTTTTTTTCTTAATACGCTGGAGTGAAATTTGCAGTGGCTCAGAAACTGATTCATGAACAGATTGGCTATCGATTGTTAGAAATGGAAGAAGAAATGGGCATGGGAATAGGCTCACCCATCCAGTGTCCACAGGAATGTATCTGCCTAAGACTGATTTTCCTGCAGTATAGTTGTTATCAGCTTGGTCTCCCATGTCATTTAAGAGGAAATGTGAAACATTCCTAAATTGTTGGAGGAGGAAGAAGAGAGGTGGTAGAAGTGGTGAATATACTTCTTTGAAAGATAGAAAGAGGGAGAACAAAATGGGATTTTGTAGTCTTAGGGTCTCTTGGCAGTCACGTCCTCCCTCTCTGTCCTCCTTGAATAAACCTGTTTAACTTGATAGGTGTGATGGTTTGAGGGGGAGCAGGTAGGGAGGGAGTTATCAGTTGTTGGTGAAGTCCCATTTATTCTGTAATAAAAGATTGTACTTGACCCAAATCATTAAAAAAGACTCATGTAGCTGATGAAGATCATGACTTTGTACTATACTGTGAACAGCCACAATCTCATGAAAATTCAAAATGTTTTTACTGATTTGTTTCTCTTTTTTTTTTCCTTCCACTCAACATTAATCAGCTCCCACTTTACCAGACTATGAAGGAGTTGACGCATCTCTCAATGAAACTGCTACTACCATAACTGTACTCTTGAGACCAGCACAGGCCAAAGGTGCTCCTATCAGGTAAAAAAAAAAGGAGGGGGGGGGGGGAGAGATTCTTTAGTTGATTATATCCTGTCTTGTAGTTAAAAAGCTGTACATTTCCAAATGATATTCATTTGATGTTATTTTTTTTTAGCTAGACTGATCTTGCCAATAGACCTATACTTAATAAGAGATTGTTATGTGTTTTTTTTTCCCTCAAAGATATTCATGACCTGAATCATCCAGCTGTCTGTCCTGTTTGATTTAAGGTCCTCAGGACCACCTCCTATCCATTATCATTTCATTTTACTTTCTCTCAGTGTCTGTGAAATATGAGGTTGAAAGGTGTTTGTCAGAAAGTGGATTTGAAAATAACACTTCCTCTCCAGTGCTTCAAATCATCTGTTCTATAGCACATATGTATGACTGGAAAATTGGAAGCTCAGAGGAAATGGGAGAATAATAGTGGTGAATACAAACTATTTGACCTTTTTTTCTCTCAGACTGCTTCTCTCTCTAGAAATCATGTAGCAAGCTATCAAATTTCACTTGGCGTGTCCCATAATCATATTAAAATCTTTCATTTATGTTAACTTTGAGGGGTCTTTCCCTTTCTGCTCTCTCTTGAGAGAGAATTTAATTCTGTTTGCAAAGGTTTGTCCACATCCTGCTCTTTACTTCTACTTGTTAGTGCAAAATCTTTGTGATATTTGATTCTGTTTGTGTTTTACTGATATGGCTGCATTAGGAAGATTCAGGGACAGAACTGACTAATTGGGGGTTAATTAGCTACTGAGCAACAGAACCTTTTCATGCTCTGTGACCCATGTGACATTTTGGAGAAATATGGGCTAATGCATTTCATTCTGTGTTACACTGTCAATTACCGTGGCTCAGCTGATGTCCAGTGCCTGAGCACTAAAAGTATAGGAAAATTAATCTTAGGACTGTTCCTATTACAAGGAGGGTATGTTTTACTTGGATGTTGTGGGATGAGTCACATAACTATAAGCTTATCATACAGTCAACCTTATGATTGATAAAATCCGGTTATTTATTTATGTTGTGTGGTAGAAGATCATCTAGATTCATCCCCTCTACAGGAAATAGCGATATTATATTTGTAAATAGAATTGTAACCCCCGTACATCATGAGTTTTGAAAATTGCCCTGTTACAAACCTAGGATTTTTTTTTGCAGGGAGGAGGATGATAAAATGTACAGGACTACATTCAGTACAGAACTCAGATTCCGAAGGCAGGGTTTATGTTGAATTAATACAGTGGAATCCAGACCTGTGATCTGAAAATGCTCCCAAGTTACTCAAGTGCTTAAACTTGCTATGCACCTCTGTACATGCTTTTAAAACCTTCCAGGTGTCCTGCTGCTGGCTGTATGCAAAGCTGTCCATCTTTGAAAAGCGTGGTATCTCTCTCTAATCAGAAGCATATCCTTTCGGTCTTGCGCCTGGTTCCCAGAGGGGACACCATGTAGTCTCACCCAGAGCATGCCTGCCAGAACAGCTGGGATCTGCTGATGGTGGTGGTGCCCATCTTCTCTACACTAACTGCTCTGCAGCATGTTTGTGCACGCTGCAGTGGGCCCTCACATTCAGTGCCATTACTTACCCTCAGGGAGGTCAATCGCTTATCCCATGTTTCTTTCATGAACTGGATGGGATGTGGCTAGAGGATTACATGTACTCTGGGTGCTCCAGTTTCTCTGTACTGTACTTGCAAGCGAGTAAGTCTCTTCTGAGGAAACCTGCACCACAAGACCTCACATTTATTTTCTCAATTTTCCTTATAGCATCCTCAGTCCTATGACATGAACTTCTCATTCTGGCCAATTAGGGTGACACAAAGGTTCTCTATATTAAAGTTAATCAATAGTTTGTGAAGGATTATTTGATAGAGTATAAATAACTATTGTTTGAGTATGTTATCAGAAATGTGTGCATCTTTCTGGTGATATGGCCAGCAGGTCGAGAGAGGTGATTGTCCCCCCTCTGCTCTGCCCTTGTAAGGCCCCACCTGGAGCGCTACGTTCAGCTCTGGGGCTCCCAGCACAAGAAGGATGTGGGGCTGTTAGAGCGGGTCCAGAGGAGGGCCATGAAGGTGATCAGAGGACTGGAGCACCTCTCCTGTGAAGAAAGGCTGAGAGAGCTGGGGATGCTCAGCCTGGAGAAGAGAAGGCTTGGGGGAGACCTCACTGCGGCTTTTCAATACTTAAAGGGGGCTTATAAAAAAGACAGAGAGCAACTTTTTGCTCAGGCAGGCAATGGAAGGACAAGGCAGAATGGTTTTAAACTAAAGAAGGGTAGATTTTGATCAGAGGTAAAGACGAAATTCTTCACTCAGAAGGTGGTGAAGCGCTGGCACAGGTAGCCCAAAGACGCTGTGGATGCCCCATCCCTGGAAGTGTTCAAGGCCAGGTTGGATGATGCCTTGGGCAACCTGGGAGGTGTCCCTGCCCATGGCAGAGGAGTTGGAACTGGATGGTCTTTAAAGTCCCTTCCAACCCAAACCATTCTATGAGTCTCCTGTCTCTTGTCTTCCCTCTCCACTTGAATTGATTTCTAGTACCTAAGAGATTGCATTAAATTTATAATATCAGGATACACAGGAAATAATTCCTTCACCATAACCAGAAAGCTGGGCTTTATTCTTAGTAATAAAATACTTGTTTTGTTTTTACTCTGAATGAGGAGCATTCTCCAGGGGAATGCACAAGACATTGTTCCTTTCCTGAATATTGCAATCAGTTATTTTTTGACAGCTTTGTAATAGGGGAGATAAATGTAGCACACAAATTCAGGACTGATTCAATGCATTTCACTAAACTTTATGACCAGTTTTAGTGAAGCTTCACTCTATCCACACTGCAGTTGCTTTTCTACTACAAGCCTGTCTTGCTGTCATAATGAGCATTACTAGGTAGGTGGAAAAAAAATGCATCGCCGTGCCTGCAGCTGTGATTGAGTAGAGCAGGGACTCTACTGTAATGCTGCTTTTTATACACAGACTGAAAAATACAGCCGATTTTTTTTTAAAGGGTCTGTTTGCACTCAGCCCTCTAATCCCTGAAGCTGTAGACTGTCAAATGATCAGTTTGTTTAATAGCAGTAGGTCCTAGTTAAAAAATAATAAATACATAAATGAATAAAAAGAAAGAAGGAAGGAAAAAAAGAAAGGAAAAGCTTACGGTCTGATATTGTTTTCTTATGTTTACAAACGAAATTATTCTACGATCAGGTTTTGTTGTACCTCTGCCTCTCTATCAGCACAGCCCCCAGGAAACAGATGTTCCTTAACCCAAGTGAAATCTATGGGTAGCTGTCAATCATTTCTTTAAGACACTACATGCCATAGTCATCATAGTTGTAAACATGACTCTAATCATATCTTCCCTGTCAAGTGTTATCGTGTAATCTCTAGGTTGCTTTATGGCCTCCTGAAGTTTTAAACCAAATTACAAACTAGAAATGCAAAGGGAGACAGGGCTGGGGGCTCATGCACTCTGTGAAGTGTGTACTGTTTTGCCATCGGTCTAGTGGATTAGATTCCAGTCAGTAGCATCAGCGGTGCTTCGGTGATTCATTTGAAGACATGATTTGCTACTGCAGTTTTTCTAAAGAATCCTAACTGAGCACCAACAAAACAATCTTATGTACATCCTGCTTTTAAATCCTTCTTCAGGTAACGATTACGAGGAGCATAGATCAAAATCAGCATGGGCAACTTTTTGTTTCTGAGATTTGTTTTATTTGATTGGGTTTCTTATACCTCCATATGCAGAATCAGGTTGTTTTCATTTTGCAACAAGGCTAATTAAGTGGACTGCAACAGGGGGCAGCTAAAACATAGCTGTTGGTCGGACTTCCCAGGGCTTAGGCTGTAGCTTGGGCTGTCAGGCAGTCTGGTGGTGCCCATCTAAGGAGAGGACACTGTCTCCACGAGGTGAGTAGAAGGAAATCTCTAGTTGATATTAAAACCTAGTCAGAATAAGGCTGAAGTATGAACATGTTCACCATGGCAGTATCTATTTGAGCCTGAGTTTTTAGGGAGCAGTGAAAAGGAAGATTAGCAGGGGCTGCTTAAACTGTTCTGCATCAGCTTGATCAATAGGGAGGTGTTGTGCAGGTTTTCTTCAGTAAAGAAACAGTAATACACATAAAAAGAATCCAAGGATAAGTGTAGTGCATAAACTTTCACTTAACTGTGATACCTGACCACCTTTGCAGCCAGTGCGTACCCCAATTTAATGTTGCAAATTTAGCTTTGGCTTCTTTCTTCATATCTTCCAGTGGAGTGTCCTTTCCTAACACTGTTATGAGTATATAGAGTAACATACCGTACATAGAGTGTTGCTTTGGAACCACCAAAGTACTATTAAATGGATTTAAACAGATGGCAACACAAAGGGCCCAGAGGAAAATGATTGTATTCCTGTGTGTCTTGTTAGCCTACTATGTTGCATGAAAAATACTGCCAGATCCCCTTTCCGAAGAGGATAGGAACAGGTTTTAGTGAGAAAAGAAGAGAAAAGAGCTTCATTGGAGATGTTGAAGACTTTCCGTCATTTGCTATTCTTTAACTAAAAATAGTAAAAATAATAACTAAAACCAATTGTGTAGCTGCAGATGGCTACACCGTGTAAATTAATTTCTTATTCTCCATGTTTTTCAGGTATATGGATCCTGAAAGGAGTATTTTTGACGCATATTTTATTTAAATGAGAGCATATTTTATATAAATTAAAAAAAAATGTTTCAGAACATTCGTATTTTATTGTGATCTCATGCTTAAAATTTTGCCATGCACTTTATATCAGATTCAAACATTACTGCAGTATTTTTAAAGAAAGCTATTAAAAAGGACTTACCTAATATTTAATTCTTCTCATACTCTTAATCTCTTATTTTTGGTCTCCAAAGAGACTTGTCCCTAAAAAAAGATACATACCTTAGGAAGAAAAAAAAAAAAAAAGATAGCTCATTTATTCCCTTATTCTATACAATGGAAGGGAAGTTGGTTTGATTTAGAAACTGTGGTAAATGTCAACTTCTGAGCTGAATGGCAACCAGGATACTCCAGGGGACGGTTGCTGAAGTCACATGCAAATGTTGCCCCGTCCTTCCGCTCTCCCTGCTGGCTTTGTGCTCCTGAGTTGGCAGGATACCGCGATGACAAGTTTCCTGCTCTCCTGGCACTTCAGACAGCAGAATTTGTGTCGGTCCCAGTCGTTTGGCAGCTCCCAAGAGCAGGACTGCCGAATGCACGGAGCAGAGAGGCAGTGTCTGTGTTCCCAGTACACTCGATTGGTTGGGTGCCCAGTTCAGGAGCTGTGATTTTAACCCTGCCTGGCTCCAGGACCAGGCCCGAGAGGAAATGAACACCAGTAGAAATTTCTTCCCTTGGGACAAGATAATCAAAAATGGTTTTTAATAATTTACATGCTGTGAAGTTAATAAAATATTGATGTTGTTAGGTTGTGTTTTTTTTTTTTTTTTTTTTGCTAGTACATTAATTGGCAGCACAAAGAAAGATTTTGGTTATGCAGGGGTCATGTGGAAGTGATTTGTTGTTGCAGGCTGTATTAACTGGGCATGGTTAATACACAGAGGTTACCACAGAAGAAGATTTATAGCCAAGCTCAGTTCACAGACAGTTTATGAGAAAGAAGAGATCCCTGGAAATATAACTCATTATTTTTTCATTTACATTCTTCATTTCTCCTGGAGTTTCAGAATGAGGTGACTTTGTATATTCCTCTTGGATACTTTGAAAGAGTAGACACTTTCCTCCTTAATTTTTTAGGTGCTAGGAAAAGGGAATGGTAACTTGTTTCAGCTTGAGAAAGAAGTGAAACTAGTTTCTTATTTTTTCTTCTCTCATTTCTTCCATTCCCCGGTATCACACTTCATCTCTGCCACTACAGTTATTAGGTTTTCTGGGCAGTAGTAGCAGAGAAAATTGACAAAATAATTTAATGTTGCCCCATAAGTTCTGAAAAAAGGAGGATTGTCTTTGTCTTTCCTTTTGGAGTCCCTGCAGCAATGCAGTGATGTTTCCAGAACTCTGCTTGATTTTACTTTTTATGTTTAGAAAGCTTTAAAACAAAACCAAAGCAGAAAATTCTGCCCGCTTAATTGAATTGCTTCAGGTCTTGTCTACATGCGTAGGCATATTTTCCTACTAATCTTGATAACAAGGTGATTGTTTTCATAAGGCCCTGCATCCATCCTTTCATGTATCTGCATGTAGATGAGGAATTGTGTGTATGGATGTGAATATATATATATATATATAATGGATGTGTGTATACAGACGTATATACATGTACATACAGTTTTTAGAAACCAAAAAGCTGTTTTATTTCATTTATTTCAACCTAAGTTCTGTACTTCTGCAGGGAGAGCTGGTAATGAGTTGGTAGCATACTGCAGTTAGGTAGTTACCCTGAAGGAGAAAGAAGAATGATAATTACCTGTTCTATTTAGAGAAGGTGATTTTGAGAAGTGACCAAGCCACAGACCATTTCAAGATAGGTGTTGGAGGGTTGGGATGGCAATTTAATAGGCCGAATGCCATCTGTTTCAGCAATTTGTAACATTTTATCATTGACAACTGTAGAGGAATGAGGCAGTCTATTTTGGTGGAATGGACAGATTTCTGTCCATCTGTGCTTGTATTACAGCATGTCACTTGTACTTTAGATCTGCATAGCTCTGAGCCAAGATAGAAGCCACAGCAAGGTCAAGAGGTGGAGACGCCTGTCAGCACATTCTGTCTCTAATGATATGACAACTGCAAATTGGTGCTTCAAGCACAGCCTGGAGGCAGTCATTATGTTGGGCCTTGAAGATGAGCTTTCTGTAGTATTATTTCAAAGGAAAACGCTAACTTCAGATGTTTCCGATTATCAGACAAAGAGTTTAATCTATTGTAGTTTAAAGTCAGATTCATTCCTGGTTATTTTGTTGCTGTTGTTGTTCCAAAAGCAAAATCATTGTTAGGAGATTGTATATATATACTTGTATTGTTGTTATTCCTGAAAAAAAATAGATACTGCTTCTTTTCAATGACTAAATTATATAGCTTTGCTACATTTGCGAATATATATATGAAGCGTTCGTGCCTTCTGTGCATCCATGCATCCACTGTCTGTTGTTTGTTGTTTTTTTAAGTTCACACAAAGCAGTCAGGTTAATATTTTTATGAGACTAAAGATTTGGCCATAGCAGGTGCCTTTAAAGATAAGTGGGTTTTCCTCTGTTTTGCCAGTGCCTACCAGATCGTTGTTGAGGAGCTGCACCCACACCGCACGAAGCGAGAAACGGGCGCCATGGAGTGCTACCAAATCCCCATCACCTACCAGACAGCTCTCAGCGGAGGATCCCCGTACTACTTTGCTGCCGAGCTGCCCCCTGGGAACCTGCCGGAGCCAGCCCCTTTCACTGTGGGTGACAACAGGACCTACCAAGGCTTCTGGAACCCCCCGCTGGCTCCTCGGAAAGGCTACAACATCTATTTCCAGGCCATGAGCAGCGTTGAGAAGGTGAGTGCCAGCCAGACCTTTCTCCTGGAAAGAGCCAAAGGCATGCCCGTGGTGACAAGGAGGGCTGCCGAAGCTGGGGGTGTTGGCAGTAGCACCGTTGTAATCCCTGTGCTGGCTTCTGTACCGTGACAGCGTGGCAGCCTGCCATTTGCATTTCACACCACCCTTGTATCATAGTAACTGTTACTAGATGAGTGTTTAATACCTCTCTTAGTAATCGTCTGAGTGTAGTAATTTCAGTGCTCTGACTCTGCCTCCTTGGTAAATAGCATCCAGTGCTTTTTCCCCAGCTCTCAGAACTTGCACGCTTGTTACTGCAGGATAAACAGAAAGTAGGCTGCTCAGTGGGCAAATGAAACGTTATAAACTTTTGGAGAGTCTCACGCTGAACATCAAATAAAAAATAAAAAATTTGCTAGAGCAAGAGTAACCCCAGGCCCACAGTGTGTTTCCGAGAGCCTTTATGGAAAGGTCTGCTTCAGGATTGCTCTACAGCTGTTCAGTATTCAAAGTTTGGCTATCGCTCACCTTCATTACCTCCCTGGTGTTGTTTTTAACTCCGTTGCTGAGTACTGCGGCTGGCTCTGTATGCATAACAAAGGGAAAAAAGCGGCAGGAAGTTAAACACCACAGTGGACTCCAGGTGGGAATAACGCCATGGCTCTGCGAGCCCTGTGCTGTTGCTCTCGAATGGTTTCTCTCTTGCAAATGAAAGTCGGGGAAGGTGGAAAAGGTGGTAGGCACAGAAGCTTCAGATAATTAAAAATTTAGTTTTTCAATTCATAGTTTAGAAAACGGAAGGAAATCACTGTAATGTGTCTGTAAGGCTCTCTGTGTGAAATGTCAGGGAAGCCAGAAAAGAGGTGCCTGATAGACAGCGAGATTGATAGCAGCTGATGCTCACCAGGACCATTGGAAAAGAGCAGAAGCCATATCTCCCTTGGGGTCTCTGCTGTGGCTAAGCAAACCATAACTAACAAAGGGCTTTGCCTTGGAGCCTTTTGAAGAAAATCTCACCTACTTATGGTTATGAAAACTGCATGTGCATCAGGTCAGAATGAGGAAAAAGCGGGAACTAATGAATTTGTTTACTGGAGCTGTTTGAAAACTGGAGGCTTTTTCTGATGGAAGAGACTGTTCTGTCTTTCTAGATTTTATCTGTAGACCCATGTGAAGCAAACAATGCAAAATGAAAACTAACTGCTAGTTACTCATCCATATTTCCCTTACTTTCTATATGTAATTCCCTTTCCTGTTGTTGGCTTCCAGCAGACTAAATTGTAAGGAAATTCATTTAATTCCCCAAGAAATAAATGCAAGGAAGGAGTAAAACAAAAATATTAAATACGTAAATAGATCGTTATTTTGGCTTTTACATTTTGACGGATAAGTAAATGAAGAAGGAAGAACAAATAATGTTTTACTTTAACTTCAAAATGCAGTTTGTGAGAGAGTTTGATAGTAAAGTGGTTTTCTCTGGTATGACTTAAAACTTTGGATCGTATTTCTGTTCCTACAGGGATTTGAAGGAGGTTTTGGGAGCTGGGGTTGCACCACATTCTGCCAGGACATAGATCTAGTGGTTGAAAGATAACCTCTGAGCTACAGAATATTTAAACAGGTGCTTTACTGTAAACCAGAGGGATCACCAAAATAGTCAAGGGGAAGTAAAGTATGCTCTGAAATAAACTGTAGGGTTGGGATGAGAGTTGTACTGTGATATTCATAGACATTTTGAACAAAAGTGGACTGGTAAATCTAATAAGTGGGGAGAGTGCCAGTTAGGTAAGTTTATATTGATAAACTTCATGCAGGTTCATTTAGATTGCAAAATTGTCTTTATGGAGCACTTATGGTAACCCTCAACTCACTACTTTGCTCATTCGTTACGTATTGTGTTTGCAAAAGTTGCTCAGGGATCGTCAATAGGAGAGAGAGGCACAGGGAACCATTGGGATGGCAGTGCAGCTGGTGGCAGGACTAGATGGAGTACTTTTCATAGAATGAAGCTTCCATTATTATATTCTCTAGTTATACAATAGTATTGTTTAGAATGATCTAATATAGCAGCAGCTGCATCCTCTCACGCAACCTTATGCCATTTCAGTGTTTGCCTTTAAAATAACTGTGCGTTTTACAAAAAGGTCAGAAAATACATTTATGACTGACCCTCGTTTGTTCAAGTTGTACAGAGTGTGCATAACTAAGTCATTTTTCTGTTCACTTGTTTCAATTGCTGACCAAACTTCTGAAGGGAAAAAAAAAATCAAAATACATAAAAATTGTGTTTGCATATGCAAGTTCTTTGGAAGCACATCCCTGTCAAATCACTGTCTTTCCTGGGTAGACTATATAGGTTGTAGATCAAGTATGTTTTATGTGAAGGGATAGCTGGGCTGCTTCTGTGCTCATTCCACCCTCAGAAGCATGAAGGAGAGGGTTGCCAACGTGCTCCGTGTGACTCTGAGATTGTCTGGATGCAACAAAACAATTTAGTTTGTGCACAGTGCTGAACAAATGTACCTTCTCTTTTTTGCTACATGGCTCACAGTTTCTGTGCCCTGAAATAAATATGACCACCGATTCTCCACTTTTCTTCCACTGCATACTGTGGATTCTTATGGCATAATTTCCATTTGATTTAACTTATCTGTAATTTTGCTACAAACAGGCTGTCCTGCACCTTTTCTCTCCATTATTTTCATGGATAGCACAGATCAGTGCCTAGGCAGGTATCATCCGGCTTGCTGCTTCTGTAAAGGCAAAATGACTCAGCCTTCTCCCCTGCTAAGCCCAAAGCCCTGAGCCACCTGGTTCAATGTCCCTGAGCTGCTCACAGATCTAGGGCTAATTTATGGAGTGGGGAGGGCAAGAAAAAGGAACCTGCTCTGACTATTTTCTTTAATTTTCCCTTCTCAACAGGAAACCAAAACTCAGTGTGTTCGAATAGCTACAAAAGGTAAGAGGTTCATCCCCCCAAGCAAAGTAGCTTTTTAATGAAATGTGGTGGTTTTGTTAAATAATTGAACCAAAGCCAGTACCATTCCTGTATTTCGAACCACTTGGTTGTCTTAAAATGTAATGGGCTACTGCTTTTTATTCTTTGGTATTGGGCCAGGCGAGTACTGTTCTAGCAATACTCAGAAGTCAGACAAAATCAGGACAGCTTTTCTTTCTCCTCTCTGCTCTCCTCAAACAATTATTTCTAAGCAGCGGTGATGGAGATTTTTTCCTTCATTTAAAGGAAGGACATGGTAGTTAATTTTCATAAGTAACAGCACAGTGTGTTATATAGGCATAGGGGAGGGGTGATTTGAGGAAGTCGTGTGTCTTTAATAGCAAGTGAGGCCCAAAGCTAAGACCGACTGCATAGCTGAGAATAAATCATATCGACCCCACATACAGCAGGTTAATCACATACTGCTCACTCAAAAACACAGTTTCATCTTCAAATGAGGACTTAGTTGTTCAGCTTATTGTTATCTCTTGCTTTGACTGTATTTATAGCTGTTCATTGTAGTTGCTTGATTGTGTCAACATGAGTTGTTTGAAAGACTCCAGCAGCATGAACAAGAAAGGACCTAACAAATGCTGAAGCAATGCTCTGCAGAGGCCCAGCGCTGCTAGCATTGTCTCTTTCTAATTGCATATTGATATTCAGCGTAAAAAACAACTTTAGATATGAGCAAGCAGGCATTTAAGGTACTGCTGTGGCACATCAGCACCATCTTTTCAATTGCTTCTTTCAATTTAAAACTTGTTCCAATTAAAAGCTGATGACTCTAGTGAGGTGGTAGCAACAAAATGTTTTCTTGAGAAACTGGAAAGTAAAATGTACTTCTCAAGATTCATTAATACTTTCATCAAGTGGGGGAAGCTAGTAAGAACAGGAAATTCAAACTGTGAGCTAAGTCTCCTATGAAAAGTACATCAGCATTATCTTTCTTATGTTTCCCTGACATGATTAAATGTTTGAGTTTAAGTATATTTGCATGAACAAATATTTATATACTTCAAGCATGTATTGCTGGGATTTAAGTCAAGGGAGAGTCTTGAAAAGACTCTCTCTCCAAAATAGCCTAGGTTTTGCAGAAATATGAAATGGGGTAGGGAAGAGCAGTGGTTCTTTCGTCGTAAGGTTTCTGGATAGTAATAACAAAATGGGGAAGAAATTCACCTAGCTTATGAGAAAATTACTTAACCATGTTCAGGCCACTGATCTCTAAGCAATGTTCATGGGAGCAAGAAGCCTGAAGATGGTTGCTTGCATGCCTTCCTCTCCCACAGCAGTCATGTGTACACAAATTACTTTTGTCTGAAGGAAATGGAAAATGAGTAGCAAGTTTCTTACCACAGTGCTATAAATCTTGGCTTCACTGCTGTGGCTAAAGACACGTGTTCCTGAGGTTGTTCCAGTTCCTCAGGCATCACCCGACACATCAGTAGGATACTCTTTCAATGTGGAACTAAAAAGTAATATGTTTTCTCTGACTTGACTTCTATTGATAAAAAGTGAGATGTGGGGGGAGGCAACATTAAATGAAAATGCTTTCTCGTGCTCTGAAAGAATGCATTTAGTTAGACATCATCACTTCAAAGTCACATGCATTTGTATCTGTCAACTTAACTTATGCTGGTATTCTAAATCATTTTAAGAAGCTGATACGGAAATTTTCTCTGTGTTTTCATCACAAAAATAATGACATTATTTGCTGTGCTTGAAGAAAAGTGTACTTAACATACTGTTTTATGAATATATTCATCTGTTTACACTGATACTTTAGTTGTGTGTAGGTATGCTTTGAATCAATGACCAAGGAGAAGTTGCATGTTTAGTGTCTCCATCAGAAATGTTTGTTTTGTGGTTTTGTTTGTTTGATTGGTTGGTTGGTTGGTTGTTTTTTTAACACACCGAAATAAATATAGGGAAAAGAGAAGTGTCTCACCTTGCCTTGTGCATCCTCAGTAAAAGTTGTGCATATGCATCCTCAGTAAAAGTTGTGCATAGTCCTGTGCAATCTCCTGTGACCTGAAGCAGCCTACAGCTGGCCAGTCAAACTGAATTTTGCCTTAAACGTATTTAAAAGGCATTAAAAATCATTAAGAGCTGGTTTGGAGGATGGGGGAAATTAAAGGTGCATACAAAGGTAAGACAAATCTCCCTGGTAATGAAGTTCAGCGTTACTAGCAAAGTCTGGCAAGTAATGAATCTCTGTCGTTTTTACTTTGTTCAAGGGCCTGGTTTGAACTAATTTTTCTGTTACGACTCCTAAGGAATCTGCATTTTACAGCTCCTGTTTCACACTGATAAGATGTAAAAATGGAAAAAAAATATGTTAGTAATGTCATGGTTTGGTGTTGGAGAAGTTCATATCCCCAAAATTATAACCTTGATAATTTGACTTTCTAAGTTATGTTATTCACCTGATTTTTTTGTTTGTTTGTTTGTTTGGGCAGACTTCTGTTAAGATAATTCATACATATTTTAATGCATTGAGGGTTTTGCACATATCATTCCCAGGTGTTGCCTTCTGCCTTTGAGAATTGATTCAATAGTTTATTTACTGGTATCAAGCTAATGAAAGTCAGAAAATCTAAATTAAAGCTCTCATGCTTTTTCAATCTGTATATTCCAGGTGCAATGTTCTCTTACATTTCTGATAACAAAATGTACTCAAGTGTGAACTCATCTAAAAGGTGGTGCCAATTCATGACTAAATATGTTGCTGCTTTTGGCATGTCTTGAAAAGATGTTTTTAGAGTAAGCTGAGAGTTTTACTAGTGTCTGGAGTATTAAAATGCACTGAGTTAATTTTTTTGGAAGAAAATATTGGAACAGCAACAGATTAAAAAGTCATCCCCTGAGCAGCTCATGTGTACTTGCAGCTGAAGACTGAATACCAGAGTGATTCTTTGATGGCCCTGATTTAGGGTAATAACGGGATTCCCCCTTTATCTGGACACCTATTTTCACAAAGCTTGTAAGAGTTTAATGACTTTGTGACTTTTGCCCTTCTCCAGATTGGACTGAATTGGCCAAGAGAGTCCCATTAGTTACTAGATGTGGTGAGAGGGTATGAAAGTTGCCCACGTATACAATCTGTTCGTATAAGCTTTGATTCTTAAGGAAACCATGTTAAAATCAACTCCCTGTTGTGCAGATGGTGGGTAGAACATATCTAAAGCACCATTTTCATTATTGTCCAGCAATAGAACTGTTTAAATTCCTTGGATACTTTTAGGCTATATTGCCTTCCTCTGTCAAGCTGAATTCAGTTCCCATTCAGATCCTCTTAGTAACCAGTGATCACCATCAATTTGTGTTTTTTTTTTTTTGTTTTTTTTTTTTACTTAATTGTTCTCTACCTCATTATTTTTCAAATCTAGGTAGCAGCAGTATCCAGTCACTAATAATCTAGTTTCTCACACATAGTAACTGAAGAAGGAAGAAAAAACCTTTTTCTCTGAAGTGCAGAGAAAGGTACAGTCAGATATTCATTAGCAACTGAAAGATGGAGTGATGCTGCAGAACGTGCATTGCTCAACAAAAAGGTGTTGCATATAATTTCCTGAAGAAAATTCTCAAACTTACTAAAACTAATTTTTTAAGGCAGAGTTCAACCAGTACATAGTATGCTCATATCATTATGAATACATGGTAACTGAACCTGCCTAACCAAGGTACTGCTAGAGGAGTGAATTCCAGAGGCACCATTTCAATGACAGGCACTTCAGAGTAACACATTATGTTGATGACTGACCAGTCATATCTTAGAGTTGACTTTGAATGTGTTAAAATTTGAATGGGTTTCCACAAGCACATTACATTGGCATTTTACAATCTAAAATTGTATCAACTGCTAACAGAACGAAACTAGATTAACATGGTCAGAGAAGAGTGATGCTTCAAATTATTTAGCATGTAAATAGACATTTAAGAGGACAGAAGGGACAGCAGAACTGTTATTAAGCAGAGAATATATGA
Source organism: Cygnus atratus (assembly GCF_013377495.2). Classification (NCBI taxonomy): domain Eukaryota; kingdom Metazoa; phylum Chordata; class Aves; order Anseriformes; family Anatidae; genus Cygnus; species Cygnus atratus. The sequence continues at coordinate 57,403,436 of NC_066364.1, read as the reverse complement.
AGTTGACATTTCTGACAGTTTTTAGGCTGCCAAGTTTGAGGCTAACACTGATTTACATGTATCCCTTTGTTTTGTTTAGAAGACTAGAGAAAAAATATTGAAAATTTAATTAGAAGAAATCCACTGTGGCAGTAAATAAAGTACTAGTGGGACTGGCAGCTCTGTCCCAAAGTATTTAGAAGTGATGAATGCAGTCCAAAGTTTCTCACTCTGCGTTTCAACCATGAACTTTTTCACCTCCAAAATTGTTTTCCCTTGTGGTTTTCATTTGTATTACTAGTTCAGGCAACATAGAAGCTCTCCATCTCTATGCATGTTTGGTTCATACAGATGGATGAAAATGCCATTTGAGATGATGCGCATCTGGAAGTAATTGTGAAATAGCAGAAAATTACTTTTTAATCTGATTTGAGAAATAAAAAGGTCTGGGTGGTAACATTTCAACTGCAAGTGTGCATTTAGTCCACCATCATTATTGCTCTGAATTCATTCCCATAGCAGTTGGGGATTGATCCAAAGGCCTTTGATGTCAATGGGAGTCCTTTCACTGACATTAATGTGCTTTGGATTAGGTCTTTAGAAGTCATAAATCTGTCTAGACCATAATTATTTCCTTGAAATTGTTCCTGATGATATTTCTGCTCTCAGGGAAATTTGTGAAAGTCAAATCACCTCCTGTAGCAGGATGCTTATATATGTCTTAGCAGTTAATGCACAAATGAGGGAAGATATCAGATGCTAAAAGTATATGAAATGAAGCTCCCTTCAGTGCTGTTTTTATGTTTGGATCAATGCTCCTAAAATGACTTTTAGTTGTACCATCATAATAGGTGCTGGAGACCTACATGACAATCTAAATATAGAGAAGAATGCAGACATTGCCTATGTCATATCTTTCCTTTCACTCATTCATACCAAAAAGCTCTAAATATGTTTAAACTTTAGTGGTATTTTCCATAAAGTCTTTTGTCTCACAAAGAGGACATTTTTACTAACTTGCTCTGCTTTCCAAAGATGGAAACAGAATTTAGCATGGCTTATTTTCCTTTTTGTATGTGAAATTGCAGTAACTCTGAGAGCAACTACATCTGCCAGTTCTGATAAGTGATACCTTTGATTGTAAATAAAAAATTGTATGATCCTTTCATGGAATATTTGATGATGGTTATAAAAGAGCTGTTAACTGAGAGACACCTCCAGATTTCCAGACACAAAATCTATAATATGGGTATATCCGCATTTGTGCAGATAGTAGCAAAATCATGGCATTTGACTTACCAAATTTTTATTTGAGTAAAAAGGAATTTAATATAACAACCAAATTTATTAAGTGAAACTACCAGGTGGATATGAATGGGACAACAATTTTCAGAGAATGTGTTTCCCATTCTTTATTATAAGGTACTGAAGAGAAGTGCTTGTTTTTGCTTGTTGCTTGAGATCTCTAAGAAATAAGGGTTCCTTCCAAGGGTAACAAAAAAAAAATTAAAAAAAAATCTCCGAATTACCTTTTTGTGTGTGTGCCTGTAGCATGGCCTGAGCGTATGGAAATACAGTTATCTTGTTGTAAGATACATATGAGGAAAACAGTATAAGAAGTGTCTAAAAATTACCTTGCATGTATTTGCAGAAAAAAAAATAACAAAGTTCTGCAGTCTTTTACTCTCCCTGTTCCTAGTTGAAAGGCTTTAAAAATATTTGCAACTTATTCCTGTTATAATCAACTTCATAAGTTTGTCCATCAGCTAAAGCTGAACCATTTATTTTAACTCTGAGAGTAATTATGAACAGAATTAGTTTCTACTTTCCAGTCCTTTTCTAAGTCTTCAAGAATATAGGTTTATTACTATTTTTGAAAGAGGAGTTGACTGCTTTTGATAAGAAAAAAAATAATGGACTAAAAAAAAAATCTAATAAATATAATGAATAAATCTAATGAATAAATCTAGCTTTCCTAGAGAGCTTTATTTTTAAAGACATTCCATACCAAATAAGTTTATTGCATGCAAATAATTCCTGTATTAAATTTAATTGGTTTGTGATAGTTGTTGGTTGCTTTTTTTTTTTTTTTTTAATCAGTAATTTTGTAAATGGAAACACTAGTGATAACCAATTGCAGTATGTTAAAAAAATCAACAATCAGCATGAGGAAAGTTTGAATCCAAAGATGTAATAAATGTTAGCTTTCCTTGATTTTAAAATGTTGCAGTATTTCTCATTATAGGTGATTAACAAATTAGTTTATGCAGATGCTATGAGCAAATCGAAGTCTTAGGAACCTTAAAGGAACCAAGTAGTAAGCATTTCAAAAGTACAAGTTCAGGTAGAGGGTTCTAGTTAATATTTAAATGTTAGAGAATGAAAGATGATGCTTGCTCTAAGAGATTGCTGCTCTAAGAGAAGGAGGAGTATCTTAGCATGTATGCTTTAGTACTAGGTGCTTGTTTTCTTAGGTCTTTTCAGCTGTGATGAATATTACTTTTTGAATCAGATCGTGGACATAGAATGTTTTGCATTCATAGTTAAAGAATATGGAGACATAAATGTAGAAATTTACTTTTCTTACAGGAACGTTTAGACTTAACTGCAACAGAAAATTCTTGATTTCTATATTAATTAGATATATTAATTAAAATTGCTAGAACTAAAACAGGTATATTAATTAAGGTAGATAAAATTGAAATGACCACTTGCTAGAACTCTTGGGGTCTGATTTTTATTTTCCCTTTTTTTCTGTTCTTTCCTCATTTCTTATATGCCTCCTCCTATGTCTTTACGTTCTTTGTGTCATATTTAAGATGATTTTTGGATGTAAGTAATTATACAAGTGTTTAGAGAAGGTGAACTGTCATCATCAGTTAGGACTGGGTTCATCAGCCAAATTTCACCTGTACAACATGTCCACTTTCATTTTATACTGCTATAAACTATACTATTGGATAAAATGGGCTCTGGTAATGTCTGGAGTTGAAGAAAGTACAGGCAGAGATTGCTGCCTTTGGCAGCCCATCACAGTCATCTCAAGTGCGTGTTTGGCTCCGGAGCAACAGGAGTTTGCCTTGTTTGTGTAGCAGTGGAGCTTTAGAGCCACCCCATTGAGGGACAGCACTGTTTCTCCTCTTTAAAGAAAGGAGGAGAAAGGGGACTCTAAGAGGTACTGTGTTTACAACCAGTCTGTATGCAGCTGGAACGATGCTTTCTCCACATGAGTGGGCATGTCAGAAGAGTGACACTGGCAGTAGGCTTTGCCATACACATTACTGATGTTCAAGTTGAATTCTGTACCCAGAAAAGTAAACCATTGCTGATGCTAGAAATACTCCTACATACAGTTGTATTCCTACCATCATTAGTGCCAGTACAGAAGCTACAGTTCAAACTGATGAGGGGAAGATCAGTCATGCTTGAAACTGGTTCCATGAAATGGTGCATTATATTGCGAGATTTTAATATGCACACCTTTATTGGTTTTGGAAGTTTGTAGGAAAGTCCTAGAAGTGGTAATGAAACCTCAAATGGCACTCCAGTAGTGATACTGTGCTCTGAGCACTTCCTGGTCATTGCTGTCCCAGAGTTCAGATGTGCCCTTACACAAGACACAGTGGATACATTCAATGTTGAGATAGTAGCAGCTTTCTTACCATGCTATGACTTAGCACTGGTGAAGTAAAAATTGTGTATTTGGCAAATAGATCATTGATATGATCATTAACTTTTTTAAATGAAAAGAAATTTTACATCATTGGCATGAACATTACAAGGGTTTATTAAATTATTTGCTTGTCATCTCTGACAAAGTGCTAAATGAAGTTCTACAGCTAGTCATCTAGAAACAAGGGGCCGCATTGCCAAGCATAGTAGCACTTCCTAAACGCTGTCAAATGTGTTGCAGAGAAAGTCAGTATGGTTGATTGGCACAGCTGCCAAATTGCTCAAATATAGAGATTGATGCTTTGTCAGTTGTGTACGGAGACGATTACTCTGAAGTTCAGGAGTATGGACTGCTTTCTGCTCTGATGTTGCGTGATAACCAGACTATTTCTAGAAAGATCGTTACCAGAAGGATATGCAGATGGACCTTGCAGGAGGGAGGATATTTCTAGAAATAGTCTGGTTATCACACAACTATATGTCAGAGCAGAAAGCATCTTACAGGCATTTTGAAATGTTTTTGTAGCCAGGTAAATACGAAGTATGGAGAACAGAATTGCAACCCAGTATGTGGATTTCCATGCTGTTGGCTTTGGAAGCATTCAGTGGCTTTTGTGCAAATTCAGCAATGTGGAAAGGACTGAATGTTCTTCGTGCTTCACAGTGACCCTTCGTCGAGTCAACAGGAAAGGTGTCCACATTCAATACCACATAGATGGCAGAATATTTAACCTGAACATTAAATCAAAGGTCATATATCTGCTGAATTGTGTTACTTGCTCTTTGCTGATGACTGAGTATTGGTTATTCACACGTATGTAAGCAGACGACATATTATTGACTGTTTCAGCCCCTCTGCCAAGTGGTTTGGCCAGGCCATTAGCATAGAGATTAAAAAAAAAAAAAAGAGGTCCTGCTCTAACCTTGCTGTGGTGGAAAATATCCTGAGGCAGGAGTCTGCACTGACTGCAGAAATCTGGGAGAACAGCTCTGCTACTTCAGCAGTGTGCTTTTTTAAAACACCACAGTTGATAGCAAAGTCATGCAGGGAATAGCAAAAGCCAGTGTAGTATTTAGGATGTTAAAGCAGCATGTCTGAAATGAGAGACATCTGGCTTCAAACGAAAGTAAACGTCTATTATGCATTAGTTGTTGCCAGTCTTTATACGGCTACAAAGCTTGGACCAGTAATGGTCTCCACATCAAGCGTCCAAACCATTTCCAGTGCACTGCTTTCATGCCCTTGCTTCCACAAAGCTGCAGGATATTACCTTGGATGCTGTGCTCTTAAATTGCTGACAAATTGTTGATGCAGAAGAAAGATTACAGAAGGTGCAGTTATGCCAGACCTAGCTAGTTCTCATGCCGGACAACAATTTGCCCAAAGCCAGTTTCTATGGGTAGTTAAAATGAAGAGAAAAGCTCAGAGGTAGCATGATGAAGTGGTTAATGGGCAAGTTTAAGGCAAATACTCAGTTATGTGTCATCAGTTTCACAGTGTGGGAAATTACATCTGAAGATTTTCTGCTCTGAAGGAGAATAGGTACTTATGCCATCATGGCATGCAATTAAAATCAGAAGGGTGCTGTATGGCATAAGTGAAGATGGTGGTGAAACAGATTACAGCTGTACACTTTATGGTATCATGAAAATGGGTCTCTTTCTTTGACAATAAAACCAAATCCTTATGTTTTGATGGCAAACAAGTGTCATAATCACTCTCTTTCCATCCCTGGTGCTATCGTGTTTCTGATTGTGCCATTTAAAAGGGCCACATATGGAAGAAGTAAATCATGTTATTTTGTAAATCATATGATATGAAGAAACATTTTTTAAGTGTGTTTTCTGTTTCTATATCTTATTGTTTGGACCCTTAGACAGTGACAGGAAAAGCAGATCATTGAGTGGCGGAACTGTTGACAGAGTTTTTGCTGTTAAGATTGTTTCTAACAGTAGTAAAAGGACAACTCTTTTTCTATATGAGAGGGAGAGAAAGGGAATTCTACGATTACTGCAATTGGCATTAAAATTGCCTCAACATATGGAAGGAAGTTATTTGCACAAGCACAGGCATTGTTTTATTGTGAACCTTAATTTTTATGTACACTAATACCATCCAGAATTGTCTAAATTGTCTTCCTATTTCATTGACACATTACAGGAAAAAATACGTAGTCAAGCAAACTTCAGGTTAATCCTTAATCTGTTTCTAATTTCTCAGATTTTGCTAAATTAAGACTATCTTTCCTTTTTTTGAAATGACCGTGCTGCATTCCCTGGAGTTTTCTAACAAATTTTAGAAGCACTTGTAATTCAACGTTCTGTCATTATTTTCTGCAGACATGAATGGATTTTCTCATAGTCATTCAGTGTTTCTTACAACTGATTATTTTTAAAGATTTAATCCTGTAGGTATTATTCTTTTATGTTATTCTAAATTTTAGAAAGGCTTTTAGCTAGTTCCCATTCTGCTCGAAGTCACTAAACCGTAATGTTCATGCAGGGACTTATGTTCATGTGTTCGTCTTCCACAGAACTTCCTTTTGTACACCCAAAGGAGAGGATTATTGTTCCTTGCCCTGGTGTAAAACTTTGTAAGATACTGGACCATGAACCTTGGGCACTGGGCATTTCATCATGGATGTGGTACTTAAGGACATGGTTTAGTGGGTGATATCGGTGGTAGGGGGACGGTTGGACCAGATGATCTTGGAGGTCTTTTCCAACCTTAATGATTCTATGATTCTGTGAACATCTGCTTGGTGATTTATCTGGAAGCAGCCTCTCTCCTCTGTTTCTCAAATGCGATCAAAGATGATGTTTCCTATATGTAATAAGACAGTTAATTTTCAACTCACACTTTTACAGAAAATTCTGTTATAGATGTCAGACAGAAAGCTCGATTTTTCAGATTACTCTGTTGAGGAATTTATGGGATGAGTCCCCATTAATAAGCATCAGATATTAACCATCAGGGTTAGATTACATTTTTGATTCATCACTTGAATTGTGGAACAGATATCTAAAGGTAGGGCATGCCGTTGCTGTTATCAACCAGTTATATTTTTCAGCCTAGGTCATACCGCAGTAAAATGGGAAGGGATGGTGGCTATCTGTGGCAGGCGCTACCTATTTGCAAATCTACAAATTTATTGTTTTGAACAGAATTTAGAAATGATCATTCAACATAAGTAGCTGGCAGTTCAGGGACTGAGAGGGCAAATTGAATCTCATTATATGCTTGTCCAAATATGAAAGCTGCTAATCTGGTTGCCTTTGTATAAAATAATATTGCTTGCTCTGCATAAGCTCTGAAGCATGATGTTGTTTAGCCAAATCAAATAGCTTTGCTAGCTAATATAAATTGAATTCAAATTGAACAGTTTTCTCAGATTCAGAAAGTGAAATCAATTTGTTTATGCAGAGAATCAAGCAACAGAAATTGTCATTTCCTGTATGTCCCATTTTGAGTAGTAGTGGTGGAATTCGGACAATGAAATTTTATAGGAGAGTTGGCATACAACCAGCTGAAAAGTATTTTCCCCAATTGTTTTGGCAATTACAAATCTTTTATGCTTTATTTTTAAGTAACTCGTTCAAGGAACAGTTTCAGGCAAATTTAAGCAATTCCTTACATAAACCAATTTGGTTTGTTCAAGGACTAAGTCAGTGCTGCTTGGGTAGATCATAATGTAACGCAGTAGATCGCAGGCACACAGTACTGCAATGTTTGGAGCACAGTCATCTGACCGGCAGAAGCTCAGCGACAGGAACAATAGTTCACTTTTTCACATCAGGCCTCCCAGATCACCTTGTGATCAGGAAAGCTCAGTAGAGCCCTTGTTCTTCACAGAAACTGTAGTTGCATTGGTTTGAGTATAGTGTGAGAATGTTGGACTTGCAGATTTGATGGCTGACTGCTGACCCAGCTGTTGGACCTGAAGCTGGTAGACTTTTGTATGACCTGGTGCCTGTAGCTTGTAGGAGAAGAGGAACAGCCACTTGGGCAGAGTTCCTGCATGAGCAAGTGTATACTGCCTCATCATTCACCAGCCAGCCTGTAGACACGGTGAGCAGTTTGGACAGATATGTAGCACATTGTGTGTAGCTAGGCCCTCAGAATAAAGCTGCGAGTGAGTCTGAACTTGGGATGTAGACCCTGTCATGGCTGAGATGGGATCATGCAGCCAGAATGATAGAGCTCTGATAGCTGTCATTACTCCTCCTTAGGTTTGGGGAAATTAGGATGTGTCCATCTGCTGAGTAAGATACTTGAGTATTATTTCAAAATGATAACAAACAAGTGCTGCTTTTATCAAGTGATAAAACTTGATAAACTTTAACTTCTTAAAACTGCTTTGGCTTCATTGACCTCTCTTCAAAGCAAAGCACATCAGCTGTACATCATTCTCCGTTTGGACATGAATGGAGAGCTCTTAAGCCCAATACAGAAGTATTTTATCAAGCAAAGGTTTGTCATTCCCAGTGCTGGTAGTACAAGATTTGCAACAAATCATCGTAACAATACCAACTGAACTTTGAATATATGGTGTATTGAGACTGACAATAGCATTCTTCAAGTAATTTCATCATGAATAATCATAAAATTTTAATAGTTTAAGGAAATTTATTTTGTTAAAAAAATAATAAATTTAGCATGCCTAAGGTATTCAAAAGGCTATTTTAAATCTTGATCTTCCAGGAAAACAGATACAGCAACATCAGTAGGCATTTAAATGTATTGTTTTACCAGTTTACTCAACATCATTTTGGTAAGAGTAAGATAGAGAGGGTCTGTGTCCTGACTCCAATTCCAAGTGGTTCATGGAGATTACCTTTAGAGATACCAGCTAATGGAAATGCACCGATACTGATCCAATTTTCCTACAAAACCCACTTAGTAGTCATTGAGTGTGTAATTTCCTATGAAATGTATGTGGAGTTAAGAAGGTAACATACACTTGTCATTGCCCATTTGTTAGGCTGAAGGAGAAATAAAATAATACAAGATAAGCTGACTGTAAGTCTTTTATCTTTTTCCCTCCCCTCTGAAGATGTAGCTATTCCCTCTTTGAACATGATTAAGGTAGTTAGAACCAATTTATATTGTGGTATAAATGTTTTGAGACAGGAAGATACATGAAAATTCCCTAAACCAGAAACTAAATACAGATTTAAGATACATTTATTTTTTCCACTTTGAAACTGACTACTGTGCTTTAAATTCATTTTAACGAGAAAAGATACTCTTAGCCATTTTCTATTGCTCAATGTTTATGTAGCATTAATTTTGAGAACTATGGGGTCTTTGTCTCCTGACTGAATGTCTAATGAGATGTTTTACAGCAAAGCAAGGAAAGATATCATAACAAAGAATAAAAAGTACTGTATCTGATAAGCATGAGGTAGCTAACTTGTGATGTTTACAGTTCTGCAACATATTTTGTAACTTGGTTAAACATCCTTGAAGACTTGTCTCTATTTTGGGGTAAGGCTTATGAAATATGAATCCATGCTTTCGTGTTTGTGCTGAGGCTTTTTCACTGTGTCTTCCAAAAGCATTGTGCTCTTTGTAAATAAATTTTATTATGATTAATGTCCAGTTTAATATGATGTATTTCCACTTTTCTGGTGGAAGTTACTTATTAAACAGAAAGGTCTTTTTTCCATTGTGACATATAACATTGCCCTTCCTAACTGTGCCTGCATTCTCTACACAGTGTGGCAGAAGTTCTCATCTGTGAGCAGAACAACTTGTTTCTTCAACAGCACACCCCTATAGAAATTAATACTGTAATTTAATTTTCAGCAAAAAAAAATAAGCAATGGCAAATCAAAAGATGTCAAGAGGCAAAAGAGAATGTATGCACTTTACCTGAATGGTTCACTCAATTTCTTGAGGTGTGTTACAAATTCAAGGCTGAACACTGGGACTATCATGCTTCATTTCTCTGTCTAGCTGTAGATTTCCCCCTTGGACCTGGATATCTCACTAGGGTCAGAGTGTGAGATTGTGATTGGAGAATTGCTCTCTTCTCTGTTTTCTTAGCTAAGGAGTAAAGGGAAAAAGATGCTGATACTTTGCCCTTATAGAGTAAGCATAGTTATTGAAGTTGTGTATATGTTGAACAGGAACTTGCAAAATAACAATAACCAACTATTCTTTTCATGCTCTGAGGACTTTCTTTCATTTTAAAGTCTGGCTTTTATTCCACAAGCTCAGTTCCTCTCCATTCTAACAGTGTGATTATTAGTAAATTCCCATGGGTGGTATTGAAGAAAGATGCTGTCTTAAGGATATTTTAAGTTTTTCAAGATAAAAAGGGATTATTATTGATTTCCAGTCACCATAAAGTACACACACATCACAATAAAGGTTAAGTGCCTATGGGAATGTAAAAGAGCAAAATATTTAATTTAAAAAAAAAATCCAGATTAAAAAGAAATCAGACTAAAGTAAACACAGTGAATTACTTTCTTCATGGGTAAGTCTGGAATGCTTGCTTGATACGGATACTGGATGTTTTGTGTTTTTCTTCTTAATGCAAACATGAACACATCAACATTTAACTTGACCACAAGTAGTATATGTATTGCATTTAACTCCAAATACATTTCAGACTTCGTGTTTTTATCGTGATGATACAAAATTTTAAATCGTTAATGCCCTTAATGCCAGCCATATGTTGTGCTGAAATCTTCAGAAATCCATGGAAATAAAAATCAAGAAGATAATAATGGGCTCCGAAAGCTAAAAACAGACCTAAACCAGTCTAACAGCTAAAGATTTGTCAGCTGGACCCTAATAATCCTAAACCTTTGGCATAACAAATGTTGCCTGCCTTTGAGAACTTGTTCCATTATATCTGGTCTTCTTAAATCATTCTACAGAAATAATGTAAAATAAACTAGAATGTTCAACTTCTAAATAGAAGGCATGATCCTGGCATCTGTGCTTCTGCCCCAAGTGCTATCCTTCTGTGCTACAGTCAGCATGAGCTTTTCTTAGATTCATGCTTGTGGGCATATGGACAACTGGAAGTCATTTGGAGATGCCAGTTGTCCTCTTTTTTTTTTCTTTTTCTTTTTCTTCCGTCCTTATCCACTGTCAGTTGCTAACGATGGTACTAGTTTTAATGCTAAGCAGTATGCGGTCAGAATGCATCATGTACATTTTGGAATTTCAGAAGCAGAAAGCAAGAGAAGCCTTTGCAAGGATGAGCATGTGTGCATATTCAGATATTTCGCACTGACAGAAGGTGTTCCTGTCTGATTCTTCAGCCTGTGCAAAAGCTCTGTCTCAGGTTTTTACATACACTTACCCAATACCTGGTAAAAACTAGTCACTTTGAAGCAAGCTGATGCTCAATTTATAGACTTACAGTGCCCATTTGAAACCCAAGGCCTTTAAAAGGTACAGGTCATTACTAGTTTGGAGGCTACTATGCTGGTGAGACTAGGAATTTCTGCTAGTCATTCTGTCTTTTGTTGCTAGTCTTTTGTTAGGCAACAATAGCTTTCTTCCTTTCACACCAACTATTCAGGTTGCTGGGTTTTATTTTTCCATCCACTCAGAGTAAACTGATGCACAAGCACAGCATTGTAATGAATTTCTATTTGGTTAGGCAGAAGTTGGATTGTCGTGAGTAATCGAATTACTCCTCTGGAGACAGGATTTCTAAGTAAAGTGATGAGGTGAAGCGATTACAGCTGTAACCCTTACACGCATAAAGAGATGTGTTATGCTAATCCTTTGTGAATGGGTTGAATTGAAAGCAAGGGGAATAAAAAAGAATGCTCTTGGAAAAAAAGAAGGGGTATAAAAGGACTACTGTGTCATTTATTCCCTCTCCATTCATCCTCTGTTGCTATAGAAAAAAAAAAGTGGTAAACTGGAGTGCTTTACCTTTCAAGTCTGTCATTCAAATCATTTAAGCAGACTGAAATACTGTGTAAAGAGTCATGGGGGAAAAAGGGAGGAAGGATGGGTGTAGCAAAAAGAAATGTGTGAAGAAGTGCCAGTAAATATAGGTTGCTTTTTTTTTTTTTTTTAGGTTGCTAAACCTGATATGAATTTACCTTACCTTGGTGTAAGCAGCAGAGTGTGTGTGTGTTGGGGTGGGGGGAATTACTGAGGAAAACAAGGAAAGTGTAGGTTACACCAGACATTGCCTTTATCTGCAAACATTTTTTGCCCAAGTGTGAGACCCTTGTTACCCCTAGGCTTGTTTATTTTCTGTTTCAGCGTTTTCAGCTATGAAATAGGAGTGTTCTGTCTCAAGTTAATACCTGAAAAGACTTTTAAAGATACAGCTAGGAGGAGAGATGGCATGTGAATTATGATGTAGTAAACTGCCTGAATAGAACAGCATAAGTAGCTTTTTGTTAACTGGAGAAGATGAGAGAGCTTTTTGTTTTCAGATAACCAACCTGAATATAAGTGGCCAGTGATATCAGTTGTATTTTGATTTGGTTTGGTTTGGTTTGGTTTTAAGATTTGAAACAATAGTCAGTGTTGCTCATTTTTTCCTGTGTCTCGGTGTGCTTTTCTGGGGGTGGTTAATCCTGGCCAGCAGCTAAGCACCCACCCAGCTGCTCACTCAGTCCCCTACCAACAGAACTAGGGGAGAGAATCAGAAGAACAAAGGAAAGAAAACTTTGAGGCTTTGGGGCAATATTCCTTTGGTCATTTGGGGTCATCTGAGCTGGCTCTGTCCCCTCCCCACCCCCACTTGCTGGGGGCAGTGGGAGAAACAGAGAAGGTCTCGATGCTGTGCAAGCACTGCTCAGCCATAGCTAAAACACTGCTGTGTTATCAACACTGCTTTAGTCATAAATCCAAAACATGGCACCTTACGGTGTTTGTTTTAACCTTTGAAGTGATTTCCAACCCATTCTTGTTCATTTCGTCTTGTCTGGAATGGCCCCTTTTGTACAAGGAGCCCCGTCTGCAGCAGAAGGCATAGCCCGTATCCGAACCTAACTCGCTCCAATCTCAGCTGTAATCTTCCTTCATCCTATGTTAAAGATACCAGTGAAATTCAGGCTGAAGTCTATTTTGCTAATAGAGTATTTGATGGGCCAAACATGTGAGAGGGGTCTGTGCACAGCACTGAGCAGGAGCTTCTGGTCTGTTGGTACCCACCTGCCATAATGCGGGCATGGTGGCTATACTATGGGAGAAGGGTATTTGGTTTTAATGAGGCAGTCTTCATGCAAGTGTATCACATGATGTACAGCATATAACAACTTTTTCAGGGTGGTGGTTACAGGTTGAGGAAAATTTGGCTTCTAAAAATTAGAGCTTGAATTTGGCTGTTGCTGTCACTGGCTTTTCAACTGGCAATTGTAATTAAACATTCTTAAATATTAATGGTACTTTTACCCTTGCCAAAAGTTAAGACACTTCAATGTAATGAATCTTGTTTTGAATTCAGGTTCACTAAGTAAACATTAAGTCAACAAGCTGAGTGAGAATGAAATTTTGTGTATTGCTATGTAGTAAAACATTTCATATATTTTACTTTCCTGAAAAAGTCTTTACAAACCTTTGTAAATAGGCGGATAGAAAATTGATACTATATAAAAATCTTCTGGTGATGAAACTGATATAATAATTACTTGCAATGTCTGTGAATGTTTAATAAAGTATTTTTTGGTTAGTAGGCATAAATACATTTTGCTGTAAATAAATGGAAGTAAGATTTATTTGTGTATGATTCTGCTGGGAGCATATAGCCAATACATCTAACGAATTATCAAACGATTTTGCAATAGATATTGCTTTTATGTGAACTGAAAGTGTTTAAGTTGTCATCTTTATTCACTACATGTGATGAAGTAGAATATGAAGAGACTTGAAGTAAGTCTTCCTTTTATTAGTTTGTTCTTTTAAGAGTGGTTGGATCGCTCCTGTTTGCTCATACTGGCAGAGCCTTACTGATTTCATTTGAAGTTCCAGCCTTGGATGTATATTTAGTTATTTGATTTCCCAGATCTCAAGAGTGTATATGAGTGCAGAAAATAACTGAAGCAAACAGAAACATTTAGTTTTTTTAAAAAAAGTTTGTACCTTAAAAAAATAAATAAATCCTCATCTGTGCTTACAATACACACAACAAAAATTTTAATGAGTAAATGGACCTCAAAATTTGGTCCTTGCTTTGCTTGTATTTAGGCTTGATATCAGTTCAATTTGGTCAGTGAAGAATACTTTGAGAAATAATTTCTTTATGCTTAGAAAAAAAGTAACACAGACTTAAAAGTCTTATAAAAAACATTAAGGGTAAAAGCAGTGCAATAGTTGGAGGCTGGAGTTGTTTTTGATATTTATGCTGTTTTTCTGTTGAGTAGGAGGGAATAACACTTTGCTCATTTCAGTTCATTTTTGTTTGTTTTGTTTTGAACTGCAAAGAAAGAGTGTATTTGATAAAACTAAAGTTGAAGAATTAGTATTAGTGACCAGAGGTAATAAATACCACAAAGAGGTTGGTCTGTAAATCACTACACCCAGATCTGACAGTGCATGTCAGCCATGATTTGTAATGCTATTTACGTTCTTGTTCTGCCTATCTCACAAAAAGACAATTTATGTACAGTTATGTGGTAGTTTTGTGTTGTGGGAGCATGTGTAGTAGCATCTTGAATTCTCATTCCTAACCAGCACAGAGGATGACTGTTTTGGAGTCCACAAATAATAATGTTTTAAAAAAAAAAAAAATAATGTTTTTAAAAGGTCTGGGATTGTGCCTTTTGAAAGCAGGAAAGAAAGAAGCCTCCTCTTTTCCTCACTGAGATTTCACATGTGGTTTTGCTTCTATTATCATTAGCATCTCCATAGCACTACATTATGAGATTAATTTAGCAAAAGAATACAAATCAAGTACAATTTAAATTGACATATACAACTAATAGTCACTGATATAGTCAAAAATCATTGATTTTTATCACTTAAATTTTAAATGTTTTCTACATCAATTTTTCCTTTTTTTTAATTCAGTATGCTTGCTTTATTTTGCTGTTTTCCTTTTTGCAAGTTGGTTTGTTTGTTTGTTTGTTGCTGTTTTCCTAATAGGCTAATTATGTTTTCATGTTTTCCTTGTTCTGCATATCTGTTTTCCAGACACTTTTTCCTTTTCATTTCTGATTTCCCTTGCTATTAAATTTATCACAACTCTGCATTTTTGTTCTTCTGTCAGACCTAGGGCAGCTCCTTTAACCACAAGCTTTCTGCTGCTAAATCCTGAATCACCACTCTTTTATCTCTACACTCTTTCTTACTGCAGGGTTTCTCCTACCCTGGGAAGCCCCTGGGGAGAGGTCCACAAGGAAATGAGGAGAGTATTCCAGGGAGGAAAGCAATCATGTGCTGTAGGCAGTAAGTTCTTTTAACCCAGTATGTAGCCATATTAAGAGCATTCTAAAAGGATGCTTTTTTCTCCTTCCCCAGTTAATGAAACTTCATCTGATCAGGGCATTCTGGTAAGCGAGGACTAAATCAGGCATTGTCTCTTCTCTGTTTTCTTTCTGCATTTCTTTACATTGAGAGCCAAGACCTGAGAGAGCAGTCTTCATCTTTGTAGGCCATCAATGACCACTGAAAATCTTTTAGCAAACCAGAACGTGAGTTTTTTTTGTGAAGTACTCAGGGCCAGAAGCTTAAAGCTACATCAACTTTAAAAAGTGTCTGGGAGCCAGCCGTCATGGAAACTTATATGATTGTTTTTGAAATTATGAGAGCCTTTAAAAAAACCTCAAACATGAATCTAAGTGAAATACTGAAACTGGAAGAAATACAAGGTTAAAACTGCATTCCGTGCATTTCAGGGAATGCTGCTGTGATTTATTTATGCTATCTACTTGGGAATTTCCCTATCATATCTGTTGCCTCTAGTCCTTTTGTTATGTACCAATCAGAGCATGGTCTGCCAGTCTGGTGTTGTTGTCTCTATGTCCGTCCACCCATGAGGCAGCTGAAGATATGCAACAAGATCAATTCTCTCCTTCCTCCAGCACTCCTCAAAGCTGGTTTTGCCTCAGGCTGAACAAAGCCAGCTCCCTCAGCCTCTGTATGTGCATCTTGTGCCTCCATCACCTTACTGGCTCTCTGCTAGATTTGGTTCAGCATTGGTTCTTGTAGTGGTGAGCCCAAATTGGGCACAGTAGCCTGGATGGTTGCACATATGCAGTATACAATCACAGAATGGCTTGGGTTGGAAAGGACCTTAAAGATCATCCAGTTCAATCCCCCTGCTATGGGCAAATATGCCACTCACTAGATCAGGTTGCCCAGGGCCTCATCCAACCTGGTCTTGAAAACTCTCAGGGATGGGGCATCCACAACTTCTCCAGGCAACCTGTGCCAGGGCCTCACCACCCTCACACCAAAGAATTTCCTCCTAACCTCTAACCTAAATCTCCCCTCTTTTAGTTTAAAACCATTCCCCCTATCCTGCCATTGTCTGCCCAAGCAACAGTTGCTCTCCATCTTTTTTATAAGAACCCTTTAATTACTGAAAAGCTGCAATGAGGTCTCCCCTGAGCCTTCTCCAGGCTGAACATCCTCAGATCTCTCAGCCTTTCCTCACAGGAGAGGTGCTGCAGCCCTCTGATCATCTTTGTGGCCCTCTGGATCTGCTCTAACATTTCCACATCCTTCTCGTGCTGGGGGCCCCAGAGCTGAAAGCAGCACTCCAGGTGGGGCCTTAAAGGGGCAGAGCAGAGGGGGACAATCACCTTCCTCGACCTGCTGGTCACTCCTCTTCTGATGCAGCCTGGGATGCAGTTGGCCTTCTGGGCTACGAGTATGTACTGCTGGCTCATGTCAAGCTTTTCATCCACCAGAACCCCCAAGTCCTTCTCTGCAGGGCTGCTCTCAATGAGTTCCCACTTCTTGAGCTTGTCCAGGTTCCTTTGGATGGCATCCCTTCCTTCTGTTGTATCGACTGCACCACTCAGCTTGGTGTCATTAGCAAACTTGCTGAGGGTGTACTCAATCCCTTTTTCTATGTCATTGTTAAAAATATTAAACAGTACCAGTTCCAAGACGGACACTTGGGGGACACCACTCATCACTGGCCTCCACCTGGACATAGGACCATTGACTACCACTCTCTGGGTGCAGCCTTCAAGCCAATTCCTTATCCGCTGAACAGTCCACCCTTCAAATCAATCTCTGTCTGATTTAGAGATCAGGATGTCATGTGAGACTGTGTTAGAAGCCTTACAGAAGGGCAGGTAGATGACATCAGTCAGTCTTCCCTTGTCAACTCATGCAGTCACTCCATCATAGAAGGCCACCAGATTGGTCAGGCATATCAAGGGTTATGATCGCCTTCCTCAACCTGCTGACTTCAGTCCAAATAAAACAATCCAGTATTTGGATTACATTTGTCTCTGTAGGTGAAAGAAGGTGGGATTATATTCCCCATAATATAATAAAGTAGCTGAGTGGAAATATCCTGTCCTGGTTCAAGTTTGGGAATACAGAATTCCACGCTTACTTTTACCAGTTAAACTGAATAAAACTTTTATCTTTATCTGTAGAAAAGAAAGGTTACTAGGTCCTTTCTCGGTGGGGTAATGGTCGGTGTATTTACTTCTAAATGATCAGTGAGTTAACAAAGATGATTAAACTTAAATACTGTAGATTTTCTAAGATTTGTACTTTTTGTACAGTAAAAACAACTTAGTATTATATATGATTTTAGATCAAAATTTACATTTTCATTTCTTTTTCTTTTCAGCCTTTTGTTCTGTTGAAAATAACTTATATAAACACTTCTAAAGTGATCTAGTGATCAAAAACCATTTTTTTTATATTTCTTGTTATGAAGCGTAATGTAGTACCAGGTTGTTTAATATTAGATGGTTTCACCCTGCTGGGCAGCTAAACTCCACCACAACTGCTCTTTCACTCCCCCTTTTCAGAGCAACAGGGGGAGAAAATATGATGGAAAAGGGCTCAAGGGTTGAAGTAAGGATAGATCACTCACCAGTTATCATCACAGGCAAAACAGACTCACCATAGGGAGATTAATGAAATTATCTTCCTATCAGAAATTAAATATGCTGAGACATGGGGCAGCTGCTGGGCTTTGGTCCTGCAGTCCCCCATCTACCAAAACCTTGACACATAAACCCATTACATAGGTTTAAAAACACATTATTATTTTCTGTTGCTTGAATGTTTGAGTTGTGGAAGCCGTTTTATATTTAATTTTACTTTTCAGATATTCCATAAATAGCAGACATAATCATACAGGATGGTGCTATGTTTTCATGTAACACTTATTAGTTTAGTTATTACAACGTAGGCAAGAAGAAGTACTGTTTGTAGATATTATCATTACAGCATTGTCTGGCTAATGTTTCCCCAGGTGTATATTTCTTCTCAAATGTGGATATTTAAAATATAACAGTTTATCTGATTTTTCAGAGTTGCTCAAGCTGTCAGAAAGTCATCTCTTGTGTTGGTGCTGAGTGTGACAGGGTGACTTCCTCTGTGCAAGCTTGAAAATTTTGGCCAGCTGTCTCTAAGAAAACTGATAGATAACACTGCCTGTTTTTTTGAGGAATAAAAAGCTGAAGTGAGTCATTCATTATAGTCATATCAAGTCAGTCACTGAGTAATGCCATTTTTCACCTCCTTCAAGAGAAGAAAGGCCATTTTCGCCATGGATGGTCAGGAGCGCCTACTTATAAATGGGAGCTCACACTGTGGCGTGGGCTGTGTGTTTCAAATTTCAAGTCACATTTTGCCTAAGGGACAATTTAAATGAGGTACATACAGGTGTGTCTTAGGCTGTGTCCCTAAACACTAGAGCACATTGTTTTCATGCCAGTCCTGGTTTAATTCATTTTTCACTTTTTTTTTTTTTTAACGCAAATTTGTCTTTGCTCATTTTTAGCAAAGTTCAGTGCCTCAATGTAGATATTTTTACCACCTCATCTGTAAGAGTTCTTGGCACTCCTTCAGTTTAAGGTGATTTTCTCCTGCAAATCAGTCACATTTTAATCAGATCACAACTGGCTGAAAAGCCTAAAACCAGATTTAAAGCAAAAATACCAGTACAGTAATCTTCTTTGCCAGCAACCCATTACATAAATCATAATACAATGTTTGTGTGTTATAGTTGGCTTCATTTATTTTGACTTCCTTGTGGATTTGAAGCTTTTGTTAGATATTCTTTTTTCCTTTGATACAGTTGTATTTTCCCAGAGAAGCTAGCTGGGAAAGCAACAGCCCAAGGCATATCCAATACAGAGCAGCTAATTTCGTCCTCTGGATAAAAACAACTAAATGCTCCACTACCCACCAAACATGCAGCCAAGGGGACCACAAATCCACTTTCAAACTGATATATTTTAGTTCTGCATACTGCACAATATAGTACTACTTTTTATACAGCCTGACTGCCTTCTGTCAGAGTAAGCTTTGTGCAATTAAAAACTGACTCATCTTTACTTTTTCTGAACCGGAATAGTACCAGATATGAAAAATTCATTTGATTTTAATCATCAAGGATTTTTATTACATCTGGTTCCCCCATCACAGTGTTGTGTGAGTATTTTCTTGAATAATGGAAATGACAAAATGTCTTGTATTTCTTTCAAAAGAGATGTATTGATGGGAGTTTAAGGATTGAAGGCAACAAGACTTCTGTATAAAAAGAAAAAAAATGTGAAAAAGTAAAGCCAAAGGTTCAGAAAGTGGCAATGCACATGAACAGTCTACTTTCTTTCAAGAGTGTTTTCTGTCCTGCAGTCTGACTGCCACCTCTTCCTTCAGCTTATGTTTCTTTGACGTGTTAGTAATAAAGGGAGATGCCACTGTGAAAAGAGGCAATGACACAGTACGAAAGGCTTTTAATGTTATTACAGGTCCTGATCTGAACTTGCAACTCAATGGCAATCAACCTAGAGCTATAAACATCAGTGTGTTTTTTTCATAGTCATCATTGCATTAGCTGAATGCTTTCATAGTGCTTATGGCTCTATTGCTAGATGTCAAATGCGGTAAACAAGCCTATAAACAGTCTTGTGACTTCTTATACAGGGTTTAAGGCTTAGGTTCATGTTTGTTTTGCAACTGGTTGGTGTAGCTGAAGATGTCAAAGCTTTCAGTCTGCTAAAGGCTGTTGCCCTCACATCAAAGCTGGTAGACTAGCATGTGTAAACACTGCTTCTTAGATGTATTTGTTACAAAATCAGGTGGCCTAGCTTAAACTGCTAGCATAAAACCTTTCAGATATATTTGGATAAGCAGATGTGTGAGCAGCTGCATTATTAGGGTAATGTCTAAGACCAGTAACTGCAGCACACCGCACCGTGATGTGCAGCTGGGTAATATCCAGTTGGCCTGGAAGAGGATATTTGCCTTGCCCTTATACTCCCAGGCATCCAGCTGTTCAGACACCTATTAGAGCTGAGGAGTTCAGGAGAACCTCAAGAGTTTTGACCAGTGTAACTTTCTGAGAGTGGGTGCTCTTCAGATGGGAAGATGTTAAAGAGAAGTTCTCTGACATAGGCATTGCACACCAGAGCATCCTGTGTTGTTTCCTGGCTATCCCAGAGGACTCCTATAGACACTGAGTCATGGCAAGAAAGTATTGTACAGCTGAAGAAGTTGCAAAGAGATTCCGTAGATGGAAAAATAGAATTCGTATCAAAGTATCTTTATTATTATCTCAGGTGACTTATATTTACCCTTCCACTTTCTTTGAAAAAGTACCAAATTTTACAGGAAACTAAATCCTGATGGCTGGCAGTAAGGATCTGGGATTCTAACAACTGATGGGTGCTATTAAAGAATAGTTTAGCACTGTATGAGCTTGAATCTGTATGGGTTTGGAAAAACTGGGACCTAACCCCCAAGAGAAGAATTAACAATTTATTTTCTTGGAGAAGGCTTCCATCTATTTTCTCACCTGCCACCATGGTCAGAGGCTTTTTTGAAAGGATGAAGGAAACATCCTACTTCTGTTCCTACTTATTACTTTTGGCTTTTGATTCCATCCTTAATGTTTTTAGCACTGCACTTGATCTGGGATAATTTTTCATCTTGGGAATTTCTGTACTGTGTGAGTGTAGTTTGGGTTGAGACTTTGCATTTTTGTGGTGAAGGAGAGGTAATCTGTCCTTGCTTTCCTCAGTGCAATTGCACAGATCTGCAATAACTCAGCAACTTCTACACTGCCAATAGATTCTCACTTACAATTTTATAGTTGCTTAAATGAGCAAAAGTTATTCACAGAATGTTATTTTCAGTAAATGTAGCAAAATGGCATTTCAGATATTTGATAGTAATATTTCTCCCCATAAACTATGTTGTGTGCATATAAAAATAAAAATGATCATTATGACGTACTTTTTCTACTAAACTTCTTAAGTGTTACCTGGTGCAAAGGCACATAAAGATTGGATATTTTGTATATTTGTTACCAAACATTGCTTTTATAGTAATTTTCTTTCCAGGTGTAGTTCTGAGCTAACAAGCCATATAGGAGTCGTTGTCAAAACTAGACAATTTCCTAATGCAGTGTTTTGCATAGCTGAATTTTTATAATTAAAGTCATTTGAAAATTTATTTAATGAAACGCATGTTGGAAAACAGGCTGTTTGTTCAACCTAAAACTTTAAACATGATTAATTTGTAATGCAGTCAAACACTAACTCCCCCCCCCAAAAAAAAAAAAAAAAAAGTTGATAAATGATCTTATTACCAAAAGGCTGGCTGCCTTTATATGTTCTCAATAGAAAAATGCCTCAGCAGTTCTAGCAACAGACCCCATCTTCACAGGAAGTAGTCACAGTGACCTTAAGTAATGGGAACAGTCTATCCAACAAGTCATTGC
Organism: Cygnus atratus; assembly: GCF_013377495.2. Taxonomy (NCBI): domain Eukaryota; kingdom Metazoa; phylum Chordata; class Aves; order Anseriformes; family Anatidae; genus Cygnus; species Cygnus atratus. The sequence continues at coordinate 57,381,930 of NC_066364.1, read as the reverse complement.
TAAGTGGGTGCAGTCAGGTGGATCCACATTAGGGGACCTTCTTGACCAATATCCCTTTCCAGAAAATCAGGGAGAAATGCTGTTTTAAACTCCATTGTATCATTTTGATACTTTACAGCATTCATTTATATATTTAGTAAATCTTTTTTCTTACATATCTTTTTCAAGGTCTGTTGGTATACATGCAATGAAGAAAAAATTGGTGTGAGTCTTTAGTTTTGTTGAATATTGGCTACTGTATGAATAACATCAAATGGCTCAAGAGAGTCTTATTCCGAAAAGAATTCTAAAGATTTGAAACATCTTTAATACCTTTAACATCTCTTTAACGTCTTCCCATTTGAAAAGGGTTCTAAAGATTTGTTCTCATTTGTTCTGAAGATAAGGTAGTACTGAAGGGGCGGAGAGGGGAGAAAAATGTCTGTCTCATGGCTAGCTTAGTTATGTTTACATAAACTGCTGTCTCTCACATTAGGATAACAACTTGCAAATCAGAATCTGTACAACCTGGAGATTTTAAGATGCACTAAACATCTTCATTTGTTATACCCAAGTCCTGTCCTTGCAGTATTTGGAAGGATATTAAAGCATCTACAAAGCATATGCACAAGTCTAAATGGCAGGTGTAGAAATGCATTGAAGGCACTAATCTGTTCTTCTTATGTGACCTATGGACAGCAGGGCATTGAGTTCTGCTGGAACATTGTCTCCTCAGCACTGTTCTGACTTCAGCTCTATTCATCTGCACATTGTCCAAGGTTTCACAGTTAGTGAGGCAAACAGATTCAGCACTTTTTCTCTTGATCCTTCTGAATCTTTTAAGGTCAACTCTGTTATAATTGGTTATAAATTCATGGACATTACTGTTTGCGTAGTAGTCATTGTGAACTTAAATTGCTTCTCAGTGGAACATTGCAAGAGTAAATCCTCATTAATTTTAGTATCAGTCCCTAGTAGCAGAAGACACCTGATTCATCTGATTATGTTTTTCCTGTGGTTTTCTAACACAATAGTAATAAACAGTTGGCTGATGTGAAAGTTCTGGAGAGTGGAAATGATGGAATTGATATTTTTTTGATTATATGTGAGTTATCAAAACAATATGTACCTATATTAACAATACCAGGAATCTGTCTCTTATATATAAACGTATATAATATATTGGAATTTCCAGGTAGCATTCTCATTATTATAGGGCAAGATACAATGTGCTAGTTTGTTTAATTGATTAAAAATGCATATAAATAAATATAAATGTTCAAGCTATTTTTCTGCATTATCTGGGAAGTAGGGCATGTAGGAAGGTGTTCACCTGTTTACATGGTACTGCGTTTGTATGCAAAGCCACCTGTGGGACTTTCTGTGCTTAACTTCTACGACATTTTATACCATCCCACATCTGACTAGAGGTTAGCCTGAAGCTGTATTACTTTCAGTTTTTCATGTAAGCCATCCTTTGAGAGGGATCACAAAGCTTCTTCAGTAGGGGCCAATGAAACAGTGTCTATATCCATTTCTGCAGTAATGACTTTTACATGGAGAACAGTGATATCTGACTATTTTCCATACAGAGGAAAAATCATAACCTCACAAAGCTTTGGGACCTTGAAGCCCTCTCTGCTAGGCATAGTTTGTGCCTTCTGTAACACCTCCCCCTCTGCCCTGGTAAGGGGCACATGCGAGGACGTGGATGGGTGTTGTATGTTGCAATACAAAGTGAGGCAGCAGCAGCAGCAGCAGGTGTCATCTCAGCATCACTTCATTACCTTCTTCCTTGAGGATGGGCATGGAACAGGAGGCTGATGGTGTCAAGCATCCCCTTTCCACCAGCAGAGCCTGAAAAACTCTTTTCCTTGGGTCAAATGTCACCATGGTGATGAGGATGAGTCTGACACTTCAAAACACAGCTCAGGGAATCACGTTTTCAGTCCATTATCAAATACAATTTTTCTGCTTAGTTGCATTACCCTAGAAAGCTGTAATTTAGAGTCCTGGACACAACTGCCTAGATATGCTCAAACTCTGGTGAATTCCTGGCATGAGTTCATCTTCCAGAAGCTGTATTCCAAAAGAGCTCATTGGAAAAAGTAGAGAAGGGAGAATTGTGGGCGTTCCTTCCTCAGTAAATGCTTCCATCGTTATTTCCAGCTTATGATCTGAAGAAGAAAAATCTTCTTCCTTAAAGAGAGGCCAGCAATGTGCTAAACCATGACTCACATGAGGAAACCTGTAAGATTACGTGAATCGTGTGCACTGTTTGCTGGAACAAGTTGCATATTCCACCTTGCTGCTCCCTGCAAAAGTGCATTCAAGTGTTTTCATCACATAGAATCAGCCAAGACTTTTTTTTTTGGGGGGGGGGGAGGGGCACGTAGCAATTAAGCTAAAAGGGGTTAGGCATCTTCTCTATCTGAACTTGAATTTATTAATTAACTTTCAGACTTCTAAAAAAATCCTTAATTATACAGTGATTATCATTCTAGCAAAGCAGCAGCAAAACAAAACTGATGGAGACAGAACGGTCTTTCTGGGCAGATGATTAAAACGCAAGTCAGACCAATCTGAAAGAAAATATTTATCAGAGAATCTCACTTAGTTTCTCAAAGAGCCCTTTTCTCAGGTGGTAGACTGACATATTGCCAGAGCTGGATGAAGCACCAGTTTCATTTGATGTTATCCTGATGTTACCTTGTTGAACTCATTCAGACGTCATTCCTGTTTTTAATTAAAACTTTTTGAATGCCACATAACAAAGGTGCAGACCAGATTATCTGGAACAGAGTTATTTTGAATATCAAGCTATGCAGCAATAACACCAGTTTGTGTGAATTCAAAGACCTGCCACAAACAGAAATTAACATTCAAAGAAAATACAGTGTAATCAAATAGCAGCTTTAATCATGCATAAAACAGAATTTCTTCCCTAACTCACAGAAAGGAAACACTGCATAAAATGGTGTGAATGTTCAGGGAGTCAAACAGTATGTTAAGAAGGTTATGTACAAAATCATGTTTAAAACCTCTGATTTAAAAGCTGTCTTTTAGAAGGCTGGCTGTTCTCTAAGTGGGGCCATACTAGCAGCCCTGCAAAATCCTACCAGCCTTTTCTGCTTGAATAATTTTGTTTGGATGAGCGAGTAGAATATCATTATATTCATTCCAGCACCATCTCCTTAGGAAGGTATATATGAATAGATTTTGTGCTGAGTCTCATAAATTTTCTGACAATTTTGCAAGGCTATGTGTAAATTCTGAGCCACAGAAGGAAGAAGACAGGAAAGCAATATGTGGCGTGACTGGATTCCTTATGCCACAGTATACTTTAAGAATTAGATATGAATATTAGGCAGTTTTAGAAGTGGGTGTTGGAATTTTAGGTGTATGTGATTAAAAACATTGTAACAAATTTTAGAGGAATTTAATAAAACAGAAATTTATGAGAATGAGATAGACTCTACCTCAACAATTATTTAGATTTTTGCTGTCCTTGAGAGTATTACCCATCCTAGTCTCTGTTCACAGTTCACGTTCTTGCTGTTCTTCATGGAAGTCAACTGATTGACTAGTCTGTAAGTATCTGTGAAAACAAGGAAAACTACTACTTCCATGGCGACAATTACTGGTAATGTACAGAGCCAAAATCACTAGATGAAGTGGTTTACAAATTTTGTGAATGGGACTGTGGAATATGATTGCTGCTACTGCTACTTCATTTACAAGGAAAGAAAACAGATAAGTCAAAGAATCAAGCGTTCCCTTCCCAATTCAGCTGATAAATCTTCTGTGTAGACAGCTGTTCCTATAGGGGGAGAAAATGTAATTACTCTCTGTTTCAGAACAGAAACTCTTCTTGTAAATTTTATGCAAGATGCATAAAGACTTGTAGGGTCAAATTTTGAAAAAGATAGTATAACACAGATTTGCAAAGATGCTGTAAAATCATATGCTTAGTTAAATGCCTGTTAGAGTAAGGCTAGCCAAAGGAATTAATAGCCAATACAGAGTCCATTTTCCTGGAATCATCATTTGTCATCATGCTGGATTCTTTTTCAACTTGAGAAAGTGTCTTTTAATCCAGTCTACTGTTCAAAGTATCTGAAAGGATTGAAGATAAGATAGTTAAAAATTAAAATTAAAAAAAAAAAAAAGGAATGAGTAAGGTAGGATTTTTTATAATTTAAATATTTTTTGACAATCTTACTTTATTTAGAAATATAAAGTAGTGGAAAATTGAATGATTTTGATATTCACAAATCACCAGAAGAGAAACTGTGAAGTAGTGTTAGTTAATCTTACACAGAACATATGTTAACATTAATGTAGGAAAGTCCTTTTCTAGAAACAAATGGGTAAAAGCAGAAAGATGAAAAAATTACTAGTAATTGTTAGATAAAAAGGGGGGATGTGGTTACATGAGAAGTACTAGTCTACCCAAAATATACATAGGAACCTACAGTGGTATACTATTTTGGGAACCAACACATAAAAAAATAGCCTGAAAGCTGCTGTGTTCGTGGTGTTGCTTTGTTTGGCAAAAGCAATTCAGCCTACAGAACCACTTTGGAGAAAAAGAAAATTCCTAGCAGTCTTGTAGTCTAGAGGACAGAGAGAGCAAATTCTCGGAGAAACTCTTGCCACTGTAGTCCTTGAGCAATCAGCAACTAGGAGACATGATCTTATAGTGGGGGTTTAACACAGGCACCAGGTTTCTGTGGTTTTGTCCTTTGCGTCTATTTGTGTAATAAGCTCACACAAGCCATTGCAGTATCATAATATGCTCTGGTCTGGAATATGGTACTGTGTCTCTGGCAATGCTATATTTTGTAAGTCATAGCTTATCAAAATGTGCGTGTTTGCCACAATTACAGGAACAGCAGTACCACCTAATTAACACAGTTATGTATACAGATTTTTTTTTAATTTCCTGTGTAAATCTTTTTTTCCTGTATTAGATCTGTTTGTTGGTACAGATGCTTTCTTAGACTAGAAGTAGTCAAAGGCATAAATCAATAAAATAACTATCAAAATTAAAACAAAAATAATATGAAATACTTTCAGATTCATACATTTCTTTAACTAATTCTATGCTACATTCAGTAGCTCCTTCAAAATAATAAAAACTTGTGCATACAATGCACATGCATATAAATAATCTATTGCAGTGTGATTTATATCTATAATTGCTTTCATATAATCCCCAAATGTAACATTTAGTCTGGAGAATGTATGTATTATCTATTGCTTGAAACATACATATAATAATCCTAGGTTCAAGCTGAAAGGAATTTTACTGTTGATACTGGGGAGGGGGGTAGCATTTTGACCATATATTTTAATATTTTGGATATATGATATTCAACCATTGGTATATACTTGCTTAGTCTATAACTGTTCAGTGTAATTTTTCTCCTGTAATTTAGGACTCTGTGGTATGTTTCCAGTGGGCAGCAGCTTTATCTCCTAAACAGCATTACAGCTCACAGAATGAGTTACTGTCTCTTATTTCAAACCCCGTAATGTGAAGAAACCAGAATAAGTGGACAAGCAATTGATATTCTCCTGGTTCTCTGCTGTTGTTCTAAAAACTTGGACAGAAAGCTGCATTTTGAACAGTTACTGAACATCCTTACTCAACTATTTATTACAGAATATATAACAAAACACCCCTGCCAAAGCTAGGAGAATAAGTAATCTCCCTCAGTTATCTTTCCTTCGGAGTTTCTCAGAAGTATAGAGTTCTTACTCTAAGGTAACTTTTGTGAATGAACTAACATTGTGTGTGGCCAAGAGATATATTTAAAACATGGCTCTAACCTATTCCGCAGGTTACTGTAATGAGCAACAGGGGTTGTACCTTTCTGCAGAGAAGTCTGAGACAGCTGCCTTTACTCTTTCCCCTTTACTCTTTCCCCTTTACTCTCTCATCTCTCACCAATACTCCTGTGAAAATACCACCACCCTTGTCATGGCTCAAAGCTTCTGCTTTGGATGCATTTTTGAGTCTTCAGCTTTCAAAGTGCATGTTCAAGTCGCATCCAGTTCTTGTAATTCGTATTTTGAGATGTCTCAGAAGCAGGACCTTAAATCTCCATACATCCATCCACACAACTAAATCTCTTGTGCAGGCCTTTGCTATTTTGCAGCTTGAGTAGTTCTTACCTTTGCATGGTCAGAGCTACTCAGCTGCAGTCATGGTACTCGAGGTGGTTCCACACCCCACAGCTACCGTTGTGCTCCAGCATGATCCCTCTCCTCTGTTCCCACATCCTTGCTGCTTCTCAGTACCCCATACAATAAACATGAGTTTTTTCCCATTCACACATAAAGCCATTTATAGTTTAACTTTCATTGGCCTTTCTGATTTGTCTTTTGACTCTGCTGCTTCTCAAATGTTCATTCACGTTTGTCATGTTCAACCCAGTAGGTTGCCAGTTGATTGATTTTGAGTGTTGAGAATCTTGAACACCTTATTCTTGCAATTCCACTTCAAAAGTCATCCCCGTCATTTCCTGTTAGACAGCATCGTATGGTTATCTGGCATTACTTCTAGCTTGTCTGAGAGTATGTTGTGTATATGCAGCTACACAGACACACGCCATTTGCCTGATACAGACTCTTGCCCCCAAGACACTTAAACAACACACATAAAACAAACAAAATGTTCAATATCAAGTCCAACAAGGGTACAGACAGACATGTATTTACACAAAGAGGGAAGCATTTCGTATTTCTCGGTGGATAGAGTTCAAGCTGTAGGGGAGAGAGATGATTACAGTGATGAAGTCTTATGATGCTGATTAAGCTTTATGATTAAAGCACTGCCAGATTTCTCACTGTCTGCCCAGCTCTTGCAGGGGTGTCTGCAATACAGCACGTTCCTACCTCTGCGGATAAGGTGTTAGTAAGTGGTTAAGATACTGCTGTGGTGGAGGTTATGGAAGCAAGTAATAAAGAATTATTTTTAAATACAGCCTGATCCTTCCCCCAAAAGGTATTAGTCTTTCAGCACAGGAAGCCCAAATAGAAATGTTGTGAGTAATATGGTTAAAAGCATTAGGCTGTAATTATCACTGCTCTTGACTCGAGTGGTTTTCTAAGAGGAGCTCTGAGGAGGTTTTTGAGGGAATGATAGTCTTTCTCTGGTGTGGCTTTACCTAGTTTATCATTCTTTTTCATTTTGTTGGTCTCCTGAGAAGCATTTTAGTTTCAGTGTAAAGGATATTTGGTGATTAACAGCATAGGCACAGTGACACCAAAGACTTGTAAATACTTCACGTGTGGCTGCTGTGAGAGGGGAGAGGTTGAGTGGCATCTGCTGTGTACCTGTTGGAGAGGGAGGGGAAACTGGCCAGAGAGAGAGAGAGAGAAGGTAGCCATGCCTGGGAGCAGGGGAAAGGCAAAGCTTTGAGCCACGGAGTTAGAAAGTGAGAAGGAACCAGAAAACTTAAGAACTGTTAGCTGTTTTACAAGTAAACACCTCATGGGATTTTACCCCTGGCTGAAACTTATTAACACTTTTTGATATTTCCACCAGGCTGAAAAATCCCATGTTCCTGATCCTTTGTACGCTAGACTGTGATGTAGAAAGGTGCAGACTGAGTGGCTGTGCACTTTGAAATATTCTGTTTTCCTCTCTGATGTAACCTGTGGCCTCAGCCCAGTCAGCTGTGTTACAGAGTGGTTTCATCTCTGTGTAGAACAGTGATTTTTTTTCAGGGCTTATACACAGAAATAAAACTACTGCTGACTTTAGGCTTGGATTTGTGGATGGCCTTATGTGGAGAATCAAAATTTCAAGTCATACTTACAGTAAAACTGATTTATGGTATAGGATGCAGGTCTCAGACTAGATGCTGCTAGGTGAATTAGTCAACGAAGGTGAGCTGGAGCTGGATGTAAGAGGGAAAGACTAGAGTTTTGGGTGCTGGCTGCAGCTTGGTTAAGAAAGTTTGATTTACTGTTTGTGAGTTACATAATCTTGCTCTTCTGTGTTAAATATTCCACATTTAGTATCTGAAAAAGTAACAGTGAAGGTAGTGATGGTGATTCAGTCGATAGATTGTCTCTGTAAAAACATACTTCTGGTTTGTAATAAATACAGTAGTGTGTTTGAAAATCCAGATGCATGTAACACTTCTGTATACATGAAATTATATATACGCAGCTGTATACACACATACTTGGTGTTGCAGATGTGTATGTCGTATAGATTGAAATGCATAGTGTATCTATATACGTATATGTACATATTTTGGCCACACGATGCATGTATCCAATATTTTGGCTACTATATTAACATACACAAATAGTGGAGATTATCATCAATGTTAATTTTCATGTTTCTAGTACTTACAAATTTACACAACTTTTGTTTTGATTCATTTAGCAGCAGCAACAGAAGAACCTGAGGTGATTCCGGATCCAGCAAAACAGACAGACAGAGTGGTGAAAATAGCAGGAATAAGTGCTGGAATTCTGGTATTCATCCTGCTTCTCCTTGTTGTCATATTAATTGTCAAAAAAAGGTAAGAAAATGATCTGTGAAGATCCCACTTTTTTTCCTCTATATCAAACAACAATAAATCAATGGATTTTTTCTTACAGGTCTTCAAATAAATCAATAAATAAAGTTTCAGGACCAGTAATTCACATCAGCTTTTGGATGAATTCATTGTATTTCCTGATTTTTTCTTTTTTCCCCTTCCTTCCTTCCTTCCTTCCTTCCTTCCTTCCTTCCTTCCTTCCTTCCTTCCTTCCTTCCTTCTGTGATTCTTATGATGGATTTAAAGAGAGGATTACTTTATATTTGCAATCCAGTAACTATACTTTTTCTCATACTTACTCATTTCCAAGTGGTTTTAAGTTGCAGTTGGAGGAATGTACAAAACATTAGAATGAGTGGAATTGAAATTAATGGATCCTATTTTTTTTGAGGCAAAATAAGAGTAACTTACTGCACTTTTTATGTTGTAATCACCTAATGAATTTGGTTTTCTATATGCAGCTCTAATGAGTTGTTTGTATCCATATATTATCCAACTTGCAAAATAATGTAATTTTATACCTCTGTTTATGCTCTTGTAAACCTAGTTTTTTCTTAAAAGTCATACCACATCACTGTAAAATTATCTAGTGAGTCCTTAGTGCATGAAATTGTTTAAAAGTGTATTTATCTGAATGAATTTTAATTTTTTAGTGCTTCCTTAGAAAATAAGCAATAGCGCCATCTTTGGGAACTGTAAAATGAGAACTCAGCAAAAAAGTACTGCGTGTAAACTGTGTTTCAGCACAAAACGCTGCTGCATGTAAACTGTGCTAAAGCATTGCTTGTGCATTTTTTAAGAGTGTTGACTTCCCAGTAGTTGCAACTCTTTTAACCTGGCATAAAAGTTCATAACATGTCTCTATGAATTTGTAGTCATAGCACCATAGCTCCTGATACAAACAGTTTTTTTCTCTCTCTCTGCACGCTTTCCCTGGCCCGTCCCCTTCACAGTGCACGAACTGATTTGCTCTTGCGTAGAATGAGACCTTTGTCTTCCAGGGGGTTGTGCACTGCCTTCCCTTTCCCTCTGCAGAATTCTTAATGAAGGGTATATTTGTGATTGTTGCAAATGTTCCTCTGAAAATACAGCTTTCTATTCTTTTTAAAAAGTAAGAAAACATTAAAATTGTGCCTAAGATCATTCTATATGTTATAATTACTGATTTCCATTAGATTTTTTTAATTTATTGCCTTTTTACAATTATCTCTGGAGGTATATAACTTGGAGGAGAAACGTCTGCATTAGAAACATTAGGTATGCTTACAGTGTTCTGTGTTAGTTAGCTACATATGTGATTTTTCCCAAAATTGCTTTTACTTTTCTCTGTTGTTTACCTCTGTGGTTGAGAATTAACACATATGCAAAAGATCCAACCCATCATGTGCAAAAAAAGACATGCAGTCAGGTGGTTTTCTTTATTTACACAACTTTTGAGGAACAAAACCAACAAGAAGTTGTTTTCCAGCTTTCAGAAAGGAATCTCTATTTTACATGATTATTGCGAGATACGTGCTGGGGAGTGCCATCTTCTCGCTGTGTGTTGCAGTGCTCCCCTCATGTTTAATAGACGACTGTGTGTGTGTGTGAGAGAGAGAGAAAGAGAGAGAGAGACTGTCTACTGATGTATATTGTCAGTCATTTCCAGGTGGGTTTGGCTAGTTTTGCAAGTAACGAAAGAAATAGGTACAAACTCTATTTGTTTGATTTTACTGTCCTTTTTAGCTCGTGCATTCAGAGTTATTTTAGACTTGTACTTTCATTGTTGAATTGTCTGATGAAAGTGAGTTAATTACACCAGTGAAATGATACCTTAAAATTTTCCTTTTCTCCCTTCTCTTCTCTGACCCTGCGAAGGCAGGACCCTCTTAGGGAATGATACTTGATCATCATTCTAAAGTACATAACATTTCTAAGCTCCTCTACTATTCTGTATTCAAAATAGGTGTGAAATTAACCCATTTAATGAACCTTTAATGTTTGGTAATTTTTCCTCATGGTAGTTTAATTGGTTGTCTGTTGTGTATTTTGTAGGTGGGTCCTCCCGCCCCCCCCCCCGGGGAAAGTGGGCCAATTTTTTTTAATCTCAGCTTTAGTCAGGGTCTCTTGTGACAAGCACAGATTGTACACCTGAGGTAACTTAGTCCATCGAGTGAACCAGGGCTATTCGTATAAGCAAGCCAGGAGCAGTCATACCAACACTGACACGTTCACACGTACATAAACACACCTCAGTTAGCATGGTCGGACTGAAAACTGATCAGTTTTAATCATCTGCTGTAGTGCACATGTTCACTGATCCATTATGTAGTATCCCTTTTGGTGCCTGAATTGACCACAAACTTATTACACAGAAACATCAATAAAACAATGGTTTCTGCATCTTCTTTGTTTTCTAAAGCCTCATGCACTGCCATAGATACCTAAATCTGTTTAAATGCAGCATTATTTTTTACTTTAAGATGGAGTACTAAGCTGTTTTTTCATGTGCTTGAGATGTTTTAGGCTTCTCCTCATCATTTTGTATGAATTGGTTTGAAGTTTTGCTGAATGAAGCTCTTAACAGCTCTTACAGAGTTTTACTGGAGTAATCAAACCAACTAAGAAAAGGGATACTGCATCTTTAACAAGCAATGCCATTTTTTGTTTTGTTTTGTTTTTTAGTCATTGTTGAACTATTTCCAAATGTATTTCATTTCCTTCCATTTGTTACCTTCCATATTTTTAATGCTTAGCATGAATACATCAGCATTTCCAATTGTAAGAGTTTAAAATATAAAGTGTATGTTTGTATTCAGGAAATGTGTGGTATATGTCAGTACACACATACCTGTTGTAAATGTCATTCTCTAAAATGTGTGTACTTGTATAGCTACATATAACATGTATACAAACATACATGTATACACCTGTGTACCAAAAAAGATGTTAAAATGAATTACATGAAATTTCTGATTAAATGTATTTATTAATGCGATCTTTATTTTTTGTAACTGAAAAGTAAAAAGCATATTTTCTGCACAAGATTTGTACACAGCTGTTCACTTGTCATGACATTTAGGTGATGATCGTTATATTATGCTGAACTGCATGTTGAAAGTACACAATCCATTTAATTTTCAATTTTTTTGGCAATAAATAAAATCTCAGCATGTAATTTTCTCAAGTGATCTTTCTAAAAAAACAATCATTTTTATATGCTAATGTATTTTTTTTAATTGCATGGCAAAGTAAGGCTAGTTTGTGCATGAGCAAGTTGAAATGCTAACCAAAGAAACATGAATTTTTCAATTTTTTTTTTAAACGCACATTTCTCTGCTTTATTGAATGTGACAGAGTCACGCTTTTCATTCACCATTGCTTCTCTTTTTCCACTGTCTGTGATTTGCTTGCCAGGAGGAGCTACTATTCTTACTCCTACTATCTGTAAGTAGAATACGGGTGACTTACTATTTTACATGTTTTAAAGATGCAGTATCCCTTTTAAAAAAAAAAAAAAAAAGGAAAAGTCTTTGTAATTTGCCTAAAGTTTTATTGATAATTATTTCTCCTTATTCTCAGGCTTGAAAAATTGCTTATTTCATTGTTTCTCTTATTCTTACTCTGGTTTGTTTTTATTGATTTTTTTTTTAAAGGGATATTGTATTTCTAACTGTATATTGACACTTTTGCTTTTTGCTACAGTTTTTCTCATAACTATCATTTTAGTTTATTGTAATCATAATTTAATTTACATTATGGTTCACATTGACACATCACACTAAGAAAAAAATCTGCTTTCCCATTTCCTAGCTAGAGACCCGTGCTTGTAAATCACAGATTGCTTTCTCAGCGCATCAGGTCAGAAGTGGCTGATGCAGCACTTACCCTCCACAGATGCCCAGATGCCAGACCTCTACAAACAGGTTGTTGCCCTACCAGTGCTAGGAATGTTTTGGATTTTTATTTATTTATTTATTTTTAACAGAAATATATTTTGTGAAGAGGTCTGTACCTGTTGATTTGATTGTCAGGTGCTTTACAGACACATTTTAAAGTGTGGATCTTACTGTATAATGCTGGTTTGCCTAAGGTTTTGCTTCACTGAAGTAGAATTGGTGTTTTTCTATGTGGTGGTGCCCAAGTGAGTTTGTGAGGGCTGCAGCGGTTTGGGCTGTGACTGAGCAAAGCAGTTGTACACATTGTTGATTTTAAAGAAATGCATAAAGCCCTTGACTTCAGTGAAGGATCTGAGAGTGCACTCGAGTCCTTTGATGAACTGGTTGTGTCTGATAGTGACGCTCTTCCACATTTTTAAGCAGATTAGTGGACTTCTTTAAACAAACTTGAAAATTAAAAAAACTAAGCTGGCTTAGCTAACTGCCATTCTCCAGTTTATTGTGACAAATTCTAATTTCCTTGTTAAATAACAATTGCTTCAGCCAGAGATAATTAACTGCAGAGTTTCACACTAGGATGGACGGAGTGCTTCTCCCCTCCAGCTCCCACCGCACCGCCCACCTGGACAGGGTCAGGCCATGGGGTCCCTCAGCTCGGAAGGAGAACCCTTCACACTTCTGCCAGCCTCGAGTGCTACATAATGATTTGCCTAACTGGCATCAAGCATCGATTGCGTATGCCTTTAGCCGAATGAAGGAAAAAAAAGAAAAGGAGAAAAAGTCAAGCCTGCAGGGAGTTGGGAGCTGTTAAACAATAAAACTGTCCTCACATTGAGCAGCAGTGCTAGAACACAATGGGCCTTTTTAGAATTTGAAGCAGAGCATAAGAATTAGAAACCTAGCTACTGTAATAAGCTAATAACTTGAAAGCGTAATAGCTGTTGATTTATTTAGCGTAGCTAGCAAGTTTTGTTACAAAGCGATGCTTCAAAGAAGGGCTTAATACAGTCGACAGATGAGATGTAATAGTCTTTTTGTTCCATTCCTGAGGTGGCTTTAGAAAAATACAGTCTTCAGTGTAGGGAGGATATCTGAAAGGCTTTGAAACTTAAAAAAAAAAAAAAAAAAAAAAAAGTCTGAACTAGAAATGCCAGTTTTGTGAAAGCTTTGATAGCATTGGGAACCAGATATAAAGCTCAAGCAGTTTCACTTCTGGAAGTTCTGATGATATTCATTTAAAATATTTGTTCAACCAGAGTATTGTTGAAACTAACTTTTCTTAAGTAAATATGAATGTTGGGAGTAAACATTGAAAATAACACCTTTCAGGGGAGGCATCCAGCTGTCACTGGTTTGTATTTTGCTTTTTTGTTGTTGTCGTTGGGTGTTTTTTTGTTTGTTTGTTTGCTTTTTACTTTTCACTGAACAACTAAAATATACAGAATTCTCATGTACACCACAAGGATTTGATGAAAAATGATAGGCTTAGTTACTACCTTTGGGATTTTGGTTGCACAAAAGAAGAGTTGCAAAAAACTACCATCATACTGTGAAAGGAAAAAGAAAAAATAGAAAGAAATAAAAGCACAAGGAGATGAGTCTGATTAGTGGAAGAACTTCGTTATTCTTGGGTGTGCTTTGTCCGTCTGTAGTCTACTTTGTAGCCCTTTATTCTGAACTAAGATTCTTGAGAAATAGTTCTCCAACACTGGAGAAGAAAATATACAAAACATCAAGTGCTCCCTCGCCTAGAGAATGGTATAGGTCATTTCTGGTGGATGTTCCCAGGGCTTAACATGTACATGGATTGATAGTTTCCGCTAATGTTCTTTTTGTCTGCTAATACTAGAACGCAGCACAGAATCCTAAAGTTATCAGAGAATACAGCATACAGTCCTTTTGTTTAGAGAAATATAAGATTAGTGCTGTACAAGCACTTACCCAGGTATCTCACCGTACTTCATGTAGAAAAGACTCATGAAATTAAGCTGTGTTTTAAACATATTTTTGAGAATACAGTATTTTCAGTGATGATTGTGTCTCTCCCATGTAGTGTCAGATTTATCCAAATAAACATAGTTGGCTATCTGCTACATTACAATTAAGAGCTTCAGATGAAAACTGAAAGAAAATATTGAGATTACAGAACAGTCTAATGTATGTTACAGATTCCTGAAGAACCAAGGTTCACTGCTTTGCATACTTTGTACTACTTGAGGTTGTGCTTTAAGAATATTGTCTTAAAGTGATAATTAAAATATAGTCTGCTTCCATCTGACTTCTGAGGACAGTGAAAGCTACTTCAGTTCTTCATCAAAAGGAAAGAACTGAGAGATATCACCTGAGTGTGCACTTCAAGGGCACTGGCTGTTAATTTGGGGGGTTAGTTGTACAAACTGGGTTTTGCTAACAGCTTTGCTGTGATACTGAGTATAAGGCTGTTAGTATCAAAATGTAAGCTATCCCCAAACTGCATGCAGAATGGTGGGGAGCTTTTTGTTTGTTTTTTAAATAACAAAAGTTCAGTGTCAGGAGCAAAGATAGTATGGTATCATGTCGTATGTTGCATACCAAATGGGAGGAACAACTTCTAACATAAAAGGTAATGTGAATCCATATTAAAGAATTATGTTTCTTTTGTTATTTCATGGTTGTGTGTTTGTTTTTTTTTAAAACTAACAAAGTAATTCAGAAGGTTAAATGATTTCTTCCTAATAAGGAAACCAAGGGGACTGATTTATCCATTTATAAAATCAAAACACATTTAAATGGAGATGGTTGATAAAACTGAATGCACAGATGCTTCTTATTTTTCATTTCAGTTAAAATGTAATTATATTCTCTAATTTGTTTATATTAGTGTAATTACTCTGCAGGAAAAAGATATTATCAGGGTACAGAAGTTAGAACTTCAATTACAGCATTCGTGTGTGTACAGAAAACATACTGTCGTAACTCTTTTATAGCAGGGTGCATAGTTTTATCGATTTCATGCTGGAACAGGTGTACACAGGAAAACCAGCCAAACTTTTCAGTCATTTGGATTATAGATATTTATTGTTGTAGACATCAGTGTTCATCAAACATTAAGGTGCTTGGGGTTTTTTCTTTTGGCTGGGCAGCAAACTCGCAAAGAAGCGCAAGGATGCCATGGGGACCACCCGACAGGAGATGACGCACATGGTGAATGCAATGGACAGAAGTTATGCTGACCAGAGCACCCTGCATGCAGAGGATCCCCTTTCTATCACATTTATGGATTCTCATAACTTCAGCCCCAGATGTAAGTACAGCAGTCAGAGATATTTCAGAGAGTAGGTTTCCATGTAGGAACATGGAAAACAGTTCTACTTTTTTATGAAAACGATTCTAAGCTCCAGGTTTGCTAGAAGGACACGTAAATACAAAGGTTGAATAGATATATTTGTACGTTATCCTTAGTTGTATATGGACAATTATTTAAATATTTTTATGTACTTTCAGTATGCACTGTTGTTCTGGGGAAAAAAATACATTTCAGAAATGTCTCAAATTCTGAAACAGTTTTCCTTCATGAGGATATTTAATACCAACATGTTAAATATTACTGCATAACACCATGTCTGTAATGAATAATAATCTGAGGTCCAAATTAATTTCTTTCTTTTGGCAGTAAGAATATTATAACAGAAGGAAACATTGACAATTTTCATTGCTGTTTGTGAAGTTTAGGAACAAGCTTGTTAATATACCCACAGATTTGCTCTGTATTTGTATTTCTTTATTGTAGTTTTGCCAGATGTCTGGTTTTGACAAAGTTTGGCAGTTTGGGTTTCTGACTGTTAAGTGTGTGGGTTGTAGCTACCACTGAAAGTCCCGCCTGCCTGCCTTCCAGCATCTGCTGTATGGCTTACACCAAAGGGAGATACTCCACTGACTACATCTGTAAACTAGTTCTGCCATAGAGCTGGCAGTAACCTGACCTCGCGGCACCATGGACTTCTGGGCTTGGCTTTAAACAGTTCTGAGCAGTCTGAGCTGCTTCTGAACTTTCTGTTTTTTGGGCATGGCACCCATTCTCCCGTCTCCCTTCTCCTGCCTCCCGTACTGCTTATGATGCTTCTGCAAAATGCATCCCTTAAGGCTGTTAAATTCTTTCCTGATTGTTTTAAGGAAAATGGAGTTTGGGGGAGGGTTATGGCTCAGTTTATTGAAGCTTACCAAACTGCAGAACTGCAGAGTGCTAACATTTAAAGCGTCTTATAACCAATTAAAAATGGTAGGTTAGTGAGTTTTTGTGCACAGTTTTAGCTAGAACTGTTTGAAAATTCCCCAAAGTTTGATGTCTTATTGGCACTGAAATTCACGGAGACAGCTTTACAGTTTGATTTGGACTAAGTTATTGTGGATCCCAGGCAAAGTATCCATCAGGAATCTACATGGCTATTAGTGAGCTGGGGCTGCCAGGCACTTGGGCAGCCTTCCGCATGGACCAACCTGAAGCCAAGAGCCCCCAAGCCCCAGCCACTGCAGCTGTCCTGGTTGGTTGGCAAAGGAGTTTGGCACCACTGTTTTCCAGCTTCCTAGGTACGTGATTTTTGGGGTGTTGGAGGATTCAGTTCTCCTGACCATCATCTGTTCTGGGGCAATGAACTGTTCAGGTTTCCAGGGTTTCAGCTCTGGGACAAACTATTAGACAGATTGCTTCAGAATTTGAACTCCATTTTGTCACAGAGCTGTTGATATTTTAATTTTTTGTTCCACATTGGAACAAAACCAAATTCTGGATTCTGCCATTCCTTTCTGAAACAACTTATTTGTCTCTGCACAGTTCTAGTTATAATAGCAAATGATAAAATTCTGTGCATTTTATTCAAACATTTACGTCTGTGTATCTGTGGTTTTCCTATATTCATTAAGGGCAGTATCTTTATTATAGCACATTAAAAAAAAAAGCTATTAACTGTAAATATGCATTTTTTTAAATTCCTTGGAAGACTTTAAAGAAATACCATTTTATTTTGAGATGAGCTATTCAAGCATTACATGAGTGAACAGGTTTAAAAGGAAAGGACCTGGTTCTATGAATACAAACCTTTATTGTGAAGAAAGAACAATAGTGAAGGAGGAGCCTTTTCAGAAACTAAATTGCATGTAATGCCTTCTTTATTTCATTTCGGTAAGATCTCTTTGCCTTTATCATTACATTTCTGAAGTCCAAAATCACTGCCTTTCATTTCTCTTTTATTCAGGATGCATTCTGGAACTCTGTATTCATTCTGTTTTTTCTGTTGTACCAAAATTAATAGGATTTAGTTATCACTTGGATTTTTTTCTCTTTAAGTATGTTGTTTTTATTCTTAAAAATACACAAATTGAGGGTAATGTATTTCTTCATGAGCTTTGTTTTCCTACAGTGCCCAATGATCCACTTGTGCCGACAGCTGTGTTAGGTGAGGACCGTAGTCCTTCATTATCCATTCCTGCATGAGCTTCCTCTCCTTGCATGGTTGAACATTGAAACAACGTGTTTAATGTAAAAGATAGCTATGCTGTTGTCACAAAATAACTCTACACTCAGTTTATCAATTTAGAATTAAACTGGCACTGCTTTTAGAATAAAAAATGTTTTATGTTCTCATTAAGTAGTTATTCGTAGTCAGTGCTAACTGAAGAATAAATGAGTAAATAGGTAAATCGAAAATACTGAAACTTTTCTCCCTAGAACATTGAAATGGAGTTCAGATGAGCTAACATGTGAAACTAGAATTCTCTTAATAGATACATGAAAAAAAATAAATCTGTATTAGTATTACTTGGCACCCAAAGCTTAATTTTCTACCTGTTTAATAAAATGAAAAATATAAAAGGGAAAAACATCTATAAAATCCAAGAGAAACTATTTCATGCATTGGTTCTGTACAAATATCCTTGTATTGCTATATTAATTACATGTTTCAATTGACCTTAATTAGTATGCTTCTCAACTTTGTGATTACTTCAAAAAGAACAACAGATGTTGGGAGTGGCCAGGCTGTTTATTTCTGTGCCAAATCTAACAGTGTAAGCATTTAAGTGTTGAGTTTAAAAACAAAATGCAAAAATAAAAGTATAATTTGTACCCAGATTTTTAGTATGATAAATACAGTGTGCAATATTGAGTTTCAGTCAGTTGCTGAGGTTATTTTAGGATAAAAGACAAATATCAGGAAGTGGACATGAATATAAACTGAGGTCGAAAGTTAGATTCCTAGAAGTGAAGTTTAAAGGGATGTGGAAACAATTTAATCCCTCCTCTGTTTTGAGATGGTTTAGTGTAATCACAATCTAGACTGTTTCTGGAAATTGATTGTGTTATTTGTTTTAAAAATTTAGGACCAAAGCTCTGTTTTCTGACTGAGTACTAGTTACTATTAACTGAGTATTATTACTAATCACTCCTAGTTTTTCCCACTCCTAGTTTTTAGTTGTCTAGACTAAATCTTCATTGCTGGAAATTTACCCATTTCCTTTTGAGAGACTCAAAAAATACAGAGAACTGACATACTCCTGTCCTTGTAAAACAGTGTTTTATCCATTAAAAGGGTCATACATTCTCTGTAGTCTCTCTTCCAGTTGAGTTAAACGCAGTTCTTTCACTCTTTATCTTGTAGTTGATGTTTTCTAAAAATTTTTGTCATTCTTTTCCTCTGAACACTTTCCAACCCATAGCTTGAATTTTTAAATTGTGGTGCCCCAAATCAGGTACAGCTCTTAGGAGGTGTCTCAATACTGAGTAGAGTGGAATAGGTACCCCTACATCCTGTTTACAGTGTCCCTGCTACCTGAACCATGTGTTGTCTTGTGCTCATGTAGTTGACTTGTACTGAGTTATCCTCTAAAATCCCAACTATCATTACCCAGTCCACTAGTCAATTTTGTAGCTTTATATTGTCTTCCCTTTTCCACACACCGTATGTTTCATTCTTTGTTTAATCACCGTGTTGTTTTTCGCATGTGTCCCAAATAATCAAGATAGCTGTGAAATTTGATCCTGTACTTGCAAACTGCTTGTGCCCTCTGCCCATATAATCAGGGCATTTTCTATCCCATTGTGCAAGTTGTAGGTAAAGATACTGATAAAGGAGGAACCTTTGCAGATCTTCATTTCAGTTGTCTTCTGAGACTGACAGCAAATCATTATTTACTACTTTGTGAGTGGTCTTTGGTCTTTGTCAAGGTGGTGTGTATTCACCATGTGGGAGATTTATCAAGCCATATTCTGCCCATTTCTTTTTGGTAATGTTGCAAACGACATTCTCATTAATATAATAACAGTAAAGCATAGTTAGAAAGTTTATGACCATCAGAGCTGTTAGATGCTTGAGTTTTCCACTTTAGACCCAAGGAAACCTAACCAGGTGGTTTAAGAGGTTTGTGAGGAGGGGTGAAATGTCACAGGTGCCTGAAAGAGCAATGGGTTAGACTCAGTGATCCTGAATACTTACTAAAATTACATCAATGGATTTACAGTTTATTTAAAAACAAGTCTGTTCTTGTAAGGCCTTTCATATCCTTTAGCTTCATTTCAGGCTCACGCAAGTTACATAGATACGGTCTGGTGATACTGGACAAGCTTTTCCTAACAGTTCATTTGGGCTTTGAGCACATTGCAAAGGCCAATCTGCTGCCACTGTGTTGTGGTAGATAACCAGACATAGGCAGCTGTGAATAGCAAGGACAAGGGATTAACTGAAGAACAGAGTAACAGTCCTGTCTGTGTTTCCATCTACTGGTAATGGTGTTTTGGGCATGAGAGTCTCTTGCTACAAGCAAAATGATGCTAGTTGGACGAGGTAATATCATTCATTACAGGGACTGAAACAGTGAAAAGAGGTAGACAGGCTTCTGGGCACACCATGTAGAAGGGGTTGAGTAGCCGAGATCATTTGGCATGCTTCTTCTCCACATAACCCTTACTTGGCCCAATATCACAACACAGTTTTCCTCTGCTTTATTTAGAGATGAGCAAAATTGTATGGGCTCTAAATTATAGAAAAATTTATTTTGTGTGAAGCTGTTTTCATTCTATAGCTGTACTAGATGTCTTTTTCTTCATGTGTATCTTATTAATGCCACACTGCATTCTTTGTACATTAGCACTAAGTTAGTATGACAATTTTGCTTTTCTCAAGTCCCTATCGTTATACTGATAGCATAATATGGCCCTTGTGTTTTTAAAACTGCTTTCATTGTTGCCTATTGTGAAGCTTTAACAACTATTAATGTCATCTTCTTTTAGTCATTTTCTAATATAGTCCTGAAATAAATTTCTTATGTTCTGTTCACTCATTGTTTTTTGCTGCTTCAATGGGTTAAAGTGCCTATTACTGGTAAGTATACAGCAAGGAATGGGGGAAACTGAAAATCCTGAGGTGGTTTGAAATGTGTATCATTTAATATGTGTGACACTACAATAAAGAGTGACTGCTGCATGTCACTCACATTATTGAGCAGCTTAGTGAGGCATAAATGTACTGAAATTAGCAACTTGTGTGACAGTTCAAAGAATCGGGTTTCTTACTAGGAGATCTCATTTCGAAAGGCATTAACAGGTTTTGCACTGGCAGAATTGTAGCAAATCCAACCCTTGGGAAGTCCATCTGTCCTTCCATGTCCCTCCCCCCCCCCCTTTTTTTTTTCTTCCTAGAGGTTTAATTCCTGAATCCTTTGCAAGGGAAATGGTAGACTGATTGCAAAGAAACACATGAGTGGTCAGGCACCCACTGCTCGGTTCTGTTGCTACACTCCTAATGATTTCAATCACAATTTTTCTTCTTCTGTAAATTCACTTAAATTGCTGATTGCTAATTTAAAAAAAATGTTTCACAGAAAAGACTGACTAAATGTCATCATTTCCTCGAGTTTTGGTGTTTGGTTTTGATAAAAGAAACACAGGACAATGAAGGAGACTATTTATACAGAGTAAAAATTACAGCTCAAATCAACATACCCCCAGTTTTATTTCTCTACTAAAATATCTGAGTGAAAATGACCACTCTGAAGTGTTGATTCTTCTTCCCGGATGGAGTTGATGTTCTGAAGCTGTAACAGAATTGCTTCAGTTTTTTAGTTGGATCTCAATTTACTGTTTGATGGCTTTAGACAAGTGATGTGCTGATAACACTACAGAGTTATTCTAATTTATTCTTTAAGGTGTAGTATTGTTGATGATACATATTAGTCATTAAAAAAGTTACTTTAGGTGTTAGAGGCTGGAGTTCCCAAGAACATGAATGTCATAAAGTTTTGTAGCTCCAAATAAAATGCCTTTCAGGCATCTCTATTGCAGGATGAAGGATAGCCAACTTCTGTATTTGTTCGCAGTTAAACTCTTTTATGTACTTCCCAGGATTTATGTGCTGGAGAGTAAGTACTTTGCATTCTCAGAAATTAGACGTTTTTGAAGGAAGAGACTGAAAATAGATCTCGATATGTATAGCAGCAGGTGTTATTGCCCCATGGGTACCTAATGCATTGTTTTCTTGTGAACGCAGATGAAAATCACAGTGCAACAGCAGAGTCCAGTCGCCTCCTGGATGTTCCTCGTTACCTGTGTGAAGGCACAGAGTCCCCATACCAGACTGGGCAGCTGCACCCTGCCATCAGAGTGGCTGATTTACTGCAGCATATTAACCTGATGAAGACCTCTGACAGCTATGGATTTAAAGAGGAGTATGAGGTGAGATCTTTGGTGGTTTAACTTGCAAAATATTTTGCTAGCAAAAATCCCTTTGCAAGCTGCAGCCTTTTGTTTGCATTGCATTACAAAAGGGAGCAACTAAATGTCATGGGATTAAGTGGGGGAAAAAAAAAAAAAGATAAGCAGGCCTAAGATTCCGTGGTATCTAATCCAAAGGTGAAATAGTAAGTGGAGTCCAATGGTTTGAGTCATTACAAGTGCCTGGAAAAAATACTGCATGTATTCTATAGAGCATAAGGAGACAAGCCCAGATGAATCTTTTTGACATATTGTAAGAATTTCCACCCCTTTGTCACTGCTTCTTAGTTGAAATGCTGTAATTAGTTATGTGAGTTTTCCTAGCCGTCTTCCATGCAGATCTCCTGGATTAGGTTAAAGTAATGATTTAGCCTGACTGGTTTTGCCAGAAGCACGAACTGGAAGCACTCTTATGATTTATTGTAGCATCTCAGTAGGGCAATACTGGGGCTAAACTCCAGCTGAGAAGCAGTAAAGAAGTGCTAAGGGTAGAAACTTCCTGAATTTCTAATTAGACCTGCCTGAGCAAAGGTAAACCAAAAATTCCCAGCACTGGAGGTAGAAGATGAGTACAGATGCATTTTACTTCTGATCGGTGAATCTGTTTGTGATTCTTTGGAATTAGAGTATCAGGCAGTGCACACAGTAAAGATGGGAATGATACTGCCAAGGTCGCATGCAATACAGCTAGGTTTAAAATGAGTTTTCTATGAGTAAGTAATCTCTTCTGACTCAGTTTTCAACCTTCTCTCCTTTCTGCAGCTGTCTCTACTGTAACATAAGAACTGGAATAAATAAATATGTGATTTTTAAAAGAATATTTTTCTCTTTTCCTCTCTTTTACTTAAATACGCTTCGTTACGCTCTGCCTACCTTCAGTGTCGAGGACTGCTGGGGGGAGGGTTGTCCCTGATCCCATAGTGGGTGTTGTCCTGCTTACTACTTTCTCTATTGCTATACGTAACATCTTTGCCCTGGCTTGGGCTTCTGCGTGTGTGTTAAAGTTTTGTTTCCGTGGCTGTTCTGTACTCCCTGGAGCGAACTTGTCCCGCTCAGGATAAAAGAACATCTGGAAGGAAGGAATAGTATAGACCTGCAACAGCTGTAAAATATCCACAGGCTATGAAGAAAAACCCAAGGAAGAACAAAAGCTTCGTCTATCACTACTGAGAGATCAGACTCTTAAGAAGAGTTCGAAAATACAAAATAATTTTGCTAGTGGTTAGAGGGAGGGACATGAGTAAAAGCAACACAACCAGTAAACATTGGCAGAGGAGGCTTCCCGATGGCTCTGTAGGAAGACAAAACACTGTGCTAAGCAATGTGAGGAAAGTAATGTAATGCTGTTGAACACAGGCTATATATTATGGTGTCTTGTAAGAAGGGTGATCAATCTACCTGTGTTATCTCAACTTGCAGTTGTTCATCCATAACAAGGGGGTCTGTGCATGTTTAGCCTCCCAGCTATTCCAGGATTTGAAATCTGGAGTCCCTCAGTGACTTGCCCATTGATCCATAAAAGTCACAGGGAGGAAGAGCCTCCCTGCCTCCCTAGATGTATTTCTGTACCATGGTGCCGTCTGGGTGACCAGAGCAGACGAGCAAAGCTGAGCTTACTTTATGGTAGAGAAGTTCTTTTAAACTGTTAGTTTTGGAAATAAATTAATGGTCGGAATGTTTTCTTTCGGAACATTTTTATTTATAGAGTTTCTTTGAGGGGCAGTCAGCTTCTTGGGATGTCGCTAAGAAGGATCAAAACAGAACAAAGAACCGCTATGGAAACATTATAGCATGTGAGTATCAGTGTGCGTGGTTTTAGTGATAGACATAGCTGTGTACTACCTGTGCTGTGCTCTCTCTTGCTTAAAAAATCTCCGGTGGCGTACCTGCATAATACCCCAATTGGAGAAGGATGGCAGTGCCTTTTCCAGGATTTTTGTCCTTCACGGTTCAACTTTCTTTCTTTTATAACTCAGGCTGAATTTCACATTTGCGTCCCTGTTGTACAAGCTGTGGTAAGCATAAATAGCGACACGCTAGCAGTCATTTGGTTGTTAATTCTACAGTAGTTTTCTCCAGTCATAATTTATTTCAAGTAATTCTGACAGCTTCAAAACTTTTTTGTTTTATGTGGTTTGTAGTTGGTACATCTGAATTGTAGTAGTTTAAAGCTGATGATTAAAAGATGTGATTAATATCTGAGAGTTCTGTCTCTTGTCTTCAGGCATAAAGTTTCAATAGTTTAGATTCATCCTCTGAGGTAATGAAATTTGGTGTTGTTTTACAAATGCATGGGAATGAAACTATTGGAGAGGTCCCTGAACTGGTAGAGTTACCTTCATCAAATCGAAAGTGTGTTGCTAACAGCTACTTTGTGACTTCCTTATTTTCTTTAATATGTCAATATGAACTTGAACAGGCTGGGGCTGGAATTAAGGAAACAGTAATCATTATTTTTGGATTTCTAGATGTCCATCAGTGGAGCTGGTTTTGAAAGGGACTTTGAGCAAGTAACCTTGATTATTTGTGTCTTTTCACCATGTTACACTGGGATACCTTTCAGCTACAGTTAATGAAGTTTAATGAATGTTTTTGAAGTAATTGGAGACCTCAGAGAAAATGACTCTGTAATTCTGTGTAAACACTTACATTTAAGGGTTGTAAATTGTAAGGTTCTTATGCCAGCTGATTTTGGTTTTCTGGAGGGTTTTCCATAATATTTTGCTTTAAAATCACACTTCAAAAAGGCACCATAAACACTTGGTTTTTACAGATGACCACTCCAGGGTGATTTTGCAACCTGTTGAAGATGATCCATCTTCAGATTACATTAATGCCAACTACATAGATGTGAGTGGACTGCACAGCTTTCTCTCTCAATCTGCTAGCTTCTCTATGTGAAACTTTTGCATGTTATGCCTACAAATTTATTGAAAGCTTTCTTTTATTAAGAACAAAATGTACACTTTCCTTGTTCTACGTCCTAGTACTCACTGACATTGTTGTGCTTTCTTTCACATCTGACTTTGGTTTGGGCTGTAGATTTGGCTGTACAGGGATGTAAGTACCACTATATGTGAATAACAGCATCCTATTGTAAATATTTAATCTAAATATTGTTATTAATTAGTTTGCTCTTCTATTTTTATCATGAGATAACTATGCATGCCTCATCTAATTTCTCATCTGTTCCTGTAAATAATTTCCTTTTGTGTGAATATTTTTGTACATATTTTGAAAAGTTAATTTAGACTTTTAATGTAGCTCTGAATATTTTTAGATAAGTCAGGTGAATCTGTCAGTTAAAGAAAATTTGGTGTTCACTTTTTTGTTTGTTTGTTTTGATGATGATGTTTTTGGCCAATAGCTTTTCTTTTCCCCTCCTCATTTATATGTGAGAAGCTGGATAGTATGCTGTTCTGTAGTAATTTGAAAATGTACCTCTGAAGTAGATGTTTGGAAGTAGATCTGTTTGCCAAAAAGGGAGGAATGATGGCCTCTTGTGTTGTGTTTGTTTGTTTGTTTTTAACAACAGTTTAGACAAACTGAATATTTAGCTGATATTTTTCTTAAGGTGCTACTTTAGGTATTACAAAGCATATACACAAACATACATATATATACATGCGTATTTTAATGCAGTAATCTCCTCACTTCTGCAGAAAATATCTCAAGTTTTAAATTCCATACTTTGATTAAAATATAAATTAAAAAGAAACTGATATGAATAGGAAATTAAAACAATTTCTTCTATGTTTTTTGATTTACAAAATAAAACTCTAACACTTGAGTAATTAAAGAGTTGTGGTATTCATAATAATTCAAAAGATACTGGAATGGCTAGTACAAGTGTTTTTAAAATACACAGTTTTGGTTACTTTCCTTTATAATTGTACCTTACTAATTTTTCTCATCCACTGTTAGTTGATAAATTATCTAAGACTCTCCAGGGTATACGGCTTTAGCTGCAGGTATATTGCTGTCTTTTTATTTTGATATTTTTATATGGCAGTCTCTGAAGTGTTAGGCCCATGATATTTTGCCTGGGGCTTTAAACAGATAAATTCTCACAGATTTGTAGTAATTCCAGTTCCTTGAGGACTTTTTTTTTTTTCTTATTTAGAAGTAAATAAGATCTTGTTATAACCAGACAGGAAGGCAACAAGTTAGAACTGGCCCTCTGCAATTTTAAAGTGACACTTTTACCTTCTTCTGGAAAGCATTATCAAGTGCAAAGCAGGGTAACACAGATTCCACTTCAGTAATTTGAAGCTGGGGCTTGATATCAAGGACTCCGGTAGAATTTTTTTAGTAATTTGATGCAGTCTTGGTCTCATCTGAAGTCAGGAGTAGGATACTCAGAAGTCTTTTCATAAACCCAAGAGAAAAGTGTTCTCAGTCTAGACAGGATAATGAAGTAGTCCATGGGAAAGGATATAAACTCCTTGGGTACAATGAAATCCTTCAGTTTAGTAGCAAGAATTGAGTACTGGGAATCCAAGGGCTCCTGAGCCTTATCTCCTGTAATGCAATACTTGATTCAAGTGGCTTAATAAACTGTACCTTAACAAATAGGGGACAACGGGGAATGGTTTTAAACTAAAAGAGGGGAGATTTAGATAAGAGGTTAGGAGGAAATTCTTCACTCAGAGGGTGGTAAAGCACTGGAACAGGTTGCCCAGAGAGGCTCTGGATGCCCTGTCCCTGGAGGTGTTCAAGACCAGGTTAGATGAGGCCCTCAGCAACCTGGTCTAGTGGGTGGCATCCCTGCTTATGGCAGGGGGTTGGAACTACATGATCCTTGAGGTCCTTTCCAACCCAAGCCATTCTATGAAATAATTGGAGTTATTCCTTTCACATTTGCACATTGTGAAACTTTGTATTGTCTTCTCACCAGCAATATATATTTTCTTCCTCTTTGTAGCTAATGTTTCTAGCATTGGTCAAAATACATTCTCAATGACTTCCTCAAGAGCTGAATCCATTTGTCTTTTAGTTTCTATGCAGACATTTGCTGTTTAATGCTGTGTGGTACAGCTAGAGTTGGCATATACCCAGCTAAGTGGAAACATGGTTGTGTAGGGTTGTCTATTTACCTATATATATATATATATATATATGTATGTGTATATACTCATGTGTATCATGTCCAGTGTAGTACATGCACAGTTTGTGCAGTAGTGCAAAATATTTTGCAGAGGATTCCCTTGCAGTAAGCCTCGATTTTGTGCACATGCCTCACAGTAATTCTCTATTTATAAGAAGGCAAAAGTTGTGTACTTTTTTTTTTCTGTTGAAATTGTTGGGAACACTGATTGAATATTGAGATAATCTGGTGGCAAAGACAATTTTTACTAAATTTTAAATAAATGCTCCATTGTACTCAGCTGGGGAGATAATGTTGAGGGAGGACGAGTTTTTAGGCCCAAGGGACCTGTCTAAAATACTCCTTTCTGGTATACTATGATGTCTGTTTAAGTCAGATGTTGTTATTTTCATTTTATTTGTTGTCATTCAAACCTTTTCAGCATTAACAGTTTTTTTAGGTTTTGAGCTTCATGCTGCTCTTAAATATTGGTCTTTTCTGAAAAGGTTGTCTAGACATAAGAATTCTGTAGTACATTATGCTTTTATTTTCCCCTCCCTCTTAGTAATATGATACTCTAACTAACTTGTATTGCCATTTTAGGGATATCAGAGACCAAGTCACTACATTGCAACCCAAGGTAAGGATCTGGCCGGTATTAATCAAACCTAATAAATGCTCTTTGCAATGTCCAGCAGCATTTTGCTAGAATGAAAGTGGATGAAAATAAAGTATATCCAATATCATGAGTTGTCTTTTTGTGTTATGGTAAATTAACATAGCATTGCTCAGTTGGAATGTGAATAAATGCACAAGTTTCACTAATTTGTCATGTTAATTAGATATTGAGCAACTCTTTAAGTGGTAAATTCAGCTGATAAAGTCACTAGCTACTACCATGATTTCCATTTATGAAGATGAATAGAGAAAAGAGGCATGTGGACAGAGAAGAGAACAGTTTCAGCCTGCCTTGGGGCATTATTTTTTCTTCCCATGTTGCAATATATTATTTTACTGTTAAGGATTTAGTCCATGATGGAGATGGTAAAGGTAATAATGATAAATTAAACGCTATCTCAGCAAATCTGGGTGAAGTAAGGCCAAAGAGGGACAAAGCCTCTTTGTAGAAAGAAATGAGAAGAAATGAAGGAAATCCTTCTAGTATAATGCACTGCTAATAAAAAGGGGAATAAGAGGAAAAAATTGAATTTCTATGGAAATCATTCATTTTGTATTTCTGATAAAATTCACAGTGAGGAAAAACAAATAGATTAGTCTAAGATTGCATTGAAATATCAGAGTCTATGAATTAAAATAAAAATAATTATATTTAGATGTGTCATTATTTGATCTGTGAGTATAATCAGATGGCTGGCTGGAAATATCCCATTATTCATGCTGTTGCTTGATTGTACCTGAACACAAAAATGGGCAAACTAAACACTTGTTTTAAAGCAGGCTTTTTAAATTTCTGTCCACAGTTTTTTATTTTTGTGTAAGTGCTGTTTAAACTGGAATCTCTGTGGCCAGTTAAGTCTACATTTGTATTTTACTTCTGTTTTACTAAATGTCTGCACATTGTAGTACAATGTAGTACAGGATACACAAATATGTTGCTGCCTTAGTCCGCAGCCTCTGATCTGGCGCATGAAGGATCATTTGTGAGTCTTCAGATGTATATCACGAACAGTAATCATACAGTACTGCTGCGTTGTGGTCAGGGAGCTGTTTCCGAGATGGGTGTAACAGGGTAAAAGCCGCTGCCCCTCAATTGAATGTGTCTCATCTCCGCAGCAGAGCAGGAGGCAAAACTTAAACTAGTGCTCCTTGTTCACTTCATGGAAAAGTACTTAAATTATTTTAAATGCCCTTCAGTGGGAAGTTTGTGCTTCAGCATCTGCTCGTGGCTGTGTGCTTTACTGGGAGCAAGATGGTAGTGCATGAGGTCTGTGCCACCAGCCTCACCACTGGTATCACCAGCACCTTGGTGAACATCACAAAGAAATTCACACTCAACACATTATTTAGCACATGTAAAGCAAACCTAGTGTAGATGTAGTTGCACGTTACTGTGTCCTTGTAGTTTTCAAGGCACTTCCAGTGCTGCATTTCTTTCAAGTGGTAATTCAGTTAAACTGAGAAGATTCAGCACTGGTTAGAAATAACAATGTAGTCTGGAAACAGGTGTGATGATGTGGTTTCGTGAAGCTTTCATCTTTGAACAAGTGCATTTGTATGTGTCAGCTCTGTAAAGTTATGGATTTTATTTTTAGTGTTTGCTTTGTCTGTTGTTTTGTTACACAGTTGTATCTGGCATTTTTCTTACAGGTCCAGTTCACGAGACTGTGTATGATTTCTGGAGAATGATATGGCAGGAGCAATCAGCTTGTGTTGTGATGGTCACAAATTTAGTGGAAGTTGGAAGAGTAAGTTTTTGTTTCACTTTTCTTTTAATGCTGCAAGCCTAAAGAAAAACCTGCTGACAAAACATACCACTAGCAGAATGTAGATGAGTCTTGTGAAGGACCACCTTGCATCCTGAGAACAGAGGAAGGGGTAGAGTTGATAGTCCACATGTTGTTGCAGGTTATAGTATTGCATTAAAACAAAGCTAACTTCTGAAGAGCCACCACAGACAACTGAAGCTATGCTAGGTTTGTTTAGTGAAAAATCGTCTGAATCCAAAATTCATTTTTTTGCAAAACAGATTTCCATATTAGGTCACTCAAATGAACACAGTAAGTATACTGCTGAGCAAATGTACTTCTGTATCAGTGACTAGAAACCAGCAATTTACAGTTCAGCAGTAACACTTTCCTCAGGGAGTAATATAAAGCATCTGGGATTACTTGCAACAGTTTGATTACTGATATGAAATGAATCCCAGTTAAACATAAAGTAGAAATGTATTGCATAACTCAGCACTAAAATAAATAATAAAAAGGTCATTTTAGAAATGAATTTGATATCTAACTACAGCCATGTAAAGCAGTGTAAACTCCTTGCAGCTAGTGCTTTACTCAACAGAACCATTATCCGTGACAAGTCATGTGAGTGCAGGTTCGTTTTGGAAATGTGTGAGGTAATGCAGTATGTGCGGTAACGTATCCTCAAGCTTTTATTTTTTTCGTGGGTGTAAAACACGTCCTCATTTTGTATTTAGGTCAAGTGTTACAAGTATTGGCCTGACGACACTGAAGTTTATGGTGACTTCAAAGTGACTTGTGTAGAGATGGAGCCCCTGGCAGAGTACGTGGTCAGGACCTTTACACTCGGAAGGGTGAGCACATTTTGAAAGGGCTCAGTAAAATATTGTTCCCCGGTAGCAAGGAGTATGCTAGCACATGTTCCTGTGGGATATGAAATCCCTCTGTCTGGTTAACAGGCTCACAGTGTGGGCAGCCATATCTCACTGCGGGAGTAATGTGTTGCATCAGGGCTATCCAAACATGCATGCCACCCTGGGATTTAGATTTGCCAGAAATGTTGACTGCTACCCTTCCCTCTCTCATATTCACCTTTTCTCTGTAGCCAAACTTCTGAGCTGAGCTCAAGTCCTTGGTTTTGAATCCTGCCTGTCATTCATCTCCATTCACTCTGCCCCGAATGCAGCTGAGCCAATCTCACTTAATCAAAGAACAAACTCTGTAAATGCAAGATATGTGATATAACTGTGGTCTTCTGATACGTCCTTTTACTTCCCTGTGTCTGTTGCAGGTCATTGTCTTAATTAGCAAAACTTCTGAAAATTAATAAAAATTGCATCTATGTATAGAAGAAATACCTAATGAGGCAAAAACTAGCATACTGTAGTAGCAAAAGTAAGAATGATTAACTTGAAAACAGAAATTAAAATACAATAAGACCTTTACACTTTGTATGTTCTTTGCTTTAAATAATTGGTGAAATGATGAAAATGGCATGTAGATTCTATCAATGTTATCCATTATTTGAGTCAGAGGATATCTTGCCAATGAAATACTTTGAAATTCATAACCTTTTTTTGCCTTTGTATTACAGAGAGGCTACAATGAAATCCGTGAAGTTAAACAGTTTCATTTCACTGGCTGGCCAGATCATGGAGTTCCTTACAATGCCACAGGCCTGCTTTCATTTATAAGGAGAGTCAAATTATCTAACCCTCCTAGTGCAGGCCCTATTGTTGTCCATTGCAGGTGTGTACAGATGCAGTAGATTGATTTTTTCCACACCTATATATACGATAATTTACAATAGTGTCTTGTGAAGCCTTCATCATTTTGAAATAATTTGGATTTTGTTGTTTTCTTTTTGAATTGCCTGAATTCACACTACAATAGGATTTGGCTGTCTAAAGCAGTTTTTGGAAATAAACAGATTCTAATACTGCTTTCCTAAATAGACTAACCAGACATTTTCTTTTTCCTACAAGAACTGCACCAGCTAAAGCATATTAAACTCCAGGCTATCGTTTTAGGTAGCCTACAAAAATTTTCTGACAGCATTCGAGAAGTGTAGATACAGCTGCTTTGATAGCTTGGTGTTGTATATAGTGTCTGAACAGATTATTAATTTAAATCTAAGTAAACAAGTAGATGAATGAAGATGGAATGAGGTTAGTGGCAACAGACACACGTTGTTTCCTGTGCAAGTTTTGCAAGGTTTATGTTGTTGGGACACAGTCCTTTCACAAATAGAATTTCCTTTCAGTACTGTGAAATGTTTAATTACATTCTATAGACAGTTACTATCCTTTACAGATTTTAAAATTCACTGTGGAAAATTCTCTGTGCTGATGTAAAAACAAATCAAGCAGGAGTATTCTGAATACTGTGCTGCCTAAACCGGTTTAGTGCTTGGCTGATAAAATGGACACTTTAATTTCTTACTGTAATGTATCACTTAGAAATCATCCCTAGTCTTATTAAATAGGGACAAGATCTGTCATATTTTGAAGTGCATGAGCTTAATTATCTTCAAGATTTAAGTTTAATTAACTTATTTTATTTTTTACTTTAAGTACTGATCTAGGTGATAAAAGGAGAAAAACAGATTATTTTTTTTTGCTGTTATGTAGTGGATCAAATCTAATGGGAAATGGTTGTTTTGGGCACATCAGAAGTTTTAGAAGACATTATGAAGAGAAGGAGAGAAGATAAATATTAGATAGTGGTTGTGATGAAGAAGAACTGAATGGCTTTGTAAAAATACAGTAATGGGTTTGTAGTTGTTTTAATGGAACTATTCCTAACAGTATTTACTGATCTTTTTAGTGCTGGTGCTGGACGCACAGGTTGTTATATTGTGATTGATATCATGTTAGATATGGCAGAAAGAGAAGGAGTTGTGGATATCTACAACTGTGTGAAAGCCTTACGGTCCCGTCGCATCAACATGGTACAGACAGAGGTACGTCAGTTTTCCTTCAAAGCTTTCTGAAATGTGCTCGGTCAGAATTTCATTGTTATTTGGCAAAGAGCATACAGCGGACCTGCTGAGGGGTTATTATCTCCATTTGGGAGGCAATACTCGGTACAAACAGTGCCCAGAGCCAGGGTTGTACAACAAACCTGCCAGCTCTTTCTGTCTTCATACAAGTGAGTGCCCACCTAGCTTTGTAACAAAAGGAAAGCAAAGAGGACTGTTAGGCAAGGCCTTACAGTAGGCCTGTCTGTCACTTCTTTCCCAAGCTCCACTACCAGTAATTCCAGCAATCCCAAACTGAGGCTGGTTACCACCATTTTTGGACTATCTCCATCCCCTTTATCCATAATTTGGCTTACCTCTGGAACTTTGTATACATTTCATCCTCCCTTTTCAACTCATCTTTTATTTGCTTTGTTAACCTCATTGCCAAGCCTTTTTTCCTTTTCTGCCCTTCTTGTCTTCCATTATGCCTTCAGCAGCCCCCCAGAAAAAACATTGCCATAGTGATGGTGTCATAGCTCCCATTCTACCACCTGATTATCACTGAGCTGCCACAGAAACTTGGTTTATTGATCTGTATTAAGCTAGGTTTTCTGAACTACTTCACCATCTCCCTGTCCTCCCTGTAGACATCTCCCTGAGAAGTTATTTCACCTGTAATGTTGAATGTGACTATGTGCAATTGACAGCCATGCATATCATTGTAGTTCACCGCAGTTTTTGTTCTGTGCTGCAAGACATGGCTGTTAAGGAATGAAGAAATGTTCCTGATCAACTAATCCTGCTACAGGGCCATTAATCTTTGGAAAGTGTGTGGAGTGAACTGTTTCAGTCTGACTACTTCAGCCATCCTAGTTTAATCAGCTGTTGCATGTGGATTAACAGCCTTACTACCTTTCCTTACTCTTCCTCTCCCTTTTGCCTCTTATCTCTCATCTTTTTTCTGAGATTCATACTTAGGCAGCAAAATGGAGCTCTAATTGCAGCAAGTTCTTGTGATGGTCATCTAGACAGCAGTGGCGGCAATGGCTCCGTAGCGCTATGCGTAAGGTAGCACAAGCTGTACAGCAAGAATACAACTGTGTTTTCTGGATATGTGCTCTTGTTATAGGCACATGTTAAAGTTTCTGCTGGATAGCCTCATTGCTATCCACAGGACCTAGGTAAAGCTGGATCACTTCACTCACCTTGCTGTATAGACATGATTTATATCTATTAGTAACTCTTGAGGTGAATAAATAGTGTAGGTGCTGTGTAAAAATTGATAGAAAGCCTGAGTGAAATAGGAATGCAGTTGTCTAGGACTCAGGATTTCTCAAGAAAGCCAGAAAAAAATAATAATAGAAAGAAACGCTGTTCCT
Source organism: Cygnus atratus (assembly GCF_013377495.2). Lineage (NCBI taxonomy): Eukaryota > Metazoa > Chordata > Aves > Anseriformes > Anatidae > Cygnus > Cygnus atratus. The sequence goes on along the minus strand of NC_066364.1, from coordinate 57,347,917 downwards.
ATTGAGATATGACTTGCCCAGCTACTAGGCAATTGGTGTACTAGCTTGCATACACACACAAGGAGAATTAGCTTGCTAATCACAGGTAGTTCTTAAAGCAATTCACACTTTCTGCTAGTATTACAAGACTGAAAGCTTTTTTTTTTGGGGGGGGAGAAAAAAAAAAAAAGTAAAGCCAGCAAGTCAGTGGCATACATACAGAAACCCACAAGCACCACAAGAAAACTGACACTCTGCCCTCCCCCTCCCCCAGTTGCTGTGTCTGTGCTTTTAACTTATACTGATGATAAACTAGTTCTGAAGAAAACATCCTTGTTAACTGCATCCCAATTATGGCAAGAGTGTGTTTGTACTAAAGCAATATTTAATGGATTGGTGGACAGACACTACCTTGACTGAGTTTTACAGTATGCAGATCTGTTTTTCCTAAAGGAAGGAAAGATTGGTTGTTTTTCAATAACAATAATTTTTGTTTCTTTGCCTAATTTGGTAGGAGCAGTACATCTTTATTCATGATGCCATTCTAGAAGCTTGCCTGTGTGGGGAAACTGCCATTCCTGTCTGCGAATTCAAAGCTGCTTATTTTGATATGATTAGAATAGACTCTCAGACAAACTCTTCGCATCTCAAAGATGAGTTTCAGGTATTTGCAGTTCCTACTAACTCTGTGTGACAATATTTTTATTTTTTTTTTACCTCTGGATACATTTAATTTATTTTAATAGAAAGATTTGTTGTTGTTGTTGTTTTTTAATCACATTTATAATACTTTATTCCTTACTTGTATCCCACAAAATAAAATACACCTTTATGTGCTTTACAAAGTTGTTTTAAATATGAAGTACCCCTCTTTAAAAAAAATTTCAGTAAGTACCTGTCTGGAATGAAGAGCACTGATTAGGAACCAAAGAGAGCTTTAGTTTGCATTTGCACAGCTAAGGCATAGCTTGTTTGGGCTCCAGAGGATCCCCTTTGTTTTATTCCTTTTGGAGGGGATGGTGTCATGTGGAAGCTGTTCAATGATATGTGAAGCACCTGTTACACCTGCAGTTTAATGCCCTCCAAAAACTCCAACACAATAATCAAACAAATAGGAGCTCTTATTTGCTAATGTATTTTTGCACCCATCAAACAAAGAGGATTTGTTTATTTATTTGCTAATGTCTAATGTCTGTTTGCTAATGCTTCATGTTTTCCCACATTGCAATATTTTAAATTAATAACTTGGAGACTCTTGAGAACGATGTCTGTCAGGTCAACGTGCTAAAGCCAGTGTCCTCTCTCCCTTAGACCCTGAATTCTGTCACCCCTCGCCTGCAAGCCGAGGACTGCAGTATAGCCTGCTTGCCAAGGAACCATGACAAGAACCGCTTCATGGATATGCTGCCACCTGACAGATGTCTCCCTTTCTTAATCACTATTGATGGGGAGAGCAGCAACTATATCAATGCTGCTCTTATGGACGTAAGAGACTATCTCCTTTGTCTGCATAGTGTGCCATGAAAAGCTGTGTAATATGAGAGAGAACACTTGCTGGTTTAAGAAAGGGTAATTTTTTCGTACTATAGTGCCCAGCAAAACAGTCCTAACAAAGAAAGGTGGGGGAACGGGTAGGAAACCCCACTAGCTTGCATTGCTGGTTCAGAAGTTTTGTTATAGTTAGTCATTTGCACCCTTATGAGACCAACTGGAAAGCTCTCCTTTTCAAGAACATTACATAAATGTTCTCCAAATCCCTCCGAATCCCAGCAGCATATCAAAAATCTGCTGTTTGTCTTCAAGTAAATATTACCTACCTGAGCACAGAATCATAGAATCATTGAGCTTGGAAAAGACCTGTAAGGTCTTCTAATCCAACCTTTAACCTAGTACTGACAAGTCCACCACCTAAACCATGCTACTAAGTTCTACGTCTACATGCTTCTTGAAGACCTCCAGGAACAGTGTTTCAAACACTTCCCTGGGCAGCATATTCTAATGCCACACAATCCTGTCAGTAAAGTAATTTCTCCTAATAGCCAACTTAAACCTCCCCTGGTGCAACTTGAGGCCATATCCCCTTGTCTTATCACTTAGTGCTTGGGAGAAGAACCTGATCCCCACCTTGCTACAACCTCCTTTAAGGTAACTGTAAAGTACAATAAGGTCTCCCCTGAGCCTTCTTTTCTCCAAGCTGAACAACCCTAGTTCCCTCAGCTGTTCCTCATAAGACTTGTTCTCTGGACCCTTCACCAGCTTCGATGCCCCTATTTGGACACAAAAGCATGAGGTTACTATTGCTGTTTTATGAGAAAGCCTATGTACCTTGGGGCAGGAGAGAGAGAAAGAAGAACGAAATGTTTCTTTGGCATGTGTGGGGATAGGGTAGTTTTATGTTGTTTGTATTTTGAGTTGCAGATCTTTAAAGATCATTGAAGTTTGAGCGACAGAAGTACCGTTGGGGAAAAAGCTGATTGATGGGAAGAATGGAGGTGAACCTGCTTACAGTGTCTGGTAGATAAAATAGTTCAGCACATGTGCTGTCAGATACCTGCCTGTGCCTGCCATAGCATTTCCAAAGTTAGGCCCCTAAAGCCACTTTTACAGTAAATACATAAATAAGTGGCCTGGTTTTCAGAACATCTCACTTTCTCAAAAATGAATTAGTCAGAAACTGTGGTGTCAAGAAAAGATGCTGGAATAAAATGGTAAATAGCAACAAAAATCATCAGGACTGAGTGGTTATTGTCCTGGAGCTCTGCCTGAGCTAGTGCAGGAAATGTTTATCTGCTAGCAAGATGCAGTTCCTAATCTCACAATTAGCTATTGTGCCAGAAAAATAGAGGACTAGCATGTGTGAGACCAATCCATTAGAGTGTCATAGGGGCTGAATGGATGAATTTGAGTAGTGAGTAGGATTTTGGTAGTAACCAAAATTGTTTAGAATTGCAGTTAAAATTACATTAAGCACCTGGATAAAATTGATGTGATAGGGACCAACGAACACAGCTGTGTAGGGGAGCGTGATATGGGGAGAAAGTAAGACAATGAAGACAAAAAGGCTGTATGGCAGGAGGAATCCAAGTGTGTAACAGTGTGTGGCAGGCCAAGATAGAAACCAAGCAATGTAGTAATGGATAAGCAATCAGAAGCAAGTAAGGACAGACAGAAAAGATAGTAATAAAGGGGGAAAAAAACAGCGGAAAAGCAACTCATTACAATGAAGACATATAACAAGGCTTTAAGAACAGGGTTAAAACTTTGGATAATAGAATTTTTTCATGCTCTTTTTTCTTCTGACTTTTAATGCTGATTTATTTGGAGAGGGGAACCCCGCTGCTGTGGGAAAGGAAAGGAGACTTTCCTAGCAAAACAGAAACAAAGGCTTTCGACTTTCTGCATGTACTTGTCCCTGTGTTCCCACAAACAAAGTTGTCTGCTTCCCAGAGTGATAGCAGGTATCCTGCCTGCTCTTTTTAAAAATGTCGTCATCTTAATCTCAGTATATTCTCTTGTCTCTGGAAAGACCAGAAATGATGGGGAAAAGGGCTAGAAAAAGATCCTCTAGTACATGTTTTATTTCTTAAAAATATAAGGGAAGAATTGACAGGTGATGTTCCCATTTGCTTCTTGGGCAAATTGAGGAAGTAGGACACAGGCTGCGTGTCCATGCTGCTTCTTCTATGTGCTTCACACATTATGAAAAGATAGCAAACAATAGGGAAAAAAATGCCACCCTCCTTGTTCTGTTGTCAAATGAGTACTGATGCTAAAGGTATTGATTATGAATATGAAAAAATGAATATGTTATCTTCACAATTTACAGTAAGTAGAATGGAGAAAAAAAAAGTTTTATTTTCCCTTCTGGGCCTCAAACTGTGCTCTTTGAGGGCATGTTAATACATTGCATATGAAGATCCCTCATGTCAACCTGCAAGCAAGCAAGCTCACATACCAGAAGTGGTTTAGCTACCCTACCAGGTCTCTTTGCTAGGCTAACTAGGCTTTGCTAGGCTAACTTAATCTACTTATTTCAGTAAAAGAGTGCACAGGTGCTAAACACTTAGTGTGTTGCATTGCAAACAGCAGTCCCAGTACCTTGTCTTCAGATTGGCCACTTAAATTCCCATACGCCTACAAGAGTATTCACCATTTTACTCTGTTTCTCAGATTAACCTGTTGTTGCTTCCTTGCCAGTTCATATCTGTATTCCTTCACTGCAGAGCTAAACGTGCGTAGTTGCAGATCATCTGCAAAAAACTTCTGTTCTCTCCTCTTGTGTTTGCTGCTAGTGATTCCTGTACTGCAGAGGCTTAGCCCCTCTGCCTCTACTTGTATCTGAGGCAACCTGTGCAGGTCTGGAACCCCTATTTGCACTTGTATATAATGCAGCACACAGAAAACGGAATCTTCTGCAAGTAGTATTTTGCTGTTCAGCCTCTGCTTTCTGGTGGAAATTAGCCCCAGTAACTCTGAAGGTCAGTACTGAAGTCCAGTAAAAGTTGCCACTAGCTTGGCATTGAGTCCTAGTACACTGTAAGGCAATGCTCTGCTTCACTCCTCTCTGGCTCTTGTTGCTGGAGTCTTCTTTCAAACTAGCAGTGCTGTCTATGGAAAATAAAATGTGAAGAGTTTTCTTGCAGAGAAATTAAAAGGTTTTAGTTTGCTGCTGCTTTGGGGATTTCTTCTGTGAAAGTTTGCTTGAGATATTCTTGGGGCAAACTCCTTAGTGAACAATAAGGACTCTGAACCATGTAAGAAAAAAGTAGGTGATCTATGGTTGTGGCACTGAAACAGGACTCGGGGCTGAGCTTAGTCTCCAGGTCAGCTTCCGAGCTCTCATGCGGCTTGGTGTGAACAGGGTGACCTGAGTCCTCTGCGACCATCTCTGCAAAATAGAGAGCAAGTTTTCTGCTGGGTCTCCATGGCACAGTGCCTGGAGTGGCATGGACCAAGCTTCAGCTCAGAACAGTCTGGCAGAGCCCCTTCAGTTCCATCTGCACCTCTGAACTGCAGGAAGACATGGCCCATAACAGGAGATAGCAGACCTGAGCAGAGCAGCCTCTTTGTTCTTACTAGAAGCAGCAATGTTATTTTTAACATCAGCTTCAGTGAAATCTGCTGTAATTGATGTCACAGCTTTGTTCTATTTATACTTTATTTCTGTTGCAGAGTTTGAGTGGAAGTTATGAAGTACTTCCTCTACCAATGCTAATAAAATCATTTGCCTTTGCAGAGCTACAGGCAGCCAGCAGCTTTCATTGTCACGCAACATCCTTTACCAAACACTGTGAAAGATTTCTGGAGATTAGTGTATGACTACGGCTGTACTTCTCTTGTGATGTTAAATGAGGTCGACTTAGCACAGGTTAGTTTGGGGCTTGAGTTTTCCATACGCTGTCATGTACTTTAATTGCTCTGGATCCATTACATGATCAAAATGTAGAGCAGTGCAGTTATTTTACAGGTATTCTGTGGCTCTGCTTTACAGCAACTAATTAAAACTGGTAAAAGCTAGGTGTGATGTCTGCAGTGGAGCAAGACAATGCTCATATTGTAACTAAACATTTAACTGTACCCATTTTGCTCTGGCACAGGGCTGCCCACAATACTGGCCTGAAGAAGGGATTCTGCGGTACGGTCCCATCCAAGTAGAATGCATGTCCTGTTCAATGGACTGTGATGTAATAAACCGAATTTTCAGGATATGCAATCTAACAAGAGTAAGTATTATCATAACAATATGTAACTGTCGTTAACACTCTGGGCTCTTATGGTTTTTAATTTTGAATAGTAATCAAATGTTAATGTTCTTAAGACATCACCCAGAAAAGAATCAAGCATCACAATCTAATGCTAGCTTCCAGGACTTTTCTACAGCTGCACATTAAGCAGAGAGAATGGTGAGTGATAGTTGTTCTGTAACGTTCTTCCTGATGAGTAGAAGTATGAGAAGGATTGTGTTTGTTTGATGTGCAGTGAAAGAGGTATCCACATAAGAAACATATAGCGACAGGCATTTAGTTCATAAATTTTATACGACCTTTTCTGTCCTGAATCAGAAAATGCAGCACTCAGGGTGGTTATATCACCATCACCTTCTCAGTTTGAGGTACAAGAACCACACACCCTACAAAGTGAGGTGTGAAAAGACTCTGAAAGTTCCTCTGAAGGACTCTGCACCACTGTGCTTTGACCTAAATTTGTCACCTTTTCTTGACTTCAGTACCAATGCCAGTCTTGCTTTCTCGTCAGTTCTTTCATGCATTGCACCATCTTGCCTTTTTGCTGTCCCAAATTGTTTCACACTGTCACAGCATCTTCTCTAGCCCTGTTTGGCACAGTGTATCTTCCTCTAGCTCACCTCTATAAATTACTTACTAATGTTGCGTACAGGTAAAGAGTTACAGATGCACATGATGCAGTTGTCTATGCAGTTAACCAGCAGTGCCTAGTTAACTTACCATTACTACTTCTTATCTTTTATCTAATACTGAGCAGGCCACCATCTAATATTAGATAGTGACCACCTGTGGTAGTTCTTACTGTGCTAGGCAGCTGAACTCCACCACAACCGCTCTCTCACTCCCCCTCCTTAGAAGAGGAGGGTAAGAAGTAAAGGAAAGAGCAACTCACGGGTTGAGATAAGGATAATTTAATTAAAATGAAAAAATAATTATTAAGGAAAGGTTATTATTAATTAAACAATTTAACTAAAGGGAAAAAAGGGAAAGGGGAAAAGCGAGGGGGAAAGGGAAAAAAAAACAAAACAAAACAAGTATAGGCTGTGCGGAAGTGCAGAGGAAAGAAATTAATCTCTACTTCCCACAAATGAGCGATGCTTGAGCACGTCCTTGAAGGACCACATCCTTTCTCCTCAGGGCTGCTCTCAATCCATCCTCTGCCCAGCCTGTATTTGTGCTTGGGATTTCCCCAACCCAGGTGCAGGACCTTGCACTTGGCCTTGTTGAACCTCATGAGCTTCACACAGGCCCACTTCTCAAGCCTGTCCAGGTCCTTCTGGATGGCATCCCTTCCCTCCAGTGTGTTGACTGCACCACACAGCTTGGCTTGGTGTCATTAGCAGAATTGCTGAGGGTGCACTCAATTCCACTGTCCATGTCACCGACAAAGATGTTAAACCACATCAGTCCAAACACCGACTCCTGAGGAACACCACTTTTCACTGATCTCCACTTGGACGTTGGACCATTGACTGCAACTCTTTGAGTGTCACCATCCAGCAAATTCCTTACCCACCAAGTGGTCCATCCATCAAATCCACGTCTCTCCAATTTAGAGACAAGGATATTGTGCAAGACAGTGTCAAATGCTTTGCTCAAGTCCAGGTAGATGATGTCAGTTGCTCTTCCCTTATCCACCAATGCTGTAACAGCATCATAGAAGTCCACCAGATTTGTCAGGCATGATCTGCCCTTAGTGAAGACATGTTGGCTGTAGAAGAATAGCTGTGAGCAAGGCACAGATTACTGTGTATATAAAGAATTATTTATCATCATCATTTTGGTCACACTGGTTTTTTCCAAGTACAGAGATCAGTTTGCATGTGGTTAGTATTCTATCCAAACCCTTTATTTTGCTTATATTCAGAGTTAAGAAAAACATTTTCAGCTCTTCATACGCTGTTTGGAAACTACAGGAAGCAGAGGTGTGGGGCACACTGGTAAATATTACACTACAGCATTTTTTTGTTGTATGCTGAGATTTCCTTTTTGGGGGGGGGGGGGGGTCCTTTTCTTATTTTCACTTTTTCCATTTCTTTTTTACTGTGGTTTGATTTTCTACTCCTCTACTTCTCTTCGTTTCCTGTGCATTTTGCCTTTACATCTTATTTCTAAATATCACAGAATGGCCAGGGTTGGAAGGGCCCTCAGAAGATCATCTAGTCCAACCCCCTGCTGAGCAGGATCACCTAGAGCACATTGCGCAGGATGGCGTCCAGGCAGCTTTTGAATATCTCCAGAGAAAGAGACTCCACAGCCTCTCTGGGCAACCTGTGTCAGTGCTCTGTCACCTTCACAGTAAAGAAGTGCCCCCTCATATTCAGCCGGAACCTCCTGTGCTTCAGTTTGTGCCAATGCCTCTCATCCTCTCGCTGAGCACAACTGAAGAGAGACCAACTCCACCCTCTCAACACCCTCCCCTCAGATATTTATACACATTTATGAGGTCTCCCCTCAGTCTTCTCTTTTCCAGGCTAAACAGGCCCAGTTCTCTCAGGCTCTCCTCATATGACAGATGCTCCAGTCCTCTGATCATCCTATTAGCCCTCGTCTGGACTCATTCCAGTAGCTCAATGTCCCTCTTGTACTGGGGAGCCCTGAACTGGACGCAGTACTCCAGGTGTGGCCTCACCAGGGCTGAGCAGAGGGGGAGGATCACCTCCCTTGACCTGCTGGCAACGCTCTTCCTAATGCACCCCAGGATACCGTTGGCCTTCTTGGCCACAATGGCACATTGCTGACTCGTGGTCAGCCTTCTGTCCAGCAGGACCCCCAGGTCCTTCTCTGCAGAGCTGTGCTCCAGCGGGTCAGCCCCCAGCCTGTACTGGTGCTTGGGGTTATTCCTCCCTAGGTGCAGGTCCCTGCACTTGCCATTGTTGAACTTCATGAGGTACCTCTCAGCCCAACCCTTCAGCCTGTCAAGGTCCCTCTGAATGGCGGCACAGCCTTCTGGGGTGCTCTGTTCTTCTTATTCTCTTTGCACTATTCTTCCTTTTCCAAAATCCACATTCATATTCCTTTTCACCTGCCTTGGCTCCAAGAAACTGAGCAGACTATTTATTTTTCCAATAATTGAGGCCTTTCTTGTCATCTTAATTCTATTCAAAACTCTTCCCATGTAGCATCTAACACATGGAAGGCTCAGAGACTAACAGCAATGATTATAATAGTGTGGCAAAAAGGGAAGACGTAATTCAAGGAAAAAGGTCATATTTGGACACCAATATTACTTGTTTATTTCTAATGGGGTCAATTCATGTATGGGAAAGTTTAAAACTGAGCCAAAGGTATGCCTCTTTGTTTCTGTAGGTCTCAAAATTTAACAAATGTTTTTTTGTTCATTACTGGTGCTAAGAGTGAAACTTCTTGACAGGCAGAATCTAGGGAATTTGGACATTTAGTCAGGATAGGTTGCAATACTGATTGATAAACTTGAAGTTATATTCAATATAGTTACTTTTTTTAACCTTTTCTCCCTTTTTTTTTAAATCTTTGTTGAGCCCAAGGAGTATGAATTAACTAAAGACCTATCATGCAATGTATACATGTTGTAATCTGTCCACAGTATAAACACTTAGGTATCATATTAGTTTTATATTTTGGTTTTCTAAACCAAAATGTAAGCGTGCCCTATTGAACTAAACCTCTTTGATTTCTCTCAGCCGCAAGAGGGCTATCTGATGGTGCAACAGTTCCAGTATTTGGGATGGGCTTCTCACAGAGATGTACCAGCTTCCAAGAGATCCTTCTTAAAGTTAATCCTCCAGGTTGAAAAATGGCAAGAGGAATGCGAAGAAGGGGAAGGCCGGACCATCATTCATTGCCTGTGAGTAATTTTGAGAAAGTCAGTTGCTACTCTTCAAATAAGTGCTTTTAAATTGGTTCATGTTTTAAATTCAACCGATACTCTAAAGGCCATATTCTTGTGTGCTTATTCTTGTGTCCTTTTTGCTTAAAAATAAAAGAAAAATAAAATATATCACTGGCACTCTAGGCCAGCCGTTGGTCAACTTTCAGGTTTGTATCGGGTCAAAGTACCATGATTATGAGTATTTTAGATATGATACTACAGCGATACTGTGTATTGTCTCCTCTGTACATAATAGCAAGTTTTTCAAGTGGAAAATACTTACAGATGAATTTCTTCTGTACAGTTTGAGTTTTTATGGTAAGGAAGTATTTTATGCTGAGTGCCAAATGCCAAATTATTTTTTGTGTACGTCTTGTATATCTTGTATTGCCTTTTTTTTATTGCCTACTATATTTTGAGGTGTTTAGACTGAAAGGTATGGATATAAGAAATGTGATAAAAGTTCTGTAACATGATCCTAAAAATACTGTTGATAAATGACCACTGGCTACTTATCTGAGTAGTCTAATATTCTAAAAAGAGTGCTCAGTTCATTAAATGTATTACCAGTAAAATTTCATCTAAAAAAAAGAAATGGTTTGGGGGTTTTAAAAAGGCAGTGTCTTTTTCTCCGTCAGCAGAGGATGATCAATCTCTTTCCTTTATATTTACATTTGTACTTATATTTGTATCTATATTTATATTTCCTAGATATTTAAATATAGAGTTTAAATCTTAGAAATTACATTATACATTTCTCCTTTTTTCAAAAAAGGCTTCTGTGTATATGTTCAGAATTACCTTGTAGCCCCTTTCTGCCTGCCCCTCCTCAGTATACATGGAACTTTGTGGCTAATTTAAACTTAACAAGGAAAAGCACATACCTGAATTTCTTTGAAGTGAAGATTAAAATAGTTCAGAAGTGCCCCCAAACAAAGGTCAACAAGATACCAAATCAATGATGCCTTGGCATTACTCTGGCTAGATAACCCTCATACTCTAAGATAATTTAAATGAGTCTCCTTCCAGAAGTAAATGGAAAACATTGTACTTGTCATTGAGCTTGTTTTTTAATTTCTAATGTCTCTTTAAACTGGGCTATAAGCTGGGTGGCATGGTGGGCTGCAAGGGCAGAATTCAAGTTATTGAGAGCAAGATCAGAAACACCAAGCGTCTCAGACCAAACCCACTGGAGCTGCAAAAGTGATTGCTAAAACCTAGTCTCCTTGTGGGATTTGCTCGTGCTTACCGAGCGAAAGAACAGAAGTTTGTATTGGATGCTCTGTTATGCCCTAGTGACATTTAATCATCTCTTCTCCTTGCATACAGAAACGGTGGTGGCCGGAGTGGGATGTTCTGTGCCATCGGCATTGTGGTTGAGATGGTAAAAAGGCAGAATGTGGTTGATGTCTTCCATGCTGTGAAGACTTTGAGGAACAGTAAACCCAACATGGTAGAAACTCCGGTAAGCACAAGTCCATCAGGGTTACTGCAAATGGCTGGGGAGCTGGAGGCTCTTATTGTGTGAGCTGTTCTCTCAGTCCTGTGTCCATAAAACAGAGCAACCTTTGTGGGACTTCAGCTAAAAGAAGAAAGGGACCTGGATTTTGGCCTCCCATTGTAGCATATATTGAGCGGAGGCTGGTCTGATTCTTAGCATGAGCATAAGGTTGGGAAACGTTACATCTTGTGTTGGAAATTTGTTGTTATGTACACACTAGTCAGCACCGTGAGAGGCCAGGCTAAGCATTTATGCTACTCATCTTTTAGTGGTACTCTTATTTTCACAAAAAACGCTTTCATTTAACAGTGTGAACTTTAATCTCTCAAAATAACCTGGTCTATTTGAAGAGAAGTTGTGGCATGTTGTGCTCACACAAACCATCCTGAAATTTCACAGAGCAAAATATTTCTTCTTGGTAGGAATCAGCTGTAATGGAGACTGTCATGTTTTACTTCTTAATAACAACTGCTGTTTTGGAAGCTATACTGAATAATGGTAATGTTTGTTACTCAGATTTATAGTAGTCAAAATGATACCTCAACTTTAAAATCAAAGACTATTGAATCTTGTGTTTGGAAATTAGTACATAAACAATAGAAGCCTGAATTAGCAAAACCACAAGATGAAAAAATATTTCTATGTACATTGCCAGAACTCAAAACAACCTTCACTATTTTGATGAATGTGTGTGCATACAGCATGTCTGTCCATGTCATCACTTGAGTCACCAAAACTGAACATCGTGGAAAGTGCTTTAAAAATTCCTTCTTCTCCCAAGTGGATTTTTTTTCTTCCTTGTAGATGAATGTGAAAGCAGGTTAGACAGTGTTTGGGTGCTTCTGCCATTTGACTCTCACACTGCCAGCAGCCAGTGTCACTTTTCAGCCAGATGGCTGCCTACAGCATGAAATTCAGGGATGCCAATTGAAATTAAAAATGTTTTGCAGTTTATGCATCCTGAAAATTGCTTCTGACCTTGTGAACTTGCATATTGAGCAAAATGGCTGTAGCTGCATTTTCTCACACTGCCCTTTTTCCAGGTGTCAGTGTTTGTTTAGTATCAAGTGGCTTCCATGACACAATTTGCTTAATTATTGTGTATCACTTCCATCCATTGCTACTGCATAAATTAAAAAATGGTTAACATATTAACAGCTAGAACATATTGCAGCAGCAATAGCATTGGTCTAGGTGTTGCTGGTTTAGCTGCAAATACTTCACAATCTGCAGTGCTATAGACTTCTCAGACACAACACATTGAATTGCTGCCTGGATTTCAGTTCACTGCTGTGAGGAAAACAGGTTTGATCACATGGAAAATTACTTGTGTCACTGTAAAGAGAGGCCAAGGTAGATTGTGTATGTTTCTGATAAATGATCTGAAAACTTATATTTAGTTTTAGAATAGTCCTGAATTCCACTGTAGCTTTCATCTGCAGGTACTGAATTTCCGTAGTTACGTGTTTCTGTGCTGTGTGGGTTTTTATTCAGAACTCTTGAACAGCAGCAGCTGTTGAGTCGCTAGTTAGAAAACAAACCAGGAAAACCAATATACAACATTGTCATGTGCCCTACATTCAGCAGCATGATCAGATAACAAAAAAGAGCAGCACAATAAAACCTTTAAGATATCCCCACCACTTCCTGCTAATGGATCACACTGGCTTACTTTGCAAACAAAAATAAATCACAAAAGCAGGTTTGTTTTGTTGTGAGGACAATACGGATTGAATTTATTTCCTTGGTTTTTCTTCTCGCTGCCTTCTCCTCTCTCCTTCCCCCTCCCTCTCCACAAGTACTGGCTCTGAACAGAGGGATTGTTAAAGGGAAACACTAAGCACGATGAACTTCTGAGCTTTAACTTCTCTTTTAAATGTGCATTCTCATCTCCTGTACCTTACATCATTACTACTGAAAAAGTGGGCTGAGCGAGCGCCCAGCGGAGCTTGGTGTCATAGTTCAATATTCCCCAGCCATCCAGGCAGCAGGCAGTAGTTACCTGCTAAATATCAGCTAACTTAAATATAAATGGTGTATCAGAGTTGAGCTGCTTCACTGCAAGAATGCTCTGGCTGATATGAGAAATTTTCATGTCCAATAACCAGTTCAGAAGCTGAAAAAATCAGAGAAGCAAATCATTGCATTTCATGGTCAGGGTTTTTTTCCACTTTGTTGGTTAGGGGGAGTTTTTAAATCAGAGCTGGTAATATGCTTGTGTAATAGAGAAAAAAAAAAGAAAAAAAAGAAAACCCAAGCACATCAAGCTTGAAGTTAAAGTTGCATAGTAGTTGGCAAAATGTATTCTTGTTTGTAGATATTGCTGCTGTTTAAGGCTTTAGAATCTTGATTTTAACTTTTTCTCTGATATTTTTTCTCTTCCCTTTAAAGGAGCAATATCGCTTCTGCTACGACATTGCACTGGAGTACCTGGAATCCTCTTAGTTGGAATGGATGTGACAAAGTTCACCAAATATATGAATCTCAATAAGCTGTTTTGACAACAGTTCTTGATCCTGTGAAGAAAGATTTTAGGGGAAGGGGGAGGGGGGGTTAAATTTTAAATGCAAAGTATTTTTCTTATGAAGTTGTGTATCTTAATAAAAGATCTCAATCCGTTTCTATGCTTGTATACAGTATCAACATTTAGTGCCACATAAATACTATTTAATGAAAACCAGAGTCAGAAGAGATTTGCGCAAATTAGGACTTTCCAGTGTTTGTATATGCAGCCGTCTCTCAATTACAGTAGAGCGACCATCTGTTGCATGTATCGATATTTCCTATATGGTATTAATTTTCCTTTTTTTTTCATTTGATACATTGTTAAAGTACAATAACAGTGCAGATTGATAGTAAGATTCATTCTTTATACGTTTCAAGTGTTGCATATATATATTATATATAGTTTAAAAAAAAACTGGCTTATTTTGTTTTAATGTGCAATGATGGCTGGATCACATAAAGATCTTTATAAAGAAACTTAAACATAAGCCAAAGACTCAAGTGTAAATATGTCTATATGGAGAAAGCACATGTATTTATTGTTTACTCGCATTCCTTTTTTGATGGCTGAAAAAAGAAGAATCATTTTTCTTGAAGAAAGGTTTTTTTTTTTTGCTGAAATCAAGTGTAAACAATTTTTGTAGTTTATTTTTTGTATGTTTTAGTGTAAGTAGAAGACATACTTTTTATGCATAGACCAAGAAACATTGGTATAGTGGTTTTGTTGTGTACATGCTTGTGATTCAAATCCATGTAAACAGTTACAGAAGGTCTTTTACTGGAGGACCAAAATCAGAACATTTTGCTGAAAATGTATAGTTTTTCACATTTGCATTAGTTAAATACTGATCAAAAACAATATAAGGAAGGGTACAAATCAAAATGGCCTTGCCTATGACTTGCACAGCATTGGAAGAAATTTTTAAGCACCATTAGAATTTTAAGGGATTTGATTGTTTGAAAAATATTGAAGCACAGATCAACAGGAGAACTGCCAGGCAAATAGATGGCTCTACACTTGCCCTTTGGGGTGAAAAGTATTTGTTTAGCAAATTGTAAAATTAAGCAATGTTTATTTTGATGTTTACGAACATGTAAGCTTTGCTTCCAAGAAAGCAAAATTTGAATAAACCAATGCCAGATTCTGATTATAGTTGTGGTGTACAAAATATTACTGTGCTTTTGCTTAGCTTGTATCCATTTGTTCACAAGGTTTCCTATATTTTGCCAACTAAAATCATTCCAGTCTCTTTTTGGTCTTTTTTAGAACTGACAGTAAAATGATAAGGTGCTTATAAAAATTCTGTAAAGTAAGAGTGAATTAAACTTTTATTTAAAGATTATTTTATATGATTTCCTATTCTGACAACCTCTCACTGTCCTTGTTAAGGATTAATTTTTGCCCATAGACTGATACATTTGTATACGGAAGATCTTAAAAGAAAATTGTACTATTTTTCACTTCAGAATTTCAGGGAATATTTAAAAACACTCCATATCACATGTATGAAAACAAGTGCATTAAGTTTCTTTCTTTCTTCAGGCACATGGAATTAGCCTTCTAAAACTATAAGTGGTGGGGAAATGTTTAAAGAAATTCTGCTTCTCACTTTTTTTTTTTTCAGTGCCCCCATCTGTATTGCTTACATAACCACCTCTTCCAGATCTTACAAGAAGACGTTTTCTTTTCTTGCACAGTGGCCTGGAGGTGTTCAAGGCCAGGCTGGATAGGGCTTTGGGCAACCTGGTCTTGAAGCAGGAGGTGTCCCTGCCCATGGCAGGGGGTTGGAACCGGATGGTCTTTAAGGTTCCTCCCAACCCAAGACGTTCCATGATTCTATGAAAGCCACCAGCAGCAGTATGACAATGTGTCAGCAGCTTTTGCCATGGAGCAACCCACAGGTTTCAAGACTGATCAAAATCTTGCTGTTGGCTCCACTCTTGCCAAAGTATTAGCACAGATATGGCCAAGTGGCTACATCCTGTGAGGCACTTACGCTCTGCTTTCCTCAGCTGCATGAAATGAAGACAAGATGAACGTAAGCAGTAAACAGTGAGCAAATGGGCATCAAGTCAGAGTAGAAAGAAGAGGTACAAAAGACTTCATCTGTGGAGGAATTAGAGGTGATTCAAATTTGAAATAAGGTTAAATGAGATCTAACGTCACAATGAGAAGAAAAAAGGAGTGTACAAGTTGCCAAAAACATGATTGTTCTGTGCAAGCAGGTATTCTTTGCTGTAAAACTGAGAAATAATGACTTGAGTGTCCTAGTCTCCATAGTTGCTAGTGGAAGAAGTGCTGATTGCCACTTCTATGGCTTTGGTTCATTTTCTTTAGAACAGTAACCAAAGACATAGCTTAGGGATGTGTTTAAATTATTTGGATTTTCCCTAACTAAGCAGATTGTAGCATCCAACACTGAAGGAGCATATCAGGCCTCAAGCACCTTACATACATGGATGTGTCTAAACAGTGATATTCCTGTTGTGGAGACTGATGTCAGCTAAAACTAAAGCTCTTGAACATCAGCATGAGAGAGATTTTTTTACTTTTTTAGCCTTCTGAATCTGCCTTTCCTGTTCGTAGTGACCCAGCTCCAGCAGAAGCAGTTGTGAAGGGACCCAGTTGCTGAGCATTTATCAAGGTACTGAAAGATCGGTCTCCAGCTGGTTGAGGAGATCCTAGCATTTATATTTCCTACTTTCTGGGTAAATGCTGTCATCAAGAAAATACAGTATTGAAAGGGATTGTGCCTTTCTGGATAACTGTCACAGGCATAAGTTTGAAGCTAGTATGCTCAGTGTATACAAGCAGTTACTGCAATTTATTTCATTCAAGAGCTCACTTGGATCATAGAATTATTTTGTTTATGGTAAGTCTTTGCCTTGCCCAAGATACTACATTAAGAAACATAATATTTCTTAGAAAAATAAAGTAAAAGCTACTGCAGGAGTCTGCTATTTCAAATGGGTTAACAATTTCCAAAATCTAAGGTCTAATAAAGCCAACGATGAAAGCAATGGTAAGAAAGTGCTATGTCATTGAGCCTCCAAAGTGAATTGAAATGTTAAAGGACAAGAAAGGGGCAGCCTGAGAAAAAATGTTGCAGACTCATTGCATGGCCAGGCCACCTGGACTGACAAATGACAATATAAAGGGCCTTTTTAAAGCTTCATTCTGCTGCTGTGTCAGAAGAAACCCTGAGATCTTGAAATAAATGTAAAAGCTGCTTTTATAGTGCCCTGCTCTGTACTGAAAAGAAAAGTAACTCATTTTCTGCTGTACTTTCCTGTGTCACGTAGAGGTCTGAATTGAGTTAAGTGATCCTAATCTCACAAAGGAGCTTTTGTGGTGGTTTATTGCTGGTGCTCTTCCTTTGTTAAACAGACAAAGGTCTTGTAACCTCAGCAGAGCCAGGATAGTCAAGGATATCTGTGAATATTCACTTCTGTCTTTACCTTTTGGACTTGAATAATTGTTTGCACCAGCTTCTATATACTGAGGTTGACTTTCAAGAATATGCAGAGGTTCAGTCCTGTAAGTTTCCCCTCAGCTAAATGCAGCAAAACCTTTTCTTTATTACTATTATTATTTAACTAAAGGCTCAATTCCAACAAAATTTGAGGTGCTTACAATATAGGAGTGTTTCTGAATTATTTTAAGCTTGCTGGATGTTTTTTTCTTCAAACTGAAGTAAAAGAATAATGTAAAATGGTGGTGGTTGACAGGCATACGCATTAGTTTGCCCAACTTTTCTCAGAAATTAGTTATTTCCCTGCTCTAGGGTTTAGATTCCTAATTTATGCAGAGATTGACATGTATGATGACAAGCGCAAAAGGATGCTTACCTAGTAATAATGGTTATTAACTGTGGCTTGGCCAGCAAAGAACAGGTGTTTTTGTGCCTTGTTGAGATGCAAAAGCTTGATTTCAATAGACTTTTGTAACCCTTTCTAGCTTCCATCTGGATCAGAAAATAGTTCTGACTTCATGAATTATATCAAGATAAATTTGAAAACCCCATATGTTCAGAGATTCACAAACCCACTAAGTAAGCAGAAAAAAAATAATAAACCTACATTAAAGGAACAGCAATGAAACACCTCTTCTGAACCTGGAACCAAACTTTTTTTTTTTCTTTCTTTCTTTTTTTTTTTTTTCCAAGCTTTAGAGTATTCTGGAGCTTTTTTGGTAATCAGCACGAAATGTCATCTGGCAAAACACGGTACCTCCAGATTGTGATAAGATGTGCATATTTTTCTGCCAGGTGCAAAGCAATGTGAGCTCTTTCCATTTCACGGTGGAAAACTCTGTCTTTTCTGTATCTGATTGCTTGTCTAACAGTAACTGAAATGACACAGTATTCAGCTGAGTCCCGAAATGTTGAGGAAAGTTACTGTCTTTTTGCGCTCCAACAGCAAACATGAAACTGGAGATTATAGTATTTTTAGAGTTTCTCTCCCGAGATAACCAGATTGAGTTGTTTTCTGTAGCAGACATAAAGACAAACTATGAGAAGTTTCAGAAAAGTTTTGAAAGATGTTTGTTATGCTAGAAATTGTGCTTGTGGACTTCAGTCCCAACAGGTGAAATCCCAGTTCATTTACAGTCAAGGACGTAAGTCTTACTAGTCATGTTTCATTAGCATTTCTGATCCATTTGCTGTATCCATGATCAGGCACAATAAATAGATAGCCCATCCAGACCAACACTCTGAACTATCTGTAGGACAGAATCTGGTGCTCTAGCCTTTTTCCCCAGTTTCAGGATGAAGTTGTTACGAAACTTGCTGATGATACAGAATAGAAATACAAAATTGCCTCTATTTACTGAAAACTCTTGACACCACCTGCTGAAGGGGTGTATGCATTCATTTTGAGTTAGGTAGAAATCATAGACTTAGGAAGCTGTGGCAGTGCTGCAATCTTTTCTGTTGCACAAAATTGTATCATTGAAGCTTCACGTGATGCAGTTTAAACTGTTAAATAGGTTGCTGCTTAGTTTCATCTTTGGAAATGATCAAGGTTTCCAGCTTAGCTTGCATTAAGAAATACGGCAGTGTTTGAGCAGTACTTCCCACAGGTCAGACAACTTCAGGGATGAGGATAAAAATGGAGCATAAAAGCACCAGGGATAGTATAGGTTCGTCTAATATTTCTCCTCCAGCAAGATGAGCTGGTTCAGCTAGTGTGACAGTGAGCTGTAATTACAGCTGTGAGAAAATAGCCGTGTGGTTTTGTCTGTGGCAAAGGCTTTTAAAATTTTCTTTAAAAAAAAAAATGAAAAGAGGGAAGAAGTGCAGGCTTTGTTTCTATTTCAGCATGCCTTCCTTTCAGGTACTTGTTTACTTCAAATAATAGCCTTGCTTAATGTAGACCCTTTATAGGATGTTAGTCCTTTAAGTAGTCAGAGTCACAGGCTATAGCAGTCTCTGTCCTTGAATACAAGTAAACTGTTGGTGTATGGGATAAAGGGAGCATGTACAGATATGATAGATTCCTTAGTGCATTCAGGGAGGAACTGCAATGTGCAGAGGCCCCAGGAATAATCGTTTTGCTTTTTCATAAGAGTTTTTTAATCTTTGTGCAAGAGAAAGAGAAAAAACAGTGAACTGTCTGGGATCTGCACGTGGATAGGAATCTTGTTCCCTGGTTATTTGAGCAACAGAATATGAAGTACTTGTTTCAGATGTAAGTAAAGGCAGGATGGAGAGTATAAAAATCTAGACCAAACGGGGGCTTCCCCAGAAGTTTACTTATGAAATAGATGGAAGAAAGAAAAAAAAAAAAAAAGAAAGAAAGAAAAAAAAGAACTCCCCAGTCAGTGAAAAAGTTTCAAATGTTGAGTGTATGTTGTGCCTATAATCAAGCAAGGTTGAACAAATGGCTCAGGCCACTGAGGATGAAAGATATTGAGTAAGGGACAATAGCAAGAAAAGAAATGGGCAGTTCATGTGAGCATCTCCTTCAAGAAAGGAGAGATAGGAAGGAGTACATGTCATTAAAGAAAAAAATTTCCCCCAAAACAGGCTTAGTAAAGGCAAAAGGCTTGGAGATTATTTTGCACACCTCGTTTTGTTACCAATAACCTCCGTTTGGTGTCTGGACTCAGACAGCTGAGTGCCTTAAAGCCCACAAGGTGCAATTTTTGTGATACCATTGTTGTCATCATAGATCAAGAAAAAGAAGAGAACATTTTTGTGAAGCTGAACATTATCATTCAGATATTTTTTATCTTAGTTTTGAGGGCAAGCAACAGATGAGAAGTAAAGTAAATTTGACAGTAAGTTATAGCTCAAGCACGTGATTTCTCATCCCCTTCTCCCCTCTTAATCAAGACCCAAATGTGACTTCTCAGGCATGTTTCCGATTCTCATTTCTTAATGTAATTATAGCTTGGTTTTGTTTTTCCTTTCTTTGAAAAAGAAAATTTATACTGAGAAAAACAGAATTAGAAACTGTGGGTGAGAGGGAAGGCATTTGGGGAGAGCTTGCTGAGAGACAGCTGCTTGACTATGGCCTCAGGGGAGCCACTCACTGTAAAGGAAGGTTTCAAAGATGAGAGGAATTCTGAGTGTCGTGGAAACAGAAGCCAGTTTCATAAATGAAATAGCTTCAGAGTCCTACACCACTTAGTGTCTGGGGAAAATAGCAAAATTTGAGTGCAGGAGGGCCACATGCCCCTGCAAGTTGTTTATCTGTGTTTACAGTCCAGCACACCAAAATAAAAACTGAAGAAGCAGATGGCCCTGGGAAGAGAATAAAACCTGACAATTACTTGATAATATAGACATACAATCCTGTGTTTTCTGTATCTTCACTATTAGGTCTTTAAGTAACACCTACTTGGTCATGCAAAGACTCATCTCAGTATCATGATGTGCTGCGCTTGCTCTTTACTGTGAGTTTTCCAAGGAGGTGTCTATTTTGTAATCGTCAAAGCCACACAAACATTTAAGGAGGAGGAGGACAGATACTCATCTCTTTTCAAGACTTTGTGTTGTTCAAACTAGACTCTATGTATAACTTCCCATACCTAGTTGGTTTTGCTTTTCCTTCAGTGGTTTTAGTACATGACTAGGATCCAGTAACTGGATACTGCCTATTTGAAAATATACTTTGCTTAATTTTGTTTCTCCGCTTTTTGTTTTCTCTGATGTTTTTTCCTCTTCTGCTCTTTCTTTGTATTTACCTCATAACACAAGCCAAAGCTAAGCAGGCAGGGATGGGACATAGCATTCCCTCCACAATGCATTTCAATTTTTCAGCAGAAAAGATTTCAAGTAGTTTCAAATTAACAGTAAATAACTGGACATAAAACACCCCCATGCTCTTATATTAGGCAAGATCATTTGGCACCTCTGAAAGCACGCTTCTTGCTGTTTGTCATTTAGAGTCTGGTGAGTGTGTTAAGCACGATAACAAGAACTTAATGACAAAGTGGGACAACTGCAACTGCTCTTTTGTTCCTTTGAGTGCTGTTTGAATAGAGAGGCAGTGGAAAAGCCTGCTCTTTTCCAAATCTTTAATGGTCTGTGAGCCTTAAAAGCAATGTGAAGCTGCACAGGAAAAGGTTTGGTTAGTGATGTGCTTAGGTGTGTTTGATTTGAAGAAAACAATTAACCCAGAAATGTATGGGAGGGGTTGGTTAAATTGATTAAAGATCCTAGGTTAAGGGATGGGAAATATGAATATCTGGCCGCATGCACTCTGGTCTGCGTTGTACAGTCAACTTTTCTCTCGTGGCAGTGGCTGAAATGTGCTGAAGTTATGTGAATTTGAAATAAACATTAACCAGTGAAGGGATTGTGGTAAAAGTCAATTTCCACACACTCAGCTTCCAGTAACGTTACTTTAGCTGGTGTTCACATGGGAGAGGAGAGGTGTGCTCTTATCTTTTTGCCATAGCACGGAGTTAAAAAACAGGGTCCTTGGACAGAATTCAGAAATGCAGTGGTCTGGGAAGACCACAACTGTCCAAAATGAGGTGAGGCACCCTCCCTTGCAAGTGTCTCTTAAGTTGATTGCTCTTTTCACTACTGTCCGAGCAAGGAGAGAGGATGACCCCAGGGTGTGACATACTGATGAGTGCCTATGGTAGGGCAGGCTTGGATGAACAAGGGGATCTGATTACCTGCTAGTTTCAGGAAGCTGTACAGAATCCTCAAATCTGTGTTAAAAAAAGGAATCAGCAAATTTTCTCAGGTGTATTTGTTCAACCTTTGGCCTGGCTTTTGCTGTAACTCTGCTTGCATTGATTTTATTTTATTCTCTCTTCCACAGAGAGTTTGAGTGTTTGGATTGGATGCCTTCTTTTCTGCCTTTTTAAGTACTTTTTCTTATATTATATATTAGATTTTCCTTGACCAGCTTGTCTATGGCCGTACTGTGTTGGTAGATTTTGTAGGTGAGCAGAGAACAGAATGCAGAAAGAGAAATGAGTAAAATACGTTGTTCGTAAGATGGACTTTGGTGTAGATGATAGCTTTCCAGATTTCAGATTTCATCCTCTAGCCACAGGAAGTCTGTTTGAATTAATTTGTTGACATAATGCTATAAGAACATTTATAAATACATTCCTCAAAGAGATGTGAAGGGAGCTGTAGTCTTTCATTTTTCAAAATGAATCTATCTATCTGCTTATGCCGGCTGTTTGTTAGAGCTCGCAATGTGGTCAACACCAGAAGGTCCAGGATGCTGTATTGCCCTACAGGCTCTCAGCACCCCCTGGCTTGGTGTCTCTAGCATTATGGTGAGGAGAAGTAAGGAGATGGATCCAACTGCTGTGCTGTATGTTTCGCCCAGGAGAACATGTGCTCGGAACACATTGAAGGAGACGCCCAAGGGTCACAAATGCTCTTGGATGTCAAAGAAATGTATATGCAACAAACTGAAAACTAGATGAAAGGCTGGCAGAAAGACTTAAAGTCCAAAGTGAGAGCCCCAGGACATTTCCTTACAGACTGTTTGAAATCTTAGATAATTTAAGTGAAATTTGTGGAGAAGTATGAGGTAAAAGGGCCTTGGCTGGATTGTAGCATATGTTCCGTGTTGCAAGGCTGCCTGGAAATGGATGCAGTGTATGCTACTTGGTAAGCTACCACTCTAGATGAGAAGTAATGAAATTTGTTTAGTGTTGGGAAGGCAGACAAGACAGGTAAGAAAACACATGGTGAAGCTTCCGGACTGAGTATTTTAATAGGAAAGTGCTAAAACATGAGAGAAGTTGGAGAAAATCTTCTAGAAAAGTTAGAATAAATACTACCTATGCATTCTTGAAGAAAAAAAAAAAAAAAAAGCAGTCTTTTTACAGGTTAATTTGGAGATACCCTTTCCTCCTCCACGACTAGAAAGACAGGCTCAGTGACCAATTCAAAAAGGAAATGCATTTTTTTTCCAGCTCTAAAAGCTTAGCTTTTCACAGTGGAAAAGTGTTCTGTGTGCTGTTAGTGATCTCCCTGTTTATTGTAGTGTGTGACACAAAGACGGTGAAGGATTAGGTAGCACTGGAAAAACTGGCCAGCAGCCATTAAAAGTAGTGTGTTTCCCTTTTGTGTGAGGTAGAGGATGGGCTGTATGCCATCCCTGAGGACATTAAGGTGCTTTTGGTGATGTCTCTGTTTATGTTAATGGTACCAGGCACAGTGGAGAAGACAACACTCTGTTCTTGGGATGGGAAAAATAGATCTGTAAGAGGAAAAGAGGGGAGTGCTGTGCTTAATGTGAAGCAAATGAACAAATGTAGCTTACATTGGACCCATTTTTTTTATTATTATTTTAATGTCCAGATGGTGTACCTTATTCTCTATTCCTTTAAAAAACATTATCTATTTAATTGCTCTATAACC
This sequence comes from Cygnus atratus, assembly GCF_013377495.2. Lineage (NCBI taxonomy): Eukaryota > Metazoa > Chordata > Aves > Anseriformes > Anatidae > Cygnus > Cygnus atratus. The sequence continues at coordinate 57,324,490 of NC_066364.1, read as the reverse complement.
CATACCTGAAACCAGAATTCTTTGTAATTGGTAAGTAAAAAACAAAACAACAACAACAACAAAAAATGACACAAACAACACAATAGGACACTAGTTGTGTCTCTGTGTTTAAGAAAATAAAGGCATGTCCTGGTGTCCAGCCCTGCTGTCCCCAGGGTTGAGGAGCAGTGAGGGCAGACGGAAAACTCCCTGGGTCCTCTCTTCTCCCATGGGCTGAAACTCTGGCAGGTGCCAGCCCGGGAGTCTGGCTGCCTCTTCCAATAAAATCACCCTTTAGACTTTCTTTATTACAGATCTTAGTTCACCCACAGCTTTCTTGGACTTTTTCAAATGCCTTCGTCTATGTTCCATCCTCCTATATATTTCAAAAGACAAACAGCAACAACAACAAAAACACAACACAACGAAGTGAAATACGTCCACCAATTAATGAAACCTTTGGACAGCTTCTTCTTAAGAAAGAGCAAGGTTCACCTGGAACAAGGCCATTGGTGCAGACTAGTTAAGCAGCAAATGCAACTAAGCTTTCGTATTGTAAAATATTGATAGCCAAAATGCCTTGCAGCAGGGTAATATCAATGCCTTGAAAACAGTAGGAAATCAGAATCAATTCAACTGATATGTTGGCAAGTGTTAACTGCATTTTATATGCAGCCTTGATTCTTTGATGAACATCCAATTTTGCTGCAGAAACAATTTGCTTTTAGACTCAACATCATAAACAGAGCGGAAGTAATTGCAATTAAGATTGTTCTCCAACTTTCCAAAGCTGTTTCCAAAATCAGGCCAATAACATCGTGTGCTTGACAGACTGTGTCTTTCTGTGTACCTTCTCTAAGAAGGTTCCTATTAGTGGCAAAGAGGAAAAAAAAAGGGGGGGGGGGGGGGGAGGGGGAGATAGAGAAATGCTTGTTTTTGTAACATTTTAGAATGGCAGCTGATATTTCAGTTCCAATAAAAACAGGCGAACATATTCAGTGCCACCACTTTATCATTAATTTGAAAGTCAGACAACAAGAATGTCATTTAAGATAAATATTAAGGATGACAAAAACATTCTAGGTAACCATTATTAAAATACATGTTTTTCTGCTTTCTTTTCCTGACTGTGTAGACTAAACTCTGGGTTCCAATGCTCACATAAAAAGGGGTTGTTAGCGCTCTTTCCTCCTGTAATGTAGACATTAGAGAGGTAAGGAGTGTGAGATGCCAGTTTTCATTCTAGTTCTGCTAAGCGCTTTGCTGTCAGGAAGAGTCAAACTGTTTTGCTTCCCGTCTGTAGAAAATTGTCAGTTGATAGTTGAAACTTCAGGAATAATTAGTGAAAGTAGATGTGTAAATTCCATTGGGGGAATCAATCTTTCACAAATATATTTAAATGAATGCAGTGTCCTTTTCTTTGAACAGTGGCAGGGTGCAAAAAATTATTTTGTATTCCTTTAATGGCATCTAGAAACCTATGTTGCCTCTTTAAAAATAAATTACAGCATACCCCACTGAAGGAATCACAAAGGGAGAGAGTGATATTTAAAATTAATGCAAAAAATTTCTCCAACATGTCTCCAGCTGTCAAAAATACATTGAAGATAAGCCAAACATATTTCAAAACACTTTTTGTAATTTGAAGATATCTCAAGTAATTTTTCCTCCCAAAATAAATCTTTAATGGACCTGTACTTTTCCCTAAAAATAATGTCTTTCTTTTTTAGATCCCTCCCTTCCTTTCTCTTCTGCCCTCCCCCTCCCTGAACCAGCAATCCACAGAAAACAGATATTTAATGAAATCTGCAAAGATATGTGACTTTGATATTTCTTTTTACCTAGGCTTTGTTGTTGTTTGTCTTTTGTGTTTTTATTCATTCTTTTCTTTGTTTTTTAGTTATAAGAGGGAGAGAAAATGGAAGATAGAGGCCAAAAATGCTAAATATTTGCTTTAGGATTATTGGGATACTGAGGATCAGGTTTTTTTAATAGTTTTTTACATTGTGATGCCCTGTATAGACATATGAATATTCCCATGGGAATACTGAGCTTACATGCTGCATTGTTAACTAAAAAGTAGTAACACTAATTGGAAGTCACCTGTATGGCCCATTTTGTGTAAACATTATCCATTTTGACAGGTTCCTCTTTGTATTGGAACTCCTATTGTACTAAACATCTGCAGTCTGCTTTATCTTCAGTGTAATTTATGAACACTTACAAATTAACCCTCTTAACATTTGTATAAAGGAAGGTAGCATTAATTAATACCTGCCTGTCAATGGGGGACTGTTTGGCTTTAGATTTTGAGTCCACAGAAGTGCAGAGGTTACAAATCTCGGATCACATCCTTCTTTGTGTGGTTGTACAGTACGTTTGTAGTGCTGCCTGCCTATGTAGCACTTGAACCTTTCAGGGTTTTGAGTGTCAAATTCATGCATAGTGCTAGAACATTTAACAAAGTAAGACCATGGTGCTAAAAACACTTACCTACAGATGGAGAGAAAGTTCTGGAGATATATTTCCTATAGTTCACAGATGTATACAAAACAATTACTCTTTGTTGAAGAAACTTTGAAAAAATGGTTGTTAATATTCTTTGCAAGACTGTAACTTAAAATAGTATTATCAACAAGGTGTTTCTATGGGAAGCCACAACCAACTGAAAGCCATAACTCTTCCTTATTAAGAATCTGTGCTAACCCGTATTAAAATCAATGGAGAGACCTTTCTGGCTCCAGTAGGTACAGAATCACTCAATAAAATGTAGAAAATACCCACAGGTTATTATTGTTCAGTCCATAAAAACAGTCAGCCAAAAACTTACTGTTTTTCAAAATGTAATGTGTGTACATGTGCTTCAGTACTTTTAAAAGCACTGGGGGATCCCGATTCTTCAATAGGCTGTTCACTGGAGTCAAACATTGGCAAACAACCCTCTGGGCTCAGAAGATTTTACTAACAGGCTTTTGTTCACACCTGCTAAGCCATTTAAATTTCATATGAAGAACACGTCTAAGATCTCTCTGCCGAGCTGCAAAGAAATGTCAAAGAACCCAAAGTGTAGTTCCTGAAAACATAAAGGAAAGTTCACAATACAATCACAGTGCATTAAAATGTTCCAGGATTTTAAAGCCAGGAGCCATTTCAATTCATTGGGGTGACTGCCTGCTTTGTGAAGGCGTTAGGATTTTTCACCCAGTCATTTTTGTACCAAGTCCAACAGCTTGGAGCGGAGCAAGATAATATCTGTAGAAGGGCAGATTTTATTTTTATCTATGTGCTTCAACTGATAGTGAAATACTATACGTTTCTGTGGTTAATCATCCTTGCTTTTTAACACAGATCTTTATTTCAAATTTCAGCAGGATCTTGCTATGCCTTTGTCTGAAGAATTAAAAAGTCTTCTACCCAAACTGACTCGTCCTATGGAGACTTTGTGCAGAGACTGCACGTGGAAGTGGGAATGTTAAAAGATGTATGTATACATATCTTTGGTCATTGAAATATGCCATGCAATGAGTGCTTTACATTTTAAAGTGAAATTAGAAGAAATTGTTGCAGATGTGGGAGTATGTTACATAAGTGTTAGCCTATCAGAGCTGTGTTTCTTTGGAAGGAAGACTTCAATGTTTCATTTATGATCATTTTGGTTTTACTAGCCCATCAATCTATGCATACAGAAGAAGTAAAAAAAAAAATTGTACACAAAGATCACATTGTAATGCGCCATTGGCAGTTAGATTTTCAGCGAATTTAGTTCCTTTCTGTCCGGGACAAATCCAGGGACACTACTGTAGGGGCTGGATTTTTTTGTGTAAGATGAGGTAAGGTGATGAAGAAGCTACTGAGACCACCAGTGTATGTCACAAGGGCCATCGAAAAGACCTGGCTGTCTGCTGAGAGTCAGGTGCTTCTTAGGGGTGGCTGCAGGGAACCTGAATGGTCCTACCAGAACTGCTGCTGACAGGGGGGAGGAAGAAGCCAGCTCCTGAAGTCTCTGTGGCTTCTTTTCATGCTGGGTTTGCCTCTGGAGCAGTTTCAGTGTATTACTGTTCACCCCACTTAGCTATCGAGCCAGCAGATTCCTATAAATGAAGGATAACACTGCAGCTTGATCCTCACCTATAGGAATAGATGGCTTGTTTCCCTGTGTTTATCAGAACAGTTCCTAATGGTGTCATTTAGTCCTGTATTTAGTTGAGGCCTAAATGTCCCAAGTGTGCATTTGTTCCCTTGGGAGATTATTTCACAGCCCAATGCACTTGTGTCAGGGAAAATTCCCTACAGTTTAGTCTGACTTTATTTTTAAAGACAGGTGGAGTTTCTACCTTGCACTGGAATAAATACGTAAGCATACTGAACTTTCTGCAGTACCTTGAGTTTGATTCAAAAGATAGCATAACCAGTCAATATAGCTCTCACGCACATCTGCCCTTCAGGTCTTGACTGTTCCCAGTTTCCCTAAAGCATCCTCCTCTTTGGAATTATAGCCCTGCCAACTCAAATTGCAAATACATTTCCTTTGTGTTTATAAACTCAGTAAGTGGGGCATATCTTCCTGTGGACATAATGCCTGGTTTCATAGTTACTGGACCATTTTAGAGATTCCCTTCAACCAGCTCAACTAATGGCTGCATTTATCAGGAGACTGGTCTGAGCTTAAAAAACAAAAACAAACAAAAACAAACAAACAAACCAAAAAACACCTTCACGGATTCGGAAATGATTTTATTCAGAAACTTCAAACATTGCATTGACTTCCTGGAAATCAAGAATTAAAACAAATGAGTGTTCAGCAGCATGCTGGAAGAATATCCCACTGGGAAATTGCGACGATGGAGTGGCCAAACCAAATGCTACCTACAGATTCCCAGAGTATACAGGTAACAACGAAGTCCCTATAAGCTCTTTCTGCAGAATGCAATAACTCAGAGATGGAGATGTGGTAAGGAGAAGTTTATGACTAGTTCTTTCTATGGGAAAAATGGGCCCATATTTTGTCTCCACTCAGTACATTTTACCTGTATTTTTCTCCAGCTTGTTTTTATCTTCAGTATTGAGACTTGGATGAAGCAGAATAAAATTTTCCAAGTTAAGATATTCCTGAGTATTTAATCTTCTACATGATAACCTGTCCAAAATGATTCCTTGTTAAGAGCAGCCTTTTTAAGAGCACATCATGATGATGATGTGGTAATCTTCCATTCTGGGATGAAGAATGTTTTGGAGACGGCAAATGATTTTTCTCTGCACTGTGCATTGCACAGCAGACTGGAAAAAGCTCCCACAGAGCATTAGGGAGAACAGATCCTTTACCACTCTAGGTGCTGTCAGAAATCAAGATTCCTCTGATAACACATGAGTGGTAGGTAGTACTCCTGATTTGGATTGCAGTTTCGGAACAACATATATACATGGCACCTCCCGTTTTGTTATGTTGCAGGACAAAGAGCTGGTTTCTGTGCACACAAAGGAGCAGAGAGGAGCTACGGAAGGTGGGGGAACCCCAGAGGTGCCCTGCTCAGGGTATTTCCACTCACATTACAGGAGAGCCATTAGTCCTCTGAGGGCCCAGAGAAAGAAAGCCATCAGTCCAGCTGCCCACAGAAGGAAACAGAGAGGCAGCCGGGAACCCAAATAACCCATCAGAGAAAAGAGGTCCTGCCCAGACCCCCTCAGGACATCACAGGAGGAGATAAGGGAAAAAGCTCTTGAGGGCACCTCACCAACCGAGGGGGCTATGCCTCAGGGTTAGGTCTCATTCATAAGGGGGCCTGGGCCAGCTGCTGGCATGGGGTTGTGGCCTCCAGGGCTGCAGCCTCCAGGGCTGCTTGCCTGCCCTGCTGCCAGCAGCTGGGAGACCAAGGGTCTAAGGCCAGTGACCAGCCCAGCTCCTGCACTGTAAGTGTATGTCAGCATTTCCTACTGATGCGCCATCAGCCAGATCAGACAGAGAGGGGACCAGGACGAGGCCGTTGGGGCTTCTGTGAGCGCTGTGGTTTCTGTCTTTACCTCTGTGGCCGGTGGTGTATTCATGAATAGATGTGCTGTGTGTGTGTGTGTGTGTGTCTACGGACCTGCTGGGGACACATACAGCTGCTTGGCCCTGGGGACATGGACCTGCAGCGGCCTTGCTGCTGTTGGGCTGCTGGGTTTGGCAGACTACAACTGTTTTTGTGCTGGTTTGTCTTGCACGAAATCCATTCCTGTTTGTACACTTGCTTTGTTAGCACCAACTGGTTTCGAAGCCAGTTATTAATTTTCATGTGTGTTTGCAGTCCATGTTAAATGTTTTGTTTTTTTTTTTGGGGTGGTGTTCTTGGCAGTCTTAGCAAAATGAAGAGCCAAATACAAGTGTATTCAGGAACAGTAAAAATGGCCCTGGGGGCTCCTTATGTATAGACCAAAACAATGTGGACAGGTAAAGCCCAGATTCTGGCACTGACACAATCCCTGAGAATCTTGAGAGCAGATACCTTAAGAAAATTGGCTTTGAGTCATTAGAGTTACACACAATTTTTAATCTTATAAAGATGTCCCACCTAAATAACTGAAACTACTGACATATTTCGGTGCTCTGGACCCTGCAAAAATCAGCTTTTCATCGTCAACCTTTTGATTGCCACTGAGAATGTGTGTGATTTCCCCAGATCAGTGCTGTTTGATTAATTTCATGTGTATTGTTGGGAGGGAGGGGGAGGACTCCTGTGTGTTACAAGTGGATGAGTGGTCGGCTGTGCGTATTCTCTAGCTTTCTAGCTTGATTTTTACTAACACCTGTACCTCCTAGACCCAAAGCTCTGTTACTCATCTTGCCTGCAGCACCTGCAGTGTTAACAACTGGTGACAGCAAGCTCTGCACCTGCAGCCTCTCTGCTTCTAAACCCTCTTTCACATGCTCTGCAGCAACAATTGTTAAGACCAAGTTAACAAACTCTTCAAATGCCACAGCCTTGCACCTCAAAAACCTGAGCACCCACTTTAAGCATTTTTTTTTTAATATGAGGAACCTTATATTGTCTCCTGTGAATTATTACATATACATGAAATGCAGCTACAGAGATTTTTTTTTAAATAAACTATTGGCTTTCCATTTTGTCATAACATCATGCTTCCTGCTTTCTCTGACACCTCAGCGCAAGAGTGGTGTGAGGGAGCATGAAATCAGGCATTTCAGCTTTCCTGGTGATCTGATTCTACCCCTTATTTGCTACGTAGTCTTGATGTTCTGAGGAGTGCTGCTGCAGTAACAGCTCTCAATATAGCTCCGAACTGGTCTGAGACCAATGCTGGGGTGTTGCCCTCAGTGCAGTCAGATTTGCACAAGGTACTGGGCAGTAGCCTCTAAAAATTCATTCCCAGTTGCAGCATCTCAAATTCAAATCCCCGCAAGTCACTGATGACATTAAAACACCTTGGCCATTTTGCATAACAGCATTGTGCTTTAACGTCCATTTACATGTCAAAGTTATTTATACTCCCTTTTTACATCTCAAATCCAGCTACGATACTTAATGGAGCAAAAAGCATCAGAACAAAATGGTTTCATTTCTTCTCTTCAAAGGTTCTTTGTGGTTTTGAAGAGAACAAACACCAAGTTATTTTGCCATGCTCCAACAAAACAAACAAACCCACCCAAATATGATGTCTTTTCATCAGTTTATGCAGGGAAGATGCTGGATGTCCTCTTTCTGTGGGGGTCAGTGTTTCCAGGCACCAAATCAGTAACCACTGAGATGGAGTTTTATGGCAGATGCCTCTGACGACTCTGAAGTTTGGTCCCCACAGCGGTGCCTGCACCTCTTGGTGGGGCCAGGTACCCATGCTCGGCATCCCCCCCTCCTCACCCCACTCGTCTGCAGCCGTGGGAGGAAGCGGCCAGCGAGGCAAGGAAGCAGAAGTACCTCCCTGTGCTGCTCCTCCCCTCCTCAGAGCCCCGCAGCTCTCAGGGTGCAGCACAAGCCGGGCTGCAAGCCTTGAATGCTCCAAAGCTTCTCCCCAGCTGTTAGGTGCCAGACACACATGCTGCCTTGCGGTGGACCATGGCATCTACCCTCGAGAAGTTCATTCATTCTTTGGACCCCAGAACCCTTCCCAGGGTCCTACAAATCCAGTCAGGCATCTATTTCCAAGGTGAGCAGCGCGTGCTTTTGGCAAGGTCTTGCAAGTCCTTCTTGTATACCAGGTCCTCCCTGGGAGGGGTGGGGGATGGAGGTGGAGGGAGGATGCTGACAGACTTGTCTCCTGGCAGTTTCCCTCCAATTTTCCACCGCCTTTGAATAAAGCAGTGTAAAGATGCTGTTGGGAAGAGTCTTTGGAATAGTGTGCATCTGGTCTTCTAACAGGCTTTGAGGAAGGTGAAATCATTAGTGCTCATCATATCCTGGAAATAGTACTGGAATGAGTCATGAATTTGCCTTGCGCTGGCTCAGAGCCATCAGTCCAGAAATGGCGAATCACCTTGCGGAGGTTAATCAATTAATGCTAGTCCTGGCATTAGCATGGAGCGATAATCTCTGTCTTCAAAGTAAAGAAACAGTCTGGAAACTGACCATGAGGAACAATAAGGAAAAGCATTTTCCTGAAGTTCTGAGCTGCATTTGAGGGTGCTTCAGTTGCATGCCAATATGAAGGGATGGGTATAAGCCAGATAGGAGTACCACGGGGGCCATATTTTGCTCTGTTTTTCTGCACTAGTTTTTGTTTGTTTGTTTGTTTGTTTTGTTTGTTTTTAATGCTGTTTTTATTATTGCTGGGCTGTGCTTTTACACAAAATAGAGTGTAAAGAGTAAAGAGGCTTGCACTGGAGGGAGAAGTTCCACACTTGGTCAGGGCATAAGACTGCATTTAATGACAGTGAAAACACCATGTCAAGCCTGTGTATCAGTCTAGGAAAAGTAGGTTACCTGCTTGTCACTGCAGATCAGTGGTTTGCAGAGGGATTAAGTGAGGCCCTGATGTAAATAAATGTCTTAGCAGGACCGTGCAGATTTTACAAATTCCTGGCAACCAGGGGAGAAAGAGGGTGAACTTAGGCTCTCACTACATAAAACAGAGGGTGCTTTATGATATGATCTCAAGCTTCAGGATCCACAATATTTACATTTACATTACTCTAAAAATCCCCGTGCTGTCCCATAGTAGGAGGAAAGAGGAGCTGTGGCCATGGAAAGTCTGCGCTGCCCTCCTGGAGCTGGGGCTGGTGGGGCGATCCTTCCTTCTGGCCTTGGGCAGGCGGGAGGACAGGAAGGGCACACTTCAGCCTCAAGCATGGTAGGCTGCCATGTTCTCCTGACTGCCCTAACTGGCTGCTTGGAAACTGCACGGGGCCTGTGAATAGTGTTGATGTGCAAAAAGGCATTCTAGGAGATGAACTTGGCCAAAATTACCAGAAACTTTTGAAAATATGATTTTCTCATCTTCCCTCTCTTGTGGCCTTTCCAAATTGTACTGTGTAAAATGGCCCAAGAACTTGATTCCAGCTTGAAACGAATGAAAATCTTGATGAGGAGGCTGCTACCTAGGTGATGAATTTAAAGATCACATCTTTAAGTTGGCGTAGCCACCATATTTGCCTCTCTCCATACACCTAGAAAGCAGAGGTAATATAAATACAAGATGCAAATTTACATGTGTATATATATGTGTATACACACACAGAATGTGAGGTACATACATAGATACAAAACGCTAAAATAAAAATACAGCAGCCCTGCTGTCAGCAGGTTTCTGGGTCCCTCCAGTTGCATTCTGCTGTTGTGGGTGGCAAAGCTCTACACCCCCCGAGCAGGGCGTATTTCAGTGCTGGCTTCCATTTGCTGTGTAGACCCTGGGGCACGAGGAGAAGGCAACGGTGGAGGCACAGCCCACAGCCCGCACTGTAGCAGTGCTCTCTCATGTGTGAGGAAAAGGCTCTTAACTGGCAACTGTCTCTAAGACAAGGGCTGCCCAGCCTAGGAGCAGGTGGCATGTGCCTCGTGCTGCTCTGGTGCTCCTTAAGCTGCCAGCAGCACCTCCTCTTCCTGCCCTCTGCTCCCGGTGGCTTCCCCTCATCTCGGCTCTCTGCCTCCCCACCATCAGGCTAGGTGCCCCACTGACATGCGTACTGGTGCATGCAGTACACGAGCAATCATGGTGTCGGTAATGTCACGCCTATTGACAGCAACATGTGTTTATTGCTATTGTTCCAAGGACCAAATCAGAACATTCGTGCCCTGATCTTAGTAGCTGCCAACCTGCTACAGTCAGCTTGGTCAGCTGATTCCCACCTGGATTAGCTGCTCTATGGAGCTGGGTTTTGTAAGAATCTTAAACCATTCTCAGTACTACATGTAGATAGTAATGGAAAAGATGTATTTTGAAAGCATTACACTGCTGGGATTGTTTGAAACTGGTCAGTAGCAAAGGGTGAATAATTTCATGACATAGGAATTTAAGATAGTGAGAACTTGTACAAATGTACATGCTAAGCTCTCCACAGGAGAAACAAACAGAAAAACAAACAAACAAACATACTACACGGTCTCTTAATGCGAGTTTAAACAGTTACACAGACTGGCAAGTGGAATAAATAACAATTTACTAAATCCATTAAGAGCTGTCAGATCAAAGCTGCAGCAGCCAGCCAATGAAGGTTGGTTGTAGCCACATAGCTGGTAAGGAGACAGTGGAGTTTAATTCATGCTCTGGTTTTCTGTGGTGCCCTGATGTGCTGTGGGGATGAAAAAAATCTTCATTTACTCAATCTGGACACAACATTTTGCACAAAATGCATTTATGTCTAAATGATAGTACAAATATATGACTTGCAAATTTACCTCACTGCTCTTGACAGAGTTTCAGTACCTCTGGAAGCATAACGAAAACATAATGCTATACATCTTTGTAATGTAAGGGTCAGTGTATTTTTGTCCATGCAGTGAAGTGTTTTAATTAGAAGCTGCAATGGGCTCTCTTGCTCTGGGGCAAGAGAGTGGGAATTTGATTGCCCTTGAACAAGGTAACAGCCCTAAAAAAAAAAAAAAAAGAAAAAAAAAAGTTCCATTCTGCCTTCCTTCATACCATGTAACACCAAATACAGTCTAGGTCTTTCCTTTTAGATGCAAGCCTACATGCTACAGCGCCAGGTGGAACATGTTGGAAACATGCTGTATGCACCCATTTTACCATTAATTTCTCTACTGGCCTATACAAATTATGTCCCAGCTGATATTAATGGAATTGTGATTTATTTAACTGTAGCTCCCAAAACTGCAAAGGGATAAGCCTGTATAGACCCCTAAACTACAGCCTTTTGAAATTTTGCGATTGATGATGAATGCTACAACATAGACTCCTCTCTGCACAACAGTTCCCTTTTCTGTTCTTGGCTTGAACCAGAGGGTTGGGTTTCCTGTAAGGTTTTACCTTAGTGGTATGAGAGCAGCTGCAGCTGCAATGTTTTTCATGCCACACCTGGACTTTGGGGTGAGCTGAAGCCCCAGCCAGCTTGCCTTTGGCTGGACGGTCAAGGTTTGAGGGGCTGACTCAAGTTCCCATGTTCTTCGTGACCTTTCTATCCACCAGCGTGTGGCTGTATGGTCAGAGTCCCAGCCTGCAGTCACTCTCTGCGACTGTCTGGCGCTATGCAAAGTCAGGAAGATGGGTTTTTAGTAATAGTCTTGACTTCTTCTGAAGTGCTTTTCATTCATCATACTCAATGGGCCATACAGAAGTAGGAAAATTATTGTCATCCCTGGTCTGCAAACAGAAACATAGCTGAGAGGATTCTCGTGGTTCTGCCAGCCCCAGGGATACCTCTTGAGGCAGCTGTTTGGGACTCTGCAGTTCACTGTCCTTGTCATAATATCACCTCTGCAGAAACCGGACTGCTGAGGGAAATAGGAAGGCTGAGTATAAGATGAAAGCAAATTTGTCACGTACAAATATCTTAGTAATCAGCACTGATTAGAAAGGAACTACAGTGCAGTCTGAAGTACATGACAATTTAATAGCTCATTAAAATATGTTATTAACAAATTAAACTGCTGAAACTCCATTGGAAACTGATTTGATTGATTGAATATCTTTCTTTGAACATTTTAGTAAATATTGATGCTTAGTGAGCTAAGTATTGTACGGCCACTGATTTTTACAGATAGCATGCAAGTATGAGCATCTTTATGTTGCAAAAATTATGTCTGTTTTAATACTGATATAATTATTTTATGGGTAATTGAATTTAATATTCTGCAGGCTTAATTTAACTAGTGGCAGGATAGTAAAAAGTGTCAAACTTTAATTGTGAAAGATGTGGAATTGCTTGAGGCACCTATTCTGTTGGTGTTTCTTGCCACTAGCCATGTTCCGTACCCACAGCATTCCTAGTTTTTACTCAATCTAAATAAAAATCCCATGCTGTATTTTTTGTTCCCCTAAAGCACACTTAGCTATGGGATTATCCCCAAGAACTGGGATTTATTACAGTATGGAGAGACTTGGTAGTTCCTCAACGCAGTTGAGCTGCTCCAAAGCAGCACCTGCTGCTTAAATTGCAGTGCCAGAATGTCTCTTTATGATGGACCCATGAAACTCATTGGGAAAGTTTATGCTGTACACCCTTTCTATGGGGAGAAGGGATCTTCAAGGCAGCAGCCTCCACCTCCACAGGTCTGGGGTGCAGTGAAGCAGCAGGCTGCAAATGCAGTGCTCCGCTCTGCTCCCACTGCTGGGGGGCTGGAAATTTCCAGGTCTCTCCGTGCAGGGAGCAAGTGGTGGGAAGAGATAGCAGTGGGGTCACATTCATACCCGTGGATGATGCCCTTGCAGGTCTAAAAGATGCTCAAGATTGCCAGGTGTGCATTCCCCTGCCCTGGGCAACCATTTGGTGCTCTTTGACAGCTGCGAGGGGTGATGCCAAACAAACCCTATAGGGACATGTTCCTTCTTTGGTGAATGCAAACAGCTACATTTACACACCCTCTTTGGTGAACCATGAAGAACATGAACATGCTCAGGCTCATGGTTACTCTTGGCTCTCCTTTGCTGTCTGCATATCCATGCCTGTTCGCTGTCTCTGCAGTTTCAATTTCACCCTTTCTGCTTCTGTTACTGGGAAGCAGCATCTTTCCACAGCGTGCTTCTGTGAGCCTTGCAAGAGAACCATGGGTTCAGCCATCCATCAGCAGAGCACTGCAACCAATTACAAAAAGTCCTGTTAACCCTGGAACTGCATCTAGGCAAACTGGATAAAAGAGGAATCCTTGTACATCATCTCAGCTGCTCCAAGTCCTATTTGTGCAAGAAATCATGCTCAACACTAACAGTTAGAAAACAATCATGTAGGATGGAATGATTTTTAATCCTTTTAAGGCAACCTGGAGGAAACAAACCCTGCTGGCTTAGTGTAAGAAGCCAGTGAGTCAATGAAAACTAGGATATGTAGTATTTAATATCCATGAATAAACCAAGCAAGCTTCCTCTTCATGATTAATAAAGGCACTTTATATCTAAAAAACAAAAAGCAACCAACCAATCAACCAAAACCAAAAACAAAACAACAACAAAACCCACACAGTTTAAACAGAGGAAAAATTATGGACAACTTTGAACAGCTTTGATGAAGATAATCGGGGCTGTACTTCTTAGAGGTGGAAGATCAATAAAAGTGACCTGTGTTTTTACTGGGTGGAGTCTTATTTGAGTGAAAGGGTCAAAGGAAGAATTGCATGAGAAATTGTAGAACTTACTTTGGGGTACAGTGCTTGTGCTTGCTGATTTGCTTCATTTTTGCGGAGATAGAAGCCAAATCTGTCTGTGAAAATGGAAGGGTTTCTTCCCTTGAACATAGTTATTTCCTTTCCTCTTGATTCAGCAGTTAGGAGTGAGATCCCTGTGTACAGCAGTAACAACAGATTGTTTGAATTCTCTTTTGTGGTCAGTAGTCAGAGGATGTTAGTAAATTTTCTCTATTAATATGTACCACTGAAACTCTCCTGTACTTGTTCAGACTGCTTCAAAAACATATTTTATTCTGAACAAGAGGGAAAGTGCCTTTCAATGAATGCAGTATTGCATTCGAAAGAAACCTGACTTTTATGGGTCAGATATTGCTCATTTTATTCACGCTGCTGCCCTCAGTGGGATGACTCATCCAGATACAGTGTGAAAAACCTGACCCTCAGTAGTTGGCATTGAGAGGCAAAGACTTTTTGAGGATCATGGGCATTTTCTTTCTACAAGATTCAGCTTTGAGCCTCTCTGTGGATGGCACAGCAGGTGGGTAGGATATCCAAAATACCTGGCTTATTTTGATGCAGGGATCTTTCCTGACATGCTGCAGGTGCCTGGGACGTGCTGGTTTCCTGCAGGAGAGCAGGCTCCCCAGATGTTCTTGTCGGGGGTGGCCTCCAGGGATGGGAGGAGAAGGCATGCGGCAGGAGGAGCCATGCTTCCCTGAGTACCAGCCTGCTGTCCTGTAAAAATACCACGATGACTTTCACAAACCTGGGCTCTGGGGAGGTAAGGGGACAACTACAGCAAATGAGAGAGGTGGGACGGTCCTGGTATAAACTCATGGTACACAAGTCCATGACCATGCATGTTGCTGACTTTCAGGTCTTTAGTGGGGGTATTTTTTTCTTCAATAACTTTTCTTCCAGCCATGATTTATGTGTGAGGGGATGTGGCATTTACCCAGGTTCGCAGCTTCTGGTTAGCTCCCTTGGGCAGACAGTAATGGGTCAAGGGGCAACGTGTAGTGGTCTCAACAGGGGAAGGTGCTTAAACTTGTTGCCATTTTGGGGCTCCATCTGTGATGCTCCACACTCTGGCCTGGTCTTGCAACTCAATTTAAGCAGCCTTCTTAAACCCAGTCCAACAAATTACACACGTGCTATAAAATATCTACTTCATTAAACATACCTTAAGTCAAATTAATGCTGCAAAGCAAATGAATAAGACTAAATAAATCACAAACTGTTAAAACTGCAGTGACTTCAGAAGCAGCTTTTGACATTCTTTTTGTTACTACATTAATTCCAACCGGTGGGGGTAAAACCAACAAAAGGTCAAAGATGTTGCATTTGGAGCTGTGGTTTCACTTGCTCTTTCCATTATAGTGGGTACTGCACACACAAAAGCTGTGCTTCCACACAGCCCTCCAGGTAGATGATAATCAGAAAAAAAAAAAAAAAAAAAAAAAGGAAAAAAAAAAGCCATAAACCCATCAGGAAGAAATAAATCAGAAACTGCAGAAGTAATTTTTTTTTTTTTTAAATTCCATTATGATTGAAATGGCTTAAAGCACTTGACATTTAAAGTTTGACTTTATATGGCTAAAGATAAATCTTACAGCTTTTGTTTTTTGATGGTTTTGTGCTGGCAAAAATCAGACCCTCTGCAGCCTAAGCAGATAAGATCAAGATAGGATGCCCTCTTTTCAAAGAGCCTTTTGAAGGGAGTTTACCTTCATGGCAATTTAGCCATGGAGCTCCTTGGAGGATTTTTGTCCCAGACTGACCAAATGTACAGATTTTTGTTGCTTAGGACACTTTAGAAAGGGAAGACCTGTTAGAAAACCCAGTAAGTCACTCAGTCACTTGATAGGGGACTGGCTACCAAACTCATGCCGCTTTCACAACCACCACAAATGCTGGGCCTCTGGAGCATCGTGTGGGCACGGGGGAGCTGGGATCACCCACTCTCGGTGGGCACACCTTCCAGGGGCAGGAAGCTACCTGGGCAGATGAAAGCTTCGTGCGGTTTGCAGCTACTCTCACAGCCTGGGGTTGGGGAGAGAAGCTGGGGCATGCTTCGTTCTTTGCCTGCCATTGTGTATGTGATTTTCAACCTCTGTATTTTCCCCAGAAGCTGTTAGTTTATGGGGTTCAGTAGGGAAAGTCCAACATGCTCATCGTCCTCTAAAGTGCTTGGGAGATACTTGACTGAAAAAGACACGTAACTTTCTCTTGTCAGAAACTGGTTGCTTTTCCCTTCTGCTTCAGCAGAGTGTAATACCATTAATGCTATTAAGCAAAACTCTCCTCCCTGCAACTTAAAAATATATCTCACTTCTTGCTAAAGAGTGTAAACTCTGAACAATTGACTAACCCCCACATAATGCCCATAAAGAATGATATCTTTTTTATTGACTCTAATTGTAGATGCATTATGCCCTTCATATTACTTTGGGAGCCTGCAGCAGCCTTAATAAAACTGATTTTAACCAAGCTATGTCACAGCAGAGAGTAGGCTATTGTAATTCCAGTGGAATGGCTACACCAGAGTGTTGTGCCTTTCTGTGAAAGCAGAATCATTGCAGCAGCCACTGAAACACAGGCACCTCTGATCTGGGAAGGCAGCACCCATATGGGCAACCGATGACAACATAATAGTGGAGAAAGGAACATTTGGAGAAGGACACTGGGACAAAGTTCTCCTCTTTCAAGCCTTGTCAGGAGATCTGTCATCTCCTTGCAAAGCAGCCAGGCTCCTGGTTCTTTGGATCTTCTTTCAAAGACCTCTCAGCCTGCCAGCTACAATGAATTCAGTGGGTGCTACTGAGAGATGAAAAGGGCGAATTATTTTCTTCAAGGATGCAAACTCATGGGGCTGGGGAGTCAATGCCTACTGTTTGGCCTGCAAAGTTACTTGGTTGCGTTAGTAGAAAAGTGTGGCCTTTGTTGAAAAACAGAATAGTGGGTATTTGGAAGTGCTTAGCAGCACCCTGTAGCAGACAGGCTGTCGGACTGGGAGTCAGCCAGCCTGGGCTTGAGCTCCAGCCCTGCTGAATGGCCCTCTATGCCCCCACGGTCAAGTCCTTTGTCTGGTGTGCATCGCTCTCCCTAGCCCTCCTTGCTGAAGCACCCAGATGTGTGTGACTAAAGGGAGTTATGTAGAAGTGATGTATTATTGCTGTTTAGTCATGGACCTGATTTTAGGCAACACTCCCTAATGGGGTCACTGAAGCATTCACTCCTAGAGCAGTCACCAAATGGGGCTCTAAGCTACTGGAAAGAAAAAGAGAAATATTACTGAGATGTTTGCTGTGCTGTTCTAACTAGTATTACAAGGTATTTCTCTCAGTGGTACTGTCACATGCCCTGACATGAAGAATGACACGATCCATCTCATGCATTAACTATATTTATATCTTATCTTGTTGTTTTTAATATGAAAAGACTCTTGTACATTTAATAAGAAATAATTCAAATAAAGGGCTCATGATAGGGACGATGCTGGTGTGGCTGCTTAACGTTTTAGGAAAGATGGAGGAGAAAGATGCTGAACCAATTGTTATGGCTGCTTTGATGTGATCACAGCAGTTGCTAATACAGATTTTCAAACTAGAGATGAGCTTATGAAAGGATAAAAACGTGTTTTTTATTGAACAAAGTAGCAATCCAGAAAAGGTGGTTTCAAAGGCAACAAGCTCTTTAATTACAGCCTTCAGGGGCATTGTTTGATCACTGTAAATAAGCTGCTTTATTCTGGGTTCTGCTAAAATGCTTTTTTGCACTATACTGCATATATCTTTCTCAAATCAAAAAGATTTGGTCCTGAAGTTTACTGGTTTTACTTTTCAATGTCTTATACTTGCTTTGTGACTTGAATGGGAAAAACTCAGTGACTTTTATGTGCAACAGCAAATAAATGCACTAAAAGGTCCCTTTTAATTTTAATTTTATTTTTTTAGTATATTTTGGGGGGGTCAACGTCACACAGACTGAATAAATTCTTTCAGGGTCATGTTGTCACACAGCAGGTATTTTCACAGTATTTTAAGACTAATTGTTGTGGCTTTTAAAGGAAAAAGTATTTTTATTTTCCCTTTTGAAAACCATGCAGTTTCCCTCCCTCCCTTTTATCAGCACAAATATTTGCTGTAAATGCCTATATGACAAATCACATAGGTAACATTTTTCTTGTCTGAATGTAATCTTCATTGTACTATTCCAGGCAAACCGCCAAGCAAGGGCTAAAATCAGGACTAAGGCAATCTAGTTGCAGAGGAATATGTAATTACAATCAATACTGTATGTACAACTGCACCCCCCCAAAATGGATCTATTCTTGTATGGATGGCAGTTTCATTTTTTAATGTTTTTTTCTTTTATTTTAAATTTTATATTTTATTTTTTAATTCTGGTATCGTTAAAAAGGAGGCTTTTACAAATGACAGTCTTGGTCTATTAGACATCCTCTTCCCAACCTCTCACCCGAAGAGTCTTTCAACCTCTTGGTTGAAAGGTCTCATTTGAAATGAATTTGCTGAAGAAGGAGGTAATTGCAGTCCTACAAGCTGCCAATGAAAATGGTCATATAGGTAGATACCTACCTATATACTTATCTACGTATCTGTCAGTCCATTCATGTATATGAGTATCACTACTGACAAGCTGTTGAAGGTGGGTCTCTGACTTCCTTAATTGATGGAAAATTCTATGACACACTTCTGCTGGTGGTTGTACAAGCATTATATCCAGCCTCTCTTCTGGGATGAAAGGTACCTGTCCTGCAGCTATGAGTCCTGGGATACTTGGGCACTCTCTCCATCTGCTCCGCTAAAAGCATTTCGCTGTTCTGGAAGATTTAAAGCATTCTTCCTAGCTGCTTAATTCCCTTTCCCTTCTTGATAATGCCAAAAATATGTCTTTCCTTTCTTCTTCTTTTATTTAAAACAAGAATGGGTGTACTTTCCTTGTTATTATTACTAAGCGTTATATTTGCCAGTGAATTATGTAGCCATGTAACAGTTTATTTCTCTGATAATGGAACAACCATCTCTGCTGCCTCTCTTCTCTGCTCTGCTCTGCTCTGCTCTGCTCTGCTCTGCTCTGCTCTGCTCTGCTCTGCTCTGCTCTGCTCTTTCTCTGCTCTTCTCTTTTTTCTTTTTTCTTTTTTTTTCCTCCCTTTCCCTTTCCCTTTCCCTTTCCCTTTCCCTTTCCCTTTCCCTTTCCCTTTCCCTTTCCCTTTCCCTTTCCCTTTCCCTTTCCCTTTCCCTTTCCCTTTCCCTTTCCCTTTTTCTTAATTTTAATATTACTTTTTCCTAGAACTGGTGCTTTTAGAATGTCAACCCATTTGTTTTCCCCAGCCTTACGTTTTTGTTCAGATGAAAGACCTTGGGAGTTAAGATGCTATGACAGCCCTGTGTGTCTGTTCTGTGCACTTTCCTTGGTGGTTTGCAGTCTGGCGTTTATAATCCATCTTTTTCTGAACACATTATCTTGGCCCTTGATGTTTCAAACTGAGCCTGCAGCTCCATGTAATGCTTTTTGTAGACTCCAGCTTGAACTCCATATGCTTGTCTGCCTCAGGTATTTTGTCTCTTTTATAAGTGCAGATTTTCTTTTCTTGTGTATTTTACCCTTTTCTTGTACTATTTTAGATTTTCTGCCATCTCTACATTACCAGGCTGCTGTTCACCCCTTGTAGGTTGTTATCCACATTTCTCATGTTTGGCAAATTTTTCTTGCTTTGTCAAAGGCAAATTTTTGGGTCATTCAGTCATCTGTTTTTGAGCGTTTGGTGTATCTAGTCTCTTCTCATGGATACTGTTAGACTGGCTCTGAAACCTCGGACTCACCACTAACTTAAAAGTGTTTTCACTTTTTTGCAAGCTCTGCTTATACTTTCTATTGTGTGGTGGAGGGCTGTACTTCTCAAACTCTCTGCAATACAATCTGTAGTAAAGCTATTGTGCCTGAGGAAAAGCAAACCTGATGAAAGTAGTACGTCCTTCAGAACCAGCCATAACCAGAAGCGGGACCCTCCTCTGCCTCCCTTCTTTATTTTCTACTCTGCTGCAGATACAGGCTGAAGTAGTGGTTAAATCTTCATCAATCACAGCATTTTCTGGAGATGTTCAGCCTCTTAACTCTTCCCTTCTTCCCCTCACAGCAGTTACTTGGTTTGCTTTACTCCATCTACCATATTATTTATAAATCTCCCCAAGGCAGCAAGGCCACCGAACCTGCACCGCTCAATGCCTGTGCTCTTATGGAGTAGCACTGCTGGCGTGTGGGTGCACAGTGGGTCCCAGGTGGATCGAAGGCAGTGCTTGCAAAGGCTGACTAGCAGAGATGAAAGTAAATGTGCCCGAAGCCCATAATTAGTCAGCGGAGTTACTTTCAATATGCTAAATGGTTTCTTGGGGTCTATTTTTAAGTGAGGTAATCTGGAGGCACTGGGTCTAAATCTGTGCTGAATAAAAAAAAAAGCCTCTGGTAGCCACAAGCTCCCATTTTGAGCATGTTTTTGCAAATATTTGTTCAAGGGTGAGAATATTGGAATATTGCTCATTTTTTGATGTTTCTGTAATGCAGAGCTCATCATGCTGGGTCCTTTGGGATTCCCTATACCTCATAATATCACGGTTGCTTGTGATCTCTGCTGCATCTTATGTGAGGAGTGAGGTGGTTCAGCACAAAAGGAATACTACCCTCTTCGAGGCTGCTCAATTTTCTCTCCCTCTCACTCTCATATGTAATAAGTATTGCACAAACACTTTTCTGAGTGTCATAAAATATCCTGTAGAGCTCAGCTAAAGCAATGAGAGCTATGATAATTCCTCGTGTTTATTAGAGCAGCAGCTAGGTTGCTGATAGGAAGTGTAATAATATCTAGCAGAGAAAGCTGGGTTAGTCGGAGTTGAATTGCTCAGGGGCTAAAGGGAGAGAAAACAACTATGCAGTATCTTTACAATAAGAAAACTAGATTGTTCTTTTATACTTAAAAGGCAGCAACTCTCTTGATCTTCTGGTTGGTACCAGACTGGTTGAAAGAATGCATGTTCTTTCACTTGGCTGTGGTTAATATTTGTGTGGCACTATAAAGAACTACATGCTAATCACCATCCTGGTGTGCAACAGGAAATCAGTAGCCTTCTGGGGAAGTTTAGAGTCTGAGTATAGTAGTCCCTTTCGTCCTATATTAGATCCATTGGAAGGGAAATCAGGCAATGTACATCCAGCCTTCTGAAAGCATCTGCCATGTGCTTTCATTTTTTTTATTTTTTTTTTATTTGGATTTTTTGCTTAGGTTCCTTCTGCATAGGGTTAAAAACTACATTAGTATCTGTCTTCTTCAGGGGAGCAGCTGGAGATTCCCTGGTGTCCATCTCAATTATGAGAGGATAACACAAGCAACAGAAAGGTTTGCCTGGACATATTTTCATGGTGGAGTAAACTCCATCGGTTGTTTCATGTTACTCTTGTTCATTCTCCTGTCCTGACACAAACCTATTAGTTTGTGGTGCTCTTCTCAGGCTTTGGTTTAAGGCTAATACGAGAGTGACTTTTGCTCAGGTTGGTCTCCCAGTGACTTCCAGTGATGTCAAGGTGGTGGCCAAGTGCTTGTTGCCTTCAAGCGCTGTAGCAAAGTTGATAAATATGTCTTATACTCAGAGTGACTGGAACTGATATTGAGTAAGCCTTAGGAAAATCGCTGGGTTAATAGTTGCATTTTTGATATTACACTTAGCAAAAAAAAAAAAAAAGAAGAAAGAAAGAAAAAAAAGCCTTTTTTTTTTTTTTTTCCTCCCCCACCTGAAAGGAAAGCTGTGGAGTAGAGATTGTTACTTTCTGTGGGCAATGACAATATTTCAGTACAGGCCATCTAAATTATTGATCGCTATATATAACCAGAGGTCAGGTTTTAAATATCCGTCATTGCCTGAGACCATTCTGGCTACCTAGGTTAAAAGGATGAAAGAAAAAGACAGGAGTTTCAACTGAACAAGATGCAAGCAAGGGCTATTAGAAGCTGTCGTGTTAAAGGAGGACTTGTCAAACACTTGCTTATTTCAAAGCCCTGCTAAGGGCTTTCACTGAGCTTCACGATGTTGAACTTACTGAATAAGGCGACAGACATAACAGATTGGGAATTGCTGTTGATCAGCACACTTATTGTAATAGTGCTAATATATTATAACAGTGCTGGCAAAATGCTATCCCGGGTATTCCTCACCAAAGGGTGAAAGCGCAGAACTTACCAAGAAGGTGTCCCCATTTTGGTGAAGGAGAAGGAGCACAGCCCGTCAGCTGCCCCTACTAGGTTTCCAATTTCTTCTTTCTCCCCAACAGCTCTTCTTTTTTCCTTGCTCTCTTTTTTTTTTAACCCCCCACCCTTTTTTTTTTATTTTTTTTTTTCACTGACTCCTAACACCCTATTATACCCTAACCTTATCCATTCCCTCCCCGGGGTGACTTTTAATGTGATTTGGGTGAAGAGTCAAATGCTATAGTCATATACGCTTAGCATATACTTCATTAAGCTCATTATCATATTCAGGTAGTTAACTTTAATATTCATTTTACACATAATGAAGCAAAAGGTTTCACTTGGGTACTGTGGCCCTCGAGATTCTGTTCTGTTGCCAAAACAGGGCTGTCCAACCAACACAAGACTCCCTCCCTCAGCAACCTCTCATACCAAGCTTGCAGATCTCCACCCACAAAGTTTGTCTAAGAGATAAATAAGAGCAAGCTGCTCAATTCCCCTTTGCCCAAGGCTGGTGCTTATCAGTGATGCTAACAAGTCTGACTGTCCTCCACAGAGGATTGTGGGAACAAAAATTTGTCTTCTCAGAGGAGATGAAGAGAATTTGTTTCTTTTAGATTTTTGTCAAAAATGTGACCAGAGACAGGGTAAAATTAACCTCGGAAGCACTTTGGGAAAAAGAGAAATGGAAATGAGTAAAACAGAAGTATTTTAAATAGCAGTGCAATGTTAGTAGCGGAGCAAAGGAATACAGTCACCAATAAATTAGGAGTGGAAATGAGAATAAGGTTTCTCACCATGAGGGAAATGAAATTCTGAGACGGGATTCCAAGCACCACACTTCCACATCAGTTCAGGATAGAGCTTTATAAGTTCATAGAAGGAAATGCACTGCATCGGAAGAATAGAAGCTAACATTAAAGTTAACATTTCTGATGAGAAGCTTTTTGTGTTCAAAGTAATGCTATCTACAAATGTAGCTGAAACAAGACTTAATCACCATGTGTTTGCTGCACTGCCTTCATATATAATTAATTAATCCTATGCCTCAAAGCTTCTGCTAATCTCCTGCAGGGACCAGGAAGAATTTTCCTTCTTCTGCATAACTTGGCTTTTGTTATGATTTTGCTTTATTATTCCCCTCACCCCCCATACCCCTGACACACACACACTTCTGAAACATCAAAGATGGACCACAGCTAGAATGGAGAACAGAGGGTGTTCTTGGCAGGGCAAGCTGCAGTTCCAGATTGTGTTGAGGAATCTCTGAGATGCTTGGTTGGATTGCTTTGTTCCTGAACTCAAACTTCTGAACATCACAAGAAAAAAGGATTATTATTTTTTTTCTTTTTCTGCCAGGAATGAATCAATAGGCTTGTTTCAGCATGGGGCAGGGATTACCACTGTTAATTTACCGGCCTTCAATTTTCTTTCACTTTCTTCAGATTTCCTGTTACTATGGAAATCTCAAATGTTGATTTCACTTTGATGTCTCCTGGCCTCTCCCTGGGTACCTTGTAGGGTCTATAGCTTTTGCCTTCTGCTGCAGTCTATTGTTTTCTATGGGCTATGCTGTGTCCTGTGCTGTGTAGAGGCACCTTTCCTGCCCAGACTCCACCACCTGCTGATTTCACAAGGCAGCTCCTGATGACCCAGGCAGTCTATGCTCTGCCTCATTACATTTTGGTTTTACAACTTTGAAATGCATGTTCTTCAAATCTTAATGTCCTTACACACATCTAAGGACAGTGCATACTAGATCAATGAAGATCACTTCCAAGATCACTGAAGTCACAAGATGAATTTTCTTATAATCTTTAGGGAATAAAAGAGAAGATTTGACTAGTTACTGTAGGCTAAGTATATTTCATATAACTTATTTTAAGTGTTTTTGCTTTTATTCAAAGAGAGAAAAATACTTGAAAAAGTGATAAAATGCTGAACACTTTTCTTTCCTTTTGATTTTCTTTTCAGGTTCCATCTATGAGATGTTTGGAAATGAATGCTGCCTGTCAACAGGAGAAGTGATTAAAGTTATTGGCTTCAAAATTAATAAGCTCATAGCAAGTATCTGTGAGAATAATGAAGACAGCCAGTTTTCTGCCAAAGTGGAATTACCTCTAAATTTTCCTGGTACAGTATTTCATGAATACATGTTTTTGAGGAATTATAACCCTGAATAATCACTTTTGTGCATTTTATTGATTTGCTGCCTTGATTGATATTTGTTTGAGGTTACATCTCATCTGTCAAGGATACAATTTTATAAGATGGCACAAGACACAATCCACTCATTTTTAGATTTCCACCCTTAGAGTTCTCTTTCATGCCTGGATAGAAATTATTAATGTTGTAATGTTCAGTAAGAACGCTTTCTATATTTGAGGTCACTCAGTGTCAGAATCATTACAAAGCTATCTTCTCAGTTATTTGTGACTTTGCCAAACTTTGAGCTATTTTCCTTGCCTTGGGTACAGAATATAATTTTATTATTGTTAGAGTATAATTATTTTATTATTTTGAATAGAAAAGATTACAAATACTTTCTTATGCTTTTTTTAAATTATTATTATTATTTATTATAATTCCAGTGGCCAAAGTGGCTGCTACATGCCTGGAAACAAAGTTAGAGGAAAATATATAAGAATTACCCAAATGCCTACATTTTGCAGCATGGACTAATGATATTTTGCATCTCGCACTGACTTGATATTTGAAATGAAAATATCTTCCGATCATGTGGCCCTGTCAGGGAGAAGTGGACAATACTGCACCTGGGCTACCTAGTTCATCACACACGTCATTCTAATTCATTATTCAATTCAGCTTTCATCTCAATTCACCTGCTTTAAGGGCCCAGCTGTGTTAAATAGGGAAGTGACTGAAATGCAGAGGAGGAAACACTGTTTGTATGTGTGGGTGGGAAGAGGCAAACCAGGTTGGGAAACTGGCAGAAAAATGTTGGACCTAGGAGCATAAGTGAAGGGTAAAGGCTTGATATACAAGGAACAGGGACTGGAGCTGGGAGTCAGCTGGTCCATCAGATGAGGACCACAACCCTACAAATATGGATAAGTAGGGCATTTCATATGCTGGGAGTCTTGTAGGCAGCAAGTAATAGCTTGCAGGTAATAGCAGCCCATTGGGGAGAGGAGTTGAGGAGGCTGGAAAGCAGCGAGCAGTGTGAAGAGGAAGTGGTATGTGCAGGAGGGAGCCCATGTGTGCCTCGGATAGAAGTTAGGGGACACCTGAGAGTGACAGATGTGGGGAAAGAGCACACATGATAGCACTGCAGCCCTCGAGAGCCTGAGATCACATCCAGAATTCACTTTGGCCAGCAGTCTAGCTAATCCATCAAATGAGGCTGCAGTTTTATAGAAAAAAATAGCATGTAAGCATTTAATTGATATTGTATTGTACTGCAAGCATGTGGGAGGCCAAGCTGATGCTGCTCAAGGAAGTGTAATGTGGATATTTTCTAGTGTGTGAGTGTTTGACTTAGTTTGACTTAGTAACATCACTGATGTTCTTCTACTGTATCGCAGTGAGATTGTGTGCATGTGCATATATACTGTTCAGGTTGTGCCAGCACCCAAACTGGCATTTGCTTTTTCTGCAGTGGGAGACAAGACACTTCCTGAAGCAAATAAAATGTAAAAGCACATGAGAATGTAATGTTTCATCTGAATTCCACAGGAAAGTACCTTCTGCTGTGTCTTCATTTTCCATCTCTACAATACAGATTTCTCTCTGAAGTAGTCCTATATATCATTTTCTTTTCCCTAGTGGATCTTCAATTTACTTTAATGGTTTTCTTATTCTTTGTATCAGAACCATTTGTATGACCACTTATTAAAAGACTTTTTTTGGAATGTCATTTTCAAATACTGATAGGGCCCAAATGTAATCATCAAAGACATTTTAATTATTTGTGGCTATCTAGAGATATTGAAGTACTGCTATACTGTGAACTCACAAGATATCTTGCATTTTTCTTGTATTCCAAGCTTCTTTGCTATTATTAACATTTCTACTATCATCATTAAAATATACATACATATAGGAAGTTATATTCTAAATCTTGTTTGACAGATGAGTTTGAACATTTGAAGCCTAAAATATCCAACACAACTGAGTGATAAAAATAATTCTATATTTATTAATGTTGAATCTCATGACTTTTAGAACAGAACAACCTGTGATTTCAAATGCTTGAACTTGGTGAATCTGGATTTGTTTGCATTTAAGTGATCGGTTTTACAACTTGACATTTGGATGTTGCCCTGTTGAAAATTCAGTATAATCACTACAATTTACATACATATTTATGTAATCTCCCAACTGGTATTCTAGAAAACTGAGTTATTTCACTAGAAATATAAATTCGCTGTTCCTTTTGCTGAGATTTATCATTGTTATCCACCACGTGATGGGTGGTACTGAACAGCAATGCTGAAGAGGGGGATAATGGCACTTCTTATTAGCCCAACAGGGAGCACTGCTCTCGTTTCCTTCTGTATCTGTATCCTTGTGCATTCAAGAGCTTTTTGGTAAGACGCATATTTGTCATATGTTTGACTTACTTTTTCACAGAAGAATGATTCTGCTTTATAAAGTCAAGATGTCCCAATTTCTGCTTCTTCTTGACCCTTAACTTTTATGATGCTATCACTTTATTATGTACACATGCTATGCTCTGAATGGGACAGTTGGACTTGATCTTTGCAGGTCCCTTCTGACTGAACTATTCTATTCTAGTCTAATAACATTGCTGGCTTGCCCCATCTCCACAACAAAGGACAGAACTGGATTGTGGATGATCTTTTTCACGCTGCTGTTGACTTACTTCAGTAAAAATATCCACAGGTCTCTAGACTCTGACGCTGTATTTACACTGTACTTACAGTGCTCTCTTGCTAGTGCTGATGCAAATAAACATTTTTTGATGTTATTTTCCATTTCCGTTGTTGTGAGTTATCATTTGCCTGCGATGGGCCCATATATCTTTTCACTGTATGCACGCTGGTGTAAGCAAGCCATGTGCCTGTTTAGGTTACTCTGGGAATAATGTCTCTCTGAGAGAAGAGCCAGGCTCATTGGCTCTCAACGATCCTTGCTCTTTGTCTTTCTGAATGTATTTGCAGTCTACAGATATTTTTTTCTGCTCTGGCAAATCAGATTCTTGATAAAGTCCTAATCTGGCCTTTGCATTAGAAAAAACGCTGCAACTGCAAGTTCGCTATCTATGTTATTTCATTTTCTTCTCATTTTAATTTGTTCTTTTTCATGCCTCAGAGGGCCAGGCTATTCTTTCTGTACTCATACATTGAAAAAAATAAAAAAATAAAAATCTGCTCTCACTCTAGACACTTCGATGGCTACATCTAACAGCATTTTGAACTACGATTTTCACTACTAACAAGTTAGCAGAGACAGGTAATTTACACAACACCTGAACTGTGTGCCAGCACAAATGATTTCATTTTGTTCTGCCATATTCCTTCTTCTGCAAAAATATTGCTGAGCTCTCCCTGTTTTCAGGAGGTCTGTGACAGCTGCTGCTGCTCATTCCTACAGGACCTGACAGATGTAGCTGAGCACAAGCACCCCTTTGAGCTCTCAGCCTTCACAAGCCACAAAGCAGGAGACTTGCCTGTGGCCATGCATGTGTGAAAAAGCTGAGGTTGGGCACTGAAAGGCTCGCCTTGATAGGAGCTGAAGTGTTATCAGTCTGAAGGTCTTTCATTTAGCGGAGTGAATGCCCTGCAAAACAGGAGTGATGAGAAAATCAATCCCCAGGCTTCCGTGTTAGGGTGCTAGGGTGGTTACTAACACATGGCTCTCCAGTGGTGATACTGACCATAGACTCTGACAATCTGCTGGAGATCTTACTGTGACTGTCAAAGTGGTTGGCACAGACTGGGAAGGTGGTGAGAAGGAAAACCCACCATTCTTGGCAGAGGGAAAAAATGCAGCAGAAGATGTGAGATGAGAGTAATGGTTTGGCTTTGGGGCAGGATGTGAAGAGGTCACTGGAGCAGAGGAGGTGGAAGTGTGGGTAGTGGAGGAATGATAACGAAGTCAGCTCCAGAGAAGTTGGGAACCGAAATGATCCCCTTCTTCTACATTACCTTGGGGAACAGAGACAGGTAGTCTAGGACAGAAGGTCTTTCTGTTAGTTTTAACTTGAAGACTACTTGCTGCTCTATTAGGTGAGCCTGATTTTTTTTTTTTTCAGTTTTCTGTTGGGCAAAGAAGAAAAAGAGAGAATAAACAGGATACTCCTTTTCTTCAGGACTCTAATTAGGACTGAAAACAGGAAGCCTATAAAACTACAGAGAGGTACGCTTTATCACTATGTAGCCAGTAAAAGGGAGCTGCATAGATTGTTCTGTAAAAAGGTGGTAAAAACATTCTTCTGTAAAAACGTACTTTCCCACAGAACAAAACAAGGGATCTATGGGCCTTCCTTTCTCTCCACTACGAGTAAAAATCATTCTCTCAGACTCCCGTATGCATAAGTCAGTGCCTAAAACTTTTCTTGAAAATTACAGGGCAATTAGATTTGAGGCTTACTAATTATGATATTATAGCTAGGCAGGCACTTCACCTAGTGAAATGTTACCAGGTGATATGGATTCATGGAGTCTGACAATGGTTATACATTCCTGTAGTTACTATGTATGTGTAGTGATTCTTGTCTCTATCTGTAATTTTCCCCCAACTAATGGGGATCAGTGTGTTTTGGTCATAGCTCAGATTATTTAGAAAATAGATTTACATGAGCAATAATGCCAGCTCTCAATAAACCAGCTGGACTTCTTTCCAGATCCACTATTTCCATCTGCCTATCCCCCAATAGTCCACCAAGCTCTCTCAGGGAAGTCTAAGTGAATTTAATTCAGTCATTTTATGATTTATGGAAGAGTACAAAAATATTATTTTGACCTCAAAATGTCCAAACTTTAGCATCTCAAACTTGCCATATGTCTCCTACTCTGGAGAATTCTTTGATAAGTTAGGTTTGGAAAACATTTGGTTTTGTAATTTGATTCATAATGATTTTAATGAGGTTCCGAATAGTTCCAAATAACATTTTTTAAGCATGTTTCCCCATGAAAAATGAATAAATATGTCATAGCAAGGACAACATTTATGAGATGATACCGTGACAGATTATGGCAGTTAGATGAGGACCACAGTGGTTTTCTCCCATCATACCAGAATAACTTTTTATATATTCACCTCTTTTCTATAGAGATAGAAGCATATGGAACTTTACATGCTCGTAAACATAAACAGGTGGCTATTAGGGGCCTCTAACTCATGGGCCCCATCAGTACAGAAGTTAAGTATGCAAGTCCACATGGTTCTTTATTTGCCTATGCAGGCATTCTGTTATCGAAATTAGGAAAACAAGCGGAATAGATGATGAAGATTTTTCTGCTCCCAGCCCTGACAATCAGTCTGCCTGGGCCTTAGGGGTAACCAGTTATCTGTTTTGTATGAGAACTGATGATTCTGATTCCGTATGAAAACTGCTTTCCAATCCAGCATGTTCATCAGCTTGCTGCTGAAATAGCTGTCTTCCAAATAGCTCCATTGTCCCAGGGAAATTACTAAAGTCTGAGTTTAGAGTCAAACTTATAGAGGAGAAGAAGGTTTCTTGTGGCTGTGTATTGCCAGATATTTTCAACTGGAAATGTTTTTAGCATAGTTTATGGAGGATTTTTAATGTAATTCTGGAGGCTTTCTATGAGCAATAGGCATACACCTATATCACAGATGAGTAAACATAGTTATTGCCTTTTGGATACATCATATGTACTTTGAATACACTTTTAATGAAGAATGTTCCTATTTCATTTCTCTCAGCATTATCAGATGATGCCCATCCTATGCTTGCAAAGCATGACATTGGAACACTGTTTGGAGATGCTGTCTTTTCCACAATTTCAGTTTGTCATTGGTGCCTTGTCACTGTGATATTTTCTAAATGCTGATGAATCGATTTGTCTCAATCTGTACTGACAGCTTCAATAGTGATTAGGACTGGGGTAGCTAACTTGCTTATTAATAATTGTGTTAAAAAACAGCTATGGGAGACTAAAAATATCATTGAGAAAGAAATGTGCTGAGGTTTTATCTGTGCAGTTGCATTCATGGATGTGGCTTCCTTGCAGGCTGGAAAAAAAGTCAGGATACTTTCCCATAGTGCTACATTGAGGACCTGTATGTAGCAGATGTATTTCCACAAGGGTACTAATTTCATACAGGAAAAGTGAACTGTCATACAGACAAGTGTGAAGGCACAGAATTGCAGACAGCAGTTACATAGGCACAATTAGTGACTATTTCTGCAGTAAATCAAGTAGGCTATTGCTGTTTAGGCTGCTGACAAGTGCTCAGTGCTGTTAGTTGCCACAGTTACTAGTGGTCTCATGGGACACTTAGAACCAAACATGCCCAATCTGGTGATAAATCAAATGAAGGCTATTCACCAAACAGATTTTTTGTGTCTTTAACAAGAAGGGTACTAAAGCTGTGATGTAAAGGTAGCAGTTTTTGTTACAGTGAAGCCAGAAGCACAGCAATTCTGTGAGGGGTGAAAAAAAAAATAGTCTGTGGAGGGAATGGTTTGATATATCATTTTTAAAGAATATAATTCTAAGGTGTCCCTGCTTCCACACAGGCTCCGCAATTTTGTTGATCATGTATTTAGGGAGATAAGCTTAGTAGGGAAAAAGATGTGGGAGAAATAAATAAAAAAGGAGGTTATTTTTAACTGAAGCAATCCCCAGATCTAATTTGTTAAACAAACCTGCAATCAAGGGGAAGTCTGGAGATAGGAGTGAGTGAGCATCTTCCCAGCATCTAGCAGAAACTGTGTTCTGGCAGTGTCATGCCTGGTTGAGATTCAGGTACCTGCTGGGGCATCCTGCCCTTCTCTCACACTCTAG
This sequence comes from Cygnus atratus, assembly GCF_013377495.2. Lineage (NCBI taxonomy): Eukaryota > Metazoa > Chordata > Aves > Anseriformes > Anatidae > Cygnus > Cygnus atratus. The sequence continues at coordinate 57,293,567 of NC_066364.1, read as the reverse complement.
TCACCACAAAAAGGGAGTAGTAGTCAGTGTTGCCCTAGTTCCCAGGCTAAATGATGAGGGAGGTAAAGGGGGCACTTAAACCCTTTTACATGATGTGAACCACTTATGAGATGTAGAACTGCCATGAAAATATCTCTAGCAGTGTCAAGCAGCATTCCTTGAGTTCCCATCACATTCCTCCTTCATAACTGCAAAGGTGGGAGTATTCCTTTACTGCAAGGATACAGTGCCCTTTGTATGGTCCAAAGGATGCAAAAGTGTGGGGCAATGGGGCCATGGGGTTTCTGCTCTTTGGTTTTGGAGGGAGACAGGAAAAAAGGCACGGCATCCCCCTGGGAGCTTGGCTTCTTTGTCACTGTAGCTGTAGCTACAACTTCAAAGCTGCAGTGCCATGAGGCAACATTCACACTACTGCATCTTGGGAAGAAGAGAGCTTAATCACACAGCTCAGCTAAACCCTACTGTTAGTCCTCTAAACTGTCCACTTCATCTTCCTCTGTGAAAACACACACAAATATAGAAACGTACACATTTTTCTTCTGATGTGAACTCCTAATGAGCCAGCTCCAAGGGGCATGACTAACATGAAATAATAATGTCCCTGGGGGCTAAGGAAGCTCAGATGCAGCTCCTGCCTCGCAGTACTTCAGCACTTTAATTGCCTCGTGATGGCCACAGTGCTCCAGCACCCAAACTGTGAATCACTCCGTCTGATGGTCTGGGCTATCGGAGATGCTAGGATCAATTTCCCTTGCTCATTCTTATCATTACATGCTCCTTTTTCAGTTGTGTTATTTCTTGAAACATACTTGGTCTTGGAATCCTCAGTTTGCACGTAGAAGAATATGTAATACTGATGTTTAGGGAGAAACTTCAACCTGTGTTTCACTGATCACATTTCTGTTGCTCTTCCTTATATCCTGTCTGCATTTATTTCTTAAAGGCTGGTTTCCTGAGAAGAAAGATAAGAACTTAAGATAATACATCTGTTGTTTCTGTAGCAAAAAAAGAAAGAAAAAAAAAAAGGCCTTCTTTTTTTTTTTTTTTTGAATCACAAATGTAAAAATGCTGGATGTCAAAAATATAGTAGCTGCAGAGTGGAGAGGGCTAATTCCAGCTCCCTATGCTTTATATCACATTGTTGATGTTATCTTTGTAGAATTAAGTTTCTAGCAACTGAACTATCAGCCGTGAACTCTTTGATAGGCTTTTCTCCCCATTTTTATTGCACAGTCTAAAATTTGGCACTGCCTGTTTTGTACATTTCCTTTTTATAATGCAAGTTTTCTGTTCTTAGGTCTTTATAAGGTTGTGGCAGATAAAACTCCATATATCAGTATTGAAGAAATTACCAGAAAAGTTGCTATTGGGTCAACAAGATTTGGCCATCCATGCTTCTACAGCTCTGAGGATATAAAATTGGCAAACCTCACTATCAAACATGGCGAGCAGATCACCTTCAACTCTGTGGAAGAGGTAAATGGAACAATGGCTGTCAACTGCGGTGTGGTCAGAAACAACCAGTCTCATTCCTTTACTTTGCCCCTTTCACAAGAAGGAAAATTCTATGAATGCGAAGATGATCAAATATACACTCTGAAAGAGATTGCGGAATGGAAAATCCCTAGGTGCAGAAACCGGATTGTCAAACTTTCCAACACTTTACATACGTGGGACTCCTCTAATCCACTGCCAGAGAACTTTGATGGCTGCTTGATTCTAACACCTGTCTATGAAGTGCAGGCAGTAATGAAATGTAAGTAGAAATTAAAGTCAATGATCTGTTTTATCTGTATAGCAGAGTATACTGAATCACACATAAGTTGCTCAAAATAGGCAGGAATTCAGTTTGGTTGAGAATTCCTTACCCATATTTGCCTCTAATGCTGGTTTCAAGTTGCAGAAAGATAAAAATAATATTGCCGTTTTTATTCCTTTATCAGATATTAATTCAGATAGTTTCCTTATTTTTCTTTCTGTTGCCATTTTACTGATCGCTACAATTAAATCATCTTTCAAAAGGTTACATATTGCATAGGGAAAAGCAGAGCTTAGGAAATAATTTAGTTCTCAGATTTTCTTTGTTTGTTTGTTTGATCTCATGGAGAAGCCATGGCAAAGCCACTTGATCATTTATGGCTCTGGCTAGAGATAGAAAAAATATATAGACTTATGTTTTATAGCACACTCAACTACATTTTAGGAACTACACTGTGTATTTGAGACTGAGGATTCTGCAGAATGCACACCAATATTATTTTACTCTATTGTGAAAAGAAATTTTGATAGAATATAAACAGATAATTTCTTAAACCTCTGGGTTTTAGGAAATGGAAAAGAATTAGAAATCCAATATCTTTAAGAGATGTAATTTGTGTTTTTAGTTTTTATTTTAAGAAAATCTTTTTTTTTTTTCTCATGGCAAGTCAATACTGTTCTAGTTGTTCCACTGAAAAGTGGCACTGAAAGTGCTGGGTTCTGTTCTTACCAATGTTTATATCTATTCCTTAGTTTAAACCTGTTAGTGAAATTAGTTGTGGGAATAAAATTTGAAGGTATAAGCGCACAGTGAAATGTTCCTGAGTTACTGTGGCTTGAATAGCTGAGCTATAGCAATGACCCATGTACGCTTGCGTAGCATACCCTATCTGAACTGAGGTTCCTACATAAGCAAAAAATGAGCTTAAACTAACATGTTCGACCTTGCCTGAGGACAGCACAAACACAGACAATTTCTGCAATTCTTCTTGTTGATGCACCCACCCTGTTAGAGTTTGGAGGATAGGAGCTTAGCTTTTGGGAAGGTTTTGCTGCCTGTTCCTTTTACTGGAAGTATACCACTAAACTCCACAGAAATGGAATAGTGAGAGAAATATGTCACTCAGGAGGATAGTAAGCAGGAAGGTTTCACAATGGAAGTTTCTCTGGGGAATGACATAAGTAAAGAGATAAAATACATGAGACAGAAATAAAAATGAGCAGAGACTGTTATCACAATAGTTACTAAATGCTTTTCATGAGATATCCACGGTGCTTGCTATGTGGTTTAATGTGTGAGTTTGGAAAGTATATCTTCACAAGATAAAATACTTAGTTTTCTGCAGCTCTAGCTATATTCAGGGATCTTGCCCCACTCCTGCAGCTGGATTCACTTAAGTGTATTCCTATGACCATTTAGATACATATTCAGGATCAGTAAGAATTTAATGTTTCTAAAAAACTTTTAGAAGATTCAGAAATGTGTCGTATTCGGTTGTCTTCCAATCAGATATTCCAGTGAGAGTTTTATTTGTTGATTTTATTTGCGTGCCTGTTTATGTTTCATAGTGTGCGCAACAGTTAAGAAGCATTAAATATGCCCTAAGTAACTATTTAATACAAACTTCAAAAGTAGGTTTCATGGTACATGATTAACTACTTGTGGACCGTGAAAAATGCATTTTCACCATTTTTAGAACTATAAATAGACATAAGATAAGGTATGAGAAATACTATCCACAATTAAAAAGGATTCCTGATAAGAGGGATAGCAGATTACATTTTCACAGGCTGTGAGCAGGAATCCTCTGTACTTTTATTCATTCTTAATAATGAACAAAATTTTGTGTCTGGAACTCCCTCAATTGCTCATTTTCTCTTTCATTTTCTCTAATTGTTCCTCCTTCACTGACTTTTCTTTGTGGTGGTCAGGGTATTTGTCACCTGAGTGTGTTAATATGAGAAAAGTAGAGTGGGAGTAAACAAATCCTGAATCACTCTCATAGAAATCTGTCACGTAAAATACATGTCTGATACCAACTTTTAGGTATAAAATATTAGTATGTTCTGCTACAAGGAAGTGTGGGTCCAGCATATACTATACATGTGTGCAGGTCTATGCAGAATAAGTCTTAATGAAGAGAGCCATTAAATAATATTTGCTTGTTAAATTTTACTGCCTTGGTCAGCGATCTGTGGTACCACCGATCTGGAGCAAAATTCTTCAACAAACCTTAATTGCATAGTCAGTTTTGAGCTTGGAAGTTTTACATCCAAAATTTTGCAAGTTCAGTTGTGATAAAAATGTTGTTGTTCCCTGTCAGACTGTTAAAGGCAATGGCTCAGTTCTAACAGTAAATAAATCCAGGTACCTCAGAAAAAGATACAAGAGTTCCACAGAGGACCATTATAGTGGAAATTTCCTCATTCAGTAATAATAAACTTAGACTTTGTTATACAAAAGTTTTGCGTTTTTAAGAAGTGATATTATTTTGTAATAATTACTGATGTTTTCTTTATTCTTACAAATATAAAAATTTTTATTTGTCACAGACTGGCCATAACAACCTCTTGTGTTAATGGGTTCAAATGCTCTTATTCATTAAAAGTGTTTCCCCACCCATTTGTCAGAAGAAACCAGAACTTACTATGAAATAAAAGAATAGAAATACATCTTGTACTCAATTAAAAGGGTTTGGTAAGAGGAATAGATAATTAAAAACTTGGAGGTGCTATAAGAAAAATAGCAAACTGGATTTTTCCTCTTCCTTTTTCTTAAACTTTCGTATATTTGCATACCTTATTCTCATGTTATCTCATTTCATTTCTCTCTCCCTTTCTGAGGTCTGCTGCATATCTGATAGCCATACATCTCAAATTAAAACAGTTAGACTTTGACTGGCCCAATCAATTGTACAGGCATATATGGAGTTGCACACACTGGGAAGGTAATTTTTGTATCTATCTGGCTAACATGACATGTATATTTTATTCCAATATCAGTTTGAAAACAAACAAACAAAAAAATAATGAATGTATTTCTTTTTGTTTTCAGTTCGGAAGGACATAGTTCATATCCTCTCTGATCTGGACGTTGAGGTCAAGGATATAACAGACTGTTATGATATTAGCTCTTTCCTTCAGCCACTGTCTTTGGAAGATGTATTTGAGAGAACAAGTAAGGAATTTCCCATGGTTGCTGAGATAATGGAGGGGCCTTTAGGAAGACAGAAACCTTATAACTTATTGCATATAGGGAAAGAGATTGTCATCCACAAAAAGTACCAGGCTACAAGAGTCCTAGCCTCCGAGATCAGAAGTGACTCCCCCAAAAGACATTTTTTAATCCCTATGACCTACAAAGGAAAATTCAAGAGAAGACCTCGGGAGTTTCCAACTGCCTATGACTTAGAGATAGCAAGAAGTGAAAGGGAACAGCTTCATGTTGTAGCAACTAAAGCCTTTGATTCTCCTCATACAGAGCTTTTCTCTGTATCGGTTGGAGATCAATTTCTAGTTCAACAACGTCAGACTAGTGAAGTTCTGTATGAGGGAAGAAAGAAAGTCATAGACGTTTTAGCTTGTGAACAAATACTAAGTGATGCATATAAGGAAGTGCTCCTGCCTATGTACATGGAAGGTGGCTTTGTGGAAGTGATTCATGACAAAAAGCAGTACCAGCTTTCTGAGATTTGCAAAGAATTTCGTTTGCCTTTTAATGTCAAAGTGTCCGTGAGGGACCTTTCCATTAAGGAGGATGTCTTGGCTGCTGTACCTGGTCTGCAGCTTGAAGAAGAAATCACAGATTCTTATTTGCTGATCAGTAGTGCCAGCAGTCCAGTAGAGAGCTGGGAGATTCCCGTGTATCGCTTAAACATGTCAGTCCATTTGCTCAGCAAGGATGTCCAGACAGTCATACCTCCCATGACTAAGACAACAGTGGAAGAGATCAGTGAAGAGGAATACTATATGGTACGAAGATTTGAAAACCAAACCCTACATCCACCTCCCAGGCCACCCAAAAAGCCAGCAGTACTTGCACCAAAAACTGTTTCTGCAGTATCTAAGCAAGTTACATCCGATGTACTACAGTCTACAAAGGTAAGGTATTGCACCATGTCTATGTCTTTGAATCTCTTACAATCATAGGTCATTTTCTGTCGGTTTATAGTCTCCATTTCACTGGTGTATTCTTATGGTACTGTACACAGATGGCTCTCAGTTCCCTGTAATAGGCAAATTAGCCATTATAGACAACAATGGTTAAAATCTCCAGTGTGTGTTAATTGATCCGTGAAAAACAACGGAACCATGCCGACTCACAGCAGAAAGCTTGGCCTTATAATTTTGGACAGATAATCCTTAATTGCACCAATACAGAAGTGAAGGGAAAGACTTGAAGTGGCTATATTTAAACGTTTATTAAGGGGTAGCATATGTTTTCATTATATTTGTTAAGAGAATTTTGCTCAGCTGGAAACAGCTGAATTAAATTCACAGAAAGTCAGGTTATATAGATATTTTTGACTGCATGTTTTTGTACATACTCAAGTGGCAAATAGATCTGGAATAAAAAGGGCAGCTCTTTTAGAATAACTTTTGATGTTAAGAAAGTTAAGTGCCCCTTCTAGGACAATTTTCTTAGTGATTAATCTAAGACAACACATTTGCTCATTAATTTTTATATTGGGTCTGGCTGAGATGGAGTTTATTTTCTTCACAGCAGCCTGTGAGATACTGTGTTTTGAATTTGTGACTAAAACAGTGTTGATAGCACACCAGTGTTTTGACTGTTGTTGAGCAGTATATGCACAGCATCAAGACCTTCTTTTTTTTCCCCAGTCTGTCCCCCCAGCAAGAAAACGGAGCGGAGTGGTTGTTCTGGGAAGGTGGCCATAGTGCCACTGGCAGGGCATCAGCCCGCCTGTGGGAGGTGCTGAGTGACATCACTTGTTTTTCTTCCTCTTTCTTTCACTTATAAATTTATTTCTATGTCCACTCATGAGTTTTCTCATTTTTTCTCTTCTCTGTCCTGATGTCAGAGAGGGAGTGAGCAAACGGCTGGGTGAGTGCTCAGCTGCTTGTTGGGTTCAACCCACCATAATTTTCTTGCATAAATTGAAAGAATTAAAGAAAAGCACTTTGATGAACTTCAATGAAAGAGTGTCCAGTAGGTACGTTTTTTAGGTCAGTTTCTCTGTGTCATGCAAATTTCCTATGGGGGAAGACGGTCATACATTGGAAATGCTTTCAGGCATTGGCTGAGGCCTAGAAAAGAGGCTGCAGAATGATTGTGCTGTGCTTGAAATGTGATATAACTCATGGCATTGTATTTGGGTGGAGGGTGGTGGTGGTGGTGTGGAGTGAGGTGTTTTGTTTTTTTTTTTTAATGTTGCTATCAAACTAAGTTCCAACTCTAGCAGCCCTGAAAGAGGATATTTTGTGAGTCCCCTTCCTTCCCTGCTGGAAGTGTCCGTCCCATCATGCCAGTTCCAGGACCCCATGTAGGTCCTCAGCTCCACAGAGGTCCTGGGAGGTGATTGCAACAGACTGTAGAAGAAGTGAAAGGGTAGGGTGGATCCCTCAGATAAGGGTAATACAGCAAAACGCTCCATACAGTGAAGCCTGTATCAGCTTAAATAAGCCATTCTGCTAGACTAGGGAGGATAGATGAGAAGCTAGGCCCTGGAGCTAATAGGGAAGCCTTCAGCCTGGCACTGGCTTGTGGTACAGAGCTGGGGAAGAATTCCCTAATTGCTGTGTTTGTGGTAGAGCTGTATGGTCAGGAGGACGCAGACTTTCTGCTGTGACTGGTGGCTCTGTGTGGGGAGCAACAGGTAGATGTTGACTCTAGACTAGACTCATGCAGAAAATACTATTTTCCTGAAGTGAGGAGAGAGCAATAAGCACAAGAGAGGGATGGGCTGAGGTTCCTTTGCATGTTCATGAGCAACATTAGACTGCAGCTGTCCAGACCAAGAAGCACATTTGTGCAGACTGCTCCAGAGGACATATTTTGTCACGTGCGTGTTATAAATAAGTCATAAATTGCAGTCAGAATGCTTTGAGTTATGCAGATTCATAAATCTCTTTCCCTCAAAAGACAAAACAAGTAGAGATTCCGTATTCATAAGATTAAACATCCTGAGTGTTAATGTAATAGGTTTAGAGTCAGAGAGAATGCGTTATCTGTTCTATCCCAAGCACAGCAAGTCCTCTGAGAGGACGTGGATCATAGCTGATAAGCTCTGCCTTAGCCTCTCTGCCAGCAACAGTAGTAGGGGAGACTGCATTTTCTTCTAAATATAACAAGGATGTCTGAGGGTTCAGAAAGCTGGAGATGGTGCCAAACTGATAAATGGCACACTTTGCATATTTTGTGACTCTGTGCAGACTTATTTGCATAAATAACAGACAAATGTCCTAATGAGCTGAACTTAAGCCTAACAAGTGGCAGCCTGGAATAAGCTTTAGTGCTGCATGAATTGCCATGGCTCCTCTTGCAAGCAGCTCCCTGCTTGCCTGTGTGATGGAGGGTGGTGATTGGCTTCCTTGCTCACTGGTTGGGAAGCTCTGCTTGGCCTCGTACTCCAAGATTAAACACTGCTGCTGCATGAGTCCACAAAGGACCACGATCTGGTTGTTTAATTTCAATACTGAAGGATGCCCTGCCAGGGAGGGGTGACCTCTAGCTTTTTAGCTCTTCCAGAAAGGTTGTGAGTTGTGGAGAAGCTCCAGCTGTCTCTGCCTGCTGTTCCCTGGCCTTGGTAATGGGAACACTAGAGCCATGAACAGGACTATACAGTCCACATTTTCTTGGGTGTCTTTGGTCATGTTAGTCACTGAATTGTATGAAATTGGCAGCCAGTATGGACTGTGACCTCAGAAGAGTGCACAAACTGCCTCAGCTTGTGTGCAAGGTGCAGTACTACAGAAACAGGTATGTCTGCACAGTACAGCAAAGTCCAGAGACATCAAATGAATTCTCAAATGTAATATAGCTGCGTTAATCAAACCCTCTGCCCACTCTCTTCACAGGGCTAATTAACTTGGCTCAGCTCCTGCTGACGCAGCTTTCAATTCCAGAGCCTGGGGATCCCTGCTCTCTTCTCTACAAGGCACTGTAGACCTTGCCTTTCCCTCTCATCTCATCATTGTATTTGGTTAAGAAACATCTAGCCCACATGTTTGCTGTTTTGTATTAGTTGCTAATTGAATAAAGAAAAGAAAACCCCCAAGAAAATACATGCAAACTAAATAAATGAAACTAAATAGCATGCACTGAACTACAGAATGAATCTGGTATTTAAGAATGATTAAACTCTAATAGAAAATGTTACCTCTAGTCACCTCTACCCACAAACCCTACCGGTTTTCTACCACCAGTCAAGGACAGTGATGAAAAAAATGATTGTACCCTTGGCTGAATGGCAAAACTTGGGATAAAGCACTCACAGGAAATCCACATTTCCTCACTTGAGCCATTGGAGTAAAGTTCTCGGGGGGGGGTCTTAAAAATTAAATTTCTCAGGGTGGCTTAAAAATTAAATAGTTTAAGCCATTCGTTTTCTCATTGGTGAGCTTAGCTAGAAAATGAGAACGACTTGATAAACCCCTAGAAGTTAATGCTAGTGATTTGAGAATGAGGCACCTTATTCACTTGCCAAGGAGGTCCTGGAGATAAGTCCCCATGGGAGGAACCAGTCAAGATATCACCTTCCTGAAGTTAAAATTCATCTAAAAAGAACAAGTAGATGTGCATTTGAAAGCTCTTTTCAGAGCTAGAACCACTGTTAGAGTATAACAATCCAAGTTTTCACTTAGTAACTCTGGAGTAATGTTTCAGATGGGACCCTAGGCAGAAGAGGCTTGGAAAGTGTTTCCTAAAATTTCCTTAGGCTTTTTATCTGATACTTGCAGCTTCCTTCCCTTGAAAAGATTCAAGGCATCAAATGTCTCCTGTTTTTCCTTTTGCTTATCAGAATTACCTGTTGCCATTAAGTTAACCATGAGCCAGCAATGTGCCCTTGTGGCCAAGAAGGCCAATGATATCCTGTGCTGCATTAGGAAGAGTGCTGCCAGCAGGCTGAGGGAGGTGATCCTTCCACTCTACTCAGCCCTGGTGAGGCCATACCTGGAGTACTGTGCCCAGTTCTGGGCTCCCCAGTACAAGAGAGACATGGAGCTACTGGAACGAGTCCAGTGGAGGGCTAATAGGATGATCAGAGGACTGGAGCATCTGTCATATGAGGAGAGGCTGAGAGAACTGGGCCTGTTTATCTTGGAGAAGTAAAGGCTGAGAGGGGATCTCATCAATGTGTATAAATATCTGAAGGGAGACTGTCAAGAGGTTGGGGCCAGACTCTCCAGTGGTGCCCAGGGACAGGACAAGAGGCAACAGGCACAAACACAGGAAGTTCTATTTGAATATGAGGAAACACTTCTTTGCTGTGAGGGTGACAGAGCACTGGAACAGTTGCCCAGAGGGGCTGTGGGGTCTCCTTCTCTGGAGATGTTCAAAACCTGCCTGGCTGCCATCCTGCGCAAGATGCTCTACATGACCCTGCCTGAGCAAGGGCGTTGGACCAGATGATCTCCAGAGATCCCTTCCAGCCTCAGCCATTCTGTGATTCAGCTGAGAGACTGACACAGTGCTATGTGATCAACAGATTGAAAGAAATTATAGCTGACACTGTACTGAGTTTCAAGCAGTAAATATATTACAGATTTAGGAAGCTGGTAATATATGTCCCCCAAGTAGATTATTATTATTATTATTGAAACAATACTTCTCACCAAATATGAGTGAATATTCATTCAAAAATGAATGTTAGTACTGGGGGAATGGTAATCAATTTGTGGAAAACCACAATTTATTCCCGATGCTCTTCAAAGGCACTAAATACACTTCCTAAGGAACAATAATAAATAAACAAATAAATGAAAGCAGCATTTGGCTTCTGATAAACGATAAAAGAGGTTAGCTCCAACCAGGGCTATTTTCAGTGGTCTGCTTAAGCATATATTTAGTCTAAGGTACATTAGTATCAGTGAAATACTCACAAGCTTCAAGCTGCGATTGCTGCTAAATACCTTTATGAATGTGGAACTGGAGAAGTCAGTCACAGGCAGTAATCTGCTCAGCTCTAGCAAGAAAGCTGAGAGAATTCCAGCTGGTGAAACTGGAATTTAATCAAATAGTAAGTATCAGGGCAAGATAGTTAATCATCATTCAGTGCTAAGGTCCATTATCCTTCAAAAAGTCATTACAGTGTTACGATATCAGGAACTTTTTTGCTTTCTTGCTTTTTATTTCAAAATTAAAATGAAAGAAAAATTATCACTTCCATCTGGCTTTGCAGTTCTACAAACTGAACTACTGAAATCTGCCATTAACATATTTATCGCATCTGTCTTCACAACAAAATGAAGACTTATCTGGAATTAAATTGATAAGACATAAGCTGCATTTTTCAGCAAATGAGTTTTCCTGCAGTGCGTTCTTTCCTTCCTCCTAACTATTTCTTTTCTGCTTCCAGAGGATTTTTCATGGTTTTGGGGCCTTTATACAGCAGGTTTAATACAAATATTTCTTCTGTGCAGCAATTTACTAACCTTTCTAAATAAATACATATTAGGAAATGCATGCAGGAAAGCCAGAAAGGAGCAGATAAGAACAGACCAGGAATTAATAATCTTCTGGCATTAGAAATGAGGTAAGAAAGTGTGGTTCATTAGCGGATGCAAAAATGCATGTGCAAGCGTAAGAAGGAGGGTTTCTCTCTGACAAGTGTAGCGTTGTGGCTCCTGAGGCTTCAGCTGTGCTTCCTCTCCCTCCTTCTCTGTCCCCACTGAAAAAAAAAGCTCTCCTCTCCCTGGAGTCCTTGACTCTTGACCCTCAACCTTTGACCCTCTCTCTCCACACATCCCATGTAATTTCTCCATGTAACTTTCCAGTAGCTTTGTAAGTCCCTCATAAATAGGATGGGAAGGCTGGAAGCACAGTCCTTAATGTTTATGACCATCCCACCTTGTCACTGTGGACCAGTTCTTGAAATCTGTCAAAACCTCATCCCCACTGTGGCCTTCCTGGTGAGTCAGGCTCCCAGTCCTCCACATTCCCCCGTGCTGCAGCTTCTCACTCCTCCAAGCACAACACAATGTGCTGCAGGGTTCTTCTTCTCCTAATACCCATCCTTTGACACATGTGCCTGATTTCCCCCAGACCTACATGCCTTGAGTCCCCCAAGACTGCATTTGTCAGCACCCTTCAGCTCCCCCCAGACCTCTGTGACCTTGGTTCCCCAAGGAAATTTCAAGCTTTCAGAGAAGCTTGGCTTTTCCTTTTCCTTGTTTCTTCCAACACATCCTCCTCTTCTTGCTCTTCAGTCCTTCAGCGAGCTGAAGCCAAGGCCACAGCCATTGTCAGACAGGAGCTACAGGAAAATCCTAAGTTACACATGGGTTTTCACCTCCTTCCCCAGCAGCATGTTCCAAACCTTAGCAGAACTTTGATCTTCAGCCAGGTTTTTAGGAGTAAAACTGGAGCAGGCTGTAGGTGCTGACTGGTATCAAGCCACTTCATGCTTTCTTGTAGGCTGGGGAGTCCCAGCTGAAGGACTTTGTATCGGTGACCTGTTGCAGAGATCATTATAGCTACGTCTATACATGAGGGCCCATGACAATTTCCTGGCAAACCTTTATGCATCTTGATACCACACTGGGCTGAGGCCTGCATGTGTGCCATCCCCTCTTGTGTCCCATATCTCTGTGAAAACTGGAGCAGGCAATGATGGCTCTGATTTGGATGACAGAGGATTGGGACCACTGATAGACTCTGTATGAATCAAGAGGAAGGAGTTAAAGGTGGAGGAAACCCTGAAGCCCCAGCTAAAAAAGGTCTGGAATTTTCCCAGTTTTCTCAGTATGAAGAACTGGTATTAAAATCATTTTCTCTTTTAAATGATATGAAAAGCTTAAAATTTCCACAGAGAAGCATCAAGTCTGTAGTAGGCACTTACCGTCGATTGATGTTATTCTCAAAACCAAAATAAAATGGGGAAGATAGCAATGTGCCTGCCAGAAGGACAGGCAGTAGATAATTGCCTGAAAAACTAGCAGGGCAATCTGAGGTGTAAGTCTCATTGCAGAAAGCCATTACTGCTGCAGGAATTGCTAATACAGTATATGAAATTAAGGAAGTACAGATGAACATTTGGATATGCTGACTGACGTAAATGCCAACTGGTTAAAAGCAAATTGCATAATTTAAAGCTAAAAGTGAATGTCTTGGAGAACAAAGAGATAAGAAATATCAAAATAAAAGGGATGCCTAGAAGAAAAAGAATATATATATCAACCACAGAAAAATATGGCACCCTTGATAAGAAGAAGGAAAATACTGGACAGGGTGTTTAAGCCAACAGACATTAATGTCAGTAGGAGCCGAATTGGCTGGAATGTTTTTTTCTCTCATGCAGAAAGCGAACAACATAAAATCATATATTTGTATAATACAAAGCTGGACAAAAAAAGTTTTTTTTTAAAAGTCTGTTGCGCTGCAGCAGAATAACTCTCCAAAAATATAACTTGTGGGGGATCTGAAATGCTTTTTCCAGCCCGGGTTCCTTGCCATCTGACTTCCAATGTCACTGTTCTCCAGTCTGCACTGCCTTAATTTGCCCTTCTCTTCATAGCAAGAAGGTCAGAAAATCAAGCCTGCGGATAGCTGGCTGCTGAAGTGCCACTTATCACATGCCTGCTTAAACACATTCAGGGACTTTTCTGGGCTCTGAAGACCAACTGGCATAAACTGCCTGATGTCTCTGCTAGTAACTCTTTCAGTCTCCAGCTTTGTCTGGCTGCTTGCAAACTGCATTCTGGAGTGGGCCTTGGGGTGTTTGAATGCCCAGATTGTGCCCAGGAGCAGTTTGAGAAATAGCTTGTTGGCATAGGTTGAAGTGGAGCCCACGAATGCTTACAGGCACCAACCTGTTCAATCAGGCAACATTGATGTAGCCCTGTTTGCTGCTTTGGCAGTGCAAGGGCCCTGAGCCTTAGAGGGTGGCTGACAAGATTTGAAACAAGGACCAGAATCCAGTTTCTGAAAACTTCATTCTCTACTGGGCATGCACAGGCACTTACTGTGGAGTAGCACAAATGAAACGGTGTTGAGCAGTTTAACATTCTGCCGTGGGATATGCTGTTAAAATAATTATTCTCTGGATGCTTTACTTGAGGGTAAGGATAACCTAGTAAGAGAACAATATGCTCTAGTGACATGCAGTGGCAAATATGCAGGTTCCCAATCTGTTAGCAGCTCTTAAAAAAAAAAAAAAAAAAAAAAAAGGTATGTACATCAAGGATGTACATCAGAGTCACTAAAGTGTTGAATACAGTCAGTGTAAAAGAAAGTACTAACATTTCCCATTCACGTTATGCCTTTCTTCATGACATTCAAGCTTTTTCAGTACTGTCATAGCCAGGCATCCCAGAACTCTAAGTATCCCAAAAGGTTGGGATTATGCTTTGAAATACGTTGCCCTATGAAATAAAATGAGAAACTTGCTGTCAGTGTGACATCAGGGTCAAAGCCCAAAGGATCTCTAGGCATGACTCACATTTTCCAGAGTCCTTACAATGAGGAATTCAGCGATTATGAGGAAATGGAGAATGCCATGGAGAGACTCATCAAATCCATTAAAATTTGGAAAGACACTCACAGCCCTGGGCTTTCCCTCTCTGCTTTTTGAATGTGTTAGTACATAGACATGATATAAAAACTATGTGATAATAAAATGAATAGTGAGGCTTATAAATTACTATATGAGAGAGTTTATAGAGGTTGTGTGTTCAATGACTGTATTGAGAAAATACATGTCATGTGTTCAATGACTGTACTGAGAAAATGAATTTCCTTTCTCTGTGGATGGAGATGTATAATTTAGACAAACCTTTGTCAAAGTATTTAACAGCATTATGCTGTAGTTTTATCCTAAGACATGAAATAATTTTACTGATAAATATTTTAAATAGCAATATGTTGCAAAGCTGTGGTTCAGAGTATCCTCCCATTAGTTTTGTTTGTTTTTTTGTTTGTTTGTTTTTAATAGCGACAAGAGTTTTGGGGAGGCACAGGTTGTTCTGTAGTTATAACTATTGTGATTCCAGTGGTGCCACTGAAAAATCAGAGCATGGCTCTCAGGCTTACAATGGCTGTAGACAATAGCTTGTATCAGTGGTTCACTTGAAAGAGCATGATGAGTCTTATCAGAATATCACCTGGCAGGAAACACTGCAGAAAAAAAAAAAAAAAAGAAACCTCTGTTAGTTTGTGGCATGACATGCACCACCCTGGTGGGCAGCACTGGGGCTAAAGAATGCTTAGAGTACAGAAGATTGGAGTCCAGATTAGCTCCAAAAGAAAGACCAGGAATGACACTATCTGACGTGATGAGGTTTAAACCTGATGCATAAAGCAGAATAAAGCTACTCCCAAAGCATCTTTTTATTATTATAAAAAAATAATAACATATTATATAACATATTATAAATAACATATTATTATATGTATATCATATAATTATAATAATAATATTTTGTATGGGAAATGAAGAAACTGTATCTAGAGATACTTTTACTGATCCACCTGTTTTACATAAGTGCTATGTTCACGTTCTGCAGTATTAACGAGGAAAAGAGCGTCTGAGTTTGCTTGTGAAGTGATCTCATTTGAAGGAAGATGTTCCGAGCAGTTGAACAGCAGCTCTACAAGAAAGTTCTGGCCATGTGAGGAGTGGGGTTGGCAGGAGCTCCTCAGGTCTGGGTTACATTCCCTTGTCGTTAATATGCCTCTTCTGTGACATGAGGCAAATCGCATAACTATCATTGCCTCAAGATACATGAAGGAACTGCCATGTGTGAAGCGAGGGTGTGGATTTCCAGCTCATTAGTTACTCTATATGGATGTTTAAATCTCAGGTAAATGCAAGATACATTACCTCCCTTCTGTAAGGGTCAGAGCTACCTCACATTTACTCTGGAGCCTTAACCACCCAGACAGTTGCCATGGAGTAGTTAATGAGCTGTAAATCCACACTCATTTACTTTGTAGCAACTTGTTCATGTAGCTGTCTCCTCTATGAAATGGGACATAATGCTTCATTTTCCCATTTTTGGGGTATTTATAGAGACAGGCATCATTTATGCATATATATATTAAGCTTTTCTTTTTTCTCCTTTTTTTTTTTTCATTGGCTGCCACGAAAGGAACCACAGTAACACCAGAAAAATAGTGACAATGAAATACCCAGACATGTTTTAACCTTGCTTAAAAGTTTTCAACTGAAAGTTAATTTACTGAACAGGTGCAAAATGAAACTGGCTGTCGTCTAGGACAGCTTAATTCTGAAGTGTGGATATTTGAAAGAGGAAGAAACAAGAAAGAAGAGAGGTGTGAACTTGTCCCATATAACTTTGCAAGGTGTTAACCTTGAAGCTCACTAACACATTTTAAGCTTGATCTTTTCTTAACCACTTCAAAGTTTATTCTTACGGTAGGCATGAGCCTTTGTTCTTGCCTGTTTGCACCTTCTGTTGCATATCTAGCATCTTAAGCCATGTCTTCACCTGGTGGCTTACAGAATGTAGCAGCGAGTTTCGAGACGTGAAAGGTTATGGATAGAAATTGAGACACTTCTCAGAATGCCTCCTTAAATTTCCCCAGTCTGTGGGACTTTGACAGATGATAGCATTAAACTAAAAGTTGCATGTTAAAGGTTAGTTTGTGTAAACATACAAGGTGTCAGCAAAGAAAGAAAATGAGGAAAGAGACTGCTACAGTATGGGTTATATATGTATTTTTTATTGATAGATCATATTTGAATAAAAAGTAGTGGGACATAACTGATGATCTATAAATGGATGCTGACCCAAAAGTCCATTTTTCCAAGTCAACCCTCACACACAGCTTTTACAGCCAAATCTGCCTATAGTGATGGAGCAGCACCACCATTAGGATGGAAGAGAGGATTAAGGAGGTATGCTAGGAAGGTGAAATTGAGAACTAGTGAAACAGAAAAATGGGATATCCAGTTATCTTCTATCAAATTGTGAAATGGGATGGGAAGGCAGAATTATATAGGATGGAGGGAATTGCATTTTCGTTACAAGACCTTTTTTTTTTTATTGAGGAGGAGGAGGAGGAGGATTTTTCTAAGTATGACATTTTCTCCTTGTGAATATCCTAATTTATAACTACCCTGACCTCATTGTTTCTCACATAAAAAGGAAAAGTAGTGTACAGAAAAAAAATAATCTGCTTAAACCACACGAAATGATTTAAAAATGCTTACATACACTGTACTGAGCATGAAAGGTCTGCTTTTTATCTTCTGCTTTGAGCCTCACTGAACAGAGAAGGACCAGAGTGATTTTGATTTGCCTCTTAGTTGTACTCCATACAGTCAGTCAACATCTGACCTTATGGACACCCAGGCCACAAGCCTCTAACACTGCTGATGTTCCTGCTCTGCTCTCCTGGTTCAGGCAGTAAGAAAATGGATGCAGAATACAGAAGCTAGGAGGAAGACAGGAGCTAACTCCTTAAACAGCAGGCTTAGGTTTTGCATAATGCTTATTGTTAGTGTTCATCTTCAAAAAACACAGAGATAAAATCCTCTCATGAAATATTGAAACCACTCCTGCCCCATGTGAACATTTGAATGTGAGAGATCTCCTTCTACCCTCCAAAATGGAAAGTAAATCTTCTTATAAATGTTAGAAGTTATTGAATAATAATATGGCAGTGGCCTGATGCTGCTATTGTTGAACCTAAATGAAGAACCTTATTAATCATGGATTTGACAGCTCATTCAGTTATAATGATGTTTTCTGTCAGTCTAAGCTCTCATTATAATTGGATCTTACTTAGAAAAGAAGATGCTCCATTGACTGCTCAGATGCAGGAAAATACAGGTTTGCAAATGAAAATATCAGTCTGAATTCTATTTCCAGGCAGCCTGCTTATGCATGTACAAGTTGGATAACACTTTAATCCTTGCTGTGTGTCATATTTGGTCGTTACTATAATAAGGTTCTCTCACTGATGAGGTACCAGCTCCAGAGTCAAGACAGTGAAAGTGAAAGCAAGACAAGAAAATGCAACTTTTTCTGGGGGTTGCTGGCATATCATCACTACAACCCTGTTGCAAAGAATTAACTGAAATAGATGGGTTGACTATATACACAAGTGTGATAGGCTGTGAATTTACATTTAATTTGTTTTTCTTTAATTTGTTGCTTTTTTTGTGGACACTCAGTATGCAGAAAGTATTAGATATTTTACATGGTATTGAGAGAGGATTAAGTTGCTCAAACCACGGCAATTTAATGTTCTATAGGAATATTTACAACGAGTTAATGGCAAGAAAGTGTATGCTCCTACTCTCACTATCTTTATAAGCACTACCTTTATAAACAAGGCCAAAGACAGAACAAGCAGTTGAGAAATTTGTAAAGACAAACAAATATTCAAGCTGAAACTGAAAACACTTTGGAAAGCACTTGAAATAAGTGTCATTTAGAAAAGATTCAGTTGGCAAAATCCGTAAATTGCATGTTGGAGGCCCCTATTCCATGGGTGTAAAAGAGAGAGGTGGCTTATTTCCATGGAGGCCACAGTTCATTAAGGATGCCTAGTAAGTGTAACTTAGACTAAATTTAAAAAATAAACTTCTCCGGGACAGCTGAAATGATAATTCCCAGAAAGTGTTCTTGTTTACTAATGTACCATTGTGGTTACAATAAATGGGAACTTAAAGTACCACTTCAAAGAATAGTAAAAAGCTAGCAAACAAGGAGGTACAATTTTTTTTCACTGCCTTGTAGGACGAGTTGCAAACAGTATTCTGATGCTATTCCTGGGTAAAGTTCAGCTAGTTCCTGGGTAAAGATCAGAAAATTGTTGTGAACCAGGAAAGAAATTTGTTGTTTATGGATATGATAGGAAACATCACTACATGAAATCATAGGGGTGCTTGAAGATGTAGTTTTGATGTAACTAATTCCAATAAAAAAAATAGAATTCAGAAAAAAACATCAATCTGCTTCAATAGAAAGTAAAGAGAGGCAAAGGAGCTGATGAGAAGCTGGCACAGCTGGTGTAAAGGTCTGGCAAGTCTTTTTGAGGTTTTCATTTTGGCCAGGCATGTGCCTGATAGGTTAACTAATGGAGAGAGGCCTGGCAACTCCATCAGCCAGTTCCCTCAGGACCCTGGGATGCATGTCACCAGGCCCCCTAGACCTGTACCTCTTCAGTTCCATCAGGTGGTCTTGAACCTGCTCTTTGCTTATAGTGGGAGGGACTTTGCTCCCCCCGCCCTCATCTACAGATGCAGGGAAATTAGAGATGCGGGAAGCCTGACTTGCAGTGAAGACTGAGGCAAAGAAGCTGTTGAGTACCTCAGCCTTCCCCATGTCTGTTGTTACTAGTTCTTGCTTCTCATTTATTAGAGGGGGTACACTCTCCTTGGCCTTTCTTTTCTGGCCAAGGTACCTATAGAATCCCTTCCTGTTATTTTTTGCATCTCTTGCCAAGCTCAGTTCCATCTGTGCCTTGGCTTTCCTGATCCCACCCCTGCACATCTGGATGGCATCCCTGTACTGTGCCCAGGCCGTATGTCCCTGCTTCCAGTGCCCGTGCATTTCCTTCTTATGCCTCAGTTTGCCCAGCAGGTCCTTGCACAGCCATCCTGGTTTCCTTGCTCAATTTCTTGCACAAGGAGGTGAAGAATTATTGTGCTCTAAGAAAAGTATCCTTAAAGAGTTGCCAGCTCTGGTCAGTTTTTTTGTCTCTAAGGTCAGTGTCCCTGGGGATCTCATCCATTAACTGTTTAAACAGCTGCAAATTCTCTCTTCTACATGGTCCTGACTTTGCTCTTTGCCAAGCCCATATTTCTTAAAAACTTACACAAACTCAACCAGAGCATGGTCTCTGCAGCCCAGACTGCCTCCAATCTTAACCTCTTTAATGAGTTTGTTCACACTGGTGAGCAGGAGGTCCAATAACACTTCTCCTATGGTTGGTTTGTCAATACCTGGACCAGGAATTTATCCTTGATGCACTCCAGGGGTCTTCTGGATTACTTACGGCCTGCTGTGTTTTCTTCCCAGTGGACATCTGTGTGGTTGAAATTCCCCAACAGGATGAGAGTGTGTGAGCACAATGATTCTTGTAGCTGAAGCAAGAAGGCCTCATCTATAGGCTTCCCTTGATCAGGTGGCCTGTAGTAGACCCCAACCACAAGGTGTCCTTAATTGGTTTGGTCTTTAATTTTTACCCACAAGCTCTCTGTTTGTGCCTGTTTCTGAGAGGCAGCTCTTTGCAACCTACCTATTTCTTAACATAGAAGGCAACACACCCACCCTTCCTTCCCTGTCTTCTGAAAAACTTGTAGCCCTCAACTTCAGTTTTCCAGCTGTGTGATTCATCCAACCACATTTCTGTGATAACAATTAGGTCACAGTTTTCTAAGTGCACCATGGTTTCCAACTTTTTCTGCTTGTTTACCATGCTGCATTCATCTATGTAGACGCACTTCAGCTGGGCTATCAGCTGCATCAAATTTTAAGAGGAGCCCTCCATAATTCCTTTGGGACAATTCACAGGTATTTCCCTGTTGCTTCCTAAAGTGCTCCCTGGTTCTTCTCTGTCACTCCCCTCCCACCGGTGAATCTAGTTTAAAGCCCTGCTGATAAGTCCAGCCAGTTTGCTTCCCAAAACACCGACCTGTTGCCTGACCTGTTCAGGTGCAACCCATCTAGTGTCAACATACCCGCTCTCTTGAAAGTACTTCTAAGATCACAGAACCCAAAACCCTGAGCGTGACACCAGCCACACAGCCAGTCATTCACCTCATCCATTCTTCTCCTTCTTCTTGGGTCCCACTCTCCAGCTGGAAAGATAGAGGAAAACACTACTTGTGCTCCCATTCACTTCAACATCTTTCTGAGGGACATTCACAGTCCCTTTAGGTATTTTAGAGTCTGTTCATTGCAGCCTCTTTTGACCCTACAAGAAAGAGTTGGAATTGGTAGTAGTCCTCTGGCTTTACCAGGCTTGGTAGTCTCTTCGTGACATCATAAATGCAGGCCACCAGCAGGCAGCAAACCTCTCTAGAGAATTTGTCTGGTTAACAAATAGGTGCTTCAGTGCCTTGCATTGAGGAATCTCCAATTACTAACACCCTTCACACTTTTTTTTGGTGGCACTAGTTCTAATACAGGTGGTTGGTTGGTCCAGTTTCATATGGTTGACCTTTCCTGGGTCTTGACCATTACTCATGCACTCCCTTTTTTTTTCCAGGCCCAGGGCATTGTATCTGTTGCATAAGGGCACTTCGGGGGCAAGGGGAAAACTCTTCCTTTGGCTCCAAGCAGAGACAAGGGTCTGGTCTGCATTGTCTTGTAAGTCAATCAAGCCCATCAGCTCAGGGTTGGAAGCTGGCTTGCTTTCCCATTGCCAGAACTTAAGGCAGGGCTGTTGCTCAGCCCATGTCAGTGCACAATACCATGCACCAATCCCTTGCTCAGAATCCTGGATACTACACTGACTGGTGAACTCCTCTTGCAACATCGTGACTTGATCAAAAAGTTCATCCATCTGGGCACACTTGCACCCACAACATCCACCTCTGCCTTCAGGCCCTAGGGGGACTTCCAGATTCAGGATTTCCTTGCAACTGAGGGTCTGGGCAGCTTGTCCAGTCCCTGGGAGGTCTGTTTGGGTGTAGGCCTCTGCCCGGGGTGGTTGTGGCCCCTCCAGTCAGTACAGCTCATTACTATATTTTACTTTAGTTTGTGCCAAGCAGAGACAACTTAGAATTTATGGAGACTGCAGTGCCTGAGGGAAGTAAGGACAAGGCTAAGAGTGAAAGTGCTGCAAATGTAAACAAGAATAAAATTCCAACAGAATTAGGAAAGTGCTTTTTGTTGTTGTTGTGCATCTGTTTACAAAGTTTTGTGCATGAATAGCTGACTGATGTTTCATCTCTAAATGAATAAATAAAAGTCAAGATTTGTTTTGTGGGAAAAGTTAATATCAGGGTATTTCTTGTGTTGATGAAGTGCCAAGATCATCCAGTCATAGACCAGAAGCTTTCATATACCTCTGCAATACAAAATACAAAGCATAACTTTGTGGAGGTAATCCAATGGTTTCTAGAGTGCCTGTTAGCATAAAGCAAACAAACAAAAAAACAATAAAATTTGCCATGGAACTATGTAATTCATACGGTAGAATAGTATTTCAAATAATACTTTTTACAATGTATAACCTGGCCAGCAGCTGTTGAATACATAAAATTAAAATTTATATTCATGGGATATCTGTGAAAAGGTCAAGTAAGAGACATTTTAATCTATGCTTTCAATTTGTGGCTATATGTTGGTAGTAATAAATCAAAGCAGCTTTCAAAAAGAAAAGCAGTAACAGTAGTATATAACTTTAAAAATTATATGGACAACAGGTTAAACTAGTTTGTCTTTCTTGAGCACCTAAACACATTTCCTTTATTTTTTTTGGTAATGATCTCTTATATAATTACAAAATGGGATTTGATACCTGATGACATAAAACGAATGTGCAAACAACTTGAAATTAATGGAACTTTTCAGATAATTTCAAACGACAGATCACTAGGAATATTTTTCTTGACTTTTTCAAATATTAATACAATTTTCCACCTGATAGCAGGTACAACACAGTTCTAATAATACAGTGACACTCTGCTATACTCATTTGTTGATATCAAAAATCCTTTAAAAGTATTTTATGTATTCAGAAGTGCTTATACATTGTATGCACCCTTAACCAAAATGTCATGCTTAGGGGTTTTTTTTTCAACATGTAGATGTAACCACAAAGAAACCTCTACTCCATTATGAAAACACCTGTCAGAAGGTTTGGTTTTTCTAGTTGACACAGTTCATTAGGCCGTGCCAAACTGTTTCCGTTCTGAAACCCATACTACGAGCATGCTTTTGACTGCTTTACCGTTCTTGTAGCTGCTCAGCTGTGACTATATCTTGATGCCTGTGTTCTGTTTTAGGCTGTCCATGGTTGGATAGATGGACCTCCTGGGACACATGCAGACTTGGTTTAAACAAATACAGCTCCATTTGTTTTAATGAAATTGGAAGTTTTTCCAAGAAGTGTGAATTTGGAAGGTTTTTTTTGTTTGTTTGTTTTGTTTTTTTTAAGAGAGGAAGATGGCATGCATGTTTCTTCAGTGCTGTGCCAACATGTTGCAGTGACTGATGGGCTGGGACAGCTCCGCTGCAGACAAAGGCACCATTTCTGAGGTGGCCGTGTGCGTGCTACATTTGTAAGCTCCCATTATGTCTTGTACTGTCAGCAGTGCCGATAGAGCTAAGTAGCCACTTTGTGGTTAGCTGAATCACCTTTTAACCGTATTAATGAAGTTTCCTGCCTGTAGTCAAAGCAAGAACATGTGGAGCATGTAGATAGGCAGTTGTAGTTATTTACTTTTGTGTGCCTTTATCTGGAGTGAACTCTGCCCATGGTGCAGTATGTAACCCAAACTGAATGATATGACAGAGCTGTGATTTGTGCCTCTGTTTAGAGAAAGGGTTGCCATGTTACAGTCGCTGATCCTCATGAGGCCTGCAACCAGTCCAAGTGAAGCCCCAAGGCCATGGCTCTGTGACTTGGCCACCGCAGGGCTATATGGCTGCAAGGTCTGAAGGATGAGCTGAACCCCTGGTTCAGGAGTTAGAGCTTCAGCAGGGAAAGCTGAGGCTTAGTTGTCCATGCGTCCTCCTGGAACCTGTGACACACCATCTGTTGTGGGAAAATCACATTCTTTGAGGATTATTTCTACCCCATCCTACGAACTGCTCTAGGACCGTGCCTTTTTCGTTCTTCCAGGTATGTGGCATGTGTCTTAGTGTCTCAGTCTTGTTCAGGAGTCTCATGGGGTCTGGAAGTTTGCATATCAAGGGTGAAGTTCATTTCTGCAAGGAATCAAGAATAAACACCATTTAGTTTGCATGTAGGTCCTCAAAACAAAGGTCTGAGGATTCATGCTCTTCTGTTGTGCATATAGCATTCCTACTGAAGTGAAAAGATGATCAACAAAAATGTAGATGTAGCAGAATTCCATAGTAGGGCTGGGAAAATTTTGTGTTTCTCAGATTTGTTTTTCTTACATAAAAATAAATATTGTCATGATAATTGAAATTCTTGAAGAGTGCCCTTTTTCTCTGCAAATGTGCCCACACACAATTAATTAGAAAAGATGAAAGGTGTTTATTTTGACAGTTCAGCCTTATAGGATGTCCTGTGTTTTTCTTACAAGAAGTATAACAGGGATTTCTGAAACCTTAATCTTCACTCCTGTTGAAGATGTAAAGTAGCAGTTTGAATTAAAAAAAAAAAAATCTAGTAAGATTTTAATACATTTGTTGGGACAAAGAAGACTTTAATTACATGAATTTACATTTGAAAAAGCATTTACATTGGAAGAAACATTTATGGTTTGTACTCCTCTCATGAATTTTGATTCCTGTGTACAGAAAGCGTGCACACATCTCTCCTCTCCTCTCCTCTCCTCTCCTCTCCTCTCCTCTCCTCTCCTCTCCTCTCCTCTCCTCTCCTCTCCTCTCCTCTCCTCTTCCTCACTGGATATTGCCAAATATAGCACCACAGAAATAAAAAAAATGTTGAACTTTATTTTTCTTTTTCAGTATTATACATCCATTTAATTCATGCTCATTACACAAATAACTTACTGTACAGAATTGCTGTCCTAGATAATTTTCAATGGGAGATAAAACAAATCACTAACAGAATATTTTTATACTGAAATTCTCTTTTTTTCTTCAGTATTTAGTAAATGTGTCCCCAAACTCTAGTCACTCAGGTTCCATATTTTCATTAACAGGTGCAATGAAATAAATTTATTTCTTTTGCATGGTGCTTTCTGATCTTTATTTTATTGATTTTTCTCATATCTGGAAGATTTATATGAATAGATTTAATTTACAGATAAATATGATTTATAAAACACCACACCATATTGGTAACCCTCACTTAAAACCTAGTAAGTTTGTTTTTTATCAATTTACCTGAAATGGTCATAGCTTATGTACTCAGATAACCTTGCATAAGACTCTTTATTAAACCTGATAGGATTATTTGCTGATATTCCACCAGTAAGAGAACATTTGTACACCTAACATTGCATTTCACTTAAAAACTTGCTCAGTTAAGGAAAGATGCTATCTCTACTGTTTTAAACAGCATTTTTGTGGAGAAAGAAACTAAGCCCAGAAAAAGCATATTTTTTCATATTAGAATTTGATTCACTTCTGCGTAGTCAAATAAGGAATGCAATATTCATCTGTCAAAAAGTTTTTTATCCACTTAGCCTCTGTTTTACACTTTACAGTAAATGGGGTGATATATAATCCCCATTAATGAATTGATCAGCCTGGGAAAACATCACTGTCATTCAACTTGCAGAACATGACTGATGACTGAAATGTTCCCAATAAAGCATATTCAGTACAAGTTTAAAGGATGAAGTATTTGGTAGTGCTTATGTTCAGAACACTATTTCATCTCTTACTACTGCAAATATTTTTCTCTTTAAATAATTAAACATATATTTTATATAAATATAAATAAATAATTTAAATTTATATTTTAAAACATATATTTTAAAAATTCTTCTTGCTTTTCTGATTTGCATCTTGTGGGTCCATTTGGATATGTTTTTTGGAAGAAGGAACACATCAGTGATATTTAAAATAAGAGAAATTAGCAGTGATAAAATAGGAGCATAGTTGTTGGCTTCCCAACATTCACAAGGAACATTTCAGAAATGAACTGTCTCAATGCATGTCAGCAGGTAAAAGTACCATTACTGAACATCTCCTGAGAAAAAGAAAAAAAAATATAGCAATATTGTATGACCTTTGAAGGACTATCAATGTATCACTGAAAGATGAATTGACCAGTTGTAGTCCTTCTGTTTGATGAAATCATAACCAGTTGCAATAAATTATAAATGCTTTGGCTCCAAGGCAAGCCTGAATGCAGACATGTCATTGAGTCCTGTGATCATGATCGGTAACGTGTTGGATACTTTTCTTCACTAAACTGAATTAAAAGACATGATTCCTTCTGGCTGTAATTTGTATACTTTTTTTTTTTTTGACAAGACATTAAATTCCATTACAGCAAAAATTAACATTTTACCACTCTTTCATGACTGATATCCATTCAGGCAGGAGATTACATTTCATTTGTGGATACTAACTACTAACAGCACAGATCAGTGATGTGAGGAGTGTGCTCATGCCTTCTCTACTGCTTGTTACTTCTCTTTAGAAAGATTTATATTCTCCACCAAATTACCTGACAGCTCACAGAATACAATGGCTCTGACAATAATTAACACATCAGGATTTTTTGCTTGTTTGTTTTAAATGTGAGCATATTTAATTTTTATGACCATTTATCCTATTGATGTCTGTGGCCTTTAAAGCAAAAGTTTCAGGTGTTTTACATAAACAGCAGAAAAGCCTTGGTTATAGAATCCCCTTGTTCTACAAGTCTCATGCTTGTTTTACCTCTTTTTGCAAGCTGCAAGGTCTGTTCCTATGGCTTTTAAAATCTATATATGGATTCATCTCTACGACTCTACAAATGTTCGGAGCTACAAATGTTGAAAAATCATTGACTCACTGTAGATGCCCAGAGGATTAATAATTTAAATAAAAACTGTCAGGACTGGGGTAGTGTTTTACAGTCAAGAAATGCCTTTTCCCCATACTATTTGCAGTCAAAAAATGTCTCTTCCCAATACCATTCCCCTTCTGGTGCATGCTGGCATAAATAATTCCTCCACTGTTAGTGGAGCTATGCTAATTTATACCCGCAGAGGACTTGGTCTCAAAAGTCTAATTTAGATGACAACGCTGAAGTGCAGGGACTTGCCATTTTTATTTGTATGTAAAGTACCAGGCACTCAAGTAGTGGTGTGTCATTAAATTATTTCTAGAAAATAAATTGTCGTTTGGAAGGCTTGCTCTTGGGTAAAATTATATCTTTTTGTATGACTTAAGACAGATGCAATGAGTTAATTTAAACAGCTCCTCTTCACTTCCCTAATTTTGTTCTCTCTCCTATCTCCCATCTCTCCTCTGTCGAGCATGCCTTCTTCTCTGGATCTGACTGAAATAAATACATCCTTGCATGGTAGCTCAAGTACTTCATTGCAATGTTCCCTCTGTTCTGAAGGACCTTGGTAAAAAATAAGGTAGTAGGGCATAAAAGTGGTTGATGTCAGTTATAGCTCCTGGGGCAGCTAAAAGTTGCATGATAAGAAGACTGTTTAAAGCCATTGAGGCTCCCTCTTTCTGAGCTGTAAGTTTTCCGCTGCACAGCACATGATTTTGTCCTAGGTTTGTTGACTGAATAGTAAGAGATTTGACAACAGTCTCACCTGCACACTGGACATATAGCTGTTAATGGGGCACTTCATTTCTGAGGAGCCAAGCAATTACACCAGGTGAAGTACTTCTCCTTTTCAGTTCTCATGTTGGTAATTTCATAAAGGTTGTGTTCTGTTTTCTGCAGTCCATTCTCCTCAGCATTAATTGCTGGTGTATTTGTCTTAGCTGTGTCTGAGGCTTGTTTCCATGTAACCCTGGTCCAGCTATGATGCTGCCATTCTTGCACATTAGCTTTTACTTCTGACAAAACTAATCTGAAGTCAGGAAAACAGACTTGTAACTATATAAATGCTGCTAAACGTGTCAGGGCTGTCTAGCTCACAAGCAGTGAAGAAATGTAATCCTTGCTGAGAGAGCTTGCCATCTGAAAAAAAAATCTGCAGAAAGAAAGGTATCAAAGTTAAGGCTAGTGTTATGGATGATGTAACTGAAATAGAAAGCTTATTTGTCCTGTAAAGACATTATGGGCAGTGGGGCAAGCTATGAATTGATCCTATTGCTTACTAGTATTTGATTCTGTACCTGTCGTTTAATCTTGGTGTTCATCCATACTTACCTGCCATAACCCAGTGGAATGCAGTGTACTGCAATCTGTTTTCTATTTTGTGTAAATCAGGTCCCTGTGGTGTTTCAAATAACGCTGTGAGATGCTCAGTTATTATTGTCATGGTGACAGGAATATACAGTGAACCTTCAAAAAAACAACAGTTTGTTCTTGAGGAATCAATTTTAAGTTTTCTCAGAGTCGCTAATATAGGTTTTCTCAGGGTTCAGATAAACCATACCCCTGCAAGGTCACTGATTACTGGTGATGGACAAGTAGGTAGCTGGAGGCAGGATTCATTGATAGTATGCACAGAAATTTAAACAGTTTTCTTTATTAGCAGACTATATTTAAATTAACACATCTTTAAATCCTTAGGCATATTTTACTGGAAGTCTTCTGACTTCATACCTCTGTTACACTTAGAAGGTTTCCAGCATTCCATATCCAAAATATGAATGTTTTATAAACACATAAATGTATGTGTGCACGTGTCTATTTTATAGAGGCAAATGAACTAAGTCAAGGGTGTTTGTTGTTGCATTTTTGTTTGTTTGTTTTTAATATTGGTTTTGCACCAGCTATACGAAACAAGTGTATAAGGGTAATAGGGAAAAAAAAAAAAAGAGGAAATAAAAGACTAGTGCTAGCTATAAGGATCCTGGGGAGGTATTTAATTGTATTGCAGCTGTCCAAAGCTTCAGCAGTTAAGCAGCTGGAGGGTTACTCACATCTGGGGACTTGATTTGACTAATCACTGGAAAATAAGAGTGGGATATTTGGATGAAATGAAATGAAATTCCACTAGGAAATGGTGTGATGGTAAAACCTCCTGGAATAGATACTTACAGTCATTGTTATCACCTACAGAACCATGTGGAGGGAGGGTCTTGGGGTCTTTTAGCCCTGCAGAAACATGCAGTGAACAGCAGTACCAGCAGACATCCTCATAGACAGAGAATGCATGGCAGAGGGAACAGACAGCAGATGACTTGCCTGCAGACACTCAGCAGGCTAGTGGTTAGGTTTCTTGGCTAGCAGACCTGTTTTGTCCTGAACTAACTCTCTGGACGTGACTTTTTCTCTGTAGCTTTTAGGGAGGAAAATAGACTAAGATCCCAGATACAAAGCTTGTTGAACCAATAGCCTATACACTGAATTCACAAGAACCATGTTATTTCTAAGTCAAGAGTTTGTTATATGGGTTGAATTAATGCTGCCCTTGAAAGGATGCATTTGTCATGAGGATGTAATGTGTCCCTGTACATCTACATCAAAGCCTATCAAGAAGTTCTGTGCTAGAATAGCCTTGTGAAATACTCTAAGGTATTACTATTGGAAAATTATTCTAAAGTAGTTAGGGATCATCAGCAGACAGTTCTTCCTTGAATGACACCCACTTTATACTGGTAGGAGGAATAAATTTACCACTTTACTCTCTGGGAAGTCCCTCCTCCTCTGCTCATGGTGTAAAGATGAAATACTGGCAGGTAACAAGAAATCTTGGAGCAAGTAATTGCCATATTCAGTATTCCTCTGGAGTAAAATCTTCAGGAGACCATCTGGTGACAGTATGTGTTACAACTGTTTCCCTGGCCCAGAACATTAAGTTCCACCATGTCCATGAGAGAAATGAAGTCTGAGGTTTACCTGAAATGAAGGATTTTTGTCAGAAATCAAATAAATATTTTTAATGGGGTACTGTTACAAGGAAATATTTGAGATGGGCAGAAAACATTTATGTTAGGAAAGGGTAAAGTCCTGCATCGCTGCTTCAAATCTGGATCTGTCCAGTTTATCAGTACACTAAGGTAGCCTAAAGCTTGACTTCATGGCAAAATCTGGAAAGGGTGAGTGATTGACAGATGTTGATGGCATGATTAGAAGCCCAGGAGTTACATGATGATACTCTCTCTGACTGTGGTGTCATTCACAAGAGATCTAAAAAGGTGGCTCACAGGTGGAGTAAGAACAGGTCTTGAATACTTAGGGAGTATTGTACCAAGTCTGCAGCTGGTGGGGGCAAGACAACCCCAACATCCCATCTGTTAGCTCCCTGGTTCTGTGCAAACAGTACAGATCAATCAATTTTCGTCTCCCTCATGGACAGATTTTTAAATAACTTTCATAGACTCATAGAATGGTTTGGGTTAGAAAAGACCTTAAAGACCATCTAGTTCCACCCCCCCTGCCATGGGCAGGGACACCTCCCACCAGACCAGGTTGCTCAAAGCCCCATCCAGCCTGGCCTTGAACGTCTCCAGGGATGGGGCATCCACAGCTTCTCTGCGCAACCTGTGCCAGAGCCTCACCACCCTGACAATGAAGAATTTCCTCCTAACATCTAGTCTAAATCTCCCCTCTTTTAGTTTAAAACCATTCCTTCTTGTCCTATCAATATCTGCTCATGTAAAAAATTGCTCTCCATCTTTTTTATAAGTCCCTTTTAAGTACTGAAACGCTGCAATGTGGTCTTGCAAGAGCCTTCTCTTCTCTAGGCTGAGCATCCCCAGCTCTCTCAGCCTTTCTTCACAGGAGAGGTGCTCCAGCCCTCAGATCATTTTTGTGGCCCTCTTCTGGACCCGCTCTAACAGCCCCACATCCTTCTTGTGCTGGGGGCCCCAGACCTGGATGCAGTACTCCAGGTGGGGCCTCAAAAGGGCAGAGCAGAGGGGGACAATCACCTGCCTTGACCTGCTGGCTACCCCTCTGTTGATGCAGCCCAGGATGCAGCTGGCCTTCTGGGCTACAAGCATGCACTGCTGGCTCATGTTGAGTTTTTTGTCCAGCGGAACCCGCAGGTCCTCCTCTGCAGGGCTGCTCTCAATGACTTCTCCACCCAGCCTGTACTCCTGTCTGGGATTGTCCCAACCCAGCTACAGCACCTTGCACTTGGCCTTGTTGAACTTCATGAGGTTCACATGGTCCGACTTCTCAAGCTTGTCCAGGTTTGTTTGGGCCCGTCCTTCTAATGACTTTGCAGCCATTTATAATGAACAGCAGTGACAAAGCACATGGCTCTATTCCTGTGCCTGTGCATTATCTATTCAAACCTGATGAGCTGTTGAGGAACAACACTGGGGTTTAATCAGCCTCTTGATTTTATGCCTCTGTAATGCTACCATGTTCAGAAAAATACTGGTTAATTATATTAAATGCATATGTGATGCATTTCTAATAAATACCATATAAGTAAATAAACTTATAGAATCAAAATATATCCTGAGTTGGAAGGGACCCATAAGGATCATCAAGTCCAACTCCTGACACCGCACAGGTCTGCCCAAAAGTTCAGACCATGTGACTAAGTGCACAGTCCAATCGCTTCTTAAATTCAGATAGGCTTGGTGCAGTGACTGCTTCACTGGGGAGCCTGTTCCAGTGTGCAACCCCTCTCGGTGAAGAACCTCTCCCTGATGTCCAGCCTAAACTTCCCCTGCCTCAGCTTAACACCGTTCCAGCGGGTCCTGCCACTGGTGATAACGGAGTATAGGTCACTTGCCTCTCCACCCCCCCCCTCACAAGGAAGTTGTAGACTGCGATGAGGTCCCCCCTCAGCCTCCTCTTCTCCAGGCTGAACAGGCCCAGTGACCTCAGCCGCTCCTCATATGTCTTCCCCTCTAACTTGTTCATCTATAAGAAGAAAAACATCACTGATTCTGATGTATTTACTGTACTGCTTTGAACTTGGTTTGATTTCCTTACTTTTATCACTAGCAAGACAAAAGTAGCCATCAGGAGCAAGAGATGTGCAAGACTCTGGAAGAAAACAGAGTATATTAATGAAATGTACTCAGCAGAGAGCCTATTATGGTATCTGTCCTCTCTCCTGTGCCACTGCAGAGCTAAAAGTGATTGATAATAACCTTGTAGTTACTGTACAATTTGCCTACAATTTTATAGTTGCAGTCATGGCATTGATCTACAGTTAAATGAGATAATTCCTGTGTGCTATCTTGCCAGTCTGCCAGGAGCGATGTACCAATTGTGTCTGTAAAATCACTAAAAATGAATACCTGCTTGAATCCAGGGTTTAATAGAGAAGTTTTAGATAGTTACGTTACGAAATTGTTATAAAGAACATTCTTAAGTTTGTAAGAGAAATATGATGAGGACTATCTAAACCTAGAAATTTCTATCAGTAATATTGTTTTTATCAGAAGAGTATTTTATAGCCTCTGCTTTTTATCGTTCATTATATGAATGCTGCAAACCATTTTTGCTGAAAAAAAACTATTGTAACTGCAGACTTACTAATATTCAGTTCTAAGGCAGTGAGAAATATTTTTTTAACATTTACTAAATTAATCTGCAAAACCAGTAGACTACTGGAAATATTGAAAGAAACTGTTCTAAAATGCATTTTTTAAAATTTCACATGTATGTATGATGGATCAATATTAAAGCTTTTAGAAATTTTACTGGAAAATTCCAGGAACATTTCTGTTTTGGACTAGAAATCAGGCAGTTCAGCAAAGACATCCTGAAGCTTTCAAATATATGTGTGAATCTTTCACCCATTACCTTCCCAAATGTCTTCATTCACCTAGTCCCCAAACTTATAATGAAACAATTGAGTTACAGCACCACACAGATCACTTTCTATAAAGGTTTGCTAAAACCAGAGTGCAATGAAATTCAAGGGCTTCAAAGAGCTCTACACTGCAAGCATGGCTTCTTGTTCCTCCCTAGGGCTACTTCTTATTTGCAATGAAGTCTGGTTTTGCTATGCCAATGTAAAAAGAGGCCTCAAAATGGGAGCTGGTTACTGTCACAGAGGGGTATGTTTTCCTGTTGCTAACATACTGGTTATACAAGTGGCCAAATGGGCTAGGAGGAGCCAGAATTTGCTGACCCAATAAATTCTGGCTTGGAAGGAGGCTTTGGAAGTATCCTCAGGTTGCCTATGACACAGCTTTTTAGTTCTCAATATTTTGTTTCCATGATTTCAGTCAAGAATGCTGAATTTGAGACTGCTTGTCTTAGGAAATGAGTAATGCTGAAGGGAAGGTTTTTGCTGGCAAGCTCTGTTGTGTTATCCAGAAACTGTTGCTATCTCACAGATGCTCTCTGATGATCCATGTAAAATGAATGAGAGATTTTAGTCCAGATCCAGGTAGATTAGAGATTTTTTTTCTCAAGAGCCATTGTCACATGCAGTGCTGCCTGCTGTCAAGCTTATTAGCTATCCAAGGAGCTGAAGTAAGTGGTGGAGGGTGAGGCTAACCTGAGATCTGTATTATTTATATATTCTTTCAAATGTCACCAGGCACCCAGACAGCATAGATGGGTTTGTTAGTTTTGAAGTTTTCTACACGTAAGTAAATATTAGACTATTAAACCACAGAATTAATGATAAAAAAGCTGTACATTCTTCTTTTATTCATGTCAGCCTTCTCATAAGTCCACAAGGAAGGAAATAAATAAATGATGTCAAGTTATTTTCTTTATTTATTATTTGAATTTTGGTAGCACCCACAATTTATTAAACACTGACTTTATCTGTGAAGAATATAGTTCCTTCCCTGAGTACTTTCAGATTAAGACTTACAGGATTTGTGTATCTGATTATTCAGCTACGTTCCATGATTTCATTAGTGCCAAAAACATGCTTTGCTGTAGAAAACATAGAGTCCTGATCTTGCAAGCTCCTAGGCTTGTACAACACCACAGTGAGATTTCCCTTTGCCAAATAGGATTATTCTCTGTAGTAAACTTAAGTATGTGTGAAAGTGTTGGCAGAGCTGAAGCCTTTAAGGCATTTACACACGTACATAGCTTTACTCATAGTGGTATGCACACTGATTTTAACAGACTAATTTATTCCAGACGATTAGGAATTTTTCTTGTATTGATTTGTTTCTCACTGGGGCAAGAAGTGTACAATGGCCCAAACCAGCCAAATGCTTTAGAGAATGTGTGTTGCTTTCATTAAACTTGCAGCAAGCCACTCTTCAACCATCTTGAAAAAAGCATCAAGCACCTCATCCCTCTGTGACTTGGTGGGGGTCGTTTCAGGTTTGCCATTTTGTTTCAGCTCAGGCAACTTCACCTCCACCACGTCTCTCTTTGCATGCATGATTTACAGCAGCCTTCATTTGCTTGCTGTAGCCAGCCACAGGCAGAGCTAGGACAGATATTCCAGCCTCTCCGACACTGGAGCATTTTTCTATCAATCATCTGCTCAATTCTGTGCTCATCTACAGCACTGTATTTTTGGTGAAAGAAACAGCAAAAAGCAGCTCTGGAGAGAGATACTGCTTCTCACGTCTGACTGTAGCAAATCTTTCTTCCCTGACGCGAGCGATTACAGATGGCTGAACTGGGTAGTTTCCTGAGACAGCCACAATTAATTCCTTCTACCTCAGCCAAAAGGCCTCCTTCTCTCCTACCTGCCACCATTTTGCGATCTAGACAGAGAAAATGAAGGGATGCTGGAGATCAGCACTCATTTCAGCTTAGAAAACACAGTCCCATTGCTGGCAACGCTGCCAGCTCAGTCAGACAGCTGTCCTTTTTGATCCTGGACCTGCAGCTGAGAGCTGAGCCAGTGGGCCTTGAGAGCAGTCCAGGTCCAGGTAGCCAGCCCTGCTGCCTACAGGCTCCTCAGCGGCTTGAGGAAAGTAAACAAGGCCTGACTGTAAGCAGAGGACTCACACAGCACCAATAATATTTGGTACAGTTTAACCAACTTGGTTAGTAAACATAGGTTAATGGACTCCCCTGGGATCTGGATGGATTTCAGAGCTGGCCACAGTAGGATGTGTACACCCTCCAGCTGTGACATTGGCCTCAATGCATAGAGATGCTTGCCTATTCCAATTTTCTCCTTTGAAAAAGGCAAGGCCTTCAGAAATCATATGGTTTTGCTGCCACTAAAGTTGTGCTAATAAGACAAATTTCTGTGCTGTACTGTGAATTATGGTAGAACACCTCTCGTGTAACTTACATGACGGGAAAAAGAGGCAGCCAGATGATGAACAGGACCAATGGTCTGGCATATGCTCCACGCATACAGGACCAGTGGTTTGGCATGTAATACATGCATATTATGTCCCACTTGGTCAGTTTTGTAATGATTGATTTATTTGCACCTCTGCCAGAGAATGCTAGGCATGATGGATGATTGCAGGGTTTGGGGGTTGCTGTTTTTTCCAGAGTATTTTACACAAATCTGTTTGGCTTGTGTAGAGTGAATTAATGGTTCCTTTTAAGAAAGAAAAGTTGTGCAGGTAGATTTTTTTTTTTTAAAACTGCAGAATCTTCATTAGTGTCTGAAATGGGTTTATAATGGAAGCTGTGGAAGTAATGTGAATAAGTTTTTAACAGCTCAGAAAATACCAGTTCCATAGCTTCTTGCCAATTCCATACCTAGTTCTATATGTAGTTTAGCTGGTACTGGCATGACTTGTTTTCCCAGATTGTCATCATCAGATCAAGCTGAAAATGAGAATGTCCCTAGCCCCACAATGGACCTTCCCAAACTATCACAGAATCACGGAATGGTTCAGGTTAGAAAGGACCTCTGGAGGCCATCTGGTCCAAGCCCCTGCTCAAGCAGGGACACCCAGAGCAGGGTGCCCAGGACCATGTCCCAATGGCTGTTGAAGATCTCCAAGGAGGAGACCCCACAACTTCTTTGGGCAACCTGTGCCAGTGCTTAGTCACCTGCACAGTAAAGTGCTTCCTCATATTGAGACGCAACTTTTGTGTTCCAGTTTATGCTCATTGCCTCGTCCTGGCAATGGGAACCAATGAAAAGAACATGGCTCTGTCCTCTTTGCACCCTCCCTTCAGTTATTTATAGACTTTGATAAGATCACCCTTGATACTCCTCTTCTCCAGGCTGAACAGTCCCAGCTCTCAGCCTCTCCTCATAGGAGAGGTGCTCCAGTCCCTTCATCATCTTGGTGGGCCTTCATTGGGCTCTTTTCAGTATATCCCTGTCTGTCTTGTACTAGGGGGCCTTGGTGTCCACCAGGACTCCTAGGTTCTTTTCGCAAAACTGCTTTTCAGGTGGGGGGGCCCAAGCATATACTGGTACCTGGGGTTGTTCCTCCCCAGGTGCAGGGCTTCACTCTTCTTGCTGCATTTAACTAGCTGAATGCAGTCACGCTACTTACAGGACAATGAAACCAGCCAAAATCAGTGCATATGTCAGATCTGGACTTGCCCATAAGTTGTTACAGATGAAAGCTCTACTAATAATCTAATGTGACATTTATCACATAGGGTAGGTCAGTTCTGCATTTTCAAACTACTTGCTGTTGATAAGCGTGTGAAAGTTGTCTTACTTGGGCAAGTAATAGGACTATAAACATTAATTCTCAAGACTAACTCAAGATTGATGTCATAATAATCTCTTTTTAAAAAATCTGCCAGCTTGCATGGGGTCATCTCATTTTCCATGTCCTGAGAAGAAAGTATTCACACCAGAAAAAAAAAAAAAAATGACCTGGCTGACCATCTGAATGTTGAGCATGAAGTCTCAGGAGAAAATAGCATTATAGGCTGGTTGCTGAACTGAAAAACAGATGAACTATTAAGATTATTCAAAGAGTGAGTGGGACCAAATTTTATGCTGCAGAAATAAAACTTTTTCTACATTCCCAAGGTAATTCAATGGACTGAGGAAACTGAAACAGTTCTATGTGATAAAACTCATGACAAATCTACAACTTTGCCCTCAGAGCAATCTGAAAAGTGCTTTCTTGTTAAGAAACATTTCCAAGCATTGTCCACCAAGCGATTAGGTATTTGGTCTGAGAATCTTCCATCTGGTGTGTGTCTGTGGTCACTTTGGCAAATACTTCTGTAGATGTGTGTAGTTGTCTTGGCAGCTCAGAATTTAACAGCAGTGTCCATTAGGACAGGACACAGCAGGACTGTCCATGCCAACAGCTGTTAATACATTGGTCAGCTGCAACAGTATTAAAAAAAATACCAGTGTGGCTGTCTTCTTGGGCTTTGTTAAAATAACAATTATTTACTTCATTATTTTGGTCAGGATATGCAGATACTTATCATTTAGAAAGTTTTCTGCACATAGGATCTTCCAGAAAGATGTTGAACAAGCTGTTTAAAAGGCCTGGTTTAGTACATTGAGGCTATATGCAAAATTCAATATTTCAAGAAGTTGGACATATACTGAATACAAATGAACGTGAACTTGGGAGAAACAACATCCACTTTCAAGGCTGTGTAATCACTAGTGTCATCGGCAGAATGGCGGAACTAACAACTCAGGCGTTTTTGGGGTATAATTAGTTTTTAAGACAAATGCATACTTTACATGGCTGAAGTTTCATGCTCTCCTTTTGAGCTAGTGCACTCAATGAACAGATGTGAGAAAAAGCTATTCAGTGAGATTAATGAAATCCTGATTCTCCTATTTTTAACCCAAGCATTATTATAGCTGAAGTATCATTCTATAATGAAGGAATTGTCCCGTATCAGAATGAGAAAAGCAGTGAAAGGAGACCTATTTGTCAAACATGCTGTCTGACTGATAAAAAAAAAAAAAAGCCTTAAAGTTCTAAAAATAACTTAAATATTTAAATACCTTACAAGATTTTATCATAGACCCTTCTATGTCCATCAAATATAAACCAGATATGGACTCCTGTAAAAGCAGGATTCCCTTAATTATGCTTCAATGCATCAATATTTACTTAATGGACTGCCAATCTGCTGTAGCTGTGGTAAGAACAATGCCTTTGGTAGGTGGACTATAAAGAAGACAGCTGCTCAAGACAGATGTCTGGGAGCATGACTACACATGGAAAACATGCTGTGGCAATCAGTTGCCTGAAATCTGTTTGACTGGAACACAGTTCTGTCAGCTTTATGATCAGTGTTGGGAGAGCTCACCAGGAGACAAGGTGGATCCTGATAATGGCATGAACTGAGAATGTAAGCAATAGATTTCCCCAGGGACTGAGAATGAAAGAAAGATCTTTTGGTCCTTCTTGTAGGCTTGAAGACTGACGTTCCACAAGGGCTGAGTGAAGACATTTCCAAGGTTATCAAATACAGACTTTACATTCACCTGGATGTGATTCACCCAGGCCTTTTGTCTCAACTGGAAATACTTGCCTGTCCTGTATGATACATCCATAAGATCAGAGCAATGAAGATGAATTGCTTATACCTTCAAGTCTGTCTAAAATCCTTGGTCATGTGTGGGAGATGACCTGTATCATCTGAATGGTATGGGGTACACTTTCATCCCACCACTGTACATGCTGTTTTGAGTCAGACAGCCTTGAAAAATCAAGTGATGCAAGCTGAAAACTGGCTACATCTCACAATCTCAGTTTGTTTTCTGTGCCACTACTGGGGGAGGGCATGTGGCATGTCTAACAAGACTCCACATTGTTTCCTTGATAGGCATAATGTTTCCTCATCATACAATACAAATATGTAGCATTCACAATGGGAAGGAGGGAGGAGAAGGCAATGATGAACAGTTCAGAGGTCACTCTTCTGCTCCCTTAAACGTTCAACTCCAAATAAAGAATAGTATGTGCATTTGGTTTCCACGAGAGCATTCACTAAAATAATATACCATTTATTTCCCAAAATGAAATAACTTTGAGGAGTTTTGTTAAAAAACAAACAAACAAACAAACAAAACAACAACAACGACAACAACAACTTTCTCTTACTTAACTAACTTTCTACTCTCCCATATAGAGTTTTTCCACTGTTTTATGTGTTTTGCAGCTGTGGAAAAGTTCTGCTTAATCCTTTCTCATCTGATTTAGTTCCAGTTTCAGTGTGAAAGACAGTATAATTTTAAGAGGCAATACTCGAAGAATTTTAGTTCACCTGAGCTGGAGCTGTAACTTAAGCCTTAGCTCTGCAATACAGGCACAGGATACGTTTTTATTTTCATCTTTTTAATAGTATCCTAAATAAACAGAATACACTGAAAATGAGTAACTACTATCTCCAGAATGGTTCCTTTAGGAGCATCAAAAAAGACTGTCAAGGACACTGTTACAATCACCACAAGGGAAGAAAATGCGTAATTGCCACATAACCATGAAGAAGAAAAAGGAAGTAAAACACAGTTGTGATGTGGTGGAAGTCACTGATACGGCAAGTCCATCTATGTACTATGAACAGTTATGAACTAATCTGTTACATATGAATATGAACATGCGTTATGGGCCTTCTATGATATGTCATACAGTGGCTGAATATGAAACATTTTCTGCCATTAGACTTCTCTTAGTATACAAGCAAAGTACTGCCGTCACTTTTTTTCATGATTCTTACTAGGCTGGCTTTCCAGTTATTTTTCTGCAAGCCAATATTTAACATCGATCCAAGAAATAAGAGGCTGGTGTTTGTCCAGATCCTCTCTTCTGACCTCTGGCTTTTTGGATAGGCTTAAAAGGCCTCAGAGGTGTAGCTCACTGAAGATCACTGGAGCACCAGGTCTGTCCTATAACCCCATCCCTCTGGAGAGAACACAGAAATGGAACAGATGTAAAAAAACAAAACAAAACAAAAAAACACTTGAAAAATGTTATGAGCACAAGAGAGTATATAATTCTTATCTCACAGCTTGGTACTGAGGCAGCTCATTGTTTGAACCCACAGCCTGGTTCTGAAGCCAGCTGGTGACCAGGGCCTGCTCTTTTTCATGGAGATAAGCTGGGGAGAGCTCTTGGACCTCTGTAGGTCCAGCCAGCTCCAGTGCCCGGGAAGGAGGATGGATGTGGAGGGATGTGGGAAGCGGAAATGGGCATTTTGTGTTACTCAAATTTTTATTTTTATACCAGAGACAACATACTCTTGAAGGTCTACTCTCCCCTTACATTTGTTCCCCAGAGTGAAATGAGGAAATTCAAAATCCAAACTGATAACAGCTCACTTTTTGCAAGAGTCTGAAATGTCCCCTTTTAATATATTTTATAAATACTCACAGTTAGAAATTCCAGGATTCAAAATTTTCTTTCTAATGAGAAGGAATCCAACTACTCCCTAGTATGTTTTTCAATATTAACAATAAACCAAAACCCCAGTGACTTAGCCAGATTTGGTAACCACCAGTGTACAGTTTAACACAACTGTGAGTGAATTCCATTTCGGAGCTTTGAAATTACATCAGATGATAAAGAGTAAATGGGGAAGTAAAAATGGGGCAGAATAGTTTCCTTCTGCCAAAACACTTTAGCTTCTAGTGGACAAGCTGAAATATTTATGTACCTATATCTCCATGTACATTTATATGTATATAAGTATGTGAGAGGATAAATTCTTGAAGGGATTCGAATGTTACAGAAATACCTGTTAGAATAGGAATGCATTTTACTAATAAAATAACCCATTTCTCCCACACTCCTGCTGTTATATTCCCTACTGTGGCCTGGAAACCAGATGATTTTGAAAAACAAGAAGCCTGATTCTGAACTCACATATGAGTAAGTAAATCCAGGATAATGCTTCTGAGCTGCACGGAGTGACTCCAGATTTACAAACAGACTCTGAGATCAGAATCTGCTCTGAAGTATTTAATTCCTACCAATGCGATGCCCTGCTGCTTCACTGAGGCTGCTGTCTGCCACACACAGCATTTTCTGTCATTCAGTAAGAGGAAGCACAGTGTGAGCTCTGCAGCTGGACCTGCAGACTAATGCTAGGGAGGGCAGCACAGCAGCAAGAACTTGAAAACAATTTATTTTAAAATTCTTGCTCCCTCTCCCCAACTGTTTCGGCAGGGCCACAATTAGAGGAAATGGGGCAGGATGCATTCAGACCAAGGGGAGCCACAACAAGGCTGGAAGTGGATCAGGAGTTCAAGGGGAGACTGGACAAATACTTGGAAGAGAGACCCTTTGAGGGTTACTAATAGACAAACCACATCAAACTCAGGAAATTCCCTGAGCTGAATATAGTTAGAGGCTGAGAGTGTGTTTGGAGGGAGCAGGTAGTCTGGCTCTGTCCTTGCTCTTCCGCTGTGTCTGTTTATGACAAGGGTGAAGAAAAGATAGTGAGACATATTTTGACCTGGACCAGTATGGTTATTATTTTTATTTTTATTTTTATTTTTATTTTTATTTTTATTTTTATTTCTATTTCTATTTCTATTTTTATTTATTTTTATTTTTTTTTTAGGGGCAAAGAAGATCAGAGGATTGAGGGAGAGGCAGCCAGGAGAATGGTGCAGTGAGGGGTGCCTCATTTGAGATTCTCTGAGAGGAGTTACAGGATTTTTTTTTCTTCTTTTCATTTGGTTTCATTTCAAATTTTCCCACATTAAATTGAACTTCTGTTCGTGTTGACTTCAGCATTCAGATTTCATTCTGTTGAGTAGATTCCATCTGCAGTTTGGCAAACCTGCAGATAATTAGCTCTCCCTTGTAATTAAATTTCCAGTTAATGTCCCATTAAGATAAATGAGAAGAATTCGCATCTTCTGCTTAAGTGGTGATTTCACAAAATACAACATTTCATAGTCTTTGAACAAACAAGCACTTCCATTTGCTGAGGTGAGTTGTATTTGTGATACAGTAGCAGATCTTAATAATTTACACCTTCAGAAGATTTTTTTTTCCTCCCAAGAAGTTCACTGCTCAGTGGATGAGTTGGCCAGGGGAAGAGCAGAGCCTGCCTTGGGGCTAAGGCACCTGAACAACAGGGTCCTGTTCTCACTTCAGCTCACAGGTGCCTTCTCATGCAGTGAGTGTCATGGAAACCAGAATTTTCACAGGTGGCTGCTAACTGCATTTCTTTGTCCAACCTCAGACAACCGAGCCCTCGTTTCTGTAGCTGAGCACTCACCATTGTGGCTGAGATGAACAGGCAAGGTGGGCAGGCAGTGCCACCTGCACCAAAAGCACAGCGAGGAGGCGGGATGGGTGGAAAGGCGGCAGCTGGGTGGACGTCACTGGTTCCCACTCAGTTTTTGAGGCTTACATGGACAAGAGCATGTTTCACTTTGCCAGCATATAAAGTGTGGAAAATAATACTTAACTTCCTTACACGATGTATTGAACAAAAAAAAGTGATGGTAAAGACTAAATGCTCAGAAAAAAGGCAGGCCTTGATGAGCAGGTGTATTTGCAAAAACAAAAGTAATGCAAATATCATATACATTACATAAAGATGAGAAAACTGTTCTCTGCTGAGGCTCTGGGGAACAAGCCCTTACCCCTTTATGTGTTTCATGAGAAGGCGATAATGAAGAGATGGAGCTGAGAGTTCTGTACTTTGCATTCAAACTATTGCTAAAAAAGATCTTAAAATACCCTTTATGATTTGTATCACTAATATCTGAATACGTAAGCCTGGTGATTTTGTGCTGTCTAAATAAGGCATTGTTTCAACTCAGGCCACTCAAGGATGCCCTACATTATTTTCTGTTCTCTTTTTCTTGTATA
Source organism: Cygnus atratus (assembly GCF_013377495.2). Lineage (NCBI taxonomy): Eukaryota > Metazoa > Chordata > Aves > Anseriformes > Anatidae > Cygnus > Cygnus atratus. Next base: position 57,251,333 of record NC_066364.1, on the reverse strand, counting down.
CACACAGAACAGCAGAAAAATGCCTGGGAATGAGACTGACAGTTCTAGTTACCCACAGGCATAAAGGACCCTTTGGTAGCAAAGCTTCATTTCAAGATCTCTTGAGACATACTCTGTGCCAGTCTTGGACAGACCTTGGAAAAGAAAAAGATCTCATTCAGCAATAAATGGTTAAATAAGTATTGAGAACATTGAATGAGTGCATGAAAGTCATTGGATTAAGAACAGAAAGCTTGGGGTTCTGAAATTCTGGAGCAAGCAAAGAATTATAGTAGAATGTAATAAAGGTACACACTTGCACATTTTTTCTTGATAACATAATACAATTTATTTTAGCTCAATCAAGTGTAGATTTTCTACCTGAACTGTGGGAACTATCCATGAAGAGTAGTGGTATTTAATTACCTTCTCAAAGCCATCATGAGATTTCATTGAAAAGCTTGTGCTGTGCACATACAACAGCCCTAATTTAAAAGTTATCCTGTTGTCTGGAACACTTGTTTTTTCCCATTTTCTGCTCCCCCTAAATGATCAAACCTCAGTCTGTTTAGTTATTGGGTTTTAGCATTTCACTGCATAACACTACATTATAAATTATCAAATCAGACGAATATTTTCTTTCTGCCCAGCCCCAGATACAACTGCGAGATTTGTTTTGCTTGTGGTTTCAGATGGGGGGAAGCAGGTGGACTAGAAGGAGAAATCTTTCTCAGGCGAGAGGTGTGCTACGTTTTTACCTATTGTTTTACCGACGAAATGTAAGCCCTTGCAAAGAAGTTTGACGTGCCCAGGCTGGCATAAGGCAGGGAATACAGCCATCTAGCGGCTGCCGAGGTTCCCTCCCACCGCAAGCACCCTCCTTGACTACCAGAAGAGTTTGTTCTCGTCTTACAGACATGCCTTTTCCTTTGCTGTTTATTCTTTGTTAGTCAGTATGCCATCGCAATAGTCATGCAAACTCAGCGTGTTCTACGTGCCATTGATTTCTTGAAGACCATTCAGTCTGATATGTTGGTTTTATTTATTTAGAAACGGATATAGCTAAAACATGACTTTCTGCTCTGTTTTGTTTTTGAAATGCAGATATTCTTATTCATGCTTTGAGCAAGGATAAGCTAATTCTTTCTCTACTTTCAGGAAAATACTGCTTTTTAAATATGCGTTTTAAACCCTAAGAATGTGCCTACAGTGGCATCTGCCTACGGTCTATCATGGCTTTATTATGTAACATCCTCATTGTAATCCTTGGGAAAAGCTGGACTATTGACAACGACCATCAAATTAATTGCAATATTGCAAGCACATACAGAAAGTACCTTGTGAGGGAGAAACTAGTTAAAACTCTGAACCCTGATCAAAACCCAGTAATTTAACCAGAGGTTCCATGTGCCTTTTAGGCAGAGAAGAGCTCACAAACTAATGTAATTTTGTTCCTGCCTTTGAAATGATATAACCTTGACCCCTTCTTTGGCAAAAATAGTTCATCTGTAGTTTATAGTACCTTATGAGTTCTGGAGGCAAATAATAATTCTCTAAAATGTTCCTGTCCTGTATGTTAATGAGGCTAAATGAGGATCCTCTTTATTGCCCATGGCCTTTCTCAAGCATCTTCTAACTAGCTCTTCTCCTTTTCCACACTCCATTGGACTGTGGAAAATGAAGGTTTGATATCATGTACTGGAATCAGTGCAATGGGGAAGGCTGTTAAAATTCTTCACTACAAAATCATAGACCCTTGTCAGTACCCTTAACCACAGATACACTGTGCCCTTGCAAAAATTACTTTGATCTGCAAGATAAGTTGTCTCACCAATAGACCATGTAAGAAGGCTACCTTGGGATACAAATGAGTAATAATCTAAAGGTAATTGTTTCCTTTCAAGTGGAATAAATCCTGACTGTCTGACATAATAATGTAAATTTCTTAAGAGGTGTCAGCAGTTTCCATTTGTGTATTTCTATTATTTGATTTTGTTTCCCATCTGTTACATTGAAGTGCTCATTCCTTCTTCTATTTATATAGTTGGTGAAATTTTATTTTGACTAATATTGATGAAAATCTGGATGAAAAATTTTAAAGAAATGTACTTACTCCAGTTTACAGTCTTGTAAATCGAGAGAGAATTTTAGTCTCTGTCTCAGGATTGCCTATGGCTCTGATTATGATAGCATTTATCCTGGTTCTGTATCGGTGCAGTATGGGAATCAAAACCTGGAATTCTTCTCTGATTCACTGCAGTTCTTAATTGTCCCTACAGAAAGACATGCAGGTATAAAAAATGTTTGGAACAAAATTATCCCTATTGCTGTAGGTAGGTTTTCATTCTGTAGGTTGCTCTGAAACTCATGAAGTTTTCTCTACATATCAGCAACTATGACTACCCTGTTATACTTGTACTGATGTGTCTCTCCGTACCTCCCTCTCATAATTTCTTTAAAATACTCTCCAAAATATTAAGAACTAAAATTTTGTTCGCCCTGGTTTGAGCTTCCCCATGAATATTCTGCTGTCTGACTCTCTTGTAGAACATTTGTTTGTAGGTTGTTCTGATAAATTGTCCTTTGTGTCTGGAAAGTATGCAATGTATTTTGACTGCAAAACCATTTATCACACTTTCTTTCTATATATGCAGGTTTTTTGTTTTGTTTTTCTGTTGGAAAGGTGCATGCAGCAATTAAGCATTTTACAAGTAAATATAACAGTGGAGTATATGCCAAAGCAAAGATATATGCCTAGAGCTTTGGCTTGAGTTTCTAAAGGCAGCAAGAGTGCCACTCCAAACTGTCTTTAAAGACTGCAGTAAAAGGTTTATGATCTGTATCTGCTAGCATGGGTGACTCACAATAAATGTACTCCAAAGGTGTAGTGCCATGTCCAGCACTGATTGCTCCAACAAATGAGTACTCCTCTTCACTAGAGTCATTTGTAATCATATAACAGCTTGACTTTCTGTCTGGAAAGGCATAGTTTTGTCAGACTGGTTTATGCCTCTACATCTCTCACAGCATTTTCAGAGACTATGACAGCTGTTGGTTTCATATTTACTCCCACATTTTTCTGCACTTTAAACAAATGTTGCTTCTCCTTCTTTACTTTGAATGTTCTAGATACTGTTGAGGCTTTTTTTTTTTTCCCTTAAAAAAAGCAACCAAAACAATGTGTATTATGGACACATGTATAATTTCCTTTCCTTATAAACAGATTTAACAGCTTTTTCGCCTTGTGTGCTTTAAGAGCTTCTCTTTCTTCTATTCTGTCTCAGAGGTTATAGTAGTTTTGCTGGGCCTCTCCTTCAGAGTGTTTTTCCTTGGCTTACTGAGCAGTTGTGACCAAATAGTGCTGTCAGCAGTATATGCAGTATACTGAACTGCCTTCAGTAGTTTTTGGGGCTGTTATCTTGAAAAGCAGCAGAAATTTCAGGATCCGTTGCATCATGGATTACAATTTGGCTCCTTTAAGAGGAAAAATGCTATAGACTAGAGCTCCTCAACCTGAACAAGAGTCGGCTCTGGAGAGAGATTAAATATGTCTGTAAAAACCTGAATGCGGGGAGGAAGTAAACAGAGAGTGAATACAATGGCTGCATGAAATTATTTGGTAGGACCATTTTTTAAAAAAGGATAATTTACATGATGCAGAAATGCAGAAGTAAACTCTCAAATTCATTGCCACATGATTTTGCTATCAGAAATGTAAACGAGTTCAAAGACAATTACACATAGTAATGAAAGAAATATTTGCAGGGAGGTAACTATTTATAGCCTGATTTTGTGAAGACAGAGAAGAATATGCCTTGGAACTGTGAGAAGGGGATGCTAACATATGCTTAAATTTCAGGGGAAATTGACATTTTTGAAAGAGTTTTTTTTTTTTTTTTGTGACAGGTGCTGTAGATGGGCAAAACATTGCTATTTCTCTGATGCTGTTCATAAGAACAAGAACTGATGTCAGATGTCACTGCTTCTGGAGCAGGCAAGGGGAGGGAAACTGCTATATAATATGAGTTCATGCACATGCACACAAGTAGTAGAGTGTTAAGCTCTTCAGGTAATCAAGGGAAATTCATTCAAACTGTTTGCTCTGAAACTCAGTTTGCTACTTCAGTGTTTTCAGTTTATGCATCTTGGATAAACTCTGGACTCATTTACAGCTTCTGCAGAATGCTGCAACTTCTGTTCTTACTAGGATGATTCATCCCCAGATCTTTAGTTCTCACATGAGCCTCACACTTTGTTGTATTCTGTTTGATTTAACACCTCTTATTTCCTGAGAAGGACTGTGCAGTCTTACGCTACCTTACCTTTACGAGACTGTCTTCTGAGTTATTTTTGGACAGTGAGTGAACCTAGAGATGTAATGGGCGATGCTTAGCTATTGAGTTAATTTTTTTTTAATTCACACACCTGTAGTTGTTTGGATTTTCCATATGTTGAGATTTGGGATATCCTCTTGTGTAGTCTGTTACAAGAAGTGACTGTGGTTCAGAACATAAAGTTTTTAACTGAATCAGTGTTTCTTCTGGCAGTAACAGTACTGAAAACCATGGCTGGTATCCTCATTTCTTTAAATCAGCAGACCAATGACTCTGAGTAGATGAAAACCCTGTGCTATTAAGCCTGCCTAGTATTTGAAAGATGACTGTAAGACTTTGCTCTGCCTTTTTTTTTTTTTTTGTGCGTGTGTGCGTGCGTGTGTGTGTAGTTTAAAAAGCATCTTATCTCTGTCTCTGGTATAACCGTTATCTATAGCTCCATTAAGAATGAGGGAATCTTTCCATTTTGACAGCATGGCTTGTTTTTAAGTTAGTTAAGGTAACAAAAAACAAATAACCTGAACATACTCATTCCTGATATTGATTGCTAGGATTAATATGATAATTAGGATTTGACTGGAAAATAAGAGAAATCGTGTTGAAAGCATTATTTTTTTATTTCTAGTGCTTAAATTAAGGTCCCCCAGTTACCTGAAAACTGTCTTTTGAGTGAAAGCTTTCTGTGTGGCAAGTATCCCCAATAACTTAGACACAGGAACAATCTGCCAATGAATAAAAATATCTCCGTGCCTTTCCCAAGACCTTTCATTTGTGACAAACAGATATGACTGATATGGAGGACAGTACATGTTTAGTGAGAGCTTTGAAAAATTGTTATTTAAGCATGTATTTTCCTCAAGCAAAAGGTGGACATTTCTCAGTAAGTACTTGTAAAATGTGTTCATATGGCCAGGGTAGGCTGGCAACAAACATATAAGTGTGTTTAGGTGCAGATGGTCAAGAAAAGAACCAGAAATTAAATAAAGGCCACACTTTGCTGGTGGAAGAAAGGCAAAGGTCCTGTAACTCCAGTGAAGCTGTTCTACAATACACTGGATGAGTATCATCCTAGTTTGAACAGCGTTTTTTCCATTGGGTTATTTTTCTTTTAAGAACTTCTTCTGACATTTCTGTCCTCTTTGCAAAATATTCCTCAGCTGTGTTTCTTTTTGTACAAATCCCTGATGTTTCCATGAATTACATCACTGCTTTAAGCTTTGCTTGATATCAGAGGTTCTTCTGCAATCACGGAGAGTGCTAGCAAGCATTGTACATCCTGTACTGCACAAACTTGCATTGAATACTGTAACTCAGTCAACCCCTGCAGATTGAGGTTTCAGTGTTTGTTTCAGAAAATGGAGATAACTACCTTGGGTTCTTCTAACTGAAAAATGATGGTCTTCCACTTATGTCATGTCATGACCCACCCACTGAGGAAAATTGTCCATACATTTTTCAGATTTCATCCTGAGCTCTTCCGCTTAATATGCTCTCTCAAATTTTCTATTTCAATTACCAGCGACTTTCCTGTTGCTAGCTGATATCTTTTGCAGAAGGGGCAGATTGTCATAAAAACTGAGTTCATGTTGTGCTTTCACAAATTGTGGGTTGATCCTGAAAATATCAGACACTATTGCTGGGTCACTACTGTCAGTTTTACCAGTGCAACCTTCTGTCTCTGAATAGAAACGATTTTATCATTGCCGAGGAAAATCTACATATGATTTTGAATGGAAAATCTATACTTATTATTTAAAATAAATGCAGACTTTCTAGTATAAAGATTGTAATTGGACTGTAAGTATGCTGTAGCTACTGTATAGTTTCAATGAAGATATACTTTTTGACACTTTTAATTGACACTTATTTGCACAGGTAAAAATATTTTTTTGACTGAAAGAATTTATAACTAATATCTCACAGTTAAAAAAAATATGAAAATGTATGTATCAAGCATGAAATTCAAGGAGTACAAGTATTACCGCCACATAACTTACTTTCTACAATGTTATAATACTATAGTTAATTATGTCTTAATTGTCTATTCCTATCCTCTAACTATACTCACCATGCTATGAATGCCACTGTATAAATGTAATTGAAATGTCAGAGTTCACACGAACCTGTGATGCAATATATATCAGAATGCATCAAACAAAAGAACAATACAATAAAAGTAGTTAATCAGAAAGAAACCTGTATCAACCAAAAGGCATAAGTAAATATCCCTCCCTGTGTTTACATGAGTCCATACACCCAAATAAAGAAAAGGCAGTCTTGAGATATCTTCTAAAGGTAATTTCTTCACCAAGAGTGTCTTCTAACCATGATACTTTGTGAAGTATTTGTCGTAAAGACGAGCATTATGGGAAATGTGATTAATGAGTTGCTTTGACAAACAGATTTGTGGTTAAATTTCACATAAGTAGCCCAAAGAATGTTGCCCTCATGCATCACATCTCTGAAAGTATCCAGTTTGGAGTACCAATTTACATGTGAAGTCAATGTGTTCTTCTATGTAATTTCAGAATTTCTGTGTAGACACCACCAAGAAATCATGTGCAAATCAAGCTGCTGATGCTTCAGAATTACAAGTTAGCTGTCAAAATGTTTTGGTGCATCATGACAATGTGAAGGACATGACTGGGAAACCTACATTAGTACAAGCCGCTGTGATTAAAGGTCAGTTAAGATTTATGGTTTGAGTTATTAATACAACAAATCTTAACCCCAACCCCAATAAATAACCTGCACGCAGGATTGCTTTGTGTGATTTAATTTGGAAACTGTGGATTTGTCAAAACCAATGAAAAGCAAACATTTCTGTTCTTCCTCCATAAATGCCATAAGGCAAATTCATCCAAGCTTTCAACAGCAGCATAGTGTTAAACTCTGTTTGACACTGTAACATGAATATTCAGTAGTTTATAGGAACAGACTTGTGTGGAAAGACGCACTTTCCTTTTCCGTTAGGAAACTTCATATCATTTGTTACAAAAAATGCTGATTCCAACAGGTATTAAGGATGAGGAAGCAGTTTACGCTAAGTATATGAAGATGTCTTCAACTCATACTTTTGTATTTTGAAGAAAAAATAATATTGAGAAAATTACTTGACCATTAATTGCTTTAAAATTTGCCATTTGCTTGGATTTCCCAAGAATATTTGATAAATGGTTAGGTTTTCTACCTATCTTTCAACTTTTTCCTTTTTTCAGAACATATTGAAGTTGAGAAGCTAGATGATATGAGGACAATTCCAAAATGCTTTAAAGTTAATATAAAAAATTCAGTTGATTTCATTGATCTGTCAGTCATGGGTTATATCTGAAATATGACCACATCACATTAATTACAACAGTGGAACATTTGGAAGACTAAGGAACAAATACTCATCCTCACAGTATTTGTTAACTGATAATTGATATCATTGTAAGAATAATTCCCATAAAATTTCTGTTTATTGTCTTCTCATTCAGTGTGTGAGACTCCTAAAAAGGACTGCCTATCTAAAACTATGCAAATGCAACATAAACAACTTTTATATTGAAAGGTTACTGCAGCATGTTGAATATTCACTCATTTGTACTGCTGTGGAAGTTGATTATTTGTGGACAGTTTTTCTGAAGGTATTTAGGTATCTGGCTATTTTGAAAGATAATCCCATATTTGTTATTCTGTGGCTTTGAAGAATCTCCCTGTAGGATCCATTTTGTTACTGCTTAGTGATCTGATTAGATTTTATAGTGGTAAATGGTGAAGCTTCCACTCTGGCAGTTAAGGAGAATGACATCCTCTGTTTAAGCTCCAGAACAAAGTTATTGCCGGGATGGGTTAATGATGAACTCTCTGGTGCCAGGGAAACTACCTGCACATCACTTCTGTCCAGGCTACAGGGATCAGTTGGATCACTTGCATGGGTTGGTCTTTGTGGGGTGAATCAGACACGAGAAGTGGGGAGGGACACATCTGAAGAAAACATGACCAAGGCATCCTTACTGAAGTAAGCCAGACTTAAAGGTTACGATGAGGACTGGCTTCTCCACAAGCGTGGGTCTCAGTGCCCATGAAGGTGCTTTACCTTGGTGGGTTTAGACTCCTAACAGACTGGGAAAGCCACAAAGGCTGAAGTCACATATTGCCTTTATAGTCAAGATTTTTCAGAGATTTTTCTGAACTCAGCAGCTCAGTTCCTGTAGTGAGGAGCAGTGTCATGCAGTTGTTTCCTGTGCCTCTTACAGGAACTGTGCACTAGTTTCTAAACTGAGATACCCTGGCTGAGAAAAGAAGTTTGGAGTTACCATTATTAAGGCTTTTGTCCAATAACAGCATTTGGAGGTGGCCATATCTTTCCATTCTAGTTGGGACTATCTTGTGTTCCTGTATATTGCCATAAAACTGTCAGGTGTTTGTGCTCACTTTGGCTGCTGCCCAATTGGTTTGTCTTTCTGTACAGTGAGCAGATCTAAGTCAGGAGAGAGATGGCCACATACCAGATACCAGCTGAGATCTCAATTCAAAATATGTAGAGCTACATTTTTCTTTGAGGCTTGCTTATTGACTTTAAGATGTGCATGGTTAATGAGGTCCTGTTGCTCTCCTCATCCTCAGCAAGGAGGTTTCCCAGCCCATTTCCAAATCACTTTTAGGGGTGCTTGAACTGTAAGAATAGTGCTCAGGCGTTTGATGTTTCAAACAAAAAGACAATGGTAGATTACTGACTTAATTCTTCCTGCTTCCAGTAGGAACCATTTATTTCAAACTTCAGGTATCAGTCAGGCCCTCTTTTTTTTTCCCTAATCATTTCCTACCTCTATTTATTCTTTTCCTTTTCCCTGAGTTTATAGATAGAGACCTGAACTTTGCAAATAGTCCTAGGCGTATGCCCAAGTGTACTAGAGAAAACATTGGTGTCAGGGCTGCTGAAGGCTTGCTTGCCCCTGTGCTGCAAAGATTTGCATCACTTTCTTCCCATCTGGCCACGTTCTTACCCATGCTTCTGATTTCAAACCCCATACATGTCTGCTGCCTTATTCCTCATGAAAGATGCAGCTAGTTTTTAAGCTCACCCTATAAGCTACATTAGCTTAGACTACTCACTGAATATCAGATAAAGAATAGACTCTGTTTCTGAGGGTTTTCAAACAAACTCTTAGGACCTCTGTTCAGCACACACATAGAAAATCAAGAGTCATAAAGTTTCTTTTACAAAGCTATGAAACTGCTTCTTGTTTAACTGTCTTAGAGTACCTCTCTTTTGAAACTACCTAAATTTGAGTATAGTGTGAGTTACATGTTGGAGATAGGCAGATTTAATAACCTAGACCAAAGAATTGTGATGGATTGTACACTGACATACCCAGATCAAAGCTAAAGGTTTTTCTGAAAGCTGTGTGTTAGTATAGCCCTAATTACTGGGCTTAATTCAAAGATAACTGCAAAATTACACAGGAGATTGGATTAGATGATAAAGCAGTTCTTCCTGGCCAGTCAAGAGATCCCCAGGAGTCCACTGTTGCGTGCAGCAAGCTTGTCTGTTCCAGAGAGTATACTCTGCTCTGCTAATTCACAGGATAATGGATTAGAAAAATATGTCAAGACTAATAACACAGACACACTCCTGTGGATTTTGAGTGGGAGGAAATGCACCATTCACTGACTAATTTTTAAACTTCTACCAGTGAATGTTAAGCCACCCTCCAAAGCACCAACCAGCTTCAAATTCCTAATAAGGATAATGAATCTGTGCTTTCAAAAAAACATTTACAGGCACAATTACTATTTCTTACCATAGGCCAGATCTGAAAAGAAAAGGCAACATGTTTTTCTTTCAGTTTTAAGGCCTCTATTGTGTTTCCTTGCAGAGTTCATGTTAGTGAAGATAGGATTTATTATCTTTGTTTCTAAGAAATAGAACTTTTTTTTTTTTTTTTTCCTGTGTTGCAGTTAAACTTGAATTGGCCACTAAAGATATTATCTTATTTTCTTAGATTTGACTGAGTTTGAATTCATTAGAAATAGCAGCACTTCTCCAGGATCATAACTCTTATCTGAAATCTGCTATATCAGTTTGTTTTGCTTTAACCTTGAAATTTATTCTAAGTGGAGTCTTGAAAACATCACCTAATCTTCTTGTATATGCCTTAGGTTTCTGGAGTTGTTACATTCTGCAATAAAAAAAATGTTTATGTTGATTTTGTTTATTGATGCCAAGACATTTTAGGGAAGTTATTTATGCTTTTCTGACTTTAGGCACTTGATTTAGGAGGCCAGTGGGCTGGAAAAAAAAAAAAAAAAAGGAAGGGAGCTTCTGATTGCAATTCAGAGTACACATAAAATGTATACTAGCTTTGGCATGAAGATAGTTTAAGAAATTTCTGCCCCTGTGCTGTAGCTTGCTGTTCTGTCATTTAGGGCAATACATTTGGTTATGGGGTTATACTCCAAACCAAATAATAAAATGAATTGAACTTAATATTTTCAAAAGCTTTAAGCAAAACATAGAATTCTGAATTATTTTGAAAAAAAAAAAAAACTTCTTTCTTTCACAATGTCTCGGGGAATCTATACTAGTGTTCTGAATTGATGTATAAGGATAAGCAATATGAATTAGGAATCCTATACTGTGTACATGTATGACAATTCCCTCCAGCTTCTACACTTTAACTCCATCTTTGATTAGGGCAAAACTGTTATTACATCCTTTGGTTCCACTATCTTTAGAAAAATAATTGTACTCTTTTCCTTGGCTTTTGAGCCATTATCAAAAAGCATATTCATCGCTGGTGCATCTTCTGAGATAAGCCAAAAAAAAAAAAAGGGTGAGAAAATGACTTAAAATAAAGAGATCACATCATTTAATAGGATGGTGAGTACACCTTGGTAGATTATGTTTAAAGATTTTCAATCTGTTTTGTTCTTCAGTAAAATCTAACATACAGCAGGGGAAAGAAAGTGCTCTGCATCCTTCCGTATTTCCCTCGTTTATTAGATCTGACTGATTTTAATTGCAGTAATACGCAGAGGCTCCAGGAGCATGCAGAAGCGGTTACAAGGAGGAGATGTTGCAGGGTTACGTGCCAGGTGACCGGGGGGGACTTTGCATGAGTCACTTCTCCCACTTTCTGCCTGTGCCATCCAGTTTTGTGGCACTTCTCCAGCTGCACCAGCCCTGGGAGGAAGCGACTGTGCAGAGCAGCAGCTGGGAGCAGGTGGGGTGCGTGTTGGGGCACTGAGACCTCCTCTGTACCCTCCTGCACTGAGGTACGATGGCACCCAAAATATGCTATTCATTAAAACCTGTGGTAAATGTTTCTCATCTGTGAAAGTTATTGATATACTGAGGGTTTATTTTACAAGAAAGAAGCAGTAATGGAACAGTGGACATCAGTGACTGTAAGGATCCAATAAAACCAGCAGGGTAGACTAGAGAAGAAGTGGCAAAGAAGAATACTTAGAAATAAAGGACAGTGAAAGAAGTCAACATTTGTATCTTTCTGTAAATCTATTTTTTATTAAGAAACAAAATTTAAAATTAATCTTTTCCAAACAATGGCCTATTAAATTCCAGACAGATAAATATTAAATAATAAATATTAAATATAAATTAAATTTTAACCTTACAGTGCATATGAAATATTTTGATTGTAGCTCTTAGCAGTTTTTAAAGACACACCAAATCATCAAGTGAAGGAATGGCTGATGGATACCAGCCCAGGGAACAGTCCATTACTTTTATTGGCTCTGATTCTGCTATCACTCAATAGCTTTCAGTAGCACTCCCTAAGGAATTATTAGCTCTCATTAGCATCGAGGATCATCGGAACCAGGCCCGCAGCAAATAAAGCACGACTGTTCATAAAAACACTTCGGCTTATGCATATGCTCTTCACTTCTGTGCTTTTTCACTTAAGTGATGCTCAGAAATAAGGACACAGTTCTACCTTGTTTAATTCACAGTATTATTGTGCATAATTACTCAGAACTATTGTTTTCAGGTTAGACATATCTATAAACAGTACATGTTATTAATGTGGCTGAATGTTAATTTATGCAGCATAAATCATGGGCTGAAATATTTACCACAGCTATAAAACTGTGTTATGGTCATAGCAAGGCATGTTTAGTTGTGCAGCCTTGTATATATATGAATTGGTGTTTTTAGCACTGATTGCATTCTAGCAGTGGAGCTGATGGGTTGGGTTACTTCTGTTGCCTGCATTTTGGAAAAGGCCAGAATGGATAGTTATAACAACTATTTGTGACCTTGAAGTCTGTGAAAGAATTGTAAGTATATTCAGAGGGGAAAAAAAAAAAAAAAAAGAAAGAAAAATCAACAAGAAAAAAAAACAAAACCTACCCACTTGAGGATATGAGTGAGATAAATGGAAATTATTAGTCTGCAGAGTACTCCCTTTCCACTATAAAGCCAAGCATAATTACACAAATTGTTCCAGGAAGAGCAGAGTTAATGAAATTTGGTTTAATAAGGGTTCAGGTCTGTTGTCCCCTACTGCTCCTTTCCCTCATTCCCTGATAATAACCAAAACTCTCCTTATGGCACTCCTATCAAATGAAAAAGAGCAGGTCTGGAGCTATGTGTGCGTTGAGTGGCCAACCAATACGAACATGCTGATTTATCCTGCTGTCTGCTGCCAAGTGGAGTGTGTAACAGATGTGTTCTGCATGCCTTTCTTTCAATAGAGGAACTAATTCAATTCTCTTTGTTATAACCACGTTGTGACTTCTGCCCCCTTTTCAAATTTGACTGAAATTGGAAAAAAAAAATAAAAAAAAATAAATTAAAAGTACTGAAGAGATTGACGGATGGATAGACAGCATGATGACATAAATCTTGTTTTCTTAGCAGGCTAAGATGGCATATCTGATTCAGTAATTCAGTGTTGAGGCTAATAGATTTTTTTCAAGCAGGGAAGCAAATTGCATTGATTTCACTGTTCAGAATCCCGTTGGGATCATTCAGCTTGTCCCATTCATTGCTTAATGCTTTATTGAAGTGTAAATATATACATTTCAGAAGGCATCCTACACTGATTTGGGATTGGGGACAGCTGTGATTTAGTCTGGCCTGATGACATTAATTTCCTTTCTCCTTGAGCTGTCTTGCTTAGAAGCATATCATTTTGATTGTGTATGTTTGGGAAAGAAGAAAGTCTAGCTATGCCATCCGTGTGCAACCTGTACTTTATATCCATATTAGCAAGTTTAAGTGCACAAAAAATATTTCCCTTGCTGAATCACAAGGATTAGCTTATTCCTTCAGTGCCTGTTTTATTCATTAGTTTACTTTTACTGATATCAAACACAGCCAACCTGCAAATGAATGGCAAACCTGGAAATGTTTATTTATAAGAGAGTGGCCACATGTTTGAGTGAGATCTTCATTAAATTTGCATCACAGGGTGGTGTGGTTTTTCTTTTTTTTTTTTTTTTTTTTTTTTCCTCCCCCCTTTTGATATCAAGATCTGGAAATACATTGCTAATTTACTCATTCCTGAAAGGTAACAGGGGTACTTGTGGGTAAACTGGTCCATGGTAAATTGTGTCCTGGTGTACTTGATGAACTTAATGGTTATTTCTAGCCTTCAAATTTCTAAAAAGGGGTGAATCACAACTTCAGAAAGAGATGAGTCCTGCCCAGTTTTTTAGGGAGAGACACCTCAGCCATGGAGAGTTTTAGGACAAACACAAGCGGAGTCTGAAGATTGCTGAGAGAATGAATATACAGGTATTTTCTTGGTGAAGGGGAGCACCATAGTCCCAAGAACAAGCTTGGGAGAATTCTTGTTTGAGAAACTCAGTGCCATAAAGAAGGATATGTTTGATAAACATGGCCTTGCTGAGAGGTCAGATAGGCCATGAGGGCTTGACACATTTGCAGGTTGTTTCAGGTTATGTTGTAGCAAATTAATCAGACAGGAACAGCTGTTCCAGAAGCAGTCTTTCACACTGTTTTCCATTTCACAAGAAACTTCTTTCTTTTGAAAGAGTGTCCTCCCAGTTCAATTAAATGTGGACAAACCCAAAGTGCGGCCTGCTCTTGTCCTGCAGCCACCCATCTCTTCCCCACTGCAGCATGTGCCAAGAGACATGGTGGGTCCAGAGAGGGGACACGGGGCACTCAATGACTGATCCTTGTAAGGTCCTGCTCTGTGTGATCAACAGTCCCATGTGTCTCATGCCACTACCTTAAGTTTCAGGGGTGCAATAAGAGCACATGGGCAAGGCAGGAGACTACGGGGCCTTTTGGCAGCAGACTGCCAATCACACGTGAATGATAGCATCAAGCTGCTGCGATGCCATGAACCAGAGCGGAGCACACTCAGGAGCTGGAGCTGCAAACAGGCCTTGTGTGAGGGTCTCTGCCCTAGTGGGAAAAGGCCACCACTTTTTGAAAGGTTTGTCCTCAGTACTGCTGTAGGTTGGTCTCGGTAGACACAAAGAAATGTACTTCAAATCTTTTCACTTCAACCTCACACCACTTCCAAGCCTTCATCTCTGTTTGTTATTTTTCCTTCTGAATAAGAAGAAATTAGGGATTTTAGTTCGAGGAAATCTCAGAACAACATCACAGTTTCCTAGCTACAGATTCTTCTCTTCAGGCAAAGAAACACACAAGCACAGGAGCAAATCTGCATTAGGGTTGGTAGGTGCTGCATGAGGTAGGTGGACTGCTCATCTCTTTATATGGTAAGACAGTTTGCTTTTACACTGTCAGTGGCCATGCTTTTTAAGCATTTTATTAAACCTTAGAGTTGTCTGTGGACAGATAGCTATCAGGGAGAGGACAACAGATTATCTGCTTTGTCCACGGATTTTTCAAGCACAAATATTTTGCAAAATCTGAAAGAGGAATTCTTAGAAGAGTGAAGACCATTTTATAAAATGCTCATCTGGGTTTCATTCTTGATCTGGTACAAATGTCGTTTGGGAATCTGAGCAAGTCACTTTAGGTCTGTGAAAATGCAAAAAGTGAACATTGCTTCCTTTGTTTTTGACCTTTGCGGTTGCATGTGTGAATTGTACATTTTTCTGGGCAAGGGCAGAATCTTCCATTTCCTTACAGTTATTTATTTGTTGATTACTCAGGTCTAACAAATAACCCACTTGGAAAGTGGGAGGGTGAAAAGGAACAGGAAGAAGCGCACAACTATGAGTATGTGGATGACAATGTAATTGAAAACATAAGAAAAGTATTTCAAGACACCACCACTAGAAATAAGGACGTACTCTCTGAAGATCGACGGTGAGTGTCCCCTATGATCACATATGGATGCAAACAAAAGCATTCAGAGTGATTTTCAGACTTACCAGTAACCATCATCCTTCACAATGAGGAAACGTTTTCCATGGGAGCCACCAACATTGCCACATATGTTCTGTAAACAACATGGTAAGGGCAGAGGTAGACACAAATATTGGTGACCTGCGGTTTTGACAAAGTTGGACCTATGGTTGCTCTGGTGATATAAGTGCACAGTCAAGATCAGGTTTGCAGGTGGAGACAAAACCTTAATTAGACCAACAGTTATAGTTACAAAATACATGAAAACCCTGAGAAAAGCTTTGTGTCTGAAAGCTTGTCTATTTCTTCTGATTTGTATCAGTTTGGTGTAGCAAATACTGATACTCTAAATACAATCATCCTCTTCTGTATAGAACTGGACACCTTGTAGTCCACAATTAAGGTCTGTCTCTTGAAAAACTTTCAGGAAATTATTTCTGTTTCCACTAAATTCTTGTGTTTCTGCTCTGTCAGTTTGCAGAAGACTTAAAGTGCTAGTGAACAGGACTTTGTCTTCTAAAAAACTTCCAGAATCATTTCCAGCCAAACCCAATTTTTTTTTTTCTAGATCTGAGTGAAACAGCATAGTTCCAACTCTTTTGGCTCATAGCTGAACCCTCTATGAACTTTTGTTGATTTAGCTGAATTGAGAGAATAAGAGAATAAAAATAAGAGAATAAATTCTCTTATTAAGAGAAATGCCTAAAACCCCAAAAAAGTTTGAAATTTGTTTTAATGATTTAGAAAAACATTATCTTTTGTTTTTGTTTTATTTCAAAATATACTTCCTTTTTATTTTAAAATGGCATGCAACATTTCTATTGCATTTGAGTTGGGCAGTATACTGAATCTGAGATAAGATTTTATTTTATTTTATTTTATTTTATTTTATGGAAAGTTCAAAATCCCCAGAACATGACAGAAAACATATATAACCAAGTAGAATTGTCTTGAAATATGACAAAAGCAAATAGAAGCCCTCAATTTCCCCATCCAGTATTCCCCAAACAAGGTCTCTTACTTTTTCACTCTCTCAGTTATCCCACTGGTTCCCCTGCCCTCCCCCACAAAAATTGCCCTCTAAACTCAGCACAAAGAGTGGCTTTAAATGAGGACTTGAGGCAGTGGAGGTTCTCCCAGGCTCTGCATGCATCAGTAGGAGGGAGGGTGAGCAGGAGATGTCTGCCCCCTCCTCCAGCACTGGCAGAGGTATGTTGCAGCTTCTTGTGATTTGCCTAATAACTTCCATGCCTTCCAGGGCAATTACCTTAGCTGTGTGGCCAATTCTTCTCCTGCTCACTGCCACAGAAGTTGAAAAGTTACAGGAAAGACTGAAAAATGAAACAAAGTAGGGTGCTTCATATACTTCCTCAGTCCACATACCACTGAGCATGTGAGCTTTGTCTGTAGTGCAGAGAAAGAGAGAATGAAAATTTTTGTCTAAAATAGTTCTATTGACTATAGAATTTCAGGACTTTTGCATGAAAGCAAAAGTACAGTTTCAAGAAGCAATGCCAGCCTATAAAATCAGCCTGTAATTATTC
The DNA here is from genome assembly GCF_013377495.2 of Cygnus atratus. Classification (NCBI taxonomy): domain Eukaryota; kingdom Metazoa; phylum Chordata; class Aves; order Anseriformes; family Anatidae; genus Cygnus; species Cygnus atratus. Next base: position 57,234,171 of record NC_066364.1, on the reverse strand, counting down.
TACTTACTCCTGTTAAATCAGCTCCTTTAAGTCTTTATCCACCTGCCCTTTAAACTCACTATCAAGAGAGATGAGGCTTCACTTTATTAGTTGCTTTGTTTGAGGGCTCTAGCAAAACATGAAAGAAAGGACCTTTGCCGCCTACGGGGAGATCACTTTCTGTCTTAGATTATGAAGCAGTCCCTTAAATTGTCGTCCTCAGCGGATGACAGAAAAATCTGCCTTCTGAAATCATTAGCTAGCCAAGAAGCACATAGCTCCTCCAGCCTGCTGGTCTCCCCCTGACCATCAGAAATCTTCCATTATGGCTTCCTCACCTGCACTTGTGAGCATTTTAAGAAATATGGATTTAACATAGGCATATGAAATTAACATTTAGTGTGGGCGAAAGACCTATAAAACTTCTAGCCAGGTAAAATGATTGTTGGAGCTTAAAAATCAGCTTTTGATCTGTGTGCTGCACAGCTGTTTGTAGGGTGGAATTAAAAAGACTATTTAGGGACTTACAGACAAATAATACAAAAAACTTAGTTGTATCTTGCATCTCTGCCAAAGGCCTAACATTCGAGCACGTTAGTTCTACTTCAAGAACTGAGCAGTAAGCCATTTCCCACCCATGGTCCCATTCTCTCTCAGGACATTTATGCTACTTATTAATATCTTTTTAAAATGTATTTGGATATATAAGGTATCAATATGAAATCTAGTGATCCAAATTACTATAGCATACAGTTATTAGGAAAAACAAAGAAACAAAAAAGGGTTTTAATGAAATTCAGAAGCAATCCTCAACAGCCAATAATTCTGTGAGAAAAATCATTATTTTTTATTTGTAGTGTTTCGTCGATGCCAGAAAAAATCTTTCCACAGTCAGGGCCAAAGCATGCCAGAGTGGTACGAGTTAGAGCTAGTCCTCACCCTAAGAGGGAGAAAGAAAGAACAGGGATTTGCCTTGGGTCATTGCTATGTTAATTTTGATAGAATAAATGTGCCCAGAGGGTCAATGATGTTAACATGACCTCATCACTCCAGAGCAATAAGCAATTAAGCAAGAGACTTGAGTACAGATGCCTTAGCTTGCTATAGCAACAGCCACCATTAACATATTTTGTCATTTCATTAAAGATACAAGAGAAAGTAGGAAAACCCCCAAAAGAATTTTAAATGTGTGGCTTTATTTTTAAGGACACGACAAGTTTTTTCCTTTTACTGCCATGGGTTTTTTCTTTGTTTGTTTGGTTTGGTTTTAATAAGGAAACTCTTTGGTTTGGCAGTCTTTCAGAAGGCATTAAAGATGTTAATAGCTGTTTTTGTTGGGTGTGAGAAAAAGAGAGAGAGAAGGTTCATTGAACTGAGCTGGAATAGCACTGATGCTGCTATAATGTTTTATCCCATGTTCTTGGAAACAAAATGCGATGGAGGCATGGAGTGATGTAAAAGAATAGCAAAAAACAGTGAATGCAGCTTCTGCTTCCAGTGCTGATAGTTGCATGTAGTCTCGTGGCTGGGAAAGGACAGAAACAACACAGTCCAGCCACCTGGAGAGCTGAAAGAGTGCACTAGTGTCGGGCTATTTCGGGATGTTGCTTTCTGGACTTGAACATCACACGAGTGCTGCAAAAGGAATGGTCTCAGTTGACTAAGCCTGGGTGCATTTTAAATGGGAGACAAAAAGTAGAAAAGAGATAGAAATGCAGAAGGGAATGAAAAATCTACACAGCTGTGTTTTCCTTCTGCCACAAGCTGAACATTTAGGTGGCTTTGTTTGAACAAAGTTTTTTTATTATTATTTTAAATTTGGACTTATTTTATTTCTAAGCAATTGTACGAAACAGATTGAGGTGGAATTTTTTTTGCATTGGTTATGATGAGATGAAGGTTCCTGTATGGGAGAAGGTTAGAGTCAGTACTAGAAATGAAAACCAACCTTTGTGACCCACTGCATCTTCATTAATCCTTTGGCACTGATTTTCTAAGACATTTATTTGGACTTTTCATACCAGTGGTCCTCCAAGATAGCTGTTTCTTTCCTAGCATCCCTTGCTCTTAGCTTAGTGGCTCAGGCAAACTTTGCAGCATTGGGAACATTGAAATTAGGATGACAAATCCATAACTGGAGTAGTATGTTCTCAACACTTCTGAAAATACTCCTACTCTTAAGCGATTTTCAACGCAGATTTAGGAGCATCACCTACTTTGACAGTTTTTGTTGTTTGGTAATTTCTCTACTGCTTGGCATTTTCAGTTTTTCTTAATGTGTGAACCAAAGATTATTATCCATGGCACAATCAATGCTGATTGCAGAAGGAAGAAGGAGTTGACAGGGAACAAACAGGGTGCTGCTCTGAGAGCTGCAATTCAAAGACAGCAGGACTTCAAGAAGCCCATCTCAAAGCAGTTGTCGGTTTAAAGACCCTAAGGGCAGAGGAGACTACCCGCCTACCATGATTATCTAGATGTTTACCTAACACACACTGACCTTGCTATTCCTCCGGAGGACAGATTAAAACGTGCATTTTTGTGGTGTGGGAGAGCTGGGAATGGAGCCCACTGATGAAGCCTTAGCCCATTGGCATATTGTTGTTAAATGTTAACAATGGGTGTTAAATATTAACAGCAAGGTGGTGAGGCCCTGGCACAAGTTGCCCAGAGAAGCTGTGGATGCCCCATCCCTGGAGGTGCTCAAGGTCAGGCTGGATGGGGCTTTGGGCAGCCTGGTCTGGTGGGAGGTGTCCCTGCCCATGGCAGGGGGTTGCAATTAGATGGTCTTTAAGGTCCCTTCCAACCCAAACCATTCTGTGATTCTGTGTTTCTATGATTCTGTGATGAAGTTATTAATTAACTTCCCTCCAGACCTGTGGCTCTGTTACCCCAGCCCAGAGCACAGCCTCTGGAGCCCTCACCAAGATGGTGGTCTCTGTACTCCCATGTCTCTTAGCCCACTAACACCACATGGGCTTCATGGCTATAGTCACATTGGAGACACACTGAAAAGACTCTTTGCTGGAGTCACAGCTTGTATTGACTAAATGAGCTCTTTTACCCATATAGGTCAAATATTTCCCTAAATTGCATAAGCTATGCTAGTAAAAGAAAAATTTACTGGTTTGAGTTTCGCACACACAGGCTAAGTTGCTGGCATAGCTGTGTCAAAGTCATATATTAGCTTTATTTTTGCTGTAGTCTTGGGATTACTGGTATAATTGCACTGACAAACCATTTTATGGCACAGATGAGCCCTAACTCACAGCCATTAATTTGACTCAAATGCTCATTCACCTGCACTCCCTGTGTAATTTTTAAACCCAAATGTAAAGGTTTCCTGTTTCACCCTGTCATTTTGTTTTGTTTTTCAGAGACATCTGAAGCAAAATAATTCTGAAATTATCTGGAGACAAATAGGAAGCTGTATCCTTCACCTAATAAAATCAACTATGACTGTAAGAAAAAGCTGCTCATGAAAGCGTCCTTGTCTCATGAAGAGCATATGAGGTTGTAATTTAACTATAATAATCCCTTGAGAAACTAAACTGCTTACTCATCCTAAATAAGAAGTCAAACCAGATAATGTCTCATGACCCTTTGAAGGGACAAAGTTCTTTTTGTACATATTTATTCATGAATTCTGGTAATGATGCCAAGTCCAATCCTTCATTCTTATTGCACCTGAAATACCAGTTGATTTTCTGAACCACTGTAGGGCATATGCAAAAGGAAAATCCCTTACTAAAACAGCTGCACAGTTGTTGTTTCCTTTTTTTTTTTTTTTTTTAGAGGTAGAAAAGGGAATGAAGGGTTGTCGAAGGTGAACTTACATTTCTTTAGGCGGTCACATATGCTGCATGTTAAGGCTCAAAACTACAAATGGCCAGATTCTTCCACTCTTTCAGATGATGAACAATCCTTTATTGCACAAGTAATACTGTTGTAACACAAGCAATTCACCCTGGAAAGCAATGCCAGTCCTCCCAGGGGGGAAGTGCTACTCAGTAGGACTGGTAGTCCCTAAATTAGGCAATATTGCCATCTCTATGGCACCTTGCACAGCCTGAGTTCTCTAGAATCACACTAGATCTGTAGATTTTGCTACTATGTTCAGCAATTTGCTGAAAATCCAGCCAGGAAGGAAGAACAGAAGCTGGCACTGAAGGAGTAGTGTCCATGCCGGTGCTCCTAACCAAGAAAAAAGAAGACTCTGCCCTTTGAGAGGTCAGGGAAAAGCAATGCTGAAGAGCTTCTCCTGTTCCTTCTGGTACCTTGCATTCCCACAGAAGCACCTGGAAGAAGATGCTTTCCTTTCAGGAAAGCATTTTATTTCAGTTTATACTTCTGAAAATGAAAAACAAAAGCCAAACGCTTACATGATATCTGGGATACAAAACCTCCTTGGCCCATAAGGAGGGAGCTTCCTGTGTGCCCCTTCTGTTCCCTGCGAGTGCTGAGCAGCAGCAGTGAGGGCTTCTGCTTACACGGATGAGCATCTCCGTGCACTTGGCGGAGAGCACATAACCAGTGCTGGCATTAGAGCTGCCGTATTCCTGTCTGAGATCCCTCTGTGCAATCACACAGAAGCTGCATGGGTACAGTATTAACATTTTCCGGTGGTATTGGACCTAATCCTCATGTTCTGGCAGAGAACAGAAGTGTAAGTGCCTGTAGACTGAGTCTGATGACCACCACCTATGGCATATAAAATAAGAAGAACAGGGCAGCACATGCATAGTGAGTGCTGTGTATCTAGATGTGTTAGATCTGGGGCAAACACATACACCTCTGGCAATGCTTTAACTCTCAAGGGAAAAAATTACTGAGAACTGATGTGTAAATACATAGTTGATGTGCCAAGAGTTTCCAGACTCACAGCAGCTTGATCAGAGTGGCGTATCCAGAAATGCCAGACAGCTGCACAGAACAGTCAAACTTCCCAGATGGTTTTAGGGTGGAGATTGGGAACATGTTTAGAAAGCCTAGACATACCATATTTTTCATCCTACTGATAAGTTATAAAGCAAATGCTCACAAAAAAATGCCTTAATATGCCTTAAAGAAGTATTTTCAAGCAGACAGTACAGTATCTTCAGACTTTCCTATTAAAATTCTACTGAATGATTAATTTTCACTAATGCAAATTAATTTAGGATTTCTCAATATTGTCTTACATTGATTTATTCAAGATAAATGCTCATGCTCATTAAAATCTGTTGCAATTTAAGTATTAAGAATATCTCAGAGTGCTTTGATTCTATGCATATATAGCATGCAGCATTTTGAATATCACTTGCTATTACGGGGGCTTGCATTTTTGTACAGATCTTGTAACTGGCTGACATATCAGTTGTGGGTTTTTGAAATACTTTTTAAGAATTTTGCACAAGAATCCATATTTCTTGTTGTAGCAGCTCAAAACAGCCAGTTTTTTGTTGTTGTTGTTATTTGTTTGTTTGTTTTTTATATACCAGCAAACATGGTCTGGTATGTGAATAAAAAGAATTTATTGTGTATTTTACTGGTTGTCTTTTTCTTTCTTTCTCTCCTGAATGTGGTGTTGTCTTCTATTGGATTTCTGAAAGATATATTACCATCACAATTTTCTCTCCCTGAAATACCAGAAGCCTGAGTTTTGTAGCTAGAAATGAAGAGAGAAAAGCCAACAGCCTCCTGGGCTGTACTAAGCATTGTGTCACCAGCAGGTCAAAGAAGGTGATCCTTCCCCTCTGCTGAGCACTGGTGAGACACCTGGAGTGCTGGGTCCACTTCTGAGCTTCCCAGCACAAGAGAGACATAGGCACACAGGAGGGAGTCCAGCAAAGGACCGTGAAGATGATCAGGGTCTTGGATCATCTGACATATAAGAAAAGGCTGAGAGAGCCTAGAAAAAAAAAAAAAAAAAAAAAAAGGCTTTCATTAGTTTTCCTAGGTGTTGGGATGAGTATGAATCAGGGGAGATGCAGCTATTTTACTGACAAACCCAACACCTTTCAAACATTCTGTAAAAGCATTTGGGACCTAGTCTGTGAAAACAAACGAACAACCAAACCAAACCAACAAAAAGAATCCCACAACTAAGACATATCAGCCCTTTTTTTTTGCAGCTTCTTTCTTTTAAAATGCTTCCAAAGAAATGATTTCTCTTCTTTGCATAGATTCTGTCACATAAGGAGTCTCAACCTGCCACCCCTGTCATGTGCAACAATCCTGTCTTGCGCATTCAACCTTGTTGAGCTCAATGAGTTTTGTTCATGTGAGTAAAGGCAGCAGATTTTATGAACCTTGTAAATATATTAGTAGCAGAGATGTCTCCAGTATCTCTTCCTCAGGCACATCAGTCAACTTCATATCTTATCACAGGAAAGAGAACGGGCCTGGCTGTTCAGTTCCCATGACACAGAGGGGCACTGGCATTTGCATGAACTTACTGGCATGGAAGAGAGGCTGTGGTGCTGTGCTGCGGGTAGAGGACTGTCTTGCTGGGCAAAATGCAGGGGAGGGAGGAGGCATGAGGCAAGACTGTAGTAGAAGGCTTGCGTTCAATGTTTAAGATTTGGTAAGTGTTGAGACTCCCTTACGCTGTACAGATGACCGCAGTGATTTCATGCTGTTTGCTAATACGTGTTTGACAAAGCTGTAATGTCACCATGATCCTTGAGGGACCTGGTTATCATTCCCAGACATTGCTGCTCAGGAAGACTGTGCTGAAGAGGGGAAAGCCATTTTCAGTTGAACACAGACTATGCCTGAAGAGAACACAAGTGTATTTAAATAATAAGACATTTGCTTTGCAAAAGATTGGCATAAGCTTCTGCACAGACCTGTTAGCTTAAGGGCTTATCTCTTTCAATGCTAAGGAGTATTTCCACTGTGCTCTCACTAAAGGCCTGCTCAGGAACAGCTGCTTCTGCAGCACTCCATGTGTTCATAAGCCCTTAGTGAGATGGTGTTTTCTGTTTGGATGATCAACATGCACACTTTTTATATATCCAGCCTTTGTGTCTGGTAAGATAAGAAGAATCTTCCCTCAGCATTCTTCTTTAAATGCCAAAACCCCTTTTGTTTAAATACAATGTGTCAAACAAATGCTTATCTACGACACTCTTCCCAATAAGCCGCTGTATATTGTTGCTATCTCTTCACTTAACATATCTGGTACTTTTCCTACCTCTCCTAAGTCTACTCAAGTGTTTTCCTAACATTTTTCACCTTGGTGCCCCTGTACTGTGCTAATTTACAGCTCCTTGATGCCATATTAAAACTAGTAGTTCCAGAAGAGAAAAGTGTTTTCTAGCTTCTACTTCACCTATTAGTGGCAGGTGGTTGCTTCTCTTGGGTTTCTGTATGCCCTAGGACACCCTTTGCAGCTCAGGCTGAGGAAGCAGGAGGGGCTGATGCTCACACTGGCTGGCAGCTGCTGGAGGCTGTGCAGGAGGGAGGATGGCTCGCAATTTCTGCGTCTGCTCTGCTCCAAATCCATTGCTACCGCACCAGATAGGCCTTAGGTCTGTTACTACTTGGGGACCTAAAGTTGCACAGAAGGAGAGGTAGAAGCAGAGTTTCTTTCTGAAATGAAGCTTTCCTCCAGTCGCCAAGACTGGTGTATATGACCATTCTGTGATTCTGTGATTCTGTTTATCTGATTATCTGTCCAGACATACCTGATGCAGTCTTTTCCTGCAAACATTCGCACAAATAGCTTACGCAACTCCTCCACAGTCACAAATGGTTTGCAGATGGAAGGAGGAGACATCAAAGTTTTGCTTTCTTTGCAGTTTCAACCTGAAGAGTTTGGCTAGGAATGAATCACAAAATAAAATAAAACAAAACAAAACAAAACAAAATAAAATAAAATAAAAAGTTTTACTTTTTCTAGGTGAACATATTACAGAAATTCAGTCATTGTAAGTAGGTATAAATACCTTATGACTAATTTTGAGATGGTTCTACCTCCTCTCCTTGCCCTCTGCACCCCATTTTGGGTGGCTGCCTGTGCTTCCCAGCTGGAGCATCCCTTTGCTGGTGCAGTGGGGCAGCTCTGCAGCCCCTAGACTCTCCCAGGCATCCTCACCAGCCCTGCCCTCGCACACAGTGAGAGTCATTCTCCAAACACCTCATGGCCCATTTCATCTCCTCTGTAGTACAGAAGAGAAGATTCATGAGTCCAGGTTCCAATCTACAAGCATATTCACACAGTGAAATCATATTGAAAACATCCTGTTGGGTGTGAGGAGCCAAAATGCCTTTGTGGATATGGGATCTAAGCACTGCAGACTAAAATAGAACAAAGCCCAGCAAGTGCTCTGACAGCCAACGTTACTGCAAAAATGAAATGGCAGTGGGAGAGGTGGTATCAAGCCAGGATTTTTCTTTGTAAATTAAACTGAAGTAGATTTCAGACCTTTGACAGGTACCTGCTCTTTGCACTTCATATATGAAAGCTCAACATGAGATCTAAAACAGGCAACATGTTGTTCCTGGAGCCAGTGGGGATAGGGTGAGAGAAATGTTGTAAAAAATAGTGTATCGTCTTCAATTTCACCCCCTTTGGCAGCAGGAACTGGAGGTCCACAGCTGGCAATACCTTTGCGAGGGGAGGAGTCAACACGTCCTGGTCTGAAAAAGTAACTGAACAGTTTGCTTTGGGGAAATGCAGGTCTTTATGTTGTGCACCAGCAGTCAGAGTATTTATACTAGGTTCAGTTCTGTTTTCTGTCTGGCAGGGTCCAAATCGACCTCCTCTGCTTCCCAGCGGAGCCCAGTAGCCGCCAGGTTAAAGGCTGCTCTGGGCAAGAACATTTTTGCTCTCCCTCCACACCTAACAGACGCAGAGGAGAGCGATTTTTCCCACTAGCAAAAAGCACTTAATTATGCATTAGCAAGCATAGGCTGGAAAGGAAGAGAGCCCAAATCACTCTGCACAGATTAGGGATCACAGGGAAAGGCAAAATCAAGAATCCTGCTTGAAAGAAAAAATGTTTTTCTACATTTTCTACATTTTCTACATTTTTGCTAATGACTTCTTTGCACGTGAGCCCTGTAAGCTCTATGTCCTAATGACTAAGAAAGCTGAAGAAGTGCCTGCTGGTGCCTGCTCACAGCTCTGTGAAAACAGAAGTAGCTATGCTAAATAAGGAGAAGAGCCTTTCCCTTTATGAAACAAAAAAGGGAGAACGCTGAAGAGGTCATCTCTTATATATGTCCATTATATGACAATTTGGGACACTATTTCTTAACGCACAGGTCTGTTCTGTGGCTGGGTTAATTGCACCAGCTGTATTCCCAATTGCAACTGCCTAGGCAAGGGCAACAGCCTCACCTCTGACCCTTCCTCAGACATGCGGTCAGCCCTGTAAGAAAGGCAGTGGAAATGTCACATACCTGGGAAATACAGAACTGATCTGCCTAATGTGAGCCTGGATAGTGCAAGTGAGCAAAGCAGACTCGAGAGGAAAGTTCTCCACCAGTTCTGTGCAGCTGTGGGAGGGCAGCAGGGTTCAGCACCATCGACTGGGCTTTCAGGATGAGAAGACTCTTTCCTGGTGGACTTTTTTTTCTGCTAAGTTCTTTCTTTAGCACATATCCATTTCTAGCCTTTCCCTCCCTGCCTCCCAAATGTTTTTTGTTTCAATCCCCCGAGGCTCTTTATTTGCAAGTGTGTAAAGAAGTTGAACTTCCTGGCTTTCTGGAGCTGCAGCCAGATGTGTTTGCAGTTTTTTCTATCAGCACCTCTCTGGAACAGGGACTGGCCCTGCTTAATGCCGAGCAGCCCTCAGCAAAGAGATTACATATGTGAAAATCATGAGAACAGGGCTGAAAATGCCAGACTAATGCTGAGCAAGAACACCTAAGACTTGCCAGTCTGCCTTGGTGGGCAAACTCCCGTTTTTTTTGTTTGTTTGTTTGTTTGTTTTAGTTATTATTATTTTGGCAAAACCTGTCAGCCTTTGCCAGCCTTAATGAGTGAGCGGACTCTTCCAGTCCTCTCCTGTCCTCTTCCAGAGATATCCTACCACATCTGTACTGCCTTCTCTTATTCATTTTCTCTCTCCCTACTTTCTGACACCTGTATGTTTTCTTACTAGGGTGCATCTGTTCTGTTTCAGGCTATCTGGATCTGCTTTACTTGTAGGAATCCACTACCCTGTGCTTTGTCTAAACTTTCATGTGTGCTTCAATCTCCAGAGTTCAATTGCTGTCCAGTTCCTAAAGACTTTACCTGTCCGGTAGGCACAAAGTGTTTGAAATACATAAATGCCTGATGTTTCATTAAGTTGGTTCTTTTTCAAAAAACTAAAATATTTCCCAATGTTGTCATGAATTTAGGTAAGAAAATATTAGCTTTTTAAACATGTGTTTTACAAATATCCCCTCAAGTGCAGCAGTTAGCAAGTTTGTAAGTTCGTGAGTTTGTTTGCCCTATTTGTATTAATGGCTATTTTTGTTTTCTTAACACTCACCTGAGGTTAAATCTAAGTTAACCATAGAAAAGGTTGAAAATTGTTTTCAAACTTTTCTGGAGCACAATTAACCTAGTATTTTAACAGCTGGCAGCTGCAGTAATTACTTTTAGATTATACCTAAAGTCTGTTGAAATCTAATTACTCTGATCTATGAACCAGGTAATTAAGGTAAAAACTCCTGCATTTTCTTAGACCTCATTAACTTATTTCCTTTGAAAATTGTTAGCTAATGATGGTACATTAAGAGTTTATCCATAAAATGACAATGAATAATTGAAACCTTTGTCCTGGGACATTAAAGGACAGAACAGTGTTTAACCACTCAATATCTTGATGATTATTTCTTAATTTACAGTACAAACATCATGCAAGTTTGGGGAGAAAGGACTGATCAAACTGGGAAAGTGGCCTAGAAAGACACAAATATTTTCCTTCTCATTGATCTGGTATCCAGCGAATAATCCAGGACTGCCACTGGGGTGTGGAGACTCCTGAGAAGCACCACAAGCTGCTAATATTTCTCAGGTGTTCTGGACCTCGAGTGCAGGTGCAAAGAGAAACTCAGGCTTGTGCCCAGAGGGAGCAGGGTGACTGCCCATTTGGTATGGAAATGCTGCAGTTTTAGCGTTGCTTCGAGGCTGCCTTGTGCAGCTCCTGCAGCATGGGGACACGCTGCAGCAGGAGCCCCAGGGGCTGCTTCCCCATCCCAGAGCTGCTTGCAAGCTCTGAGATACAGTGTGCTGTGGCTCCACCTGCAGCATCCTCCTCTCTCCCCAGCGTAGAGCTTGTATCTCAGCTAAAGGATGAGCTTTTCTCTTTCCTGATATCCATGGAAAACTTCTGATTGCTGAGCCTGTGTCAGGAAGTCAAAGAGAGGGTGCTACATGCATTTCTCGCCCCAAGTCAGGGTGTATTGAGAGGCCAATGGGACACATTTAGTAACCAAGATGCTAGGTACTACCAAAAGAGTCAGGGCAGACCTAAATGGTGGCAAAGCAAAGCTGCTTTCCGTTATTTTGACATGATTCTAAGGCTTGTATTATTTTGAACTATAATGTAGCTCAAGCTGTAACCTGAAAGGATGCAGCTGGCGGAGGCTGTGCCAACATCCTGTGCCCTCCACCAAGGAAAGGGATCTCCAACCATGCCTGCTCTTCCGGTGAAGTTTCCTCAACCTCTGATACCAAGTTTTTATAATTAATTCTTCATATTCTGTTAACACCCAGAAGACTGGGAAAGCATCTGGGTCTGAGTGTGCTAGACATCAGGACAATGCATACTGCAAAGTCAGTCCTTTTTTCTCAATAATCACATCTAATGTACAAATGGAAAAGCAACCTGTGGCTATACACATTACATAATTACATAAATTGGTAGATAGATCAATGTTTTCTCATGGTAAGTGTAACAAATCTAATAACAGAAATTTTTATTGGTCATGTAAGAACTTTTGCAGAGTAAGCTCATTGAATTCAGGACTTCTCAGGACTGGCTCCTGAGTACCAGGTGAGGCACTTATTTGTTACACAGCATCATAGGAAGGAAATCCATTTACATTCAAGTGTTTAATCTGAAAAGCCTGATAGGTTCAAAGTTATTTGCAGCTGGTCTGTAAAATAACTTTGGTGAAAAACTGTCAAGGCATTGTCTTGGGATCATAACTTCAAAGAAAAGTTTTGGGTGGTCATCTTTTAGACCATCAAGGGCCTGAGTAATTACATATCTGGTGGAATCCCTTTATATAGGGGAAAAAAAAAAAAAAAGTCTGAAACAGAATATAATTTGCCTTTATTTATTTTTTTCTCCAATAATGATACATTATTTCCGAAGTCAAAAAAAAGTATTAAAGTCAGATTTTCTGTGAGGCATTTTATTTATAAGGAAACAAGTTAAGCAAATGAGCTAATTAGGAAAATTAAGGATAAAAATATTGATTCAATATGAGAGAGATGCACACATGGCTACTCAGGAAATCCTGCTGTAAGAAATTACCAAGACCAGTTTACCAGATACATAGCTGCTACAAGATTAAATCAATCAATGTTGGAACTGCTTTTTCTCAGGAAACTGCGTGCTGTCAAATCAACTCTTTTCAAATCATTATATATTCCCACTGGGTCAAAATTCTGGCCAGAAGCCAAGTCTTCAATCAGTTTTCGGCCCATTTTTCTTCCTGCTTCAGTAGACATAGCCTTTTTCCAGAGCTTCAACAGCAGTCCTCCTTGGAAAGAAACGCAACATGACATTGTCAAATTAACATGGAGCACACGCAGCTCATGGCTCACAAGGGATGAAGTGTACGTCTAGCGACAAACACCTACCACTCTCCTGTGGATAGTGAAATGTAGACAAAGCTGGAACGCCAATGGGGTAATAATTGCCTACAGCTATGTAGGGAGACACAGGCCATTCATGCAGCTCAGGTTCCTTTGTATTGATAGACAACTTGGCTTGTTCCCTTGTCACCAGTGTTGCAAGTCAAAATGATTGAAGATGCATGTTAGGGTCTTGTTCTGCAATTGCACATAGCTTCATAGCTTATGAAACAATGGCCTGGTGGTTACAACCATGCACATCACTGTTTTCACTCTAAATCTACCAAGATTTTGCCCTTCTGCCCAGCTAAGGCCTCAAGATAAAGAAGCAAATGACCCCAACATCTTCATCCAGGCAACAACCAGTTGTTCTCCATGAAGTGTGCCTGACCCATCCAGCATTAGCACCAGTTTGTACAATGCTCATTGCCTGATCCCCACAACTCAGTGCTGATCTTTATGATGGAAACAAGGGCCACAGGGGAAATCTAAGAGAAGGAAAAAAAAAAGTCTACAAGAAAACCAGGAGGAGTTTAATTATTCTCCTTATTCACCTGCAAAACATGAAGAATTGGATTCTCACTGTTTTTTATCAGGGAGGTGGTGAGGTAAGAAGAGAAGGCAGCAGTCTGTCTGTCCTCTTGCCTGTCCTGGCAGCCATGGAGAGCCTACCCTACTCCAGGAAGTCTTGTGAGGAGAGCAGGAAAGGTCTCACCTAACGTGGCTGCTGCCCATCTGCCTTCAGATACCCCTGGGGGGCAGAGCACGAACAGTAAAGCTTTTTCTGACTGTTAGTGGAGAAACTTAACAGGCAGTTGTTCTGGGTTTACATGGCAAGGTTGGGGGGTGAGGGAGGGGAGCAGAAGGGGTGTCCTGTGTGAGCAGAGCCCAGCAGCTACCCCATGTTAGATCAGAGCCAGCTCCAGACAGTTTGAAAAGGGACCTGCTGCTGGCCAGGCAGTGACACCTGTTGCATGTCAAGTAGAGCAGATTTAAGAAAGTGGAAAACTGCTGTGTAACAGCAGCTAGGAGAAAGGAGTTGGAAAATGTGAGAGAACCAGCCCTGCAGACAGCAAGTGAGGAAGGAGGGCAGGAGGAGTTCCAGGCAGGCAGCAGCAGTTCCTCTGCGGCGTGTGGAGAGGCCCCTGGTGGAGCAGGCTGTCCCCCTGCAGCCCATGGGTCCCACATGGAGCAGATCTCCACGCTGCAGCCCGTGGAGGAGCCCCCGGTGGAGCAGGTGGATGTGGCCTGGAGGAGGCTGCGGCCCATGGAGAGCCCCCGCAGGAGCAGGCCCCGGGCCGGAGCTGCAGCCCGTGGAGAGGAGCCCACGCAGGAGCAGGGGGGCTGGGGGGAGCTGCCGCCCGTGGGGGACCCGTGCTGGAGCAGTTTGCTCCAGCAAAGAGTGACTGTGAAGGAGCGGAGGAGACGAAGCATCAGGGGCTGACCACAGCCCCCACTCCCTTGTGCTGGTTGGGAGGAGGTAACAGAAGAGGGAGGTGGATGAAGGGGGGGAAGTATTTTTAGTTTGCTTTTGGTTTCTCACTGCTCTAGTCTGTTATCAGTAGTCAATAAATTTCATTAATCTTCCTACGCTGAGTCTGTTTTACCTGTGACAATAATTGTTGAGTGATCTCCCTGTCCTTATCTCAACCTATGAGCTTTTTTTCATCGTATTTTCTCCTCCTATCCTTTTGAGGAGGTGGAATGAGCATGGTGGTGTTGAGCTGCCAATTCGTGTGAAATCACCATAGCAGCATAGCAATGTTTCCATATGGCTCCCTGCGAAACTGGGAGAGGCAGTTAGAGGGAAATAAAGGGTAACCAAACTGAATCAAGAAAACAAAACTCACTGTGGGCTGGACAGGGTCCTATCCTATGAATTACTGAAACCTTCTCTCTTGTGCTGAAGTTTGCAGCACCACAAGAGGACTCCACTTCTCACAGAACATGTTTAAAAGTTTGAAGAATCTGTCTCTACAAAAACGGTATGTCACTTTTTGTCATTTGAGTGCTGTAGCAACAAGTTCTAGCTATTCAGATCCCCTCTGAGACTGTGGATCCAGATCCACATATAGTTAAATATAGTTTAGAGCTCCATTTCTGATCTGCAAAGCTATCACCAGGTTGAGATAGCTTGCATTTAACTCTCACTGGAATGCAAAGCCCATTCCTTCAAGGCAGTTAGGGAAATCTCCAGCCTGCAAAGCCAGGAATTTCAGCTACTTAGTTGTTTATAGCTGCACCCACATGAAATATCTTCATCCCTCTCTTTTCTCCTCCCTACTGCCTTCAGCATCCATGCCTTTTCTCCTCTCTCCCTCCAGTGCTGCCCTCATCTGCTCCACTGCCCTGGTTCTTTGCTCCCTGCTTGCTGCCCTGTTGGTTCTGCTTTTACTTGCTGTGCTTCCCTCCCACTGTGGGGACACGAACTGGAGATAGGTAAAGAAACCCTGAACTATGACATAAGCTACAAGGCACAGGACAGAGCTGTAAAGTTCCTTATTCAAACTATGAGGCAACCCTCACATTATATGCAAGGGAAAACTCTGGGATGCTCTTTTGTAACACTGAATAGCTTCGTCAAACAGCCTTTTCCAGGTATAAATACAGCTAGAGAGAAAATTTTCACTGAAGTGTATAGACAAAAGATCTCAAAAAAGTGCTATGGCTCTGAATACTAGCTTTACATCATATTTTTATGTGGTGTTTTCCTTTAAAGATTCAGAATAGCTTTCCTTCATAAAGGACAAAAAAAAAAAAAAAAAAAAAAAAACATCCAGCCCAGCCGTCTCTACGAATGAACTGAAACCTCAGAAGAGTGTAATTCTATGTCTCACCGCTGGATGGTGATGCAGAACTTATTTTAGATAAAGCGATTGTCTAAGAATAACTTTTACTGGGGGAGGTATCTTCTGTTAGACAAAAGATTGAGAGAGAAAACAAAATAAAACAAATAGCAACAACAAAACAACAGAACACTTGTTGACACACAAACCATTGTTTGTGATAATTTCTCCATTTTTTGTAATGACTTCAACTGATCTAGTAAGTTCATTTACATTTTTAATGGTTCCAAATTTAAATGATGAAATGCAAGCTAGTGTTTGTTTGTAAAGTTCATGTGTAAATTAGAAAAAAAAAATGGAAGGTCATCTGCTCCAACATATGATGCCTTTGTCTCATGTGAAATCCTTACCACATACCATCAGTGTTATCCCATTGATGCATTTGCTCTCTGGTGCATTGTTTACTTGTGACTGTATTTTCAGCTCTACTGTTTTATCTCCAGGAAGTGATTATACTATATTGAAAATCACCGCATTCATGTGGAGGAAGCTATAGAAACAAAGAACAAGACAAAGTGCATATGGTGGTATCGTGGTAGGTGGGGCTCTTACCTGTTAATTGATTCGCTTTGTGGAGAGCTCTCATTGAGAGCAGGACTCTGTTTTGCTGTGGACTGAAGCCACTGATGGATGGCAAGACATCCCCTTCAACAAGCATCCTCTGAGGCAAGAAAGCCTGGAAGTTGTTTGTGGTTTGTAAATCTGTAGAGAAATGTGTGGCTGCAATGAAATCTACAGCATTAGCCCAGTCTTCACCAAAATTTGCTTCTGGATCAGGGAGATATCTTAAGCTGAAATAAATCAAAATAAATATGTAACAGATAATTGAAATCCACTGTAGAACAAAGTAGTTTATCATTTATCCCAAATGTATTTTGTTCATTATAAAATTCTGAGTGGTCTTGGTGTCACAGTGACTTAAAGTCTCTTTCAGCACTTTACACCTAATTTCTCCTGGCATCACTGCCTCTGGCCAGGTTAGACACTGCTTCTGGCTCAGGTCCTGGCTCCCAGAGAGGAATCACCATCTTTTTGTTAGCCCATAGCCTGCCTGCCCCTTGCAGCCTGAGGCACAGGGGCTTCATGTCTCACTAGATAACCCATGCTCCTACAGAGTGGATGAGCAGAGCCTAAAGGGCATCATCTCTCACCCATTACCTTGTGCACCAAGGGCGTGGAAGGGTAGAGCCTAAAGAGCAGAAGCCCAAAACCTCATACAGTCTTTGTTCAGACATTATCCTTACAAACAGTCATGGGGGTGGGAAGGTTCCCCTGGCCACCTTTCTGATTCCCATACCTGTCCTGGAACTTGGACAGCGCATAGGCAATGGAGGCAACATGCGCCTTCCACATGTAATGGAGAGCGTCATCCAGTATGAAGGAGGAGAACGTTGCAGGGCCCATAGCTTTTTGCTCTGTAGACAGCAGATACTACAGCAGCAGGGAGGGAAAAAGGCAGAGAAATGAGAGGGTGGTTCAAACCCAATAAATTTTTCAGACTTATGTACGTATCACACAAAAGAGTAAGTTTGCAACCTAAGGAAAACTGTTTTTGAGTAGTTAGAATGTGTTGCTTTTACTTTGTAAGTAACTGTAATATCTGACATAGGAAGAAAAGGATGATTAATATAGATATATAAAGTGAATTAATGTTCTCACTGAAGTTAAAGGGATTTGCCATTCTTCAATTTCAATGGAGCATTTTTCCCACATAATGTAGGCATTCTGTCAGAATTCAGTGGACTTGTGTATCTGAGTTTATCTGACTTGTGTATCTGAAGCTTCCGTGCTAAAGTATTGGATTCCTTGAAAAATTGTTTGTACTCTTTGAGCTGCAACTGCTGCAGATTTTCAAAAAATAAGAATGAGTCTTAATGGTTATCATTATGGCTATTTGAGGAGTAGATCGTTTATAACAACCTCCTAAATATACTGTTTACGATAAAGAGTCTGAAGAAAACAAATCCAATCTTGCTCTGAAAACCTCTCCCTTTGCTCACAGTTATCAAGAGAAACTTACAGTTCTAATTTTCTGATTGTTATCTATTACTTGACTACTAACAAAGATATTGAATAAAGAAGCCTACCTTTAAAAATAGTCATTAAATCTGTGAAATAAGAAATATTGGTATCTTTGGGATTAGAGAGCAACTGAATAAGGAGGAAAGAGAGTATGTACTTGCATAAATAAATACCCTTCTCAGTGAAGTTTCAGAACTTCAAGTTGTTTAGACGTTCAGAGGAATAAATGAGCCCTACAAAACCAACATGAGGCCATTTCTCAAGGGTAATGTTCCATTTTGAATGCTAATGTTAGCAATTTAACATGTTAATATTAAGACTACAAGTATAACTGTTAACAAAACAGTGTCTGAGGACAGACACCAAAATAATTGTGTCACTCTATGTCATGCTTTTCCACTTTTCTATTTCTTACTTTTTTATCAAGCTGTTATTGAAAGCAAATCAAGCTCCCTAAATCTTAATATTTTTAAAGTAATATTCTGGTATCATCTCCTACAAAACATGAAAAGTAAAAAAGTAAAATTGTTTACTTCAAAATAGGCCTTCCACTTATCCATGAGCTCAGGAATGCGAGAACGGCAGTCAGCAACACTATAGCAGAAATCATCTCTTCGCTCCTCTGGTGGCAGTAATTCTATCTCATACAGCACCTCTCGAAAGAGGCCAGCTTCCACTGCTCCCAGAAAGGGTATGACGGCCAGGTAGTAATTCATACCTGTAATGATAATTAAAAATGCAGAGGCACTACCCACTAGCAATGAAAAGTTCCCACACAGAGAAATGGAAACTCTCCAACACCAAATGCGGTCATTTCAAATTGCCAGTGATACAACTATGTTCAGCAGTGAGATAGATGTATGTGCTGAAATGCACTAGTGATGATATCTGTATTGATTCAGATACGATTTGCAATATTGGTTTATATACTGATTTGCAATAGATTTATATACTGCCCGTTAATAGTCTTGCATGAGCTGACAGTGTGCTATACTTTGCAGAAATGGAAAAACTGAAGGTAAAATTAGATCTTTATAGGTTACCATGGATAGAACATTAAAAGCTTTTGAAATGCTAGTTGCAAACTGAGCACAGAAAATGATGATCAGGGTGAAAGATGAAGAGGTCCTCCAACATGACATCACAAGTATTGCTTTCATAAAAAAACTCTGTATACATCCTAAGAATATAAGAAAGGAAAAGGCAAGTCCTGGCAATATTTTCCTGGAAACTGATTTTATTTTTAAAAGAGACATTTCACTCATTGAAAACTCGGAAATGACCTCAGTCAATTTGGTATGATTTATTTTAGGATGATGG
The DNA here is from genome assembly GCF_013377495.2 of Cygnus atratus. Classification (NCBI taxonomy): domain Eukaryota; kingdom Metazoa; phylum Chordata; class Aves; order Anseriformes; family Anatidae; genus Cygnus; species Cygnus atratus. The sequence continues at coordinate 57,215,217 of NC_066364.1, read as the reverse complement.
CTTCCTGTGGTCTGATCCATAAGTTAGAGCAGTCAGATCTGGTAGGTAGAAAACCCAGATTCAGTTCCTGCCTGTGCTGGACCACATCTTGTGTGAGAGTGCCCATACAGATATTTGATGTCCTTCATTTAGGAAGAGAATTTTAAATTCTCCCCTTAATTGTGTCCTTCTCTGTAGAAATAAATTTTACTGACTTTCAGTGAAGAACAGGCTAAAGCCTAGATATTTCCCCTCCTGGGTGGGTAGCTCTGAGCCATTAAGCTGAGAAGTCATTTGCTCATGCTTAAGTAGCAGTGTAACAAGGACTGTCTCACACACCTTGGGGCATATTAAATATGAATTTCTGGTTTAAGCTCATTCCTGGCTTGGTATGACTATGCATGCCAGACGGGGTCACCCTGAAGGCCAATCAAAAGCACGTACATCCTTAGAGCAGTAAGAGGCATTTCTGTGCAGTCTGAAACACTTTTTGTGTGTTGCTGCTGCAATATGGTAAATCAAGACTGAGTTTATATATTTTCTGGAGGCAACAAAAGTGGTATCAAGCAGACTTGCAGTGTTTAGAAGTAAATGAAGAGCAGGAATGCAGGTTTTTGTTCCGGGAAGCTCCTCTACTTGTACAGGGCTATGCAATGACCCTTCTTACTTGTCACTGTGTGGGACACCTTCCCCCAGAGTACCTAGTCCCCCTCAGAGATAGGAAACTGAACTTAGCAGCTGGATTGAGTATAACAGTGAGCTTTGATTTTACTCTAAATTTACGTTTTACATTTACTCTGTGCTCATGCCTTTGATCACATGAAGATATATATATTCAGTTGCTGGTTCACTGACAGAAGCTTCATTCAAAGAGCCTCTACAATAAAGCACTGGCATGGAGGGAAGGGACAGAGCCCTTCACCGCAGCTCGCCTGCAGGTCTTGTGGAAAGGGGGACTTGTGGCAAGACAGCAGGAAAGCAGAGGGAGCAATGGACAGAAGTGATGGAGGGAAAATGTACTAGGTGAAAAGGAGGGGACGGCCTTCTCTTTCTAATGAAGGGAAAGAATATTAAAACTAGAAGCCTTTAAAATTTATATATATATATATATAAAAGAGTTTTACATAATTTTATTACAATAAGTTATAGGTATTGATTGTAAGTTATAGGTCAGGCTTTTTCTTTATTCCTCCTGTCCTACCTGCCAGTTCCATTTCTGAAAAAATAGTAGATAATCTTTCCAAAAGAGTCAGTTCCAGTTTCAGGAAAAAAAAAAAAGGCAAAAAAAAGCAAAAAAAAAAAGCTTAAAATTATTGGTTTTGACTCAGATCAAATAAACAGGAATTTTTATTGTTATTATTTTATATTATGAAAGAATATGTTCATTCAGCTTTTCAATAACAGAAATAAAACCATCCTTCTATTTAGACTGTATGAAATATGTGATTCAGGTTCGGTGCAGACAAATTATTTAAATATTTCTGTTCTGTCAAATGAGAAAATTCAACTGTTATTTATGTTTTTTTCATGGGCTCAGAAAAATTACCTTGTAAGACCAACTCTGTGAAAATCTATGTACACATTTTTTGAGAACTCTTTTTCCACATAGCACACTGGCTGTAAATAGAGCAGACGGGAATAAACTACACAGGCGGCCTCTTCTTGCAGTTAACTAGTGATAGAACAAGAGGAAATGGCCTCAAGTTGTGCTGGGGAGGTTCAGGTTGGAAATTAGGAGAAAATTCTTCTCAGAAAGAGGGGCCGGGCATTGGAATGGGTTGCCCAGGGAGGTGGTAGAGTCACTGTCCCTGAGGGTGTTCAAGGAAAGGCTAGACCTGGAGCGTAGGGACATGGTTTAGTGGGTGACATTGGTGGTAGGAGGATGGTTGGACCAGATGATCTTGGAGGTCTTTTCCAACATCAATGATTCTATGTGTACTTAGAATCATAGAATGGTTTGCACTGGAAAGGATCTTAAAGATGATCTAGCTCCAACCCCACTGGCAGGGGGCAGGGACACCTCCCACCAGACCAGGATGCCCAAAGCCCCATCCAACCTGGCCTTGAACACCTCCAGGGATGGGGCATCCACAGCTTCTCTGGGCAACCTGTGCCAGTGCCTCACTACCCTCTGAGTAAATAATTTCTTCCTAATATCTAATCTAAATCTCCCCTCTTTTACTTTAAAACCATTTCCCCTTGTCCTATCACAACACTGCCTGACAAAGAGTCCCTCTCCAGCTTTCCTGTAGGCCCCCTTTAGGCACTGGAAGGCCGGTATAAGGTCTCCCCAGAGCCTTCTCTTCTGTGGGCTGAACAACCCCAACTCCCTCAGCCTGTCTTCATAGGAGAGGTGCTCCAGCACCCAGATAATTTTTGTGTTCCTCCTCTGAACTTGCTCAAATAGGTCCATGTCCTTCTTGTGCTGGAGGCCCCAGAGCTGAACACAATGCTCCAGGTGGAGTCTCACGAGAGCAGAGTAGAGGGGGACAATCACCTCCTTTGACCTGCTGACCATGCTTGTTTTGATGCAGCCCAGGATATGGTTGGCTTTGTGGGCTGCAAGCTCACATTGCCAACTCATGTCAAGCTTCTCATAAACCAACACACACAGGTCCTTCTCATCAGGGCTGCTCTCAATACTTGCACTTGAGACGAAGAGCATTGTAGTATTGGTGTCTTTTCTATTGATGCTTAAAGTGTTACTCATTGGGATGTCCTACGGAACAATAAATGTTCCTTGACTTGCATGAGGCGTTCCAGATCACATCCTTTCTTGTTCTGCAGAGTTCTTAGAGAAAAGCAAATACAACTATTCTTTCCTTTCTATTTAAATATCCAGTTACAGTTTGCTGTCCCACACACCGTAATTTCTCCCATGGTACTTTCAGAGGATGCAGTAGACCTACCCTTACATCCTACAGAAGGATAAGATACTCTGCCACATCTACCAATATTGATGCCAATAGCACTAAGTTAGTGAGCACTTTGGCTGAGTTAGCTCACAGCTATTCCTTCAGTAGCATTTGTTACTTTGTTTTTTATTGGTATTGCTTAACGCAAAGGTTGTTCCAAATATGATTTGATCTCACCATCACTGCTTCCTACAATATCTAATATTTTCTCAGGTGCAAGTGAAAGACCCATTTTTAGTTATACCTATGGTACACTTTTTTACAAATAAATTCTTGTGTCTCATGCTAAGAAAAAAACACAGACTATCAAAACCAATTACTTGATCTCTCCACTTCAACAGGGGGAACCTATGAATTAACAGAATTATCAGAACAACATGGGGATTTTAGGTGTCTTTTTTTTTTTTTTTAATCTGGATGTGTATTTTCAGACATGTTGAGGAAAACATTGAGAGTGTCAGTGACATTGATGTTGGAAAATCGGATCTTTACATTTTCTCTCTCTCTGTCTTCAGTTTGTTGCTACTTACTGGAATAATGAAAATAATAATAATGATAATAAAATTTTAGCCTACTAGAATTCCAAAGCCAATATTAAAGTGAATAAAAATTGTCTTGCAGCTTATGTATGTCATGTCAAAATAATAACTGTGTTTTGCTGGATACTTGAGAGTCCACTGGAAAAATGTTGTCACTGTGATGAAGGTAGCAAAGATGTTTGAACATTGTGGGCATTGTGTGAACATTGTGGGCAAAAAGTCTCCCTTTCTTTCATTTTCTGTATCCCTCCAACCACAGTGAAGTTGTGGAGATGCAGCCAAAGGCAAAAAAAGTCCTGTCAGGTTTGTATTGCTAAGGGTGATGCAAGAACCAAAAAGATTCCTGGTTGACATTCTCACACTAACTTTTCATTTTAGGAATTAGCATTTAAACTGAAGAACTCTGCTCTAGAGTGATTGAAAACGGTAATTTCTAGAAGTGCCTACAAATACAGATACCCATCATGGTGTTCCCCATGTTCACTCATATTTTGCTGTCTTGCTGCAAGTTTTCGATGAAGAACTGTGTAGCACTGCAATTACTTTGTAGTATAAAGAGGAAGTAGTAGTAGTCCAAGAGGAAGAAAGACTCTGAATTGCCTTCTAGGACACTAATCATACTTCGGATAACAGTGTAATAGCATATACTTACAGGACCACCAGCTTCTTACAGATATACACAGGTCTCCATCTTCATAGCCACAAGAAGTCACACTGGAAGGATCTGCTAGTCTGCCTGAATAAAATGAAAGAATGCACAAATATTTCTCAACCTTTTTTACATGAGAAATCCCACTGAGAAGGGAAAAAAATTATACCAGTAAAGCGTGCAAAATTTTGCTCAGAGAGGCAGAACAATTACTGTTGTTCTGCTTTATTAAATACTGTTGGTACAGTAGTTGAATTTCTCAGTCAATACTTCACAGAACGCATAGTAATTTGACTATGTTTTATGGTTCACATTGTAAAATTCACTGTAAATGTATTCTGAGAGTTTATGGAACTATCTGAAACTAGGACATCACAATGATATTTTTATAGAGATATAAATATGAATGTGCATACGGACATAAACACACGCACAGCTGATGCATCATTTTCAGTAGCTGCAAGGCTGCTAGTGTAGGAGAGCTGTTTAATGAAGAGAATAGCACAAATTAAACGTGCTAGTAATTGTGTCACCTAATTGGGTTGTGTGATACAGAATCCCTTCCAGTTTAATGATGCATACAAACATTGCCTTCCTGTTAAGCTAAGCATGCAAACATTGTTGTATCTGATTAGCAGAGTTTTCAAGCATCTGTGCCATAACAAACATGCGAGACATTTCACAGTTATCTGTGACAGCACGTAAGGTGTATTTTACTTTGAGCACATGACACAGAGGAATAGCATAATTCCTTAAAGCACTTGGATATATACTTCACATGGTATGTAGTCATTTAGGGAGTCAGGAAAATTGCTTTAAGAACATGACATGAAATTGCCATGGTCAACCTCAATGACATGAGCAATTCCAGAAGTTCTCAACCCCTGTCCTGCAGAGCACTTACTTTCTGACAAGTCAGATGAATACAGACATTGTCACTTCTGTCAGATCAGAAGTGAAGTTCATTGCATTCTTTAAAAGACAAAACAAATTTTCTTTTAGGCACCTGATGCATTTTACTCAAAGAGAAAATGGAATCATGAACCATCTGTATAAAGATTATCCTAATTATCCTCTCCATCTAACTGGACAGAGGATGTGTTGGAGCATGCTAGCAACCGAAGCCCATGCCTTTCAGTAGCAGAACATCAAGAGCAGGAACTTGCAGTGGAGAGGAATGCAGTACAATGTGACTTTTTTTTTTTTTTTTAAAGAGTTGCAGGAAGACTTGATTTTCTGTTTGTTTCTTTCCTGCAAGATCCTATTTCCACACAGGCCATCAGTAGGCATCAGTAGTTCACTGGTGTGCAAGGAAGTTGAATGGAGAAAGACAAAGGTAAAGAAAAAAAAAAAAAAGAAAACAAAACGTTTCAGAAGAATTACACATGAAATTTACCAAAGATCATTAACCTAGACATTTTGGGACAATAGAGTCCTGGAAAGTATTGGTGATAATTATGGGATATGTCTAAATTGCTTGCATCTTGAAGCACTAACTCCACTTCCAGGTCTACACTCCTGGTTTGTGCTCTCTGTTCCCCATTATTTCTTGTGCTTAACATGATTATTTCAGTCTTCACGTTTATCCAAGCTATCCCAATCTTCCTCTGTATTGACAGTGTCTCCCAGATGTATATCATTAGCAAGTTTGTGCATGATTTCTCATTAGCAAGATTTCCTTGCTATTTTTTTTGTAACAAGATTGTTAACAGAAAAAATAAAGGAGCAGTTGTTCTCAAGAATGATAATTGAAGAACTCTGAGCATATCCTTCACTTTGCTGTAAACTTCCCTTAGCAACACTCATCATTAAACTCTCCTTTAGGTGCTCCATTGTCAGATTTACAATTCCCTTTTTCTGTCTTATTTTGGAGAGTGTAATTAACGACTTTCATTCAATGTTTTGATTCTATAGAGGAAGGAAATGCATTTCTAGACTTGGGTGAAACATCAATTATATCATAAAAGAGAATACCCAGTTAGTCTAGAAGAATCCATTTTAGATTAGCATAAACTAATCTATCCCTTTTTATATTTAGCTCCATGTCTTTTTTTTTTTAATTCTTTTCTCTATGCCTATTCCAATGTCTTACCTACTGTTAAGGTAAGAATAAGAATATTTGTGCCCTTTTTCCTTCTTCTTAAGTACAGGTAATACTTTTCCCGCTCTTCAGACATTTTAGCACCTGAAACTTTCTTAAAATCCTTGCTCCTGGATTTGTACTTCAATATGCCAATTCCTTCAAGTGGGAGTACCCAGTTTCCTCAGTTTGAGTAGGTAGGACACTTTCAGTTTAGCTCCATCTCCAAAGTAATGATTTCTGTTTCCATAATCTCATTCTTATCAGCTATTCTGGCTTGCCCATCAAGACATCCTGCCTTGCCAACATTGTCTCTACCATAAACTTGGGCAAATTAATGATTTCATTTTATGCCCATGAGTAGGTCATTACAAATATTTGTACCACTCTTACTAAAGTAGTAGCTTCTAGCCCAGCTGCCTATCAGAATTAAGCTTAAATATTTGCTAACTTTATTACTATACACACTAAAATTTAAACCTTTCTTCTCCCCTTATCCATCAACATTTCTTACATTTCTTTCTGTAAACCATTTTCTAGTTGTGTGATATTTCTCCTACTATTTTTTCCCTCTTTTCATTCATGTAATTTCAAAAATATATCTCCTTGTCTATGGACCGATTATATGAGAGCAAGTCTTTATTTGTCTGTGTAACCAGTTGCAAATCTTCCTCTCTCCCACCATGTCCATCATCTCTATTTGGGAACTGTCACTGCAACCAGGCACAGCTTCACTTTGCAGATGAGGCCACACTAGATAACCAGATTGTTTCCAGCAGTTCCCCACTCAAGTGTAGCTTCTGCATCCAGGTACCTTTGTCTCTGCCACTCATTGGATCAACTCTCCTGCTGCATCAGTCATCCTCTTCATCTTCTCTTTCTTTCTCTGCTTAAAATCCAACCAAATTCTCCTTGCTGCTCTCTGCTTTCCAGCTAGTTGCCTGCTCAGATTTTGCTTTCTCTACCTCCTTTTCCTCATTTTGACTTAGTGGTTAATTTTCAGTTAGGTACAATTAAATGCTGACAGACTTTCTTCACCACCAGCTACAGTGCCTCTCTTTTCTTCCAGGTGAACATATGCCTTCAGTAAAAGCAGGACCTCAAGAAACTATAGAGCACAACCCATAAAACAAAAACCAGGCATTTGCTTACACATGGCAAGAAGGATTTAACACCAGGCACGAGTTTCTACAAACAACACTGCCTGTTATTCCCTTCTTCCTGCCTTTCCTGGTTGCTAGAACAAAACAAGTCAACACCAGCTTTGTGTGGAAGGTTTCAGTGCATGCTGCCTGCCTGCTAAGCAAGGAAGCAACGTGGGAGAACAAGTTCTCTAACAAAGCCCTAGATAAGGTATTGCAGCTTTAGCCTCAAAGGACCTTTTACAAGTTTCTGTCTCTGCTTTCCCAGCACGGCCAACTAGAGAACAAGAATGAATCAACCTACTTTAAAAAAAAATAATAATAAAATGACTTTTGTAAAAAATATATATTTTAAAATGTATTAAGGCTACTTCTAATCTGATTAAATAAGGCAAAGAGGGCGAAAAATTCTTGGTGGGAGAGGCGGGCTTTCAACAATATGTATTAGAAATTAAACTCAAACCACCAGCAAAAGATCATAACATTAGCAGCCAAAGAAAGCCTATCAGTTAACAATTTATGAAGAGTACTGCAGAATGCAGACCCTAATATCTACCTGCAACAAGCTGGAAAGACTGGCAATATGTTTTCAAAGATTTTCGGATACCTGAAATACTACCCTCTTCATTTGAGATGTTAGTGTTTCTAAACCACGGTCCCTCTGGATTCCGATCAGTTCTATGTTTAGTAATATCTTTTCTTATTAGAAAATCCAGTAGATATTACTCAAGAAAGAAAAGTGTTGCCTTCATTGAGAATTTGTCTTCCAAATCACCAGCTTAGCACTCTATGTAAAAATTTACAATATGATGCTATAGGAAGCTTGCAAGGTAGAAACCTTGGGGGGGGGGGGGGGGGGGGAAGACCCTCTCCCCAAAGTGGGTCTGGTAAACAGCTGTTCTAGCAACTTAAGGACACAGTTCATACCTGTACGGAATTGCCACCCATGCTGCAATGGTAATCCCCAGAGAATATTGCCAAAGTTTTGGGATCCAAAGTTGGTAAAATATATGGCTGAAGAATTTAGCAAGCTCTTATACACTCCCAGTCGTTCCCGATAGTTCCAAGGATCGATGACAATTTTGTTGCCCTTAACTGGGAAATTCAGCAGGTTTTCAGGGACAACGTCCCACAGCGGGGGATAGACCTGTTCTCCAGTGGCATCTTTGTCACTCTGGGCTGCTGCAGCAGCTGCTGGATTCAGGGTAACAGTTGCTAAGAGAAGAACAGCGTGTATGCCACCGTAGGTCTGCATTGTGGAGGTTTGTGACCCAGGTGTTTGTGGCTGCAGGGCTTTTATCATGAAAGGTGAGGGCTGGGCAAAAAGGATGACTCAGACTGCAGAGGTCTGCTGTCTCCCTTCCTTCTTTTCTGTGACCCTGACCTGGCATTGCCAGGTGAGCAAGCTGTGAGTAATGCTTCTGCCTCTGTCCTCCTGGTGAGGTGTGAGGAGCTAGAGCATATGTTTAAGGGAGATCAGCCTGACAAGAAATGTATGCCCACAACGTATACCCACCCTCCCGAAAGACAGCCATGCTGCAGTACTGCTTTGCACAGTAGCATTATGAACATTTCTGTCCCTGTGACTTTTGCTAATTGCCATCTTCCCCTTTCTCTGTCTAGTTCCTCCAGGTAAAGATCAGACAGCAGTATCAGAGAGCTCACTCCTAAATCAGACACAGGGCTGAGTGACTCCAAATGAGGTGCTTTGAGGAAGGTCTGGGTGCCCACCAAGGAGCAACAGTGGCATAAGCCACGTGCTGACTTTGATATCTTTATATTTTGGTCTTGGGACAACTTTTCACAGCCTTCAAACCATGAAATGTTGTAAGTTCCAGGTTGACGTGTAGCAACTGTCTACCTGTATTTTTAGCGTCAGTTTGTTTTGTGTAAAAATATTCACCATAAAGTCTCCTGTTAAATCTCCATGGTCTTGCAGACTCCAAAAGCAATACAAAGGCAACCCCTGCACTGGTAAAATTGGTATTTGAATTAGTTACACTTCAACATAAATGAAATTGTCAAGCTACCTTCACCTCATCTACTTCTAGGATTGTATAATATTCAGCTGCTTTTTCTCAGATAAGGAACTGTTGCAAAACAGTAGTCAGCAAACAAATGTATTTGTTATCTTTGTAGCCGTGCTTTCACATGAGAAAAATTGCAAATGCTTGCTTTCTTTGAAGCAGTTCTGTGATTTGGGCAGTCTTTGTGTGCTTAAAGTACCCTAAACACACAACCTGGATGAGAGCAAGATGAAATTGTTTGCAAATTTGAACAGTAGACCTGAAAGAAATGTATAAGTTCAGTTCAAAAATTTTCCATCTTTTCTATGTATTAAGGAGACTTTCTAGAAAACAACATAATTTTTTCAATGGTTGATTTTTATTTGTGGCTCTACTAATGAGAAAAACAACAACAACAACAAACAAACAAACAAAGGTTATTGAAAAAACTTGTTCAACCAAATAGAGATTAACATAGACTTGAGAACACTTTTCCTAATCATGGTCCCTTATAGAGATTTCAAATGACCAAGCTTTCCTTTTATTACGTTTGAATGAATGGAATTTATCTCAGCAAATTGTGAACATTTCAAGATTAATCTAACTATGCAGATTTCTTCTATGGCCAAAGCAGAGAAACAGGCATGTCCAGAACATTACTCTTTTAAAATACATCACTGAGAGATGTATTGTTCTTGGCTGACTGTAAAGGGAGTTGAAATTTAGGCTTAGTTTCAGACATAAACATATAGATTAAATAAAATTAATATTGTTGTTACTTAATTTTCTGTAATAATTTCAGAAATGTTTTTAAATTTAGTTGTTTTTTCTTGAAAGAAGGCATTATATAACATAACCTTGAAGGTAAATGCCAAGAACTGCACTATGTATATATATATATGGCTGTAACTGAGGTAATGAGCAGTGAATCTCACCTGAAAAGCAAGGATGATGAAAGGCATTATCTAAAGTGCATGATATATAGAGAAAACCTATGATTCTATGAAATAAAGGGTGCAAAGTCTATAATCATGCTAGGATAGAAATTTTGATTGGGAACATGAAAGACTGATTAATGGTGGGGATAACATTCACCATCACTAAAAAAGTGCCTGATTTAGGAGTCTAAATCCTCTATGCCTTTATACAGTCAAAGTAGAGAATTTGAGTTCTCCTAGTGAGAACTACACAAGTGATTTCAGTTTCATTGCTTACAGTAAAGAGATGTGAAAAAATACCTTCAGTTTTCACAGAAATTCCATATATATACATCCTGATGGCAGATTTGCATGTAGCAAATTGACTTGTTCCAGATTTGTATGGACCTTTACTGTGGCACGAAGCCTGTCCTCTACTCTTTTATCTAGAAAGGCAGTCCCTGTTAACACTATTCAGGGCAGGAATACAAATATGAATTACTAATCTGGATGCAAAAACATTAAATTCTCAAAAGACTTAATATAATAATAAAGAATTATATAAATAAAAAATAATTAAGGTAAATCAATGATATAAATGCCTGCCTTATGCCAATTTTAGAGCTAATGTATAAAGATTTGTGTTATACACTACGTGATATAAGTTGTAAAATACAAATAACTTCTGATGAATTCCTTCGTCTTTTAAAGTCTGAACCTTTTGTCGTTTGCTAACAGGACTTCGACAATCCAATTCATCTTTAAGAGTTCTATTTCAAGGAAAAAAAAAACATAAAAAATATTCCTGCAAAATATTATAGTTAATTTTATAGATCTTGCACTATTTTCCCACTTATCGTCATGGGCAAATAAGTTGCAACAGTTTTTGTAATACTTTAAGGACAACAGCTTGCCTTTGAGACGTCTCCACACTGGCATTTCAAGCTTGGAATCCAGTCATGTTTGTTTACCGCCTTGAGCAGAGGAGAGGATTCACGTGGCGTCAACAGGACCTGAGTGGTGCCAGTGGCAGGTCTTGAGTCATAACCATTACTTTGGGGAAGTCAGCATTTTAAATGAGTGGAATATTAAGGAAGACTATTGGTAATGTCAGCATCACTGTTTTATTCACCACTGTTTTAATAACCACTCCACAAGTTACTCAGTATGGCTGTGCCCTTATAGACACTGTAACAGAAGAAAGACCTGGAAAATCTTGTGGATAGTGGTATGCTGAACTGATGTGTAGTTGTTACCGGGTTTCAAGAGAAAACACCATACTTTTCAGCTGGGTTGCAGAGTTTTCTTCAAGATAACTGCAGAACGTCTGATAAGCATCAATACTAAATTAGATTAGTTGAGGTGATGTATTAACAGCACTATTTCTGTGTCAATGGAGAAAACCAGGCTGTTGAAAAGAAGCTTATATAACAAGATACCATCATTTATGGTGGTATTTATCTTGTCCTAATGTTAGTCACGTAACAGCTAGGCATCATGTCTAGGTTGTATAGGTTCCTTATACAGTCAATGCAGACAGACAAACACTTCCAGTAGGTAATGCATCCCATTTTGTTAAAGGTTCCTGAGGTGTTAATAAGAATCTCTTTCTGGATATGTCAACCTCTTTGCATTCACTGCAGATAAAATTTAAACAGTTATGTGTCTTTTATTTTTATTTTATTTTACTTTATTTTATTATTTTATTTTATTTTATTTTTTTACAAACAGTTAAAGTTAAGTAAATTGTCTCTTACTCTTAAAGAGTATACTGTTTGGAATATAACAATACTTGGGGTGTGTGTGTTTGTGTGTGTGTGTGTCAAATAGAAAAAAACATGCATATGAAGGCTGTAAAATATCAAAGTATCCTCAATGAGTGCAAAGAAGGAGAACAGTCAGAGGGATTTTGTCCAGCAGTCTTTCTTCTGGGCATCTTCCAATGAAGTGGACTATAAGAAGAAATGGTGGCCCATGTTTGGTCCCAGTCCTTAGGCCTGATGGGACACTGGGGAAGGAATTTGCAAGCCAGTAAAGAAAAGGCATCATTACCCTAATTCGAATGAACTCAGAACTGATGCAGAGCTTTGCAGGTGAGAAAATCTTTAGGTGAGCTGGGGATGTCACTGTTCTTTAGCCACATCAGACAACACTGAAAGGTAGGATTAACTCACTGTCATTTAGGGCAAATATCCTAAGGGGAAGAAGAATGAGTTTTATTCTAGATGGAATATCAGTAGGGACAAGCCTTGCAGTCACCTGGCACCCTTTGCCATGGCACTGACACTTGCACCAGTGGTTATGAGTGCTTCCAAAGAAAACAAGACCACACTGTAGTTGAAGTTATTCTTCATATATTTTATTGGGTAAACCTGTAGCAGTGAATATATTTAGACTGCTTACCAATCTCACCAATCTCTGTTGCTATTGTCTGCAGTTACTGCTTTGTACAGATATTCTATTTCCTTTTGTCACCCGTCTTTAATATTTGGAAAGGAGGATCTCTCTGGCTTCAGTATCCTCCAGCAAAACCCCATGACAGGGCTATAAAAGGGATTTTTAAATTGCTACTTCACTTCTCCTGGGTGTGGCTGCGAGGAAAGGTCATCAGCCAAAGCCCATGGCCACATGGGTGGACTCCACCACTAATGCAGCAATACAAGTTGTGCTAAGAGCACCAGAAATCACAGGGGAAGTTGCATCGTATGTGTGGTAGAGCAAACAGTAGGTGCTGTGCCTTCATATCATGGCTCCTCTATAAATCCTCCTTTGGAAAACATCATTCTTGTGTTATCTATTGCTCCTGTTCTACCATCTGCAAAAGTCTTTTCTTGTTACCTGCTGATCCTCGTTCAACAGAAGAATTAACCTGTGCTGCGGATCCTGACAATTCAGGCTTTAAACTGTGCTGATAATCTCTGCTGATGAAGTATTGGCATAATAAAATAATCACTTTTTTTTTTTTTAAACAGGAGCTATCTATTGAATTGATCACACAGTAACACACACATACACAAATTAGAATTAAGTGAAAATAAACTGATAATGAATAATGTTCCCAATTTAAGCCAAACACTTCAATTCTAAAAAAAATACCAGATTCATAGCTATGGTGGGATATGTACCATACGTAGTTCTTCTTTTCCTGATGAAACAGTCATTTTTCCATGAGGCTGGCTAGGTAAACAGCTGGCTGGGTAAGTGGTTGCAAAAACGAGTGTAAATCAAACATTTCCAGAGTTCTAATTGCTAATATTAAAAGAAAATGAAGTTCCAGCAAGGTAAACATAATGATTTGGGATCAAGCCTACATACAAGGCCTGCTTGCAGGACCAGTGTTAAATAATATATATATATATAAAACAACAAACAAACAAACAAGAAAACAGGAAAATTTGAATTAACCTATATTTTTAGGCTTCCTACTAACTTCAGGGTGAGTTTAAAAGCAATATAATATATATCTAGTTTGTCCAGAGAGAGTTACTCAAATGCAGAGCTAAATCTGCTTATAAATTCAAGGAAATCTTTTGGCTGTTTGTTTGTATATCACTAGGGAAAAAGCAAACTGCAGAAAAAGTATCAGAATTACATTCTGAATTGGCTTTATTTCAATCTTTCATTAATTATGCATCCATTTATAAGACAAATTAACTGAATCCTCACTTATATTTTTAGTATGGCATTTTAATTAGATGAAAATGAGAATAAGTGGGAATAACTAATTAGAAAAAATCAGCATAATGGCAAAGATTCATTAAAAGAAAGGCACTAACATCCAAAGCAGTAAATCTTTAGCTAGATGTTAGCACCCAGACTATCTGATGTGAAGTATGCAAAATGCCAGAATCAATTAGAAACTTGGACCAAAGCCGTTTTTTATCTTTTTGCCAGTTGGAAGGAGTAAACAATTAATTCAGAAATTTAAATCAGGAGATATTTTCACCTCTTGAAACTCAGAGACTGCAGAGAAAATTTACAGAGGACTGTGATTCATCTTCCTCCAGCTGCAGCCATTTTCCTTAGGAAAAAAAATGGAGGGGGAGGGGAGAAGCTTTCTTGCAAGAAAGGAAAGTAGAGCTAGCAAAAATATTTCTCAAAGAAATAAATTAGGTTTTACTGTGTAAGCAGGAAAAATAAATTTTGGTACAATACTACTCTAAAGAAATGCAGTAAAATAACAGACATGATGTATAAATCATCCTTACTTTTATTGACTAATTTTACTTGTCTCATGTGAAAGAATAACGCTCTTGTTGTTTCTAATTGATATTCTGTGTTGGTATAGAACACAGTAATTTGGCTCTGCTGTTTCATTTGCAATGACAGAGGAAATAAGGGTGATTTTCAAGAAAAATAGATTTTAGACTTGTTCAGAGAAGTGTGAATAACTTGCTAGAAACAAATCTGAAATCTGTTTAAGATGTGTATTTAATATATACTGCCTACAACAAATCAGTAATTTCTGAAATATTCTCATGGTATTATAATACCTAGAAAAGATGTGTAAGGAGCAAACATATACATGGACAGATATTAAAAGTGAGAAATTATACGATATGGAAAGATATTTGCACAACAGTGCTACTATTATCTTGAGATGAGACCAAATGATAGTATATGGAGCGACGTCACATCACCTAGTTGAAAGATGAGAGAACACACGATTTTAAAACCAAATGCTTTTCTGGAAAATATTATAATTATTTCTGTTCTCCATTTTTTTCATGCTTTTTTTCACTTAGTTCACTTTCATTTCTTTTTAGATCACTTCATAAACTCCCATACCTGGATGCTCCCAAGAACTCTGCTTCTGAGATTTTTCACATGCCACAATTTCATATACACTAATATCAATTCCATAACGCAAGTGTTCAGTGCTCAAAGATTCCTCCAAAACATAGGTAATACACTCATGTCTGTCTATGTACCTGCCCACACATACCACCCTGTGAGAACTAGTGCCATGATATTTCCTGTAGCTGGCTGGTATCTGCTTATATTACACAGGAAACATAAATGTAAGTGCCACAGAAGTCCCCATGCTTGGGACAATAATGAAAATGAATGAAAACACTGCTGAACACACGTGAGCAACTGTTGTAGGACAGGGCTTTCTAATGCACAGGCCCATATTTGGCCCAAGGCCCCAGAATTGGGCCTTGGATTTTCTAAGGGACGCAAGAGAAACAGATATTGTGTTTTAAATGGATTTTAAATTAATTTTAGTCCCCAGAAAGTGCTATTAAACTAGAACCTCTGCGGATTTGCTCACTTCACAGGAAAAAATGCGCAGCTTCCAAAATATCCTTGGTCCCCCCTTAGAGCCATTTCCTGAAATGAATGTGACACATGACCTTGTTCAGCTGGAGTCATATATAATTTTCATATTTAATTGCCATAATCTTTGTTAAAAGAAAAGGTGCATCTCTCCCTCAGCCTCCCATACAGCTCTCTGTCCTCCTGCCACTGTGACTTGCAGTCCCAGCTGAGTTTGTTCTCTCCCTGCCTGCACCGTGGCCTTTGCGAGGAGCCACAACATGGAGCTTGCTCACAGTGGGTACCGGGCCGAGGGAAACCATCCAGCAGGATCGGACGGGGAGCCACGAGCCGAATTCCTCATGCCATCCAGGTGGTGAAGGGAGCTGCTGACCTCCTCAGCAATAGAGGCTGCGGCTCCTGGGGAAGGACGATACCAGGCAGAGATGGCAAGGACTGTCACTGACATAGGCATCAGGCCCAACGCGACCTCGACAGCCAAACTTTCTTGCACCCTGGTGTATAAGAAAGTCTCACATCGTACTTGGATTTAAATGACAGACCAGAGACACTATTTTACCTCAGTATTGACCTCACTACAGGCTAACATGGATGGACATACTAACATAGCACACAGTCAAACGCAAATAATCATGAAACCTTGAAATCTTGATCTTTTGCAAAGGAGGCAGAAGACAGTTGCAGGGCAGTGAATATAAAAAGACTGCAACTCTCTCCTGGATTTACGTGGCTTTTTCTTCTTAATTAATCTAATTGCAAAAACTCAGCTTTGGAGCCAGAAAACTTGCATTCCTCTCCTGATTCTGTACCTTTAAACAAATAATTCAATAATATTTTATTTTATGTTGTCAAAGCCAAGTGAGTACATCAGAATGAAAATAGGCCCTGATCATGGGCTTTTACCGTCCTTACACTAAAACCCCACACCAAAATTCTTTGGCTTAAGCTCATTTGTCAAACAAACAAACAAACAAAAAATACCCCCTTGCAACAAGGTGTTTGATATCCTTGTTCTACAGCTGTGAATGGTAACAATGTGAGCATGACACAGTTTCTAGCCTAATACTCTATTTTCTTTCTTACAGTCCACAGGCTGACAGCTGGAAATAATGAATTTAACTCACGTTTTCCTTTGTAGTTAGTACTGGTGCCAGATATTTTGAGCGAATAAGGATAGTGGAATTGCAAGCTCCTGTACATTTGCACATGTCCACTAGATGATGCTATATAACTTTTCCGCCTCCATTACTTTCACAAGTAACTGAAAAAAAAAATCAGAAGACTGAAATAGAACTTGGTTTTAATACACTGGTAAACATGCACATAAGCAAAATCTTAGCATTTGAGTAAAAAATATCCTCATTCCGCTCCCAGTTAGTGTTTGTTAACAGATGGATGCAATGAGAGGGTGCATCTGATTTTAGGGCTCCTTGTGCCAGATCAGAAATATTGTAACAATGTGATACATAATGATTTTTAACAAATATTTGACAGCAAAAGTTCTTTCAAAAATGTTAAAAAATTAAGTTTTCTCAGCAGTTTTTTTTTTTTTTTTTGCTGGATCAGGTACCAGCTCCTGCAGTCAGGAAAAAAAAATCCTTAAGCTGGCATAAACATCACATGCTTCAACTAAGTCAGCTTGCTTTGGTCCAGATGAAACTTGTACTGCCAGGTAATATGGTGGTGCACAGGATCGGTATTAATAAATACTCTACTATTGCCAGAAAGGGACTAATGGCCAAATCCACACTGCAACTTTTCTGTACTCTTGTCCTAAAGTGCATCCCAAAGGCTATATGCAACGGCTGGTCTACAATGTGATTTGTACTTCTAATTGAGCACAGCAGTAAATATATGTAAATATACTTTTCTTTATAAATCAAGATAGGAGGATTTTGGCCACTGGAGAACCAGGCAGAGAAATATTGCAGGGTAGAATGTTTGTGGTGGCTGTGACACATCGTTGCATCACCATTCAAGCACTAACCAACTACTGAAGCTGAATCTCAAGATGGTGATAGAGATACAGATAAGTTCCTCTCCACCTGAGAGTTTCAGAAATGCTGAAAGGAGCAATCCCCAATTTTGCTGTCTGGGAACTGGACTAGCAGCTGTCCCTGCCTCAGGGAGGTATTGGTCTATGCAATTTCCAGAAATCCCTGCTCAGGGGACATTGCCTGCGCACTAATGTATTCATAAGGCAGTCATAAAAATTACTCTGCCGTCATAGGTGGGCTCATTTCACATCACTGGTGAAGGTCTCCATTATTTGAATGTCCTGAATCAGACTAATTGAAAGGTTAATTGATGAGGGCACATGGACTTGAGTTATGATTTAGACTTGCTGGAAAAATAGTTTGATTATTCTCCAATGCTTTGGTAGTGATTATAAGACATAGCTTTAAAAGGTTCTTCACCAAGATTTGCAAAATGCTTCCAAAAGGCTTGGTGTCTGACCACATCTTTTTATTTATTTATTTATTTGTGTGAGAGCTACAGAAAAGCAGTCTCATTTGTCTTCTAGACTTTTACAAGCCACTACTCAAACAAACTCTTTCCACTACATGGATGTACAACAAATTCATAGTTTTCAGGAATGCGACTGAGCTAAACTTTATAAAGAACTTATTGAGTATTAGAGGTCTTGGGTGACCTTATTAGAGGAGACCTGCTCCATCACGTGTAAATATTTTTAGCCAATCTGCTCATTTGCTTAAGATTGAAAAATACTAATGCACTTGGATTACAGTTGCTTTGCTTGCATAATTTACCCAGTGAGTGCTCTCAAATGACACCAAAAAACACGTCAAGGCTAGCAGCAGCCTTACACCCTGCTTGTCATGTGCTGTTTCCAGGATGACCAGCTCCATCTCCCTTCTCCTGCTGCTTGCAGACCACTCCTCACGGGAGAGAGGAGGGAGTCTGCTCCTGCTCAGACCCCTCTGCCTCTGATCAGTGCTGCCCCTCTGTGACAAAGATGACAGATACAATCTCCGTAATACCTCCTTTTTCCCTTGCTGTTTCTACCCCAGCCAGGAACAGAGGGAGGTCGAAGAAGTATTCAGCTTCTAAATCCCCCCGCAAGAACTGAAGAAAATACACCTGGAACAGGCAAGAGCTGTGCTGGGCTTTGCCAGCCCTTCTGCAAGGCTTGCATTTCTTCTCCTGTGCTCTGGCAGGCTCTGGCTCATCACCACAGCTCTGACCTTGCTGTGTAAGGTTTGTCCACCAAGGTGTCAGAGAACTGGGTGACAATGCTTAGCTCTTGATTGGCAGAGCAAGGATGGATAGAGCAAACAACAGAAGAGCCCTCCACTTCTAAATAACAGTGGCATCTGACAGACGTCTTCATTCTTCTCTTGCTGTACCAAAGAAAATAATCATGTATTAATACTACTAAC
Organism: Cygnus atratus; assembly: GCF_013377495.2. Classification (NCBI taxonomy): domain Eukaryota; kingdom Metazoa; phylum Chordata; class Aves; order Anseriformes; family Anatidae; genus Cygnus; species Cygnus atratus. The sequence continues at coordinate 57,196,309 of NC_066364.1, read as the reverse complement.
TAAAATATGACGTTATTAAAAGTATTCATTAACATCACTGATATTTTACAGTTAAGTGACAGAAAGTGTTTCCACTGTCTACTGATTAAGACATGGCAATATCTATGTGCATTTTTCGGTTGCTTTACACATAGGAAAACAGTTGTGCCTGTACAAGAAATATTTTGCATACGATGAAAGTCTTATGGCATTTCATTAGTTCAAGATCTAGTAATCATAGTGTTCTTTCCCAGTTTTATGTCAGGTCTGCTATGAGGAAATCAAAATATTCAGTATTTTTAACCAGACTCTAGCACCCTGTTCTGTCATGCAAGCATCAGCCAATGGTGACTAGCTGCTGCTGTGCATTCATTACAAGAGCCCACAGAAATTCTTTTATTGTCCTCACACAAAGAGTGTGCTTGTTCTTCCAGGATATCGAGGGAGAAAGGAGGAATTGTATGAGCTGCTGATCTCTTTGGAAGTGGATTTGGTATTGATTTAAGATGGTACTTGCTTGATCGTACACCAGACAGAACTTCACATAGGCACTGCTGCTGTCAAATTTTTCACAAATGTGAAAACTTATCTTCTGTTCTCATCAACTTTCCAACTCTGCTGGTTCTTTCTGGCTATCTTCCCTTCCCACATCATGAATCTACAAGTGCTGGCTCTGCTGTTTCCTCTTTTTGTTTGGGCCAGAGGAAGGTTTCTCTATGGGAGTCCTTGCTCAGCTCTTCCATGATCGCTTGGACACCTGCTCAGCTTTTTTTTCCTTGCCTTTTTGTGTGTGTGTGTGTGTGTGTGAAATTCTTGGCTTTTTCTTGGCTTTTAACAACTATTGAGGAAGTTCTGCTTTGCTTACCTGAGGTCATCATGGCTGCTAACTGCTGCTGATGTGTTTAGTCACAAAAGATGTAATGCCTTTAATTCAGGTGTGCGAATTGTTTGTATGTATAGAAGTGAAAAATAAATAAATAAATAAATAAAGTGAACAAATGAGTTGTAAGCCTTAATCCTGAACTAAAATCAAGAAAGAGGTGAAATAAAGTAAATATTTTTAGTGTCTAAAAACCAATACTGAGTAGAGGTCAGCAGAACATAATGGAGCAATCCTGTTTGAGGCAATAACTTCAAAAGAAAAGATGCACATTCTGAGATTAGATACAGCAGAGCAGCTGGGAAGGATGCTGCTGTTGTTGTAAAGAGAAGAGGGATCTGTAGCAATAAGAGTACTTGAATTTTAACATTATCAGTCCTAAAGCACAGGGTTTCGTAATGCTCTCCTTGAGCATGAGAGCAATACCGGTCTCTGTCAATTGAACCTGATCATAAATAAGATGATAAGAGTGTAACAAAGGAACAGAAGCTGTTACCTCTGTTGTGCAGATTGGAGAAGTTCTGATGTACGATGCCCTCACTGTCAGCAAGACTTTTCTACCTGTGGTGTATTAAACTCACATTCTCATCAAGACTATTTTAATATACAAATGAACTTTTGCACTTAATCCCTCTACGCACCTTCAGCTTCCCATGATAGGAAATAAAACTTCCCTGCATTTTCTGTTTCATCAATATTACTTATATAGCAGTACACACCTGCCTTAGAGTTTTCTTTGTGTGCATTAAAATGCTTTATGGAGAGATCAACACCCTCCTTTGTGCATGTGGGGAAACTACTAGATTCTGCTAGTATGCCAAGAATGATGCTAGCAGGAACTTTCCTTACTCTGTGAAGTCATAAAATGAGACTGCTTCATAGCGCCTCAATTTCTCTTCTTTGCCGGAGTGCAACATTGTTTTTGGTATATCTCTGTTGCCTTAGACAGAGAGTACCCAATGTGCAAACGAATATAACTGCTTTATTATAGTTATGAAATTCTCACGCATGCCCTAGAAAATGCAGATGAAAGGCTATAAAAATAAATGTAATCAAATCAGATTCATGCTTCAGTGCTCAGACTCCCAATGGCTCACAAAACATTCTACAATGAGAGAGACCATCGCTGTAGCAGTAGCTGAAGAAGCCAATTATCCTTGCTGAAAGAGATTCTGGGTTCAAAAGAAGTTTCCACATGTCTTTTTTGTGGGCTTTAATGACAGCAAAGCTTTCAGCACTGGAGTTTTCAGTGTTTCAAGCTATTAAAAGTATGATAAACCAAAAGACAGAATTGTGCTTTGACTCAGGTGGCTTTTTTTGTTGTTGTTATGGATTGGTGGGAAGTACATGTAAAAGAAAAGTGGGTAAAAATACTTTTAAAAACAAAAACAAAAAGAAACAAGCAAAAAAAATCAATCTAGTCTGAGAGCGAGGACATAACTTCCCTAAATTAACTTGTTTTTCATGGCTCTTTTGAAGATTAGATCTCAAGGGTAGGAGGGGAAGAGATGGTAGCAAATATTATGATGGCTTTAGGAGCCTGCGACACTCAAAGCTGTGTCATACACCCAGCATCAAACAGGAGAGCAGAAGGCATTTCTCTGCTCTGTGCAAAAGCCTTGGCAGTCCCAAGTGAGTATGGAGGCCTCTTGTTTCCAGTAGCTATAGCATTTCCTCTCTAAAGAAAAGCTTCATTATAAAATTTGGAACATCTGCTTTACCATGTTAAGTGAGTTTTATTTTGCTTTTTTTTTTTTCTGTCATACAAAAATTTGTTACGTGCAAATATAGCAAAGACAATTGCTGCTTTAATAAAGTTTGTTTCTAAACACATTTGGGGAATTTATAGTACAACTCATTACTATGATTTGTAGAGTTTCTTAGGTTATATGAAGCATTTCAAGTGAACAGAACATTGCTTTTTTCTAATCATGGCAGAAATAATCAGTGACTTGAAAAGATGTATTGACTTTATGGCAGCTTATTTAATAAAAATTATAAATAAAATATGTTAATATTCAAATCATTGTGAAGAAACCTGTGCCAGCTAACCAAAGACCTTAAGTAAAACGGCCAATGAAATCTAACGTCTTGGCCTGGCCATTTTAATGACAGTGTGAGATTTGCTATCGGGGGACCCGGAATTTAATCCCAGAGGATTTTAAGGGAACGGCAAAGAACCTTGTAATACAAGGTTTGGTTGCTTCCTACATGTGCCTCTTTCACAATTACTAGGCAAACTGGAGCAGGGGGCTAGAGGGTGTGTTTGGAAAGAGTGGATTATAGGATCTGAGCAAGCATGAGTTTGCAGCAGGGCTTTCCTTGGACATCAGCAATGGTCATTGAAGTTATTAACAACTACATTAATAATAAAATAAACTAAATTAATATGAATTAATTCATAGCTTGCAGTTATTACTGGCTTTGCTAAGACAGATACCAAGTTAACCCCGCAGTTCAGGCTTGGAGAGGGAGACAGAAAGGTCCCCTCAGCACCCTTTTCAACCCATTGCCCAAGCATTGCCTTATCCTTAAGGGTACCCTTTAATCGTGGTCTCCAGTGCCTTGGATCAAAAAAGGATTGTCTTGGATCTGTCCCACAGTGCTGTGACTCCCTGGGGGCAGCTGTGCAGGTTTAGGTACCGCTGTGCCAATGTGACACAGAGCCTCGTGGCCAGGCGCCGATCTTACCTGCCCTGCCCCTACGCCACTGAACCTGGTTGCTAGTTCTCCTCTAATAGAATTACACCAGAGTAAATGTGCTGTGTTGAGTAACGTCACCCTCTTGGGACTCAGAATAATAAATATCAGGCTACTGGTGCCTTGTCTCTCTGTGCTTCTGCTAGAGGGGGTCAAGGTGGTGAAGCAAAGCAGCCCCCTGCAGCTTGTTCCATAGTGACAAGCTCTCTCCTATTCCCATTTCCAGATCATCTGAGACTATCAAAGCACCTGAAAACATAACACACTGACTATGATTTCCCTGGCTGCTCTTTGGAAATGCTCCTTCCTCGCTTCCTCCTTCTCTCGCTACCCCCACACGGGCGCGATCGCACTGAAAACACACCAAAGGCTGTGGAAGAGGGGCTGCTGGATGGGTGACAAGCGGGTGAAGTCACCATAGAAACCGCAACTCTGGCCTCATTCACACACAAAACTGCTCTCCGGCAGCCCGGAGAGAGAGCAGAAGCCATTGTAGGCGTAATCTATCCCTAGTTCAAAGCCTTGTGAAGCAATATCAGTGTACACGAGGAAGGATATTTGGGTCAAATTATTTTCTCAATTGCCATTCTCACATGCAGTCCCTGAATCAAAAGTCATGCATCAATCCTCTTATACGTGCTTGTCGAAACACCCACAGAGCTTTTCCTATGCAGGCGGTGTTTATGTGTACCAGGTGGAAAACCTGATATCCTGATTTTACTGTTTTGATGTGTGCCAGCAGTTCTCCCATTTCTCAACAACCAACAGGGCATTATGTAAGAAGCTTGGATACAATCCAGGATGTGGACAACAGCATAATACACATGATAGAAGGTCCAATAAATTGGTAAACAAAGGAACTGATTCACTATTGACTTATTAATTTTTAGCTTGTGTAAGTACAGTGATTTTTCCCTAACCTTTGCAAGTGTAATTTAACAAATAAAATCTCCAGCTCTATTCATCATATTCCAAAGCCATTAAGACATAGGAATGAAAAACTTATTTTCAAAATGACTTATGCTAAGCTCTTAAAGGCATTTAGGAGCATAAAGAACACAAATAAATTTGCCAACATTTTCAAAAGTTCTAGTCAAAGAGTTATCTTCAAAAACCGCATTAAGCACAAAAATGGCTTAGATACATGCAAAAAGATATTGATCCTGAGATACAAGTTATAGTGAATAATTACCAGAGAGAATAAAGATGAAAGAAGAGACAGATTATCAGTTAGAAGATGACAATAAAGTGGAGAGCAATTCAGGAGGCACCAGAGGTGGAAGGGAAACAATCGTTTAAGACCAGCTCTTGGTAAAACTGTGTCCAGTTTTGCACCTGGAAGCTTACATATATAGTAATGTGATGCCACCTGGAAGTCGAAATAATCAGATACAGTTCCAGCTTGAATAATTATACACGTCCATATGTAATCAAAATGAGCATTCTGAATTAACAAAATGGAGATTAAAAAATAAATTAGCATTAAGTGAGGAATAAATACAAAAGAAAACACAAACAAAATAACGAAATGCAGTCTGTTTCATCAACTGTTCCCTCACTTCAGCTTCTCTGTTTCCAAGGTCGGGGTCTACGTCCCTTCATACTCAAAGGGAATTGGGCACCAAAGCACCTTTAAGGTTGTGCAGCTTCGTTTTACACCTGCGTAACTGATCTGATGGCCAACTGCTGGAATGTAACAGAATAATGAAGAAAGATCACCCACCCATGGCACGATCCTGCTTCTTCCAAACTCTCTTTAGGCATAGAAGAAGGAGGCTGTAAATGCCCCTGGGTGCAGTAACTGTTGTGGTTACTTACTTTAAGCTGTAGAGTGTGATGGGGTAAGAAGCTGTGCAACCTGTTTGAGCACATCATGATGAGGACCTAAGACATTAGGATGAGTAACACAACGCTAACACTGAACATGAGCCACCTCTCCGCAATGCACCCATTGTGGCTGGGTGTGCATGAGCAGGCAGACAGGTCCACACTGCCTCCCTCAGGGGACGAAGCGGGCAGACCCCAGAGCACAGCCTGCTCATGAGTTACTACTTTTAAGACCATCTGTCTAGCTCTAGAGAACAGCTCTGAGGTTGTCTTCAGTCATTTGCCTTTATGTTTGAAACCTCTCTCTGGAAATGGCTACTTGAGCCTACTGGTAATGTGCTAGTGCCAAAAAAAAAAAAAAAAAAAAAAAAAAGGTATTGTTTTTCTCTAGCAGTCACTCTTTCATTCCTACAGTCTTAGCTATAACATCTTCTGTACAGTTCCTCTCCTTGTAGCCTCATTAAGTAATCAATGAGCTTTAGGTAAGAATGCAATATATAGCCTACGCAGACACATGCATGCATGATACGATTTATGTGAGTTTGGGATAATCCTAGCCTCTGAAAATGAAAGAAAGACCCATAGAAAAGTAACAGGAAACAGTGATACAGAAAGACTGTGTTTTTGTTGTTGTTGTTGTTTGTTTTTCCAGTGTAAATAATATCTTAAATAAATTCCAAATTCACAAATTATTTTTAAAAAAATCATTCTGGTAGCAGAAAGTATAGCAAGTCCAGAAGAGGCAGAGGGAGCCTGCAAGAGGTCATTTTTTCATTAGGAATGGTTGAGATGCCCTGGCCTGTTTCAAGGCATGCTCAGTTCTGTCATTATTTCCAAACAATAGGTACAATTGATTTCTGAAGGAATTAAAGGCAGGACATAAAACTTCTTGCGGCCTTCAGAAAGCCTGAATGAAATGTTGGACAACAAAAATAGAACCGAGCCTTTATTTTATGACTACAATTGAGTTCTAATAAACAACAGACCTAATTTTACCTAGTTTTATTCCCCAGTGACAAAGCCAAAGAATCCTCTAATCTTAATTTCGCTTTTGTACTCGGTCACCCCTATGAGGCTGAGAAACTGCCCAGGTGTTCTGAAGAATCCTCTAATCTTAATTTCATTTTTTGTACCTGGTCACCCCTGCGAGGCTGAGAAACTGCCCAGCTGTTGGAATGCAAGGACTGAACAGACCAAGACCTGTATGACACGGCACATGACAAGCAGACTCCCTAAACTGGGAAATGAGAGGTCCATTAGAAATGTGAAGGCTGAAGGCAGTGGGTCAGATCCAACAGCTTCCTTTACACAGTGACAAAAAGCAGCACGACCTCCTTCTCTCATTGGGGTGAATTGTTGGGGGGGTGCAGATGGCATCGCTGTCCCTGTGTTGGCCTCTGTGGGTATGAGGCCGTGGATGAACAGAAGGTGCAGCCTCAGTGTGCCATGATGTAGCAGCCTCTGGCTGAGGAGCAGTCACTACAGAGGAGGAAAAAGAAGAGAGATGTGAAAACCAGGATCACCATTATCTTATACAATAATATGGTGTAATAAATGGTGTATGCCAAAATAAATAACCCAGTTCAAACAAACTATTTGGTGCTGCCAGCACGTTCCTATTTCATGAGTAGTATGAACTTAAATGTTATTTATTTTTTAGTTTTACTTTTTCCCCAGTGTTATTCCTTTTTAACACAAAGCTTTTTATTATTTTTTTTTCCAGTATCATGATTTTATGCTGTGCAGTTCTGCTATGCAATATATCTGGAAAGCTTTTCCATTTCCAAATAAATAGGAAAAGAGACCAGTGATAAAGTATTAATTGTTTATTCTCAAATTACTGCTTGATACAATAGACATCAGGGCCATTTAGTCAACATATTAGAAATTGGCGAACTGAAGTCTCAAACCTTCAATTTTCCATGGAAAGAGAAAAAAGACTGTGGTCTGATGTATAATTAGTCGTGTCCAGCACATCTCCTTGGGCAGGGAGACAAGCTGCCAGCTGGGGCAGTGCCAGCACCATGCAGCTAGCACAGCACACTCAAGTAGCTCCTCTTTCTGCCCCCGCATAGCCCAGGAGCTTCCCAAGAGAGCAGATGAGGTGAGTGATGTGATGTGGCCGAAGTACAGCAGCCAAGTGCCACCCAGGGAGCCTCCTGGAAAAATATCCTCTCCAACCAGCTTCTGAAATCTGCTGGTAAAGTATTTTTTAATGAAAGATTGGAGGTCATGCTTTTAGGGTGTTATGTAAGGTGATTCTCATCTTCACCTCAGAAAAAACACTTATATGGCTTAGACTGAAACTCTGCTTGGAGAAGAAATTCTGCATCTCCTTTCTCTTTCTCTCTTCCCTTTTCAATCCGCTGCCTTTTCTTCTTTTGTACAACTACTTATAACTAACTACAGTTGCAGGCTGGATTAAAAAATCTCTCTGTATGTGAACAAGTAGTAATGGAGACTAGAAAACAAGTTATTCACAATTTTAATTTGGGGTCAAAATACTTTTAGCCATTGAAGGCAAAAAAGTATTGAAAAAGTCTACCAGGGTGCAGCAAATTACCAATGCTCTGCATGACAAGAAATCTAAGGAGGAATAGTGAAAAAGAAATGAAGAAAATAACAGAAAGATGAAAAGAGAGAAGCAAATGTAGAGAGCGATATATCTATACATAACAGTTTAATAATTTTCTTATGGAGTCAAACCAAAGACCTATTTAGCTCACTGACAGGTGTCTGCCTGTGGCTGATAGTGGATGCTAGAGATCAACACAAAACAAGGTAATGTTATCACTCCCAGACAGTTTCCCAGATCAAACAAGTGGCATTGCAGAGGTTTTCTTGAGCTGTTAGTTTTGCCTTATTGCCTTCAGTTAATTTTCCTTCCTTGCCTTTGTTCAATCACTTTCTAAAGCCATGTAGACCATTAAATTCACAACACACCATGGCAGGGAGTTCCAGAGCTTAACCACAAGAACCATCTTCTTTATTATTTTGGAACTCATCATCTGCTTGTTTCTTTCACTCGGATTTGTATCTCATCCTTTACGGGAAGAGACTGTGAATAGCACAAAAAGTAACACAAAATGAAGTAACGTTTTTTAGCCTCCTTACTAAGGGTTGCAGTGACCTGAGTTATATTTCCGGTCAGTCATCCCTCTTCTAGCCTGAAGTCATTCCTTGCACAGAGCTACTTCAGAACCTGGCTGCCCCTCTCTGCACCTTCTACCATGTCTGCGATGAGGGGACCAGAACCACACTTGGAAATCAGAATCTGTCTGTACCGTGAAATTATACCAGAGCAATAAAGATGTTTCCTGTTTTCTTCTGTGTTTCTTCCTAAACAACTTCTAATATTTGATTTTCACTGTTTTGTCTGCCGTGGACATTTGTGCTAACATATTTCACTTCATGACACTGTTTAATTCCTGCATTGTTGTAGTCAGCTGAAAGCCCCTTGTTTTCTATGTAAAGTTTAGGTCTTTCTTTCTGTATATTATTTCCATCCACAGGTGGATGGAGAAAATAAATAAATAAATAAATAAATTGAGTTTCTACTGTATTAACATTTCTGTAATATTTTTTTTCATGCTAGACTTATTCTTGAACAGGACCTGCTGGTCATGTAAAAGGCCTACAGGATCTAGCAGCAAATTTCCTAATGGAAATACAGCTTTTATCAGCAAAAGATTATACCTGTGCTACCCTTCCTCCTCCTCCCCCCCAAATAAATGATATGAACAGAAGCAATTTTGTACCCATGTCAATTTTTATAACTGTGTCAGCACTGAGGTTTCAGCTAGAATAGAAAGCTTGAGAAGAAAGTCAACAATCCCAAATGAAACTGAGAGGTAGGCAATTTTTTTCTACCATAAATAGTAGTACCATATCTTTACTATCAGATGTATGGCCTGACAATATAGGTGAAGATAATATGATGACCTGCTTTTCAGTTGGACACTAACATGAGACAATAAGGATCTTTATCTTTCCAACAGCGCAATGCAACTCGTAGTAGGCAGCATGAGATGTTATCACACCCCATTTTTGTTTTAACACAGGAAGTCTATCCAGACAATACAGAGGGAGCAGAAAGGATGGTAACTTCTGTTCAGTGCTTAAAGGTAGGAATTGCTATGCTTTTACTTCTGGAAGATGTTGTACAGATAAAATGGTTTGTTATTGTGATGGCTTCATTGCCTTAATTCTGTATATTCAGGGAGACAAGGAGTCCAGAATCTATCTTCTACCAGAATCTACCCACCACTTTCTTAGGAAAACTACAACACATTGGGTGTATTTCTCAGTTCCAATTACAGAACTATTTTGTATTTTTATTCCTCTTGTTTCAAACAATCGCTCTGTTTAGTCGGTATGGCTGCAGTCAATATTTATGATGGGTTTCAAAACCCATATCCTTCAGCATTAATCTTTCATTTCTCATTTTCTGGTTGTCCTCAACTCATCGCATTTTTATATGTCCACTTCATGCAGTTCGGAACTGGAGGACATGTAGACAGGGGCGGTATCTTCCCGCATCCAAACATATGTACATATATATACACACAAGGGCATATATTTATATTGAGACACGTGTGCCATACATGTGTATATGCACAAACATTTATGTACATATGTATGCGTAATGTCTTTGTGTATATATACTGTGCATCACGACGTATGGATGTATGAATACGCACACGGGTGGGGCCGTGGGGTGGAAACACGCCCTGAGCGCCCGCTCTGCCCTCCTCGGAGGCAGGGAGAAGGAGGGAAAGCCCCTTTGAAAGCCCCTTTTCTGCTCCTCTTTGTCATCGGGAAAGGTTTTCAGCTCGACACGTTACAAGCCACCTAAGGTGCCCCAGAGCAAAGCCAAACTCAGCTGGCGGTGCACCAAGCAGGTGGAGCTCCCCCAGGTTAATCAGATGGCTGCCTCCGGGTTTTGCCCACGCCATGAATAAACAGTCACTGGTAGGTTAGCCCTATATTCACGCGAAGAAATAACGCCCGGGGGTTATCTTCAATAGACCACAGTGCTTCGCCTTTGTTTCCACCTTTCCCGGCTCGTAGCAGGCTTTTGTCAAGGGGACGCGGTGCGGATCCGCTGCCCTGCGAGCGCAGATAAAGGCGGCGAACAAAGGAAAGCCTCCCTCTTATCGGCCTGCTGCTGATGCACAAGGCGCCCGGCATCCCCGCCCGCTCGAAGCCGGCTCCCCTGGAGGAGCCGCTAAATAATTGATGGGGATCGATCGCCGGGGTGGATCGGGAAGGGAAGCCGGGCGCGTCCTTCCCCCATTTGCGCCGTAATCCGGTGGCACCATGTGCAGATAGATAAGGAAGGGGACGCAACTCAGCCTTCAGGCCTGGGCGGGGTCCTCGCCGTCTCATCTTTTCTTTTCTCTTCCCTCCGCTGCTCTCCCCCCTCTCCCCGGCCCGGTGAGGTCAGCTCATGAATATTGCTTCATTTTCCTGAGCGGCTCCGGCAGCGCTGGGGACCTCGTGTGCGGTGCCGGGCTCCCCGTGCATGCATTTCGCCAGCCGGGCAGCAGGCAGGGCGGTGGTGAGTAACGCGGCTGCTTTAGCCTCAAGCCTTTCTTCCTTTTTATTTCCTTTTTTTTTAATTTTTTTTTTTTAAATTATTATTTCTAAAGGGGGGGGGGGATGTTACTTCAGATTCAGATTCAACAAAAGCGCCGGGCGTGGAGGGGGAGCTGCGAGAAGCCTCCCACGCCTCTAAAACCCGGACAAAAGGCAGGCGTGCCCCGCCAGCTGCCACCCCCGGGAGGGACAGGGGTCGGGGGACAAGGGCCAGGGGCTGGGGACATCCCCACGCTGCCGGGTGGAGCCGCTGGACTCTCCCCTTTTGTTGCCGGCGTGTGTTTCTGCGCTTTTTCCACCTGCAGAGACGCAGCGTCCTGGCGCCACGTGGGCTTGCCACTGGAGGGGAGATGGGGTCGTGGAGTTTTGTGAGGGTTTTCGGAGGTTTCAGACCCGGGCTCAAACGGGGCTTGGGTTGTGGGGAAAAAAAATAAATTAGAAAAACAGTAGGCAAGAGTCAGAGTTAAGAGGAAGATGCAGGATCTAAGATGAGCCCTGACTTCTTCCAGTTTCTTTAGGTTTGGCTGTCAAGAGTGGCTTTTTGGACCTGTCCAGCTCTGAAAAGCAGCAGTTCGGGACTTGTATTTATGGTGATTGCTAGAGAAGCAAAGCAAATCGGCGTTGTGGTGCAAGTCTAAGTTTTGGTAGACTTACACTCCCATGCTCCCTTTTTGCTTATTAATGCCTGGGAAGATCCTGCCAAATTATGTTCTTCTGAGCATTAATTTTCAGTGTATTGGTTAAAATCAGGGTGATAATGACAGTGCATTTGAGAGGAAACCTTGTACCCCAGCCAGTGAGTGCAGAGCAAACACAGTCTCATTGTCTGGTGTGTTGCAGGGAGTAAACCAATTGTCAGGGTAGGGTATAATGTCTACATTGAGTTTGACCAGTTGGCTTTTACTCCGTACTTTGCAGTGGGACAGTTGGGAATCATAAGGCTACATTAAGAATGCTATTTTGGCCCGCATTTTCCCTTTAAGGATGACTAAATAAAGGCTATGTGAAAACAGTTTATGGATCATAGCTATTATTTTTAGAATGCCTTACGGAACATCTTTGCAGCATGGTATGGCACCTAACGGCCCATTTCAGCCATCTGCTGTGACCATGAAAACTCTAGGTCAGGCCCTGCGGGGGAAAATTGCCACCTGAGCACCCGCAGGTGAATACCGTGTCACATCTAGGGCCGGGCTGGGGTGTACTCCTTCCTTAATCCCTATGTTTTGGAAATGTGCTGGAGGGATTCTGCCTCGGTGCTGCTTCAGTGTAACTGCTAGCAAGCCTGAACCACTCCTTAGGTCTTGACAATGCTTCTGGGAAACAAACTGATGCAAAGATGGGTGTAAAAGTTGATTCAGTGGCCCTTTTGCTCTTGGTTCGCGTGCCTTGGAGGCCTCACTTTGTGCTGAAGAGGCCCTGTCAAGGCTGAAGGAGGAGGCCCCGGGGGAGGCAGGCAGGTGCAGCAGCAGCCCGCACCGGGCACACGGCGGGGCAGGGCCGGGGCCTCCTCGCGGTTCCCCCCCCCGACCGTCCTCCCCGCTTCTCCTCCCGCAGCCGGCCGGCCGGAGGAGGCGGAGGACGCCGCCGGCGATGGACTCCCCCCGCAGATAGCCGCCGCCATGAGCCAGCCGCCCGCAGGGGGCGCCGCCGCCGAGCCTCGCCTGCACCCGGAGGGCAGCAGCGGCAGGAAGCAGCCGCGGGCCTCCTCCCCGGCCAGGGCCCGCGACGCCCCCCCGCGACCCCCGCCCGCCGCCCGCGCCCCGCCCGCCGCCGCGGCCACCGCCGCCTCCTCCAAGGCCGGGGCCGGGGCCCCGCGGCCGCCGCCGGGCCAGGCGCCGAGGGGCGGCCGGGGCCGCGCCGCCGAGCGGCCGGGGCGGGGCGCGGCGCCGCCGGGCGCTGTCCAGCCCGGAGCCGGTGCTGAAGCGCCGCCCGCCGCCGAGCCCGGCGAGGAGGCGCCCCCTGCGGGCGGCGGCGGGGGGGAACGGGAGCGGGAGCGGGAGGGGGCGGCGGCGCCGCAGCCTCAGCCGCAGCCGCCGCCGCCGCCGCCCAGGCAGTGGCGGGGGAAAGCGGGGCGGTCCCCGCTGAAGGGCGCGGGGGAGGCGGCCCCGGCGCCTCCATCTTCGTCGGGCGCCGCCAAGGGCCGCGGGGCGGCGGGCGGCGGCGGCGGCGGGTTCTGGCGGGAGGGATGCCTGCAAAGTGAGCTCATCCAGTTCCACCTCAGGAAGGGGCTGGCGGCGGCCGCCCAGATGCAAACCAAGGGCAGCAACCACGGCAGCGGCGGCCCCGGCCCCGGCGCCGCCTCCGCCTCCCCGGCGGCCGCCGCCTCGGCCGAGCCTCCCCCTGCATCCTCCGCCTCCTCGCCCTCTGCCATGGCGGCGGCGGCCGGGGCCGAGGGGCTGCGGCAGGGCGTGGCGGGCGGCGGCGGCCGGAGCGGCACCCCGGAGGGCTCCCTGAGCCCGCAGCTGCAGGACGAGATGCAGGAGGAGATGGAGAAGCTGCGGGAGGAGAACGAGAGCCTCAAGGTGAGGGGCCGGGGGGTGGGAGGTGGTGGATAGTGGGTAGTGGGAGGTGGGAGCTGCGCTGCACAGCCCCGGGCCTGGGGGGCTTCCCTGCCGCCCTGTTCCCGGCGGGGTCTCTGAGACCCTGGCGGGCTCTCAGCCGCGCTTCCCTGCTTCGTTGCGGCGCCCCTGACGAGCTCGGCGGCACTTAGGCGGTGTCCCCGCGGGGACCAGGGCCGGTCCCCACGCTCCGTGTTGGCCGCCTTCCCCCCGTGCTTGCTGGCATTTGTGTTTTTGACCCACCTGTTGCGTCCCCGCCCCTTCTCGCCCCGGTGCCAGAACGAGATAGATGAGCTGAGGACCGAGATGGACGAGATGAGGGACAGCTTCTTCGAGGAGGACGCTTGTCAGCTTCAAGAGATGCGCCACGAGCTGGAGCGAGCCAACAAGAACTGCCGGATCCTCCAGTACCGGCTGCGCAAGGCCGAGCGCAAGAGGCTCCGCTACGCGCAGACCGGCGAGATCGACGGCGAGCTCCTGCGCAGCATGGAGCAGGACCTCAAGGTACGGGCGTGAGCAGGTGTCGAGGAGAGGGAGCGCCAGGGACGGAGACATGGACGTGCTCTCGGTCCTCATGACTCAGGCGTTTCCATCCCTTCTGTTGTACACCGCGCACCCCACACGGCACGTAGGATTGCAGCGGCCAAGCCTACTGTAGTAATAGAAGCCCTTCAGTGAGTGGCCCGGTGGTGGGGCTTCGTGGGTAGGCTGTTCTCAGCTTTGGTCCAATCATTTTTCGTGAAGGTAATGTGCAATAAGTGACTCAAATACAAATTGGGGTCTAGAGTTTTGGATCTTTTATGATGAACACAAACCATGTCCTACCACTGCAAAATTAGACCAACCTCACTGAACAGCCCCACTGACTTGTAGGGGATTGCAGTGCTCTTTTGTAAAGATTTCAGAGGACTGTTACATTAAATACATAAAATCCTGACTCTGTGGGTGTCAGTGGAAAAGCTATTTTCAGCAAAGCCAGGATTTTCCACATCCACCTGAAACTGTAGATGCAGCCCATCAAACTTCAGTGTGTCATCAGCTGTATTTAATCCATAGCATCTGAATGAACCACAGCCCATTGCAGAGGACAAGTTTCAGTCTTTGTTTAAAGACTGACATTAGTAAATAATGTATCATCTTCATTCTAGATTGCTGCAATTACAGGGGAAAAAAAAAGTTTCTTTTGCTAGTTGGAAGTTGTTTAACTTTTGCTTCCATACTGTAGATTTTGTTAAGGCTGTTACTGAATCAGCACTTCTAAACCTTCTTCAGTTGATGGGTCTCCCAGGCATTTCTCATGGAAATGCAGACTTCTGTTAGAGCAAATTGGAGCTTATTGCTGCCTGGGACTAGTCACCTGTGTTGAATTCTGTGGACTGCAGTTGGGAGTGATAATTTAGTACATGGTCATGAACAGGTCAATTTCAAACTTCTTTCGGATAAATGCAATGGATTGAGAGTCTGTTATGCCCAGCCCTGTTTTTCAGACTTGGATCATCTTTTCTGAAGTTTCCCGCTTGTCATCATTCTTACTAAAACATAGATACCAGGCCAAGGCATGTTCCAGTAATTTTCTTGCTAATGCCATTAAAAATGCTAATATACTTCTCAGTATTTCTATTTGATACTCCTTTTCTGTGCACATTAAAAAAACACATTTGCTGTTTTGGCCATGACAGTTCTATAAGTAGCTGGCTATAGACAAACTTGTGCCTTCCTGGTCAGAAATAAAACTAGTGAAATGTTTTTTTGATGCACCCTACTCAGGGGTCAGGTAGAATTTCTGATCAAAACAAGGGGCATTTTGCACGCTCAAAATGATGTGAACGGTTGTGCTACACACCTTGCAGGCAGAATTTGAACAGGAACCTTCCTGTCCCAAGTGAACATTGTGATTCCAGCTTCTAGAGTTGATTTCTTTGTTGGCTCTATGCTACTTTGTATTAGCAAGTTATTTAAACAGAGGGCTGGGAGGGAAGTTGACTCTGTAGTTAGGCGCTTACCTGCCACATAGGAGGTACCAGCTAAGGCCTCAGGTTGAACAGAGGACTGTCTTCAATAAGGACTTCTCCCGTGTCTTTCCTAATAACCATGCAACTTACTACTTGGGAAGGAATAATGATTTGATGATTGTGTTGTGCTTTGGGGTAGGGATGTTTGTCAAGTCCATATTTCTGCCAAACTGAATTTCTGGTTCTTGCTAGCCATATTTGTAACTCATGTGCAGTTCTTTGTAGCGATCCCAAATCTGCTTCTGACGAATTTCTTTCCAAAATAACGTTCTCCATTTTACTAGGGTGATATATTACGGGACTTGGTTCTTCAGAGGTACAGTCTTGCATAAAGCTGTGTTAAAATGCATCTTGAATAAGTAAGCCCCAATTCCCCGGTGATCTCGAACGCTCTGTAGGATTTACCTGTATTAATTACCACTCCGCCAAATTTTGTTGCAAAACATCACTACCAGTAAGGATTTTGTTATTTCATTGTTTTTACTGATTCAGAGTGTAATTACGAGCTGCAGACAGATTCTGATAGGATGCTGTTAAAAATATTTCCCCAATGATTTTCCATTTACTTTGGTTGGACAACTAGATGAGCAGTTTAATACTGACTATGGGAAAAGCCATCAAAATACAGCCCTGTGGTGTGATTCTCAGCTCATCCTGCAGTCTCTTTGGAGTACGCTTATAATTGAAATTCCCCTCCACCCTCTCTTTCTGTTGGGCATTATGTGTCTTGAGTGTGTGTGCAGTGGGGGAGGTTATTGAATGGTCTTGTGCTACACTGCAGTGTTGTATCAGTAATTCACACACACTGTGTTTCTTGTCAGGGGAGGCTGACTCACGAGCTGCTGCTGTTTTCTGATAGATCGGATTCTTCTAGACTGCTTGCTTACAGTTATTATTTTTTCTTTAGAGCTTTAGTATGTCAAAGAGAGTTCTTTGACATAAGGATCGCTGTAGTGAAAGCCGTAACGCGAGCTCTCTGAGCTCCCCTAAATAGTGCTAGGAAGGGTAAATTTTACTTTCTGATGTTCTAAAAAAGCATGAAATTTGCCTTTTCAAATCATATGTCTAAATCACCATCATAGCAGTGATTAGCGTATATTTAAACATTTTTAGTGTATGATTATAGTTTCTGGTGGTTTCACCAAATACAATGCAGATAGCTTGAATGGCAAAATTCTTATTACCTTACCTGAGGAAAAGGAATTAGATATTGTCATGTTCCTTTTAACTCTTCCTGTGAAAATGCAAGTTAGAAACAAACAAATAAAAACAAGTACAGAAAACCACCTCATATTCATTTTAATTTAAAAACACTGACAACGTTTGGATAAATACAAGGTCAGTAAGAATGTTGTTTGTTCATATTTTACTGTTTAAATTAACCAGTAGTACTAAATGCGAAATAGATTATCTGTCTGTGAAGGAGAGAGAAACTAAAAGAGTAGAAATAAAGGTTCATCCATTTATGGTTCTATGCCATGGACAGGTACAGTAGGCCTAGAGAAGGTGGGCCCTGACGCTTCCACATGTCAAGTGTTTGGAGGGCATATCCCTTAGTGCATTGAAAAGCATGGGCTGGCAGTGGTTGAAAGAAAACAGTTGCTGCACTGTCTCCACGAATAATGAAGATACTGTTTCATTGTTGATGTAACAGAAACAAAGAAATAGTTGGTTACCAGTGGTTCCGGTGAAGTCCGCAGGAAGAACATGCCAGCTTTTTGTAGGAATTGTCTTGAATTTTGAATATTTGGAATTCTATCTGTGTATGCCATTGTCTACGTTTCCTTACATGCTGCTTCCATAAGAACATCAGAATTGACCTGTAAATGGTTGCTTAGACACTAAGCACTTCAGCACTAATTCTTTTGTAATTCTTTTTTTTTTCTTCTTTCTTTTGAAATACCACTTCATTTAGGTTGCAAAAGATGTATCAGTGAGACTTCATCATGAGTTAGAAAATGTGGAAGAGAAACGTACAATAACAGAAGATGAAAATGAAAAATTAAGGCAGCAGCTTATAGAAGTTGAAACTGCAAAACAAGCACTACAGAATGAACTGGAAAAAATGAAAGAGGTTAGTGTTGCTATTTCCTTCTACACAAAGTATTTGAAGTTCTCAAATTCTTATTGTTAAATTTATCATTTTTCTTCCTGTAACTTGTTTCGGGGGCATAAAATATGCCAGATAAAAGTTGAAAGTAGCAAAGAGTGCTAAGATACAGATTGGTGACTGGGAAGTTGAGAATGAACTAAAATATTGAGTGATTTCTAGAAGAAATGGAAAGCAAACTGTGGCTTTGTTTTTCTCAGGCTGGGAGAGGAATATAGAACTGATAGTAACAGAGTTCATAGGCTTTGAGACTTTGTGCTTAAGTTAAGACGTGTGGATAGAATGTTGAAAGGAGTCAAAGGCATCTGACTTCGCAAATGATGTTGCCCCCACATTTTTACAAAGACCAGTATTTTCCCTTTGCAAGGGACTGGCAGGCACACTAAGACAGGGAATCGAGACACATCTCCATGTTGTTCAGGCATGCTCTTTCAGAGTACTGGAGAGTGGGGGACTCTACCTAGCCTTTCAGTCTTAGCATAATTTTATTTTACATCTAATTCATCTACAAAATTACTCCATTTGCCATTAGATAGATGCAAGATACCATCCCATTAAGTAAGCAGAAAATTGTATTACAGTGGTAATAGCCTGGCTGACAGAGATAATAAAGCATGCAGTAAAAGGAGAAACTGTTGAATAAGAATGAATTCTCGGAACAGATTTTAGAAACAACTCTCATGTTCAATGTTTAAAATTCAATGAATGACACTGATTTTCACATTTAGTAATATTCCCTAACAGAAATGCCAATATCTACTTTGATCTTACATGAAGCGGAAGAGATGTATTTCAGTTGTTAAGAAAGACAGGAGATTCTCAGTTGTATGATAAGTTACAGTATTTTTAAGAATTGCAAATGCTTACTCTAAGTGATGTAGTATTAAAAATTTTCATATGTTTCCTTTACAGGAACTGAATTTCAACCATGTTAGTAGAGGATAAACAGGTGGTTATTTTTTGTCACCTTCTGTTGCTTTTCCAGATAATTGCAGATTTGAAAAGGGCATGAAGTCTGAGCCTTATTTAGCTTCCTCTCCTCTCTGAGATTTCCTTTTTCTGTTTTCACTCTGGTCTATGCTGTCAAATACCACTCAGTTTCCGGGACCATCTTCTTTATGACAGCATGATCTTTCTGTAATTGTCCTTACAACTTCTTGTTAAGCTTGACTTTGCACCAAGTTTTCAATGTTTCTTGTCCTTCAGACTCTACTTTCTTGTAGATTCCTATTTCTGAATCCTTTCCTCCTGCCCTGTGATGGGTTGTACCACAGGTAGCTTATTTGCTTTTCCCTCGCTTCTTTTTATGGGTCTTTGCACTATAGTGAAATGTAGTGGCAATTTAATACCCTGCATTCTTTGGGAGCTGTGTAGCTGCAGGAAATTAACCCAATAATTAGGCTTTCTCATCTCTTTCATCAGTGGTCTTTTTCTCCTTATCCTGTCTCTTCCCTCTGGCCCACTAGGCTGAACTGTGGTTCTGCTGTTCTCATATTCCACTTCTTTTTTAGCTTAGATATTTGCATCTTTCTGTCTTTGCCCTCGGAAGCCATCAATGGAAGGATACTTCAGGCTCCAGAACAAAAAATGTTGTATTTAAGCTAGGGGCTCTTCTACATGATACTATTTTCCTGAAGCTGAAGCAGATGAATGATTCCCTTTGGCACAGAATGGGGGCACTGAGCCAGAGCTCAGAAATACATTAAGACTCTACACCAGAGTAGAAATGGAGCTGATGAAGAAATACAGAAATACATCCTTATACTGATCTGGGGAGAGCTGCCATGCCCAGTTATTATGTGTGTCATCAGAATTAGGCAGGAGCTTTCATTTATATATTTCACACAGGCTGCTGAGTTTCAGTGAGCAGGAGGAGGCTATTTGTCAGGCTAGGACCTTCAGCACAGGGTAGGAGATGTTGGAGAATGGTTGAGGAGATGCGAGTCAGAGAAAAGCAAGTTTGAAGCAAAGGCAAATTATTATGCACTTTGCAAACATGCCATGACTTTGGGAGCCAACGGAAGGATGCTGATGAAGAACACTAATGCTTACAAATTTGAAATTTAGAATCTGTGAAAAAGCTATGAAAATGTTAACGTGAAACAACCGTGAGGACAACCCGTAGTAGTCTAAAGTGAATTAGATTTTTTTCTGTGACAAAAGCTTTTTTATGTTCTTCAGCAATTGGAGGTTTTGTATGTCGCTGTCAGATAGTCATAACATTAATCTGTTTGCTTGTGAGTTATTTCCTGTGGTTTCACAGTATTACAACCCTTTCTTATTTCAGTACACCCATTATAACCAATGGAACCTCCTCCTTAAGTAAGTTCTAATCAGCATAAATAGGAATGCAGAGTCAAGGCCTTTTGTCTGGATTATGTTCTTCACTTTACTGTGCTTTGAATTAATGACAGAACTCACTCTAACGCCAATAAAGCTTTTTGATTTTACAGCATAGTAGCAGTGCTCAGAGTATATATATCCGACTTCTGTACTTTTATGTTACCTAGAGTACTGCAGAAACACAGACCTAATTTTGTGCACCAGCTGATAACTTCCCATTCTTCTCAAAATCTATTTATTTATAACTGCCATGGGAAATCTGTTCTCCTTTTATGATGAATGGTGTGAGGTAGCAAAGAAAGGTTAAAAGACTTAATAGAAATTGTTGGAGGCAGAAACAGCATTTTTTGTCATTTGGTCTCCAGAGTGTGACCAGAGCCAAAGCTTTCTGTGTAGATTCTATATCGTTCTAATATACAAGACTTGACCACAAACATGTCTATAACGTAAATGCTAGCAGATGTGTTTGTGTAGACAAAGCTAGAGTGTACAGGCAAATCCAGAGTTCTCCACTGAACCTTTTGGGGTGAATATAGACTTGTGAATATATTAGTACAGAGAGATAGGAAATAGTTGCAATTTCCTTTCCTGGTTTGGAGCTTTTGGAAATATATATAAATATATATGCATATAATATATATATATCATGACAAACAGAAGTTGTTGTTGATTGCAGCAGAAGCTTGCAAGCATCCAAGGTTTGGAAGGTGTTCTAGCAAGGCATATGTTTTCTATCAGTTACTCTTACTTGCAGTCCCCCAACCTGCAGGTATTTCATTTTGCAATGTTATTCCTGCATGCATCCACATGGAAACACAAGATTTTTAATCTAGGTTGTCAATTTTCAGAATTTATTTCTGGCAACCACTGCTGATTTCCTCTTTATTGTTCGATATTATTAATTGTAATGCTTTTTTTTTTTTTTTTTGGAAGCTAAGAACAAACTAGAGAAATAAAGTGTTTCCTGAAAGAAAGAGAAAGCAACTGTAGCTAGATGCAATTTTTAAATGTAAAAAAAAAAAAGTTAATGACTTACATTCCTTAACATATTCATTAATTTGTTTTTAGTTCTTATACTCATTTTAGATATGCAGTAAGAAAAGTAAGTAGTATTCAAATTGGCAACGATACTCCTACTGACAGAAGCTTAATAATTCAAAATATGGTAAGCATTTGTTGAAGCCTAATTAACTCTTACAGACCTTTTAATGATGAAATATGAACACAAAATAAGAATTCATTCCTTCGCTATAGGAAATATATAATATATAGGAAATGCCCAGTTAGCCGTGTTTTAGAAGGTTTGTTGTGAGAGAAACGAAGTAGGGGGAGAGTATGACAGATGTACTGGACCCTGGGCTTTATAAATCCTCATTGCAATGCAGATATGTAATTGCAGGAGGCACAGTGTTTTTTTCAGAGACGTATGTCTTTATGGATAGAAATAGATTGCTCTGCTAGTGCTCCAAGCTGGGCAGATGCAAGATAGCTCAGTTCTTACAGCCACGTTAGAGTAATGTCATCAAGCTGACATTTTCTTTTTCTAAGCTCTGGTTATTGGCTCAGGTAGAGAGCTTGAGATAACCATTGCTACATGGCATGAACCAGAGACATCTTGTGCCCAGTCAATTCAGAATGCAGGCAGAGGAGTTTACATCTCTCTGCATGGATCTGTGTTTTCCTGGCGTGGTGCCTGTCTTGTCAGTCTGTTTTGTACGTTGCATGAAGATGGAGGAAGGCAGCATGATCTAGGGAGCTGGGTACTGGACTTGCAAGGAGGAATTTGAATTCTGTTCCTGATTTTGATACAAACCGGCTGCGGGACCACAGGAAAGTAATTACACCTTTCTGCTTACTCTTGCAACATTTGTTCTGCCTTGTTTATGTAACCTGTGGGCACAGATTAGATCTCCATACATCACTGAGTGCTCAGGCTGAACAGAAATCAGGACAGTAGCTGGATATTTCACAACAAAAGCTGCTGTCAAGGAAAGAAAGAAGAAAAACAAACAAACAACCCACCACCACAAAAAAACAAAACTGGAGAGCTGTGAAAAGAACTGGTAAGGGATAATCTCATCCCAGTCCCTTTGATCACCAATATCAGCCTATGTCTCCTTGATAAAAATCTCTCATTATTTTTCTCTCTAAGTCTCTTCTTCTGTCATTTAACCACAACCACGGATTTCTACTCTGTCTCTCTGTCTCCTATAACTCTTGAAGTCTCAGATTCTTTACGTTCTTTCCGGATCTTGATCCCATGTCTTTCCCCCTCTTCCCCCCCTTCTCCCCCCCCCCAATGTGTGATCTTTGTAATGGAGCCTTTGCTTGGCTGTTTTTCTGTCTTCTGGTTCTTAAGTCCCAGTCTTATCCTTTTCCCTCCCTTTCCCATCTTCCCTTCTTCCTTCCAACTCTTTATCAGTGTCCAACCACCCCCTGTATTTTAAGACTATTCCAGCTCAGTTTCCTCATATTCTACTGCAAATATATTATCCCCTTTTCTTACAGTTTCTCTCTTCTCCAAAATTTGTTCTTTCCCCCTGATTCTTCTGCCCACTCACATCAATCTCTCAGCTTCTTTTGTTTGTTCTGAGCCTTTCTTTGTTTCCAAGTCTTAACTCTTCACTTTTGCATCTGGATTGAGGGCAGTGGAGGGTCATTCACTGTACTGTGAAACAGCAACTATATCAATTATATCAGCAACTATGAGCACAAGAGAAAATGTTTCTGGTTGTAATGCCTGGCTTCAGCCTTTCTTAGACCAATATGGAGCAATAGTAGCAGGAGTAGTTAGGCATTGTCTTCTGGAGTTGGAACATAATCTGTCAGCTTGAGTAAATGTACAGATTGACAGCTAGGGAGGGAGAGTATGTGATAGTTTATAAATACAGATTTTTCTGCAATTTAAGCTGGTAAACTCCAAGAAATAATTAGCTGGTGATCTATAGGAATGGAAAATCTTAGAAGGGATACTGTTGGGCCAGTCATGATTGGATGAATTACAAAAGCACAAAGTATATATTGTATATTGACACAAAAATATTCCAGAACAGAGGCATACTGGAACCTCTCAAAAGAACAGTTGCTAGAATAACTTAATATGAGCAAACCAGGATATTCTGTTCTTGGAGAGAGAATCACTTTGCTGAAGTTTTCTGAAATATTAACAATGTTAATGTCTTCAGCATGTTGCAGAAATCACATCTTCTTCTAGTTGTGTGAAAAAGCTTTCATCTATTTCCTCGTATTCATCAGGTGGTCTGTAGCAGATATCCAAAAAGATGTTACCCATGCTTCTCTGTCCTTTGATCCTTACCCATAGCTTGTAGCTAGCCCGTCACCCATAACAGTGCAATGCGTTTGAACTTTGCATAAAGTTTTTTTTCCCTCACCATTAGAGATCATATCAATCTATGGCAGCACTCCAGGCATGTGAGCTATCCCGTCCTGTCTCCCATGTGATCCCAGCAAGGTCATAGCTCTGTAACTGGGTGTGGATTTCTAGCTTGTGTTTCTTTCCCATGCTGCATGCATACAAGTCACAGGAGATAGTCACCTGGTTGTGCTGCTTTGACGGAAAATGTTTGAGTCTTCTCTGTCATTCTCCAGTAACTTCCTAATTGCGCCCCTATTCTTCCATTTCAAGTTTAGTGTCTTTTCAAACAGCTACAATGGAGGGAGCAGGGACAAGGTAGAGAGAGAGAGATGAGATGTTATGCCTGCTGATGGAGCTGATCAGCTTCATAGGATCAGTGTAGTAAACCAGTATTCTTTGAAGAGTAATTTACTTGCTCCTGGCACCAGATGGCAGCAGGGTAGGATTTAATAAGTCTTTCACAAGCCCAGTTCCTCCCTGGGTTTTTTGGAGGACCCAAATATCAAGTCTTGGCAGCACTGCTACTAGAGGTCCCTTTAAGCAGAGTGCTTTAGTGATCTGGAGTCTGTTTGTTGCCTCATGAAAATTCAAGTTGCTTTGGTGAACAGCAGCATGATTATGAAATTTCTTTTAAAAAAGATTAGAAACAAATCTCTGCCTTGGTTTATTCACGAAAAAGCAAACAAAATCCTGTGTCTCCAAACCTGGCTCAGTTATTCTCTAAGTGTCACATCCCTGCAGACGCAGAATCCCCATTTACTTTTGTCAGACTTGCTTATGTGGAATTCTATTACATTTGGTATCCTGCCTAAATATTTTGTTCCTTTACAAACAGTACTCGGCAGGGAATACTGTTCATAACCTGTGAGGGTGTGATTCTGACTTCTTTGCTCAGAGCACACTGTGATCAGTTCCACTGATTTCACAGTGAGCAGAATAAGCAGAGTTTACTTCAGTTTAGTTTTCTGAGCATGTGAAAAGAATAATAATGGAGAAATAAAATAATTTCTGCTACAAAATCTGTATTAATAATTCTCTGAAAATGTCATGCCACGAGGGGGAAAAAAAGTACGTTTGCAAAGCAGTTTACACTTAAACCTCATAAAATTACATTTTAATTATGTGCTAGCCATCAGCAATTCATGAGCTGTGTGCTTCAAAGAGAGTTTATCAGAACTGAAAATAAACAGCCTGATTGTCAATAATAATAAACTTCAAAACATATATAATAAATAGAGGAAGATTTCAAAAGAATAAAGGTGGAAAGATATCTCATTGTGAAGAGGTTTTGTGAGGAAAGATGCCTAGAAGGGTTGTTTTTTTTTGGAGAGTCATTGAAGCTAATGTGCTGCTTTGTGGATTCTTATTAAATCAGCATAGAGCTTGCAAGGACATGCAAAAGGAGTGGGTGATTTGCTTGCTAATGGGAAAGCATTAATAAAAGTGGCATCTGTAGTCAAAAAGAATATATCTGGCATATGTATAAAACAGAAAAGAATTTAGCCATCACAAAATGAAGTTAAGTTTGAGCAACACTTTTGAGTCTGTAAGCATACTGCTATTGCTCTGCCTTGATGGAGGCAAGGGAGTTCCTTCCTTTTGGCAGGATATTACTTTATTTGCCTTTTTTTTCCTGTGATGGATATGAGCAGCCTTAGATTTGCAAGTTCTCCAGTCAAAAATGTTATTATTGATGCTACAGGTAAAATCAGCGTCCCTTTTTATTAAGCTCTATAAAAATAAAATAAAATAAAATAAAATAGGTAATAGCTGTCTTAAATAAAACTATACTGAGTGGAGGCACAGAATGAAAACAGAGTAAGAGACAAGCTTCCAAACACTTAGAAGTGTTAGGGAAAGGACACAACTCCCCTACATCCTGGTCTTAAGTCAACACCTGAGATCATTTATTGTTTGGATCATGATTCTCAAAGTTGCTTTTGGTACAGATTTGCTTCCATTATTCAACAACTATATTTGTAAAATAAACGTGTGGTGACTGTGGCTCGGGTAACTGGTTATCAGAGAAAATGGTTTGTGAGTGTGAGCTCACAAAGGGGAAGGCTGGAAAAGATACATCTGTGTTACTTACAGACCTTAGGTTGTGACTTCCTTGAGATCTGAAGGAGAGGAAAGGACTTTTTTATCTCTATCTCAGTAGGCAATGTTGCTAATGACGTTAGTAAGGTCTTCAAAATACCATACTATGTTAACAAATGAAGGTTTGGGAAATCCATTATTCCTTGGTTTACCTTCAGTCATCTTGTAATCTCATGCTGGCACTGTGCTGCTTGTAAGCTTGAGAAGTTTACTTATTTTCTAGGAAAATATGTGAAGTTTTATGGAACTTCGCAATGGTCCTCAATTACAGATGACAAGTTTTTAGTTTTGCATTTCCCAGTTTCAGTTTTTTATTTTCTCAGGTGGACGTTTAAGTGTCCAAATATATAATTTAAACATAGAGGTACCAACTTGACTGCTCAAATGGAAGATGCTAGATACCTTAAAGTCCATGTGTAAAAATGAGCTCCCTGCTCTAGCTGGCATTTTAATAACTGTCATGCTACCTTTCATAGTCGTATCCATAGTTGTATGCATAGACAGTACATAATTCACACTGGTTCTTTTGTTGTTGGTTTTGCTTAAGTATTTAAAAGTAATATATTATGCTTTTTAAATTCCAACTGCAATTTTATTTTTATCTATTGTCATTTTTGGCAGGTGTCTGGATTTTTTTTTTTAATTGTAAGACATTATGTGTGATTTGCTCAGTTTCTTAAGGAAAGAAATTGGGTAATAGGCCAAATTCAACTTCTTTATATTGCTACAGAAGCATGAAGGGGACTATAGAGGTAGACCAGGATTCTCTAGAGTAAGAGGAAATCCAGATGCCTTTGCAAAAGTACTTTCTATCAGCTGGAATGGAGGCAGAATAGAGACATTTTTGAGTGCCAAACCAGAGATCTAGATACATGTTATAGAACAGAATCAATATACACCAAATATCGTAGTCTTACTGGAAGTCTCACCAAAGCTTTGATGAATAACAGTAATAAATGATTTCTGCCCTTTATATATATATATATTTCAGTCCACTGCTTAAGTGCACTAGTCCCTTCAAGAAACACCTGGAAAAACAGAGCATTTGCACTGTGTTAATAAAGGTCAAAGCTAAGGTTGCTTCAGCCTGAAGGGAATATTACAATGGCTCTGTTTTTGTCTTCAGGGTTTTGTTTTTTTTTTTCTCATGGTCTTAAATTGAGTTCTTCAGCCACCCCACATGAAACATTTTTTTTTTGTTATATTCATTGGTGCTGATAGCAAGTCCAAAGTTAAAAATCCTGGTCACTTTGTCACCTAGCAGATTTATTAGTTATTCTGCATATAGAATTTACCAGTGCATCTTTCAGGTGCCTGTATTCCTAATGGCTTTTTGGCAGAGCCTCACAGCCATGGGTCGTTTCTCCCTGCCTTAAGAAAGTAAGCAGAAAGTAGCACCGTGGAGGTATGCACTGCTCTGTGTTTTGGCTGAACTCAGCTGCCAGCATGAGGAATAAGAACCTTGTCATGTCATAATACAGGTGGCTGTTGTGAAGCATGTCATGGGCCCTCAGGGAGTAATGTCAGTGCGGTTTCCAGTGTAAAAACAGGTGAAAGAGACTGGCAAGACCTCAAATGGGAAAATGGACAAGAGAGCCATATGCAGCAAAACTCTCACAGAAATTGCAGAATTTACTATTCAATATGTTACTCATTACTTTTTCAGAATGATGGTTCTGTGAACCTAGGTGACTAGCATAAAGTGCTTGGTCAGAAACAGAATCAGAAACACTAACTGAAGCAACTATTAAATTGAGTTCTTCAGCCACCCCACGTGAAACAATTTTTTTTGTGTTACATTCACCCACAAACCATGTCCCTAAGCACCAAGTCCAACGTTTCCTTAAGCACCCCCAGTGATGGTGGCTCCACCACTTCCCTGGGCAACCCGTCAATGCCTGATTACTCTGAGAAGCAAAAGATGTACTGTGATACTCACTTTTGATTGCACCATACATTTTGGTCCTTTTCTTTCAAAGTTCTTGTCTCAGCCACTTCCTCCCCACCCTGCCACCCCTCCCCTGCCCCCTGCCCCCAAAAAAGAAAGAGGCAATCCAACTTGAATGTTTTGTTGCAAATGCTCGATAATGTTTCTTGTGTTTGTCTCCAGTGCACTTATCAGATTGTACAGTGTGTTCCCTGGATCCCTGGGAAGGCAATGGAGAAATAATTCTGGAAGCTATTTCCAGACATAGTAAACGCAAGAAGGTGACTGGGAATAGTCAGCATAGATTTACAAAGGGAGAATCATGCTTGACAAAACTGATAGCTATCTATGAAGAGATTATTGGCTCAGTGGATAAGGGTAGAGTACTGGATGTTGTTTATGTGAAGTTTAGTAAGGCTTTCAACAATCTTTCATAATGTTCTCCTAGACAGGCTGATGAAGTGTGGGATAGATAACTGGACAGTGAGGCTGATTGAAAACTGGCTGATGAACTACTAGGCTCAAACAGTTGTAATCAGCAGCTCAAAGTCCATCTGGAAGCAGGTACATAGTGGCATACCTCTCAGGGAACAGCAAGGGCCAACTGCTCACAATGACTGGGAGCCAGGAGCCACGTGCAATAACACAGCTGAGAGGGCGGGAGCCCTACCAGTGACCAGTTCAAGTGCCTGAGCATGGAGAGCAGAACAGGCCTGGGGAAGGCAGCTGTCATCAGCTGAGGCCAGATCATCTGACAGGTTTGTGGTGACGAGGAAGGTCTGAAATTAGTTGGGGAAGTCAATCCACAGGTTGGGATCAGGTCCAGTGATGAAGAAAGAGCAAGGTCAACCTAGAATTCAGGCCACAGGTCAGGGTTAAGATCGACAGGGTCTGTGGCCAAGCACAGCAGTGACAAAGCTGCAGATGGGTACAGCTATCATAGCTGAGGCAGGGACTCAAGGCACAGGTCTGAGCTTAGGTGGAGCTCATGGACCCATGGGGTGTGGATGGAAGCCCCATGTGAAGCTCATCAGGGTAATCAAGGCCTATTAACATGCTCAGGCCTCTGGCAGTACCCCAGGGGTCTGGATCAATAGGGTCCATGGCTGGGTACAGCTGTGGTGATCTGGAAGCCTGTGCTCCTCTGACACTGCTCAAGAAGGGACTGAAGCCCCTGGGCTGAGCTGAAATGGGGCTTCTGGGCCCATGGCAGAGTATGTGAGTGAAGGTGGTCAGAGCTAATAAGGCAGATCATTGGGTGCCCTCAGGACCCTGGAAGGAGAAGAATAAGGGTGTGTGTGCGTGCATGTGAATCATATCGATATATATAAATACCTAATAGGAGGGTAGGAAGAAAGTGGAGGCGGATTTATTTCATTGCTGTCCAGTAACAGGACAAGAGGCAACAGGCAAAAATTGCAGTGCTGGCAATTCTGTTTAAGCATAAGAAAACATTTTTGCTGTGAAGGTGATCAAACACTAGAACATGTTGGTTGTAGAGGAAGGAGTCTTCATCCTTCAAGATATGCAAGACCCCACAGGACATGGCATTGGGAAGCCTGCTTTATTTGACTGTGCTCTGAGCAGGGTTGTGTTAGATCTCCAGAAGTTGCTTTCAATCTTAGCTATTTTGTGATTATTTGATTTTTTTTCTCGCTTCTGTTGTCTGTAATTGGTAATAACAAGCATAATCTAACATCTCATTTTGCGGCAGAGCGTAGAGGGGTAGAAAAGGTCAGTTCTGGAAGGGAGGAAATGAAACGGTTTCCAGGTTACTTCTGTTAAACAGGGAGACTTTGGAGTCTGTAAAGTTGTCTTCTTAGGCAAAACCCGGCCAGTGAAGAGGAGATCAGATGCAGGTACATCAAGCAGGGCATTTTCCCTGCTGCTCTGATGTGCCCCCTGTTTTGTGCAACTAGTTTGTTCTGTGCAATATAACTCTGTGTGTGTTCTCAGAGTATTAAACCTTCAATCAGACAGATACCTTACATGCATTAAGGGGAGTGATGTATGAAAAATGAAGCATAACAAAAAATTATACCTGCCACAGTGGTGGGGAATACTTCCCAACAAATAGCTTCTGTGACTGGGCTGTACAACAGTAAAGACTGATTGTGCAACGTGATTCTTCATTGATTACCAGTGTGATAGTTGAGCTCTATCTCTTAACAGTCCTGTAATTGTACTACAGTTAGGAGAGCAGAATGGCATGTTTTGAGCTGCCTTCTTTTAGACTCTTACATTTGCATATATTTACAGCCATATTCTGTGGTGTATGGAGGTGAGCCACTTAACAGGGAGAGCACCCAGCTTATAGGGTGTGCTGCGTGCTGTGATCAGCCACACTACTCTTATGAATTGTACTAGGCAGGAACAAGAACACCAAGCTTATGATGTTTGTTCACTGCAACCTGGAGGTTTATTCTTATTGCAGTGTTTGTAACATCATGAAATGCAACCCTCTGGCATTTTAAGATCCAGGTCTTGATAATGCTCCACAGTTACGAATTGCAAACATTGCATTTATTAATCTGAAGTAAAGGGCAGTGGATTAACCTTTTATAGATGCAGGTAAATTTTTTGAAGTGTTTGTTTCTGCTGAGATGTTTTGGCATATTATATGTTTTTTCTTCCTATTGTTTAAATTATCAGTAGCACTTATTGAGATGTGTAGAGTGAGTGGATATCAATTCTGTTTTTCTTTGTCTGATCCTAGTTGTATGATTGTGTTAATTGAATTTGACTCTCAGCCATGAGTTCAGGTTAGGATAATAACCAATCTCTTTGCTCAGGTCACAGATGAATACTTGCACTTACAATGTATTTGCCATGCATCTGTTTCCATCAGTGTTGTGTATAATGAGAGGCTTCTATGTCCCTGTAAAGCATGACTGATGATGACATCAAAGTGGCCTAATTACCAAGAGTGTTTTATATTACAGGCTTGGCTGAATTATTTCAATTTTTACAGATGCTTGCAGTTTAGATCTTTGATTAAGTGACTAATTAGAAGCACCAGTAACAGTGACCCTGGAAGAGTTTTGAACTGGAATGTTGCCTTGATGATACACAGATACACTCAGAAGGTTCATTTTCCTTGTGGTGTACTTCTCCAAGTGGTGTTGCTGAGTTCCCAGACTTTGGTACAGTTTCATACAGTTGGCAATTGAGGCCAGAACTGTATAATATGATCAGCCAGTCTGGCCTCTTGAATACCATGGGTCACAGAATACCTCAAGACATTTTATTTAAACAATACCTACTTCTCAGAAAAAGTTGCTGGTCTTCTGTGAAAGTTGAAAGCTACAAACAGCCTACCACAACTCTTCCTGAACTGTTGCACTCTTCCTGAACTCTTCCTGAACTGTAATGGGTAAAATTATGCACCTCCCTTCTCATCTGAATTAGCTGAAAGCAAGTTACCAGCCAGGCAACATGTATTCCTGCTACTGTGCTAAATTCAAGAGTCCAGCATCAATTCTTTATTTGTTTTGTTGTTGTTTGTTTGTTTTAAACTGCATGCTTAGGGTTAACATCATTTAGCCATCTAAAAATTAATCTGTTAACCTAAATTAGGAATTTGGCCTCCCTCAGAGAAGAAAGATGGGCACTGCTTGAAAGTGGTTCATTCCACTGGTCTGAGGGCGGCATGACTCCGTGGAGAGGAACATCCATTTCTAGAGATTGCACAGGGATCCTCAGTTTTGACATCTACATCCTAGGACTAAATTAAGCCATTTGGTCACCGTGGTGGTTTCAGGACCACCACGCTGCTCTCTCACACTCCCTCAAAAGAACAGGAGGAGAAAACATGATGAAAAAAGCTCATGGGTTGAGATAAGGACAGGGAGAGCACTCACCAGTTACTGTCACAGGCGAAACAGACTCAGCATAATGGGATTAATGTAATTTATTGCCAGCTGATAACAGACTAGAGAGGTGAGAACTAAAAACACCTCCTCCCCATCCACCCTCTTCCATCTCCTCTCACCCTGAGCGGTGCAGGGGAATGGGGAATGGGGGCTCTGATCAGTCTATAGCACTTCGTCTCCGCTGCTCCCTCACGGTCACTCTCTGCCCCTGCTCCACGCGGGGTCCCTCCCACGGGATGCCGTCCTTCCCGAACTGAGCCTGAGGGGGCTGCCCACAGGCAGCAGCTCTCCAAGAACTGCTCCCACACGGCTCCGTACCACGGGGTCCATCCCCCAGGAGCAAACTGCTCCAGCACGGGTCCCCCACGGGTGGGCTGCAGCTCCCCCCAGCCCCCCTGCTCCTGCGTGGGCTCCTCTCCACGGGCTGCAGCTCTGGCCCGGGGCCTGCTCCTGCGGGGGCTCTCCATGGGCCGCAGCCTCCTCCAGGCCACATCCACCTGCTCCACGGGGGCTCCTCCACGGGGGGGCTGCAGCGTGGAGATCTGCTCCATGTGGGACCCATGGGCTGCAGGGGGACAGCCTGCTCCACCAGGGGCCTCTCCACACGCCGCAGGGGAACTGCTGCTGTGTGCCTGGAGCACCTCCTGCCCTCCTGCACTGACCTTGGGGGCTGCAGGGCTGGTTCTCTCACATTTTCCAACTCCTTTCTCCCAGCTGCTGTTACACAGTCATGGTTTTTTTTCGTTTGTTTGTTTGTTTTTCCCCCTTCCTGAAATCTGCTCTACCAGAAGTCCACCAAGTGACACTCCCTGGCTCATCTCTGGCCAGCAGTGGGTCCCTTTTGCAGCTGGCTGGAGCTGGCTCTGATCTGACATGGGGCAACTGGTAGGCTCTGCCACCCCTGCAGACCCCTGCTACAAAAACCTTGATTTATAAACCTTTTACAGTCACAAAAGTACACTTGAACATCACTTCAGCTGATTATCCTCTTTGACCCTGTAGTCTGTTTCAGAGATGTAGCTTTTCAGGTTCCTTCTGTATTGTCTAGGCTGTTTTCCTATTGTCTTAGCATAGCTTTCACTCTTTGTTTTTATATGTGTATTATCACATTTAGTCATGTTAAAACAGATGTTATTTCATTGCACCTAGGTTGTATGAGTGACTCTCCTTTTTAACATTTCTCCAACCTCTATCTGTGGTTTAAATCCACGATTATTTTATGTTTTTCCCAGGCAGGAGTGAAGAATGTTAATTAGGGTAGGACCAAGAATTGATTCATGTGAGACCCCATTAGGACTGCTGTGGTGTTAATTTGCAGGTGATTTGCTGGTTCAGTGACATTTATGATAAATGCAGAAGAGTGGATGTTTGCTCATGACGGCTAGTTAAAAATGCATCCCAGTGATCAAATATTTATAATGAGCTGAAGACTTCATTTTAGAATGAAATTTCCTCATTCCTAGCAAAGGGAACCTTTAAATGAGAGTCTTAAGGCAACGTCTACATGAAGATTTTAAGTCAGCCTACAATCTACAGCCCCTTCCCTTGCTGGGAATGAGCATCTCCCTTAAAAATCTAAGCAAGTTTCATTTAAGAGGAAGAGGCATGGGAGCTAGTCACGGGTTTTCTCAGCATTTTGTAGTCAGTGACTTCACTGGTCCCCTGCTCTAGCCAGTGCTGCAAGATTTTGCTTCCCCTCATCTCCATCTTTGTCTGGTAAAAATACTGGGAAAAGCACTGGGTGCAGGCTTATGAGTGTAATAGACCAGAGAGCATAAGATACGTGATAGAGGGAGAAAGGTGGGTGTGGGGATGTCCAAACTGCACAAATGTCTTCCCTCTATTTTAGACTCTAGACTCCTTGGTTTATTTTTGCAGTGTGCATTCTTGACATGAGCTGCTCAACAAAATGTAGATTTAATTTGTGGCAGGATCACACTGGCATAGCTTCAGAGCACTGCAATCCGGTCTTAAGTTTTCAATAATCTAAATTCCTAAAAACCTTTAAAACTTCCCCTCATGTAATGTTATAGAAAATATTTCTCAGCCAATTTGCAGAATGTTAGCTTTACAATAGAACTTCCCAAAGGAAATGAAGACAAAAAAGAGATGAAGAGAAAAAGAAGACCCCTCTTTCTAGTGAGAAGATAGAGTGGTGATTGCTGAGAAATGGATTTCTTTCCCCTGTTAACAGAAAATCTCCTTCTCACTGTGAAGACCTCTAGACCAAGTGTAGATTTCAGAATTTTTCCTAACTGAATCCATCTCAAATTTTTGCATCCTGTCAAATGTAAAATTTGATTTTTGTGAGTTCTTCTGTAACCAGAAGTGCTGTCTCTGGTGCACAAACTTGTAGGGTGAGCTGCAAAGCTCCTTTCTCTGTTGCATGCCTACAAACCTAAACATGTTTTCGTGCATGTGCATGTTTGTGATGCCACCATTCCTTGTGAATCCAGCTGAGTGACTTTAAGAGCTGACTGTGCATACTCTTCAGTATAAAATGAACTTGAAACCACTGTAAACCTGTGGTCAGCCCCCAGCTTTGCAGAACTGGCTTCTGTGTACATCTCTAGTGAGCAGTGCATGTAAAAGTTTATTTTGATTTGGTAAAATCTAAAATGTATTTTACTGATAACTGCCATGTCCGTGTCTGTAATTTATGATTATTGCTGTTGTTGTATGGTGGTGTTTTGAACCATGTTGGTATACGGTCTGTCATACTGGCAGTCCCAGATAACATCTGGGGTGCATTGTACTGGGCACTGTGCAAACCCTGACAGAAAGACTAACTCTTTTCTCTCAGAAAACTAAGCTGACAAATAAACAGCAACTTAGACAAGCACTAGGTAATAGATTAAACTAGCATCACTGTGCAACAAAATACCTTATTCCACTGTTTTCGCTTCAAAGGTTTCATGTTCTGAGATTTACTCTTGCATTTCAGGATTAGGGAGCTGAGTGTTAGCTGACTCTGATTTCTGCATCCCTAATGAAGCCTAGTTGGATAGTGCTGGGGAACTAAGCATGTCTAGCTCATTCATCATTTAAAAGGTTCAAATGGCAGGAGGCATACTCCTCTTCAGGAATTCACTTTCGCAGTTTCCAGATATTCTGGTAGATGAGGCAGTGTGCGATCACAGAAAACGAAGTATCAGAGTTGGTTGGCTATTTGACCTGGTCATACCCAGAGCTTTGGAAAGGCAACTTTCATCTTCTACTGCTCAGGATTTTTTTCAAATAGGAAAACAGAGGAAGCAGGTGTAATGGAAGCAAATGTGCTGCTTTGTTTTATTCATTGCAAAGAATGTTTTTATCTGGTTGCATCACAGAGTTATCATTATTATAGGAAGAAGTTATATTATAATTGTATTATAATATAATTATATTATAGGAAGAAGTTCTTTACTATGGGGGTGGTGAGGCCCTGGCACAGGTTGCCCAAAGAAGCTGTGGATGCCCCATCCCTGGAGGTGTTCAAGGCCAGACTGGATGGGGCTTTGAGCAGCCTGCTCTGGTGGGAGGTGTCCCTGCCCATGGCAATAGGGTTGGAATTAGATGGTCTTTAAGGTCCCTTCCAATCCAAACCATTCTATTATTCAATGATTATTTGTTTTAGTAATGTGTTTTTCATACAAAATGTAAAGGATTTTTCTAGGTAAAACGCAAATGTGTGTCTTTTTCCCTCTTTTCATTTATTTATTTTTTTCTTTTAATTGACAAATGAATAATGGTAAAGGATCTGAAAATGATAAGTGAAGTAATTCATAGATGCAAATAAAATTATACAAATATTGCAGGATAGTTGCTCTTTTCTCTTCTGAAATATGAAGACATTCAAAAGACTAAATAAGATCTATTTTTCTCTCCTTGATTGCTCTCATTTCATATTGTTCTTCAGCAGTGTTTTCAAATACACAGGTTTTAATATGAAGAGAACATTTCTAGAGCTATTAGGGGTATGCTTAGACCCACAGCTCTGTGTTTGGTTCATGGACTTGGGTGCTGTGCTTCATTGCATTTCCCATATCCCCTGCATTTACTTTCTCGCCTTAATTTTGCAAGCAAGTAGAATACTGAAATAATTGGGTCTGCTGCCCTTGAAACAGTGTGGAGTGAAACAGAAGGAGTAAAGGGTTTGTGTGATTCTAGATACTTGTGCCAATGACAGACAAAGCCAGTGTCTTGAGTTTGTTACTGGTAAACAGCCGCCAAAGTGGCTGGCATTTTACGGAGTCTGTATGTGAAAAAGGTTGGTAGAGTTGCAGAATAAGGGAGACATTTTAAAAAACAAAGATTGCTTTCAGGAGACAGTGTATTTTCAATTTGCCAACGTGGAGAGTGTCCAGTTATTTTTTACTGCATAATCTGATACGTTGAATTAGACTCAGTGGCAGTAAGCTGAAAAATCTTTCTTCTGTCTGCTTTGATCCAGATCCATGAGCTAACCAACCATACTTGCCTGAAGGGAAAGGACAGTGAGAGTCTTAGGGCAAATTTCCATTTCCCTGATCACGGTCACTCTGCACCAGAGGCAAGTTTGTGCTGCCCCAAAGTTGTTCAATATTCAGTGACTTTTCACAGAATCACGGAGTGGTTTGAGTAGGGAGGGACCTTAAAGCCCATCCAGCTCCAACCCTCCTGCCATGTGCAGGGACACCTCCCACCAGACCAGGTTGCTCAAGGACTGTAAAGATGTTACTTCAGGACTGTAAAGACAGTGTTAGGTTTGCTTTGATTTTTGAAAGCTCTGTAGATCTGTCACAGCAGTTAGGAGGCAGCTAACTGTGAGCGTGTACAGTGCAACTGTGCAGGAATGAGGGGGGCCAGTTGCAGCTGTGGAGGTTCAGATGCTGCACATCCTTTGCCTTGTCCTGCTCTGTGAGGAGGGATAAGGGCTGGCTGGGGAGCCCTGTGCACCCACAGATTCCTTTATGTGTTAGGAATTCCTCCTGTGGTTGTATACATTGATTTTTAGATTATTTACCCTCAATAATAAACCTAAGTGTCTTGAAATCTTGGTATGTTTTATTCAGGGCTTCTTTATAAATTGCAAGGAGATTTACTGTAGTTTAGAGTCAGGTAGTGAGAACTGAGTTCATTTTACAGCTTTGCTACTCGGAGTGTGGTGCTGTTATTTCATTACATTGTGTTTTTATAGAGTAAATTTCAGATCTTTTTGTATCCGTGAAGCACTCAGCATTACAGGTGGTTAGGATTGGACATTTGGATTGCAGCTTAAGGCTGGCAAGAGAAGGATTTTGCCATCTGGTCCTGAGAAGTGCTTAGCATCTCCAGCAAGACATTGGATAAACTCCAGTGAGGGGTCACTGGAGAACTGGTGCTGCTGAACATCGCAACAGAATTGCCCATTGCATGTGATCTGGTGTGCACATAATGCAGACATTGTCTGTGGGCTTATCTAGACTGTGGAAATCTCTCAGCGTTGCCAGCACGCTGATGCAGCCTTATGTGCGCTCACAACAGCGAATGCTGGAATAGCCAGCTCAAACCTGGCTGTACCTCCTTCTTCCAGAGGTAAGCAGAGCTTATACAGTACAGTGATATATGCCCCACTTGCTGCTCTTATTATCCCTAGCACTGTTGAAATATTTCATTACTACTTGAGCAGTTCAGCAAACTCCCCATTGTAGAAACAGTACGATAGGCATTTTTTGCTTATTCTTTTCTCTTGCGGATGGGTAGCTTGGTTCGAGGTTATTAAAACCATAAAGCTGTCTGGGTAGCATACTGATCAGATAATACAAAGGCAGTCTTGTGTTTGTTACTTTTTTTTTTTCTCTTTTTAAAATTCATAGTCATTAAATAGACTGAACTGCATGTAATTTTTAAAAATATGGAAGAAAAATTTTCTGAGCCCTAAAATTACCCTTTGCAATGAACTCTCAAAACCAGTTCTAAAATTTGAGGGGCAGTTTTTTTCTGCTGTAGTTGAGAAACCGTAGAGGTGGCCTCTAGGGGCAATTACAATATGCTTTGTGGTACACTGTGCCATGGGAAAAGGATCAGCAAATGGAGAGTTATATTAAAAGAGGATCAAACACAAAGCTTTTTGAAAAAACAACTTTTGAACTCTGAATAAATCTCTCAAAATTGATTATTTATAGCAGGATATACTGCTTGATATGTGGCATTCTTCATTCAGTATGAGTATTGCCTCAGTGTCCTAACATGATGTTTATGGGGCACTGTGATTTTGAAGATGCCATCTGTCAGCTGAGGTGTGTAAATGAGATCGTAACCTCTAGTGATCAGAAATTGTGTCCTGGTGTTTTTCACAAGAAAAGAGATTATATAAATTCCCGCTGAGTCTAACCTACATACCCAAATCATCCTGCCCATTGAATTGTGTATGTTCTTCATTGCTTTCTGCTATGAAATTATGTTGCTAAACACCATCGTTTCATTGGTGATTAATATAAGCTCTGTGCGTGGTTTGCTGTAATTCAAGTAGAGCAGAATAGAAAAGTGTGCCTGGTCATTAAATAGCCACAACTATTGCTGTAGTTAAAATGGTACTATCCTGACTATATCAAAAGGGGCTTTAACATTAAAAAAAAAAAAAAAAAAAAGAGAGAGAGAAAGGAGAAACACAAGTTTTTAGTTTTATCTCAAGTCCGTAAAAATACTTTTTGCCTCTTGGATTCTTTTTTTTTTTTTTTTGGTCATGAAAAAATTTCAAAGGTTTCAGATATGTCTCATATCTTCTGAAAAGTTGTAGGGTACACAAGAAGATGCAGCTCAGCATTTCAGAACCTCATTATGTGTGGAGAGATGCTGAGCTTGGCAAGAAGGAATTTATGTAATCAAGCAGAAATATAGTTTAACTATCCCTTAGTTACTTTATCAGTGGGTGGCATTGGCAAGAATCTGGTGCAAGCAAAAGTTTGCAGTGATAACTGATCTGGAAAGGGGCTTTTTATAGTGGTATAACTAATGGTGATACATAGGAGGAAGGTGCATCTCTGAAAGGTTAACTCTTTATAGATTTGCAATTCAAAAAGAAAAACAACAAAAAGCCTTCCACATGCACATACCAATTCTGTAACAGGATAAGACTCAGTCCCTAAGTAGTTAGCTTTGTTTTTAAAGGAAGAGGTGAATTAATTTAACTATTCTTGTGTCTTTTCTAGATTCTTCTAGAATTCTGTGATTCTCAGGTATCTAGCTGAGATATTAATCATCTTTGGCTTTATTGTTTTATCTACTGAGAGCACTCAGCATTTCTTCAAGAGACAAAAAATTTTGATTCTGGTTCTTGGTGAATCCATCTGTGAATTTTAGTTCTTCTGAATCTGAGCTCATTTTAATTCTTGTATAACTCTATAGGGATTTTGAGCAAAAAGCCTTATAAGAAACCATCTCTTAAGGTTGCTTAGATTTACATGTGAGTCACTTCTATGGCATTGCCTTTTCCTTTGGAGTGAGCAGTCCACGGAGCTTAATATTCATTAGGAAGGTGATCTGCAGAAGAAGGAGAACAATTGGTACCAGCATAGGTACCAATAGAATACAGCAAAGGATTGTAATGTACAGCATACTTGCCCATTGCACTCTGTTCCTTGAGGATTATGAACAGATTTGAATTCCCACTATACAGAACTGTATGGCTTTTAGATACAGCTGTTTTCTCCCTGGCTGGTGCAGGGAAATGCATGTTTCTCGATTCTCAGTGGCACAAAGGCCCTTTTTACCAGAGAATAATCTCAGAGGGAGTTGGTGACAGTTGTATTACTGCCCTGCTGCAGGGGCTACATTTTACCTGGGGAGCATAAAAACTGGGAACAGCTGCAAGTGGGATGTTATGTATTAACATATTTTCTCAGGCACTTTCCTCTCTCCTGCTGTTTTCTTGATGATCTGTATTGATTGTTGACAGTGGGATGGTTACAGTTGTTTTCCACTGCTACCACTTGCCTGCTAATGATCTTTTTATTGTTAGCAATTATGAGATTTTTTTCCAGCAGGTTTTGAACCCAGTGCATCCTGCTCTAAAAGCAGGAATTTCTTTTCTGTTCACTTTGGCTACATAGCACAGGTGAAAGTACCAAAGAATTGTGTTCATATGGTGGTACACAGATGTGTTTGTGTGGTGCTGGTCATAAGCTAATTCACTTTGTGTAGGACTTTGTAATGTGAGCAGCTTTAAATCATGTTTATTGAATATGTTCAGAGAACAGAACAACCCCAGTAACCAGATCTATGTGTTTGTCTGCACAGAGTTGTCTACAGCATAGGCCTGGGAGAGGTGCAATGGTAGTCCACTGCGAGCTTGAAGCCTGTGAGTGGGACACAAAGAAAGATGTGCTTGTAGATGTATGCCCAGGTCAACTGGTGGGATGTCACTGACATCGATTATGTGGTTTGCCTATGTGGTTTGCGTCATCTCAAGGATTAAAAGAAATTACTTCTTTTATGTTTGCATTTGTTTCACTGTTTAAAAAGAATGACTAAATTATATACATCTTTAGTGAAATATTCAGTGCCTCTCATTTTGTTGTTGCAGCAATCACTGAAAAGAAGAGGGAGCAAAGACCTACAAAAATCAGAAAAAAAGTCACAGCAGACACCAACAGAGGTATGTCGAAGTAACAGTACTCTGGATCCTCAGGCTTCAGGGACACTCTAGAAATGATGTATATGATATGCAGTTTTGCACTTCAGTTGCTTGCTTTCTTTGGTCTTTTCTTTATACATATATGCTGCGAAATGGAGAACTCTTACCCCATACCTGCACTCAGCTGGCATGATGTCAGGGACCACCTAAATGAACCACTGGTGCTGCAACAGAACCCACCAGCTTACATGTGCTCTGTATATTTTAGGCAAAATAAGTAAACAGAGCACCAGTGGAACAAGATTATATGCTTGTTGTATAGAGATTTCAGGGTTTTTGAGCGCTGTAAAGTCTGTTGCAGCATTGCAAATCTAGAAAATACAAGGTGCCCCAATGGTATTTTCTGGAGACTATGCAGACTTTCATTGCAAGTAAAATAGGCTTTCTCCCTCTTTCAAATTGAAATATTTATTTCCCTCTCTTCTGCCTATTGATCAGTGAAAAAAATGATCACGGGAAATCCTCTTTGTTTCTAAAGCCATGTACCTGTGATTGTTGATCTTGTAATTTAAGACCATCCACTGGAGGTCTCCTGTTTTACAGCAAGTTTCTTCAAATACTTTTTTTTCCTTTTTTTTTTCCTAAGGAGGACAATGAAGACCTGAAATGCCAGCTACAGTTTGTCAAAGAAGAAGCAGCCTTGATGAGAAAGAAAATGGCCAAGATTGATAAGGAGAAGGACAGATTTGAACATGAGCTGCAAAAATACAGATCATTTTATGGGGATTTGGACAGTCCCTTGCCAAAAGGTGAAGCAGGTGGGCCACCTACCACAAGAGAAGCTGAACTTAAGCTTCGATTGAGACTTGTGGAGGAGGAAGCTAACATTCTTGGGAGGAAAATAGTGGAGCTAGAAGTAGAAAATCGAGGACTGAAAGCAGAGCTTGATGATTTAAGAGGAGACGATTTCTCAGGGACCGCTAATCCGCTCCTGGGAGAACAGAGTGAATCTCTGTCAGAATTACGACAGCATTTGCAACTAGTAGAAGATGAAACAGAATTGCTGAGGAGAAATTTAGCTGATGTGGAAGAACAAAACAAGCGCATAACTGCTGAGCTGAACAAATACAAGTACAAGTCTGGGGCCCATGAGAGCTCCAGGCACCATGATAGTGCCAAGACAGAAGCACTGCAGGAGGAGCTAAAAGCTGCACGAATGCAAATCAATGAGCTGAGTGGCAAAGTCATGCAACTCCAGTATGAGAACAGAGTTCTCATGTCCAACATGCAGCGCTATGATTTAGCCTCTCATCTTGGGATCCGTGGCAGCCCCAGAGACAGTGATGCAGAAAGTGATGCAGGAAAAAAGGAGAGTGATGACGATTCCCGCCCCCCTCACCGCAAAAGGGAAGGGCCCATTGGTGGGGAAAGTGACTCTGAAGAGGTACGAAACATCCGGTGCCTGACACCCACGAGGTCTTTTTATCCAACACCGTCTGGATGGCAGAAAAGCTTCACTGACAGGCAGCAGATGAAGGACATTCGCTGTGAAGCTGAGCGACTGGGCAAGACAATAGATCGCTTAATTTCTGACACAAGCACCATCATAACAGAGGCAAGAATTTACGTAGCTAATGGGGACCTGTTTGGACTGATGGATGAGGAAGACGATGGCAGCAGAATACGTGAGCATGAGCTTCTCTACCGGATCAATGCGCAGATGAAGGCGTTCAGAAAAGAGCTCCAGACTTTCATCGACAGACTTGAAGTTCCAAAGTCTTCAGATGATCGAAGTGCAGACGAACCTTTGTCAGTGAGTCAGGTAGACTTTTACTTATTACGGCCTACAGGTAAAAAGGCTTGGCCAAATGAATTAAGCCTAAAATTTGATGTATGGCATATTAAAATTCTTACACTAAACTGTGGACAAAAGTTTCTATTTCTTAAATTACTTAAAATCCTCATTTGGCCATATGAAACCTTGTTCTACCAAGGGGCCTACTCATGAACGGTGAATAAATATGGTCTGCATGAATTTAAAAGAATTATACTCTAGGTATAATAGAGAATACTATGTACTGTAGGAGGTGAAAGATTTTACTCCTTCTTCTGGCTTTGCAGCTGCATTTGCCAGAGTTGTGCCTTCTAAAGCAGTGTATGATAGCATTTTTGGCACATAAATGAGCATGGTTATTTTCTTGGTGGTTGGGTCCCTGCTAAATGAATAAAACCAAAATGTATTAATTTTAAACAGGAGGAAGCATACAATTTCCAAAATTATAAAGAATATGACAAACCACGGAGAAAAATAAACCATGAAAAATTATAAAGTCACAGAGCCACACAGTAGTGTGTGAATATTGGAATTGCTGTAACTGGTTGTATCTTTTGTTAAAAGGCTGTGGGTCACTGCTTATATGCAACAGTGACTAGCGTCTTGTCTGCAGTTTTTTATTCTTCTCTCATCCTCTAAGGAAAGAGCCAACGAGCATCCTGCATGTGACGTGCAGAGTTGTTCCAAAGAGGTTTTGGGGAGCAAATTCCTTGCTGACTCAAGATCTTCTGCCATGAAAAATGAAAATTACCTACCCTTATCTTATATTGCAGTCCTATAGTTGGCAAATGCTGTTATTGCTCACGGTATTATCCAGATGTTTTAGTAAGTCTCTTGCTATGTTAATTTACTTGTGTTGTCCTGCTAGTTTACAGTCAAAGTAGTTACCAGGTGAAGCTGAAAGCTATTATTTCTTATCCCTATGCTGACTAATTAGTCTTTTGTTTCCTTGTATCAGAAAGTCACAGACGCAGTGAGTTTGAAGCTAATCAATTACTATAAATGTACTGCATGAAATCAAACAGAAAAGACATTTGGCATGCTCACTTTCTGATCTAGCAATACCTCTGAGCTTGTAGAGCTCCCATTAACTTAGAGGCAGAGCACTGCATGGGCTCATACAAATTTAAAGCAATCTAATTGGTATTTTCTCTGAACAAATAACAGTAATAATTGAATTTGGCATTTCAAGGTTTGACCATGCAGAACTCCTACTGATGTCAATGGGAGATGGGCACTTGGTCCCTCCACAAGCGTAGTCTGATTCACTATTTATTTTGTTAAAACTTTGGACTTGCTATTCCATTAATTGACTGTTCTCTTTGTCTTTGTATTTACTTTCCCAGATGTTCCAGCCTATCATTTTACTTATTCTCATCCTTGTATTATTTTCATCCCTTTCATACACAACAATATTTAAACTTGTCTTCCTTTTTACACTGTTTTTTGTACTGTAAGCCATTCATCATTTACTGTTCATTGTAGTATTATTTTCAGTTTGTTTATTTTGTCCACCCTCCAAGATAAGACGTGCAAGAGACATAGTTTCTGTAATAGCCACTGCTGTAAAAACACTGAAGACTACTTGTTTGCCAAACCTAAACCAAACCCAAAAAAACTGCAAAAAAAAAAAAAAACTAAAAATCACCCAGTTGAATAGAAAGACCGCTCATCACAGCGTTCCAGGTAAGCAAACAGAAAAGAATATTTTTCGCTTTGCCTACTTTTTATCATTTTTGAATAAAATATTCTTAAGTGTCTGGAACCAATTTAATATTCATTAATTTGTACCAAATCAGAAGCAAAAGAGAAATATGCGGAGTGGGTGTGAAGAGTCTTCCCACTCTCAGAAAAATTTTGTATTCTAGCCACCTATGAATAGTGAAACCACATTTGATGTGTGTTCTGCAATTATATTTCACAGTCTGTATATATTTTGCCTGGTTTTGATAATACTTTTCAGCACTGTATTAAGTGTATTAGACACCATGGAGGGACAAAACGAGAATGGAGATAGGACACTCTGGTGTGGAAATGTGGCAAGGAGCTGGAGCCCTGAGAATGAGATACACAAGGAGGAGGTATCAGAGCAGGCAAGGATTCTTCTGAGAGATGTAGGCTGTCTGCATTGTGTGTGTGCTCTAGAAAGGTGGTCACAATACAGGCTGAACTGAAGATGGTGAAGTCACCTTCTCTGATGCCAACTATCTTTTCCTAGCAACCTACTTCATTTGATAACATTTTCTCGTGTACTCTGTAGCTACCAGGGCTCTGGGTTTTCTCCCTCCAGCTTGGGAATGAAGGAACACAGTAACTCTTGGCCTGCTGAGTGACCCTTGTTTAACCACGTGGGTGGTGGTGAGCAACCATAGGTAGGGAGGCTTGTGTGCATCATCAGTCACTGAATATTTCTGTCTTGACTACAAGAGGCTGCACAGAGAGCAGAAGCCACTCATGATCTTCCTATAACGCTGAACATAGGCAGTTGCTACAAACACAAGATCTTCCACTATGAAAACCTCATTTGAAGTGCCCCACTGGAGCTCAGTTTTATCTATTTTTTTTCAGCCTGTGTTGAAACCAGAGTCACACAAACTTGAATTCTCCAAAGTTGATCATTTACAAGTGAGTGTATTAATTAAAGTCTTGTGCAGATGCCATAATAAAGGATCTAGTAATAAGTGGTAGTGAATAAAGCAGCTGCTTTTATAGCTGGCAATAAGGATTTCCTTTCCATGCCAGCACTGTTCACTTAACCTGTTCGTATGTGAGAAGAGTTCACCTCCGTGCCTCTCTCCAACTAATCAGAATCCTGCCAAGGGCTGTAGCCCACTACCTGAAATAGCAGAGACAATGTCTTTAGAGAAACCCCTTATAGGTAAGCTGAGGTTGGACAATAGAATTTATTTTACAAGAACAAAAA
Organism: Cygnus atratus; assembly: GCF_013377495.2. Taxonomy (NCBI): domain Eukaryota; kingdom Metazoa; phylum Chordata; class Aves; order Anseriformes; family Anatidae; genus Cygnus; species Cygnus atratus. Next base: position 57,151,692 of record NC_066364.1, on the reverse strand, counting down.
AGATAGTAAACTTACTACTTTCAGTATCAAACAAAACTCTTAGTTTTTTCCGTATTTGTCTAGCTCTCCTGTGTACTCTCTGAAGGTGTAGTAACACTGATCAGTTAAATCACTTAACCTTAATTTCATGCAAATACTTACTCCTATCAGGGGATATTATTGTTCTTATTTATTTTGTAATTATCAAGATATGGGTAAAAGAAATGATAGTCAACCTATAAGTAAAGAGATTAATTGATAACCTCATCTGGTGTCCTGTTTAAAGAGAAAGTCAGGCCCAGGAGAACTTTGAAGAGTTTCTAAGATGCTCTAATTTATGCTCTGTTGCCTAAAAGTTAAGTTACACATATTAGAAGCTATTACAGCAAGATATGGTCAGTCACAACCTACCTTCACAGTGAATTTCTGTAACCTTAAAGATAGTTCTCAAATCACTGAGCAAAGGCCTTTTTGCTGCTTTTGTCACGGTCAGATTTTGCAGCAACTGTCTGAGAAATTCTTTTGGTTTGTTTTTACTCATGGCTTTGCCATTTGGATATTAAAATATAATAGTTCTAGGCTTCAGCTTGTCATATTAAATCTTAGAGCAAGACCGACTTTTTGAGTTTCTTTTTGTTTTACTGTTGCCCTTGGGAGAAGAAAAGATTTTATTTTTTTTCTTAAATGTTAGAGGCTCAGTCCCATAAAGGATGACAAATCATGCTCAAACCTGATCTGAAGTTCTGGGCTCAGGTTTTAACCTATACTTGTTTATGCCTTTCTCAGCCTTGTATGTAGTCAAGAGGATTAGAGAGAGCTTGCTTTACACTGAGTGGATCAGTAACTACTACTGTAAAATAGTAGGAAAGTTTAATACACTGAATTTATACATCGAGTATATCTTGGAAATAACTTGGAAAAAAATTACGTCTTTCTCAGAAATCAGAAAAGTAACCATGAACCTATTGAGTCAAGAGGCCGAGAAATCCTCTGCACAGAACTGGCAATTATAACTCCACTGATTAGTCACAGGGATTTTTGTTTCATGTAGTTTTAGATTTCCTTTACATGAATTGGACTCCTCATCCTAATTCTGTCAGACATCATGAAAGCCAGTCAACGTTGAGACTTCTGGGGACATTTAGGGAGCTGTTGTACAGGCTACAATCTGAAATGAAAGGATCCTGAAGCATCCAAAATCATTTTAGAAGGTCCCCACAGTCTTTGAATCTGTGATGAGCAAGAACAAGGACCTCTGCAAACCTCAGTGCAGAGAAGGAACTACGGAGAAGGAGCTGGGGTTATTTAGCCTAGAGAAAAGGAGGCTCAGGGGAGACCTTATCGCACATCTACAACTACCTCAAGCAAGGTTGTAGCAGGGTGGGCATCGGTCTTTCCTCCCAAGCAGCAAGTGATAGGACAAGAGAAAATGGCCTTAAGTTGTGCCAGGAGGGGTTTAGGTTTGATATTAGGAAAAAACTTTTCACTGGAAGGGTTGTGAGGCATTGGAATGGGCAGCCCAGGGAAGTGGTTGTGTCACCATCCCTGGAGATTTTCAAAAGACATGTAAGATGTGTTGCTTAGGGACATGGTTTAATGGTAGACTTGTCAGTGCTGGGTTAACTGTTGGACCTGATGATCTAGGAGGTCTTTTGCAGCTCATGTGATTCTATGAAATAAAATGCATTCTTCATGTGCTGCCCTCAGCTTGATGGGAGTGATCAGAGCTGCTTAACTTTCACACTGGATATTGCAGAGAAATTCACAGCCCTCCATTTTTCACTATTTCAGAAGCCTCTGAGAAAGCTGGTAAAATCAGTACAGACCCATAGCCAGAAGATAACATCTAACCAAAAAAATAAGAGTTCTGTGCTTTTCTAAATTGAAATAGCTTTGTCTCACAAAGAAATGTGACACTTATACTTGCCAAGAAAGGCTGCAGATTTTCTCCTCTCAGTTATTGGCCTGGTGGGCAAAGTTCACCTCAGAGGTGAGCAGATAAATGCAGTTGAACATGTCCGCATCCTCTAGCAGGAGTGCGTGGGAGTCAGACAGAGAAGAGCCAGACAGCACACTGCTGATTCATTAACTTGTCTGCCGCACAGCATCTAATTCTGAAGAGCAGTAATAAGAAGAATATAAGATTTTGCTTTTATGTGGCAACAAGCCAGATATGCCACGTTACCTATCAGTTAAAATCTCAGTTATACCTATAGAGATTCACAAATCCCCTTCTGGAAGCAAAGAAGTGCTTCTTAGAACATGCTGCAATAGCAGAACACAGTGGGTATCGCAGACTAAAGAAATGTTTATTGTTGCTCTCTAAAACCCATGATGAGAGGAAGCTAAATTAACCCAAATTTATACATGTTTCTTCAAGTGAAAGGAAAGTGCTTCCACAATAAAGCATAGATTCTCCTTAAGTAGGATTAATATTTTGAAGTCTTCTTTTATAGCATAAAACTTAGATGTTAAGGAAGTCAATGTGCATCATAAAGCTAACCAACCTTTTTATGAAGTATGTTTCCTCTCACAGATCACCACTGCAGTTACCCTGTGCAAGTCTCCCCAAGTCATTTCATCAGTTGATGAAATGCAGTTCCTTTGAAGCACAACGTAGGAGTTGCACAAGTATGCAGTCCTATAAAACTGAGAGATACAATATCTACTGCTGCTAATAGGGCTATTAAAACGAATTTGGTAACACAGTATGCTAGGGAGTAAATGTTAGAAATCTGATTTTAAAGTGCACAAAAAAGCTGTACAACCTTTTGCTGAAGGGGATGTAATTAAGCAACATGTTTTAAATGGGTGCAGGAGTTTTGTTCTGTGGATAGAACTAATGCGAAGCTGAATTTTGTCTGGATGCTGGGATTAATATTCTATTCTTGTGAAAAACTTTACTAAATTTCAGTCCCAAGATAGCCTTATTTCTGCATTTCTCTGAAATATTAAATTTCTGTTTCCTGTGTTCCCAGGGAATTCGTTCCACGTTCTTTCAGAAAGAAGAGATCTTGCATATGTAGATCTAATTCTGATATTTTTACATTTGTATAAATTGGAAGTAAATCAGATGAATTTTTATGTCACTTAGAATATAGATGCATTTTTTACTTCCCTGCAAACAGAGTAATACAATTAATTTTCTTTCCTATTTCGAGTCAGCTCTGAATACCCTGAGAAAATACCTCTACAAATATTTTCTTTATTCTTACTGAAAAATTCCCATGATACTAGAAAGATCATCTTCTCCAGGATCAGTGATATTTCTTTCAACCAAAAATATCCATGCCTGAAGCTCCAGTTAGAGAGAGAATAAGTGTCTGCTGACACATGTCACCAGTGCTTCAGAATCAAAACCAGAAGAGAGCAGGTGCTATAGTGCAGAAACATGCCTGGCAGTCGGAAAAAAGAAAATTGCCAAAAACATGGCTGTCTAAATATGTGTTATAAAAAGAGATGAACTGCACATGAACTTTGGGTGTTGTTTACAAAAACAAGCAGAGCTTTAGGATATTAGATGTCCTTCCCCTGAATCACCCCAGAATCTGATAGGTGAGTAGGAGACTTCTAAAGGCATCAGTATCAGGGGCCCAGCTCCCATTGGCTTACATTTCTGTCTCTGATTTAATGCCGAGGGAAGTGATATTCAAACCCAACTTTTGCCATTACACATGCAGTTGCCTATGGGGAAAATTACAGTGGCTCTATTTAAAGTAAACATCTAAAGTATCTGCCACCGATTTCCAATGTACCCTTGGAGAACTGGCATGACATAACACTTTGTTGGCTCTGTTTCTCCATTAAGACAGATGTGATTGCAGAAGTGCACAACGGTTAGAGGAGGCAGAATTTGTACTGCTTTCTGCCCATTTCCTGAGATATATCCACAGCTGAGATGTATTTGCCAAAATTATTGAGGTGTAAATTGTAATATTTCAGGGATCCGATGTAGTGGTTGGGTTGATTGCAGTGGCAGCAGTGCTGTTCTTCCCTCCTCTTACCCACTTGATGCTGACGGAACAACATGGGTGTGCTGTCACCAAGCTAGTACAGCAGAACTAAAGGTGCTCTGAAATGGTCTTGGGCACAGATTTATCCACAGCACACACTACCTGAGTATGTAATCAGATTATAGCCCATGCTGAAACTCACACTCCTTTGTCTTCAGCCTTGCACGATGAAGAGAAATTTAGCAGAGGAGCAGATTAAAATGCCCTTGCGCCTGTTCTGTTGAAGTGCTGACTTCCAACACGAGCTGAGCTGATACCAGGCATGGACAAAGTGCACTTTGCCTATGGAAGGAACGTGTCAGAATTAGTCAACCTACAATGGCCTGCCTGCTTATTTTGCCTGTACCAGAGCCCAGAAAGCTACATTTGCTGCTTTTTCTGGCGATATTGAAGGATGGACAGTTTCCGTTGGATGACTTTTCCCCCAGAGCAAAAGCCATTACTGCTCTACTTAGGGGTGCGAGGAGCAATGAGCCCAGGTTTTAATAGCTCACTTTGTGGGGTTTTGTTGTTGTTTTTTTTTATCCTAACTTTGCTCTGCCTTTCCCATATTAGAAGTTTAACCTGGCCATTTGACTCATGCACAGAAGCATTTAGTTTTCCCTACCCAGCCTTGAGCTGTCTCTGAACTGTCCTTCCAGTGCTATGTGTAGGTCAGGAAATTTTCTTTCTCCAAGTGTCATCCTACAAAATAGTGTGAGTGAAATAGAGCTTGTGGCCATCCAGGACAGCAGTTCTGCCTGGCTTCCACGGGGGTTTAACTTCAGGGAGCCCAGGATACAAGGGAGCAGAGCTCCTTCATGGTCCTCACGAATGAAGCCCTCTGTCTCCTTAGTGAAAGCCAAGCACCTACACCCTCATGCAGATCCCCCCATCTCAGCAAAGGTCGGATGTGAAGCTGCAGTGTCACCTGGAGAGCCCCACTCAACTGAGTGGGGTCCAGTTCTACATGAGTCCCTCAGTCTCACACATTTCTAATTCCTCTCACTGTCAGAAATGTAGGATTTTGCCTGAGTGAAAACTCAAGGCTGTGATTTAGTCCATTGTTTCCTTTGCTTTTGCTGTGCTGTATTTCCAGGACTTCTCATAGCAAGATAAGGGAATTTGAGTTAGCAATATTAAATACACAAGGATAATAGCCAATACTGACGGGAAATGTATAGAAAGAAAAAAAAAAAAAAGGGAAAAAAAAAACCTTCATATTGTCTCCATTTGCAGGGGCGCAGCTGTGCCGGCTGCGGGGAGGAGCAGCACTGTGGCACCCAGCCTCCAGCTGCGTGCTCCGTTCTGCCCCCAGGCATTCAGCTTTGCTGCCAGCCATGGCAGCTGGCCTGCTTGGAAGTAACCTCCTCAAACAAGTCACACTTTTGCTTTGTGAACGGGAAAACTGTAATTCCTCAGCAGTTAGAGGCTGAGGATTTTCTTCAGGAACATTCAGTCTCATACTTGGGGGTCTTTGTTTGGTTTTAGATTGTCTGTAAAATTTTCACAAATGGCCCAAGTCCCATTATTTATGTTACATGGGGACAGAATAAGCACCCAAGTAATGTGTTTGCTGAGACTTACAGCTAGACCATATAAGGAGAAAAAATGTGTTTTCCCTGAAACCTGCTTTGGTATTTACTATAAAATGCACCCAGACCTAAAATCTTTGTGCTGTGCGTAGATTTTGTCACACATGCATCTTATTGTCCTGAGGAGGAGGGTGCTGACTGAGCAAGGAGGTGTGAATCCTCATATCATGTCCTCCGTCTCGCAGATCCTCTTGTCATCAGCTGCCCTGCCCACAAAAATATACATCACCTCTGCTTGGTGCATTTGAAGACAAACATCTGATGGGGCAATTTGCCCAGAATTTTATGCTCCCTTTAGTCAGGTACGTGGTGGCACCTCTCAGGGCCCCAAATGGGACAAACACTCCCTGAAATGTGAGTTTTCAGTCTGTGGCTGTTCCTAATCACTCCCTACAGATGCGAGTACCCGGTGGGTCAGCAGTACGTGTGGGCAGCGCTGCCTGGGGTCTCCCTGGCCGTGCCGTGGGAGAGCAGTGTGACACGTCATGCGGCAGTGCAGGTGCGGTGGTCAGCAGGGAGGCAAGGAGCCAGCCAGAGCTCCTCATGCTGCAGAGTGGCTTCAGGGTCTCCTACAAGCTTTCACTTTCTTGGTCATTTTTGTCACACTCTCCTTCCCCTTTCCATGTCCCTTCCTGTGCCGACACTTGCTGTGGGCACTCCCAGTGCTTTACGTCCAGGCTGAGGTGCTTTTGGAGCTTCCTTGCTAGCCTTATGCCAGGGATGAATTTCCCTGTGCAAAGGAGATTCCGTTGGCTTTCAAGCACTTTGCTGAAACAAAAAGTATCTTAACAGACCAGGGAATCTGATCCAGAAAGCTTATAAAGTAGCAGGAATATTTGGGCATATCTCAAAGAAACCATTATCACCATTCCCAGAATGCGGGACAGTCAGATTACACAATGCCCAGTAATTCTGCACTTTGTAAGTGATAGTATATGAACGCAGAAAAAGATTTTAGGGAGGAGTCGTTTGCTTTTAGCTCTTTAAGATAGCTATTAACCAACTAAACTGCTTCTTTAAACAAACTCCCTTTACAAAGCACTTTATGAGGGTCAAATTGCAAAGCTCAAAATGATCGTACTAAAAAATATAACCCTTGAAACTGGGTCTGGGAGACAGAGAAGAATCTTCCTTCACAACATGGACGCTAATAAAAGAAACCTAAAATTGCCTATTGTCATAACTGTAATGTTAACACTGGCTGCTTTGGCAAGCTTTAAAGACTGGACTGCACTATAAAACCTAAAAATGTCCTGGACTTGGAGTTGTTTACACAAAATATGAGGAGATATAAAGTTACAGAGCTGGGGGTTGGAAGAGATGGCTTTAAAGCCATCCTCCGTGCGCTGACGTCACGTGGAAGCCAGCTGCTGGGATGATGCTGAGCGGAACTGTTTTTCAGTTTGCAAAAGTTGTGGAGTTATTTGAAGAGAGTTGCAAATGCTGCCCCAAGTGAAAGGTTGTGCTTTGCTTAGCTTTCTCGTTTCTTTTCAAGATCAAGATTTGCAGAACTGGATCTCAGCTAGCTACGCGCTTCATTGCTTTCACTGCTGTTTAGAAATGGACTGAAAAACTTCCAAAGGATTTCTTATTCCATGAAAGGTATGGTTATGGTTTATTTGAAATCAGTCATTTTGAACGGCTTTGAACAGTTAACATAATTTTAAAGAATGCAAATTACTAATGTGACAAACAGTTATTTAAACATCTCTCTGATGTTTCTATTTATACGTTATATGGTGTTTTATGTATGGTGCACGTTTTTTATTCTTAGATAAAGACTCAGTATTAGTTTAGTCAATTTCTTTAGTGCAAGCACAGATATATCAACAGAACAGGGATGACAGGTATCATGAGCAGTGGAGTTTCTGTTTCCTTCTTTCTCTTTTCCTCACTTTCTCTGTTTTCTCATTTTCTCTCTCCTCCTTCCTTCCCCCTCCCCTTGCTCCTTTCTCTCTCTCTTTCTCTCTCTCTAATGTAGTTTCCTTCCAAGTATAAAGTGCACAGTATCGTGGCACCTGACTCTCTTTTATAATTGAACAAATAAATTACTTTATGGTTTCTTTAGTCATCCAAAATATAGCACCTTTTGGAAATATCATTTAATTGTGGTTTTTTTTTTTTTTTTTTGTAAAATCAGTGGAAGTTTTGTGTATCTGAATGGTCATGCACATCCAGTCTAATTGATCTCTGTTGAAAAATAACGTCTCCTCAGCTGATGTCACTGCAGATTATTTTACGAAGTTAGTAGAGGTTGATTTCAAACTGTTCTGCATTTTTAATTGGTAGATAAAAAGACACAGTTAAGACGTGGGGGAATAGTAACAGTAATGTCAAATAATAAAACATTTTTTTTGCTTGAAAGGAGAGAGGGCTAAAGGAAAAGTTAAGGGAAAACACAGCTGATGTAGACAAAATTGATTATTTGGTTGAAGCTGATTGCTGCAATGAGCTTCTGACCTTGTCTAGGACATGCAGAACGTGCCAATATTGCAAGAGCACAGATACTGCTCTGATCCACACAGCAGATGAAAAAGTGTAATTTTTCATCCCTGTGTGTTGCTTAAGCCATATGCAATATCCCTCAGGACATCTGGGTACACCATACAGAGAGAGGGTATACTACCTGAACTACACATGGGATTTTATTGCTAGTAGGGAATAAAATAATCAAGCAAACAAACAAACAATAAACAAAGACCAAGAAAAAAAGGGAATAGAGCCACAGAAACAGGAGTTAAAACTCTCTGAGGAAATTACCCACTGTACAATAGCAGAAGTTTTTTTCTCAGAGTTTATGTCAAGAGGATATCAGAGAAACATAAGAAGCAATACAAGGTTTTTGTGGATCTTAAAGCTACAAGTAACTATCTGTAATTTCTGTTGCTAAGCTCTTCACCTCTTCCAAGACTTGATTGCATTTTAATCATCTCGGATTCTTTTTATAATTACAGTCCCATATGAAACAGCTTGTAAATTGTTAAGATGAAAGCAAAGGTAACAATAGTTCCCAGCACAAAGAAACCACCAGGGGCTTTTTTAATGATATATGCATGCTTGAAAGGAGTACACATCTATTCTTATATATATATACATATGATGTATAGTCTTGAGTTTCTTACTAGTAATATGCTGCCAATTGAAGCATGGCCATGGGTACTTACAGTACACTGGCAAAATCACCACTTCTGCAAGCTATAGACAGATTCTTTCTGCCTCTCTAGTTCATGACTTTACAGTGCTTGCACATTTCTGTTTCTTTCTGACACGTATTTAAAAGACTCCAGTGGAGTAGAGTAACTAGAGAGGTGACTTTTGTTTATTTCTCTGAGGTGTCTTGAGAAATAAAGGCATAAATGCAGCCAAAAAAGAAAAAAAAAAAAAAGACTGCTAAAAATTATGATCTTTGAACTAACGAAGTGAGGAAGTATTGAAGCAGTTGTAAAGTTATTTAGCAATAAGTGCTTAGATTGCAACAGATCTTAAGGTGTTGTGTTTTTTTTTTTGTAAGTTGTTTTAAGATTTTTTTTTGTTGCTTTGTTGTTGTGAGAATTTTTTGTAAGTTGTTTTTGGTCAACACTTAGTGAAGTTTGGCACAAAGCTTTGGCCTGAAGAGCTGCAGTCTCTATAGCCTGGCCACCTTCCCTAAGAAGCCACAACCAAGCCAGTGCTTGACCTCTTTCGTGATGAGAATGCTGTGTTGTCTTTGAGCAGCTCTTAATTTCAGGAAGTTTTATGTGTTTGTAAAACTGCCCCACACATTTTTAGGCAGGTGGAAGAAGAAGGGCCTGAAATCTGTTCGTAAATAGTTGAGGGACAGATTGCCATTTCAGAGCTCCTAGGCAGGTGTGAGCCAAAGACTGAAAGAGTAAGCTCCAGTACCAGGTTATGTGGTGGCTTGGTTACACTGTTGTGAAACAGGCTAGCATAGATATCCGGAGAATAGCTAGCTTACTCTCTCAGTCCTCAATCCCAAACTGTTTGGGGGTAAATGGTTCTGCAAGCCCGGGGTTAGGTTTGGGCCCAAGATGGCTGTCAGGTGTGAGATGCTGTAGGAGGCCTTCCTCTGACACAAAGACACCGGGCTCAGCAGAGCTCTCTGCTCACTTGCTAATGAAAGAAGCTGACTCCAAGTTTGGCATCAGCTTACCAGTCAGCTGAAATAATGCAGACATTGGTAAGCAGTGATTATATAGTAGCCACAGCTGAATCAACAAGACTTGCCCAATAAAATACGGGATGAAGAAGAACTGTGTGAAGCTCAAGGGCGAATTTTCACTACATCAAAGAAAATGTGGGCGGTAAAATGGGCTGTTCCTGTGAGCTGAGAATCACTGACTGTCAGTCAGGGAAATGGACAAATTCCAGTAACATAAACTAGGGCTTACTTCTAGTTAACTCTCTGATAAGCCATTTGCCTGCCTGTACACTTGGTTTCTGGCGGGAGACCAAGGCAATGCAGAGGCATTTTGTGACTAGAAGTGAATTCCAGGTCCACCTAACGAACACAACAGCATGCCTTGAGAGACAAAGTTAACAACGCAAGCATCAATGTGTATTTACCAGCTATTATACCACAGAATCCACTGTAACTGAATGAATGAATGTTACTTCGGCCTAGCTGGCATAGTAAGTGTACTGACGGTAGTGGAGTTTCCATTGTAAGCCTAACAAAGCAGGAGGAATATCAGGCCCAGTAAATCTGTAATTGTTTTGCTCCAATGTCAAATGAGCAGATCCAAAATATTTCCTTTAAAATATGTGTTTAGTAGTTCTATTAATATTTTTTCATTCACACATACAAGGAAACCAAAGAGTTCTGAAGAGGATTGAGAAACTGAAGCACAAATGAGTGAAATATTCTGAGCAAGGTTTTGAAATAAATTTGAGTTAGTGCTCTTGGAGAACAGTTTCCAGTTTTATTTGTGCTGGTCCTAGAACTAGCATTTATAGATGTAGATTCGTGAATCCAAAATACATGAACTCTTTATAGTGACTTACAGTCAGAATGATGCTTTATGCTATGTGTGTGTTACCTAATACTTGCTTTTCTCTTGACTTTTCCTTTGTGTGTTCTAAAGCATTCGTATAGCCGTGAGAACTTTCTTCTCATGTATCGTTTACAGTCTTAACTGCTGAAAGAATGTCATAGTATTTGCCATGCTAAATGCATGTGTGAAAGGAGTGCGTCAGCAAACATGATACCTTTACACCTGCAGTTGTCTTTTGAACAAATGTAAATATAGCTGTCACCCTCAAGGGCAGACCTCACAGGATCCCAAGGTCCAGAAGTGCCATTCAGTATCACATAGACTCGAATTTCATTGAAAGCATGTTTATAGTGAGGAGTAACAACAAAGATGTGAAGTGGCCATGGTACACAGCCTGTTGCGGCAGACACTGGTGAATCCTGTGATGCCAGCTGTGCATCCCTCCTCTTTTCAGATTGGGCCTGTCTATCCCTAGGTTTGTGTCTTATAACGCTTAGTTCTTCATCTTCCAGTCATACTGCAGATATATATCATGCAATCTTGTGCTGCTCTCTTCTGCAAGTGCATTTCCATTAATTATTTGATTGTTTTTTTTTTCTTGTTTGTTTTTTCTGAAAGCTAGATTTAAAGACAAGTAAGACTTATAAACTTTCAGGAAACATTCAGGGAAGAAAGAAAAAAGCAGAGCTATCTTGTTGCTGTTACACAGACTGTAACCATGGACCTGCGTAAACAACTGGAGAATACAGAGAGGAACTGGAATAAGGAGAAGATGGAGCTGCTGGAGAGATTTGACAATGAAAGGAAAGAATGGGAATGTCAATGGAAGGTCATGCAGAAGAAAATTGAAGAGGTACTTTTAAACAAGTCTCTGAACACTGACATTTTTACTTAAGTCTTTTCAATGACTAGAGGTCACTTTGATTTATTTTTCTCTGAGTTATATCCTATCTCCTATCTGTCACTGGGATTTTGTAATAGCTGAAGGATACGAAGCCTGGGGTTAATCAGTATTTGAAATTGTTCATTTAATACTCACAAATACGATGTAGGAGGTTAAATGTAACTCTGTCAAGTTTGCTGTATTGTTGGCTATATATACTGCTGCCAGTTCTTCTGGCCGTGAGCCACAGTGCTCATTTTATACATGTTCAGACATGCTGAACAGATCTGCATGTATGGGGTTTAGGAAAATGCGTATTTAGTAACAAAAAAATCTAGGTATCGTAATTCTCTGGCAAAAAAAAATGGGGGGGGGCAGTTACATGGCTCAGGTCTGTTAGGATAAATGGTAATGTTAAAAAAAAATGTGATACATCAAACGCTGTATGATGCAGAACTTTTCTGGCTAGAACCTGCTCCATTTATGGACAGCATTTAGTAGAGAAAACGGCTACAATAAATAGTATGAAAGCCCTGACACCACTTGTGTTTACACATACTAACAAATACTCACTCTATGCCATTTCTAAGGCATCTCCTTCCAGAAACAGTTTAGGTAATTTTTTGTTACTCTTTTATCTCCAAATTGTCACTTCAACAGAACCCTCTGACACCCTGAAATGCATAAATGGAATCTGCTTTGGCAACATACAGAGACAAGTTTTTTCATCATTGAGTTTTCCACATTTTTCATGCTAATATACGCATGGAGTAGTTTTGCTTGCTCTCTGCCAACACCTCCCTGTGGCTGAGCAGCAGAGGAATGTATGGCAGAGACTGCTTACAAGGAAGTATGAGAAGGAAAACGAATTGCAGCCTCAGCATGCAACATAACTCCATAATGTCAGCTCTCCCATATATTACCTACAGTTTTTACAGACTTTGGTGTGACAGTCTCTGCTGCATTTTGTCCTTTGTGTTAAGACATTTCTTTGCTGTCTTACCTAATTTCACCACCGAAGTGAGGAGGCTTCAAAAGTTAGTAATGTGGTCTGTGTACGTAGTTGAAAATAAGCTTGTTAGGTTTATGACCTGTTTTGGAATGACAGTAATGTGTTGTGAAATGGTATTCTGATAATTAGTAGTCCTGACAATGGCAGTGAAGGCCATGTTTGTTCAATGTTTTTTATTAGCATATGGATTACAAAAGTGTGACAGGGACAGAAAAAGAGATAAAGAATGGAATGGAGCCGAAGAGAATGGATGAGGCAACTATCTGGGTACTACAGGACCAGACAAAACTAGAGATGATACCCCAAGTTTATTGGTATCCTAATGTCCCTTCTTAAGCTATGTCTATAACTAGCTATCTTTGATATCAGTTGCCTGATGTTTCTTCACTAAAAGCCACAAGGGTGGAGAAAAAGGGAGATGCCTTTTAAATGCCATCATCTGTAGAGAATTTTCCTCAACAAAACTTGTGCTACCTTATCAGCTTGTAATTTCATTTGGTAGTTTTCTCTAGCCCACTAAATACTAACTTGGTTCATGGACTCCTCCAGGAAGACCTATGTGATTTAGGAGATGGTATTGCTAAGTTACGAGGTAGTATCCTTCCTTCTTGTTGCTGTGCTGAACCCATATGAGGCCGTCATTTCTTGGAAATTACGAAGTTTAGTCCTCAGGTTTCATGAGCAGCTGGGCTTTGTGAGTGAATTTGAGAGTTTAGGATGAGGTCAAGTGTCAAGTCTCTGACCATGAGAATACTTCAGATCCACAGCACTACCCGTGAAATGTCCACGTTCTTCACGTTGTCATTTTTTTTCACTGTCCTTCCAAAAGCTGTTGGGTTGTCCTTACACACTGTGAGAGAGCAGGCAGATGGCTGTCCAGAGGTGCTTGCTTTGTGCTTTCTTCATAAGAGCAAGTTAACAATGAATGTTTATAAAGAGCCATGGGATTCTTGGCACAAGAAATGATACTGTAGGCAGAAGAGGTATTTATGATGTTGCTATTTTTACTACTTTATAATTTGTCAAAGTTCCCTGGTTTTGATGTGCTGGGTAACAGGAACTAACACCTTTTCATTTACTAATAAAGCTACTGGTTCGTAGCAGACAGTGTGAAAGAAAATATGGGGGTGACAGCACATTGCCAAATAATGCCATTCTGGACTTATCACTAAGTCATAGAGAAGAGTGCTGTGATTTAATAGAAAGTTCTATTGTTTTTTTCAGCTTTACCAAGAGGTAAAACTTAGAAGGGAGAACAATATGAATGTCCATGATAATAAGGCCACTCAGAGCAAGATGCTGCAGCTGTCCATGCATTCCCCTACTTCAGAAGAGAGTGACACAGTGGAGCTGAACTATCAACACAATGTGGTAAATGACAGGATGGAAAAAGGGAGTTTGCTCAGTAAAACAGGACCTGAATGTAAAGAAACCAGAGCCAAAAGCAAGAACAATATTTTGCTAATGGACAATTTGGCCTTTGAGAGCCACGAGGAACCTGAAGACAGTATCAGCATCAGAACTTCCAAGAAAAATGCCAAGAATTATATTGGTGATCTCAATGTAGTAAGTAAAGTCTAGCATGTTTCAGTTACAAGGGTGAGGAAAATACTGAGAGCTTTGGCCTGCCAGGGTTAACCTAAAGAACTGATCTTCCAGATTTTATTTTTACAGACATTTTATTTCCTCTATTTCCTGCTCAGTTTGCCACTGTTGTGTGTCTTCCCACTGTTTAAATGTGTTAACAGCATGCACTTTACATCAATTCCTAACCTGGGGGCATTTTAATATCTTTCGCTTTGCTAATTCCCTTTGCTGTGAATCTTAAATTCAAATCACCACAAGTTTCAAAATAATTCTGGAGATACCATTTAAAGGCTTATGTTAAAAGACTATTCTTATATTTACAAAGGCTCTAAAAGAACTTGCCAGAGTTAGTGAAGAATTATGCAGCTATCAAGAGGAAATTCGAAAGAAGTCAAACCACAGAAGGTAAAAACATATTTGGACTCTTTATCTTAGAGGAAGAAAATTAATAATAAAGCTGTGTTCCTGTTCACTTTGAAGGGAGGTTTGCTCTTGAATTTATTAGCAGCTGAGCAGTTTTTCTATCCTTTCAGTCTTTCGGTGCATAAAACTTTCAAATTAAATTTGCTGAAATATAATAAAAGGCCATGTTTTACTAGAAGAATTGAGTTTATCTGTAGAACCTACAAAATGAGATAAGTACTTGTATGAGATGACATTGTACGTGTTTTTCTAATGGCTTTATAGAGGTTTGGGGAAGTGAACAGATATTTCTCTTTGCCCTGGTGCTGTTTCCATGCAGTTCTGTACAATGCTGTATGGGTATATTAGGCTGGGAGGCTTCTTACATAAAACCCAGATTTAGCCTTAAATGTTGGAGATACGTCAGGGAATTACAATCCAAGACAGTGAAGAAAGCAAGAGAAGGAAGAGCAACCATACATCTGTATGAATGGAAAGGTGGTAAACCACACCCTGAAAAGTACAGTAAATGAATATTCCACAATCTGTTAAAAATTCAATGCTCGTGGTCTCCTTTAGGAAGCTAAACACCAGATTTCCTCTTGCGTTGTGCATAAATGCTCAGAAGGTAAGACTACTCATGGTGTGACGGGGTACGCATCATGAAAGAAACTGAGATGGGCTATGTCTAAGCTATGACTGCTCAGCTCCCTAGGAAATCTGCATTGTGGCAAGCTCAATGCACCCAAAGAGCAGAGGGACTCCTTACACTCCCCTATGCAACCGTACAGTCAATGTGCTGCCTGTCACTAAGTTTTTATTGCAGTTAGGTTAGCATTTGCATCTTTTAAGAAAATAGATTCATAGCTGATGCCTAGTTTCTAATCCAGGCCAAGAAGGGTGATTTTTGAACAGATCTCAAGACACGCTTGTACCATCATGTGTGATGTTAGGAAACCTACACAAGGGATGCACTATGTACTGAGGTTTTCCTCATTCAGCTCATAGTTACGTAGACTCTCATTGGAGTCATTAAAGCTCACAAGATGCCACTATCCTTGCTATAGGACAGTTAAGAAAACAACTAGTCATCTAACTATCTATCACTAAAAACTCAGAAAAATAATTTTAGTGTCAAGAGAAAGGAACACAAAATTCCCTCGGTTGAGCTTTCTTCAAATTCTTCACGTATTTTTCAAATATGTTGTGTGTATCAGCTGCAGCAAAACCCCTCCCAAATCCTTTTAAGTAGCCAGCATTAAAACACCTGCTCTCAGAGAGAATGGATCCATGCTGAGGTCCCGAGGGAAAACCCTTATTGCTCATCCCTAAAATACCTCTTCTTTTATGTCCAGAATGAAGTCACTTCCTTTCCTGGGGGAATTTGAAGAAACCCAAAACACAGTTATTCTGCCTGAGATGAACCATGTGTCCAGCAGTGAATCACAGACTTCAGTTGCTTTTGAAACAGAGGAGCATAATAATAGGAAGAATCTGATGAGCTCCACCAAGGGTTTGAAGGACATGTCCTATGGTGGTCTTATTGGTGACAGAGGAGCAGACTTCAGACCCTGGCAAAAGAAAGAAGCTCCACCAGTTCCTCCACGGAGCACTTCTCGACACCTAGCAAACTCACTTTCTGCAGTTGTACAGCTTTCTGAAGCACCTGTGAGAGATCCAAGCATCAAAAGCACTTGCAAAGTTCAGGACTGTAGGAGCAGAAGGAAACTGGTGAATCCTTTGCCTATAAAACTAAATGAAACTGCAGTGACAAATGAAGGGCAGACTGTGAAAGGTCCTGTGATGGTAACTGCTGCAATACCTGTAACCAAAAATGAGTGCAATGTACCAACAAGTTTCTGCCACAAACACGTGGGCATATGATGCTGGCAAAGACAGTAAAAGTGAGTCCTCCCCACTGTCATCCCAGAAAAGTTGCTCAGATGGAAATATGGCCCAGAGCAACAAGATGCACCAGAAACAAAATCCCAAGTGTCAAAGCAGTCCTGTTTACAGTAATGACTTTTATGCCCCTGCTACCCTTACCCTGCACAGTGATCTTTTGGGAGACTCTAGGTATACTTTGGGAAAGACCCCAAGAAATGAAACTTTAGCAGCAAAGATTGATGAGTTTAACCGGACTGTATTTCACACAGATAAACGTAGCAATGCTTTGCAAGAAAACCAGGTGACTCGAACAGCATCAGAAGATCACAAACCCTGCAGCTCACCTTGTGACTCTGCTATTAGCAGGACAGAAACTGTAGATACATCTTGTGTTTCAAATCCTAAATTCTCTGCACCAAAGGAACAAGAAACTAGCAACCCCAGCAAAGCTGTCAGATCAGCAGGGCAACAAAAGCAAGTAAATGGACTTCCAAATACTAGCAGTTATAGACACATGCTTCATGAGCATGACTGGAGACCAAGTAATTTATCCGGTCGCCCGCGCTCAGCTGACTCAAGGTCAAACTACGGTGTTGTTGAAAAGCTTTTGAAAAACTATGAAAAATCCACGGTGACTTCTCCGTGTAATGAAAAACGCTGCAAAGATAAATGGACACGGGCAAACACTGAATCTACTGATGGGGGTTGTGAGACGTTGAGTCAGTATTTAGAAATGCTTCAGATTGAGCAAGGAAAGCAAGAATTTCCGAGGAATTCAGCCAGGCATATTGGGCAGCAACTCAAGCAAGGAAAGGAGAGACAGAAGTTACCAGAGGTAAGGTTCATAAGAATGGCAAGAGCAAAATAGTTCAGCTTTGTACTGAGCTTCAGATTCTAACGTGAGGCAAGCTAACATGATAGTGTAAATAATTACATAAAAATAGATACTTTAGGCCAGGATCTGGATGAATCAGGATTTTCTTTGAAGATAATAGAGTTGTGAGAAGGCAGAAGCATGTAAGTAAGCATGACCAGTGAAGATGTGTGCCAGATTCTCCTCTCTGCTGCTGCTGCGTAAAACTAGATTTTAACCGCAGTGCAGTTATTCAAGGACTGAACTAATGAAAATTGCAATCAGATTTTAACTCTCTCCCCTCTTCCTTTAGCTGGCTAGTTGTTTCATAAGACTTTCCAAAAGTCTTAAGCACACTCTGTAATGTCAAAATCCTAGAGGAGACAGGATTCTTCAGTCCTGGGTGCTGCTCGTTTCAGGATTTTCTTGGAACTGCCTTTGAAAATGGGTGCTGTAGCTTCCTTAAAGCTTCCAGTAATAAAGTGACCTCCTCTTACTCATGTCTCAGTTCCAGGCTTGTCCTATATATTCAAGAATAGGCTCACAGGAACAGAAGAGTATGGCATAACTAATTAATTTATATTTGGCAGAAATGTATTTGCAAAAGTTTAGCAGTATTGTCTTTGCCAACATTCTTTCTTAATGAGAAAAGAAACAGATGTGTTTGTTGTTTTTTTTTCAAATATACTATAAGTTGCAGGTTTTATGAAAGGCCACAGAGAAAGAAAAATCAGTTTTTCTGAAGAGCTCCTTGGCCAAAGAACACAAATAGACATGCCCCTTAGCATCTCAGAAAAGAGAAGGCAAATGTGTTCAGAGCTGAGAAACTTAAATGAGTTTAGACTCTCAGCTGGTATGCCTTAAACTGTCACAAAATCACAGACTTCAGTGGAGCCATGTGAATTTAAACAGCTGAGAATCTGACCATATAGATTTTCTACTGCTTGTCTTTATGTCAGCCTTTCGGTGATGCAGCATCTTGCTTAACAGAAACACCTTTGCTATAGCATAGAGGAAAACCTCTGATTTCTTTTTTATCCAGTGAAAGTTTGATAGGAAAATGAAATTTCACCAATAAGTATGTAGGGAAGAAATAATGATCAGATAATGGCTGAATTTACATTGATATCAGCCAAGAATAACTTTACTAAGCCAATTGGATCATTTTCTCCACTCTAAATTGCTCACACTTTATGTGGCCGTTTATGTTGAATAAAGTGTAGGATACTGCCTGGTTAGGGGGTGCCATTCTAAGTCCAGCAGCATTCACGTCACAGAGGTATAAAGAGCTACACATGGCATGAGGCACAGAGGAATTTGGTTTATTTTCATTATTTCAGATTTACATCACTGTAGCTAATATCAAAGTCTGTTGTTTTTCTGGTGTATATAAGGCTCTGCATGCAAACATGACACTGCATTAATAAATAAGCATTCTGAATTATTTAGCAAGAGTAAACAGCTTCATGCTGTGCTAATGGAAAAAGAGTTCTTAGCAAGATGTGACTGCTGAAATAGGATCTATCAAAAAGTGCTTGAAAGTACGTAGACTCCAGTAATGTAAGATGGCATTCTGACTTCTATGTGTAGAACAGTATACAGAGTTCATTCACAAATCTTCCAAAAAGGAAAAAAAATTAACAGGGAATGTTCAGTTCTGTCTTGCATTAACATTTTGTCCCTTTCCTTGCGTCTGACACTTGTCTCCACATATTTTAAACTGCAACTGATGTGAGAATCCCTATACATAGAAGTAGCTGTTCTTTTGCATTCTGTGCATTGCTGCGTTCCTTTAATAGCTTCAGACCACCTGCTCTGCGGTCACCCCAAATGTCTTCCTACATTCCTATTGCATTCCACAAAAGACTTTTGTGCCCTAACGTGTTAAAGCAAGGAGCTGCCTTTGTGTTCCAGATATCTGTGCCAGCTAAATGTTCAAGTGGGAAGGGTTTCTCCCGACCAGCCCGACCAGCAAATCGACGCTTACCTTCCAGATGGGCATCGAGATCACCGTCAGCACCGCCTGCTGTGAGAAGGACGGCGTACAACTGCTCTGTCTCCTTTCGTTCAGAGACCTCAGTAGTCTGAACCCAGAGATGGGTTGGGTGGTGGTGTGAAAGCTCTGCACCTCATTGTAACTGTGTTCGACCTGTGTCACAGCGACCAGCTCTACCCTGTCCTATCTTGTCCAAGAGTGACCCCATCACGTGCCAGACAAAACGTTTTGAATCTTAGGTCATCATCATGGTCTTCAGTGTTTTTATTAAGATGGAACAACTATACCCCTGGTTTTCTCCTTTTTTTTTCTTTTTAGTACTAGCTCACAAAGAATTTATTTTGAGTGGCATCTTCCTTAATTTGCCAATCAATTTTGAGTTGGAACAATGTATAGTGCTGTATATTCTGACTCTTCTGCAAACAGCAGAACGTAAAGCTGTATGCATGATCATGTGTTTGTAGGTGCATGTGTTGGACTAGGAAGTATACAGGTCTGTATTTAGAAGAGAAAAACTGTGCTAGTGTTGACATTGAAACTACAACCTATATGCCGACATATATATATATACTTTGTGTTTATTTTAAAAAGTTTGAAATATACAGTCCTGATGACATTTATATTTTGTATATCTTTTACATAGGTTCACAGGTGTAGTATTTAATGTACAAAAACTAAATATGCATTTTTGTGACTGATTGCAGCGATAATGCCTTGCACAATATGTATCTGAAGCAGACTAGCTCGACTGATTTGTCAGTCATGCTTCATGGCATCCTCGTTCAGTTTCCTGACCCTTATGATACTAGGTCAAAATACCCAGACATATTTTTTCTGAATTAAAATATTATATGATTTGTAATACATTAACCTTTTTCAGCACCAGAGACATTCCTGAAATGACCGAATCTCTTTAAAAAGCTTAAATGTACCATTATACATATAGCATACTGTAAACACTTCGGTAGTTTCAACTAGCATAACATACAGTTTATGAAGGGAAGATAAGGGTTGTATATGCTCAATTCTGTGAAACTTATTTTTCCTTCTAGCGCTATACTTTGAGGTTTGGCTAAGTCAGAGAACAATGGCCTTGTTTGCTTTCACTCAAGGCAGGAGAACAAGGGCCGTTGTTGTTCCCAGTGCTGCAGACACACTCCTTTTTTACTCTCCTCCTAGACTAGAGTGCTTGAGCCACTTGCTAACGTACCGCTCCCTGACTGACTCGTGGCAGTCAGTTACAAAGTTTACGTGCACTCTGGCAGCAAGCTGCATCTAGTACGGAAATACTGCATCGAGATATCATCACACTGGTGCCAGAAATCCCAGGCAAATGGCATTGGAAGTGTGTTTTTGCTATCACCTGACTCGGCATGATGGGCCATTGCGATGACGTGTACAGAGCCTGGCTTGTTCCTTCCCACAGTGTGAAAGAAATACAGATACTACCCAGACTCTTGCTGAAAAGACGGTGTCCCTCATCCTGGAATTTTTGCACCCTTTTCTAGGCTGTTGCTGGATGCGTAGTGTGGTAAAGATGATAAATATTACCTTTAAACAACATGTCTAGGTTAAAAGGAGTAAAGAGGCACTTCAACATCAGCCTGATCTTGTCTTGCAACTTTTCTTCTTCTCCTGGAGAAACATAGTGTGTTCAAAGGAATTTCAGAAATCATCCCAGAATCCATTAATGTGCACATTTCATATGTGAATGTAAAAAGGATTTCAGAGAGAGTATAGGCTTTTGTCCTAGTGAATTGTTTGTGTGGCAATATAGGGAAAATTAGTTGTGCTTAATTTGATAGTGATATATTGTCTTACTCCAGTCATGATGAGAATCCACACCTTTTTGCTTCCTTTTAGCGCCTTATTCTTCTTTCCTCTACATGACTATAGTTTTGCAGAGAGAGAAAGCAGAGGGCAGCTTGTGCTGAGCAATATACCCTCCAAAGTACTATCAATAACTTTTTGGGCAAGCCAGTGTTGGATTGAGCAGGCATTAGAGCCGTAAATCCAACCTTAGCCACACCATTGTGGCTGCCTGCTTGGCAAAAGCATGCTCAGAATAATTTGCCCAATCTAAACTTCCTGGTACTTTCTATGTGTGAGTGGCAGGAAACCCCATAACAATATATGAAGGCTTCAAACAGATCAACAATTCATCAAAATTCACTTGGACATTATTGCAAAGTAATTACTGGAAATGGTATAAGAACAGAGAATCTTGAAGAAAATATACAATTCGGACAGACACAAAAATCCGTGTGCTCAAGTGAAAAATCAAGAGTACTATAAATTTCCTTGTTTGACCGAATTTAGAGATTGCACTCCATTAACTTCCTTAGAACTAGAAAAATTACAAATGATTTATAGTGAATTGGGAACACTGCTTAAAAGTTTCTCTAACTGTGAAAACTGGCAAACTGAAATGCCTTGCAAATTGACCTTTCAAATGCCTAAGTAGCTGAGCAGCTTTAAATGCCTAAAGCTGAGGAAAAGGTAATATGACAGAACTGTAAAATTATGGTTCTTAATTTCAGAGTGCTGACTGCAATCAAACTTCCTTCAATTACCTTCATGGTAATGTTAAGCAGTTTTGTTCTGAAAAATGGTGGTGCACTTTTGTTTGACGAATGTAACAATGAAACAGTTTCCCTTAATTAGTCAGTGAAGGTGTTTCTTTAGCTCATTTAATTTTATTTATTTATTTTTTGATCACTTTGGACATATATCACATTGTTGAATAACAGAGAAAGGATCAAATACTTACAACATTCCCTGATGTATGTAAGTTTAATGAACAGAAGGTTTTTGAAATAAAGAACAAGTCCATTTTGTCAAGATTTTTCTGTGTCCATCTAATTATAGACATTGATTCCGATGCCTGAAAGTATCAAAACTGGTGATTTAGGTCTGTAGGTGGCTAGATGAATATACCAATTTTAGAAACTTGCTGCTGAAGCTATTTAAATATTCTCTTCAGTCATACCCATGACAAGGCCAGTGCACTGCTGTGAGTTTTTTAGTTCCCAGAACTGTGATTACTGAACCATAGTACCGGCTTCATTGCACTTGCTGTAGGAGGAAAGAGCTCCAGGTTCCCCCATATGACAGGAAAATGTACTTATCTTGGAAGCTCTTGGGCAAAAGAGGCTCTATACACATGCACACAGACACACTTGTAAAAGAACCACAAATTATCTAGGTAGAATTGACTCTACTTGTAATGCTGGTGTCACCTATGGAAGCTGATCGTTTTCTAAGCCATTTTTTAAAATAAGTTTTTATTATTCTTCCACATGCCATCTCAAGTCTTAATGTTGATACAGAGTCTTCTTACTTGTGCTCTGAACAAGTCTAGGATCTTGCTAGTGTATGCTTAGGGGCACTGAAATAAATGCAGCCGCGAATTTTCAAAGCGTAAAAACCTTAAACTAAGTAACAGGGCAGGCACACTGAAGGGCACCCTCTCGCACATGAGAAATCAGCTGCCCACCGAAATATTTGCAAACTGATGGAGACATCATCAAACTCTTTTAGGGAGTAGCACGGTGGGGAGGAAACACGGAGAATAGTTGGCCAGGCCTTGCCTCCATATACAACATAGCAGGCCACCCGAGTGCTGCAAAAC
Source organism: Cygnus atratus (assembly GCF_013377495.2). Lineage (NCBI taxonomy): Eukaryota > Metazoa > Chordata > Aves > Anseriformes > Anatidae > Cygnus > Cygnus atratus. The sequence goes on along the minus strand of NC_066364.1, from coordinate 57,128,884 downwards.
CAGGCTGGGTCAGAACCTCTGACAGGGGCAGAAGGAGTAGAGGGAAAAAATTACCTTGAAACCTCTGGATATTGTTCCTCAAAGACAGAGTTTATTTCCCCTAAATGTTTTATCTTTACAGTGTTAGTGATAGACTTCTTATATATCTTTAAAACATTGCTGAAGGGATGAACTTTGCTTGTTCTCCATCAACAATGCAATTCTCTTTGACTGTTACTGTAAAGGAGTTAACTGTTATGTATAGCAAAGAGTTGGCAATCAGTGTAATATAACTCTCCAGAGCACTCAGAGCACCAGTTTATTGCTCCAGTTGTCTACTTAAGAACTTGTACCTGTAAATAGGAATTTTCTATCCAAATGTCTTTGACAGCATTTTAGCAAGCTCCACAGCAGCCCAGCAGGTAGGCCATTTCCCTCAGAGTTTTGTTGTTTCTGGACCGAGCCTAAATTTCCTAGCATGAGAGAACTTATGCAATTCTCACAGTGCTGCTATGCAGAGAATTCCTTTGGCTTTGAGACCTGCAGTGTACAGCTGTAGCAATTACACTGCTGATATTCTCTATTGAACAGATCTGTAGTGGACTCTGATCGTGTACATGCTCTTTAAACTGGAAGGCAGAATGCATTTCCTCTCGGTGCACTAAATCAAAGCCCTTTGTTGCCTCTGGCCTTTCCATCCCTCCTCGATTCCCGGTGGATGTATATTTTTAGGTTGTTTATTGCCATTGCTCTTTATGTATATGCCATACCACAGGACTTTCTATTTGTACCACCATCAAAATATTTTTGGACAGCCTATTCTTAAAAATGCTGATATTATTATTGCCATTCACAAATATATTAGAAGTTGATCTATTGGTTCGCTTTACTGAAAATGCAATTTCTTCATCAACTGTTAATGGCATACATTATATAAAACTTGATGCTTTTGCTTTCTGAAATGATGATTGATCTGCTTGTGAGGTTTGCTTCTACCCCTTACCCACATTTCTTTTCTGTTTTGCAAAGTGCTTGTGTCAGCAGAGATGTGTTCCTGATATGTACGGTTCGTTCAGTGGCTGTGTGGTTATGGGAGCTCATACCTAAGGGTGCCTTGCAAGCTATGTTACTCTACAAAGAACTGTATTGGTTTTTTAGTGGTGTAAGGAGACTTGAACCCTCAATAAGATCAAAGTGAAAGTGTGCAAATAAAAGCCGGAAAGGAAACAGGAAATAGGAGGGTGTAACACTTGTAGTAATTGTTGTGGATAGTTCTTTGCTTCTAATGGAAGATGTCTGTGTGCTGCCTGCTTCATACCACCTGAAACTTCCCGTAATGTATTGTCTTCTCTCAGTCAGCATCTTTGTATGTACCCTTTTCCCATTCTGTGAGCCGATAATAGCAAGAGATACTGAAATGGATGTCAGATTAACACCAATCCTTCCTCTTCCCATATCTGATGGTGTGGTGGTTATTGAGGAATGCTTGTTTCATTTGTTAATCCTTTCATTGGCAGCAGCTGGTTTTACCACCAGGAACATGATAGTGCTCGTAGCATGAACATTACTGAATGCACAGCAGATTGTATCTTCTACCCACGCAGGATTCCCAACAAGGGGACACTCTGTCACACTGTTGAAATGTGGAGATTTCTGAAACATAAATGTAAATCAGCCTTTTGCCTGAGTACAACAAGAGCCGGGCTGTACCTCAGCTCCACGGGTCATGCCAGGCAGCCTGATGAGAGTACAAGCAACGTCAGTCCTCTGTTTTTCACCAGACTGGGACAAAAATTACAGTCTTATGGTCTTTTCTGGGGGGATGCCCTTCTCTAAGGACATCTGGGGAATGAAGGAGAAGTAGCACCTGTCCTGGGACAGAGCATCTCATGAATTTGGATCAGATCCATTTCACGTAGTCTTAAATCCCTTACTACTCCCTACGTAAAAGAGCAGTGAAAAAAAAATGCAACTACTAGTTAGTGTTTATTCTTATAGGAACTAATTTTCCTAGTACCTATCCAGAGGCTGCTGATTTAAGCCTTTTCTTCAGTAATCTCAGTCTACAGTGCTTCTGTTGAAAGTTCCAGAGACTGATTCCTCCCAGTGATGCGTGTTTGTGTGGGTCAGCAATCACCGTGGCCAATAATCACTGAAAAAATGACATCATAGGGAAAAATCCCTACATCTTACTTTTATGTCATTTCATCTAATGTGTGAGCCCAAAATATCTGGGCTGTGTTGCATGAGATAATGTTTCCCTTTACTAGGGAGTAGATGTGATCCCAATATGAAATGGAGGGAAGAGAGCAAGCACTGCACAGCTGTATAATACAGGTAAGCAAGTTGTACTGGCTGATAGTAATGAGTGAGCTAAAGTCCCTTGACCAGTCGCCCCAGTAAAGGCAAAGGTTCTTTTAATATTTGGTCTCAGTGGGTGCATGGACTTCTACTAACTTGGTAGCATGTCACAGGGATGTAGCAGATGTGCCTGCATAGTCTTTTATCAGTGCCCCTTAGATTTCCCTAAAGCAGTATACTGCAACTGGAAGAATTTGTAGCATCAAGAAATCATGCCTGTGGAGAGAGAAAAGAACTAAAGAAAAGGACTTTCTTTAAAGAAAATTCCACTCATATGTGCACTTTGGATGGTGACACAGAAAATCATACTGAGTTTTGCTTCTACCTCATGAGATATCTGCAGTAGTTCGTCAATTCTGGTACCATATATGATGTAGAGCTGCTTAAGATATTATTGATGGAAATGCACCACAGACAAATATATGTGTACATATGGACTGCTTGTTTCTTTGCAGAATCCTTGTAGTTTCCACAAAGGCATTCTCATTGCGAGTTTGAGATTCATTTTTCAAAATCACCTGAAGGCAGATGAGCTACCTGAGCTATTCCTGGTAAGAAGTCCCACGGGGAATTCTTCTGAAACCAAAGTGCCTGCTCAGAGAAGTAGCCTGCTACCAAAGGAGGTAAGATATTCACAAGCTGGCTCTTACACTGCCACATCTCCTGTCTATACATATATCTATGTAAAAGTGCATGATCTTCTGGGTGAGATGATATTGTCCAAACTGACATGTTAACAATTTTCCCTCCAGGAAGTCTGACAGTGTCCAGTGTAGCTGTTTTGGCTCTAGGATGCCATTTTGTGTATAGATGGGTACCACGGTCAGACTCATATTAAACACTGGTAAATTATCTCCAATATTGTAAGTAAACAGACTCCTCCCCAAAAAATGGTACTGACATGCTTTACATATTAAAACCAGCATGTCAGTTAATGGGATCCAGCAGTTTCTGAAAGCTCATTTTCTTTTAAGTAAGTAAACACAGTCAAATCTTTTAATGAAAAAAATGTGCTTATGCATACCACCTTTTCCTTCCAAATACTTTAAGCCTACTGTACAAGCTCTGATCCTAATTTTGCCTCTTGTACTGCAGGGTGTGGAGAGAAGGTGGATGGAGAGTGGAAATAGAGTTAGAAAAATCCTCTAGCTTAGGCACTGCAAAATGACACTGCATGGGTTGGAGACTTTTGTAGTGCTTTGGCAGTTTAAGATTAAAGAAATGAAGTCACATTCTTGTCCATGCAGAGAGGCTGAAGCTCCATTTCTCCCCTCCATAGTTTTACTCCTTCCCTGGCTCTCCTTCCATTGGAGGTGAAGAATCAGCCACCCAAGCTGAAGGGAAAAGGGCCTGGCAAATATAGCTGCCTAGAAGTTTCTCTCAACCTTCCAGCTCCTCTTCTGGAGGCCTCCAGACCTGCAAAACACAAGAGGTTTCCATGGCCTGTCTCTGAGAAGCCAGAGAAAAGTGTCATTTGTGGTCTTCCTGCAACAAGCTCTAAAGCAGCCAGTTTGGGGCTGAATTTTTTTGTTGTTAGTGGTGATTGGTTGTTTTTTTTGTACTGGGGAGAAAGCTTTTGTTTTCTGCTCTTCTGTGCAGGAGTCTGTCTCTCTCAACCACCTCTTGGATGGGCTTCTGCAATTTTAATTCTTTTTATGGCAAAACTTTACAGCAGTTTGGACAGAAAGTGAAGAATTCCTCATTCTCTATTGAAAGGTAGCCAAAAATTGAACTAGATGTATAAAGGGCCAAGAAGAATTTAAAACTGTTTAAAAATCTCCAGCCAGTGATCTGCTGCCAGCCCACCAAGGTTTTTAGAATTGATTTGTCCCTTTACTCTTGTCTCTGGGAAATAAACCAACTTGTTTCTCTCGTAGTGAGGGGAAAGTGGACGGTGAGATTAATTTGCAATATTCAGGAATTAAGATAACAGTGGTCTTGTGATTTAAGCATCACTATGCTGCCTGTACAACCTCCTAAGAGTAGTTATGTGTTAGATATTCTGTTTTTCCTAGGAGGTGCCATTCAGTGCCAGACCATATGTCTTTTGGTCTTGGCTGTTGTGTTTCATAGGAGCTATACATTTAAATATGTTTGGGAGAAGCAGGATGATGTATTGCTGGAGACACCACCTCTGGGGCTCTGTAGTGTTTGAGAAAAATCAAAGCTCACCAGTTCAGAGTGCTTGCTTTGCTTTTATGTGTGTATACATACACACATGCACACAGCACATGTACACAACACGTGTATATACACACTGACCTATTTGTTATTGCTTCCTCCTTGCTTTTGCTCTTAGTTCACTGTATGGAAACAGCAACGGTGGGGCCCATACACAGTTAGAATCAGTGTTAGCTAAACTGAAACAAACAGTGGCGTTACACTGGACTTGGGATCCCAACCAACACCCCAGTGAAAGGAAACGTTGAGACATTTTAGGGTAGGGAGTTGGACCGAGTCATTTATTACTCATTTCAGCTAAAGCAGTCCTAATCCTGTCTCGTGGTATCTTGTTCTAACACTATAGGTTTGCTGCTATATCTATAGGGCCAGTTTGAGTAAGTTCATATTTTTCCCAACGTACATTTTCCTGTGATTTGGAGAAAGGCTGTAGAAAAAAGACTTGGAATAAAATTGAAGATTTCCCCAATTCAGGATGATTGGGGGAAATTCTGTTCATTCACTTGGCACACAGAGGTCAAATGTAAACTGTGTCCAAACTGAATTCATCTAAAATTGGACAGACTCAGATCTCTGGTTTAGTCCAACTTGTTCAGTTTGTCTTTTTTTTTTCTTTCTTTTTTTTTTTTTTCCTAGATTAGCCTAATTTGCATAGTCTAGTGATGTTGTCATTGATGTCATCTCACTTAATATTAGGGAAGGGAAAATCTAGCTGGTTTTACATTCAGAAGAGTGCTCCAGTCCAATGATGTTATCACGCCATTGTGAAATATCAATCTATGAACTAGGTCAGAGCTATGTTATATTAACTCTAGTTAAAGAACATTGAAGACCGAGGAGGTAGTGTTTGTTCTCAGACTCAGTTCACAGAGAGTAACTTATTGGGTACAGCCTTTACATACTTCCACAGGTTAGCAAGGTATGAATTATTTAGGTATTTGATCACTATCTCAAGTAATTTGATAACTGTGTCAAGCTTATTCTAGCCAGTGAACTATGTAGGTAGGTAGTTCTGTAAATCTATATTTACAATTTGAAGAGTCCCTTTTTAAAATGTACATACGTTCTGCAGAGCCTCATCCTTGTACTTAAATTTCAGGTCTAATCACTGCATGTCTACTATTAGTTTTCTGTTCTTGTTCATCTTAATCTAAGAACAGAAACAGCATCAAGATAGAGCATGGAACTGCGACTGTGGGGATTTATGCTCAGGTTTCTTGTTGTACCAATAGACAATTTGGCTAATCTCGCTCAAAGCACTGGGTCAGATTACCAAAGAGGAACCCAGTGCTTGTTTCTGCAGGAGTGAGTGAAGCACTTGCATAGTTTTGCAGGTCTGGACTTTTATTCCCCTTCTGCAAAATAATGGTTATAATAATACTTTCTTTGGCTGACTTGTCTGTTTAGATTATGTTAGTCACTCTGCAGACATAGCAGAGAGACAACAGGAACTCCCTATTTCAGGGTAAAACAAAGAGCAACAAATCCAAAATCCACTGAAATCATTAGAAGTCTTTTCTGTCTTGAATCATGACCAGTATGTTTAAGATCAGTTTTCACCTAATATTTCCTATCATTGAATTGTGGGAGTAATCTGGAAAGGAGCCATGGACAAAAGACGTGAAAAGATGCAAAGAGAATTCCTTTCTTCAATTAACAAGTATCTCCACATTACACTTTGGCAAAATTTGCTGAGTTTTTGTCCTAGTTTTGGAAATTGTTGTGGGCATCCCAAAGACCAGCAGACAAGTCTCACAGAGTGTCATCAGAGGAACTTCCTATTATCAACCTAGTGGATAAAAATTATTAAAATGTTGCTGATTCTTCCATATAAGGCATATTGGATTCAAAACTGAGCTGGTCTCTGCCTGTCAGCGTTGAGTTAACAGATTCCAGGCAGTATGCTCCAAGTCTGCAATACTTTATTCTCCTGCCCCTGATTAAGGTCTTGGATCCATACAACTCTCACATTTAATTGCACTCTTCTCAGTTAAAAGCACATCTTTAATCAAGCAGTGGGCAGCTGCAGTTAGCACAATCAGATGTCCTAATGAAAGAAAGAAGTTGTAGGTATTGCCAGCAGAGCTCACACAAACCATGCTGAAAAGAAAGGCAAGCTGATGGCTGGAAAAGTTTCTGTCTTTTCTCTTCTCTTTAGTCACCCCTCCCCTCTCCCGCTGACATTTTCTAACTCAGCAGAAGCTGCCAAATTGCAGATGGTTGTGGGGCCTGCATGAACCAGAATAAAACACGGAAGCCAGTATCTGCAGGAGAGGCTGGAACAGGAACAAATGCGCCTGACCTGATTATTCAAGCATGGCCAGATATAATGCCAAAGTCCATCTTCTGATATTTGTTATGTGCTTTATACACCAATTCTGTGTAGAATGCAGTCAAAAAGTGCTGCATAGCCGTTTTTCTTCCTCTGGTGGAGTTGTAATAGCTGTGGGGTGCTTTGAACCTGCTGGCTTCCAAACTTTGCTATATTATATACCTCAAGCACAGGTTCCTGGGGGCAGCAAGACCAAATCCAAAAACTTTTGCCCACACAATAATAAGTGGAGATATTTTGTTACCAAGATGTTTAATTCCTATGCAGCTGATATTCTGTTTCAATGAAGATGTGGTATTGCATGCTGGGTCTTGTAGTTTCAGCACGGTACCTGTGTATGGAAGAGGAGTAAAGGTTTCATCCCAGAGTTGCCAACAGTTGGTTCCAAGGTTCACGCTGAGTTCACTTTTGCTTTTCATCACCTTCATTGATGCTTTGTCATCAAAGGTTCATGCTGGAGCAAAGGCATGGATACAAACTCAGTCGCTAAAATTTAAGAACGCAGAAAGGGGAGAGGGATGCTGAGTCACAGGCAGGACTCATCACGCACTGCTATTGCTCTCCTGACTCTGTGGCATCAGAATATCCACCTCCAGGAGAGGACCACTGCTGCTGTACTAGCCCAGTCTGACCTTCGCAGAGGTCAGCAATATCGTGTACTTTGGGACAAGGAGAAAAAAGCAAACAGGCAAAAAAAAAACCACAGAATTAGAAAGATAAGTTAATTATGAAGATAATATTTCTCATATCCCTGGTCACAGGAATATGTATCTGTGCACTTCTTAAGCCTTGATGGATTGGCCCTTCTGTGTTTTTGGATGGAGTGCAATGCCATTGTTTGTGCTCTGTAGCTGGAGAGCAGAGGCACAGAGAGACCCATGTTTTAAAGGCACTGACATGTGTCATTCTCATGGGAGTTTGGTTTCCAAACCACGTTTAAGCATCTGGCCCTCTATTGTCTTTCCTCCCTCCACACCAAACTGAGATTGCAGGGTAGGGAAGGAAATTGAACCCATACCTCTCACATTCGCCATTACAGCCACACGCAAGACCATCCCCACCAGCTAAGATTAGGATTTGGACCCTGCATACTAGTACTGTTATAGCTCTTGAAATCGCTTTCAGCTGTAAGCAAACCTAACCTGCATTTCTGTCTTAAGGGGTGCCTGCTTTAATGAGAACATAGGCTGTCTATGCACATGGTGAAAATGTACATTTTTTAACTGCTTTTCTTTCATTCCTCCCCATGCTCTTATGAAAGAAAGAATAAATGTAACTTCCTCATCCACTTTCTTGATTAGGTCATTTTATGTGCTTTTAGTCTTGTTCCTTTTTACAAAACCTTTTTTGACTCAGTCCAACAGAAACTGCCCCAAACTCTTCAAGCATCCTTTATGGGGAATTTTGCCATGCCTCTAATTGTGCTTTGGAATTGCCTCTAATACCATCCAGTCCTCACAAAATAGGCAGGAGCAAACTGTGTTTTGGATAAGAAACTCTCCCTGTATTATCAAATGACCCAGAGCATATTTCATACTGTTTTCCACCCCCTTCTTTTTGCATTCTGACATACATTAGTTATTTTCACCACTACTGCAAAGCAGGGAGATGCCAACACCAAGTTAATTCCTAACAGGGATGCCCTGGGGCATGTCCACACAACACAGTGAAGCTGGGGCAAGCACTGACCTGAGAGCTGCTAAGCCACTGAATGTCACTTAGTGGTTGTCTCTGAGTCACTAAGTAGTGCTTGTATACGGAATTAGCAGCTGGGTCACAGCTAAGGAGACCTGCAGGTTCACTTGGTGGCTCTGAAAAGTGATTTTCTAGAAGCTTCAGACATTTGCATGCAGGCAATGAAATTACCATGACTATTTCTTACTCATGTCGTTAGAAAACGCGCATACGGAAGAATCATATTTCTTTTTAGAAACTGGTCATTTTGTTTTGTATAGCAGTGGGCAGCAGATGCTAATGAGAGACCAAAAACCATCACACAGACTAAATGACATGTCTCTTTCTGCAGCCAAATTTAACTCGCATTGAAATCCACGGGAGTTTTGCCAATGACTAGTAGAAATACTAGACGTTCCTCAGGGACGGACAAGCAGTAAAACTGTATAGGGAAAAATCCAGCTGAAAGCTGCACTTCAAATACATATGTAAAAGTTAGTCCTGCTCACAAGAAATTCACTGGCTGGGCTTGCACAGCTGCCACCTGCCATGGGGCAAGTGATAGTTAAAAGGAGCCTAAGTTCAGGCTGTGTGCAAAAGCAGGGATGCAAGTTCAACACAGGTACGAAGCAGATTAGCCCTTGCTCTGGAACATGCTGTTATGAAATCTTTGTGATACAGTCTCACTCAAAGCTGCTAGTTTTCTCATTTGGTAAAACACAGACCTCTCCTCCTTTAAAGAGTACGGTAACTCAGCTAAAACATACAAATGCAGTGCACAAAGGCCTGTTGCTTAGCACTGGCCAGTGCTCGTGATCCCTGGCTTGATTAAAAAAAGTGTTTAAATAGATAATTTTGTTTCAGTAAAAATGAACCGTTCTCTTAGACTGCAAAAGAGTGCTTAGTGTTCAGCCAAATTTAGGGTTCAGAAAAAGATGCCCTTTAAAGTAGGGTAGACAAAATAAAGCAGAGTGTAATGGTATGCTGGGAAATCGTTTAAAAACATCAGAATAATAATAAACATGCATTTTAATGTGGAAAACACAAATCTAGTGGTGTACCTTTTAGAGGCAACAGGGCTTGATAGTGCCAGACACATGTAAACACACATTGATCAGAACTCGTGGGCATGAATAATATACAACAAATATGAGAGATGGAGAGACCAAAAGAAAAATGTCCTTGTGCTGAAAGTTCCTGCTGTAGGCAGAATCAGATGGAAACTATCTCTGGAAATGTTATAGCCAAAATATGTGTTACAACTGCATCTCCAAATGCTCTAGTCTAATCTACCACATCAAGAGGCATCCCAAACCCCACATTTCTTATTAATGTGCAGACAAATATTAAGAGACACTTTACTGCGGAATGAGATAAACCTTCCAAATGAGCCCACAGGCTCAACAAGTTTCAAGAGATCAGCAGTAACTCATTTCTGAGTGACTAGGTCATAGCAGAGGTACTAACTATAGTCTGGTATTGAAAGTATCGAGTGTGACCTCCTCCTAACATTGTGTGTGTCTACATATTTACCCTGGTGATGCTATTTACATGGCTGCAGTCATTCGGTCCCTATGGGCCTCAGTACTGCCTGTGAAACTGGATAGTGTTGCCAGTAATGGAGGAGGAGGATGTCACCAACTGACCACGGTAACTTAGCACACATGATGCTTTTGCGGCATGTTAGATCCCCAGAGCCTTGGGAAGTAGTTATTTGGCAACGTGAATTCACATTTTGTGTCAGAATAACCATTGGACATCCCTAGTACAAGTGTGACATGGTACCTGTGCCTGCTCTGGCTACTTGAGTACTACCAAGACTTTCCAAAGTGGGGGAGAAATGACTTTTCGCTTCTGAAGAATGAATGGATCAGAATGTCCATCCCAATAATGTACGGTTTCTTTGGAAGTCAGGATGCAGACGTTAACAGCTCCCAGGGATGTCGTCACATCCCATAATCTCAGAAGTTAAGAGGTGTAGAATAATAGAAAGCAAACTTCATACTTCTCAAAGGCAAAGCTATTTGGGATCTAGCCTTCCAATGATGTTCTAATAGATGTTTTCAGTCCTGGCTTCCAATGTTTGTAACTCACTGACAGCAGTGGGCTTCCTCTCTCCAGCTCATAACAGCGTCTAAGAGACAAATAAATCTGGTTTATCTTTGACACCACCGTGTATTTTGGTCTTTATTGCTACCTATTTCTCTCTCTTTCCATTTTTCTGTCCTTGCCTGGCAGCTGAAAAAGGCAAAAAAGCACAAGCAGTGTCTTCAGATTTGACACTTTAAGGAGACAGAAATGAGCTTTATACTATTAGTTGCCGTTGGCAACCTCCGCACAGATACAAATGCTCTACTGTGTTCTGCCTCCCTGCTTTCACCTCCCAACGAGTCATCTTCACAAGATGTCAGAAAGTATTAAGTAGGGATGTAATTGCTGCTATATAAAATAGATATATGAAATTGCAATAATTACATTGTACTTGCCATCGTAATGCAGTATGTGATCGAAGGTTTTTCCTACAGCATTAGCCAAGCTTTAAATCTGGTCATTTCTCACAGAAACCTCCCATGGAGCCTGCCTGCTAACCAACCTTGCCACATAAACCCAATACAGAAAGAAAGATAAAACACGCACTTTTCTCACTGCTAAGTATTTCCATCGCTTCATTTTTGAGGAGGGAAAATGGCTGAAAGTTGAAGTCATGTGCTTATCGTAGGTCCAGTTCTCATTAGGTGTTAATACAGTTAATGAGTATTCAGATTTAATTTACCTGTGTTCTGCGCATTTGAAGTCTGCAGGTTGATCGTGTTCAAGTGAAGGATTTCCTCAGGCTTATATGGGCACGTGAGGTCTCTGCCATGTGAACTGCTGACTGACTGCCATGTGTCATCTGGAGCTCAACCTGGCTACTGCCGTTAAAGACAACAAAAAATCCTTTTACAAATATATCAATGCGAAACGGAGGACTAAGGAGAATCTCCATCCTTTACTGGATGCGAGGGGAAACCTAGTTACTAAGGATGAGGAAAAGGCTGAGGTGCTTAATGCCGCCTTTGCCTCAGTCTTTAGCGGCAATACCGGTTGTTCTCTGGATACCCAGTGCCCTGAGCTGGCGGAAGGGGATGGGGAGCAGGATGTGGCCTTCGCTATTCATGAGGAAATGGTTGGCGACCTGCTAAGGAGCTTGGATGTGTGCAAGTCGATGGGCCGGATGGGATCCACCTGAGGGTACTGAAAGAACTGGCGGAGGAGCTGGCCGAGCCGCTTTCCATCATTTATCGGCAGTCCTGGCTATCGGGGGAGGTCCCAGTTGACTGGCGGCTAGCCAATGTGACGCCCATCTATAAGAAGGGCCGGAGGGCAGACCCGGGGAACTATAGGCCTGTCAGTTTGACCTCAGTGCCAGGAAAGCTCATGGAGCAGATTATCTTGAGAGTCATCACGCGGCACTTGCAGGGCAAGCAGGCGATCAGGCCCAGTCAGCATGGGTTTATGAAAGGCAGGTCCTGCTTGACGAACCTGATCTCCTTCTATGACAAAGTGACGCGCTTGGTGGATGAGGGAAGGGCTGTGGATGTGGTTTACCTTGACCTCAGTAAGGCTTTTGACACCGTTCCCCACAACATTCTCCTCAAGAAACTGGCTGCTCGGGGCTTGGACTGGCGTACGCTTCGCTGGGTTAGAAACTGGCTGGATAGCCGGGCCCAGAGAGTTGTGGTGAATGGAGTCAAATCTGGTTGGAGGCTGGTCACAAGTGGTGTCCCCCAGGGCTCGGTACTGGGGCCGGTCCTCTTTAATATCTTTATCGATGATCTGGATGAGGGCGTCCAGTGCACCCTCAGTAAGTTTGCAGATGACACCAAGCTAAGCGCGTGTGTCGATCTGCTCAAGGGCAGGAAGGCTCTGCAGGAGGATCTGGATAGGCTGGAGCGATGGGCTGAGGTCAACTGTATGAAGTTCAACAAGGCCAAGTGCCGGGTCCTGCACCTGGGGCGCAAGAACCCCAAGCAGAGCTACAGGCTGGGAGATGAGTGGCTGGAAAGCTGCCTGGCCGAGAAGGACCTGGGAGTATTGGTTGATAGTCGGCTGAATATGAGCCAGCAGTGTGCTCAGGTGGCCAAGAAGGCCAACAGCATCCTGGCCTGTATAAGAAGCAGTGTGGCCAGCAGGGCTAGGGAAGTGATTGTCCCCCTGTACTCGGCTCTGGTGAGGCCGCACCTCGAGTACTGTGTTCAGTTTTGGGCCCCTCGCTACAGGAAGGACATGGACGTGCTCGAGCGAGTCCAGAGAAGGGCGACCAAGCTGGTGAGGGGTCTGGAGAACAAGTCTTATGAGGAGCGGCTGAGGGAGCTGGGCTTGTTCAGCCTGGAGAAGAGGAGGCTCAGGGGCGACCTTATCGCTCTCTACAGTTACCTTAAAGGAGGCTGTAGAGAGGTGGGGGTTGGTCTGTTCTCCCACGTGCCTGGTGACAGGACGAGGGGGAATGGGCGAAAGTTGCGACAGGGGAGTTTTAGGTTGGATGTTAGGAAGTACTTCTTTACCGAAAGGGTTATTAAGCATTGGAACGGGCTGCCCAGGGAGGTGGTGGAGTCACCATCCCTGGAGGTCTTTAAAAGACGTTTAGATGTAGAGCTTAGCGATATGGTTTAGTGGAGTACTTAGTGTTAGGTCGGAGGTTGGACTCGATGATCTTGAGGTCTCTTCCAACCTAGAAATCTGTGTCTGTGTCTGTGTCTGTGTCAGTGAGACCTGGGTACCACAGTCAGCGTGCTGTGTACCCACATCTAGTCTGCCATAGGTACAAGGTAAGGCAGCAGAGCTCAGACCTGTGTGAAAATAAAACCTGATGCCTGGAGGACTGCAGTTAGATCTAATAATGCAGGAGTTAGGAAACTCAGTGTTTTTCCTCTCTGTGCCACTCATCTGCTGTGCAGCTTTGGGCAGATTGTTTTGACCTGTCATCTTCCTCTCTTTCCTTGTACTTTTTCCTCTCTCCTGTTCACTTTGGTTAAAAAATCCTGAAGGATCATGTGCACTTGGGGTCTGTAGACTTCCCTATACAAAGAATTCTTCCATTTGCTGGGGTTTGCATCCAGCTAGGATATGAATCTTATGGTTCAATGAGCTTAGAGAGTGCTCTTGTGAAGACAGCCGTGTATGCAGGTAGTGCAAGCTCAGAGAAGGGACAACCATGTTGACTGACCAAGACCTGTGAATGGGACAGTAGCTGAGTGCAGGAAACAATGGCCATTAGTCTGAAATATTCCTAATTGAATCTGACTCCTAGCTAAACCACTGCTGTGAGTCACACCAGTGCTTCAGTGTAAATACTTCTCTCGATCAGACACAATAAAACATAATTGGAGTCAGCCTGTTGTTGTTGATTAGAACATAATGTGTTAGAGACCATCCTCTTTTAATACACTCTATTTATAGTGTCTGCATCATGGAACAGTCATTACAGCTTTTCCATCCTTATTGCTCAATCATGAACAAAGCATTTAACATGCATTCCTGTTAGCACACTAATTCATGCCTGTGTAAAATGACAGGGACTAAAGCCAGATTGAGAATGTAGCATTTAAGGAGCATTTCTGTAAGAATCTGTCCAAGTAGAGTGAAATCCAGAGGAAGAGGGGTGTGATTTATCAAGGGATGTTAATCTTCTCTATGTGGGAAGTGCTACACACTGGGGACATGGTATGTATGTTTGCACTGCCAAAAGCATTTACAGGGCAGATGGCACTACATGAGTCTTCTCTCCCTGCAAAAGTGGCTCTGTGCCTGGCTCTGCAGCTTTCCCTCTAGTCGCTCCATGAACCTGCAGTCCCAGCAGAAGCCTTTCTCGAATGGGCTTGAATTGGAAAACAAAGTTTGTGTTCTGCCAGATTCACTTTACCTTAAGCCGTAGTGCAAAAATAGAGAAGCAGACGTCAATTGAATGAGGTATATATTAATGGGCACGTGAGCAGGAAAGTGCCTTTAGGCTAACGCAGTGCAAGTCCATGCACAATTAGAGAGAAACTCGTGTGCTGACAGTATACTCTTCCTACCGCTCGCTGTGAACGCCATGGAGAGTTTAATTTTGTGTCTGCTGTCTCCAGTGCTGTTGCTGCAAGGTGGTGACAGTGCAGTGTCACACGAAACCGCTGATTTAGAGTCTGCTCTCTGCAGAGGACGCACAAGGTTGCCCTCTCAAGAATGAGGCACACACTGGCCAAGACAGACAGTGATGGCACCATGTGTTCCCAGGGGAAACAGCAACTTGCAATGCTCTTGAACAAGTCTGTTTGGGCCAATGTTTGAAGTAACCTCACAGAGCCCGTGGTGAGGTCTACAGATTGTTAGTGTAATACAGGACTCTCCTTAGTGATACGAAGCGGGTAGCTAATAACAGGGCCAAAATTCAACAAAGCACGTAAGCCACGATTAACTGCTTGATGCTGAACATGTGCACAAACATTTCAATGAACTGGAGCCAAAAGTTAGAAGGAAAAAGAGAAGGTGATAGCAAAGGAACATCTGAAAATGAAAAAAAAAAAAAAAAAAAGTATGTTACTGGAAATGCTTGTGACAATTCTTTCAGTTCATTATTTACAGATGTATTCTTTTTCCCTATTTGCACCCTAACATAGCACGCAGAGCTATGCTGGAGATTCACCTTGGAGGGGTCTGCATTTCAGTGGAGATTACTTTAGGAACATAATTTATTCAGATCATTAGTAGTAATCTACTTTTCTGGCAGAGAAAGTGAGTAGCATTTAAAAGTGAGAGGCAAACAGCAGTGGAAGAAGACCTACAGCAAACTCTGTTATTTACTAGCCATGGGCAAATACATCTTGCTCCAGATTGTGCATCCGTCTGCTACAGCAGACCCCAGACCTCAGAGCACCACGGAGCAATGCACACCTGCTATAAATAGTCACCAAGGGCTGTTTGAGAGTGTTCTGTAGGTACTAAATATTTTTTGCAAGACTAGACCCTTCATTTGTCCTTCATGGTATGACACGACATGAAATCATATTGATATGATACATTAACTGGGATAATTTGGGGCCCGGTTTCTCATTTATAGCAGAATAGGCAGTAAAAACACCAACTGAGTTGATACAGACTTCGCTTCAAGGGCTTTTACACTTCCTGCACTGTGTGAAAGGCCCACGGTGCCAGTGAACATCAGTCCTCTGGAGCCAAAGACAGACTCCTCAGTGATGTGCTTGACCTCCTCTGTGCTGCCCGCAGCCACAGTGGCACCATGAGCAGGACCAGGGGACAGTGCTCCTGCCTCTTCCCTGCAGGAGCCTTCAATGACCGTGGTCCTCCATGAGTTCCTGGCTGTTAAAGTGTCTCCGGGGTGAAAGCAAAGTGTATAGCCAGAGGACTATATTCCCAATGCAGAGGTCAAAGTGCAGGAGGGAGTGCAGGAGGGGAAGAGCCCAGCTGGGTCATTCCATGTCAGGCTCCCGTGGATCCCAGGAGAGCACGTGATGTGGTCCCACTCCTCGCTACGTGTGGTCCATGAGGTTGTGCTGTGCAGTCTGCAGACCTACGTGAGAGAATAGCATCTTTCTTAAGCATCCCCAGGGAAGATATTGATGCTAGCAGTATCTTGAGGTCTGTGAAAATGTAGGCCCTATCCTTTGGTCCACATGGTGTGGGATACCAGTTTGATCTCACACGCTATGTGGTATAAAGAGGTGGCCGATGGTAGCTTGAGAGAGTGCTGGAGAGCACACCCAAATTGCTGTATAGCAAGGGCAGGATCGGTACAAACACACAAACTTTCACATGGCCACGAGCCAAAGGACGTATATCATCTCCAAGGGGTGACAGGAGATCTCATTGTCTTTTACAGGCCAGAGCTGGGCTGACCACATGGCTGTTAACTCAGACAAGCCAAAGCTGTCAAACCCAGGAGCTCCTGCTGGCCCACTGCTCGACGGAGAGGACACTGTCCGACAGGAGCTGAACTGCTCACAGGCTGCTCCTCGTGAGCCTTCCTGTAGTGCCCATACTGATGTAGGAAGGGCAGGTACGTGCTTGGAGGATTTCTGTCCTGCTGCTGCTTCCCTGGCACCTGGCAGACCGACAGGCCTCGGAGCATGCAGCAGTCGAACGAAAGAGAAGGTCACCACAGAAGGAAGCCGAAAGATCAGGCGCTGTTCCAGGCACTGCTGCTGATGTATAAAATATAATCCAATTGGCATGCAAACCCCTCTAGCTGCCAAACATATCCCAAGAAGAGCTCGGGGTGGTCTCTAGGGCTGGACCACTGAGAGGAAAAAATGTACTAATGGCAGCAAGATGGGGAAGCCGTGCCAAGTCAGGACAAAAATCATGTGTGTACCAGTTTCCATGCCTGTGAAGAAAACTCTGCTATGTCTGTGAGAAAGGATCTACATGTGGACACGGTCACGCACGCATATGTGCACGCTTAGCTCAGCACACGTGGCCCAGGATGGCTCGCAGCAGCATCGCTGTGCCCTGACCCAGCAGGCAGGATCTGGGGAGACATCCAGCTGCAAACAGGCCCAGGGGAAAAATAAAATCTGACGTCCAGACTGAGACATTCCCTGACTCGTTTTGCAATTTGCCCCCACCTCGGTGCTAGGCAGGCTTTGGGACTGTGCAGCAGGCCAGTCGTGTCCTTTTGGATGACGGTGTGAAATTGTATCTGTTTAATTGCACACAAAAACCCAGTCTGGTTCATGCAGGTCAGACCTAGAGGAGGATTTGAGGGTTTGTTTCAAGGAGACTGCTCATTATCTGGACTGTCCTTTTAGACTAAAATAGAAATGAGCATTAGACCTGAAGAATTTTCTCCCCCTAGGTACGTAGATGGTTTTAGGCTGGTGAGAGACCAATTGCTGTCTGGCCCAACATCTCTCTCTTTTTTCCTTCCCCTTCCCAGCTATGTCTGTCCCCTTGTTGCAATGGCTCTGGGTCTGTTGAACCCCATGCTGAGCAGTTCAGCACATTAAAACCTCAGCTAATTAACCCATCAAAGGAAAATGAATTATCCTCTATCGGGCTGTGGCACTGACGTGCCTTTTGTGCAGGGTCTGACTATCATCAGAAAGCAGTGGAAGCAAGGGGGTAAGGGCAGTGACTGTGGCACTCTGCAGTTAAATCTGTACAGGCTCCCACCCTGGGACAGCCGCCCCAAAGGACAACAGACTCACTGTTTGGCCTGAAACGGTGCATTTCCTGACAGGTTTTGTGACAGGTGAATATAGTGAGGGACAAGTTTAATTCCAGCTTGTGGTCTTACTAATGTTTTGCAGTTTCTTTTGAAAGAAAAAATTGCAATTTAAAAATGCAATGGATTTCCTTCCTTGGCTTGCTTTCTGTCGGTACCCAGCAGACATTGAAATAAGAGATGTCTTCTCCAGCTGGAGCAGTCCATTGATATTCAGGATCACTTCCACTGGGAGGAATTACCAATTACATGAATCAAGTGTCCTTCAGTATAATCTTACTTAACCCAGAAGCACAAAGCTTGATTTCCCAAGGACTATTGGAAGGAACAGGCATTTCCCATGCTCAGCATCCCCCAGTCTGCCACGCCAGTGAGCTCTGTGCACATGAAGCCTGATTTCTGTTGCTCCTCAGAAGTCCACGATGCTTTTTCTTTGGTTTCAGCTGTCAACACACTGCCTTTAGCTCATGTGCTCATCCCCGGCTTGTGCCTTGGCAAACTTCAGCACCACAATGTGCTGTGCAGCCTTCACTGGTTCTCCTCTTGTTTTTGTGAGGTTTTGCTAACAGCAGCTGGTGACTGCTCCCGTTGAGTCAGGAGAAGGGCGCATCACATCTCTGGTTTGGTAGGCATGTCTCTCGTGCCATAATGCCATTTTCAAAGGCAACACAGTCTTATTTCAGGACAGGCAAAAATGTCAGAGGCCATCAGGACTGGTGCACTTGAAGATCCATCCTCAAGAGGTTGCTGGCCCCATATCTTTTTCCTGCATTAGCACCCCACGGTGGGAAGGAGAACAGCCCTGTACAGCCCTCTTTCCCACTCACCTGCAGGGAGGACACTCACTCTAATGCAACGAGCTCACTCATGGTCTATATGTGGCTTGGTCCTGCAAGTATCTCCCTGGGTGATGCTGAAGTACACCCATCTGTTTGCCTCTGCCTCGAACTGGACTGCTTACCCGGTTCCTGGGAGCACTTCTGAGCTGCAGCGAAATGCTGAGCGCTGGCCTGAAAGGTCAGTATGTGTGCAGGCTGGAAATGGCTGGTATTGGACATTCAGTGGCCAAAAACCTCCCTGAAACTCAAACCGACTTTGATCTTAACAATTATTTGGCAATAAATGATATCGCTAAATAAAATAACGTTGGATACCAAGCTGGACTGTCTTTCTGGTACCAAATGGATGTGAGAATGAAGGTGCCAAGTGGCACTGGAAACACTAGGTCACCATGCCTGATCTGGATCCTTGTGTGAGAGAACAAGAACAACATTTATCTGCTCACAGTGTTCTGACAACTCATTAATTAACATTTGTGTCACGCTCTGACATTCTCAGCTGGGAGGCAGGGCTGTGCGGTTGCCCTCATGGTGGTAGCAGGAGTGGTTTTAGCCACGAAAGCAGGACTGCTCTGGTGGCTGGATGCAACACCGTGCCTTCTGCTGGTGTGCCAGGAACACAAGAGTTCAAAGGTATTTCATGGGTCACGTTACTTTGGCCACTTCTCCCCTTCTAATACTGAAATCCAATGTGTTTTTTGGAAGAGGCAGCTTCCCCTAATCCAGCAGGATTGTTTTCATTAAAAACAAACCTCTTGGAGCCAGAGCAGCACAGAGGTGGAGAGAGCCTGCCAACGCCTGCAGCCACCCGACCCGGCTCCGGCACAGCCACAGCCCCCCTGCACATCCCAAGTCCCAGCTTCAGCTGACGTGGGAGCACAGCCGGCTGGGACATGGCTCTGGGGGTGGGCGAGGGACCCAGGAGAGAGGGCTGGGGGGGACAGAGGCAATGGAGGGGGGCAGAGGGAAGGGGAGATGGGGACTGGGAAAGGATGGGGGGCTAGGATGTGGAAAAGGTACAGGAAATCATGGAAAGGGGAAAGGTGGTGAGACAGGGAATCATGGAAAAGAGGGCAAGGAGGGAAAATGAGGAGGGAGGGTGACTTCAAGCTCCTGGGAGGGAATTGAGGTACTGGGAAATGGAGGGAAATCTCCGGGGCCACAGAGGGACACGTGTTGCATTACAGCATCAGGCATGGCATGAGGGCTGGTGGGAAAGCTGTGGGCAGGAGAGGGATTGAGCCAGAGAAAACATAATGGGGAGAAGGTGAAGGGAGGCTGGGCTTGGAGAAGAAGAATCAGGAGAAAAAAAAGAGGGAGTGAAAACATTCAAGATGTTAATGTAATAGAAAGCAATGAAGAATGAAAATGGAGAGGCAAGGACGTGCCCATGACTGTTAGAGATTTCAGCTCATTCAGGCTTGCTTCAGCCCAGTTTTTAAGGGTGACTCCTAGGATAGGCTTAGGAGCCTTTGTTAAACAAACTGCGTTTTGGAAATTTCTTTCCAATAACAATGAAGCAAGATGCCTGAAAACTGGCATGCTTCCTGTAGCAAGGAGGAGATGTAAGGAAAGAAAAATAATAGACTTGTTCATAAAGAAAGTAATTACAACCATATGTTCACACAGTAGATCTATTCTTAAAGTATCATAGCATTTTTATTTATTTATTTATTGCTTATTAGCCATCACTGGGGATGAAAAGGGACGTAGAATAGTAAGGAATTAACTAACCTGTGTTTGCAGCACTGCCTGCTGCTGGATAGCCGCGCTTGTATCCCACAGAATATATGCCTATGCTGTACATCACGTGGCAGCAGGTGGGGAGCTGGGGTGCGGTCTCAGCCTGGGTTTCAGATGGCCTGCTGAGCCTGGCTCTGCCTCTGCACGGCCATCAGCGCGCATCCAGCTGAGCCTCAGGCCTGTGTGTGCCTCGGTCAGGACGCTGAATCTGGTCTCTGTGTGACCTTGTGCTCTCCAGTGTGAAGCACGGCTGCACAGCAGGTGCCCCCACCAAGTGGACCCAGGGCAGCACGAGTGAGATGCCACCACAGCTGAGGTGGTTTGGGGCCAGGTTGCCTGGGGCCGGAGCAACCCGTGCTGTTGTGCTGAAGTGACTGCAAGTTTCATGTCACTTCATCTGGCAGCGTGCTGACAACTGCACAACCTGTCACACACTTCTGGTGCTACTACGAATGCTAGAAAAAAAAAAGGAAAAAAAAAAAAAGCAAGCTGAAGCAGCACAGAGCATAAAGCTGCACTACTCTGCACCATGCCTTGCCACAGTTTCAGTCACGGCTGTGGTGACTTGCAGCCCAGCCCTGTCAGACTTCTCTGGTGTTGGCTGTGGCAGCCTCCCCTTGTACATAAGGCTCACGGGTTTCTGGTCAGAGCCTCCTCCCTTCTCCCTGTGAAGATGAGGAGGGGCCGTGCTGCCGAAGTGGTAGCCAGGGAGCAGGATGCTCCTGGTGGGAGTGATGCCCCACTTCTGCCTGGGCACCAGCCTTGTGGGAAGGGGTGGCTTTCCAGAGAGCTCCCATGGGCATGGCTCCCTCCGCCGCCCAGGCTGAACTAAAGTGAAGGAATCCAGTGCAGAAAGCAGCCACCTCTCCACATCCTCCAGTACTGCCAAAGCCTCAGAGCAGAGGATCTAACTGTGGATAAGCAGTGCCATGAGAACAAGGCTGGGACTGGTGAGCAGTGTTTCTGCCAGGTGTCTTGCTTTTGTGAGCTTTACAAGGTATCTACCTGGTATTTTGGCATAATGATCTACCTGGGCATGTGCAAAACATTTGACACTGTCCCACATGCTATCCTTGTTTCTAAATCGGAGAGACATGGATTTGAAGGATGGACCACTTGGTGGGTAAAGAATTGGTTGGATGGTAGCACTTGAAGTGTTGTGGCCTGCAGCTCTGTGTCCAGGTGGAGATCGGTAATGAGTGGTTTTCCTCAGGGGTCAGTATCAAGACCGGCAGTGTTTAACATCTTTGTTGGTGACATGGACAGTGGGATCAAGTGCACCCTCAGCAAGTTTGCCAATGACACCAAGCCAAGTTTTGTGGTGCAGTCGACATGCTGGAGGGAAGGGATGCCATCCAGAGGGACCTGGGCAGGCATGAGAGGTGGGCCTGTGTGAACCCTATGAGGTTCAACAAGGCCAAGTGCAAGGCCCTGCACCTGCGTCAGGGCAATCCCAAGCACAAGTACAGGCTGGGTGCAGAATGGATTGAGAACAGCCCTGAGGAGAAGGACCTGGGGGTGTTGGTTGATAAGAAGCTCAACACAAGCCAGCAATGAGCGCTCACAGTCCAGAAAGCCAACCATGTCCTGGGCTGTGTCAACAGAAGTGTGGCCAGCAGGTTGAGGGAGGTGATTCTCCCCCTCTGCGCTGCTCTTGTGAGACCCCACCTGGAGCACTGCGGTCAGCTCTGGGGCCCCCAGCACAAGAAGGACATGGACATATTAGAGGAAGTCCAGAGCAGGGCCATGAGGATGATCAAGGGTCTGGAGCACCTCTCCTATGAGGACAGGCTGAGGGAGTTGGGGTTGTTTAGCCTGGAGAAGAGAAGGCTCCAGGCAGGCCTTGTAGAGGCCTTCCAGTGCCTAAAGGGGGCCTACAGGAAAGCTGGGGAGGGACTCTTTGTCAAGGAGTGTGGTGACAGGACAAGGAGTAATGGCTTTAAATTAAAAGAGGGTAGGTTTAGATCAGATATAAGGAAGAAATTCTTTACTCAGAGGGTGGTGAGGCCCTGGGACAGGCTGCCCAGAGAAGCTGTGGATGCCCAATCCCTGGAGGTGCTCAAGGCCAGGCTGGATGGGGCTTTGAGCAACCTGGTCTGATGGGAGGTGTCCCTGCCCATGGAACTGGATGGTCTTTAAGGCCCAGTCCAACCCAAACCATTCTGTGATTCTATGCATTCACCGAGAACAGAGTGCAGCAGAAGCCTTCCCTGCCAAGTCCTGCCAACTTGATTCAGTGCCATTGCTCCCAGCTGTGCCAGTGCTGCTCTCCTGGTGGCCCCAAAGATGCCCACTGCTAACAAAGTGTCTGTGTGCTAGCACCTGGGGTGCCAGCTGGTGAGGATGGCCAGGGCCAAGGAGCACGGTAGATGGCACAGGCAGGCACCACGCACTGCAGCTCTCCTGCTTGGGAATTTGTCTATGCTAAAGTGTGTTGAAAGCTTTAAGAATGCATTAGCAAATAGAGCAGTTAAGTACTCACCAGCATTTTAAATATCTTGTTTCCACGTGTTACATCAGAGAGCCACATATTAATATCACATTCAGAGTGATATCTAAGTGAGTGTGCACCAAAATAATTGCTGTGCATTAGCGCTGCAAACTTACTAGAGGGTTGCTTTAGAAGCCTGCCTGCAACACTAAGTGGGGAGGCATTGCCAACAGCAGCAGCTCCATTAAAGAGAGCAATAAAGCAGAATTCTGTAAAAGTCAGACATGCCTGAGCAGCAAGCTCTTTTGGAGAATGGCTTTTGTTCCATGAAGATGTAATGAGAATCACTTAAGACATAAAAACAGAGCATGTATTAGATGAACTCCACAGACAAGAAAAAATAGTACGAATACCTGGCACTAAGAACAGAAATTCTTCTCTTCCGGATAATCTCAATGTATCTGACTCTTCAAAATCTCTGCTTACAGATGTGAAAAAAAGCTTTATTTACTTTATAGCTTTCTAGGCTATAACATCTTAAAAGAAACCTCATGAGAGCACCACCCAGTTTTATAGGTCTTTCCTTAGTGATTTAGGTGTTCCTGGGAAATGGTCTGGGTTATGGCATCTCATTAGAAACAGAACTCTGTTGACTGAAACAGACTGTAAATAAACCTGAGCACCAGCAGGCTGGTTTTTGTCACAGCCCACATCCCACTGCTGCACTCATACACGTGCTTGTTAGGACCTTGTTTTGCAGAGATGCTGACACGTGCAATTCCTTCTCATGTCAGGAACACTTGTGGGTGTACTAACATTTCAAAAATCAGGTCAAATGGATTTTTATGCTTTGCTGGCCCCAATTCCACATTTCAAGAGCACCTTGCTGGTGTAGGATGGGCAACGGGAACCTGCTCCCTGTGGGCCTGCTCTGTACTCCATGACAACAAATTGCTACTTGTTACTGTCATTATATTGATTGATTATTTTTAATTGGGTAGTGAATTGCCACGAAAATTGCCAAGCTTCCAGTACTCCACCAGTCCATTCCTTCCCCTTCTGCACCCTTGCATTTCCAATTAGCTTATAAATTTAGTCTGAGCAAGCTGTCTCCCATAGCTGTACCTGTGACCAACGGTGTGCATGGACTGCACCTTAAGGAGTTTGTGGAACAAAAAGCAAGCTAAGGAAAGTGAGAAGAAAGGTCTGCTTCTCCCCTGAGAAATGCCTGCTGTTCTGAAAACAGAGAGGTGGAAAGCACTGGGCTAGCTTAGCTTGTCTTCAGCAAGGGCTGCATGCGTTTGCAGCCTTATGGCTTTGCCAGAGTGAGCTATAGGGCTACCACTGTTGTTTCTCACTCCCCCCAAAACACAAACCTTTTATTTCTATTTATATATATATATATATATATATATACACACACACTATATGGTCATATATAGTTGATATAGCCATTAGCTATATTTCTTATGGACTATCTTTCTGTGGCTGATGCGGGAGACCCCCTACTAACACAGGAATTCTCAGGGAATTACATGCCTTTTCTGCACATAAGAAAATGGCACTAAAACTATTAGCACCTGGAATAGCCTGGGAAATTCCCAGATGCCCAGAGTTTTAATAAAAGAAAAGTTATATTTTTTTGTGATGTAAGGCCTGAAACTGAGGAACACTTCTCTGGTCAGGCTAGTTTAATCCCAGGAAAAGGTAGTTGCCATCTGGCATAGTTCAAAAAATGATGAGAGAGATGGAAGCAGCTTCAGGACGTCTCTCAAATACCAAGGAAAGATCAGCCAGACTTGAAGTCCCTGAGAGAGCTCCCTTCCTGTGCCTTGCTATACCTGCCATTGGAGAGCTTTCTAAAAAGCTAAGCAGGACTTCCAATGCTGCACTTAATTTGAAACCCTTCTTTCTTCTCTTACCCACCATTGCCATGGAGAACTGTTTTCCCCTTTCTCCTTTCAGCTTTTGCTTTCTCGTCCCCCAGATCTTCACACCAAGGATCCTACTCCAGGGCAGTCCTACCCATGCTGCTGATCCCTCTGTGTCTGAACACTGCCGGAAAATGGTTGCCCAAAGGCTCCCTGCTGTAGAGAGGCTGAACATGGTCCTACACAAGCTCTAGACCAGACCTTTGCTCAAGCTTATGTACTGCATTTAAGCTGGCAGTGCTATCAGAACACAAGCAGGGCCAGAGGGATTTGGAAAACTATCTGCACGTCCCCCTAGCACACTGTGGCTCCTCTACCAAACATACACACATTTTTGTTGGCTTTTGGCTTCTTCTTTGCATAAAGATTGTAAAGTGAGTTTCATGGGTTAGGGAAATGGGGGGAGTGAGTGTATAGAACCAGGTACAGTGGAGGCTTATTCTCTTGGGTTATCATGAAATGGTGCTCTTAACTATTTTAACTGTGATAAATGCATCAGGATATATGAAACAGATGGGAACAATTTAAAATTTAACTCAGTCCCAGCCAGACCAGCTTGCAACACACATATTGCTTCCTACTGTCGAAATGTGATTGGGTGCTTTATTTTATTTGTGGGAAAGGGCTGAGTATACATCTTGAATGGATTAATTTCACTTCTTACATAAACCTACAAAGCTGTCCATAGAGCTAATCTATATGAAAATTATTCTCGTGGCCCTAAATCCTATCTTTTTTTTTCTTTTTTTTTCTTTACACTATAAAAATCCATCTTTACAATACATACAAGCTGTGTGGTTTTGCAATATTTTTTTTCTTTTAAGTGCAACTAGGTTTTCAGGACTCAGAAAATGGCAATGTGTATGAGCCCTCCTGCAACATTTGAGTAACAATATTAGTCCCAGAGCTCTGCTGCCACCAGGGAAGACAAAATGTTTTTTATGCATGGACGTAACAGGCTTCCAAACACCAGAGTTCCCAAAGGGACAGCGGGAGGGTTGATCTGTTGAGAGTTTTCACCCCTCACCTGAAGCCAGTCCAACAGCAACACACTCTGCCAGCTCCCACGTGTTCAACAAACACCGATGCTTTTATCAGCTTTGTGACACTGTTTTAACTTCATACCACATCAGGTATCATCTGTTCTCCTGCTGCTCATGGACAGCTTCAGGTCGCCACAGATAGCTGCTGTGGGCTTGGGTTAATTTTGGGGAATGGGGTGGTCTGATCTCATTTGTCCTGTTAGGCTAGGCAGTGCTCAGGTCTGGTACTAATTGTCATGAAGCCACAGTCCTGAGGCACAGCAAGTGACTGAACAACAAGATTATTAAAAGAGAGAATGTGGAGGTGTAAAATAGATGCAGGGGAAAAATGCTAACCTTCATGGAGTAAGTAAAAGAGGAACAATGGTAAACTCCAGATAAAATTATTTGCGGATAAGTAACCAAAACTGGCGTGGTAAGGATAAGGCCCAGTATTTTGATGAACCCTTCATCCAAAGCACTTCCAAGTCATTGCTGAGAGAAAAAGAGGCCAAAGTGCATACGATGGGTAATACTTCTCCTCCTGTTCTGCAGGCAGTGGGGTGGTGATGGGGATATGTGGGTGGTGGGCTTGTCTGGCAGCCTGCAGAAAACTGGTGCCTGTCGTGAAATCAAGGCAGTTCTGCTGAGCCCCAGCAGCAGGGGGAGGCATCAGGTTTGCTAGGGTGAGCACAGAGGAGAGCAAAGGGCTGGAGGAACCGAAGACTCCCTGTTTTCTTCTCCGTTGTGATCACAATTTACAGCAAGTCTTCCCAGTGCTCCCAGGTGCTTTCAGTATCTGCTAGCAGAGACAAGCAATGTGTTGAAGGGAAAACACCCCCATTGGTAAACAAGGATTACATTTGCTAAACCATGATAACCTCATACAAAATGTGTTCTCGTGTGGACTTTATCCTTCCTTCACGTGTTTGTGCTCTGTGGGACCTCCCATGGCAGAATTAGAAACAGAAGTGCAAATCAGGTCCTCGGTCTCTCTCTTGTAAGCTGCAGCATTCTCCTAAAGGACTTGGCCCCACAGTAAGAGTAGATTTAAGTTGTGAAGCTACTTGCGTGCTAATGCTTCCAAGTGCCTGTGGATTCTGTAGGCAGGGCTCAGAAGCTGAGACCCGAGCACACCATGGGCCAAAGGCAAAAAGACCCACTGAGCACATCAGAAAAATACTAATAGAAATGGCAGCCCCATGAGAAGGGCAAGGCTCTGAAATCATGCAGCCAGACTCAGCATTGCCTTCAGCTCTGAAAACTGGGAGAGGGAGGGAGGGACTCACTCTTCCTGTGCTGCTTCACCATGTCCTGCTGGGGGAAGATCCCAACGTACATCTGGAGAAGGAGGAGACAGAACAGTAAATATTTGTGTGGGAAGAATTGATTAAGCCCTGTTCATTTTCATTTTCTTAAACTATTATGTAGCAGCAATGGTGAGGCAAATATGAATGTTTTCTGATTTTTGTGAATTGGTTGCATCCAAAACCTGTAAGGAGGAATTTAATAGCCTGAAACCTAACATCCTTCAAATTGTTCCAGAACAGTTCTAGGGTGTGATGCCCTTGGGAGACAACCTCTGGATCTCAAGAAACTGTTCACAGCACTCATTTAGAATTTGCCTTTCCTCCTTTAATGTTGTCCCTGTTGGTGAGATTTTTGCAGAGCTGCATCTTGGTAATACAGCAATTCTGAGATCAGAGGTGAAGTGATTCCCTCCTGCTTTTTTTATGTAGCAGGATATTTAATTGCTATTTCTTTCCTTGGAAATTAGGCACCAAAGTATTTTGGGGATTTGAGACAAACCTCTGTGAAGAGAACTTTTTGCACTTACAAAGTTTCTGTGCAGTCTAGCCATGGATAAGTGCCATAGCCTGCTCTGAATCTCCCTGTTGTCAGCAGTGTGTCCTCTATTCCTTTGCTGAGCCTGCAAGCACAAGCTCTGCCCTAGATGTGAGAGCTGCCATCTGTGCAGCTTGGTAAGAATTGTCCTGGTGTATGGG
This sequence comes from Cygnus atratus, assembly GCF_013377495.2. Lineage (NCBI taxonomy): Eukaryota > Metazoa > Chordata > Aves > Anseriformes > Anatidae > Cygnus > Cygnus atratus. The sequence goes on along the minus strand of NC_066364.1, from coordinate 57,101,183 downwards.
TAGCAGGACCTCCCCCTGCTGCCACCAGTGCAGTAGGGTGGAGAAGCAGCTCCGGCACTCGCAGCCCCAGATCATGAAATGTGCTCAGAGGTAAGATAGGTCAAACTGCATTTGAACAGAAGGCTAAAAAAATATAGCTTCCAAGACAAACCAGTGCAGCCGGGTGCAATCACTAGGGTGAGCTCCATCCATCCTCCAGTCACGTTGGGTTCTTGCACCACAAGCAGTTGGTAACATAGCTTTTTGGCAACAGAACAAAACTGTCAGCACTATGCTGGCTGGCCTTAAAACACATGCCGTCTCGCAGTGTTTCTGGGCAGTGGGTTTTGGAAGAGGGTTTGGCTTTGACAGCATGTCCTTTCTGAGGGGCTCTGATGTGGGGAAAATGTCTGTGAACTTGTGTGTTATTTAGAGTAAAACACAAAAATAGGTGGGACTGGGTTAAGTAAAACTTTCACAGTTTTACTACCTATTTGTGTTTTGTCACACCCCAAAAAGCACCTTTCTCACTTTGATAGCCAGATAAGTTTCCTCACTTTCTGTTGCAGCCAGCAGCCAGGAAAATGAGGGTGTGCGAAAGCAGGCTCTGAATTTGCTCTGTCTCCAGGCTGCTGGCTTTTACTGCCTGCCTCTCAACTCCAGCTTCAACCCTGGGCTTTCACCACTCAGCCATTTCCTGCCCTGATAAACTCCTCTTTCAGATGCTCATATCCTGCACTGCATATTCCCATCAAACCAGACCCCTCCAGCATCACCAACTCCAAGGGTGTTACTCCCTTTAGAAAGGGACTAAAGATGACAGAGATGGAGACTCTGGCATACCATTCAGTAAGTTCTTTGTTGTTGTGTTTATATATGTATTCATATATCTGCACACTTACACAGGGGCAGGTATAGGTATTTCTGTAATTTCTCACATGTATTAGTTTGGCTTAATTTTCAAGACACTGATTTTGTAACACCATGTCTATACACTTAGAGATATTTTAAACCTCACAGAATTCTTCATGAAGCGTGCTGTAACCGTGTCACCTTTTTTCATGATCAAACTCTTTAGGTCACTTTGTTTATTTGCTTGTTTCCTAGGATAGCGTCTTTCAGTTTGCTGGTCTGGCTTGTATCTCTTCTTCCTTGACGTGATAATTTGCAACTTTTTGTTGAAGCCATTGTCATTGAATAGGTCCAGTTCAACAACTGACAGAGATCATTATGGTTGACAGTCTTAGCCTGATATTTACCTGCTTTTTTCATCTTGCCTAGCCACCAATTTTAGTAGCAGTGACTTTATGTTTACTTCTTGGTCCCTGACAAAAATGGTGGCTATTGATAGACTCGAGCTGAGGTTTGCGGAAGCTCCCAAGGTAAATCACTTTTCAATCATGATTCCTCACTAAAAAAAAAAAAAAAAAAAAAAAAAAAAAATTTGAGTTATGTGGTCTCATAGATCTTTCTACAAGAGTGAGAGGTAGTACACATTTTTAAAAGAGGAATGTTTTTTCAACACAGATTGTGTTACACAATTGGATGAGGTTTTAGGTTAAGGTCATATCTTTTATTAGAATTTCAAAAACCATGAGAAGTTACACATGTGCAAGCTACTTTTAACATATGAATTCTTCAATGGGTGAAATCAGCATCGTCTTACACTAACAATTTTAGTTGGGCATCCTTTGAATGAACTCTGGATAGAAGGAAATTTCAGCAGTTTCTACCTATTACTGCTTTCCCATTTTGATTTCACATATCTTAAAAGAAGAATGTGAAACAAATATATAACTCTAACTTCCACTGACTTCTCTTTCCTGTTAACACAGGGAAGTTATTTACACATATTTAGTTATTTACTCAATATGTGCGGATAATTGCTAGCGAGCAAACCACTCTGTGGATCTGATCTTAATTTGCCTGCAGTACAAGTGACTTTCTTCCTGTGTGATTTTGGTTAAATTCATTCATGAGCTGGCATTATTATAGCTTGTGAGGGGGACACAAAACCTGTTCCCCCTCAACACTGCTTCTTTCTGTGCTTGCTCTCAGAAGTGACACGACTGTTTCTGATGGCTGGCTGGCTGGCTCTAATTCAGGTGAAGGCAGACTTAAAAATCTCACCACAATTTTGATTTCTTTTTTTTTTCCTGGGAGAACTGACATAAACAGTAGTGAGGAACTCCAGAAACTATGAAATCATTTCTTTTCCATCCAAACAGACTTTATGTGGGACATGTTTCCAAAAGGAAAGGGAGTTCTGTCAGATTTATTGCCTGGGAGCACAGTTTACATTTAATTTTCTCCTCTCACCACCACACAAGTTTGTTTCCATATCCATAAGGAATAATCTATGATCACAGCGGAACTGGGGATCCAGATCCTTAACATGACTGACTTCTACCACTGAGGCAACTCCTTCTCAAAAGGACTTAAAGCATCTTTTATTCCCGTGCAGAGGCAAAGCTCTGAAACAGCAGATTTTCTTGAACAGTAAAGAGGAAGCAGATTTGGACTGGAAGACAAAAAAGTCCAAATGCTAGATCTGTTCTGGTTAGTGAGATACTTTTGTAGTTAGACAGTCCAAAGTTTTACTAGTTAGACACCCTAAGGCTAGCCTGGTTTGTGCCAGAAGTTACTTTGTCCCCGGGATGCTTCAGCATGGTAGGTTGGCAATAGAAAGTGCTCCTTGGCAAGCCAGGAGACAGCTTTCATAATAGAGGCTGAACCTCTAGTCAAAAGAAGAGGCATGTCTCTTTCTAACAATCTTTTATAAATTGGGCTAAAATCCTCATTTGGCATGTTCAATTTTTGCTTTTAATGGGGCATCAGAGAGCTTCTCTACTAGCTTGTAAACCTATGTCTCATACAATCTGACTTTCATCACAGTCACAGGATGAAATCTCTTTTCTGGAATGCTCCTGCAAGAAGAAACATTTTATCATTGAAAATGAACCTTCCAGGACCATGAGAACAGCTGGAGTTCACTGTTTTTAACTTACGACAAACAGTCCTTGTTATATTTTGCAGTATTAACTTAGCTTTCGTTACTTCCTGAGAAGAGAAAATGTTATGTTTGTCTTCCTGTTCTGGCTGTAACAGTTTATTCATTTCCTAGGAGTGCTAATTCAGTGCCTCTCTTCTTTCTGTTCTTACAGTCAAACCACTCATGTAAAAGTTTGGTAACATCCCAGAATATTTTAAAGCAATTTGCACTTTGTATGTCATTACACTACCTCATTACTCAGTTACCTAAGAGCATCCAAATGACGATGTCACGCAAGCATGTCTTTATTATGTCAATCCATAAGCATAACGATGCTTATACATGTATACATACATTTACAGCAGTTACATTTCATAGGCTGCAAAGCTGATGTGCTAATCTGAAGCAGCAGGTTGTTTTGGCCTCTGCTTCTTTTTTGTAAAACCTACTACCCCACCATCGTACAGATGTGCTCTGGAGCTCTGTGTCAGCAAAAATTGCAGCTCTGCATGCTAGGCAAGCACTGGTGCTTTGAAATGAACCTGAAACATGACTGGGATTTTCATTTTTCACCAAGGTGCTTAGACATCATTAGAATGATGAAAAAAAAAAAAAAAAGGCAAAAACAAAGCCCAACTTTTTACAATGAAAATCATACCCAGTTAGCCTACAGGCACTTTGACTAACCATATTAGGGCTTTTTTTTTTTTTTTTTTTTTTTAATGTGATGTATTACTAAAAAGAGAGGGATTAGTCAATCGTTGACCTGGACTTTCTGTTAAACTGAGCCCTTATAATCTTCTTTCATTGAACAGATTACTGAAAAATATAAGCAAAAGCAGTTTGTCCAGGAGCAAAGCTATGAATACTTTTGAAAGAGATTGATTTTATATAGGCCAGAATTTATTTATTTATTTATTTATTTATTTATTTAACCCCAGTGTGATGCAGAACTTGTCAGTTTGGCCAAGCTAGAGAAGCAGAGTTGTTTGAAGAGTTTGAGTTTTCCTTGGGTCTTTTCCTTCCTTCTCTTTCCCTCCCTGCCTCACCCAACAAAGGGTATGTAGAGCAATCTCATTTGCCTGTACAGACCAAATTTTTTATAGGAATGCTGCCCTGTAAATAATGCAGTTCTTCCCCCTTGTGGCATTTCTAGCAAAACCACAAGTCATGATATTTTTGGTAAATATTTCACAAATCTGACAGACACATGGCCAGTTGTTTGCGTGTCACTGAGCGGAGAACTGAGACATCTGTAGCTACAGGCAGGGAGAGCGAGGAGGAGAGCAGAGGTCTGAAGCAGCATCTGAAAATGACTCCTGTCACTTTGGGCATGAATTCAGGGCACAGCGGTGCCGTACTTCGAGGTGTAGCGTTGTCTGGCCTGCTCTGTTTTCAGGGGTCTTGAGCTCTCCCATTTCACCTCACACTGCCCCAGCGATCATGGGAGTCAGCCAGTGCAGCTTGTCCCAGTGGCAAAGAGGCACCGCTCGGCACTGTCTGCTTAACATCCTGTTCTTCTGTGCCCTGATCCCCTGTCATTTGTTCAAAGAGATGCTCTGCAGCTCACTGGGGACTTTTGGCACTCGATACGCTGCCAATGAAATGAAGACACGGTTTCTCATAGGAGATTGTTCATCCCTCTGACTCGGAGTGCTGATGGCAGAGGATGCATTATTCATGTGCCATTACAGAGCACAGAGGAAGACGGAGCATTTTGGAGGAACTACGAGGGAATTTCAGACTGTTGTACCATGTCTTATTTTATGACGTTATCAGGGTATAACTTAGGGGAGGATTTTGCTTGCCACTACTCTTTCTGTAGTGACTTGATGTAATGGGATGGGATGGGATGGGATGGGATGGGATGGGATGGGATGGGATGGGATGGAAGAGCTCAGTTGGAAAGGATCTCCAAAGATCATCCAGTCCAACTGCCTGACCAATTCAGGGCTAACCAAAAGTTAAAACATGTTATTGAAGGCATTGTCCAAATGCCTCTCGAACACTGACAGGCATGGGGCATCGATCACCTCTCAGAAGCCTGTTCCAGTGCGTGACCACTCTCACAGTAAAGACATTTTCCCTAATGCCCAATCTGACCCACCCTGTAGCAGCTCTGTGCTGTTCCCACGTGTCTTGCCATCAGTTACCATAGAGAAGAGACCAGCACCTCCCTCTGTGCTTCTCTTCCTCGGGAAGCTGTATAAATAAATAAATAAATAAATAATCCATATAGAAAATATCTCTGCTTCTCTGCATTATCCTCATTGTTAATGCCAGATCCCTGCATCAATATACACTTGAGCTGTTTTGGGTTCCTGGTGGAAAAATAAAGCAGACTGCCTGGCGAAGGGCGGGCATGCCCTTGTGCCGCAGCAATTCCTCTGGTCGCTATTTCAGCCCCAGTACTTCTCTGAGCCCCGTCAGCAGTGCTCAGCCTTTCTTAGCCACCTGCTTGTATCTGCATGCAGCTGTCAGAAGAACGACCAGAGGTTATAAGTGAGGCACAGCAGTAGTTTAACAGCAGAAAAGCACTCCCCCCAGTGAGGTCTTTGCAACACCTCTAACAGAGGCAGATCTGTGCTTTACTGAGTAGCATCTGCACATCCAACTTCTGTCCCTCTGCACTGCGGGCAAGGTGAGAGGTGCACACATCCACTGTAATTTGTCCTGCTTGGACAATCAGCCTTGGGCTGCTTTTGACAAGAAAAATAAAGTTCCGTGGGCACTTTTCAGTCTGGTTCAACAGCCTGTCCCAGAAACTCCCTGTAAATTCACTCTGCTGCAGCAAACCAGCACTCTTATTTTTCATCCTGAGCCTTGAAATAGTAGCAACCTCCTATTTAATTTCCCTGGTAACTGTATGGAAGGGAATAGAGTATTCCCTGGCACAGATATGCAGAGCAATAACTGAGCTTCACAATGAGCAATTTCAAAATATCATCAGTCTTTGCCACCACAGGATATTTTTTCCTCAGTTCTCCCACAAAAACCTTCCCACAGTCAACTGTTTTTACACTCTCCCATTTGTTCCCACACAGGTTCCTGAATATTTGATTACCATGCTGGCCAGATCCATCAGTCTGCTGCAGCTGTTTTGTAACACCACCAGTGGCCACAAAGCTGAAGCTTGCTTTGTAGCTGCTGCGTGTTAGCAGGCTTGGGCCATTAGCTGAGTATGGCTGTGGATGCAGAGGGATCTAGTCCTGCTGGGGGGAGCTTGAAAAATCTCAGCTTAAAGTGACAAATAGGTGTGTTCTGCACACCATGTTAGGAAACTGGCTCTTTGCTCGCCTTCTGTGGCCAAATCACTTAGGCCCCATGAGCAGCTGGATCAATAAGGAAAAAGAACAAGGCTGGGCTGGAGGCACTTCAGCCTGGTTTGGTGGGACCAGCTGCTCAAACCAGTCACTTTGCACATCTCTAGCCAAAGCCAGCTTCAGCCAGGTCACACAGTGCCCATTCCTCTTCACTGTTGATGAGGCCCAGTCACCCCTTCTCCATACCACATTCAGAAAGCAGCTTGTGGCTGTCAGGCAGCTGATTTCTTCACTCAACAGGAATGGGAAACCACCTCCTGAAACACAGTTGAAAACACATTTAACAGCACGTGTTGGATTATATCACAGCAAGATGGACACACATCTGTCTCTGTCTGCTGATTGTGTCAAGGCCGTTTTATAATTACAGCGATTCAACTTCTGCTGCCTGTCTCTGGCTGCAGGATTGAAGCCAGGGCAGTGGGAGGGCGTGATGCTGGGCTGTTGTATTACAGAGGAACAGCTGGCAGCTCCCAACTTGGCAGCTACAGCTGGAGGTGGGCTTGGTAGGACAGCCACAACATCTTGTACTTTGTGACACCATTGACTGAAATTTAGGTTATATCATAATACACGCCCTGCCCACAATGATATTATTCAAAGTGCTTGTTTTTATTCCCAGGGAGCATTTGCCCTTCTGTAACACGCTGACTCAGGATGGCACTTGATGGCACTCGACCCTGATTTATAAATGCCAAGGCCAGGACAGTCTGACGAGCTGAGCAAAACAGACCCCATCAGAGAGTGGTGAGGCCCTGGCACAGGCTGCCCTGAGAAGCTGTGGATGCCCCATCCCTGGAGGTGTTCAAGGCCAGGCTGGATGGGGCTTTGGGCAACCTGGTCTGGTGGGAGGTGTCCCTGCCCATGGCAGGGGGTTGGAACTGGGTGGTCTTTAAGGTGCCTTCCAACCCAAACCATTCTGTGATTCTGTGATTTCACCCATTTATTCCTACATAGAGCACAATTACTTGGGAACTTGATTGGAAGACATTTGAGTCAAATGCACACCAAGAGCTAAAAATTCCACTCATTCACTTGGCATTTGTTGTTGTGGTTGATTCCTCACCCCACCCATGTAGGCTTAAAATACCGGCATCTATTTTCTCGCGTGAGAGCATGGAAGATGTCTCACCTGGCACTAACTCTCAGCCATTGGTTCCCATCACAATATTTCTCTGCCAACATGAAGCACCCCATGGAAGCTGGTGGCTTCTCCTTGCAAGGGCAGCAGTTGATGAAATCAAGCCAAGGCACATGTAATGCACGAGGCTCCCGTGAGCCTTTGTGGTGAAGCATAATGCTGCAGACCGGGACTGCCTTCCTCACCTCCTCATCCCTGCCAGGGCCTGAGGGCCTGCCTGTTGGTGTCATTCCCCTGGCATCTCCACCGCGGGAAGCCTGGCATCCCTCACAAGGAGTTGAAGACAGCAGTAAATGAGAAGTTGAAGCATTCTTCTAACAAGAAGCTGTAACTCCTGAAGTCTATGATCCAAGGTAAGCCCAAGATGCAAGGCTTCTGTATCTCCTTCTTAAAGTCAAACTTGCTTCATGAATACCAGGCCAGACCAAAATACATATTGATTGCTGTGCTGCATTTCCTGGAGTTATATCATTAACATCACCAAAGTGCCAGCTATGCCGTTTGTTCCTCTGTTCTGCTATAGTCATGGAGTTCTCCCGTTTGTCATATTTGCCATGAATCCTGCTGTTTATATGACCTTCCAGTGCCCGGAACTAAACCAAGCCCCTCATCATGTTTTCTTCTGGAAACTCAGTGCAGCCCCTGCTGAAGGGTGTGCTTGGACAATAATTCTGTGTCCACTCTCCACATCCAACCTTACCTCAAAAGAGAGAGGTCTGAGACCAGTTTCTGTCCACTCTCCACATCCAACCTTACCTCAAAAGAGAGAGGTCTGAGACCAGTTTCCCACCACTAAAATTACCGTTTTGGTTTTATGCCAAGGCAAGGCTATGTAGAGTAGATACCTCAGGATTATCGAAATATGCCACTCTTCGAACCTGGACCAATATAATTTGTATACACACACACACCTATCCATCTATATAAATAAAGCAAAGATTGCTTTCTGGTTTCTTCTCCAGATGGGTCATCATGAAGAAACGCTAGAGAAATTCATCTTGCTTCTCCCAGATAAGCCTCAATAAATGGATTTTGCTCTGTGTCATTCAGCCACCCCAGACAGGACGGTACCTGGGTGCTGATATGCCACACAGACTGTGCTCAACTGTCAGCATAAGCTCTGCAGCTGCAAAGCTCAAAAGCCATGGCCACAGAAAGGACTCCTGCTTCATATCAAAAGTGTCGACCTGCCAACACTGTCTTTGCAAATAGGTTTGATTGTCTCCTGTCTCGGCCAGGCCAAGCAAGCTCTCCATGCACAACACCTCACCAGTCTTCTCCCCCTCCTCCTCCTTTTTATTCTTCTGACACTTACCTTCTGTCTTCACAGTATAAACTTGCCATTGTTATTAATGTCTTGCTCCTTGTTCCTTCCTGGCTTTACTTTATAAGGAAAGAAGACAGGAGCAGCCCCTTGAAAAGAAATAAATGTTATTACTACGAGGGGATGAAAGCTCGACTGCTCATGGGTTGCAGTCTGTATAGATTTGCTCCACTCCCCACGTTGCTGTCATGTTCCTGGGAGAATCAGGCAAGGCAGTCAAAGTCCTTAGACTACCCACATCACATGGGCTGTAAAACCTGGGAAAGTGTGTCAGGAAGCCCCGAATATATAAGGCAGATGACCATATTACAACAATAAAATCCTTCTCTGGGTTCATTCTGCTTGTAGGTGACAGATATGGATACAGCCCTATGATTCAGTGCATATGGGTGTGAGCCTGGTGCCAAAGAAAAGGTATACGTGCCAGAACTGTGCTAATAGCTGCTGTATCTCACTGCCTGTGTAGGAAAAAACAGAGGTTTCCTTGGTATGAATGGCTGTGAGGTACGTGCAGCTCCACATATTGGACAGACTGGGTCCAGAAAGGAATCTCAGAGCACAAGTCAATGCAGATGAAACGTCAAAAGGATATTAACATGCTGGGGACCCGAGAAAGCAGGACATTTTATATTTATTCTCTTTAAAAAGCTGTTACGATAGCTCAGATGCACACCTAGGCAATGTTGTGTCATTGTAACAGACAATACATTAATGTTGAGGCTGAAAAGATGCCGAGAAGGGTTAGTGTCTCTGTAATCTACCAAAACTGGAGATAACTTGGTGTAGGAATCATCAGAAATAATAGTTTCTGCTAAAGCAGCCTCAGTTATGGGTCCATGGACCTTTATTCTGCTACAATGCTTGCTAAAGTGACCCCTTCTTTCTTCTCACTTGGTGTCTCTTTCCTACACTGCACTTCCCTCCTTTGCTGTGTCTGGCACAACTGAGTGTGTAGTCACATGATGGACTAGATCAGAGAGCTCATCTCTCTGAAAATCAGCTTTTATTTACCTGGCTGTGTTACTTTTTAGCCAAACCAAAACATCGTCTTAGTTCATGATATGGACACAAGAACCCTTGTGCCAATGTGATGGAAGTTGCACAGAGTTAGGAATGAGATCCCAGAGGAGGATGGAGTGCCATATAAACTTCAGCAGCACTGTTCTCAAACGCAAAGAAACACCAGTGCAATGCCTCTAATCCACACTAGCTCAGCACACAATCATGAGCCTGTAGCCCAAGACAAGATATACTGAGAGATGTGGGTGGTCCCCATTCCTGGGCCTTGCTTCTTTTGCTGCATTGCTGATTAGCTCTGAAGTTATTATGCCATAAACAAGCAATGCATGCAAACTCATGTATGTTCAGAGGACGATGTAATCTGACAATTTGCATTCGCTTACTGAAGCATTAAGACCAGCAGCAGCAGCCATCTGGCCAGGTGGGCTCTTACAAAAGCATATTTATGCTTCAAAATCAAAGCAAAGACAGGCAAACCTTCCTCACTGCAGGAGCCAGGAGAAAAAACTGATGCCATAACCAAGTTGGTTATCAAGAAGAGAAAGGGTAGAGATGGGGACAAAAGCATAAAGCAAATTTCTACTCCAGACGATCTGGCTCTCTCCAAGGCTTCCCCTTTGTTATGGGCTACCAGGTCCACGCTTGCTCCTGACCTCCTCTTGCAACACCAGCCACGGTGTCAGGGAGCCCTGGAGACTGAGAGCATGTGTTCCTCTACCAGGCTGCGACACAGCAGCTGCAGGAGCTGTCAGTGGGGATGCCAGCCCCAAATAAACCCCTCCCAGTGAACACTCTTCCTTGTAAATACAGGGGAGAAGGTGCTTGACCACCAGGATTTCCCTGAACCTACAGCACCACAGAAGAAGTACATGCTAACGTGCACTTACCCATACCTCCTCACCCATTTTATAAGCTTCTCTGAACTTTTGGGGTGACATTCTGGGGAAACAAAACTCTTGCAGAGCTGTTGGCCTCTGCTGTAGAAGACATCCTACAGGCTTGTGTTGTCCCATGCCTCAACCCCCTTTTTTCCACCTTCGTCTCAACGGCCTGAATCACAGGCATTTAAGGCAGTGCTTTGGTCTCCTACTTTGTAGGCAGTTTGGGTGCCAGATCCCAGGCAGGCTTTTCACCACCTGGGCTTGAGTTGAGGCTAATTCCCTACACAGCATCTTTATGTATGACCTATATAAAGATTCATTTCCATTATTTTAGTTTCCAGTTTTTTTGTTTTGTTTTGTTTTTGTTTATAAAGATTTGATGATGCTCCATACCTATCTCATCCTGTGCTGATGAAGAAACAACAAAGGCAATACTGCACAGCACGCCAGATCAGAAGCTGCTGAAATATATATGGCCACAAATGTCTGATCACATTTGGTAAATAATAATACCAGTATCTAGTCTTACAAAACACTTTATAAAAGAATTCTGCCTAGCTGTTTCTCTCTCATTGTGCAGAAGGGGAAGGGAGGTGAATGGAAGGGCAGGAGGCTCCTCCTGCCAGTGTCTGCTGTCTTCACTGATGGGGAATGCTCGCTTGCTCTCAGCAGAGATGTTAGCCTGACCCCACCAGCAGAGCATCCCTGCTGTCAGGTCACATAGCTCCTCTGGATTCCCGCGAAGCTGCTCCCAGACCCATGCTCAGCGCTGTGAGCATGCACGCACGCACACGTCAGCTCCCATCTGAGCAGACCGACCCAGCCAGCCAGTAACACCTGGCTAACAAGTGCAGGGGGAAAAACCACACAAATCCTAGCCACATTCTGAAATGGTGGCACAGTGCCTCATCACCACCTCTGTAGAAGCAGAAAAAACAACTGTCTGCATTGAATGCATTCTAAATTATGATTTATTTGCTTGATTCAGCAGCTAAAAGCTTGTAAAATTTGTTATTTTACTATATTACTGGGGGAAAAATGTTATTTAAATAGCAGAAAGAAAGGTATTCTACGAAGATCAACACTTTTTGCTAATAATTTAAATCCAATTTTATTCACATGTATTTGAAAGGCAATAGAGACAGATGATAAAAGTGATGCAATGATCTTTTCATTGCTTTGTGCCGTTCAGGGTAGGCTGGTCATATCTTCAGCAGCATCCCACAATAAAGGTGTCTGAAGGTACAAGCAGATGACATACAACCAATGCAAGCAGGAGCAGCCCACTGCAGTGACACACATCACATTAATTTAAGGTCCGGCTGACTCCAGCCTGCTAGTTAGCATAGGTTCCCCTAATTACCACTGGTAATCAAGTGATTTGGCTCCCCTGCTACCTAAGGCCAGCTGGCACTGTGCACCTACCTAGATTGCCTTTAGTAAGATATGGATGGACTGAACGGCCAGTGAAAACATAGCACAAATTACAAGGTAACTCAAAGATACTCATGTCCCTGTGTTATTCGGGTTCAGTGATATTTTGGGCTTAAATTATTTACTTCCAAAAAGTCAGTTAATAGAGATTTTGTTTGTTTATCCAGTTGTTATCTGTCAACAGGGAGAGATGGGTCAGTGCAGTGTCAGTGACAGAACAGGAATCACAAAGGGTCTGTTTTGCTTCCACATCTCTCTGCCTTTGGCTTTAGCTTTGAGTTATACCACAGGAGCAGTAAATTTTAACATTATAAAAAGGGTGATGAGTTAGAATGTTACACATGTGCAGGATTATGCTTTCATTGGAGGAAAAATGCAGGTGCTGGTTATCTTTAAAGGCTTTAAGAACAGCAGATATTCAAGCTTTTTCTTGTGAAAAACAAAAAAATATATACACCCCCTCCCAAAAAGCAAAAAACAACAACAAAAAAACTCTAACATGTAGGTACGAGTTTATTCCTAAATTAACTTATTCAGAAGCTTGATCGCAGCCAGTATTAGTTCTTTAACACTATTTTGAAAATCTTCATGGGTTACCATGAAATCTCTGAAGACAGTCAGAAGTTTCCTTTTATCAGTTTCCTCTTCTACCACTGTAGTATTTTTAAATGCGTTGTGTTTCCATTTATTATGGTCTATTACCAGGCAAGCTCTAAGCTGGTCAACATCTCGGTGTAAGGCCTAGCAGCCCCAGTGGGGCCGGGGTCATAGGAGTAGGCAGGCTGCTCCACCTCAGCCCAGCTGAGAAGCTCCTTATTTATCTGTTGAAATATTTCAGCTGTAGAAGCGATACACTTACATAACATGCACTTCAGACAAATAAAAACACCTCTGCTTTTAAAGAGAAATGCTCTGCAGCTCCCGCTGCTGCCTAATTCTCACTGCTACGATTTGCTCTTTATCTATAAAATGTGAAGTATGAAAATACGGTAGGCAAAAAGAATGATGGTCAGGCAAAAAGGATGAAAACCAATGAAAAGGTAAATGAAAGTAGGGAACAATGCTACCTTAAAACAACATCCAATTCTGTTCATTTAGCAGCAACCCTAGCATTGCATCCATCATGTTTTTCCTCCGGAGCGGGAAGATTTCGGGAGAAGCAAGTGCTTGCCTTTGCTCTAGCTGCTACGTGAGATAAAGCTACAAGATTTGGCCGCCATATGGATAAAGCCTTCGTCACAAATGAGATTATTTGTTATTATTATGCATCTCCAGCGATGTGCCTCAATGTAGTTCATGCAAATGCCATGGCACCACTGCAAAAGACCGAAATCTTTCACCAGCTCGCTCCGTGGTTGCTGGTGGATGGACCTGAGGCGTAGGCACGAAACTGCCAACACCTACCGTGATTTCATGCTGCAGCTACAGACAAAAACTGCAACTGCTCTTTGGAAATCTTTAATGCACTGCAAGGAGAGAAAGCACGAGGTTTGGCAGGCAGGATGGGCCTGATTCAGCAAAGTGCTTGCGTGTCACTGACATCGACTGGACTACTCAGGGTCTTAATTGCCTTGTTGAACCTGGGCCAGAGAGGGAAAAAAAGTGAAATGGTTAAGCTGTATGAGTCTTTGGCCTGGGAAATGTGGACCTTTTATCGATATGATGATTCTCCCTCATAATTCAGGGTGGTTTAGAAAAGCTTCAGAAGAAATGTGTGCCTTACTTTCTGGCCCTGATTTAGCAAATATTTTGGTGCCTGTGTAACGTTGTTCATGCAGATAGTGCCATTTGCTTGTGAGCAGAAAGACATGCATTAAGTGCCACAACGGGCTGTTCTGCAGGTTAGAGCTGTGTTTTAATATCTACGGTGTTTTAGCATTCCTACTAAGGTTATACAACTGCTAGAGACATCTGGACCTAACACTGAAATATTTTCTATCACAATCTGTGCACATGTGAAGATTCTCATGCCAGAATATCTATTTTAAACCCTCTTTAAAAGAAGGAACAATACATTCAGTAAGTTATATTTTTATTTTTTTTCTTTAAATAGTAAATAAACCCCATCAAATAAAAATTAACAACTCCAATATCAATGTTAAAATAATGGTTTTTGTTTTGTTTTTTCCTCACTGGTTAGTCAGAACCCATAAAGGATGGCTGCTTTTGTCCTAATTAATGGCCCATTTTCAGAGAAGGCTTTTAATTAACAGCTGACATTTAAGCAGCACTACAATGTGCTGTGCAATTATCACCTGGCCTACTTCTATGTGATTCAAAGGCTCTTGGAGAAAAAGGTACAATGCTTTTTTTTTTAAATATGAAATTTTATAGAACACAGTGGCAAGAGACAACTGAGAAAGAGGGAAGAAATAGAGCTGGATCTTCAGAGGGACTTAGGCTGAGCTTTTCCGGTACAATTAACCCGATGCAGTGACTAGCTGCCCCTCAGAGATGCTCACGCGGCTCTCAGCTTTGTTTTGGGGCACATATTTTCTAACCCATTCCCTCTCCTCAAATTGGCAATGCCCTGTCCACCACGGGAGCCAGGAATAAAAACATGACTGAGCCCATTTGATAGCTCAGTGCTGCTAAAACAGGACAGCCTTCTGCCTAAGGTTTCCTCCAACTTCTTTCCCCTATTTCTGTGTTCCTGAGGGTCACCTGGTAGCAAGCCAGTCTGGTTCAGTTCATTGGCCCTGGAAACAAACCAAACACTAGATGTTGTGCTAAAACAGTTTTCTGCCTGTTGGGTGAGCTCAGCTGGCTTGCAGTACTGTCACCAATATTCCAAGAAAGGAGGAGAAAGAAGCATGGGACCACCATCCTTCTGTGGGGGTGAGCTGCTAATTCAAGACGTACTGTAAATTAAGCAGTATTGGGAAATAAGCTCTTGTGTAGGAAGGTAAACCCCACACAAGCTTATTTTTGTATGGTATACGCTTCATGCCAGCAAATGAATGTCCAACAAATGACGGTGCTGGTAACAGCGAAAGGTGGGACCACATGGCAGGGGCTCGCTGGCCCTCTGGCAGCAGCCACACCAAGCCTGCTCTTCCAGTGCTGAGCCATAACGAGACAGAGGTCTTTGGAGAACAAGAACTTGCTTCATCATGCTTGTTCAAACTGCTCTATATTGCATGTAATAACTTACAGTAGGTATTAATGTTTAAATACATCAATATTTGCTGGGTCACCGAGAGACTGAGCAAACACCAAGCTGTGGCCATGCTGAACCTCTCTCCTTCTCTCTGGCGTAATGAATATTTAATTATGCTACAGCAAGTGAAATAGCTTTTGGCATGAAGGCCTGGGCTGGTCTCCCTCAGCTTCCCTCGAACACAGCAGAGACTGGTGATCAGAGAAACAAGCTCGTTTTCTGGGGCAGAAGAGGGCACTCAGCCCTGATGGGTGATGGTCCCCATGTCATTGTACAACAGGCAGGTGCTTCCTTGCAGATGCTTCCTCACCTCTTCTTCCAGCTGTGTCTTGGTGGAGCCAGGTCAGCTCTGCCCACAGGATGGAGACCCTTAAATGGCATGGGTAGACAACATTGAACCAACACACCATGGTGGGATGGGTATGGAGCTACCCAGAAAGAGCTGAGCCCTTTGTGGACATGTTCAGTGACAGAATCTTAGGTGGGAAGCAACCCTAGTCTTGAGTGCTGGTGGCTTTGGTTCATGAGAGGGACAGGCTGACATACAAGTGACTGATAAGGTTACAGTCCTGAAGTATGCACAGTGACTGCGCTGTCCCCAGCCAGCCCCAGCCCAACGAAATCAAACCAAATTTAACTTGGCACGTGGGGCTGTGTATAGAAAGCTGCAGCAGCTCAGGGGTATTTCAAGTATCTGCAGTGAGGACAGGAGAGACAACTGGGGTGCTAGTGTTGTTAGCCAGTCTGATATAAATTCTCTTCTCATGAAGTGAGGCTGTCAGGCACCAATGGGACTTGAGAGCCTCCAAAGTTAGACAGCTGCTTGAGGAGGAGAAACAGAGCATCATGATTTTGGATTTCAAACTTTAAATTTGAGAAAGATTTTAGAAATAGAATGCAGGTACTGAGTCATTTTTGTGGATCTACTCTCTGGAGTATATGTTGGACCATTGGCCTGTTATTTTTCCAAACAGAGTCGATGACATTTTCATCCTGAAAATTACAGTTAAGGGACTCGTTATGAATTGACCATGGGGTTGTGTGTCAGTTAGTATCTAATAATTCCTAAGATGTAAGCCCCGATCTGTCATTGGTTTGTTCAATGACTCTGAAAGGAGTTTGTAAAAATAGTACCATGGAGCTCTGTATGTATTGGAATTCAATATTTCAGTCTGGCAGCCTTGGATCTGAGAGCGAGGCTTTGTTCTTTTAGCCAGTACACAGTCATCAGCTGTAATGAAGTTGCTTTGGGGTCAGTGATAGGAAATGGGAACATACTCAGTAATTCAGGTGATGACCTGGCTCTCCTATGGTAGTACTGGCTTAGCATTACAAGGAGAAAGTGTTATTGAAATCAGTGGGATTATTTGCATGAATAAGAACAAGAAGCTATTTAAAGAATCGTGTGCCTCTCTCTCTCTCTCTCTCTCTCTCTCTCTCTCCCTCTCCCTCTCTCTCTCTCTCTCTCTCTTTCTTATTGTATATTAAAGCATGCAGGAACTAGTGTCACCGTCCTGCTGGTGGAATTTTCAACACATAAGTAATCAGAAGAGGGTACTATTAGTCTGTTTTCCTTGAGTCCTCTCTCCGTAGTCTAAATATAACTTTTTCCAATCATCATGTTATACATGGTACAACACAATGACAACAAGTGAGACAAACTATGAAACTTAAGGTCAGGTTTGTGCTACTTTCTCTGAGCGCTGCTAGGTGGCAATATGTTCCCTGGAAAACCACGAGCTTCCAACCACCACCACTCTCCTCTGCTTAGGACAGCTAGGACAATGCCTGGACATTGCTGCATCAGAAGAGGATAAGGCCTTGGAGCAGGACATGCTGAAAGCTGCTTCACTCATGCAGATTTCTGACTTGGGACTGAGGTTTTACAGAAATAAATACAGGACTGAATCCTGCTGGGAAAATCTCTCCTCTGCAAACGAGAGAAAAGTCTTTACACTGAAATAAGAGGCAAGCTCACCTCTTGTAATATTTCTGTGTATACTGGGAATGTCATAATAAGGAAAAATGAAACTGTCTGTTCTATGAAGATATTGCCATCTGAGACCAGAATATTTCATATTTTTACAGCATCTCTTAACAATAGAAAATTAGAAATATCTGTTCAGACTGCAAAGATTTTATTTTTCCAAATGTATGATTAATTGAAATCCTTTGCATGTTCAATCATAATATTTAATCAACTAGACCAACTTTATGCCATTTGTATTGACAGTTGCGTTGAAAAACAGTTTTAATAAAGGTGCAGAAGTATTTCCAAGCATATTTTTCATCCAGGCTACAAATACTTTACATATGTATATTAACAAAGACATAGCAATAAAGAGCAGCAGACATTTGCATATTGCTTTGAATACACAAAGCAGTTGTGTATTCAAAGTGATCTGCACTGAAACGCGCATTTATTTTCCTCAATCTGGTTCCTGGTGGGGCAGCACACATCCCCCCAGGAGGTGAAACCAACAGCCAGGGGAAGGACAGGGCAGGCAGGCCTGTATATGACAGTGCCATTTCATGCCAGCTCAAAGTTTACATCGAATCTTCAGGACGAATTACTTTCCATGCAGGGACAGCTTGCAGAACGCTGGTGCCAGTGAGCGGTACCTGATGCTGGGGAGGCAGCGGCCAGGAGCCCTCCTTTCTGTAGCTATTCACGCCTAGAACAACACATAAACCAGACACGGGTTTGCACGGAGGGTGGGCATTGCTCCTTATGATGGCAGCGCAGGGCCTGTGGCAATAAGCTGCATGGGTGTGGCAGGCAGGCCTAGCGTGGGCAGGGGCCGTGGCTGCAGGGGTTGGGACATCCAAATAAACTGATTTAAATTAAGCCTGGCTGCAGGCAGAGCTCTGGGGACAGAAGCACGTGTTGCGGTGCAAGGTGTCATCCTGGATGGATGGGGACAGGGACATTAACTTCTTGAATCATAGAATCATTAAGGTATGAAAAGACCTTCAAGATCACCTGGTCCAACCACCACCCTACCACCAATGTCACCCACTAAACCATGTCCCTACGCACCATGTCCAACCTTTCCTTGAACACCCCCAGGGACGGTGACTCCACCACCCGTCAACCCGTTCCAATGCCTGACCGCTCTTTCTGAGAAGAAATGTCTCCTAATTTCCAACCTGAACCTCCTCTGGTGCAACTTGAGGCCATCCCCTCTAGTCCTATCACTAGTTATCTTCAAGAAGAGGCCGACCCCGAGCTCCCCACATCCTCCTTTTGGGTAGTTGTAGAGAGCGATGAAGTCTCCCCTGAGCCTCCTCTTCTCCAGACTGAACAACCCCAGTTCCCTCAGCCGCTCCTCACAGGACTTGTGTTCCAGGCCCTTCATCAGCTTCATAGCCCTTCTCTGGACATGTTCCAGGGCCTCGATGTCCTTCGTGTAGTGAGGGGCCCAAAGCTGAACACAGCACTCCAGGTGCAGCCTCACCAGAGCTGAGTGCAGGGGGACGGTTACCTCCCTGCTCCCGCTGGCTACACTATTCCTGATACAGGCCAGGATGCCATTGGCCTCCTTGGCCACCTGGGCACACTGCCAGCTCATGTTCAGGCGAGCATCAGCCAGCACCCCCAGATCCCATTCCTCTGCAGAGCTTTCCAGCCAGTCTGCCCCAAGCCTGTAGCGCTGCGTGCGGCTGTTGTGCCGGCACTTAGCCGTGCTGAACCTCATCCGTCACACCGGTTTGGGCAGGAACTCAGGGTTTTGGGCTGAAAACCCGGCTTCCAGCTATGCACACTACTACTGGAGGAGACAAAAACGAACTGCCCTGGCAGCAGCGGCCCCCGGCAGCAGCGGCCCCCGGCAGCGCGGCGGCGGTTCCCGGCGGGGCCGCTTTCCCCGCAGCACCGCCCGGCCGGGGGAAGGGGAGCGGCGGGGCCGGGCCGGGCCGCGGGCAGGTCGGTGCCTGCCTCCCCCGGTGGACGGGGATGGGGCCGAGCGGGGCCGCGGCGGCGCCTTGGGGCGCAGGGGGGTGCCGGGGCCCGGGGCGGCGGCGGGCAGCACGGGGCCGGGTGCCCGTGTCGGCGTCGGGGTTGTCAGCGCGGCGCGGGGTGTCGCTGCCCGCAAATGGTGCTGGTGGGGCTGCGGGTCCCGCCATCTGCCCAGCGTCAGCCCGCAGACCTCGGGGCTTGCTCTGTGAGCGGCTGCCGCCCCCTTCGGCCCTCCGCGGCGCGGAGATCGGCTTCTGGTTTTAAAGGAAAAAGAAAATGTCGGTGCCAAAATCGCCCGCCTAGGTCAGGTGAAGAGCTGCAGCGCGCTCCCGCATGGCGGACGGCAGGAAGCCTCTGCTGGGGAAGGCGTTTCACCCCTCCGAGTCTGATGGCTGCTGTCTAAAATATGCGTGTGTCCTGCCACGGAGCTGCCTCGCTGTCCTGGTAGTGCCCCGTGTCACTACAGGGGGCTGGGGGGTGACACCGCTGCTGCGTGCCTCCTCCTGACCTCTGGCGCGGTTTTGCTGGCTGTGGTGGTGGTGATGAGGGCAGTACCAAGGAACCTGAGCTACGTGGAATTAGAGCGCTGCTTGGCTACAAAACTTCGTGTGATTTTCAAGGCCTATCGGGAAAGTGTCACAAGAGGTGACAGCCAGAATGAATTCACCGCTATGCTTTTTATGGGTCAGGATTTGGTGGCTGAAAGGCAAGCGATGAGCTGGTTGTGGTCATTTCCGATCCCGTGAGGTGGTGCATCTGTTCCTTGTAAAGGTGTCCAAAACACACCTAGCGGACAGTGAGCTTTATGTGAACTTAAAATGAGTTTTCTCTCACTGCTATACAAACAGACCTCTTTAGATCAATGCATGAGCAATGAGGTGTCTGTGTGCTTTTTGCAGAAGGTAACAGGTTCTTGCTCTCACCCTCTGCTGTGAAACTCAGTTCTTGTGCTCACCATGGGACCAGAACCAAATGTTATTCGGTACTGTCATGTGTATTTATGGAAGGACTTCTTTTGTCAGCCGTTTTGCATCCGTGAAGGCCGTTATATTTCACTGGATTTGAGTAACTTTCTGTGTGATTTGTTTACTAAATCTTAAAAATAATTGAAGCATGATTAAAAGGGAATATAATTGGTTAGGAACAGAGAGACAATTTCAGTCTAACGCTTAGTATGCAGGGACTGTTAAAAGTACAATACTAAGCAGAGAACAAATAATTTGGAAACCACACACCATCCCAAAAACTGATCTGTTCAGAAAGAATGAAAAACAATGAAAAAAAGAGAGGTAGAAGCTGAAAAGAGAAAAAGCATAAAAGCAAGTATAAAAGGAAAGAGATGCAAAGGGTAAACCATATTAAAACTAAAACCACCGACAAAGTTTTTTATAACTTGCAATGTTAAAAATCTTTTTCCAAAACTTATTTCATGGTGTGTGATTTGAAGCGTGATGTCTCACATCCTGTTCTCTCAGTTCTGGACAGGTAAACATCGTTTCTAACGCTGGCAAGTGGAAACTGGGAGGCCCAAACTGCTTGTTCTCGGAATGTATTATAATGGCTAAAAAAAGTCCTCTCTAATTCTAGGTACTTCTAAAGTCTGATTTTAGAGGAATTGCAAAGCTCTTTAAGGATCTTCACACTGAACTGCAGGGATTATTGATCCTGCCTAATTTGTCAATGATGTAGGTACAGCAACAACAACGTCCTAAAAATTTGAACAAGGTTCAGCAGGTTTGAGAGCAAGTTCTCAGGTACCTTGAGAAAGGTATGAGCCTTAGGCAGCTCCCGTTGAACTTGGTGGGAGTTCCTGCTTTGCCTAGAGATGCCATAGACGAGGTGTATTTTCCTTCGTGGGGCAGTAGAATTTCCCAAGCTTTGTTTCTGTATTTGTAAGTTATGTTTTGTTGGTAGGTTTTGTGCTTCTGATCCCTCGGCCTGCTTAAGATCTGCTCACTGCTTTCTTCCGGCTGAAGTAAAGCCAGCCGGAGAGGCGTCTGCCCGCAGCTTGCCTCGGCTGGTAGTTGTTGGAATGGGAAGAACCTGCAGGTAAGGTAAGTTTGCCTGGCCATGCATCACTGAAGGAAACAGGAGTGATGCATAAGCAGATGAGATAGGTAGATGGAGGGCTCTGTAACCTTCAGGTGAGGGGTGCTGACAAGCAGCTGGTATCAGCAGCCTGTTCAGCCAGTGCTGGGGTGATACCTCCTGCCTTCACCTTTCTTGTGTTGGAAGCCAGGGTTTGGGGACTCCTCTTCACTACGAGGCCCATGCCCTTGTCTTGGTTTCTCATCCAGGCTGGCCCTCTTTGCAGTTTCTGAATTCCACCCCCACCTCCAACACTAGAATTTCTTCTTTTTCTTTTCCTCCAACACTCACCAGCCTGCTGTCCCAGGTTTCAGTCAGTTATGTTAACGATTATCACTCACTTTCAACCTACCTTTTTTATACAGATGGACTATTTTCATGCTTTGGTTGTATTTCCCCTTCACTCTGATCTTTTGTCTGCTTTCACACCGTTGAGGCAGTTGTGCTGGTCCTCAGCATTGGCTCGCCACTTGCCTTCCATTCAGTAGTCACTCACTGAGGGAACCCAGTGCAGCACCCATCAGTCACCCTCGCTGTTCGCTAGCACAGATGGATGCCTTTGACAGTGACTGTTAACACGCACGCATGGTTAAGCTGTGAATCATCTCATGATCATCATCAGTTTACATCTTCTATCCCTTTCTCCACGCCCTGCCTTCACGCTTCTGTGCTTGTCACTGAAATTACAGCTGCTGGAGGTCCTTGTCAGGTCAAGTTCTCCTGTGCTTCTTGACCTGTCAGCTGCCTTTAACACATTTGGCAGTGTCGTGTATTTTTCTTTCCAATTGTTCTTCTGTTATGCGATTTGAATGTTTTCTTGTTGATATTTTTAAGGACTTTATAAATTTTATCATTTTTTTTTCCTGCTACACTTTATCTCAGGATACCTTTATCCAAAACCAGAAACTCAGCTGATGTCTCTTTGCAGGTGATGCACAGGTCTGTGTCTTCACTTCACACCTGTGACTTCCTGACCCAAAGGAAAGGGCATCCTTATTTCTCTGATATATCACAGCCAGTCATTGTAAGCTGCTTGGTGATAGCACATCCCTGCATCCTTTCTCCCCCTTTTCTTTTTCCCTGATTTGTGTCAGTAATTCAGACACTATGGTGGAGTTAGAGTTTTCCCTGCTTGCGTATTTTAACTTGCAGATTATTTCTGTGTAGCTGCTCTGTAGTGCAGCTTTTCTCGTTTGAGCATGCAGCTCGAATGCTCGCCTGGGTTCCCAGCATCCAGTTCTCTGGTTTGTCTTAGTTCTACCCATCCAGGAGGTTGCTCTGTGTATCCTTTAACCATTGCTCTGGCCAGCCACCTTTATGCTCTCTGGCAATTGCAGCTGGCAGTACTGACTAAGGTTGCTGTTTGATACAATGCGTTTTAAAAGAAAAATTAGGGTTGCAACAGAATAGTGGTTTTTTGGCAAGGACAGATATGCTCGGTTGAGAGTTGGGGTTTATTATTTTCCCAAGGAATCTGCCCACCAGAGAGGGAATATCAATGCTGATATTTTCTCTATTTTATTTTTTACATTAATTTGAGAACTGAATTCTAACTAGGCAGTTACCAAAGTGTTCAGAAGGCCTCTGATATATATACATACACAGAAAATGTAAAACTCTCTACATATACATGTGTATATGGCACCTTCACATCGTGTATCATTCCTTTGATACTGACTTCCAACATGTGTTTGTGTTAACCCATGATCTTCTAGCCCATGTGTAAGTGTATTAAAAAAGTCATTTGAGTACCATATGGAATTTAAACTGTTGCTTTATGTAAGAGGTACAAAACCTGCTTACTGATATAACTAAAGATTGTGGAATGTACAACTCTTGATATCCATGCTATCAGCTTATCTGTTCCTTGTTACCAGCGATACATTAAAGCTCTAGCAGTTTTCAAAATTTGAAAGATGCAAATTGTCCATATTGTTCATTATTCCTGTGCTGTCAGAAATCTGGTCATTATAAAAGCCATGCATAAATTGTGTGTGCTATCGACGTTAATGGATAGAGCATGTTAGACTAAGACTTGATTTCTGTGAATGTATTTAAATAGACAATTATTTTATGTTATTTTAGTACAATATCTCTTGGCTTGTCCTACAACACTGCGCTGGTTACTGCAACAGATTTCTCTTGCATTCCTTTCACTTGCAGTACAAAAACTCAGTCTCGGTCATGCTGTGGATTGCTCTATACTTACTGAAATTTTGAGTGTTGTTTGTCAGAGATCAGCAAAAATTCCTTCAGTCTGAGAGCACTGAAGCTTAAACCTCACGCTTTTCCTGAGTGGTTAGCTTTCTCTAACTGAGCTGTTAAAATAATCCTGTATTTATTAA
The DNA here is from genome assembly GCF_013377495.2 of Cygnus atratus. Classification (NCBI taxonomy): domain Eukaryota; kingdom Metazoa; phylum Chordata; class Aves; order Anseriformes; family Anatidae; genus Cygnus; species Cygnus atratus. Next base: position 57,077,538 of record NC_066364.1, on the reverse strand, counting down.
AAAAGTAGTAGGTACTGACCGGCACTGTAAGAGATGGATTTTAAAAAGTAATTCAATGATAATACCTTGCATGAGTCATTAATCATGAGTCATGATCAGCAGGCAAAGATGTCCAATTTGTTTTCTAATCCAGCGCTTGCTGATGCTCTTTATTGCCATAGTGATAATATTAAAGAGCTGTTAATGCATATAACCACGCAGTTAAAAATGACAGACTCTTTTTTTGGTGCAATGAAATTTCCATATCTTAAAGCTGTTTTGCTCTGTACATTTTTTGACAAGTAACATCTAGGTAGTATAAAAATGATCAAACAAGTATAATTTGGCAAGGGAGTAGGTTAAGAACAGACTTTTTTTTTTTTTTTTCCTGTCAAGCCAATCATTGTGGTTTCCTAGAGAATTAAGTCTCACCTGTCTTCTTATGAGGATTGGGGAGGCTTTGTATTCATTAAAAATGGGAAACTAATTACTCTGTGTTGAATCAAGCATAGTGCAAGCTGCGTTTTGCAGCAAGAGCCTGCACCTATCCATGCTTTTAGCATTTGTTCTCTCTTGACCAAAAATTAGTAGCTGGGTGGGAGGTTTTATTGCATGAATGTCTGTTGGGGAGTAAAGTTTTAGGGAAACAGCTTGCTTTCAGTGCTTTGCGTGGATTGCCGTAAGTCAAAGTTGAATGAATTAAATAAATTTGTCACTTTACTCCCTTATGCTTATTTATTTATTTATTTATTTAGTGTTCTGGCACCTTGCTGTACTAGATGATATGAGAAAATGGAAGACTGTTTCTCTTCTGAGAGCCTGAATATCAAACGAAGAATTTGGCTAAGAAATTGCCTTTGGAAATATGTTTCCACTGTTAAAAAAATAAAAATAAATAAAAGCAATTTTAAAAGCTTTGAAGGATGATAGCTGAGATGTTGCAGATATTTGAATGTGCATAGATACAGAGCAGTAGGTTGATGTTAAAAATGAACTAATTGATCTTGTATTCAGTCAGATTTTAACTTTATTAAATTTTAATTACAAAAGATAAATAATATTTTGTAATGACTTCCTTGTTATGTCCTGGTGTACGTGGTTACTTTGTAGAGTGGAAATAGTGGAGGGATGAGCCATGGGTGTTCTGGTACATGGAAGTAGACTACCAATATTATGTAGCTCTGTAGAAAGCAAGGGCAATGCTCAATTTATAATACTGCTCTACACTTTTCCTCCTTTAGATAGGTTCTGCATAGGTTCTGGTGCTCTGTTTTCCGAAGGAGATCAATTCCAAGTGCAACAAGAGATACTGGGAAAACATACGGATGGCTTTCAGGGGCTAGGCAATCTAACTAGTTTTAAGATGGAACATGATAAATAGGTTAATGGAATTAGATGACAGGGAATGACCTGAAGGTGGGAAAGGTCTTTGGTTCCTAATTTTTGAGTTCTTCAATATTTCTCCCAGGAAGGTATTATTGTAATAGTTGCTTACAGAAAAACAGGAAGTCCTCTTCCTGAAACTAGAGGTTTCGGTAGGATTTCTTCTCCAACACAGATGTGGGTTTTTTGTGTGTGTTTTCTTTGTTTGTTTTGGAGGGGAAGAGGGTTGGAAGACTAATACAGAGTATGTTTGTCTAATGGAACATGCAAGTATTTTACTACATTTCTTGAGCCTTTTCCGTGTTCTGTACCCAAATACTTTGGGGTCATTTTTACAAGAAAAGGTTTTAAAAGATGGTAATTTCTGTCTTAACTGCTAAAATCACTGCATAAAACTCAAACTGTTAACTTTGTGGGAGTAGCTTCAAACTAAGAATTTTGTTAATACAGCCTGTAATGAGCAAATTTTTGTAGACTTCTGTGATGCCATCATCTTGATATTAGTTTCTGCTGTCCTGCTTATCTTTCTTTCAGAAAGAAAACTGAGCTGGATCTCAAAGCAAAATTTCCTTTTTCTTTTTTTTTTTTTCCCAGAAATGGCAGTTTCTCTATGGAAAAAAATATTTCAGACTACAAAGGAAAGGATACTACAGCAGAGAAGGGTATCACTGTATAATATTGCTCATGGCTATGAGGAAGAATTGATAAAGAAGAAACTGCAACAGTTTGCTGGTGGATCCATCAACCTTTCCAAAGAAGATAATGGCATTGGAATACTTACCTTGAACAACCCACAGCTAATGAATGCCTTCACAGGTATTAATTAGTTAATGGAGATGAGATGCTGGGTTTTGTTTGTTTGTTTTTGATCCCCCCACCCCCCTTCAGTTAGCTCTTCTAGGGTTTTGCATAAACAAAGTGAAAAGCTGTGCCTTACCATTCCTTAGCTAAAAGAAGAAAGGTTTGATTTTTAACCACAGGTGTAGTAAATGTCCTCTCTTCTTCATGGTACTTTTGCCCTAAACATCATAAATGCAAGAAGAGAGAGTCATTTAAGAATGACTTAAAGAATGTCTCACAGAACGTACCTCTCCTCTTTTTTTATTATTATTTTTTATTTATTTTTCAGTGAAGACTATTCTGCTACTGTGTTTTTGCTTATTTCTCCTTTTATTTTGCCTCTACTGCTCTGGAAATATATGGTATTTTTATGGGGATAGGAAGATATAAGCTTTGTTTTGTAGATGGTGTTGAAAGGGCCAGTTTATTATGTTGTTCTTTACCTAAAATCTTCCCTCTAACTTGAGCTTCTGCAATTTGGTATTTCCTAGTTTCCCAGACTGGCTTCCATTTCTTCTTCATTTGTCTTGTACCTTAAATACAGATGTTTATGAAAGATCTGATGAGTTGGGTATTCTCAGGTGTTGCAGATGAGGAATCTTCTTAATTATATGCTTTTATACTGGACAATACTTATCAAAACCAGATGCTATATTTTATTAGTCTTGTACAATGAGAAGCTGTTGACCTCCAAGATAGGTGTATTTGCTCTTTCTCTTTAACTGTCTAGGAACATTCCAATTTATTCAATTCTCTTCAGACATAAGTGGCACAAGTTCAGGGTCTGCATGTGCCTGAACTTGAGCCGTTTGTAAGCCTGTAAGAATGCCTTTATCTCTTAATATTTTGAAATGGATACATTTGTCATCTTGTTGATTACTTTTTTGCTGTTCTCTTTTCCTGCCCAGTCCTCACTGTTCCTTTGCTGTCAGCAAATCAGTTTGCAACACACTAGCAAAGCACAGAGCTGTTTACATGGAGAATGTCCGCGAATGATTGTTAGCTGAAAGGAAGAAAACCTAACAAAACCACAGAACTTGTGGTAATTCACCCAGATGTCTCTGCAGTTGCTCTTTTGTTTCTTCTTAAGAGCTCATGTGTAAAATCGTTGCCTAACTTGAGAAGTTGTAGTTAAAAGACATTAGCATGGAGATTGTCTTTCTGAATACTTCCCTGTCAGCATACAAGTTATTACACAATCATAATTACACTGTTGTTTGCTCTTTTTCTACAGGTTGGTTTTGTTTTTTTTTTGACTTAAAATAGAGCTGTTCAAACTACAGTTTGTGGGCTGGGTGTTCGTAGCTTTTTTGTTGTTTTATTTGGTAGAGTCATGAGAAGTGAGCAATAATAGCAGAAAGAGGAAGGACAGATGAAACCCAGCCTGCTATGGGAATCAGATGTAATGTAAGTCAAGTTGCTGAAACTAAACCTAGAGCAGAGCAGGCTGAGGGGAGGCCTCATGGCGGCCTGCAGCTCCTTCACGAGGGGAGCGGAGGGGCAGGCGCTGAGCTCTGCTCTCTGGGGACAGCGACAGGACCCGAGGGAACAGCATGGAGCTGGGACAGGGGAGGGTCAGGCTGGGGATTAGGGAAAGGTTCGGCACCCAGAGGGTGGTTGGGCTCCCAGGCTCCCCAAGGAAGTGGTCACGGCCCCAGGCCTGCCAGAGTTCAAGCAGCATTTGGACAATGACACATGGTCTGATTTTTGGGTGGTCCTGTGTGGAGCCAGGAGTTGGACTCAATGATCCCTGTGGGTCCCTTCCAACTGAGGATATTCTGTGATTTTATGATTCTAAACTTTGAACTTACAACTGTGTTCCTTGTTTTCTGGGTGCTTGAAGGGAGGGTCTTAGAACTGATTTCCAGAAGTGCTGAGCAGTCACAACTGCTGTTTAGGCCACTGGTAGCTGTGCTTTGACTATACTGAGTGCTATATAACGTTAATGTACTGAAATCATATCAGACCTCTCAAACTGGACACTCAAAATTAGCAGGTATTTTCTCTCTGGCTTAGTTGGTGGTCTGTAACATTATATGACTGCTGTGAAAATGAATGATTAGTGAATGTGAATGACTTAAATGTTCTGGTAGCAAACAGAAGCTACAACAAACTAAGAGGAAATTAATAGTTGTGTCTTTGTTGCAGACCCTGATTAGCATACAGCAAATGATCCATGGGACCAGACAGTTCTGTTTTATAGTAGTGTGTAGAGCCCTCTAGAGAGCAGTACTCCATTTTGCTAGGTAATAGCCACAGAAATTTGTTCTGGAAAATCTTACAGTGGCAGTTTAGGAGATAACTGCTTCTTTCAACTGTGCACCTCTGCTAGAGATTTTTTTGTTGTTGCAGCAAGGAGAGTAGAAGCAGAGTCATGCTGGCCCCTTGGCCAAAACAAGTGATGGTATGGTATGTTAATTTATACACTGCTCTTCACTTCAATTTAACATCATTGTCTGTAAACCATAGGTGCTGAGGAACTAGCAAGCACTTGATCATTTTCCATTTGCTGTGTATTGAGTAATACCCTTCAGGGGAAGTGTGGAAAGGAATAGGATGTACGACCCTTAAATTGCTCCAGCAAGACCTGGTTAACTTCGTTTGCCAGAGCCTGTAAAATACCCTGCCTCAAAGAAATTCTGTTAATGTTGTGTCTCAGAGCTTCTTGAGAGTGGCAGATATGAATTTATATATACCTATATGCTTCCTTTAGAAAGCTGCGAAACATCATTAAACTGCTGAGAGAAATTCTATTTGCCAGGCACTTACTTTACACGGCAGCTTTTTATCTCAGAGGAATTATGTTTGTTCAAAGCTTGAGCAACTCATGGAACTGAAAGCAGAACAAAATTGTTGGCAAATTGCTAATGGGCAATGTGGAAGTTGTTATGCCTTTTTTCTCTTCTTAATTGGAATCTGATAGCCACCTGTTTGAAATGGTCTCTTTGGAAACAAATGCTAATAATGTCAGTTTAAGCCTGGTGGAACCAATTTCAGCAACCCAACCTCTTGCTGAACTAAAGTTGAACTTTATTTAAAAGAGAAGGAAGCCAGACTGCAAGAACTAGAAGGTAATGATGATAAACTTATTTTCTAGAATTATAATATAGAATCTAGAATAATTTATTGTTATTTCTAAATAATAAGTTATTTATTTTTAGATAACAGTTAAGGTGCAAACAGATGAGTTATTGCAAGTACATTCAGTGCTGTGAGGAGCATGAACTTACTGGTATCATATGCTGAAGGACCAAGACTGGCAGAACGAGGATTTACTTTACTATTGTGTCCTCATCATTGTATCAGACATCCTGGGATGTGTCTGTTGGTGAAATAATAATTAGGTGGTGTTAGTGTACACGGTAATGGAGGGAATCCTCTGTCAGGGACAGGGGACAGGTGCTCACCTCCTTCTCTTGTCCCACCTGCTATTGCATGCAGCTGGCTCATACAGTTCCTTTTTATAAGCTCAGTTTTTTGGTTACCTAGATTTTTGGTTCATAATACTCTATGGAAGGACTCTTCAGTACCTCACTGCTTTTGTTATTAACAGCACCACGAACAATGGTTGTGCTATGTCTTGGCTCTGGCAAAGCTTTGATGCCAGTCCAAATACCTTTCTTGTAAGAAAACTTGAGAAATACACAAAAAGCAAAATCCATGGTGTTGAAGCACACCTATTTAAAGAACAGTGTTTGCAGGAAAGACATTGAATATGCTGTCAGGCTGGGAAAGCATTTCAAGTGAAGATTCGTGGAAGCCTCTGCTAGCCTAGTTCTGCTCAGTGTTTTCATTTGTATCTTGGGTGATGAATAGAAAGTGAACTGCTGAAATTATCAGATGACCCCGGATTGGAAGAACTTGCAAGAAGGTTATTTGGAGCAGGGGAATGGAATTCAAAGTAATCTTGCTTAAGTGGTACAAAGAGCTCAAGATCAAAAAGGTGAAATTCAGTGAAAACAGATGTAATGTGCAACACACAAAAAGCCTGAGCAAATTATAAAAGCAAATGGAAAGGAACTGGTAAAAGCGCAGTTCTGGTATATAGTATGTCATAAAAACCCAGAATCGTTCTGGTATATAATATTTAATGGCCACTTTTTGCTTTCCTCAGGAACATGGTCTCAGCTATTTCAGTGGCTGAGACCAAGACCAAGGTGGAGGTCCTTTACAAAGCATTCGTTCCTGACCTGGTGCTGGGATGCATACTTCATAAGGAATAGCAAGGAAAACAAGTAGAAAGACAAAAATCTCAGGATGTTAGGATGGCTGCTAACGGGCAATTTTAGGACAGGAAATGTTCAGTGTGTACAGGTGTAGGGTCAAAAAAATAAGAGACGTGGAAAAAAATGAAAGATTCCTTGAGATACTAATCTAAAGCACATTTACATCTGAAAAAGGTACGTCTGTTCTCATACATCCTTGTCTAAGGAGGGTAGAGCTGAGAGCATCATCAGCCTGTAGGTATGCTGCATTTTAAAATAACTTTCTATAAATGTTTTTCTCTTAAGAACATATGAGAGTCCTTCACAGAGGAAGAGCTTTAAGTTAATTTGGGTATGCTCAGTTGGTGTGGAAGATAGGATAAGGAATAATGGCTTTAAGCTAAAGGAGGGTAGATTTAGATGAGATATAAGGACGAAATTCTTTACTCAGAGGGTGGTGAGGCACTGGCACAGGTTGCCCAGAGAAGCTTCAAGAAGTGTTTTGACAAGCTCTCAGATACATGGTCTGATTTTTTTTTAATATATATATTTTTTTTTTGGGGGGGGGGGGGCCCTCTGGGGACCCAGGAGTTGGATTTGATGATCCTTGTGAGTCCCTTCCAATTTGGATATTCTATAATGTGAAGTAGATTAAAAACAAAGATCTGTAAATGGATGAGAATTTTTTTTCTTGCTGAGGAATGAATACTTTTGGATGTCAGGTATTAATTCACACCTCAGTGTTATGCAATAAAAGATGAAAAGAATCACGGGCATGGGCTGTTGCAATAATTGTTCAAATTCCATATATAGTTGATGAAGAAAGGTAGGTGTGGTCAAAGGTCTCTGGAAGTAAAGCCTGCCAATGCAAGTTCAGACAGTTGCTTTGGGCAGTACATAAAATGACTTTTCACTGAACAAACTAGATTCTACTCTCAGCAACTCATGATGAAATGTCTGAAGTGTCCAAGCCTCTCAATTCCACATTTAAAATGTGAGCTTTACATAGCTGTCTCACAGCACTGATAATTTTCTTCCTTTCATCCTTTTTTCCAGTTTCTTTAGAGCAGAAATAAAGTAACCCAAAAAAGTCTGTTGTGTAACTCTGGGGATTAGCACAGTTATAATTGTCTATAGTATGAGAAAGCTCCTAAGTGAACATATGAGAATATATGAAGTAAAAAGATGGTACTATTTAATCCATGTGTTTGAAGTCTAGGATGTACTTTGTAAAGACAGCTTTTCTAGACAGTTACCAGGGAGGGAATCAGAGGTGTTTCAGAGAAATTTCCTTTTTTATTGTTCTTTTAAAAAAAGTTATTTTGCTTCCATTTTTGAATCTGTTTTCTTTTGGATGGACACTTCTAAATGTCGTTGGCCTTCAACACTGTTTACTCTGCTGCCTTTTTTTTTTTTGTATATATTTTCATTTGAATATGCAGAGTGAAATGGCAGTGACATGAAAGTGACTCGATGGACTGATCTGGATAGACACAAGAAGTTTGTGTGTCCTGAATGTATGCAATTACAAACAAGAATAACTCAGGTAGAATTTATGCTTGCACTACTTACACTTTTTTGTTTTGTTTTGGTAAGTGTAATGCAAGTTGCAGAATACTCATCAGAATTTCAGGCAGTACATTTTTGGATTAAAAACATATGTCATGCTGGGGGGGGATTTAAGGTGATGCTTTCCCTTGTGTTTTTAAGCCTATCACATCTTAATGATGACTTGATTTTGGTAGTGAAGAATGTAGTGTAAAATACGCTGATCATAGCCATTTTGTTCTAAGTGTTGCTTCTCATCTCTTGTAACAGGCACTATGATGCTAGAACTCCAGGAGAAGGTAGCTGAACTGGAAAACTGGAAGGATGGCAAAGGCCTTATCATCTGTGGTGCAGGAAATACTTTTTGTTCAGGATCTGATTTGAATGCTGTCAAAGCAATATCCAACTGCCAGGCAAGTAGTGATACGAAGTTTTGGGAGAAAAAAGAGCTTTCTGATATTCAGAGATCCCTATCAGACAGAGGTGTTTCACTGTGTTTATGCTGCAATTTTACATGCAAAGCACAGGATGGAGCTTTTAATGGTTGGAAAAATGCTGGAGGCCACTTTAAGCCATGGCTTAAGTGTTACTGTAATTGATTCATAACTCTGAATTCCTACATGACTTATTATTTTTAGCCTTTTCTTTTAAAAATCTCATTTCAGTTTCTCAGAACAGTATATGGTGAATTTACACATAAAATAACCTCTGCTTCATTAGTTTGACCTTTAAAAGCAAAGACAAGTAATCATTTCTTATATATTCTCAAGTCAAAAACAAACTTAAGCAGCGTGGCTGCTGTTACAAGAAGGTTTCAATTTTGTCAACACTGTGTCTGGACCTGAATAAAATGGAAGAACAAATGCAACGCTTGTTCAGTTGAGCTTTGGCAATGATCTCGTAGTCCAGTTAGAGGAGTTATCTGTAATTTGGGGGTTGAAGAGCTTTTAGTAATGACAGAAATCACTTTTATTTTATTCAACCAATTGGCTGGATGAACGTGGTATTTGTCATAATCTGCGATATGGTCTGCCTTTCCTTCTGGTGCAGGAAAAGCAAAATAACGGCCAAGAATGTTGAAGGATTTTTGTACCCCCGAGTGGCTCCTCCTTCTTTTCTTCCTCTTTCTCCTCTTCCTCTCATGTTCATCTGTTCCTAATCCTGAAACAAACCCAGATCCCCTGCCTGTTCTTTTTTGGTGAGTGCTAAAGTTAGGGTGACCAAATCATAGCAGGCAAATTAATAGTGGTATTGTTAAAGAAAAATGTTTTCTTTCTGTCCTTGTAACCTGGTTCCCAAGAACGATAACCTAATTCTGGAGTGAAACTTGAAAAGCTGGCTATCTGAAGAGCAGAAGAGGTTCTTGAAAGGACAACTAAGAGGAAGGAGGCACGAAGGAGGTTTTTGCTTCCCTTGTTCTCTGTCTAGAAACCCTACAACAGAGGTTCCGAAGCAGTAAGCAGCAGAGGACTTCTGAGCAGATGGAAATGGTTTGTGAAGGCGGACTGAATCCTGGCCTGCCTCAGAAATAGTGTGGCCAGCGGGGGTAGGGAAGCGGTTGTCCCATTGTATGTGGCACTGATAAGACCATACCTAAAATGCTGTGTTCAGTTCTGAGCCCCTCAACACAAGAGGATATTGAGTTGCTTGAGTGTGCTCAGAGAAGAACAATGAAGCTGGCGAAGGGACTAGAAAACAAGACCTACAAGGAGTGGCTGAGGGAATTGCAGTTGTTTAGTCTGGAGAAGAGAGAGCTTGAGGGAAACCTCATCGCTCTCTAGAGTTACCTGAAAGGAGGTTGCATTGAGGGTGGTGTTAGTCTCTTTTCTCAGGTGACAAGTGATAGGACACGAGGAAAAGGTCTCAAGTTGCACCAGGGGAGGTTTAGGTTGGGCATTAAGAAGAATTTCTTGACAGACAGGGTGATTAGGCATTGGAACAAGTTGCCCAGGGGAGTGATGGAGTTCCCAGTCCGTGGAGGTATTTAAGAGAGGAGTGGACATGGAACCAAGGAACGTGGTTTAGTGATGGGACTCAGTATGTCTGGGTGATGGTTGAACTCGGTGATCTTGAAGGTCTTTTCAAACCTAGATGATTCTGTGATTCTATTTTTTCTATGACTGTAAGTTCTTGCAACAAAAAGAGCCAGGGGTACAGCTTCTTCTTCTACTTTATGAAGGTGACTTTCTTTCTCCTTGTATCTCCCAGCTGCACCCCAAGCTATTAATCCTTTCTTGTCTTTGTATGTAGTGCATACTGTATTTCACCTGCCTTTCTTCTCTAGTTTGCTTCTGACTCTGAGGACCATATTAGAGCTGAAAATGTGATTATTCCACTAAACTCCAGTGAATCTCTCTCTTATTCAGATAAAAAATACTCTGACTAGTAGCCTTATTTTTCTTATCAGGAAGACTTGAAGGGTATGTTGTCCAGGACTCAAGTAACTCGATGTCTTTTGCTCTCCATCTTTTGTATAAGCCCCCTTTAAGTACTGAAACGCTGCAATAAGGTCACCCCAGAGCCTTCTCTTCTTTAGGCTGAACAGCCCCAGCTCTCTTAGCCTAGGAGAGGTGCTCCAGCCCTCTGATCAACTTTGTAGCCCTCTGGACCCATTCTGACAGATCAACATCCTTCTTGTGCTGGGGGACCCAGACCTGCACTCCAAGTAGGCCCTCACAAGGGCATAGCAGAGAGGGATAATCGCCTCCCTCAGCCTGCTGGCCACTCCTCATGCCACTGTCATGGCATCTTCTGTCTGCCAGAAATCTGTCCCTGAATACCATAATTCTGGTTGGCTACGGGCAGAGTAGGTCTTGGGAGTACGTGAATAAATTAACAATAAATTGGCTGAAATTGGCATATTCTTGTTGCAAGCTCCTATTCCAAGAGGTGCTGAAGATTTACTGCGTGTTTTCTTTCACAGAGGTATGAGTCAGAAACTTTTAATTAAGGCAGATTCTTTAACATGAAAACCCCTGTAAAACTGATCATTAGAAATCAGTAAATACCAATACAGATATGTTTTTTCCTCTTTTTCTTCCTGCCATTTTTGGAAGACAAGCTGGAATTGTTACCTACTTTATTATTATTATTTTATTTTCACTATACCCGAGCATTATTTTTCTTAATTTGGATTAAATGTCACGTGTGCAGTTCATTTAACGTACGTATACAACCATCATCATACGGTATCATTTGGCTTAGTCATGTGTGTCTGTTCCTAGTCAACACTAGATGCCTGGAGAAGAATGTAAGAAGAGGGAAGGCAGAGAGATAATGATTTTAATTCAGTATATTTTCTTAGTCTCCAGCAATTTATGACCTGAGACTAGGCTAAAGGTGTTACCTTGTATTTAGTAACCTTTTGCAGATTTTTCTGTTGTGAGATTATGTAGTTGTTCTTGAATTTGTGTAGTCCTTTAAAGGTTGCAGTAATCTTCTGCAAAGTGTTCTGTTGTGTATGTTGTAGGAAGAGGTATTTGTTCTGAACCTGGCAGCAACTGATTTTATTTAAAGACTTTGTTCTTGTACTGGAAGAGAAAGGAACAATTATTCCCTAGTTGCTGCTGTTTGCAAGCTGATGTTACTTCTCTCCTCCTTTTTGTTTTACAATCTTTTTTTCTTTTTTTTTGTCTGAAATGCTTTTGATCCAAATGATTAAAATAAAAAGCTGGTAAATTTTAACTTGTATAAAGTTGTGGGGATTTAGAATGGTATGGAGTTTGCAGCCATCCGTGGTCCTATACAAATGTTTAAAGCTCATCTTTATGGGTGTTTATCTGGGAGGAATGAGAACAGGAGATTCAGAGGAAAGGATGTAAAATTTCACATCATAGCAAGTTGGTATTGAAATTATTTTTATAGTGGCTTAATTATAACTGCAATTCTAATAAATGATTGAGGGTGTTTGTCTTTTAACTCAATCTATACTAGGTTTTCTATATGTGCTTAGTGGGGTTGGACTGGAATATGGACAAGGTTAACCAATTAACATTTTTGAATTTTCCATTCTTTATAGGATGGGATGAATATGTGCATGTTTATGCAAAACACCTTAACCAGACTCATGAGGTAATATATTTTCTTTACCCTTCTTTATGAAGTAATTACAATGATTGAAATATGTTTTGGCTAACTCTTTAATCGGATGTTTTAAATATTAAATTTTGAATCCCAGACCTTGTATTTGCATATGTTAATGATGTAAGTATTTGTGGATTTTAAATTAGGCCTTGACATTTTGCAACTATTATTAGACTTTCCAGAGATTGGTACAGAAAAATACCTATAGGTTTCTATGTGGAGAGATGGGAGATAACTATAGTTAAGAAAGCATAGGCCTTTAATGTTTCTGAAGCTGGCTTCTGTAACTCAGTAGAAATTGCTTGCTCTTAACAAACAAGCAGGGCTAGCTTATGCAGCCCACACAGGTAACATTTATTTAATATATTTATTTAATCTTCCCACTTCATAAGAGGAATGTATTCAGTTCTACCATCTGGTACTCCTGATTTTTTTTTCCTTTCTTTTAGATTCAGCTTCCCTTAAGAAATCACATTTCTATTACATGCATGTATGGCAGGTTCCATTTTTTGACTGCTTGGGGCTTTGTTAAGATAAATATTTTGTGTTTTCAAATAGTATACATGGGAAAATGTTATGAGCTAACATTATTCTGCAAAACTGCCCAGGAGATTGGAGACTTATTCTTAGTAGTACTGTATTGGAAGGAATCCTCAGGAGCAGAATTAGAATCCATTTGTATAATTTGGCCTTGGTATAATCAAAAGCAATGTGGCAAAGCAAAGAGGAAGATGTATGAAGATTAAAATCTCACCTCAGGTATCTGAACTTGAAGTATATGGCACTGTATTCCAGTTGTAGTTCAGGTGGAGCACTAAATTGCTATCTGGAAAGATCCATCTAAGATGGATTGCTCTCCCTCAGAGGGAGCTGAGGCAAACTGTGATCATGAAGGAGGTGCCTCAAACAGATGAGATAAGTGTGGATGTAGAGTGCTTGGACCCATATCTTCTGGTTCCCCACAGACCGTAGGAATAATGAGGTTACCGTTGCACAAATTATTGTGTTAAGTGTGCTGCAGCTGGCAAATGGACTTGGGCCATAAGAAATTCGTGGTGCTTCTCTTAAAGTAGAAGTAAAACCAAATACCAGATTGTGATTGGGAGGCTGACTTCTGAATGTAGTTTTAACACTACTTAATGAGTTAAATGCCTCTTTGTGGTAAAAGATGTATCAGCACACAAGTCTGGGACTGACCAGTTATCTTCCTTTCTTAGGGCCTTATCCTAAGTCAGTCACTGTTTATTAATATTGATTTCACAATGACAGTAGGAAACGAGTTTCTCCCCACATACTCTTCCTTCCCTCTGTCCTTTGAATTACCTTGAACATGATTAAATACAACACCATCAGAGGTAGCGGATTATTGCTATCCTCAAAGGACAGTTTTGTCCTCTGAAAAAAAGTTTTATTGATGTTTGAGATGATAGCACTGCTATTTGAAGAAGCTTGCTGAAGTTGTCATGCTGAATCTCATTGTTTCTCTATAACCGAGCTGTGCAGTTCTTCGAGTCCCTTTTTACTGCTCTCTGTATTGTCCTGGCTTAGTGTAGAGTGTTGTGTTGTTGTCCTGTCGTTCCTTCTTGCAGATAGTCTTCTCAGGTATAATCGTAGCATGCATTTTTTTTCATAGTATAGTACATGATCTGCTGTACTGTGATTCCATTAGATATTTCTGTCTTGCTGTTGCATCATGGTTCCCATATTAATTATGAAATAATGGATTTAGTGGAAGTGGAATTGGTATTGTGCTGCTAACCTGCAAAGATGTTATTGAAAAAAATCAATACATTTGAATTCAAAGATTGAATGAGTTAGAACAGAATGTTTTTCTGAGCTTTTACTATAAAGATAGTTTGCCTTTGATCATTTCTAAGAATAAAAGAATGAATTTTGCTTGCAAAATTCTCTTGCGTAGATTGCCATTGATCAGTGTTGCACTAATCCAAGGAAAAGCTATTGGAGGAGGAGCAGAGCTTACCACAGCATGTGATTTCAGGTAAGATTAATAGTTTCAGTAGCCACCATGTTGTACCTATCAGTGATTTAATGACTGTTGCTATGAAAAGTTGGAAGCTTTAGGTACCACTTTAACTTGGAGTCCCATCACAGAATCATAGAATCATTCAGGTTAGAAAAGACCTCTAATATCAACAATATCAATAATAAAAGTTCAACCTTAAACCGAGCACTGCCAAATCCACCATTAAACCATGTCACTAAACAGTACATCTAAATGAAGACCTCCAGGGATGGTGTGTCAACTACTTCTCTGGGCAGCCCCTTACAATACTTCACAACTATTTCAGAGAGAAATTTTTCCTAATATCCAACCTAAACCTCCCCTGGTGCAACTTAAGGCCATTTCCTCTTGTCTTATCACTTGTTGCTTGGGAGAAGATACCAACACCCACCCTGCTATAGCCTCCTTTAAGGTAATTGTAAAGTGTTATAAGGTCTCCCTTGAGCCTCCTTTTCTCCAGGCTAAAAAACTCTAACTCCTTCAGGTGCACCTCATAAGACTTGTTCTTTAGACCCTTCACCAGCTTCGTTGCCTTTCAAGGCATTTGGAATTGGGCCTTGGTTAGCAGACTTCTGGAAACTCCAACTTTTTTTCCTGTGATAGTACAAATGAAAGATTACTTACTGCTGAGTTACACAGTTTGAAAAACCTGTGTAAAACAAGAACAGTGACGAACTTTAGCAACTGTCTGTCACAGACAAAGTGGTTCCAAGATCTTGTACGTGAATGAGAGGCAGGAAGACTGCATAATTGTATATCGCCTTATGTCTCTTTTTGTTGCAGTTGTAAGTAAAAATAAATAAAACTGTCCATTTATCTTGTATTTAGTGTTGTGGAATTACTATTTGCAGCATAATTGTCGTACAGTTTTTGAAACAGGTTTGAGATGCAGAGGAAAGCAAATAAGGTTCTATTCCTGTTTTTTTCCACACAGGTGCAGGGATTTGCCAGCATGAAACAACCAGCAAAAATAGAGGGCTTTAATTAAAGAGGCTGAATGCAGAACAGGAACTGGAGGAAACTAACATAATAAAATGTCACTTTATTTAAACAGTTGCTAATGTGCAGACAGACAGCCTACAGATGTAGCAGGATTAGCACTGCACAGAGCCTCTCTGAAAATGAGGAACTTTCAGTGAAGTTTTTATCGAAGAGAAAGAAATGTGCTCTTTAAGAGGGCCTTAGTGCCTGAAGTGACAAAGAAATTGGCCAAAAGCTGAAAGTACTTACATGCAAAAGTAAATTAGAATATTAATGCTGTTCCAGGTATCAAAACCAGGCTTTGCAAAGAGGAGATGGCATCCACGTTGTTTGAGCCACTCAGAAGCAGTGAATGGCTTTGAAACTTTTGCTTTGAAACTACATTCAGCTGGATCTTTCTTCATATCTACACAGCATTTAGTGTAGATATAGCTAAGCATTAAGCTCTGACTATGGCCTCTGAGTAATGCTGTACTATAAATACCTGGTAAGAAGTGCCATGTTTGATAGCTGCAGTGTTGACTGGGCAGTTTTACCTGGGAGACCTAGTAGATCTTACTGTATCTCTGAGTCCACTGACAGAAAGTGGATCCTGTTATCCCTAAGGAGGAGTTTAAGGCATGTGAGCATAATGAGATGGAAATCTTTTGCCTTTCTAAAACATATACTTTCTACTCTTACTCCAGCTATGTTGTTTGACATACTGTATAATTATAATCATTGTCAAGTAGCTCTTATTTGCATGAAGTGAGCAGCTGCAATTCCTCTGATGTGCTGCCATAATTTTCGCAATAACTACAGCTGTTGATCCGTCTTCCACTGCTTTCTAACACACCCATCCAGTGCAACCAAATAATAGCAATTCAGAAGAAGCAAATGGGACTTAATTAATAACAGAAAAAAGATAGAGAAACATTCTCTGTGCTGTTGTTGCGCTTGAATTTGAGGCTTTTAATACTGGGCAACAAAATCCTAGTTCTCTGAGGACTATGAACAGATAGTTGTGGAACAGAAATTTTGTCCTGAATCACTAGATACCAAAAGAGGAACCTGAGAACAGAGATCAGAGAGGTTTGTTTTCTTCCTTGAATAAACTACAGTTCTTTTTTTTTTTTTTTTTTAATGAGGGTGAGTGAGTTGTAGCTGCTTTTGATTTAATTTTTCAAATCCACTTCTATTTTTCACAGTTATGTTAAACTAATAAAGGTCTTGGTCTTGGCCTGAAAAACTTTCTTATTTTCATCTCTACCTTAGTACTGCATTAACTATACTGATGCTGTTGAAGTGATTCACTTGAACTAAAATGACTTATGTACCTTCTCAGAAATGCACTCTGGCAGCATGATGCACATCTATACTGGAGCAGAGGTGTGGACAAATTCAATTTTAAAATATCTGATGTGGTTTAATATGTTACTGATGTAGTACACTGTTCTTCCAGTGGCAGTTGTTGTGGTTAATTGTCTCTTACTCTGTTTTCAGCCAGCTCATGTAAAATTGGATTAGGGAGGTCTTGCATGAACTTTGGCACGTTTATTGCTGACATAAGGGCAGTGATGAAAAGCAGAAGCATTTTAAGTCACTCCACTTCGGTTTGGAAGAGGATGTCTTCTCAAGACATCATCTTCAATCTTATCTTACTTTATGGACTGTTGCAGTACATCTCATCATAAGAAGCAAGGTCCTTATAAGATTGTAAACAAATGATTTAAAAAAATAGTTCTCCAGACAAGTGCAAGGTAATTATAACCCTTTCAGACTTTTTTCTGATATGAAAGTTGGGAAGATAAGGCTTCTGACACTATAATTATTTATCTCAATTATATCTGTAAATCTGAGTAACATAAAACAGTGTATGTATGAAACTTGTTTTGGCAGCAAGGCTTTTTGGTAGTTTCAAGAAGTCTAGACTGCTTTCAGTGTGCCACTGGTGTGTATTTTTTCTGAGTCTGTAAAGATGGCTGTGGGATTCTGCCACCAAATGTCAGTGTACATTGCAGTTCTGCATGACGCTGCAGCCATTTCAGTGGAGTGCACAAATGGCTGTGTGTGTTGGGTTCACGTGGCAAGGTTTTTTTGGTAGTGGGGGGCTGCAAGGGTGGCCTCTGTGAGAAGAATCCAGAAACTGCCCCATGCTAGATACGGGCCAGTTTCAGTCGGCTCCAAAGGGACACGCTGCTGGCCAGAGACAAGCCAGGGAGTGACATTGGTTGGGCCTCTGGGAGAGCATGTTTAAGAAAGTGAAACACCTGCTGCACAACAGCAGCTGGGAGAGAGGAGTTGGAAAATGTGAGAGAACCAGCCCTGCAGCCCCCAAGGTCAGTGCAGCAGGAGGGCAGGAGGTGCTCCAGGCACACAGCAGCAGTTCCCCTGGGGCCTGTGGAGAGGCCCCTGGTGGAGCAGGCTGTCCCCCTGCAGCCCATGGGTCCCACATGGAGCAGATCTCCACGCTGCAGCCCCCCCGTGGAGGAGCCCCCGGGGGAGCAGGTGGATGTGGCCTGGAGGAGGCTGCGGCCCATGGAGAGCCCCTGCAGGAGCAGGCCCCGGGCCGGAGCTGCAGCCCGTGGAGAGGAGCCCACGCAGGAGCAGGGGGGCTGTGGGGAGCTGCTGCCCACCCGTGGGGGACCCGTGCTGGAGCAGTTTGCTCCTGGGGGATGGACCCCGTGGTACGGAGCCGTGTGGGAGCAGTTCTTGGAGAGCTGCTGGCTGTGGGCAGCCCCCGCAGGCTCAGTTCAGGAAGGACGGCATCCCGTGGGAGGGACCCCGCGTGGAGCAGGGGCAGAGAGGGACCGTGAGGGAGCAGCGGAGATGAAGTGTTAGGGACTGACCGCAGCCCCCATTGCCTGTTCCCCTGTGCCGGTTGGGAAGAGGAGGTAGAAGAGGGCTGATTGGGGGGGAGGGGGGCGCCTTTCACCTGATTCAGTGATGCAATTTTACAAAGAAGTGAAATGAAATACCCATTCTGAGTTCTCTGTGTACAGAAACCTGAAGTGTATTTTGTATGCACAATGCATGAGTTTAAGGAGAGCTGAGTTTACAGGGTTGGTTAAGGAATTCGGACAAGAATTATAGTGGTTTGCTGGGCAATGAAGTAAAAATTAAATATGGGGCAGAAAGAGTTAGATAAGGGATCTGTCTGTGCAGTTAGCAGAACACAATGATCTCTGAGCATATTAGCATCAGTGGGCCACCAGCCAATAGCCGGAACAACTGACTTTGAATTCTGAACAGGCTTGTCTTCTGTTTCACATTGATGCCTCTGAGAAATTGCACTGGGGCAATCTGTAGGTCGTTTAGACACCTCAACAGCTTTGAAAATCTGGCCCTATCTCACTTGACAAATGAACCTCATTGTACCTGGTGCTTTTGAAAAATATAGTCTCTTCCCCAGTGCCCCCCTTTTTCTTCTCTAATACTACTGCAGTCAAAATAGTCAATTGTGAATCCAATTTAAAAGATGGTGTCTCCAGGCAGAGGGCAAGAGTACCAAGATAGAAAGCTACACCCTTCTCATAATATTGACCTCAAAATGGGCTCATCAGTAGAGGCAGAAGTATTATTTTCTTTTTTAGAAAATAAATCAACTAAAATTTCTTCAGGTGGCACTGATGTTTCATAGTTAAATTACAGAGGGCCAATTTCATTACTCTTGTTTGTGCCGAGTAGTATCTTATCTTGTAAAAAGCACCATTGATTTAAAGAAGCATTTGCGTTCTGAGCAGTCTTCTGCTCTGTCTCTAATGGCAGAATGAAGTTTTTAACGGGAGGCAGCTTATCCTAGTAGTACTGCGTTGATATCAGATTGGCCTTGCTGCATTTGAATTAAATGTTTTCTGCGTTTTTGTGAAACATGTAGGCGTGCTTCTTATTATTTTAAGGTGATAGATGTGTTCCGTCAAACAAAGAGATACTTTTGCTGTTTGTGTTTGTGACGACTTGTTTATATACTTTACAGGCATACGCTTAGTGCATTAAATGTAACAGACAAAATGACAGGAGCAGAAGAAAGTACAAGTGCTACATAGATGTAGGCCCACTATGACTGACTTCTTGGTTGTAGACAGTCATCCTTTTATTCGGTTACAATTCATTTGTTGCTCCCTTAAAAAAAAAAAAAGAGAGAGAAGAAAAAGGGTTTAGAAATGTTAATATTCTACAGTAAGCTTTTCCAAGAATTGGTTTCAGAATGTCAGAGCACAACACAGTAGCTTCTTTGTAAATATTTTGCTGTATGCAAAGATTTCAGCTTTCATTTTTATCAGAAGGAGCTTTTAGGTATACAGGATGTTGCCATTTGAAAAAAAGAGGACCTCAGTACATAGCAGCTCTTTTCTCTGTGGAGAGCATGATATGAATGTTATGGGATGGAATTCACATATTCACGAGTTCTTGCGAAGTCCAGGCTGACAAAGCACTTTTCATCAGAAGTGACTCCATAACGTCGCTGCACATTGTCAGGGACAGAATCGGTAGCTAGGTCTAAGAATGGGTTCTGACAACTTCAGGTGCTTGCTGTATGCCACAAATCACTCGTTTAACTGTATTAACTTCCCCTCTCATATATATATGTACATATATATATATATATATATATGAATGAGAGGGAATGTGTGTGTGTGTATCTACACATAAAACCTCCTTCAAATTAGTTGGTAATTTTAGAATTTCATTGCAGTCATGCATCAGTTTCCATTTTAGAGCCCTGGGAGCTTTGTTAGTGCAATTTTCTGACAAATTTTCGGAGAGATGGATTATGGTTTTAAAAGTTTCACGTCTCCTGCCTCTAAGGAGGCTGTGTGACCTAGCTGTGTGACTTGACGTCTGGTTAAGCAACCACAGCAATGCTAGAAATGGACCTGAGAACCTATATTTTTGGAATTATGTTTATGGACTAGTATTGCTTTTTCTTTATTACCAGTTTTTATTGGCTTTTGAAGTTCACCTGTTTACAGTCTTCCACACAGGATTTTTTTTGCATACAGTCTACAGTTCAGATTTACTACCGTTTGGTTTTACTGGAAATGTAAATAACAGCAACAGAACATGAATTTGAGTTGAAGTTTTCTTTTTGAGGCTGTTTTTGTTGTTGTTGTTGTTGTTTTTGGTAGGGATTTACTTCATCCTTTTTTTTTCCCCCATTGGGAAAACAAATTAACTTATTGTAGAAGACTGTTTTGTCATCAGCATGTATCTACCTTTTTGACCACTTCTACCATGCAACCTTATGTCCTTTCTCTTGAATAACCCTGTATGCAGCCGATTCTCTGCTGCGCAGTAATAATAGAGATAGCCCAGATAATGGAAAATCTAGATAAGACAGATTTTAGGGAATGCAGAGCTGGATCCATGCTGACTCCTGCTGAGACACCAGGCTGTCATTCAACTGTAGGGAAGCATTTGAGGTTCATGGAGAATTAGTTTAGGAAGAGTAGAAATGCACGGAAATCAGCTGTTATGATTGCATCTGTGTAGTGACTCAGCCCCAGTTTAGATAAACGGCCTCCAGGTATTTGGATTTGACACTCAATTGCAGATCTTCACTACCAAAATAATTATTTTTAATATCAGATTGCTCCACAAGTTGGTTAATGTAAAGTCCGAGAAGGACTTACATGTTCAAGTCTGCTGATTCTGAGGTGGGGTTATACTGAGCTGTGATTTCATGGGAAGGGCAAACTGGCTGAACAGCTCACCTTAATGTTGGATGACGATGTTCCTGCTGCCATTCCCAGCTCACTGCTTACTGGTTTGCAAAGCACCAGTGAAAATGCCGGTATGAATCAATTATCAAACCTAAAAGCAACAGAAAGGCTGGACACTTTTTGTTCCTCTAGTGAGTTTATGTGATTTTCGGCAGGCTAGTAATGGCTAGAATCAATATATAGGAGGAATTCAGTGTCTGGGAGAGGATAACGAAGAACAGGAGGGGATGGGAATACAATCTTCTAGTAAGTAGTTAGTAAGAAATGAGTTGCTGCTGTTGTAACTCAGCAGTCGCAGTTAAGAATAAATAAAATTGTAAGTACTTACATCAAATAAATTCCTATTTTACTTAAACTGTTGTATGTTTGAGAACTCCTGGTGTATCCATGGTATGTTACTAGGTGTTATCCCCCAGTTGTTTTATGTGTTGATGCATTCATAAACAAAAAGCAAATATATGGACTGAGGAAAAAACAGTAATTTCAGTTAGTATGGATTTGTCTGTGTTAGAGAGACAGAAAAATCAGAAATAAAAAGATACAAGGGGAAATTATACTTCTGGTGCCAAGAGAAATGGTCACACGCTTAGGCATGTTTGTGGAGGTTTTCCAACAGCTTGCTGAAAGTGTGCCTATGCCTTGTCTGGCTAGTCTTGAACTTACCACCAGGTAGTGAGCTGAAACTGTCTGTAGTCCCCCATCAATATAGGTAACGTGCTATATTGAAAAGGTGAAGAAGCTAGTTACTGTTTGTAATGTAGAATTTTAATGTTAAATTTTCCATCCCATTTAAGCCTTTTTGAGATATGCCATTGTGATACCACTTCCCCACTCCAAAAAAAAAAAAAGAGAGAGATGAGTTCTGAAATCATATAACCAACGTAAATGTATCTGGAAAACTTGAAACAGCCACTGTAATTGTTTTAAAAAGGGGAAAAAAAATGGTATGGGTTCATTAACCTGGTAACTCGACAAAATGGCATCATGTCATAATTTCATCAGCAGTGATTTCAAATGAGCTTTCTGCTGCAATCAGAAATTGTTGTGTAGGATGTGCAAATTCAGCATCAGTAACACTGCACACAGAGATGGTTGAATTTCGATGTGTGTCTTGTTACCCTAGTTCTTGCAAAGGTTTGTTAGTGTGATGCTATGGTAGTTTTTAAATCCTTTAAAGCCGTGGGTTGCAGAAATGTGATATCTCAAACACATCGTAAAGTAATAGAGCAGGTTGGATCTTGCAACTCTTAGGGTTGATGTTAAGAAATGTTGTTACTTTCCAATCAGCTGAGTTCAGCAGAGCAAAGTGATCTCTGCCTATTTGACATTTCAGGTACCAATCTCTGAGTCAGGTTTTTGGGAAAACTTCCCCTCCCCTTTCTGTGTCAGCAGGTGGAGACGAGCAAAGAATATGACTGAAATGTTCCTGATTTAAGAGGCTCTTGAATTTGGTCCAGGAGGATTTTGTTCTGCTTTCTTTGGTCTTGATAAACATATATGACAGAAATAAAGATTTGGGAAACAGGTTATTAGCACAGGTATATATGCTGCAAAAGAATGTTACCCGCGAATGGTCATTTTTCATCGAAAAATCTGGAAAATATCTCCATTTCTAATGGAAATTTTTGCTCAAGTCCAAAAGGCATATGTGTTGTTGAAAACGTTTATTTGAACGAAATCCAGATGGCTCCAGTTCCTTTTTTGGGAGGGAAGGCTCATGTAACGTTTTAGATTTCCAGCATGAGTAATTTTTGTGTGAGCCTTATTTTGGCTTTCACTCACTTGTGCGTTTAGACTTCAGCAGCCTGTAAAGCGTAGCTGATACCTGCTTCACGGGTAAGACCAAAGTGCTATGCCAGGTTGGAAGCTGCTCTGAAAATAACGGTGTGGTAGTGGAGGTTGCGGCGTGTCTGTGACTGGGACCACTGGCACACAGGGAACAGAAATAAAGTCATAGCTGGGAGCTGGAAGAGCGTTCGCGAGAAAGGCATCGGGACTTGGCGAGGACGGAAAAATGCAGCGGCCCTCCATGGGTTCCTGCACTACAGCTGCAGGGAGGGAAGCAGACCAGGCACCATGGAGCGCCAGGGCCAGTTAGGCCAAATCATTTTCCTTCTTGCTTTTTTTTTTTTTATTATTATTTATTTTTAAAAACGACGAAAAAACAAAAAAGGATCGTCTTACTTCCCTTAATAGTGCTTGTGGAGTTTTAATCAGTCATGCTTTTTTGGGCACCTATTTCTTGCCCTGTGATCTGTCATCTAATTCAATTTTTCATTCTTGCAACAGAAAAAAGTCTTGCTATAATTTCCAATATTCAGCTTAATTTATCCCTTTAAGAAGAAATGTGACTTTTTATAGCACACTTTTCTCTTTCTCTTTTCTGTGACGCTGCAGGCAAGGAAGTGTCAGCCTGAAATAAAGAATTAGATTAAAAAACCCTAATCCAGAACTGCTGGGTGAAGAGCCTTCATCCTTTGCTGACTTCTGGGAGATCCTGGTACAGAAAGAGATTAGAAGAGCCATCAGTATGGATCACATTCAGTGTTACGATGAGCATCATCACCTCAGGAGGCTTTTAGGGGGCCATTCCTACCTTTTCTTGGCTGAGGCTGCCCCCCTGCTCCCCTTGCGAGGTGTTAGCAACAACTTCTTTCCCTGTTTTTTTCCTTCCATAACAGTCTTTCTGGCCCTATTTTTAGCATTCTCCTCTGATCAGGGAAGTGCTTGAGAAATAAACCTCCTTCAGTGCTCTGGTCGTTCTTACACAGCCACGTTCTGGACCAGTTTTAGTCTGGTTCTTGCCAGGTCACGCAAAGTGTGTTCTGCTGCTTTAACGCACAAGTTTTTACTGCTGATAGGCATTTTCAGAGTTTTCCTGTGTGCAGGCATTGCTACTGAGGAGGTGCTGGTTTTTCTGATTTCTGTAATCTGCTTATTAGAATTTAAATCCTGTTATCCGGTGGATCTTTTTCTAGTAAACAGTATTATTTTGTGCTTCTTCCCTGGAGTGACTTCATTTGAAATTGGAAATCTTGCAGTCTCTTTGAGTTGACTCTGTGCCTTCTGGGAGCTCACCTTCCTTTGAATGCCTCAAAGTCTGGGCAGTAGAGAGACTGCATTCCTCCTAAAATGCCTTATGTCTGTTTACCAGTCTTTGCTTCGATTCCTCTGTATTCCATCTCTGCCTGAATTTTTTGTTACCTCCAACTCTTCTTTCATTACCATGCCTCACCTTTTTTTGATCCACGACTCCACTTTTCAGGATTTTAGCATCTACCAAATATTTTGTGATTTAAGTGAAAATATGACTTTTTTGTTCTTTTTTCCACATTTTATTTGTTTCTGGGTTGATGTTAGAAGGCATGATAGCCACGGTTATAAATGGTTATTTTAAGGTTCCCCCTCAAATGTGCATCTCATTGTTTAGGTCCATCTGCTCCCCTCTGGGAAGTGGCTTGGATTTCCCAGCCGACCCAGAACAATGTTAGCTCTTCCTCAAGAAAATACATCTGTCATTAGGAGGCTCTTTCTCAGTCCAGGTTTTGACCCTAATTCTTTGGGGTTTCCAGATTTTCCTGGAAAATCTGACTGGAGGGCAGCAATGAAAGGTAAAGGCAATAGATGCTGGGGAGAAGCGAAATATTTTCTCCTAGGCTACTTTAAGTAAACCTTGGGGGAGAGGGGGGCGTAATGAATGCACTGAGAGTGTTACAAAATAATTCAGTAACTATAAATAAAATTCCATATAATCTGCAACGCAGTTTGAAAAGAGCGGAGAGGAAAGTGAGCTCTTGTGTTGGTGAGATTTCATAAGCTGGCATTAAGCCTACTCCTTTGACACTGAGTTTTAGAAGGTGCCTAGAACACTCTGTACTTGGGAGACTAGGTGGGAATTTTTAAATTTTGGTTCTTGGATATCATTTTAATTTATTTAAATCTCAAGTAGAGAAGGTAGTTTATTTATTTATTTATTTATTATGCGTGTTTTGTTTTTTTTTAAATCACTGAAAGGATTTGAGACGGATGACTTTCTAATGGGCTTATTAAAGTAGTGGCTGGACCTACTTCATTCCATTGCAGTCTTGTAGTAAAGAGTACAGATTAAAGTTTATAAATAGGAGGGATGATTAATGTACACGATCTTCTCTTACCCTAGTGAAATTTGGGATTGCGGAGCAGCTTTGTGCGATTGTATCTAAGCTATGTACAAGGGCCATAGTTTCCCCAAACTCTCTTAAACCATTTTCTCTTTATTTTTATGTTCTGTAGTGGTTACCATTTAGGTGTCCGTCAAGTGGATATTCGTGACTAAAGGATTTTCAGAAAGAGCAAAGATTTGTCAGTTTGTTTCTATGATGTCAGTCTGCATGGACTATCGTGGACAATTCCTTCATTTTGTAAGTTTTACGGTATTTTCACTTTGGGAGTCTCACTTCATGATGCCACGGCTCTGAAGCAGCAATTGCTGTGATGCCTCATTGTCTTAATCTTTCTGTGCACTGGTCAGAAACACGAGAGGCTCCTCTCCATGAGGTATGGGAGAGGAGCAGGGGAATTAGAACTGCAAGCTGTGCTGGGAAAGCACCGAGCAGTTACGGCTGGCAGATATTCATTGCATTGTTACAGTTTGATAATCTGCTAAATATAATTAGCAGGGAGTCGCCGATTAAGTATATAGTCGTGGCTTTTTGAGCCCTTTAAAGCCTATCCAATTGAGATTGAAAGACAGGTGAAATTATGACTAACTCAGGATGAACCCACTTGTTAGTATTTTCATAGAATTACGGTGTGTGGTTTTTTGGTAATAGATAATGTAGTAAAATAGCTGAATTTCAGAAAAATCTTTAGCTGTTTTATCTAGATAATCACTTTACAGAGTGCCTGGGTAGTTATTTGGTGGTATAGTGATAAAAGAGACACTGCACTGCATAGGCAGAGATGGATTAATTAGTCCCGACTTGCTTTTTTGGAGGAGACTGTCTTATTCTTGAGGGTCTAATTCTAACAGCATCTGTCACAAAAACTGAAGTAAGGACAGGAAACTGCTCATCAGCAGCTTTGCTGACTACCTCAATTATTTTAGTGTAGTACTGCATATTTCTTCTGCAGAACGTTCTCCACACAGTACCTTGCTGCTTCAAAACGCCTTTTTGATTGAAAAAATGGCTGGTTAATTCGTTTGTTGTCTTAAGGTGAGTTTCTGTAATAACCATGGAAGGCTTGTGTGTTAGAATACCTAACAAGGCTAAAACTATATATATATATTTTTAATTAAAAATAGAACCCCATACACGCTGCAATTAAATACTGATGAAAATATTCCTAGCCTTTCTGATAAGATTTATGGTCCTAAGAATATTTTGAGAGACTAAATATTTATACAAGACAAGTTGTCACTAATAGAGCACAATGCTGTAATACAATTAAGTATTAATATTTAGGTTTCCAGGTTAGGTCTCCATTGGCATGAACCAATTAACTTTAGACAGTACTCTCATTTCAGGCTTTCCGTGGCTTTGTGAGGATGCGAAGGCAGTGGTTCATTTAGGTCTTGTTTTCAGGGCTATATTCAGCAATAGCTTTTTCTGTTACAAGATGCTGGAGAAGCTAGAGATGAGTTTTACAGCAAATTACCACAGAGCATATAAAAGTCCTCAAGAATTTGAACCTGAGCTCTCTTAGCACTAAGAAAGCTGTGCAGTTTCTTACATGCTTAACCACCTTTATGTGCGTGGTGGGGAGGGCAGGGTTCAGATGTGTTAAATGGGAAGGCACACGGCGTCTAGTGTATCTTTCTGACTGTAAGATCTGGAATGCAGATGTCGGAGGAGGATTGAGCGCTCGATACATGTTAAGACTTGCAGGGCTGTCTCCCATGCCAAAGAAGAAGGGGAGAAG
This sequence comes from Cygnus atratus, assembly GCF_013377495.2. Taxonomy (NCBI): domain Eukaryota; kingdom Metazoa; phylum Chordata; class Aves; order Anseriformes; family Anatidae; genus Cygnus; species Cygnus atratus. The sequence continues at coordinate 57,050,893 of NC_066364.1, read as the reverse complement.
GCATTACAGGAGCAACTCAAGGTAGGGTGCAGTGGTGGCAGTGCCTGATGCTGGTGCAGTGGCCCTTGCCCAGGCTTCAGGCCAGCTGCACCTGAATGCCAAAGCAATTGTTCCTTACAACAAGACCCTTTGGCAGCTCTGCCCGAGCCAAAAAACCAAAGCCCCAGGATGGGCTGGATGTGTGCAGCAAAGGGCAGGATTCTTCAGAGACCACCGGGACTTGGTTTTCGGGGCAGGGCAGGTGTTCCCAGCATGTACCACAACCGCTGATCGTAGATTTGTGTAGTCGTTTTGTAGCCATGGGAAGAGCTTCATCCTGCTGTTGGCTGAAGGCCCTTTTACACACTTGCATCTCCTCAGGCACAGATCGACCTCGGTTTTTATGTGCCATTACGGACGGTATGGGAGATCCCAGCTACTTGGGTCCTATTGCTTGTCCTGAGCTCTAGAGACCTATGGCAGTGCTTCTGCCTCCCATGAAAGACACACATTGGCGTCTTTCTTTTAAGGAAATGCTCTTGCATCCTGCTGCCCTGTTTTACCTCATCTGAACGGTTAATGTTCTTCATTTGTCTGCTTTAAAGCTATTTTCTTTGCAAAGCCAGAGATGTAGTGTGCTGCCTAGAAGATATTATTTTATTTATGTGGTGTGCTGGACCGAGCTGAAATAAAGGGCTTCTGTTCGCAAATCAGGGCTTTTGTTGTGCAGATAAAGGAACTGGTAGTTTATTTCTTACTCTGATGCTATAAATTCAACAGACACAAATCTCTTTTGCTTTGTTTTCGCTTACGGTTACAAATAACACCTTAGCTGAGTAAAACCACCCTATCTATTGCTTGTGTTCAGCAGCACTTTTGTGCTTAAGAGTAGCACTCTTTTTTTAAATTATTTTTTTTTGTGGGTTTTGCATGCATCAGCAAGTGGAGAAGGGAAGTTGGATTATGGATATTACCTGTGTAACTGTCTCTGCAGCCTGAGTCACCACAGTCACTTGCTGCAAGGAGCCACCACCAGTACTGGGATCCCCCATGCCACTTGCGGTGACGAAGAAGCGTTAGGAAGGTAGAGTGAGAGGATGGAGTGCAACGTGCAGGTGAAGCGATGGGGCAGGGATTGTATTTTGAGTGTTGAGAAGCTGCAGTAGAACAGGGAAGATGTAGGGAATAGACACGGGATTTCTTGCTCAGTGTGGATTTGAGACCTGCCGCAACTGCTGGTTGTCCTGGTAGTACTCACCAAGCACAGTTGGAAAATCCTAAACTAGTTACAGGTGAGCTTTTGTCACTTGCAAGCAAGGTCATCAAAGTTTCATGCCCACCTGGCAAAACGATTTCCATTTGCATGATCAGCACCAGGCACAGATAATGTAAGGTATGACCTCTAACAAAGTCTGTAACTTTCACTCCCCAGCAGTGTTTATTTTAAAAAGCTGTTTTAGCCACCTGTCAGCATAGCACGGCTGTTGCTTAATTTAACAAGAGTTAATTAAGCTGCTGGCATATTGATGAGTGTATTAGGAAAATGTAGACATTGGAAAAGTTTGTGACTGAATTGTACATGAACTTTATTCTTCTGTTGTTTGCTGATTAGAAAAAATGTTTGGCCCTTGATTACCTTCCTTCTGTTACCGTTTTCTTGGTAATTTTATTCTTGCTTTAATGTCTCTCTTTTGCTGTGCTTAAAGTACATGTGTGTGTGGTTTGGGTGGTTGGCTGAAAGCCTTAGATATCAATATTGTGTGCTTCTGGTTTCTCTGAGTGATGACAGTCAGCCAAAATACCTGTGTGGCTGTCCATGACTGTTGCTTTTCATGTGTCTGGGTGTCTAGCATCGACCTTTTGCAAAAATGTCTAATTGTATTTGAATGTCTAATTCTATTATATGCTGTTATATCGTATATATCTCTTGCTCTACAGCATGCTGAACTTATGGATGCCTTTTAATTGTATCCTAAGCCATCTGACGCTGCTTTTTTTTTTTTGTGTTGGTTATAGATTTACCAAAAGTTATAGAGTTATTACATAAAGTTGCCAAAATGCATAGAGGAAATTAGTAGATTTAATGAAAGAACTTACACGACCCAAAGGCATAAGCTTTGCCCATTACTTGTGTTGGCTGTTGGTTTGAGAGCAAGCGGTGGGAGGCTGCAGGAGGCCAACGTATCTGTGAGAGAGATGAAAGTCATCTCCTGCAGCTCTGGCTGCCTGCTCCAGAATAACCATAGCTGAGAACCAGGTGCTACAGCACCGTGTGATACTGGCTGCATCCCTCCGTGATGTGTCCGACTCATGCCAGTTCACAGGAGAACTCACAGGAGAAGACTGGAAGTAAGGAGCTGTGTCCTTACGTGACACTGGGAGCCAAAGAGGGATGGCAACAAAATCCAGGTTGTTGACAACATGCCTAATATTGTAGGCATCCTTCTTTCCATCATGGCTTTCAGAAGCATAGTGGTAAGAGTTTTTAAAACGCATAAAATAGAAGATGGCATTTGTCATTAGTGCCCTTGCCTTGTCAGAATTTAATTCAGACCCAAGAAGTGTAGGAAATGAAGAAGCGAGGGCCAGCACAGACCTTAATATCATCTCTGTTCTGCCCAAGGGACTGACGATACCTGTTGGAACAGGTCAGTAACACGAGTGCTATAAAAAGCAGATTCAAAAAACTGAGAAAGCACGTTTTTGTTTGCATTATCTTTTCAGCCTTCATTGTATGTGCCACAGCTTTGAGTAGCTGGAAGGTACTTCAGCACCGGAAAGCACTGACATTTGCTCGCAAGGAGTGCTGCCTTTGAGGAAGCCAGCAGGCCTGTTTAAGTATGGGGTTTGTTAGGTTGTGTCGTTAGTGGCAGGCGAGGTTTTTTTTCGGATGCACTGTCAGTGAAGTGATGTGACAGTCAGCGCTTCGTGGGCGCAAGGAAATGTCAGAGCGAAGGAATCCTCCATCAAAGGTGAAGGGTTTGTAACATTTACTGAATCTGAGAACATTTTAAAATATACGGCAGGAACATTTGCTGTAGCTCTTGTTTGCTTCGGATGACTAACCCAAAATTGGATGCTTCCCATGGTAGCTGTGCTTTCTTCCTAGGGGTGTTGCAGTGTTCGTAACGTGGAATTACAATGTTCTCACAGAAGGCTTCTGCTGCACTTTGGTGCTTATGTTACCTTAAGCTTTCTTCTCCATTTTAAGACGTGAGGATTTCACTGCCCTTCACATTCCTGAAGGCTGTTTCTCAGCTTGTAAGGTCTTCAGTTACACTGTGTTTGAATTACGTTTGATAAACCTTCTTTCAGTAGTGTCATGCAACAGATTGGTGTTTTTCTTAGGACAGGGAGGGCATGTATCCAGGAGCCCTGTGGTACGACCTTCCCCTGGGTTATAGGAGACCCAGATTTTAATTCTCCTGACCTGGAAGACGAGCACAGGCACACTGCGTCAAATCAGAGGCTCGTTTTGTATTCATCTACTCTCCTGTCTCAGACAAGGCCAGTACTAGATGAATAAGCTACGAGCAGCTCAAGAATAGAATGGTGCTTCTGTCTTTTCAGCTTTTTGATGTCTACATCTTTGTGTTTAGCAGTGTTTGATGTACTTTTCTTACATAAATTTATCAAATAGTAGATCAAATTTGTCATGTCTCAGAAGATAGACTCAATTCCTTTCACAGAATAAAAAAGGGGAAATATTTATGCAGGGCTGCAGCTGGTGACGTCCTGAGGCTGGTCCCAGGCTAGTTCAGCAGCAGCATTTAAGGCCTCCTGGAATAAGCTCAGGTCTCCTTTGCTTCCTTGAGCTTAGGGACTGCACGTGAGCAGTGGTAACTAATGGAGAGTGTGATAGGTGGTTTCTGTAACAAGTGGAATAACTTAGGAGAGGATTTGTACCTGAAAAGCCTGAAAAAAACCCACAGGTATCTTTCTGGAGTTTGAAGACAGCCAGAGATTACCTTTGCATCTTCTATTGAGCACCACTTATTCTCTGAGGAGCTTGTTGAAAGGTGCATTTTAGGGAGAGGGGAATTCCCATGAGATCCTGGAAGTTGCAGGCTCACAAGGCTCTGTACGGGTTTCACTGTCAACCACTTATTTTTCTTTCTGCATGTTTGGTTCCATTTTCGCTGAAGTAAGTGATGACTGAGCAGGGTAACATATCCGTTCCCACACAGTAAATTCTTTCAGCTTTTTTTCATGTTGGTACTGAGGGTTTGGCTGTATTTCTAATGTAAAATTTGACCTCACACGTGCACCTCCAACTGCGTCGAGAGAACTTCCCAGATGAATCCCTGCACTTTCCAGAGGATGTTCACTGAAATGGCTGTCCTTAAGGCCTGAACACAGGTGCCTGGGACAATCTGGGAAATCAGTTTGTTGTATTCAACAAATACAACACTGTCTCACTGATCTATCGGGGCTGTGTTATGAGACTGCCTACAAATAGTCTAGCATCACGTGACTAGCTGCGTATCACCACTCTTTTTTAATGCTTTAAGTTGCTCAGCACAGCCAGAATTAAATCCTAAATAATATTTTCATTCGTGTTTTCCCAGTGGGACATTGGGTGTCAGCAAATTGCAAAGTAAGCTGAGCCAATAAAGGAGTTTTGGAATACGTGCAAAACCTTCCTTTTGAAGAGGAGAGACCTGAACTCCCTGGGATTTGCTGCATTTGGGAAGCACTTGCTCATGTTAGCTAAAAACCTTTCCTCCCCTGCAATGCTCTGTTCTCTTCCTTTTGTCACATAACCTTCCTCCGCTATCTCTACAAAATGGCTTTCATGCAATCTGGCACGTCAGCTGTTGCCTTTGTGCATTGTGTTGGGACTGGGATAAAGTGTAAGCTCTTCAGCCCTGGCGCTTTATATTACATCATGAATGCTGATAGTGCTCTGGTTAAGAAAAAAGCAACCAAAAAACCTTACAATTAACAATAACTGAGCAGATCGGGGAACTGTGAGTTCCCAGTAGTAGTTGCATTTTTAAACGTTTCCTTTTCCTTCCCTTTTTAAAGCTGTTCACCTTGGTATTTTTATTACAGAAAACTGCGTTGTTAGGAAACAGACTTGAGTGTAGATCTCAGTATTACATGATTTATCTTCAGAAAGCCAATTAGTGCTCGGGTGGAAGCTAATCTACTTCACAAGTGGAATTTCCATCCCTTGTCTTGGAAGCGGCAGCAGCTAACCACGCCACAGAACATCTTCAGAAAGAGCAAGTACTGGTTTGCTTCTGTACATCTGCTCTGTGTGTTTCTATTTTGGGAGGCTTTTTCCACTAACCTAATGTGCCAATGTGAACACTGAGAGTACAGCCCGCTGCAGCAGAGCAGAGCAGAGCTCCTCCAGGGAGATAGCTTAATCAACCCTAAGGTGAGTTCTTAAACAGGGGAGGTGACAGACTGCAGAAATGAAGCAAAGATGTGAAATCTTTGAAAACGGGAAAGTGACTGTCTTCTGGAGAGGAGCAATTCTGTTGCACACAGTAAGGCATAGATAGAAAGCAATTCTGTTACACGCTGGGAGTCATAAATAGAAGATCCATCCTGACTTCCCTTACTGCAGCAAGTAGTTAGAAAATCAAACTCAGGCAGACTTTAAAATAGAGCAGCAACAACAACAAAACTATAATCAAGCACCACGGTGCTGACAGAACTCCCCTAGTGCATATCAGTACTAAGAAGAGCATGATCCATCCCCTCAAGAAATAAGCTTTGTGCCGTAGTTTAGCCAAAACTCTGTTGCTTTAGGCATGAATTAAAGGGGCAGTGCTAGTACTGTAAGTGTAATGTACCCTCCATCTCTGCAATTCTGCTTTCAAACACTTTTTAGAACTGACTACAGGGATCGGTGTGGGCACGAAGCATCTTTACTTGCAACAGTCTACAGGTCTCATTTTGAGAAGGGCCAAGAGCTGCAGCTGAAGTCACGGGATGATGTAAAAATGAAGGTATTATAGCTCCGGCTCTAATTATCATGCTGTCAGGTTGCATTTAAAGGTTGGACGTGGTGCTTAGGGACATGGTTTAGTGGGTGACATTGGTGGTAGGGGGATGGTTGGACCAGATGATCTTGGAGGGCTTTTCCAACCCTAATGATTCTGTGATTATCCTTTGGAAGCAGCGGGGAGGAGGAAATGGAGAAGTGAACGCCAGAGAGCTGAAAGCTAAAGTCTGACCTCTGAATGTGTTGTGTTTTTTTTCCATTGGCAGGCTGATGACGCCTGGCAGCGAAATTCGATTCGTCCATAAGCACATGGGTCTGGTTCCCGGCTGGGGAGGAGCTGCCAGGCTGGTGCGAATCGTTGGCAGCGGGGCTGCCCTCCGCCTGCTGAGCGGGGCCCTCAAGGTGGACCCTGAAAGAGCGCTGCGCCTCGGGCTTTCGGAGGAAACCTTGCTGCCTTCAGAGGAAAGCAGATCTCTCGAAGAAGCTCGAGCCTGGCTGAGTCAGTACACAGAGGGTCCAGCTAGTGTGATTCGGGCTGTGAAACAGGTGGTCACAGCAGGAAGAGAGCTACCTCTGGAAGATGCCTTACGGACAGAGAAGGACGTTTTTGGAACTGTGTGGGGTGGGCCTGCCAATTTGCAGGCACTGGTTAGAAGGCCAAAACATAAATGATGGTCAATGCATAAGGAATGTTCTTGATATTTTGCAAAGCTTTCACTGAAACAGGTGTTAAAAGTGAATCATTTAATGCCAGTTCTTAACATTCCTGTCATTCGTGTCTGGCAGACATATTTGGTGTGCAACCGCAGAGAAATTGCCAGAAAACTTACTGTTCTAATCACCCACTGAATGGAGATTAGTGAAATTAGTATGTAAAGGTAAATACTGTGCTGAGAATAGAACTATAATGCTTTTGGAATGAGGCTGAAGATTATTTTCTTTGGAGTTAATTTTGTTTTTCTAACTGGTATGGAAATGATTTGCTTGAGAGATGAGAGGTTTATTTATTTACAGAGCAGGTGCGCCTAAAGCTGTAAAACCTGACTTCCCAAACATGTGGCCAGTGTCTTAAAGCAACTTTGTAGGGATGGTAACTGGTGAGATGATATTTTTTTCTGTTTTCATCTTCAGTCAGTTCTGGGTATAATTGCTGAGAAAGTGATATGGCATTTTTAATGGTGATTGTTATATAGAAGCAGCTCTAGCTCACTGAAGAGCTTGTAGCCCTTGTTCACTGACATGGAGCCAAATCTTTAAATGCATTTAGGTGTCTACTGACTGCTTTGGGAACCAGCGATCTTACATATGTATCTGCACATTCCCACAGCCTGGATCTGATACTGAGCACGTGCAAAGCTGCTGACCTGATTCTTCACTTAAAATCAAGCTGAAATCTTAGAAAGCCACGATGCGTAATGCTCCCAGATGGTATTTTGTTGACTGGATGGTCTCGGTACTTCAGCATTCTGGAAGGACTTGTCTGCCTTTTAAAGTACATTTACTCACAGGGCACATTTGGGCTGTGAAAGACCAGACAACTTGGAACTTGATCTCCATGCCAGTGACTGTGTGAATAACCAGATAATTCAGTGGGGACAGTATTTGCTTTAAAAATTAGAAACTGAGTCCCTGCTTTGGGAGATGATTCTTGATTTAAAATGAAATATATTTGGTAGCAAAAATGTACAGACATATACATGACTGAGAGTTTCCTGTATTGTTGATTAAAAGGCACTTATCTCTAAATCAAGCAGGGTCGATACCTGAGCCTGGGACCCATGTCCCCCCCAAGGGAGCATGTTAAGGAGGAAACTGGGATGTTTTGCATTGACGTGCATTCTTGCTGTGACCAGGCATAACTAACAGGTATGTGGTACAAGCTCCCTTAGGAAAATGAGGTGATTCCTTGCAGGGAAATCCATGTTATGGTATCTACAGTGTGGCAGAATTACTGAGTTTGAGATGGTGAGGATTTTGGGACAGATTAACAATGGGAATTAGGCTTGGATTGCCTGCTAAGATTCTAAAGCTTTTGAGCATATGCTATGCTCCGCTGGGTATTTTATTATGTGGCTTTCACAGTGGGGAGTGTGTATAGCCTGAAGCAATGCTGAAGGAAGGGATGTGTTCTGAGCTGGCACCTCACAGAAGATAAGCAACTTACCCTGTCCTGTTGATCCCTCCTTTCTCCCTTTGCAACTGAAACTGTTGAAAGGTTTCGAACCTCTCTTCCCCAACAATAACGTTCAATGTTTACTTCCAAGTTAGAGACAGGAATGGGAACAGGTAGGAGAGGGTAGTGGTCTGTTTTGTGCTCCACCCTTTTTTTCTATCCAACAGCTCACTGTTAGTCCAGTGCAGCTGGATTTCAAACCCATGACTTAGGAGGTAAGGATGTTTTAATACAGTAAGGCAAAACTTAACTGTTTAGTAATGAAGCTGATGTGCTTTTCATGAAGTTCATCAAGATTCATGAGGGATTCCAGACTGCCAACATCACTGAACTTTCAGAGCATGTGTCACTCCATGCTCACCCAATTCCTACTCAACTTTTTGAAGCAGTAGCACATCGCTTTGTTATTAGTCAAAACAAAAAAGTACTTTCAATGGCAGCTAGTTAGATCTTTTATAGCAACAAGAATAAATTTGCCATTACTAACATTGTGATTATGTTTTTTAAAATGGGTGTGAGTATTACTTAGAACCTGAACAAGACCCTTGAATATTTTTATTTTTCAGGTGTCAGGTTGTAAGGTCCAATAGCATATTCTGCGAACTGCGAGATATAAATTTGAAAGGGAGGAAACTAGCAGAGAAGCAGCGTGTTTTACTTGCACATTTTGAAGTAGACCTGTGCTGACAGTAAGTATAACTTAGTATGTGTATCTTACTGGGGAGCTTTTTCCAGTTCAATTTGTAGACAACGAGTTTACTTCTCATTTCAGCAAATGCATTTCTCCAGCTATCCTCTCTGATTTGTATCAAAGCCAATGTTTGCTTCTAATAACAGCACAAATAATTAACTGGTGCTAGAAATGGCTAAGACCCTTTCAGAAAAGGTTACAGAAACTCATTTTGTCGTCTGATCTGTTGGAATCACAAACATACCACACACTGCTATAGGAGATTCTCAAGGTAATTATAGGCGTTTGTTTTGATCAAGGATTTTTGTGCTCAGCCTAATGCTGTATTCTATAATATTTTTTTTTCTGTTTTAAAAACAAGCGTAGCCCTTATTATGAAAACCAGGATAACTAAATTACCATGAGTGATATCACAAGGGCTCCAGACTGAGATGAAATGGAATCCCATTTTAGCAATTGCAAACCTAAATGCTCAATTTCATAGATCACTTTATCATCATCTTACAGTGACAAATACCTGTAACCAGCAGCTAATAGGCATTTATATATATATATTACAATTTATTAAAGACTACAAGCTTTACTTTTTTGTTCCCCTTTAGAAATGACCTAAAACCAAACAAGCGCTAAATGCACAGAATGAATTAGAAACCCATGTTCAAAATTGATCCTCCCAGTCTCCTAATTAAATGGAGCGCTAGCTTTTCTATTTCCTAGGGGCTAGTTTGCCAGCTCCCTCCTCAGCAAACGAGGTTTCACATTACACTGTGAAACGCCTGTCTTGTTCCTTGCCTCTGTGTATTGGGACACCCCGAGTACTTACTGGGGGTGCGGATTCTGAGCCGAGTGTTCAATCGCCTGATACGGTCACACTGGGGGTCACTTTTAGCAATATTGATAGTTTCCCATATTTGCCGCAGGAATATACTTACCAAATGGGCAACTGAGGTGTTCTTCCTGAATGCGTGGTTTGCTGTGTGTTTTTTTACTGTGCTGGAGGAGTCCTGTATCTGTAGCTATCTATTCTGGAAATGAAGAGATGCAGTACAGATTTTGTAGTATTTTAATATCCTCTTTCCTCTCCATTCTGAGTTTCTATAGCTATTCTCTACAAGTTGAAAAATCGTGTATGCAGAGAGTTACAGAAAAACATACGATGCAGCGTGGCTGTAGCTTGGCTAAAATAGAGAACAAGTATCCTACTGATGGTAATGATTTAAATATAAGATGGGAATTACAGGTTACTGTGTCTTCCTAGCTTGATCTGGGGTGTGTATTTGCCACTCCGATGATTAGCTGTTAAGCAGTTATCAGCCTTACTTTAACTAATTTCAGTAATTCACAGCTGCGGTCAGCCAGCAGGAGCCAAAGGCAGCATCATGGGTGTTTGGCCTGAATGGAGGTCTGCCTCTACTTTGGACAAGAACCCCCATGGATAACCACTAATAAAATGCATTGTATGTTATTTGTGCTGAAAGTCCTCAAATTGAGCATATATAGCAAGTCTTGTATTTTGCATCTTGCTATAACAGTGCATAACCTCGCAGTAAGTGAAATGCACGCGAATACCGGAAGCATTCTTACTGTGTGTTTTTACAGCACAGAGTTAGATTTTGATTAGCGCCATCGCATGCTAACTAGAAAGAAAAAAGGCAGGTGACAACTAACAAATGGAAGAAAAGACATTCCAAGTTCTTTCCTTCCAAAGTTCACATTGCTGGCTTATTGCCTTATAGAACTATGAAGTGGTAAGAAAGTAATACTCCTTATTCCATCTAAGTCTCCTCCTGTGCCATCTCCTTTGTTCACTGGACCCACTGTCTCACCTTGCGGGCAAAAATAAAACCCAGAAACTGGAAGACTTTCACAGCTTTGTCTATGAATAGGCATTTCAGCCATTGTAAGGAAAATGTTTTAGAAGCTTAAGTGTACGGTTTTTAGCACCTTTTGTTTCAAGATTTGAAATAATTGCATTTCAGCTATTGGCCCTTCCTATTCAGGGATATATGTACTAAGAATTGGGGTTTAATTAGCTTTATTTTAAAGATTAAGCCAAATCAACAGATGACCAACCACCATTTTTCAGAATGAGAAATAACTGCTATAGAAAAAAAACTGTTGTACTTTTCAAGTTTGTAGAAACTGGGAGATGTAGTATCCAGGAGATGTACTTCTAATACAAGCCCAGAATTATCTTTTCTGTGCTGCTGCTAGTTTTGCTGTGCAGAACAGATAAATAGCAATGTATTCCATAACATGTTTTTTAGCTTAAGGTCAGGTTTGATTATTCACGCTCTTTTATTTCAATGTTTCTGCTGTTAATAAATAAGACTGCGATACTTTTGTCTACGGTAACAGTGAAGTGAGTTGATCAGCTCTTCAGATGAGGAGCATTAAGCCTGTGTAAACATTAAGCCTGTAGCTCAGGATTTTTCTGTAGAAAGGCACGCTCCTACAGTGTTGTTTGAGATACAGTCAGTCAGGGATGTTAAGAACTTAGATACCACTCTAAACCAATCCTCCCTTTCAGCAAGCACAGGAAGCTGTTTTATGATAGTTTTCTTTAAAGTTCCTCCAGTGAAGTTCAATTAAACTGGAGACATATCTAAGATTGTTACTGGTAAAATGCAATTTTATTAAATTATAAATTCCGTAACAAAAACGAGACAGATCAAGAAAGACCTCAAAAACAGAACTACAAGGACTAGATGGCAAAGCCAGTGAAAATGCCATGAAGTGTATAGGTAAGAATTTGCAACAAAAGTTAACAGCATTTTTACATTTCCATTGAAGGTAAATGATTGCTCTTTTTCTAGTAAAAACACATTTTAACTCCAAACTCACATCTATTTTCTCACATTAAATTAAGCATCCTGCTCACACCCAACATCTTGCCTGCTCCCGCATTGCTTTAGTGTTCTTTTCATACATCAATCCATGCAGAAAGTAGTAAGACACTTAATGCAACAGTCAGATAATGAAAACAATTCAAGTTGTACAGTAGATATACATTGGCCAAAAAGGGACCGAGTATCTCCAAGGGGAGGATGCTACAAAATAAACACAAGACATTTTTAAGAAAACTGGGTATTGCTAAGCAGCTTTCAAACCATTAACAGGACGACCCAGTTTCTTACAGTTAGTCTTCCAGCTGAGACATGTTAAGAGACTTAAGTTAGGCCAAATCTGGTTCTCCCCTTCACCCCACCCTCCCACCAAACACACTGCTAGGTTTGAGTGCAATGCCAATGTGGACAGAAAATTTACAGATACGGGACTGAGTTTTTCAATCGCATGGCTCCAGATTTAAACTTCAGTGACTGTGCACTGTCCATCTGGCCTTCTAGACCTTACGCTTGCGTTTACCACCCCTCCCCCTGCCACTGGTCTATCCACTCCTGACTGGTTTGCGTTTGCATTCAAGTGTCTCTGCTGGGCAGAGGATGGATGTTGCTGGAGGTGGGCAGACACATCCTCGCTATCGCTGCTAGCATCCGATTCGGTCTCCTCCACAGAGGCGTCAGGGGCCGGCACCCTACCGGACGATGACGATTCGTGGTCTTCCTCTCCCTCTCCCCTGTGGCTCCTTTCGGCCATACTGTCTCCATTTATTTGCAACTGGGCAAAAGAGTTTTCTAGAGAAGCGCTTGCATCAGGCGATGGCGTTGAAGGACTCATCAGCTGACCATCGAGTGACGGCAGGGGCCTAGCAGAAACGGGCACCAGGGGCTGTACAGCTGCAGCCCCCGGGGTCGCTGTGCTGTCTGCACCGTCAGCGGAGCTCTCTCTCGCCAGGTTGACAGTGTTAGCGTCACAGTCCAACCTAAGCCCAGCCACTCCCTTCTTTGGAATATCTATAATGTCCCGTTTTATTTTCCTGCGGCGTCCATGCTCGTTTCTCCTATACTGAACCATATTTTCAAGATCTGCTACGTATAAAAACCCAGCAATCAGCATTTCAGTGCTCTTTTTACCTTTGGAAAAGGCATCTTCCAGCTCTCTGCTGGTACGTTCATCATACTGCCACCAACCATTTCTACCTTCGTAGTACCAAGCATATTCTCCGTTGCCTCTGCTTGCTGCTTTGAGTTCTTCTGGTGACAATAAGGTTGGCTTGTCGAGAAAATCCTCTGGAATCTCCTGCCGGCAGAGCGCACATCGTTTCCCAAGCCAAGAAGCTCCCTTCACACACAGATAGCAGAAAACATGTTTACAAGGCAGACTTACTGGATGGACACACGTTTGCAGACAGATAGCACATTCAGGGACTGTCAGGGAAGGTGCTGCATTAGCACATGACTCATTTGTCTTCCTATTTGTGGGAAGCATGTTGATCGAATGATCTATTTCACCACAGCCAGCCATCCTGCAGAAGATCAAAGAGATGTAAATCAGTTTACTGTGTCAACCTAAACTGGCACCTTACCTCACCATCCACAGAATGAGACACTTGCCTTGGGTTAAGATGAGGTATCATTTATGAAGCTCAACTTCTAAATTAACCGATAGGTTAACACTCTGTTTTCTGAGTCAACAAACTAAGCTGAATATCGGTAGAATTTATTTTCCCAATCGCTGATCTTTAATCTTCTGTTTCATTTTTAACACAATACCATGCCAAACTTTGGAATTTCCTCTCTCCTTTTTCTGAAGCAGTGTTGATCAGCTAGCTTCATGCAGGCTAAAGGTACTACAAAGCATCCAGCCAGCCTGTTATTTTGGAGCCTCCTCAGAAAATCTGAAGAGGCTACGATTCTTTTCTCAAGAGGTGACCTACCCACAAAACAATCCATCTGTACAGTACTGGTGATCATCAGTTTGACTAGGGGATTACCAGAACAGTACTTCAGGCTAGGTTTCCATAGTACAAAATATGCCCGGCAGCAGAACCAGGCTGGAGTATTCCCACTCGCTGTTTCTTAGTCACCACAGCGTACCAGCCCTCAGACAGGGCTCGTAACAACCACAGGGCTACAGGAAGAACTGGATTTGAAGACTGAGGTGGCTTTTTCAAAAGCTATCCTGGATTTCTCTTTCCTAAAAAACAGGTGAACTTGCTCATCTAGCTGAGGGTACCTCAAAAGGAATTGTTCCAGCCAAGCAGAAGGGGCAGTGTATCTATCACAGGAGATGAAATACGCAGCCATGATTTATTTGTTTGTGAAGTCATTGCCTGTGCCTTCTCTGGCTGTGTCTTTTCTCTGTTGTTAAACAGAAATTTTATAACCAACTATAATGCTACTCTGGCATTTTATAGGATTTCAATAGGCAAAATACTCTAGCCTAGACATACAAATGCCTGCTAGACTACATTCTACCTATGGCAATCTTTCAGTCTTTTTCATGGTTGTTTTCCTGTTATGATCTCATTTATTCTCATCAAAACAAACCAGCAGATATCAAACGAGGGCGAAGAGTGGGCTTTGGGGGAACGGGGCCTAAAAATGTGCCTTTTTCATTTCAAATCTCCAAGGAATTTGGCAGCATAGGGCTGATACTCAGCAAAAAAGCCTTTCAGTATAACTAGTCCTCTTTGTACAAACAGCAGAGAATAGTTCATCCAAAGTCACCACAGAAGGGTGGGCCAGAAGAGACCGTTAGAGGTCACAAGAGCCCAGATTCCAGCTCCACACGGCACTACCACCAGTATCAGGTCCGATCAGTCATGGCTTTGTCTAGCTGACTTTTTTGAAACCTGCAAGGATGGTATCACAACCTCCCTGGACAGCCTGTTCCAGTATTAGACATATTTCTAGTAAAACACATTACCTCAAGAGAAAATCCCTCGTGTTACAGTAAAAGCCTTCACTGCTTTATGCATCTTACGAACACATGCTGGGATTAGAAAAAAAAAAAAAGAAGATTTATGCTTCTGTGTCTATATTTATCTTTACAATAATGCATCTCTATATGCTACCCGTTCCCTTTTGTCACTGTAATTTCCTCTCAGAAGAGCAATGCCTTTCTTTGATCTAATTTTTTAATCAAGTCGGGTTTTTTAAGCTCTACCGTTCATATATTTTATTTCTGAAGTGGCATGTAACTCTGTCCACCTTTGTATCTGAATTTCTTTCTCTGAGATTAAGAACAAATATGCATACTAGCTCTTCAGTCAGCGTGCAGATACAGACAGCATTACCACCTGGTAATTGTCTTTATTTTGCACATCTACGTGAGAGACACATTCTGAAAGTGTTGTGAACTAGTTGCTCTCTGGCAGCTTCACACTTTCCAGGTTATATTTGGAAGCAGAACTTTACACCAAAACTAGGTTTTTATGACGAGGAACTTATTAGAAAAAGGAGAGAAGAAAAGCTATTCAGATTTCAGAATACCCACGAACACAACTCAATCAGTATCTCACAACAGAAGAGCTGAAAGAGAAAACCATGTATTGATTAATTTGTACCAACCATGGCTGAGGAAAAAAGATCTGAATTTTCAAGTGTTCCCATAATGACATATTACTGTGCAGAAAGGCGCAGCAGCTGAGATTTTTATTTCCACGCTACAGTTTTACAAAAGGCTTCTTTTCCCTAAATACATTTTATAAGGTTATCCTCTTCAAAGAAAAGATAAAAACAACATGAAGATAAGTAACTTCTCTATAATTTGTGTATCATAATTAAGAATTTGGAGACTGCTGGGATTAAAAATGAACCCCATTTTGACAAATCAAATTCTGGTATTGTTACTATTATGAGTGAATGTATTATGCTGTATCATGAGTAAACAAAAAGCAGTGTGAGAGTTCTCATTAATATTTGAGCTGTGCTCAATAGGTCACCTATTAATTTGAAGGTTCTTTGATTCCTTACTAGGTCAAGCTAATAACGCAGCATATGAATGGAAAGGAGGAATAAATGCTTTATTTTGAAAGTCTTAAGTGATTTTTAATGAATTAGAGGAAAACATAAAATTAATACAGCTAGAGGAATACCCTCATCTCTAACCAAGCACAACCCCGCAACATAAAACTTTTAGTAAAAGACAAGCACAACTGCAGTTGCATGTGCTCAGAATGCAGGACAATTATCCATTTAAAGATTTAGATCAACTGAACTGAGGTTCTCACTTTTTGTTTCTAAAAGAATATGCTAATTAATCCCTTACTGTTTACCTTTTTAAGTATCAGATCGAGTTCATAGAGTTTGTCTATAAATTAGTACTAGGGCATATATATGTAGATTTTTATCAAACAGGTAAGCCCTTTGGAAAAGAGGAAAAACATCTAGAGCTGCTATTCTGCTAAGTTACGGCTGTGGGAGCACATTCATTCCAGCTTCATGGCGTTAATAACTAAACAAATCTGAGTGCAGAGTATTTTCCCTGAAATTAACAGTAATATTTTATAACAAGATTTATTCAAAAAAGGCTTCATATTAAAATGGTTATCAAAGACTAAGCTCTGTTTTTTGGAGAGCTGGGTTACTTTATTAATTTTGGCTAACAGGGAAAATTACATTATTGAATAAATTAAAATCAGCGACAAGTTCTAAAAATAAAATTATTTGAAGTATTTGGATCATCAGTTCAGATATAAAAAAGGGAACAACAAGCATCCGAATGCTACGTTTTAACATAAATACAGCCTAAAGCCAACTGTGAAGGAGCTGGTCTACAATCCTGGCAGATCTCACTTCCATTATCTCTTTTTTTAATTAATATTAAAACCTACATTTCATTTGGTAAGCTTAAGACGCATAGCCTAGAGTGCTTGCATCAACACACAAAGTATGGAATAGGTAATGTATAAAAACTATATGAAAATTCCCCAGGCCTTCTGGGACTCTGTCCAAAGAGCAAGTGCATTCCCATAACCTTACCCCAAAACAGTAATATTTTGGACTCTGGGTCAAATTCTAGCTACAACTAAGCAGTTTGTCAACAAGCTGGCACGTGCAAGTCCATTAACAAAACAACAGCAGCTTACTTTCTCTGAGTAATTTCTACTGACGCATGCCACGAGACTAAGATGTCCTCTCTTCAGATGTCTCCAGCTAGGATGGCAGGTCCTCTTTCCCAAGGCTGGCTCATTCCTTGTCTGTCCTGCCCAACGGTACACTGCAGCGTTTCAGCTTCTCTGCACACTAATGGAAAGCAGATAGTATCACCATTACAACAGCATTGGACACAGGTATGAGCGAGCAAAACACAACGCCATGGTCCTGTTACAGAAAAGAAATAACCATCCTTTAACCTACCTGATGCAGACACCATCAGACATTGTCGTATTTTTTGCAATTACCAATTTTGGCCTACAGTTTGATGTCGATTATTTTGATGTCTAACTTATGCAAATTATCTTTTTCTAAAGTAGTATAAAAGGCAATTATCTTATTATATCTGCAGTTAATGCCTCATTTCCATAAAGTAACCATGTATACAAAATGAGAAACAAGACTAAAGTTAGGAGCATGTTATGTTTGTGCATATTTAACCTCTAGTAAATGACTTCCTGTTTTCGGAGAGTTTAACAAATAACAACAGCTTCCTAAACCTGTATATAAAAAGAGCCATATCGTATTATTCCAAAGGCCTGTCCAGCTTTGAATCTTGTCTGTAAACAGGGGCTGTTATCGGATGTTTGAGGAGAAAACCATGCATGCAAACACGTGATTTCCCTAGGTCCTGTCCACATCTCAAGCACTCTGCAGCTTAGGGCCCTCTTTATAAAGTGCCAAGCACTTCTGAGGTTCAGTCCTGAAACAAATATATGTGATCTCTGAAAAAGAGGACAAGGGTGCAGTTCAGGCTCTGCGACTCTGAGGTAACGTGCCCCTCTTCAGGCTACCAGTTAATGTCAGCCAAAATACATTTTGTAGTATGTCACCAACCAGAATTTGAACCAATTCATTTCATAAATACAAAGTAGTCACTGGAAACCAGTGTCTTAACAATTACCTAAATAACTCTACAGTAGGCAGGTAGGAATCTGCAAATTGGGTGAGAGCAGGGAGACCACCAAGATTTCACTGTCCTGTTCTCAAGCTCTAAACAGGAAGGTCTTGACCTGAAAGAGCCACCCTTAGTTACGGAAAGTATTTTGGGAATCGTATGTAGAAAGACTGATGAGCCATACAGCTGTATCTTCCTCTCTTCTGGGCTGTAGCTTTCAAGATGTTTCTGAGGCATTTTGAATTACAATTTTCAGTTGCTGCAAAATCTTACATATACGAATGCTTTGAAGCAGACCCAAGAATGTCACATATTTGATTTCAATTTGCCCAATGAAAGAATCATTTCAGTGTAAACACGGTGCAGATCAGATTTATGTACAGACTAGAGCAAAGTCAAGGAGTGGTAAGTCTCAGAAAGAACATGGAGCATTTAGTGTTACGGTGTTCTGTGCTACGGTCCATCAAATGATTGAACATTTATCACGAATAATGTCAGATTGAAATGTTCAGATGACTTCAGTGCAAGATAAATTACTCAAACGTGTTATTTTCTTTATAGCTGAGCTCCATGTAGCATTCAGTCCAGCTATTTTTAGCAAGCGTTCAAAAGGAAAAATGCAAAAATTAACATGCCTATCCACTTGTCCTAGCACCCCTTCAAAAGGGAGATGGTTCTCCCCTCATCAATCCAGCAACTTCCCCTTTCTTCACACATTAATCTGAAATGGAGAGCTGCAATCCCACTGAAATTTTGGCTCTACTAATCCACTCAGACAAAATACCGTGTTTGCTATGATCAAAGAGACGGTTGCAACAAGCTCGATGCCGTGGGTGTGGTGCCCAGCCCTTCAGCTCAGGTCCTGGCTTTCTATTCCTTCTGCAGGTTTTATCTGCTACCTCCTACAATCCACTGTCAGAGGTGGAGCATTCAAAGACCAAATGTTACATGGAGATGGGAGAAGGACGCTGGGTCAGCTCTGACAGATCTCCTAGGAAAAAAAACGCACGCACATACACGATGCATGTAATTATACCTGGAAGAATCCAATTAGGGCATAATTATGGGATTATGGTAAGGCAACTTTCTAAATGCTGCATAGCTCTTAAAAAGAACTAGTTCACAAACTGACTTCAGGTAACCTCTGCTCTTCATTACGTTGTTATTTACTTAATAAGCCAGCCATGAAAATTTTACAAAACGGGATAAAAGACGCTTGTGGTTACACACACACCCCTTCCCGGACTCTGCTCCTTTGAAGTTAAGTGGCTAAGAGCTGTGTTCTCTACTTAGCAATTAACTTCCTACGTTAGACGAGCACCTCGTACGGGGAGTTACGCTAACTGTGGCAACCTGCGAGAGTCCCTTCCCCTTGCGCACTCACTAAACCCACGCGTCCCATCACACGCCGATTTTGAAACGGGCACTCAACACGCAACAGATGAAGGACAATCCCACTGCCCAGGAGCAAGGGCTTCGACCTGGCATCAACAGCTGGGCAACAGCTCCTCCCACGCTGAGGCTCAGGCGGTGTCTGACTGCTCTTTGTTCCCTTGAAGTCTCCAGGGACGCTTGCTGGGAGAAGTTGTGCCAGCCTCTTCCACGCAGCTTTATGACTCAAAAGTGGCTGACCTCCTACCTGAGCTACCATCCGAAAGCGACCCGAGGTCTTCCTTGAGGAAAACATCCAGCTTTTACTAGACCAAGACGGAACAAAACCTTTCTTGTCAGTCAACTGCTGCACATCAGATTCCCAGTAACCTATCGGAGCCCAAACTACTTTTTTTTTTTTTTCCCCATTTTTCTTTTGCTTTGGAGACCAGAGCAAAAAGAAAAAAAGCAACGATAACTTTTAAGAAAATATCCCAGAAATGCACATATTTAAGAAGCCAGCTCCTGAATGTAAATGTGGTGTTACCTACAGCCTTATTTAAATCCTGCCTTAGATGATAAATTCTGCAGCACTCTACAGATTACTTTAAACTAGTTACCACAAGCTAATCCTTTGAGTACCCATAGGCTGAAAAATCAACGGGTGCAGCACTACAAAATAAAAACGGTAAATGCTTTTATGTAGTTAAGTACTTGACTGTTTCCATCAAGCTCCCTACCTCATACCTCGATTCCTGGGGGAGGGAGGGTGGAAGAAGGTGGAAGCAGGGGACAGAACTCCGTCCTTCCCTACCAGCCACCATGAGCCAAATACAGGGAAAAGAAGGAAAGAGGTGGTTTTGGTATGGTTTTTGCCTTTTTTTCTTTTTAAATAAGGGGAGGGAAAAAAACTCATTCTCCCAGCTGAAGGCCTGTTATTTTCAACATAGTGTCAGCTAAAGGTACTGAGCCTTTCAGATATTTTTTAAACCATCACCAGGCAATGCACAGCACAGCAGATAAATAATCTCACTGTCTCCTGTTAATAGTGACTTCCCTGTACCTCTTTCTTAAAATTAGAGTATCTTTGGGAATTAGTGATGTGATGAAGCTTCAACTTCCCTGTCATTCTTTATGCAGTGCCGTTACACATTAATTAAAAAACAAAAACAAAGAAAAACACACCTTGTATAGATTTAGAACTAAACCACAGAAAAATAGTCAAGTGCAGAGCAGTCAACCATTTTGGTATTGAACTGCTGCATATTTATTCAAAATGAATTTCTTGTCCTGTGCTACAACTGGACCACTGAATTTGAAGTATATATTTCATTTTATTTAAGAGAGCAAAACATTAGCTTCTCACTCAAGCAAAATGATAGTGTCAAAGTTCCTGTAGGAAAACAAAGCGAGAATAGGTTCATCTGAAGTTATCAATGCTTCGGAAACACAAACTAAGTACAAGAACATCTCTAAACAGAAAGACTTGATTATCATGCACAGAAGAAGGAGAGGGGGAAAAATCAATTCCAATAAAGGTTTTTTTTTTCCACCCACTATTCAAACTCCTTCGAAACCCTGCAGTTCCATCCCTCTCGGCAAATGACAACTGCGTTACATCTCAACTGATGCAGCGGGTTTTGAAGGAAACAAAAAGAACTTGTTTCTTCCTCCCCGTACAGATTCCGCACTGTAGCGATTCAAACAATTGGCACTTTGATTCCCTCGGAAGGCAGCCACAGCATTAACCACACAGAACTGTCAAGCGAGCTCTCGCAAACATTCGATATTTAAGATTTACTCAAAGCGACCAAATCGATATCAGGGCTTTGTACCGGGCGCTCAGTACTGTTACAGCAGGCCGTTTTTGGCGATGCATTTATGGAGGCACTTTCAGGCCTATTTTAAACAATCCCCTGTGTTAGGGGCTGCTGTGTTTTTCACATCACAAACCTGACAAAAGCACAACTTTTTACAGCTGCCTTCCCTACTCCTCCTTGGGATTACCCGGTGTACAGTTCCATAGTACAGGACCACGGGCAAACCGCACAGGATTGCTCGCTGGGGTCACAGAAAAGCGGTACTGGGACGAGCACCACCACCTCCGGTGCGCTTCCCTCCGGGCTGTGCCCGTCCCCGCTCCAGCACCGCGACCAAATCCAGCCCCCGAGCACCCCGCCGGCAGCACCCAGCCCCGATCCCCCCCATTTCCAGCGGCGGCGACGCGCACCGCCCGCCTCCCGGCCCCGCCGCAACGCGAGGGGCCGCGCGGGGCCGCCGCCGCCACCGCCGCGCCGCCGCCTCCCCGGGCACCGCCGCCGGCTGCCGGCCGCCGCCTCCCTCCCCACCGCGCTGCTGCGGCCTGGGCACGGGGGGGCCCCGCCGGCACCCCGCGGCCTGCCCTTTTGTTCCGGGCCTCGCAGCCCGGCCCCGCCGCGGGGGGGGTAGGGGGGGGGCGAGGCCGTTGGCGGCCGTTGGTGACCGTTGGAGCCCCCCCCCCTCCCCGGGGTGCCGCCGCCCGAGACTCACCCGCAGGGTCGGGCCGGGCCCTGCGCGCACCGCTCCGCCACCTGCCGCCGCCGCGGGACGCGCCGACGTCACGCGCGGGAGGGGGGGTGGCGGGAGGGAGGGGGGCGCTGCCGCGCCACCGTGACGCGACCGGGAGGGAGGGGCCGTAAGCGGAGGGGAGGGGCGCGCGCTCCGGTGGCGTCACGGGGGGAGGGCGCGGCCACTCCCGATGCCATCCCGGGGAGGTGTCATGGCGGCGGGGCCGCGTCCTGCCTAAGGCCGGGCGTTGGCAGCTCTGCAGAGTCACAGAGGCGTTAGGGCTGGAAAAGACCGCCGTGATCATTTGGTCCGATCGCCCCCCCATCAGTGTCACTCACAAAACCACGTCCCTAAGCACCACGTCCCTAAGCACCGCGTCCCTAAGCACCACGTCCCTAAGCACCGCGTCCCTAAGCACCGCGTCCCTAAGCACCGCGTCCCTAAGCACCACGTCCCTAAGCACCGCGTCCCTAAGCACCGCGTCCCTAAGCACCACGTCCCTAAGCACCGCGTCCCTAAGCACCACGTCCAGCCTTCCCTCAAGTCACGGCCCCAGCTCTGCCCCGAGGAGGGCTGGATGCTTCTCTGGCCTCCTGCCTGTGGGACGGGACCAGGGTGTAGCTGGGGGCTGGGCTGTCACAAAACCGCAGCTGCTGCCTTGGAGGTAGTGTACGGGAAGGAGAGGTGTGTTTTCTGCCGCCAGCAGAAACAATTGAAAGGTACACCATGTTCTTGTCAACAGCAGATGAATAAACCATGGTGTGAAACGATAATCCATGCATCACTTCAGATGGAATCACAGAATCATTAAGGATGGAAAAGACTTTCGAGATCATCTGGTCCAACCATCACCCTACTACCAATGTCACCCACTAAACCATGTCCCTGCGCACCAGGCCCAACCTTTCCTTTGGCTACGAAGATGGTGAAGGGCCTAGAGGGGAAGACGTATGAGGAGCGGCTGAGGTCACTTGGCCTGTTCAGCCTGGAAAAGAGGAGGCTGAGGGGAGACCTCATTGCGGCCTACAGCTTCCTCACGAGGGGGAGTGGAGGGGCAGGCGCCAATTTATTCTCTTTAGTGACCAGTGATAGGCCCCAAGGGAATGGTGTCAAGCTGCAACAGGGGAGGTTCAGGCTGGATATGAGGAAGAGGTTCTTCACTGAGAGGGTTGTCATGCACTGGAACAGGCTCCCCAGGGCTGTAGTCACAGCACCAAGCCTGTCAGAATTCAAGAAGTGTTTGCATTGTGCTCTTAGTCATATGGTCTGAATTTTTGGGTAGACCTGTGTGGAGCCAGGAGTTGGACTCGATGATCCTTGTGGATCCCTTCCAACTCGGGATATTCTATGATTCGATGATTTCCTTGAACACCCCCAGGGACGGTGACTTGGCCACTTCCCTGGGCAACCCGTTCCAATGCCTGACCACTCTTTCTGAGAAGAAATGTCTCTTAATTGTTTTAATTGTTGAAGAGTAGTGCTCTTTGTTCAATTCTTTGTTTCAATTGTTGAAGAGTAGGGGCATGACATTTCTGTTTTTCCACTCACCAGGGACATCGCTCGACTGCCAGGACTTTTCAGCTATGGTGGAGAGAGGCTTGGCAACTACATCAGCCAGTTCCCTCAGGACCCTGGGATTCATGTCATCAGGTCCCATAGACTTGTACCTCTTTAGATTCATCAGGTGGTCTCGAACTTGCTCTTCACTTACAGTGGCTGGGACTTTGATCCCCCAGCCTCCATCCACAGGTTCAGGGAAATTAAAGACTTGGGAAGCTCGTCTACCAGTGCAGATGGAGGCAAAGAAGTTGTTGAGTACCTCAGCCTTCTCCATGTCTGTCATTGCCAATTACTTAGATATAGAAACTCACTCCTAATATAAGAAATTAGCCACCTATAATCACTTACACACTACTATTTTCACCCCTCAGTCTATTTTCACAAATGTTAAAGGCTCATGGTGGCACTCAGGGACTCCTCCTGTCACCCCAGCGCAGCAGCCCGAAGGGAGCTGGTTCCTCTCTTGTGCTCTTCCTTGAGGCTCTGTGCAGAAGGGATGCCACCTCTCGCCCAAGGGCTGGGGAATGGGAAAGAAGCACTCACACAACCCCTGAGAATTGGCAACAGAGTTCTTTATTGCCAGGACATCTTGCAGATGAGCCTGCAGGATGTCCGTGGTGTTTGGTGGCTCCAGGCTAATGCTTGGGATGGAGCCTGCATGACGAGTAGGGAGCTCGCCGGGCACTCCTGCGACGCTGTTGGTGCGCTCAGATGACAGAGAATGAAGACATGCCGGGGTAGCTGCAAGTCTGATCTGGCCGAGGTGGACCCACTTCCATTGGTTCCTCCACATCTGCTGGTGGATCCACCTCCATGGGCCCCACGGTGTTTGGCAGAAGGATAAGCCACTCCTTGCCAGGGACTGCCCAAATGGGATGCCTTCCATCAGGAATGTTTTCAGGCCAGGGTGCCGAACCAGGGGGTCGCCCAGTTCCACCCCTAGGTCCCATGCCACTGTCCAGCTGATTTCCATTTGCGGGTTTGACGCTGCCGTCTGGTTTACGGCCATGGCTGGGTCCCACATTGCTTTCCGGACTATGGGCACACCTCTGCTCCCTGCAGCTGTCTGCCTGACGCGCCTGCCTTCGCCCCACACCACCACTGTGCCACTGGTCAGGCCCAGGCCCCCTGTCGCTGTATGGCTGAGGGGGCGGCCTGTTCCCCGCATCGTTGCGGTGCCAGTGGTACCGCCTGTAAGTGTCTGTGGGCTGTGCGCCAGAGGTCCCTCAAGCACTGGTGTCTGTTGTGCTGCAGGCGCTACCCCTCTGCCCATGACACTTCTTCTTGTTAGGTGCATTCCTTCTCGGTGCTTGCTTGGACTGCATTGCTGTCCTCTCACACCGAGGAGGCCTGCTGCTCGCCTCCCTGCTTCTGGACTTCTTCCTGCCGCACAATCCGGCCGTCAAGAGTGCCTAGAAGCTCAGCGAGTGGTGGGCCAGCTGCAGGGGTCCTGTTTTATAGGGCCTGGAGCAAAGGCGGGCCAGTGGTGGCCACTGTGACCTCAGCAAGCCTCTGTGATGGTGTGGCCCACGTGTGGCCAAAGGCGGATGTGTTGGGAGCAGCCTGGAAGATGCCCTCACATGGACAAGGAGGAGGGTTGGGGGGGGCTGAGGGCCCCTTTTCTGAGGCTGGCTCCCCCGGGCCATTTGGCTTGCCAGAGAAAAAGGCTGCCCCTCGGCCACAGGGTCTAACTTCCACCTCCCATCCTGTGCCCTGGGTTTAGTTTTAACACTGGTCTGAATTTTTGAGTAGACCAGTGTGGAGCCAGGAGTTGGAGTTGATGATCCTTATGGGTTCCTTCTAATTCGGGATATTCTATGATTCTATGATTCATTCCCTCTAGTCCTATCACTAGTTACCTGTGCCAACAGGTAACCCTCAGCTTCCCACACCTTCCTTTCAGATAGTTAATGATGCTAGGAAGAGAGGCCGAACGCATCAGAGTACTCATTCCACATAAATGCAAAACTAAATCTTTCAGCATAACTAAATGAGCAAATTGTCTCATCAAAAGCTTTTTAGGCCTAGAAGTATTGTCAGCTGCACTTTTTCATGTTTTAAAACACAAATCACAGGTATCAGAGAATATAAGATATCAAAAATCTAATGCTAAATTCTAAATTTAATCAGTAATTATAAAACAAATACATTTGGTTAAGCTGTTGAGTTATTTATAAAAGCCTAGAATGGCCTGTCTGTAATTCATACTGTTTTTAGGAAATGTGACATGGTTGCATCTAAGGACAAACATCCATGTGGCAACCTGGAATTTGTGTCCTGGTAACAGGGGACGCTGAGAAGGCGGAGATAGTGAATGCCTTCTTTGCTTCGGTCTGTGCTTCAAAGACTCCCCCTCGGGACTCCTGCACCCTGGAGGGAGGAGAAAGAGTCTGGAAAATGGAGAGCTCCCCTCTGGTTGAGGAGGGCATGGTTCAGGAGCGTCTGAGTGGGATCAATGCACACAAATCCATGGGCCTCGATAGGATGCATCCACGCATGCTGAGGGAGTTAGTGGAGGTGATCGCCAAACCGCTCTCTATCATCTGTGAAAGGTCCTGGAGAACAGGAGAGGTGCCTGAAGACTAGAGGATAGCCAATGTCACTCGGGTCTTCCAGAAGGGCAAGAAGGAGAATCTGGGAAACTACAGGCCAGTCAGTCTCACCTCTGTCCCTGGAAAGGTGTTGGAACAGCTTGTTCTGCATGCCTTCTCCAAGCAATTGGAAGAGAAGAAGCTTATGAGGAGTAGTCAGCATGGATTCACCAAAGGGAAGTCGTCCTCGACCAACCTCATTGCCTTCTATGATGGCATCACCAGCTGGGTAGATGGGAGGAGAGCAGTGGATGTCATCTACCTTGACTTTAGCAAGGCTTGTGATACTGTCTCCCATGACATCCTGCTAGCAAAGCTGAGAAAGTGTGGGATATACGAGTGGACAGTAAGGTGGGTTGAGAACTGGCTGATTGGCTGAGCTCAGAGGGCAGTGATCGGCAGCGCTGAGTCCGGCTGGAGACCTGTGGCTAGTGGTGTTCCCCAGGGGTCGGTGCTGGGTCCGGTCTTGTTCAACATCTTCATCGACGACCTTGATGAGGGAATAGCGTCTGCCCTCAGCAAGTACACCGATGACACAAAGCTGGGAGGGGTGGCTGACACGCCAGAAGGCTGTGCTGCCATTCAGCGAGACCTGGACAGGCTGGAGAGCTGGGCAGGAAGAAACCAAATGAGGTTTAACAAGAGCAAGTGTAGAGTACTGCACCTGGGAAGGAACAACCGCATGTATCAGTACAGGCTGGGGGATGACCTGCTGGAAAGGAGCTCTGCGGACCTGGGGGTCCTGGTGGATGACAGGTTGGCCATGGGCCAGCAGTGTGCCCTGGTGGCCAAGAAGGCCAACGGGATCTTGGCGTGCATTAAAAGGAGAGTGGCCAGCAGGTCAAGGGAGGTGATCCTCCCCCTCTACTCTGCCCTGGTCAGGCCTCACCTGGAGTACTGTGTCCAGTTCTGGGCTCCCCGGTACAAAAAAGACAGGGATCTCCTGGAAAGAGTCCAGCGGAGGGCCACAAAGATGATACGGGGCCTGGAGCATCTTCCCTATGAGGAAAGGTTGAGAGACCTGGGTCTGCTCAGCCTGGAGAAAAGAAGACTGAGAGGGGATCTTATTAATGTTTATAAATACCTGAAGTGTGGGAGACAGAGGCATTTGGCCAACCTCTTTTCAATGGTCTGTGGGGACAGGACAAGGGGCAACGGCCACAAAATGGAGCACAGGAAGTTCCCCACCAACATGCGAAAGAACTTCTTCATGGTGAGGGTGACGGAGCACTGGAACAGGCTGCCCAGGGAGGTTGAGGAGTCTCCTTCTCTGGAGATACTCAAGGCCCATCTGGACGCCTAGCTGGACAACCTGCTCTAGGGAACCTGCTATGGCAGGGGGGTTGGACCCGATGATCTCTTGAGGTCTCTTCCAACCCCTTCAATTCTGTGATTCTGTGATTCTGTAACCTATCCTGCTATTTAGAAAGGTCTTTTTGGTGCTGGGCCAAAGAACAGAGATTATAAAAAAGGAAAAGTCCTTTACTGGCAGTGAGTTTTTTCATCAGCAGTAGGCTTAATCCTGTACCAAACCAGAGCTCGATCCTGTGGAAGTTGAGGCCACAGGAATCCTGAGGCCGAATTCATGTTGGTTTCAGTTGGAATCTGACCTGAATAAGGAAAGCAAGTCAGGGTTCTCGGGGGATATAGGGACTTAAAGCACAGCTACTGTCATTGCATACAGCTTCATAAGAGAAGCAGCACCTTGGAAAACTGTATTTAGGAAAAAAAATATCCCTGCCTGTGTTCGGGAGGTTTGTGACAGTTTACTGCAGCTTCAGATAGACTGAGAAAATGCACTAGTGAATGCACAATTTTATTTTATACTTCATGAATGGCAGTTAAAGGCAATAGCAGATTGTGCCAAAACACAAAGACTTCTAAATGTGTTACACCTCACTAGACTAAAGGAATAAGGAACACAAAAGTATCTAGTTGAACAGATTGGAATAAGGGGATGTGAAATGATCTGCTTAAGATCTAGTAAGATTATACGTTCTAAAATGTTACCCACACTATTATCAGTCCTTATTACCAGCTTTTATTTCAGTCAGAATGCAGATGGTATCTTTTTCTGTGCTAGTGCCTTTGGCATGGACACATCCCATCTATTCCAGTGATGGTTTCCTTAATGCATATTAGTTCATACCTGTTTGCTATAACACGAGAAAACACCTCAGTTCTATCTTTCTACATCTGCTTCCTTCACAGTTCTGTTCTCCCTTATGTGTCTCTTTGTTGTTACCATTGTCTACAGTGTCATCAATCTGGAATTGATGTCTGATGCTCGCCACTAAATTATTAATGAATACAGTGGCTTGAAAAGTAGATTCACTAGATTAGTCTTTAAAAGACACTGCTTCCTCTGGTAAGTGTCTACACCACCATTAATATTTTGCTGATGCTTTGACAATGGAGAACTATGAATCTATATTTCAGTGATTCTATTTATAAAGAATTTGCTTCTGGTTCTTCAAATGTACGTAATACTATATAAACCTTTGCAGATATGCCAATGTCTTATATATACCAAGAGCTTGACCCTTGCTGCACTTGGCATAGTTAGAGAGAGATGGGAGAAAGCATTTTCCTCCTGCTGTGGTTTTGAGTCAGTTTATATCAAAGCAGATTTGGGAGCTAGCGTGGAGAACCTCAGAGTTGCTGTAAGTTACACTAGCAGTAAAGGAGTGGATGATGTATGGTATCATGCCCCTCTGTCCACACCCCTGCACCTTCAGCAAACCCTCTGTACGGAACAGAAGCTGTGAAGACTCCACCGTGCCACCCAAGTGACAGTGCACCCTGGGCTCTTTGCTAGTGGCCAGAGGATGGGCTGAGGGTTGAATTCCAAAGCACAACTGTATTAAAAACAAATGCTGATTGCATTCTGAGGACACTTTTGTTCTATGAAGCCCTGTTGCTTGTCACTCACCACACACCTTTCGTCTAAACTGTTGTAGAGCGTGGGATCCCCATGCTGCGCAAGCATTTTCGTTAAAGTGGTATATATTTCTACCATCACTGAGGATTCACTAAGACATGGAAAATCTCCAGAGTTCTTTTTAAAACTTACAGATTTCATTTTTACAGCCCGTGACAAAAGCCTGTTCCTTGTGCTAAACTGATCGCTAGTCACTATTTGTAGATTCAGAACTCAGTGCAAAGGCCTGAACTGGTGTCTGAAAATCCAACTACTGTACCTTGTATAATTTCTGTGTTTTGCTTACGTAATGTAGATATGTAGCAATGCCTGGCAAATACACTGCTATTTCGCACGTTTGGAAGGATTGCGCTGTTTAGTGATGGGATCATTCCCATTTTGCTTCAAAAAAAGAAAGTTGCATGATGCTGAGGGGGAGAAATGGGAGAAGAGAAGCTGAGCGTGAGTTTCATTTCTCAGTTCTCCTGACTTGTGACTCTCGGTGGATCTGTACCCTCTCTGTCTGCAGACTCCCAGGGAGAGATCCGGAATGTTTTGCTTTCATGTAATAGCAATAACAAATTCTACACAGCATACAAAACAAATTCATTTTATTGTCCCATTTGGCAGGCAAGGTAAAATTTTCTTCCACCAATAAGTAAACGTTGACTTTTTCCATTACCCTGTCTGTCAGAATCCAATCACAGTGTATGTTGCTGTTGAATTGAAATCGTCCATATGGTGATGCGGACAAGCAGAAAAAACAAAAAAAACATAGCAAAACAGCTACTGCCATATAATACAGTGTATTTAAATCCTTTAGTTTTCCATGCAGAGAGTTGCCAGGATTAAAATGCGCTTTTCCCAGTAGTGAATCTTGTGTACCAGTCTCAAGACCACTAAAATCTCTTTCTCTTTGACTTCCTTCCCATCAACAGAGAATATTCATCTAGTATTGAAAAAACATGATCTTCAAAATCATGAAGTTTAAAAAAATAGCAATGTTAGACTTTGGGTTTCTTTTAAATTTGGCCTCTGAGTTTTACACCTGTTTTACGTGTATTTCTGTAGCTATAAAAGACTGTGTTTTTACTTTAGTTGAAGCTGAGATTCTCATATAGTCAGACATCTTCAGAAGTTACATCTTCTTGAAAACTAGCTGGCGTCACAAGAGTCTTGATAGAAAAAAACTATTAGAGATAGCACTATCATGACTACGTTTTATTTTAATGGAAGGAAAGGCAAATATCAAAAAATATGTTGTTGTCATCTTTCATTCAAAGAATAATGAATTAGAAATTGCAGTTTCCTTTTGTATCACTAGATGGTACATGGTAACTGTAGGGAAGCTGAGCTCTTCAAAACAATGTTGATTGAATACAGGTACTGCTGCTTTCTCTCCTGATCCAGCTAATGCACTGAGCAGACTCCTGGCTTGCAGAAAAAACACGTGCAAAACTATTCGTGACAAATAAAACTAGTAGTTACACTGAAACTCTGGTCCTAGTGCAGTCAGTGGCAAAAAGTGTCTGAGTGGTTCTGTGCAGATGTTTTCTGGGAAACTGCGTGGTACATAGGTCCTTATCTTAGGGTTATATTTGAAAAGAGGAACTCTGTATTGAAATGCTTGAAAACATCCATGCTTTCTTGGAAAGTTAGCAAAGTCTTCAAACTGCATGTATCGGCCCCTCTGAGCTACCTGCTGGTGAGCTCTCAATAGCTGTTGAATTCCTTGAAAAGACAGAATAAATGGAAATATAGGCTTGTAATTTTAGTTATGCCTGTATGAATTATCATATGATTGCTACACAAACATATAGTTTCACACTAAACAGCTAGTTTCACACTAAAAGATACATTATTCTTTTTACAGGCAATATTTTTGAATGCTACAATAACGCAATCAAAACAGCAACTCCTATAAAAGTTTTAAAATAAAAAATAAAAATAATAAAATAGGTAGAATGTGAAAATAGATGAAGTAAGAAAATAATAGAACAAACAAACAAAGAACAGCCAAAGCAAACTCCACAATTTTTTTCCAGAAGAGGTTGAATGCGAATTTTAGCATCTTGAGAAAAATTCAGCTTCTGAACCCTTTGAAAGGCTGACATGATTCAAGAAAGCTTCCCTGCCTGAGCTCATGTTAGGAGCTGATAACACTGCAACCTTAAGATATAAAAGTCCTCCAGCAAATAAAATGGCAGCTAACAAACACCCCAGCACTTTGATTTATTTGTAATATAGATTTCCTATTATTTTATAAAAGAGCCAAGAGCATTTTATGCTGTTCTGTTTTGGAGAACAGTTCAATAGCTTAAATGGAACCATTTCTTATTGCAATAATGATATTTCAGCCTGAAAGTTTTTGATTAAAAATTAAAATGTCTCTGGATGAATCTGTCCTCTAGGCTTTGCATGTGTGAAAAGGGCCCCATGGGCAAGATCTATGGACACTATACTGCAGTTAAATCTTGCTTCTCTTGTTCCACATAGGAGTTAACATTTTCTTAGAGCTTTTTAGGAAAAAAAAGATAGAAAAGCCTAGTTTTCAGAGGCTACTTTGTTGTGTGGTCATTTTTTGTTTTGTTTTGCTTTTATTTTTGTTCTTGTCGTTGTTTGTTTGTTTTTCTGTGTATGTGTGCGGTTTTTTGTTTGTTTGTTTTGTTATTTTGTTTTGTTTTGTTTGCATTCTCTTCCTTTCTCCCATGCTTAGGCTCTGTGACTTATTGGGTGAGACCCTTTCATTATGAAGGGCAGTATCATCTGAACCTCTCATATCAGTTTCTCACAATGTCACCAGTTTCCACAGCAGCATTAAGCATTTTGGGGAAGGACTCTCTGTGCCGAGGCTAAAAACACTCAGCTGTGGGAGGAAAGAGAAGCAGAAAACAGGTCTGAGGAGGAGAGGGAGTGCAGAGTGGGGCCATGCTGTGTTGTGGTTAATCCCCCAGCACTGTACCAAGAAGGTAAAAAAGGAGAGTCCCCAGACACTCAGCGTCATCTTCCATTACAAACTGCAGTGGAACAGGAGTCCCCTAAAAGCAGTTTTCAGTTTCCAGCCTCAGGGAACAGACCAATTTTTAACTTAAAGCCAGCAACAAAACACGTGTTCTAAAGACATACATAGAGCTACGGTACAGAAAAGTGAGAGAAAGAAGTTATGCCATACAAAAGAAGTGTTCTTCTTGGCTACAACAGCTAGCTATGTAGTGTGACAGCATCTCTTTTTTTTCTTGAGGAAAGAATAACAACACAGTGCAAAGAATATAACTGGGGTAAATGTTCTTCTTTGAAGTCTAGTCTCTCTTTGTACACTCAGATCTCAGTGAGATGGATATGATGGCCGATATTACAGAAAATGCTGGATTAGGTCAGACTTGTAATGCATTTCAGATATGCAATTGATATAGTACTGCTATGCAGAAATGCTTCTTAATGCTATTTGAATCTTTAAATGTCAATAATGTAGACTAAATAAATGTCTGTAAGAAGGAGTGTCTTCTTCTGTGGCTTCACCAGTCTTTTCTCCATAAAGAAGGGAAAGAAGACAGAGTAGTTATGACAAAATCTGAGTAGGAAATGAATCTCAATTAGTACTGAAAATAATCCCAACACCTTAGATGTTATAATTGCAATTTTAGTGACTATCACCTCTGTGAGCTACACAAGGTGGGACTGTTAACACAAGGATGATGTTGAAGACAGAAGCTATGCAGTATCACCTGCTTTCACATTTGTTTTATAAAGCGTTCTCAGAAAGTAGGATAGCACAGAAAAGTGCATTTCTTGGTGGCGTGAACTCTGAACTGACAGGAATTCATCGAGGACTTGAGGCATGCATTGATCAGCAGTGTTGCACTGCCTATTATAATTTAGTACTTAATTAACAAATCGGTGAAGGGAAATAGCATCCATAAGCACTGATAATGGGATGTTCAGGATAGCTTGCACAATAACCATTTGAATATTAAGAAAGAATAAAGTTAAAGGCTCATCACACAGCTCCAACCCAGTACTTCCACACAACCTTATATTTATGTTTGCAAATAGATCCAGCAGGATAGACTGCCCAAGAGAACAGCCACGTGTTTCGCTGCCTGCTGCCGTGCAATCTCCTTACCCTGTTCCGAGCCACATGTGAAAGTTTTGTGCCTTCCCCTTCCTATAGGAGGGAACAAGAAAGGGTTTGAAAACAAGAGAGTGCTTTAAACCCTGCGTAGATCTTCCCTAGGGGGAGGAGAAGGACAAGTCTACATCCTGGCTGAATTCTCCAACAAACTGGTTTTAAACCAGCATGAGCAGGCTCCCCTGCTAGCACCGTTTATCAGGAAGGGGTACTCCAGTAGAAGATAAATGACTTGCAATCTCAAGTGAAGGGAGGCATTTTCTGCAGCCCAGAGTGCAATACCCTTTCATGCTTTATGCTCAGTGCCTTAAAGTCAGCCACTTCCAGCTCATCACGTTAGTTCTTGTAGTGCTAACTGTTCTGGTGGAGTATGAGTCAGCTCTGTGGATTTCATAGGGTGACAAAAATCAGCTGCAGCATCACCACGTTCCCTCGCTGAACCCAAAGGAGGAGGGTAGAAAGAAGAAAGTACAATGCAGGGAAGAAAAGTTCTCAGAAGTATTACAGTGCCTTTGGGACTATAGCTTTCCAATATCTGCTCTGGCATCAGCTTTACCAAATCAGTAGCCAATTTAACTTTCTGTGAAGTGGCTTAAAGTACCTACCTGTCTCACAGGGGCCTTGTGAAGGTTTATTAGTTAAAAACCTTTGCAGATGGAAAGTGCAAAATGGGTGCATTCTGCTGATGCCATAATCCTCTCCAGGCTTCGAAGCGTCATCAGGAGACCCTCTGAGGAAAGCAGTTGTTTCTCAACCATGGATACTTGCCATTTGTAGTTCACTGTGTTTGCTTGAGTTTGTAACTGCTTGGATTTTGTTTGCTGCATTTTTTCAGTTCAGTTTGGTTGCTAGAATCTCAAGATGAAATACATTTGTTCAGTTTGTGGTGATGCTCCTCTGGGGATTGCTACACCTGAGACTTAGCCTTTGTGTACATCAGTTCATAATTATTGGTCTCATGAGAAGTAAAGTGAGATAAAGTGTTCTGTGGCAGGACTTCTTGAATTAGATCTCTTGGTGCATCTGGAATATTAGCTTGGAAATTGTTTGTGGTTTTAGGTCCGTTTTAATAATTCTGAAAAGCTTCTGATGTATTAATGCATCACTAATATGCAAGAATGTGTATTCTTTCAGATGGCTCAGGTAAACAGAGTAGGCATTTTGTTATTACATTCAAAGTTCTCACATGAGCCGCATGTCAAAAAGCCCTAATTACGTGGAGTATTGAAAGATGGGGGGAAGAGCAATGACATAAGGTGTTCTTGTTTCTTGACTTACAGCAGTGCTGTGAGGGGGTCGCATCACAAACAGATGAGGAGCCTCAGTTCACCACTCCTCCTGATTTTGAATAGGATGTTACTCCGGGCTGAGTTCTGGCCCTTGCTCTTCTGCATAACACTTTCCCCCCAGAATTAGTTTCACCGATTTCAGCTAATTCGTTCGGTTGTGGGATAATCACTTCTGCAGCTGCTGTCATCCCTCTTCAAGGAAGTTGTGATAGAGCTCTTCAAATTTGGGTACAGGCTTCAGATTTTCCATTATGCCCCTGTACTCGGCTCTGGTGAGGCCGCACCTTGAGTACTGTGTTCAGTTTTGGGCCCCTCGCTACAGGAAGGACATGGACGTGCTCGAGCGAGTCCAGAGAAGGGCGACCAAGCTGGTGAGGGGTCTGGAGAACAAGTCTTACGAGGAGCGGCTGAGGGAGCTGGGCTTGTTCAGCCTGGAGAAGAGGAGGCTCAGGGGCGACCTTATCGCTCTCTACAGTTACCTTAAAGGAGGCTGTAGAGAGGTGGGGGTTGGTCTGTTCTCCCACGTGCGTGGTGACAGGACGAGGGGGAATGGGCGAAAGTTGCGACAGGGGAGGTTTAGGTTGGATGTTAGGAAGTACTTCTTTACCGAAAGGGTTATTAAGCATTGGAATGGGCTGCCCAGGGAGGTGGTGGAGTCACCATCCCTGGAAGTCTTTAAAAGACGTTTAGATGTAGAGCTTAGCGATATGGTTTAGTGGAGTACTTAGTGTTAGGTCGGAGGTTGGACTCGATGATCTTGAGGTCTCTTCCAACCTAGAAATCTGTGTCTGTGTCTGTGTCTATTATCTTTGAAACAAGTTCTGAAAAATCTCATTCTGCGTGTCTCGGTTTTGTGTCACCATTTGGCACTGCTGACTTAGCTGTGTATTGGATAATGCCACAGGGACACATTCACGCCTAGCATAGCTGAGTGCAATTCCGGGGAGTTTAGCAGACTTTCAGCTGCTTACATCAGCAATGAATAATCTGTAGCCTTTAAACCACAGAGCACGTGAACAGCAAGACAACTCAGTTGCATCCATTCCCAGTATGAATTCCTAGATTTATACCAGGGCTAAATTTATGATATCTATTTACCTGAGTGCTCAACACTGTCCTCATAATTCATGTTGAGCAGCGTGCTGCAACTATGTTGTTCCTCTGAGTGTGAATTAAATTCATTGCTGTTATAAGAACACATAACTCCCTGAGCTCCAGTGAAGCGACATTGGGTTACACAAACTGAGTCCTATGATTTCATCCAAGGCTTAGTTAGAGGTAAAACAATTGGATACTGAAACAAAGTTGAATATGTCTGTAATGTCATAAAGAGTGAGCAGTAAGGCTAGAAGAGGTGATCGGATATGGATGAGTGAGTTAATTTACTTCTGATTTATAGTACAGACTCTGAAATTCTAGAGATTTCAAAGATTAAGTAGTACATTTTTAAGGAGGCATAGTGCTTTGGTTTGATAAAATACGATTTTCACTTTTACATGCATTTCCAAAGCATGAAAACTATCTGTATGAGTTTAAGAAATGTATGCAGTTGTATACATCCTCATGTATAGAGCCGTGGATGCTTCATGGTCTGTGGTTTGTGCAAAAATTTCTGAGATGCTCTGGCCCAGCAAAGGAGACATTCTGTGAAGGTTCAGATAAATTAGCACTGGTGGGTTTGGTTCAGCTTGACTTGATGTTCAGTAATTGCATTGACAGGGCAATTCTTTGCATTGTCAAGCTTATTATCGCTCATTACTCCCATATCAGTTGCTAGCTTGCTGTGAAATGACAGCAGGAGGTACAAATGGCAAAGCTCTGCAGAGGAATACTTTGGACACAGGGTATCTGTACAGATGTGGTGGACAAGCTGGGATTACTGAGTGAGCGTGGAAGCTGGATATTTCTGCTGAAAAGTTTGGCAGAGGTTTGGTTACTTATTTTATAGTTTTACCTGATATCATCAGGCTTCATCCTTCAGCACAGTGTCAAAGGTCTTCAGGGCAGCTGTGAGCAAAAGAGAGGCTGTTGCTACCAGAGCCGATAGCTGCCGTGCTCTTCAAGGCTGCAAAGGTGTTTTTGCCTTGATGGCAGATGCTGAAGAATCACATCACAGGAAATTACCCTTGTGATCTCTTTGGTGTGTAATGAGATACACATAGAAATTCCCGCAGTGTGATAGCAGCAGGGGACTGTACAACATATACAAGGAGCACCAAAGTTGTCATCTTTCCACTGTCCATCTGTGGGTAGAGCGGTGGAATAACACCATAATAGAATAATTGCCTTAATATTATTTGACACTGCCAGTCTTGCTGATAATCGAATGTGCTTAAATTAGGAAATGCCATTTCTTGAGATGCAATGAAAGACAGCATTGTTAACTGCCAGTAGCCATAGCTTAACAGGTAATTGCAGCTATGTATGAGCCATGCTTGTTTGATTAAATTGGTTTACCCAATAATTGAAGGCTTATTATGATATAATTGTAATTGTAATATACTGTGTTATTTCTGAACAATAGAAGAATAAAGGCTAAAGGGTATCCAGTGGAACAAACCATCTCCTGCATGCAAATAAATTATCCCGTCACTGTTATAAACAAGAAGCATTGTGTTCTGCCAGACTCGCAACAAAGAAATCATTATCTGTCTGGCCTTTGCATTGAAGAACAATAATCTGTATTTCCAAAATTAAAACCATAATTAAGCTATTATTATGAGTCCACGAAACAAGAATGAGGAAAATGATAGAGTTAGTCCCCTCTGAGTCTCACATCCCCAATTAGCAACCCCTGAATCTGTGGTTCACATTTTTCCCACATAAGGATAGCTTTGCCTGGCTCTCTGTTGGTTATGGAGGCATCACCCCGTGGGGCAGCCAAATCACGGCAATGCTTCTCTCATTACCCACCTGCCAATGAGACAAGAGTCTCACGGGGATGTCCTTCAGATACTTTGGGACGGACATAGGCCCTGTTTGGCGCTGGAACCCAGAAAACTGCACAGCAGCTCTCTGACTGACAACTGTTCACAGATTTTTTGAGCCAGTGGAAATCGGTTGAAATCACTCCTAATGCCCTTCTTCAGGGTTGCATTTGACTCTCCGTTGGGTACGGCTGGAAGTCCTAGTCCTAATCAATGTGTCCATATAGAATCATGGCAAATAAGAGTGAAAAAAGACAAAGGTGATCTTTCAAAGTTTCTACCGTGAAGCAGGCCCTCTGAATTACAATTGAGAATATATAGATGTGTATATATGTGTTTGTCTATAGTATTATTATTGTCAGAACAGGCCAAGATCTTCACAGGTCTTATGTTTCATATGCCATTAATTTGTTATTGAATTTAGAAAGAAGACATCGTTCAGCTCATCTGGACACAGTGGCGAATAGTGAAAGTTAGAAAGAAGTCTCCCATTCGGTCTTTGGTATCTCCTAAGCTTCTGCAGAAAATGAGCAAGTTACAATGCTGTAGCTAAGGAATTTGCTACATTGCCTAAGATGGCTGACGGTGCAAAAAGAACTTCAGATTTGGAAAGTCGAGTCTGCAGTGAGTCAGAAAATATAGAGAACAGTCTTCATTTAACATGACTCACTCACATCCTGTCTCCAGATTTAAGGCTGAAACTGACTGAGCAAAGAGTGCAGAATACAGTGGAAGAGTAAGGTCATGACAAAAAGCAAGAGGTCTATTTTTTTTCCTTCCTGTAATAGAAACTCCCAGGGAAAAACATGATCCAGGGCAAGTAGTAATGAAGTTGCAGGTAAACTGTGTGTTTTAGGCTCTGTTTTTGCCTCCTGTGCCTGCCCGCTGACTTCCTCAGCACTGCTACCTTGTTTGTGCCTGGATGTCAGCAGCTCTGCAGCTCCATCAGCTCCTGCCCTGCACCCCCTGTGTTTTGCTGCTGAGCACACACGGCACTGCTCCAGTGCTGAGGCCACCTGTGTGTCCAAGGGATCTCAAAATAGATCTTTCTAAAGTAGATCTTCCTTTGCTTCCTGGCCATGTGATGCTAAGTGCGTCAGTGTGCGTGGTCCAAACGGGGACAGCTGCAGAGCAGGAGCGCTGCTGTGCTCACATCTCGGCTCTGAACCAGGCCACTCAGCCGTGACCCCAGCTGGCCTGCCAGCCCAGCGAAATGTCACCTCCGAGGGTTGTGCTGTTTGGAGTAGAGGTCTCTCTCTGTCCCTTGTAATGCGTTTCTTTAACCTCCCGACCACAACACATGCATGAAATGACACCTGCTGGGGTGGACATAGGCATTGATGCACCCAGCTTGGCATTTAGTCCCAGGTTTTGCTTTTTAATTCTGACTACATTAGGCAGTTCTTTGCTCTGCTTTCTGAGGATCCCTATAGGGACCAGGAGACACGGGGCGGGGGAAGCTTATCTCGGTATTGACAAGTGCCATTTGTGACAGGGGAGGAAAGGGTTGGGTTTACAACCTAACCCCAAGGCTTCTGAGAAATCTAAGGCACTCATTCATTTTTATTATTTTTAGGTATTATGTATACGTATACCTTAAGATGTCAGCATCATTAAAATGATTCATTAAAATCTCATCTCACTACCCAGAGGGGGACTGTTGGTGTTGCTCTGCATTGCCATACCCCATACGTCCCTCTCCTGAGCGATATCAAAGGGCTGGACTCAGGAGTGGGTTTCCACATGAGTCAGTGGGGTGGCAGAGATGTGTGCGTGCTCCCTCTGCTGTCTCTTCGTGCTTGCTGGAGCAAGCTGCAGCACTCATCCTCCTCTGCAGAAATCTACTCTGGAAAAGCTTTTCCAGAGCTGGACAGGGCTGCCGTGTGTTCATGGCACGAGCTGGGCACAGTTCGGCTGATGTGGTCATTAAAAGGGTCCTACAAAGCCCACGGTCCTGTCGCTGGCTGTGGGGGTGAGCATCCAGGTAACCTTAGAGAAGGCTCTGCTCCTCCAGGCAGTGTCTTTCAGGTGCAATGTAAAGCAGTAGTAGGCTGCTAACACATATCACTGGTCCTCTAGGATTATATATATATATATATATATTTGTGTTAAAATAGTACTATCCTACTGAGGATTTAAGAAATTGCAAT
This sequence comes from Cygnus atratus, assembly GCF_013377495.2. NCBI lineage: Eukaryota > Metazoa > Chordata > Aves > Anseriformes > Anatidae > Cygnus > Cygnus atratus. The sequence goes on along the minus strand of NC_066364.1, from coordinate 57,011,709 downwards.
TTGGTTGTCTGAACCCTTCCTCTTCTCCTCCAAAATCGTGAAGACAAATTACAAATTTTAAGTTCAGAAAGCAAAATAAGTCACTGCATGAGCAACCAAAATAAGGAAGCCTATTTGCCTTTGAATTCACATCTTCTGACCGCAGTCCTTCCCTTTTTCCCCAGTAGCCCTACTTTTGCCACTGCTCAAGAGCTCTGTACGTGCCAACTGGCAGGCCAGGATCTGTCTGTCAAATGCATACCTTGTACAGAACATATATATATATTATTTATTTATTTTTTTCAGATCTGGATGAAACTGTCCAGTAAGCTGACAAGTTGCTGGGACAGCTAGCTGACAGGTGCCTAGCATGACAGCATAAGTTTTGTTCCTGTAAGAAAGGAGATTATAGAGTTTATGTTTTGTATTTGTCTTCTGAATTTGGAGGTTTCAGTGTTCATTTGAGTCACTGAGAAACGTGGAGAGTAAATTTTGTTTGGAAAGCAATAGGAAAAGCTGTGTGGTTTTATTTTCCTCAGTATATGGATGTGGAAACTGGGAGTACAGGCACTGCATATCCTGATAAAAGGTAAAATTATAAACTGGCCACAGATGGGATGGAAGCGGTATTTTAGTTTTACCTAGCTAGCTTTCTCAGAGTGTTTGGCATGTGTTGCATTTTCCTTTGCTCCCTGCCCTCAGTGGGTGTTATTGTTTATTATATCCAGAAAAGAGAGAAATGAGATTTAGACTTTTAAAGAACTCCTTTAGTTCAGTTTCCTGCAGCTGTCCTCTGAATGATTCCCATTCATGGCCATACCCATTTCATCCTTGGCAGTGTTGATATATATATTTTATCTGCTTCATAAATAGATTTAGATTAGAGAGACTCATAGCAGAAGATGGGAAAAGGAGACATTAAGAGATAGTATAGTCCATCCCTCCGTTCTAATGCAGCACCACCATACACCTCTGTTGTTTAATAGCTATTTTTCTAACTTGTGTTTGCTGAGGTTTATTGACAGAGGCTCCACAGTTTCCTTATAGCATTATTTCCACTGGCTTGCCCCTTTTGCCATTCAATACTGTTTTTAATGCCTCATCCTGATATCCCTTTCTGTAGTTCAAAAGCATAACATCTCTTTAGCTTGTGCGTGCTGAATGAACAATGGTACATACCTGAAGTATGTCCATGTGTCCCCTCCATCTTCTCTTCTCTTGCCTAGCAGTCCAGACCCCCGAGTCTCTCTCCTCACGGAACATTTTGCTGGAGCTCTGACCATTCTCAGTGCTCTTGCCTGAACTATTTCCAGTTAAACCATCTCTTTCTTGAACTGTGATACCTTAAGAGGACACTGTACTTCAGCTGGGACATTTAACAGTTCTGAGAACAGACGAATTGCTTTGTTTGTGTGTTACGGGCTACATCCTTGCTTGTGTGTGCCGGTATGATGTTGCTTGCTTTCTGATAGCATGACACTGTTTCTTCCATTCAGCTGAGAGTTACCACTGCTGCCTAAATGGCCTTTCCTCATTCCTCTATGTGTTTGTATATTCCTGCCTATGTGTGGTGCTCTGTATTTTCCTTCTTGAATTTCATCTTGCTGCTTCACAAATACCCATGGGTACGTTCAGCTGTTGGCTGAGGACTTCCCAGAGACTCGTTCTGGTACTTAACTGAGCAGAGACACTGCCTGTGTTTCACACCAGCCGGACACCAAGGAAGTGGTAAAGCAGCCCAGGCACGTCTCATAGCCTGGCAGCAGAGCTCATGCAAGGCTGACAGCTTTATATGGAATTGTGCTGACAGCTTTATATGGAATTATTACTCATTATTGCTTACATAAAAGTGGCATGCAAAGAAACCTTAACTGCAGATCTGTGTCTCTATATTTAAAAAAAAAAAAAAAAGAAAGTAAAAAGTTGTTTAAGAAAGTATGCAATGGTGTCAATGTATCCTCTAAATAAGCCTCTGTCTAGGTGCTTTGTGTTGCTCATTGCCTTATAGCTTGCAAAGAACATCCACTTTTCAAACTGATATTGAAATTCCTCGTGGTACTATCAGCCATTTTTCAAGCCATGGCAGTTACTGCTTTCCCACAAGGGAAGATAGCTGAAGGATGATGAGGATGCTTCTGCAGCTCTAACTCTTAGTAATAAATAATACAGTGCTATTAGTGCGATTTTTATGAAGTAACGTTTCAGTAAAAGCTGGTTACAATACACACTAAGTAGGATTTATAGGCCTGAAATTATAAGTATCCAGCATTCCTGACCAATGACTTATTTATTCTTGTAGTCGGAAGACAAAGCTTTCTATATTGAAAAATAGTTGATACCTCTTTAATTCCAGCTTAGGTACAATGTGGACATTGTGCTTTTTAACCACCCACTGACAGTAACTAAAGTGCAGTGGACCTGCATTTTGTAATGTATGAAACTGCTCCTAGGATTCTGCAGGACCCATGAGAAAATTGCAAGGAATTCTTACTTATCCCTGGGCGAGTGTTCCTCGCCTGAATAAAATAAGTCTTTCTAAGAGCTTCATTCTTAAGATCTTATATTAAGGTGGCCCCCTAATGGTGTACCAGAATCTCATCTTAAGGTGCCCAGCTGACTTTCAAATACCTACTTTTAATTGCCATCTTTTCTTTCCCCAGGGATTATTTTTGAAAATGTAGGTCTCAGGGTGCATGTGCTTAAGAAATTATCTTATGTTGACATTGCTCCCTTGTACAACAAAGCAAAATGAACCAAAACAAGAAAATGATCTGTCAGGCAAAATTTCCACTAACTTGAGAAGTCTTGCTTCTCTTTTCTCCTTCCCTTGTGCAGCAAGCACAATATGTCTAGACTTCACTAATGCATTAGGCACAGCAAATGTAAGGGTGTAGGAAACAGGATGTGAAAAGAAACCACAGATTGGAGATGCTAATTACATCATTTGATGCACTACTGGAGTGCCAGCTAATAATGCCAGCTAATAAAAGAACTCTTGTAGAGCAGGGTACGTGCTTGTTCTTATCATCTGGAGAGCTATCACCAAAAGATACTGCTATAAGATTTGTCCAGATAGAGAATAATAGACAGAGACAGACAATAACGCAAACCACTTTATTAACATGCAAATGCTCCCTTTCAGGATTTCAAGGTGTTTAAAACTGGTGGCTCATGTAATGTGTTCCTGTTTTTAGATAAGTGTGATCCAAAACCCCGTCTTCGCCCAGTCCTTCCACCCCTGACCCCAGTGCACAACACACGCACCTGGGGCTTCCAAGTCATGCTGTCAGCAGAGTGGAGTTAGCGATCCTGCATACAGCCCATCTGCTGAACAGAAGGTGTCTGGGGCAGGGGCTGGTGGGTAGGAATGGGTTTTAGAAAAAGCTAACTTGAATCTGGAAAAACTAGGTGCTCATCACACTCCAGGAAAGTCAAAGTTGCTCTTCAATGGAAGGGAGAGACGGGAAGAGCAGTAATATCTCAGGTACTGTTAATGAACAGCATAGCAATAAAACATAAACATCTGACAGAGGCATCATCACCAAAAGTGACAGAACTGTGCCCTTATGCCACTGTACAAGAGATCTCTTGGTTTAGTAACAGTGACAGCTCCTTCCCAGCTATTGAGTCTCTTGCTTGCAAAAGCAAATACTCTCCTACTAGCTAGCAGAGAATTAACAGTAGGGAAAAAAGGCGGTGAAAGGGTGAGCTTTTTTTTTTTTTTTTATTAATATTTTGGGCATTGCTTTTCCAATAACTAGCAGTGGTACACTGACATCTGCAAGTGTTATGTAATTTACCCATTGTTAGTCCCCTCCTGCTGTATGAGACTATCAGTTTTGTTTCAAAGAGCAGAATTATTAGAGTAGCTGTATGACAGATTTGCTGTCATTTACGCATTGGAGGTTATTTTTATGAGCAAAGTCTCACAGTGGGAAAAAGAAAAAAAGAAAAAAAAAAGACTATAATTTTGAATTACACTTTTTCTGTAAGATGTTTTTCAAAGTTTGTACCTTTGACAGCAGAATAAGACAATGTGCCAGTTTTGATAAGAAAAGAACATACCCTTGCACTGGTTGTGTTGACTTGCATATGAAATTTTATTCATCCTTGTCCTTGTACTTGGACATGGACTGAGATATACAGTGCATTGATAACACAGTAAGGATCAAACCATCAGTGAAACCAGCTATTTTGTGCTCTAGCATAAGATAGAAAGAGGAGCTACCTTCCTGTTTTTCAGTCACACATGCACACAAAGAAACAAACACAAAAAAGCAGTTCCTTCATCTCATTCTCTGGGAGAAAACCTGTTTCACACGTTGGTTGCTCTACTGGTTCCTCCTGGGTAATGACTGTACAAACATTGGTAGAACTTCATTAACCTGCTCGGCCCTGGGTATGCTGGAGTAGGCTATGAATCAGTAGAGATCGTTTCATGCACAGATTAAATAATCATGAGAGTATGTTTTACAGTCTCTTCCTTTAGCCAGTCAACCCTCTGTTCCTGTATCTGCCTTAACTTGCCTTTTCTCCATTTTCCTTCTATAGGCACATCAAGAATAAAATAAACAGAAACCTGTTTCATTCTGGGATCATTTATCCTCGTGCCTTATTCCCATTATACAAGAAAAAAAAATGGTTGCTGTTGTTAGTTTAATTTTGTTCACATCACCCTTTTAAAGGTGCCAGACCATCTCACAGCTTTTCTCCCTCTTGCTCCTGTTATACTGCATCCTATTTTTTTGGTGCTTGCATTTTCTTCTTCCTCCACAGTATTTATTACTGAAAAAAGTGTGTGGAAATTTAATCCAAGAGAGCTCCTTTCCCCAGGCTGGGACTCCTTGATTACAAGGAAGCCTCGTGTTGGAACAGTTTGGTTTTGCTTTACTTCCTAGCCTTCATAAGATGAAACAACTGAATTAAGATAAGCATGGGAGAGATGCAAACAGAAGGAAAAAGAAAGAGGAGTCTCAGAAGTCAAATGCAAGGAGAGTTTTGTCATTCGGGTGGCAGATGTGCCTGTAAGAATACCCAAGAAAGAAGACGGATTAGAAGGAGGGGATCAGCGTTAGTGCGGAAGAAAGGGAATAAGAAAAGGACACTTAGAATTGAATTGGAGAGGACAGAAGGAAGAAACAAGAATAGAGGTGAATGTGAGACCAATCTGTGTGACCGCAATGACCAGAGCTCCAAAAATTTCAGACAGAGGCAGGGAATCCAGAAGGTATTGCAGCTGAAGAAAAGCTAGTCAGAAAGGAAAATGGTTAAAGACCCACAAACGAATCCACTCACTGGAGTGGCCTTGAGCTAAGAGTAATGTAGATGCGCACACAGAGTAACTGCAGACTTGCGTGTGTATCGAGAAAGCAAGGTGGAAATATCCTACCTCCTATTAACCTTCCCATGAACAGCTGTCCTGGTTTCAGGTAGGACAGAGTTAATTTTCCTCCTAGTAGCTGGCAGGGTGCTATGTTTTGGATTAGGATGAGAAGAGCGCTGATAACATGCCGATGTTTTAATTGTTGTAGAGCAATGCTTACACCAAGCCAAGGACTTTTCAGCTTCTCGCTCTGTCCTGCTAGCGAGCAGGCTGGGGGTGCAGCAGGAGCTGGGAGGGGACAGACCCAGGACAGCTGACCCAAACTGGCCAAAGGGGTATTCCATACCATCTGACGTCATGCTGAACAATATATAGGGGTGGCTAGCCGGGGTGGGGGGGCCGGCTGCTCGGGGATAGGCTGGGCATCGGTCAACGGGTGGTGAGCAATTGCATCGTGCATCACTTTGTACACATTATTACTATTATTATTATTATTATTATTATTATTATTGTTATTGTTATTATTTTCCCTGTCTTAATAAACTGTCCTTATCTCAACTCACAGGCTTCACTTTCCCGTTTCTCTCCCCCATCCCGGAGAGGGAGGGGGGAGGGTGAGCGAACGGCTGTGTGGTGTTTGGCTGCCAGCCGGGCTAAACCACAACAACAGCCCAGATTGGATAAGGTAAGGGTGAGATGGAAACGGAGCCACAAGGCACTGAAGTACATTTCAGATGACTGCTAGGAAATACTTAGTGCATTCTAAAGAGGAGCACCAGATGGCCAGTTTCAAAGTTCCTTAAAGGTCTGTTTTCTTGCTGACATGTGTATGATCATTCTCAGACAGCTTTATATCTAAAAAGATGGTTAACAAATGTTACCCAGGCAAGATGATCTTCCAACCAGCCTTCTGCAGGAGTGCAGAGAGTTTATTTTTAAGAAATTGAATGACCGTCTTTGAGTGTGAGGGATTGATGTGGACATTATTAGTATATTAAAATACTTTAGAGAATATTATCAACAAAAGTTTCATCCAACCATGAAAAAAGATAAATTTCAGTGCCAAACAAATCAATGCATGCACTAGTTTCTCAAAGGCAGATACAATTAGCATTCTGGAGGTGAAAGAGCAGACCTAAATCCACTAGAAATATCACAGCTAAGTTAGGAGAGAAAGATGTAAGACACAGATGTGCTATCATAATGGTGAACAAACATGCTGACTTATCATCTGTTGAAATGATATCAGTTTATCACAAAATGCTAGGAAAGGGCTAATCCCCCTTTAACAAGAGGCCGTATGGAAGAATTATTTGAGGGTGTATAACTGCAGAGCACTCTTGCTGCCTAAGAGTGCAAGATCCTTAATGTGTAAACTTTGTGCTAAGTAACGGCAGTGAGATAGCAGATGTGAGCCTGGAAATGTGATGGTACCACCCAAGCCCTGCCTGTTGGATTTAAGCTACCCTGAAACTGCAGCTCTAACTGCTGCTTGCAGAACGTCACTGCAAGTAAGGAGTGACTCCCGTAATCATCTCTTATGTCATGCTATGCAGATTTATTGTTTGAATTATTGTAACTTCATGTGAACCGTACAGATGAAACCCAGTGCTGTCTCTGAAAATAACAATGCATAGCAATTAAGTACAAGACTCATTGTACATTCATGCTGCATCATAAAGTCAAGCCTTCAATAAGCTGCAGAGCCTAAAACCACAGAAACAAAAAAGAGATGAGGGCTAGTGACTCATGAGGGCTATAGAGGAATACTTCTGAATTAATAACAATATTCATGTGCTGCTTTCCCATCAGCATAACTACCACAAATATCCAGAGGCAGTTGGTAGAGAGCATGACACAAGACCTTCATTGTGAGGGCTGGCTGGTGATGGTCCCACTCCGCTGGTGGGTCCTTCTGCTGCCGCTGCTACCACACGCAGCAAAGCCCGGCTGAGGGGAGAGTCATTTATTCAGTGCGTTGATCAGCCCGGCAATTCTCCTGTGGTGGTGGTGGTGGCTCAGAATAAAGCTGCTGGCACAATTTCAGTGAAGGGTTCAACAGTTCACAGCTTTAACTGTTTATGATGCCTTACCACTGGATTCCCCTATTCAAGTGTTCACTAACATGGAGCCAGGTGAGGGAACCAGGTACTGCTTGGTTAGACAGGTCTGGAACCTGGGCCATAACTGTGGCTTTTTTGAAATTTTCTCCCTTTTTGTTAATTATAATTCTCTGAATGGTTTTACTGTCAGAAACAACACATCATTTGTGTTGTCCTACTGATCATAACTGATACTTAATATTTTATTCCAGAACTGTTCTTTAATAATTAGCACACTGTGAATTTGGCCAACAGTTAACACCTGTTCAACTAGTCCCCGTTCTGAGAAAATCATTCATAATCCTACTCTGTTCATAACGTGACTCTGGGAATTACTTAAAATTGACTATTAAGGTTTTGAAGTATTTTTGTGACCGGGAAACAATTGTCAGGAAAGAAATTTCACACAAATTTAGTCACAGCTATGTGCAGCACTTAATTAGCATTTCTGCAGTAAGGTCATGTGACTCCCCATTAGCTCTTAATGACTTTGTATGTAAGATCATCGACCCCTGATTTCACATAGTTATTGCTTGGTGGGCTGTGAGTGCCATTGCAATATATTTGACCTATAAAGACCCGTATTCTTCAGTTTCTTGGTAGTCCCAATGGAGCAGTTCACCTGCAGTCAGTGTAGTTTCCATTCAGTGCCAGGGCTGGAGAAACTTGTAGTTGCCCAGATGAGTTGGATGTACTTTTTAGTGCTTCACCATGGCTACAAGAAATATTATCAAACACTATTCCTTGTGGGAGTGAACAACATGACGGCAGCTTCCTTGATCATTTCCAGGAAAAGTTGTATCATGGTTTTTCAGGTACTCTTGCTATAAATTATTACTGCCACAAGCCAGATTCCTTTTACATTTGTATCCCTTGCTGAAAGGTTGCAGTATTCCAAGTCCTGCTTTTGGTAAGACAAGCCATCTCACTTGTCACTGCCACTTGCGTAAGAAGGGAGAGGCACACTGGAGTTTCTAATAAAGGTTTATATGGCAGTGCACAACAAAGCTCACATTTGTATCCTCAGTTCTCTTCCTTTGGCCCTCTTTTTTCCTTCAACCTGTTGCTCTTGATACTGCTTTTCCAGTCTTCTGTCTATCTTTGCTAGATACATAGCACTCCTTTGTCTCCTCCAAATGATGCAGCAAAAAACAACTGAGATCAAGGACATTCTTGGTTTAGCTCCCTTATTTTGCTTTTTCCTCTTTTTAATTTCCCTCTGAACACTCTTGTTTGTTTTTATAGGTTTTGCTTGTAATTCTATCAAAAGACATTCTTCCATTTGAAAGCCCCTTGGCATTTAACTCCTATGTTAATTAAGGCAGGGAGAAGACACCATCCTACTGGTCGTTTTCAAGAGCTGCAGACAAAGCACCCTTGGGTTCAGTTATTCATGTGGTCAAACTGGTGGTCTAGTTTGAAGTATCCATAGGGATGGCTCATTTGGCCATCAGCCTGTCCCTGGAGGAAGTAAATTGAGCAGTATACTTCTCCTGAGCAGCTGAATATCCCTGTCTGCCCACAGCACCCCAGACAGATGGGTTGCTACAGCTCAAAGCACCGAATGCTGCTTTCTGTTGCAATGCCAGTCCCTCTCCGCACAGAACTGCAGCTGGCACCTCATCTTTTGGTAGCAACACCTGAGCCTGGCAGTGGCAGGATTTCCCCTTCCCTCTCTCTGCCACCCTTCAGCATCACCTGGAGCCTCAGTGTGGAGCACAGGTCGTGCACCCTCCACTTCTCTGACACCAGCTTCTCCTCGGCTGGTGCTGCCAAGGCTGTGAGAAGATGCTGGTGGAGGAAAACTGCTGCTGTCAGGGTCAGTGGTGGGAGGCAGAGGCCAGCACACTGGGAAGAAGAGTGTAGATAAATTACTTGGCGAAGCTGGGAACCTGCAGAGAGGCACCTCCCTTCAAGTTTCCACCACTGGGTACCACGCACAGGCATTCAGCACACCCCGCTTTTCCCTCATCCGTTCAGACGTTGCTGTACATGAGGAGTATTACACACGTATGACACTCATCTCTGTAAGACTCAGCCTTTAGTGTTTAGTTCTTCTCACCAGCAAAAATACGACATATGCACACAATCTGGGACCAGTTACACAAAGTTTTGACTAGTTCTCATGAAAGATGAAGCCAAGCTGTGGGAGCCTTAAACACCCGTGTTATTAGAGTACTACATCTATACACATATCATTAAGAGACAAAGTTCTTACGAAGCAAAATGTAAGAAACTATCCTGCGTTGCTGGTTGGATGATTAGTATCTTCCTCCAGAAGTCACTGAAAAGTCAGTGTTGGGTAGGGTCTTTTTCAATGTCCAAGACAGACTGTCTAGGCAAAATCGTTGTGAGAAAGAGCTAATGAGTAGGGACAGTAACTGGCTAGGAAGGCTTGCCTGCCGCGTTTTCTAGACCACACACCACACGAGGCAGGCTGCTACCCCTACGGAATCTACCCTTGGGAGAAGTGTGGCAACAAAGCAAATGTGATGAGTTGGCTCCTCAGTGTTTTTCTGCAAAAAGTAAATCCATTTCTGAGCAGAGAGGCAGCATATAGTATAGCTTGTGCTTCTCTTGAGGGTCACTCTAGCCACTGAAATAGCTAGAATGATATCCAGAGGTTTTGCTTGTCCTCTGAGCAATGGAAATTTTCACTTCTACTTTGTCAGAGAGAAGAACTAGGACAAGAATTTAAGTAAATTTGGACAGAAGTTTATAAATTCTTTTCATCAATAGACTTATGATTGTGGGTACTCTTTCACTAGATGAACATCGTGGCTGAAGTTGTGTCCTTTTCTCTCTATGAAGCTACTAAATTCTCCCCCCCACTCCCTCCAGCAGAAAAGCAGACAGCATCACTGTGAAAAACAAAGAGGGTTACGTGGTCTATTTCTCTGTTTTTTTTTTTTTTTTTTTTTTTTTTATTAACTCAACATTGTCTCCTACAAATACGATTTGTCATTCACCAGAAGATTTGAAATGTAGACTTAAGTTACACATAGGTATAAAAAGCATAAAACAGCACACACTGTACCACTGTTTAGACCAGAAAACATTGTGTTGTCCCATAGATAAGAGCACTATTCAAGCTCAGCACCATCACTTTCTACCTCAGGGATTCAGTCTTCAAAGCTGCAGATGTTTCTGCTTTTTTTCCCTCAGCTTTTGAAGCCCTGCAGGCTTTCCCCTGGTGTTTCTCACCCATGTCTGGAGTGCGGACCAGGGAACCACAGGCAAATCCACTCTGCTCCACCAGAGGTTATAAAACCTTGGGTTCCTACTGGCTCTTCAGAAATGTTTTCCTCCTTCTCGTAATATTTATGTACAATATATGAAGGGATACGATTTGTGTCTTTGATTTAGACATATCTGTTGCCTCATACTTAAACAATAACTTGAAAAATATTTTACAAAGAAAAAGAACATTGTTCATCTGAATGTCATTCATTATTATATTGCTATATTTTATACCCTATTATTAATATATACAAAAATTCTTATTTGCCTTTTACAGATGCATGGAAGCATATAATATAACAGTTTTAAAGTATCCCATTTTTAGATTTTATTTCTTGGCTCATCTCAATCTCTTTAATAAACTATGGTTGCTTGGAGAATATAGGAAGTATTTGGAATGTTGTTTAGAGTTTAATAATAACTGGTAGCATTGTCCATTTGCGGCCTGAATGGTTGGAGCACCTGTCAGGGCGGTCTGGTAGAGATAGCAGCATCATAAGACTTAAACAATCATGGAAGGCTGTTAATGTGCAGTGTCGACGGGTGCCAGGGTCTGTTCTTTATTGGGGGCTTTTCGTTTCTTCGGCTGCGTTTTGTTGTTGTTTTCCCTCTGTTCTCGGTTCTGTCTTCGGGCTACTCGCCCTTTGCTTTCCTGTCTTGTCTCTTTACTTTCGTCTTTGTTGGACTTTTTTCTTTTCTCCTCCCTATTTTTTTTTCCTGAAATAAAAATGATGACATGTTAGAAGATTTGCTCAGGCTGCTGCAATTTCTGACTCCCTTGCCCGTAAAGCCGAGGATTAGCACCTCCCGTTGGAAGCTGGACACCAGTACCAGTGCCTGGAAGTGTCCAACTCTTCACCAAACCATTAAATTAAGCAGCTGGCCTCACACCTCCCACCTGACTCTAACCAAAGAGGTGGAAGTTCCCTGGAGAGTCACAGTGTTTTAGAGCTGGTGTAAATATATTCCCGTCTCCCACAGCCAAGGGCACAGCTCCAGGTACTCCACCAAAACACAGCAGGTTTGAGGACTTCTGTGGCCTAAGCCAGGCTGCACTAACTGACTGGTCTAACTTTATAAACTGTATAAAATGCAATTCTACTGTAAATAACCTATCCCTCTGAACTGCAGCACAAATACTTTTTGCTTTGAAATATCAGCAGAGATAACCCAGGCTTTCCTACACCAATGCTGGGGTAGTTACACAAACTTGACAGTAGCTCTTGTGGCTGAGGATGCTGAATACCTGGAACTATTCCCATTCCAAAAACCAAAACTGGGATTTTTTGACACCTCAATGAGCTCTGTGGGAGTAGGTCATAGTAGGGGAGTAGGCTCAGGGCAGTGGCTTGCTCTGAGAACAGATGAGCATCCAAGGTCAGATAGAGTAGGGGTACTCTACCATCCAAGGTCGAGGAGGTCAGATAAAGGGAGAGAGATTCAGAGGAGGAGAGGAAAAGGCAGATGGCAAGGAGTAAGACTGAGATGTGAGGATACACTGTACCCTCTTCTTATCATGTAGCATAGAATGGGATATTTTATAGGTTCTTCATTCCTGACCAACTCTGAGATCGGAGAGCAAGGGAAAGTTTAGATACAGCTGTTGAGTCAAGCAGGGACAAACATCTGATTTTTTCATCTGTCGCTGTTGAAACACGCAGTAAAGCTTTAAATGTAAAATGGCTCCTCAAACTTTCAGTAACTAGTCAGATATGACCCCGATACACACACACACGCCTGCAGAATCCCTCTCTGGATTTGGCAGTGCCACCTATGATACCCAGGGGTGAGCGGGGCAGACCTGCAGGATGGGCATGCGAGGCTTGGCGAAAGCTAACCACTGCTGGGAGAGCTCCACCCAGCAGTGAGCGCACGTCTTACCCTGCCGTAACGCTGTCTCTGACTAATGGATAAATGACAGTATGGAATTTCATTCCAGTGGTTTGTAAATACAGTTGGTCCAAGATGAAATGTTACTTGAATGGAAACTGTCCAGGCATTCAGTGTTTGACATTGTTCACTTGGTGATTGGCCAAAATCCTTCAGCTGTGACTTCCTAGCCACAATTCCTTAAGCACGTTGGAAAGATGCTTAATGGTTTCACTTTCTGTCATGGATCAAGATATATGTATTTTTATATCTGTGTGTGAATATATAAAGAATGCACACGACTATACGTCTGCAAGTTTTGAGGGAGACCTGACATCCAGCTAGAGACCCACCCGGGCATGCTTTTTTCTTTTGCTCAACCTACATAGGATGAGTAAAACTGATTTCTGGTAAGTACTTAGAACTCAGTCCTACTTCTCCTCTGCTCTGAGGATGACTAATGTGGAGTCCTCTGTGCAGTTTTATGTGTGGTTTAATGCCAATATGTCCATATTGATGAAGTTTGTGAAAGGTCTGTCTTCTAGTTCTGTGCTGTTCGGGTAATGTGGTAGAGCGCTGAAGGGCCATCTTTGCCTGGGCTGTTTTTTTTATGTCTTTCCAGCACAATTTCAAAAATTGGAGGTTTTATGTCGGAGTGATGTTACTCCATTTTATGCTGCCCAGCCCTTGGTTCAGCGTGTACCCAAGGGAAGAGTCTCCCAGCAATGACATCTTTCCGTGATATCTGCTATCATTGGGGTGCAATCAGAGGTAGATTCCTGCATGTACCCCCCTCCCTGCTCATACCTATGCTGTCCTCTTCCCAGAGATTTGTTCCCAAATATTTTTTCTGTGGCACAGAAGCGGTGAAAACTCTTCCTAAACGCGGGCGTTCGGCCGGGTGAGAAGCGCAGGAACAGCACGGGCCGTTCCAGCCGCACACCTGCCCCCGAGCTCCTCTACATTGAGGACGCCAAGGCGAGGAGGGCAGGGGCAGAACCGGAGCCCCCCGTCCCTGGAAGGGGCGGTCGGGGGGCGAGGGGAACCGAGCTGCGGCCGCGCGGGGGCGCCCCGGTGCCGCGCCGCGATCGCTCCCGGTCGGTGCGGGGACATAGCCGCGTCCCGGGGGCTGCGGGGTCCCGGGGAGAGGTGAGCTACCTCTCCTGGCGGGTCAACGAGCCCTTCTGAAATAGCAAAATAAAATAAAAAATAAAAGAAAAAAATAGAGGGATAAATCTTTTTAAATAGGAGATTGCCAAATGTTTCCGAGCGAATGTTTTGCTCGTGGGTTCGTGAGATTCACATAGTTGTGTGAAGCAGTTAATTCGTCATTAAAACAGCTTTTATTCCAAAACCAAAACTTTGTACGGCCAGCTGTGCTGGAGGAATTAGTCTACAGGCACTGTGCAGTCTTTTCTTGTAGATAGGAGATGCTTTGCTACTTCTAATGCTACAGCTTTGTATATTGAAGTAAATTTACAGACATGCCGTAATGCTGAGAAGTGCAGTAGTTCAAATTAAATGCAGATGGTGAAATTAATTCAGAGAACAATATAATTACATGTCAAAGCAGCTTAAAGGTGCTGAGTTCTTGTTAATCTAATTTATAGCCCACGGTCTCAGAAATCCCCACATCTGCATTTATGTAATCCGTGCTGGAATATATCTTTAAATATGCAAACCAGACCATTTCAGAGATGTGTTTGCATTATTGCATCAGATGTGAGGTTTCCACTAAATCTATAACACATCTTGTGGACTAAAGGGAGCAAAGGTCGGTCACAGTTTGAGAGAACTTGGGACTTCCGTACACCCTAAAGAAAATCATGGCTGAAGTGGAATAACCACTGCAGGTTCCAGATTTTGTTGTCTTTAGGCATTGTCCCTTAGTCTCACCCTGTTATATTTGGCTACAGTTATGACATACATTTGTTCATATATATTATATTTATATCGTATATATCATATTTGTTCACTTCTCCCTTCCGTGGGCACTGAAACCCCAAACCATTGTAAGAAGGCATCAGATGTGATGGTGCAAGCTGCTTTGCTTCGGTGGGGGGATGTCACAGGGTAGGTCTCATGGGGTTAGAGAGGGGTGAGAGTCTGGCATCAGGCATTGGGGATAATTGTATTTCTTTTGGAGAGATCGCTCCCGTGAATAAATTTACCCTGGGAGAGCAGAAGGGGCAAGAGGAGTCCCAGAGCTGCATCTGGAGGGATTGCAGGCACCTACGTAATAGGCCCCTATCTGGAAGGGTCCTGGCACTTCCACTGTGCATGTCACCACGGACCACAAAATCCTCCCCACTACACTGCAGTCAGCTGAAGGGCTATAATAAGAGACCACAAGCCACAGCTGTAACGTGCCACAGTGTTCTTTCACACTCCTCACAGCCTCAGCTGACCCCTCAGCGCTTTCCCTGCTGCTGGAGCACAGTCAGCACCCGTGCTGCTGCCCCTCAGTACCCCACAGAGCAAGGGGATAAACTCTGGGGGCCAAGTGCCACCATTTCATGTCCCTGCTCCTTCCCACCTATCTGCACCTTTTTCAGAGACATTTTTCAGTCCAGTTAGGGATGTCACCCCTTCCTCACCGCACTGCATGGACAACAGCGTGATAACCTGGAAGAAGCTATGCCAAGTGAAGATACCAGTAAGAGGAGCATGCCCCAGGCTTTAAAATCACTTACTAAGCTCTGTCTGTAATCCAGTCATGTTGTGTTATGCAAATGGACAGCTCACTCTCATTTCCATGAAAAGTGACACTTTTTTTTTTTTTCTGGAACACAAGCTGTAGCATGTACTCACACTACTTGCCAAGATAACAAGCCTCCAAAGCTGCAGCTGCCCAGTGGTGCAGAGGACATTGTCCTTTCATTCACAAGCCATTAGTGGCTGATTCATCTGGTAAAGCTTCTGAAGTTTAAACAGCATAGCTTTCTTATCAGAGATCATTTCTTTCCTAGTATGGTGGCCCTGTTTCATAATCACTACGTCTACAGGTGACCAAAATGGCAAGGGTTACCGATTTCAGAATCACCTAGGTGCTACATGGCTCAGTGCATTTCCTCTCCTTGCTTTTATTCCTCTTGGAGATGCACCAACTGTTGAAGCAAGGGGAAAAAAATTTAAAGGAGCTAAGGTCCAAAGGCATTTAAGGAGCAATTACTTTACCCAGACATACGTTCTCCTGCTGTTGGGATGCATGAAGACAGCCTACCAAGCCTCCACATACCAGTCCAGATGGGCACAGATCTTAAGGTATGTTTGTATCCACTGTCCTTGGATACCCCAAGATACCTCAAATGATGCAGACACACGGTTGAGCAGCTGCATTAGTGGACTTGGTGACTAATGTACTTGCCTGTCTCCTCTAGAAAATGGAAATAATTTTCTAGATGCAGACTGGAGGGGATGTTAGAGACTGAGACCCACACTAGTGTTTCCATGAGATTTAGGGTCCTTGAACTTCATTTGCCTCTGAAAATTTCATTTGCCTCTGAACTATTAAATTGCATTCATTTGAAAAATATTCTTACTAATGTTATGTGCGCTAACCTGTCCTTGCAAGGAAAGGACAATGCCGAGGCAGGCACATGATGGGGAATGAGAACACTGTGTCTAAATACAGGAATAGATCAGGCCTGCATAGCATCCATTTGCATAAAGCAGGCAGAGGGGAAAGGAAGGAGGCCGAGCATGATGGCCGATAATGATGCTGAGGCAGGAGATGTCAGAAGTTGCTGCTGTAACAGATAAAGAGCAAGAGCAAGCTGTATCCCATTTAGGCATATGGGAAGTAGGAAGGGATCATTTCTTCTGTGGGCTGCTTGAGAAATGGCACTGCTACACTCATGAGGTCATAAGCAATGTTTATGGAAAGTCCCTGGTCTGAACTGAACTCTGGAGTAGGAATGGGTTGGAGCTGTCTTTCTTGTGCCATAGAAAAGACATTGCCAGCGCCTGAAAATACAAGAATATCCTCCAGGCAAAGACAGACAGAGGAGGAGGATTTCTGTGATGAGTTCTGTTTGCTGTTTGTGGAGGCATTTATTGCTGTCTGTTCAGAACAGAGCCTGTGGGCATCCATTTCCTTTGCACTTGCCTGGTGGGACTGAGGAAATTTCTTAGCAGCCTTGTTTTAATCAGCACTAATGTGCTAACAACAGCAATTTTATAATTACATAACAGTTTGCATCTTATAAGATCCCACAGCTTATAAAATCTCAACTGTGTTTCCAAAGACAGGAAACTCATGGCTATTTAGCAGAGCAGAAAACCGCTCCGCATTGTTTAGGATGGAAAGTGACATACACCATGCTGGTATTTAGGAAAGTGGTGGTCTCCCTCCAACCTTTATGCTGAGCTTGCACTGAGATTTTTAACAGTGACTTCTGGATGGGATTTGATTTTTATAACTCTTCTAAATTCTGCAAAAAGGTAGATGACTGTCCAAAATCACCATATAATTCTCATTTACCACTAATGCAATCAGATGACAACAGAAAGATTGGAAATAGTAGTGATTGCTACCAAAAAATCTTACCCTGTTAAAGTTTCAGGATATTGGCAGAAATCTGTAATAGCTGATTTTCCTTTTAGGCACCAATAATCCAAGTCCTCCCACTAGCCCAGATTGGGGTGATAAATATAGCCCGTTTTAGAGACTTAGTTCAGCTGGTGCAGGCTTTTGAGCAAACCAGAAATAAAAATGTGATGCTGCATTATGTCAGAGACGCATGTTTAGTCTGCCTCTCTAGAAATAATCAAGAAAAGTTATACATGATAAGAGACAGATGCTTGTGCCTCAGCAGACATTTGAACTCTTTCTAGTACAATAGTAAAAAAGAGAGAGAAAACACCCAAAGAAACTTGTTTCTTTAGTACTCAAATTTCTACTCGGAGTTTTTTGAAGAGAGGGATAAACAAGAGAAGCCTTTTTCCTTGGCTTTACTTATGATGATATTTGCATTAATGTAACCTGACAATTCGTAAGATATTCATACAATCCAAATGTTTGGATGCATCTCTGCGCAGGCAATGCAGAATGGCTTTTTCCCTAAATGAACATGACTTCGTACTGGGCTATGTCGACGATCCCAAAGTGGATTTGCTGATGCTGACTATAACACTGATCAGGTCATCAGTTTCTGCCTCAGTATAGGACCTTCATTTGTGGCTAGCATTGTGTGTGTGCATGCAAACAGAAATGTGTGCGTGCAATATACATATCTGTACAGACATACAGATATAACCCCGCTGCTCTGAAGCTCACGTAAAGCACAAGAGTGCAAGGTGGGAAGCCCCAAAAGCAGTGGGTTGGGCCAGAAGACCTCCAGAGGTCCTGTCCAGTCTCGACCACTCTGTGATTCTGTGGCTCTGCTCCCAGTGGGTGACGCTCACCGCCTGGAGCACTGCTGAGATGTCGGAGGGGAAGCCAGGAAGGGGAAAATCCCACCTTGATGGATCACTGGGAGCTCAGAAGTATTTCTAGTCTAGCTATACTCTTAACCATGTCCAATGGCACTTAAACACAGCCATCTGGAGGACTGCTCCTGCCATCTGTACTGTAGAGTGGTTAGAGAGGTCCCTGGCATGGGCCAGCCTCCAACATCTCCCTGGCACACTTGAGAGCCAGCCCAGGCCAGGGACTGTTCCCATGTGGCACTCTGAATTGAACCACTCAGTTCTGGAAGCAGAGCAAAAGCTTTCTTCGGCATGCCAAATGGCTCTGAGTGCTGAGTAGCCCACAGCATGGATGTGGCCTGGCAATGCCATCCAGCACCAGCGCCAGGGAAGCTGGGGATCTGGCACTGTCTCCTTTGCCAGGATAGGCACAGCCATGTGTTCCACCTGGAGCCTTACATCTCTTTAAGTTTCCCAATACCCCAGGAAGGTGAAGGAAGACGGGGAGTCAACAGGATGCCACACTGGCCTTACTCTGCACGGTTCACTTGTCCTGTCTCCTCTGCGCTCCGTTTGTTTGCTTTCCCACCTGGGGTGATGCCTGTGCTGACAGGTGGATGGGCGCCCCAGTGCATTTCGCAGGTAATCCTGGCCAGCCTGGCTGATTGATCAGCCAGTCGGCAGAGGCTGATATATACGCGGGAGGCAGCCCCTGATGGATCCACTCAGCAAAATCATCAGCCCAGAGCCAGGGTGTTATTACTTCAATTTGCCAGAGGCCTGATTCTGCCCTCTGTTCTACCTGCTCAAACATGCCGAGGTCACCAAGGTTGTTTTCTGGTGTACATGAAGGGAGAATTTGCTTTCAAGGATATTTTTCACAAGCAAGGTGTTGAAAAATGACTGTTTCTTTCTGTTAAGTGCCTCCAATATCTGTGTACTATTTCAGTTGGCTGAAGCGTTGGTCTTCCCCTCTCAAGGAAATGCCAATATTTCCAAATACATTTTCATCCTTAAAATGACAGGTCAGGTTTCTAAATTTCACACAGATCAGTGACAGCAAAGGTCCCCTTTCATCAACAGTCATGAAACATTTCACTTTGGCCACTCTACATTTTCTCACCTACCGAGAAGATACCTGGCAGCTCAGCAGGTAGAAAGAGAAGGGGATTGGGAACACCAAGAGTCCTGGGCTGCCTCTGAAAAAGGCTCAGGAAATTTTTTGTGCCAAAGGGATTCAGAGTTTAGCCCTATGAAGCTCGAGGAGCTCAGGTGACCAAGATGTTCTCACAGGGATCTCAGCTTTTCAGGCTCTTGAGTCCTTGTCAGCCTGCCAGGTGGGCTGCCAAGGGCCCTCCCAACAGACAAACTGGCAGAACGCTAGACAGAAACCTAACACAAAGGCAAAGTTGTTTCAAAACCTGCCTGCTTTCCACTGGGACTTCCTTGAAATCAGCATATTTCTGGGAAATGTGATGACTTTGACAATTTGGTATTTTCCATTCCTTTGGAAAATTCAAACCTATAAAATACTAAAAACAAAGATTTCTAAGAAGGGGTCATGGAGGACATGCATAAAAAAATGAATGCAAATATTTTAACATTGCCCGTAAGTCTTCAATTTGAAATGAATCACAGATAGAAATTGTCCATGTAAATTTTATCTAGACCTTTTTTTTTTTTTTTTTTTTTTTCCCCAAGAATGTGATAAGTTTATTCTTTTTTAATCCCTCTGGGAATGAACTGTGAGTCTAGAGCTGTTTGTAGTAACACAGGCTTTGCACACTGAAGTTAGCAGCCGGCTTTATGAGTAGCTTGAAGTGGAATGTGAAGAATGAGTATTGCATGTGGTGATGCATCACTGGAGTCCACTTTATTTGGTATACTTTATAAACTGACCACCACACCATTTAGATCCGGTATGAATGAGGTTAGATGGCCCACAGGCTAGATGAGATGCAGCTCCCACTGGGATGAGAAAGCAGCCTCTCATGACACGGGGCACCAGGCAGCACTAAAGAAAGCCTGTAACCGCCTAGCCACCCCACCAGGAGATCTGTGCTGTGTCCTCTCTGGCACCGTTCCTACCAGCAGTCTATAATGGCAGCCCAGCAGAACTTGCTGCAGGCATGTGTTTTTCTGCTTGGTGCTCAGGGGGTGCCTGAAGAGAGCTACAGCAGTGCTGGTAAAATGGTAATAAGCCTGGGCGTTACACCTGTAAGCATGCCTGTGGGGTGTGTGCTGCCTATACTATGGGGCCAGTTACAGGAGCCAAACTGTAGGGCTGCAGAAAAGTTCTAGGGAACCAGAAGCAAAAGCAGAGTGAGTGACATTTCCTCTAGTAGGACGCATGGCAAGAAGTCAGGACCTTTTCTAGACTCTGAAAACTGGGACTGTGGGGACCAGCAGTCTCTTTCCAGCCACCTCCTTCCTCCATCTGAAGAAGAACCTGTACACCAATCGACTATATTAAAGAGAATCCCATGCCTCTCTTTAAAATCAACTAACTAATCACTTTCCCGCCTGCTCCAAGAATATTCAAATTAGTCACAAACAAAACTACCCACTGTTTCTACAAACCTGACTGCTGCCAGCTTTTGATAGAAACTCCTTAAGCACTCTTCTATAACACCTGAGACCAACCCCCACTAAAACCAATAATATTTTTCAAGGTTCTGGTATGACATAGTCTGAAACACTTCACAGGCTGTTATACAGAAGTGTAGAAATCTCAGGGACAAAAAAAAAAAATGTAAACACTTGGAGCATACGTACATAGTAAGATGTATCCCTGTAAGATATATGTGTAAGGATACATTACAGTATCCATGTAAGATACTAAAAAAAGTATGATGCATTGTGCAATAGACCCCCATCCCAACGTCAACCATAAACTCTAAGAAGTTACTTTAAATTTTTCATGTACTTTTGCAAATGTTACCCAAGATTCTTGTATGTCTCCACTTAGAGGCAGTTAATTTCTGTACTCTGAAAGAGTGAGTTGCTTTCACTTAGGAAACAGAAGTTCCATCAGTCTTAAACCTGAAAATGCCCTATAGAATTCAGAGGGATTCACAGAGACTCTTCCATCTCCGTATTGCATCTTCCACCATGTCAGATTTAAACTTAAGAGATTCACTTTCATAGCTTTAGATTGCTTTAAGAACACTGGGGAAAGAAAAAAAAATCCAACACCTTAAAATAGACTGTGGATGGGAATGTGATCCTTCGTCTTGGTAGTGGACTCTTTTTTTTCTTAGTACAGTCTTTATATGAGGGAATCCCCTCATGTTCCACAACTGTAAAATGCAGATAACACTTCCTTGATTTTGGTTAGTGCTTTGGAAGCTACAGATGAAAACCACTACCGGTACAAATCAAAGCTGTTGAAATGGATGGAAAGGCTCCTCCTTACTTCAGTTAATGTTTTAAAGGACTGAACATCATGCTTCAATCACACAGAGAGCTCAGGATCCTCCTTTAGAGTATCATTTCCTTGCTCATGCTTAAAGGTAGCACGGGCTAGAGCTCCTACTGGCATTCTCTCCCACCACCCACATCTTTACAAGAAATAAAGTCAGTTCCTCTGGATTTAAACTGAATCCTTCTGGTTTAGCAATGCACATTTCTACTTAAGCAATAAACATCTGTCGTCTGCCATTCATTAATATTAATTATAAATGGTGACTAGCTCATGGGATCCAAGTCCACCAGCTGAGATTTTTCCAACCGTGACCTTGTTAGGGTTTGTATAAAAAGTGTTCAGAAGGGTCCTTCCAAGCCTGAAGCCAACAATAAGTGCAATTTGCAGAGTACAGAGTTTAGATTATGCACTTAGAACAAGGGAAGTTGGAAAGGGTGATGGGGAGTGGGGGAGGGAGGAAAGGAGAGAGTATAGGGCCTGAAACGGGGCTTCTTTAAATGCTTAAGTGTTTTAGACCTTTCTGTAGGCTAATGACAGGGAGAGGCATTGTCCATAATGAGACTGGGCCATCCATTAAACATTACTGTAAATGAAAGGTTGCATGAATTAAAGGTTGTTCATCTCATGTTTCAGGAATGTAGCTGTGTTTCATGTCTGAAGCCTGTTTTCCTTTTAAACGGAGTTCTTCAGATGACAAATGAGAGAGAGAATTTCAGAAAGCAAATGGGCAGAAGTAAATACATGCTTAAGAACAAAGCAGAGACATAACTGTAGCTGTAAATCTTTATGCGGGGGCTACTGTTTGCCATAGATATTGGGGAGGATTAGGTTAAAATCAAGAAATTTCATTACTAGGTCATTTTGCTTATAAGCCAAAAAACCCCACAGTTAATCATTAAATTCTTGCCTGTATATGATTCATTTGTGGACCACTGGTCAGTCCTTTTACTATCATTTCTTGTTTCAAGGAACTAAAAATAGAAAATTTTGGAAATGCTTTTTCTGAATTTTGCATTAAAGACATGGCCACAGAACTGTTATGACAAATGATCTTCTTTCTTCTCTTTATTTTCTTGCCACTGCAAAATTACTTCAACAAAAATTAGCGAAAAATATTGTTTGCATCAGTTCTTAACATTACCTCTTCTTTCTTTCTTTCTCTTTCTTTCTTTCTTTCTTTCTTTCTCTTTCTTTCTTTCTTTCTTTTTCTTCCTTTTTCTTTCTTTCTCTTTCTTTCTTTCTTTTCTTTCTTTCTCTCTCTCTCTTTCTTTCTTTCTTTCTCTCTTCCTTTCTCTCTTTCTCTTTCTTTCTTTCTTTCTTCTCTTTCTCTCTTTTTCTCAAGCCTAAACATGCAACAATATTCTCCTCATGGGCCATATCCTCACCTGCTTTTAAAATATACATAGCTTCATTGACAGAGTGGAGCTAGCTTACATTTCTGGTGAATTAATGTGACATGCCCACTGAAATTTTCTCCAAGAAAATCCAGCCCTATACTCTCTATAACAGTGATTCAAAGCAGGTAAATGCAAAGAGGAACATGGCAGATATACCAGCAATGCAGGATGCATACACTGAACAAAATGGAAGGAAAGTTGGTTTCAATTCCCTGCTTCAGGCCCAAAAGAAAATCTGAACTTGGTAAAGGCAGCAGGAGGCTTCATTTTGATGTCAATGAACAGAGATACTTGAACTTTTGCTCTGTAAATGTGCAATGTGCTGTCTCTCTGTGGAAGCCTTACAGAAGGCAATAGGCGTGAAGAAATTTCATGGACATTTTGTGGTAATTTCAGAAATGTAGGGAAGCCTATCAAAGCATTATCTAGTCCCTTACTGGACTCTGTGGCTGGACTACTATACTCAGACTGTCTCTGATGGATGTTTGTCTAACCTCCTTAAAAATCTTCTATGATGGAGATTCGCACAACCGCTTGCTTGATCTTTATGGTCTCTGATAATAATGCTGGATGTTATCTCATTGGGAACAACCTGAAGCTCCTTTGGAACTTTATAATGAAAAGTTATGGCAGCGAGTGTTTTCTTTTTCAGAGCTATGAGGCTGGCAGAGAGCTGGGAGGTGGCAGCTTAAGCAGACCAAAGGCTACAACAGGTGTCAGAGCTGGCAGGGGGAGTGTGCTGAGAGAGACAAGGAGACTGGAGATGCAGAAACCTGGCTGGGGAAAAACAAACAGAGCTGCCTGGGTGGGGAAGAACAGACAAATATCCAGAAAGATGAGGAGAAATTGCAGCCAAAAAATGCTTGTTTTCACTTTGTTACAAAGGAATGTTGAAAATCTCTTCTTTACAGCTAGGTCCAAAGTATTCTGAAGTCAATGGGATTTCAGTGGGTCTTGGATCAGGCCCTTTAAAAGAATTAGGCAGCTAATACAATAGTGAATGAGTGCCATTGCTTTCCACAATTTGCAGTGTTATAACAGCATTGCTATACATGGAAGTATTCCACAGCCCAGGATTTAGCTGATTAAACAGTACTGTGAGTGTCACCATCAGGCTTGAAACACCCACTGCCTGATTTACTCTGTAGCTCACATACCCCAAATGTTTTGCATTCTTGGACTAAATTCGATGGATGTACTACCAAACTGCTTTATTGCATATGTTCTTCTTTCCAGGTCATACAAGCCAAAATGGTGAGGGGTTTAGACCTCCAGATGGCAAGGGCTGGGTGAGCCTTGGTGTCAGTAGCCGATTACCTACATCTTTACTTTGTGGTAATATTGCCGTAAGACAAGTAAAAAGCTTGCTGTGGTCTTCTGTGGAGTCAAGAGAAAGAAGTTGTCCAGGTATTTTGCCATGGCACACAGCCTTGAAGAGGACGATTTCCTATTCCAGCTGTGACAAATATGTCCCTCAGGAAGAGCTCCTTAAATTGCTAGAAGTTAGGGCGAGGACTTTGGAAGTATCAGCCTTGAGAAGTGGAGGGAAAGATGGATAAATGAGGATATGCAGGCAGACCAAGGAAGTGATGTGGGGTTAGAGAGAATGGTACTCTGCTCTTTCACAAGTGATCTCTCCCCTGCACCTGAGTGGAGATGGTAGCCAAAGTTTCCTATTTTTGTCTCCCTGAAACACAGTGATATGATGCCACCAAAGGTGAAGGTGCCATGGATTAGCAAAGTATGATAAGCAAGGAAAGAAGGGCAGAGAGCAGGCAGGCCCCTTTGTGTCTGCACTGGTGTGGGACTCTGGCCTGCAGCAGCTCTCTCTCTTCCCCCAGCCAAATCAGCAGAATAGCCTTAACTAGTCTGGATGCAGACCAAAAGATGCTTCTTTACCTTGTGGTCAGGGAATGCACCTGTGCCTGCTTTTTTTTAGCAGCGTAGACCTAGCTGCAGATTTCACCTTCTAAAACTGTAGCTACTCTTCTTGATTCCAAACATTTCTATTCAGGACAGAAAGGTGGGGAAAGTTTGGTGCTGAATGGATACCTGATAGGCACTTTGGAAGGGTGGAGGGAGAGGACTTGGTGACCTCTTGTTTTCGCTACAGAGCTCAGACATGTAAAAGCCTGCCAACCACTTCTGGAGCACAAGAAGTCTCCAGAAGGGAAGATCAGAAAGAGAAAAAGAGCTGACTTCTATCCCTTATTTGGTTTGGTGATCTGAGGAGGGAAGCTCTCGTGTCATCCACACTTTAATAGAAGAATGCAGCCAGCTTTTTTTTTCTTTTTTTTTTTTTTTTTCTGATTCACTTTCCTTACAGGAACAGTTGACCACCCACTTCTTTCTCAGATTTGACAGGACTGCCACAGTGCATAGTAATGTATGTGCAGAGGCACACGGCGTGTTTGTATTACCTGCTTGCACAGTGTATATGTGTCTGTCAGAACTGGGAGGTACGATGAGAATTTAATGTTCACACTAACACAAAGTAAACGTACCTGTAGCAAAATGCAGTATTTCTATTGATTAGCTCAGATTTTAAGGTCCCAGTTTGCAGTTAGTTACCTAACATGACTTTCAGAAGTGCTTAACCATGATTAAATTTGGAAAGTGCTATGATTAAAGTTTAGAAATAGCTTTTACCTATCTTTTCAGCCCTTGAATTCTAGTGCCAGTACATCCTTGATTATTAGCTATTTTGGATTCACAAATCTCTCTGACTCATACCAATCCTCTTTTTCCCTTCTTAACCCTTCTCACCCTGGTCTCTTTTCTAGATGGCACCTATTTGTGCTGGCCAGTGGTGGCAGGCAGCCTTGTGCTGTCCACATCCTGCCTTGCTCTCAACAGCCCTACTCTTGGAGGCTGGAAATGTGTTAAAGTTAAAGAGTCAAAACCCCTACGAGGAAAGGAAATGAGAGGTCCTCTTGGCAGGAATAAACAGAAAATAAACAACCAAACTCTTTGCAAGACAGATTCCTCAATTATAGTAACTCAGGCCTGCAAAGGCCAGAGTTATGACCCATTGGCGTATGCAGAATGTAAACACGAGGATGCAGTAATTAGCTTTGTGTTCATCTTGAAGCTTCAGAAGTCCTGTGACCTGCCATGGAGTAAGGTCATTAACCATAACCACACGAGTGACCTTCACACAGGACACCCCATCTCTCACAGTTAGACTAGAGAACTGTGCACTGTAATGTCTCTGTGGCTCACATGCTCCAGTCCTTTTGCTTCAAATGTCACCGAGCTCTACATAAGGGAGAGGATGTGACTTTCAGGATGAGCTGTGATTGGAATATCTTACTTTACCCATGTAGCTATGCTTAAGACTTAAATATAGTTAAATAAAAATTCCAAGTATCAAAAATGTCCAGAATTGCCTTTTTCTTTTCTTTTTTTGTTTGTTTTTAATGAGAAAAAAATGATTAAAAATAGTACACTGGGGAACTGTTGGCCTGCCTTGGGCTTCCCTTGCCCTGGGAACAGACTTTCTCTTTACTGTGTGGAATGGTTAGGACCAGACTACTTATAGCTTGCTCTGTAAAAGAGAATTCACCTTTGAATAAGCAGGTGTCCAGCCATTAATAGATGTTTATCAACAAACACTACAAAACACTGCTCTAACCCTGATTTTGAGAGCACTTAATGAAATAAGTATTGCAAACAAATATTTTTCAGGTCTACTTTTTGTTTTACTTTGGCTGACCCATGGATCCCCTGACACACGCTTGCCTTGCTTACTGAGTCAGTCTGGGTGAACCCTGGGTTAGATTTTGCAGTGTTACAAAGTCATTACACTGCAAATGGGGAAAATGTGTCATTTAATTCAAAATATGTAGAAGTTAGCAAGTAAAAGGCCACATCACTCACCCTAGACTGTACTTAGCAGTAACTGAGGGGAAAAAAGGGCACTTTCAGGGAGTAAATCATTTTGCCCTTCTCAGAATCCATCTAATGGGACCATGAATCCTCCTCCCCGGGTGCAGTATCACACCTTTAACATGACCCATCAATAACTTGCTTAGACATAAACATCTAATTTTTAGCATTTTTGTTCCTTTTTCCTTTTTCCCTTTTCCTTTTTCCCTTTTCCTTTTTCCTTTTCCCTTTTTCCTTTCCTTTCCATACTAAAGGGCCAACTTTGTTAGAGCCTTCCTTGCTTCCTTTTTACCTGTATCCATATGGCATCAGAGTGTATACATTAGGGTGGGTAACTCAATGAGTTTACGTTAAGTGAATGCAATTAGTTTATGGCCTAATATTTTAGGCTTGTTAGTATTAAGTTACACTGTTTTCAACTAAAGTAAAATCTTGATAAATGGCTTGGAATTTTTAGCTGAGTGGTGGTTTTGGAAGCCTAATGGACACCTGATAGGACTCCTTCCTCACACCATAGCCAACTGAAGACATTTTCAGACATAATCTGATTAATATGTTTGAAGCATTATGTGGACACATACCAACAAAGGCTAGAGGAGCTAGTTCAAAGAAAAAACAGAGATGACCTGAGTATCAGCCTTCTTAGCTATTAGAATCAAAACTGTATTTTTATATTCACATGTACACAATACATTATAGAAACATTTTTTTTTACACATAGCTTTAATAGTTCCCCCAAACATATATGCTTCCTTCATTAAAACTGTTCAACACAAAATCCCGTTCCCTTAGTTCCCTTCTTTCAGCCAGTGTGCATCTAGAAATCAGCTCCTCAACTCGAAGGCTCTGCTTTCTGTCTTATTCTTGCTGCATACCAAAAAAGAAACCACACTGTAACATCTATATTCTCCTTAGAGCACAAACCACTTCTTTTATAACAGCATCCTGCTTTCAGACTGTATGGGTTGACAATTACTATACTCTACAGTGAAAAAGAAATGTACGTTTCTACATTCATCTCAACTTTTTTTTCTTTTTCCACATCTAATGCTTAATTTTTTTTGCCTTTTCGGAACGGAACCTTTCATTGGTTTGTGTTTGCACAGAATGGAAACAGTTAGCATTCGTTCTCTCCTTTGAACATTTGAATGCCACCAACATACAAATGAGTGAATATATGAACAGGAAACAATTGAAATATATTATTTATTTGTTTACAACAATACAATTGTGCAACCAATGTAGCCTATTAACCTGAATAATACTCAGCTTTCTAAGATACTTTCCCCTGTTGTAACTACCCACTTAGTCTTTTGGTGAGTGTTTTCAGTCTCTTCCAACTGATCAGAAAATGTTATCTGAAAGCACTTAAAAGTGACTACTCTGTGGGGGGGTTAGCTGGGACTGATATTTGTGGTGAATATTCTCTTCCTTTTGGATGTGGGGTCTTGGCAGAGTTACTTGTGCATGAAAACATGCAATTCCTTCCCCACATACTTCTGGATGCAGTTCTGGCATTTGTCTTTTGACCAGTAACAGTTAATCTCATAGCCATTTGCAGACCAAAAGGGCTGCAAATTGCTTGTGTTTGGCCAAGCACAAGTAATTCAGCCAAGACCCCACATCCAAATGGAAGAGAACATTTTCCACATAACTTTCTGTTCAGTCCCAGCTAACCTCCCATTTTTACCTGACATTTATTAAAGCAAACATATAATATTGATGGATAATTTGCAACATTTCCCGTGCTCTGCAAGCTATGCTTTTCCAATATATCTGAAAATACATTCGCCATTTATGGACATGGATACTAGAAAGAGTTGACTATCAAAGTATGTCTTCTGCCAGTGCAGAAGTCAAGAAGATGTTAAGTGTAGAAAGGTAAAAGCAGCAGTGCATTGTGCTGAGGGCACAGAAGTATGGAAGTATGCTGGAGAGGAAGGAAGAAGAAACTGGAAATTGAAATCATATACTCTTGTGGACTAAAAAGAACTGTCCGTTGTGAGTTTAAACGAGGACAATTATGAAATAAATTGCAGTGAGGTTTCAATTGGACTGAATTATAAAAGGAGCCTATACGTGAAACACATGCAAATTGCTATGTCCAAACACATTGAAACCAACTAATTTAGTGCTAAAATGAAGAACCTTTTAGTCTAGTAAGGCTATTGGTAATCTAATTATTCCCTTTTGTTTGCATTCATTCTGGAAAAAAACCCTAGCATCTTCTCCCAGTAAAACTTAATTTAATAGCCAGTGAGGGGAAAAAACGAGTTGTAACAGATCGCACCAGCTTTAAGGACACACTAGCAGATGGAAACAAAAAAAGCTGTCTTCATTTGTTTTATCTTGCTTTGCATAGTTGTTCCAGAGACATGTTCTTTCTTCTGTGAGATAGCAGCAACTGAACTGACTAACATCCTGTCTCTGATCTCAACTTCTTGAGCAAAGTCATTGAGGCATCTGTGACGGACATACCCCGTCATCATGTGGTCTTTGCCCTTACTCCCTCGGCCACAGACATGTATTCAACGTGGAAATGGCAGAGGCTGACCAAGCTAACTCTGTCTTTGCTGCTGCGGAGGGAAGATCATTAGCAGCACTGTCGGTAATAGCCAGCTCTGCCGCCAGACTTCAAGCCAGAGCTGTGGAAGCTAGGCTCCAAAGCAACTCCCAGGCAGCAACGTGGAGTTGTACAAGGCCAAACAGTATTTTCAAAATTGATTAACAGTAAGTATTTACTTTCCCTTCTCTGTCCAAAAGAGTTTTTGTTGTTAACTTGTCCTCCCTTCATTGACTGGACCAGCTAGCCATAAGAACAGAGCCTGGCTTGGCTTCTTGTGCCAGCCAGCACTCTCATGTTCAAAGGGGAACAGAGGTTTCTCTTGGAGTAATATGGGACAGTGACAGTAAGCAAGATAAGTTGCCTGGAGATTAAGTTGGAAAGCTTCATTTCCCTACTCCAGTAGGAACATAAGGAAAACCTTTAGCTTAATTCTCAGTTTCCTGGCTTGTGTCACCATAATCCATCCCTTCAAGCTGTTTTAACCTAATGTTTTAGGTGTGAATTTCCTTGGTTTTATTAAGGATTATCTTTTTTTTTTTTTTTTTTTTTTTTTAATAAATTCATCTCCCTCTGAAGGTGTACAAAAGTGAGTAAGACATTTGTGGTTAATGTTACAAAGGATTGTACAGTGGTGGATTTCAGAACACTAAAAAAAAAAACTCTCAGCCATAGACATGCAAATCCTAAGGGCACAGGTAGTGTTGGAATATAGGTTACTACATCTGGCTGCATTTGTTTCTTAGGAATTGTCTACCAAGAGTAGAACAGGCTAGGATGTAGTCTGCGACTTGTTCAAGAGGAAGAAAAACAAAACAGTTTTATGCATATTGCAGGAAAAAAGACAATTCACAATTTTAAAGGAATTCTTGTGGTATGCAGTATTTTTCAAATATGGCTTGGCTAAGGTCCCATAAAACAAGAACTGACAGTAAAATACATGAGGAGTTTCTTTTAAAGTACTTACTACACAAGAACAGCAAATATTTCTCAAAAAGAAATATTTTGTCCAATCTGAAGATGTTGCCAAATTGCCATGACAAATACACGACATCATTATCACCTCAAAGAAAACCAACAGTTTTCAATTTCAAAATTAAAGTATGGAATTATATTTTCAGCTCTAGCAAAAGTAACCGGTATTAAAAAAATTACACCTTTTGTCCAGTTACAGTGGGCTAACAGGGCTGAGTTTTTCAAGCTGTGCTGCTGTGCAGGAGCAGAAGTGTTAATCTTCACGGACATTTTGAAGATAGAGTCTTAAGAATGAGGGAATCTGTAAATAGTTTGCCTTGGCTGCTCCCTTGAGGCAGCCACACTGCTCTACCTCTCTCCAAGGCATTGCTAGACACAGGGAGGCTGAATCAACCTCAGGAAGGTGAAATCTGCCCCATAGGTTCCCATAAATCGGTCAATCTAGACAGTTCTTCAGTGAGGGAGAGGCACCTGAAGTTCTCTGCTTCATAACATCCTCCTTCTAACATTTCTCTCCTCATGAGGTATATCCTGAGGGAACAAGCGAACCTTCAAAAGGATTACCAGCTCCCAAACCCTTTTATGTTTCTACAAGTAATCTGCAGCAATCCTAGTGATAATTTAACAATAAACACTAAGTTACTTCTTGGTACCAGCAGCTCATGCTGGCTCACACACATTCAGCTTCTGCACCCCTTCCACTCATCCTCAAAACAGAAGAAAACCTGCTTTTGAGTTTGAAAGGTTTAGGGGAAATAGAAGGGATGGAGAAACGGGAAGGGTGGGGAAAATTGGAGAGACAGTGAAAAGGAAATGTTCCCGTGGCAATCCTGTGTCAACCACAGTAACTGCACTGGGGACAGAGCAAGTAACTTCCCTGCTACATTAAGGGGAAAATATCGAATAACAATCTCTATTGGGTAGAATTTGTATAAATTATTGTTTCATACACTTCTTAACCATGTTGGATGGCATCCACAAGGTCCTGTGATGGGGAATAAGGCTGACACGCTGGCTCATGTGGAGGGGCAGTTCTGCTGGCATTCTTGATAACTGGGCAAAACCAAGTGGAGTGTCCCTTGGATGCCAAGCAATGTTGTGGTCTTTCCCCTACACTGGGACTCTGCAAGCCAGATGTAGATGGCAGGATCAGGCCACGTTGTTCAGCCAAAGCTATTACAAAGAGATCAGGGTGGGAGAGAGGCCACAGCACTGTAATTGCAAGAATTATGGGCATACCTGTAGGGGAGCATGAAATAGGAACCAGTTTAGAGGAATCCTGTGGTTGAAGCATAAAATTTGACTGCCTCATACCCAACAAACAACTCCCACCATGACATGTTTTATGACAGACCTTTTTGCTCTGAGCTCCACATGCAACCCCTCATCTTGTTAGTTCTTTCAGCAGAACTTAGAGAGAATGCGCCTTCCCATCCAGCCCACCCTGTCCTCTCTAGATCACACAAAGCGCATTTTCTCAGCAGCATTAGGACTTTATTTACTGCAGGCAAGGGCACAGCTCTCTCCAGCCCAAAGAACACCACATCAATGGGAGCTTTGGTGAAACCAGCAGTCAAGGCCTGGGAATTCAGATGTGAATTATTAAGCAAGCACAATACCAATCTCAAATTATGATGATGATAATGTGGTACCTTTTCCTTCCTTCTGACATCTCTTTCTTTGTACAATACATTTTCTGCTCTCGCTTGTAGCTGGGCAAGGATTGCCCCTTGCTGATGGATGTTGTACGATCTCTCTGACCCTTATTTCATTTCCTCTTTTGAAACCACATGTTTTTCCTTTCTTTGTGCAAGGGCTCCATGGACTCCACTCACTAGCTTCACAGTGCACTGCAACAAACATAGGACAAGCTGAGCCTGGCCAATAGCTTTTTGTATACATAATGCATATGGTACATTCATTTTATTCTGCATCAGCCAAAAGGTAGCACAAATTAATGGAATTAATCAGGATTTGCAGCAGTGAATTGGGTAAATTTGGGCTGCTGAAGGTATATTACATTAAATGTCAAACAATTATGTCAGATGCTCTTTTGTACCCACTGTTTTGTAATTCTGTTCCTGAAATAGGGCAACAACATAAGAATTCATTTCAGTGAAATCAGCTACTAGGGCCTGTTCCGAGCTTGCTTTGGTTTTGTGGAGATATAGATCCTTATAACCTCAGCAGAATTAAACTTTGGTGTGACAGAAGATTGAAATCATTGTGTCAAACTGCTGCGGTTGTTCTCAGAGGTATTGCATTTGGAAATAAATAGAGTTATAATGAAACAACTGATATCAAAAGGCATTACATTAAGAATCAAGCATCTTTGGTTATCTCCTGCTTGGTATTCAACTTAAATAATGAAAGAGCCAACATCTGTAACAAATACAATGTTTAAGTACGCAAAGCAGAGGGATGTAATCTTTTAAGAAAAGTACAGGTTGCAGTTTCTAAACTACAGTGATCTGAATGTACATCCTCTGCTATTGGGAACTCAAAGGTGTGCAGATGGACACTTGCCCTAAAAATATAGACAAAAATGGGAGCAACCCTTGGAGCTTCAAAACGTGCTCTTAATAGCTATGCTACTCTTGTGTCATCTCCTCAGTATCCTTCTCTTAACAAAAAGTAGTAAGCACTTATATTTATATTCCCATGTGTGCTTAAGACTATAAACCTCTTCTAAAGCAGGAAGGGATTCTTGCCCTTCTATCAGGAGGATTTTGTAAGTCAACATTTTTCCAGCTCCAGAGTTTACTTTCAAATTTTTCAAAACCCAAAACTGTAACCGACGTCAGGCAATCTCTGAGCCTTCCTCCAGTGAATCGTCATGTGGGTCATTTTGTTTTTAATATTACACTGGAGCTCTCCTGTTAAAATAATTGGCCTTCACGTGCACAAAAAGGTTCTGTTTTTCCTCTGTAGCTTTAAATGGCTTTTCCGAGTTGAGACTGAGTCATTGTTAAAGCAGCTAAGTCTACAGCACTTGGAAACAGCCACCAAGGAACAAAAATGATTTTCTGAATTGCTTTCAAAGATGAAAGTCTTCGCTAGAAAATAAAACCATAAAAACCATCACTACCACCTGAACTAATAAGCGAAAAACTACTGCACATTATTTTTACTCCTGCATCGCTTGCCCTGCAAAACAGGCCATGCCAGGGAGAGTTATGTGCACGACGCCGTGGGGGAGGAGATTTCCATCACCGCCAGGCTGCGCCTAAGTGCTCCCTGGTTGCTGGTGGCTGAAGAGGTTACCGCTCCCGCCGCAGCTCACAGCCCGCAGCCACCACAATTCACAGCCCGTGCACTAAAATAAGCTGAGCCCTGCCGCAGCCTCAGCGTGCCCATGGCAGGGGATGTGAACTGCAGCAGCCCACAGGCAAACACATCACTCTTTCTGCTTTCAGCTGCAGGGGTGGCGGAGGGATGGAGCAGACAGCTAGGTGTGGTGACCTCCAAACTCACCCTGGCTGTGAATAATCGGAGCTTGTGAGTCAGAGGCTGAAAAGATACAAAAGCGGTTCTCGTCTCTGCAGCCGTGAGTCACCGCAGCAGTGCCGCCAGCCTCATTCCTTCACTGACAGTGCCGTGCTATTCGGCATTTTGTTTTAATCCTCGCTGTCCGCAGTCAGGTGATTATACAAAAATACCATTTGGAATTTCATCTTTATGTTAATTTTTTAGCTTCTAGCCTTTGCCTCTGGGAAGGTAAGCTTCAAAATGCTGTTGTACACATGCTTTGAAGGGTCAGGTAGCATAAGGGACCGAAAGCAAAGCAGTTAGTATTTTAATCTTTAAACTAGGTGTGGGGCCTGGCTCGGGATTTTTGAACCTTTGATGTTAGCAATGCTGCATAACGCAGTAACAGCTCATGCCAGGGATCGATGTCCTTCTACCTCAGGGTAGGCCAAGCAGGCGGGATGACATGGGCCATATGTCCTGAGGCAGAACTGCTCTTAGCTTCAGGGCTGTGTCTTAGGGCACAGCCAAGCTTGCCTTTTGTGAAATGTCATGAGTTGGCTGTGCGGGGGAATACACCTTGTGATGCAGAACAAGTCCAGGGCAGATTTAAGTTACCCTTCCCTGGTGCTGTGACTGATCTTGCAGGTCGTGCCCTCCACAGATTCCCTACCCCCCTGAGGAAACCAGAGAGGATCAGGCCGTTACACAACAGGCCGGACTTACCGATACTAGCGCACTCCATCGTGTGGTTGTTGGCTTCCAGCCCATCAGGGCACTTTTCAAGGCACTTTCCACTGTACAAGTAAAACCCACTTTTACACTTCGTGCAGAAGTTTCTGGTGAAGCAGGTTTCACAGTCAGCTTTACATTCTGAAATGCAAACAGGCACAACAACGTTGATGATCTTTGCCATGAAAAACCATGGGCTCTCTCACACACACTAGAATTCAAGGCAAAACCACTTCACATGACTCTAGCATTGCAAAACAGTCTTCAAAGGTAGCAAATTATTTTTAGATCTTCCCTATGCCCTGTACATGCATTGAGGGGAGCAACAAGTGGTCTTAGTATGAGTCGGAGTTTAATAAGGATGGCCTGATGATGAGTGGTCACACACTTCTTGTATTCTTGCAGACCTGTGCAAACTGAAAACAGAACACTGCTCATCAGAATAACAATAGAGTACTTATGATCTACCTTGACATAGCATAGGTAATAACTAACTCCACCAGCTACATGTCCTGGACCCAGTTCCACACTATTTATCTCCATCTATCCAGAAGAAATAAAACATGTTTTGTGTCAATGTAATTTTCATATTTTAAGTGATTTTCTCATGTTTGATCA
This sequence comes from Cygnus atratus, assembly GCF_013377495.2. NCBI lineage: Eukaryota > Metazoa > Chordata > Aves > Anseriformes > Anatidae > Cygnus > Cygnus atratus. The sequence goes on along the minus strand of NC_066364.1, from coordinate 56,976,722 downwards.
GCAATCCTGTAGTATTTCATGCATCCTCTATATGATTACCCAAAATGGCATTAACAATATATTTTCCATTTCTCAAGTATTTTTAAAAGACATAAGCAAAAACGTGTATGACACAGCTCATGTCTGATATGTAAGGCCACACACTGCTAAAAAGTGAGCAAGTACTTTACAGTGTCAAGTTACTCTGTAAGATTTTACTCTGGGGTCTGTTCATTAAATAACTTTTATTACCAGGTAAAATCTGGGAGAGTGACTTGGCTGTCGCATGTATGTTTTTATATTACCTGTGAGGATAAAAACTGAACTCAACAACAAAAATCACAGGAGGGAGGGAAAGGAGGGGAATGAGAATGCTATTATAATCTTTTCCAGTTCATTTATGGTTCAAAATACACAGTAGGGTCAAAATGTTGTCCAAATGGTAAAGAATAGAACTGAGTTCTCTGTCTCCCAGCCCACAGGCAACATGGATTGTTAACCTCCCCCAAATCAGGTTGAGACCTTGCCAGCTGGTACAGACATTTACACTGCTTGTGAGGCAAGCTATAAAGAGACCAGGGCAAAGCGCATCTCCACAGAGTGCCACTTTCTCTCCACGTCTTGGGGGAAGGCCAGTGAGTTAAGCTGCCCCAGCCCCTGAGGCTCAGTGGCCCTCAGCCTCTGCTTGTCAGAGCTACAGCTGCTCAGCCTTGCTGCCCCTGGCTTTGGAGGGCAGTGCCTATCGCCTGCTGGTGCTCCACTTCTGTATCAGGGTGTAGAGAAGGAGGCCACCTCCCATCTCCTAGGCAAGTCACTCAGGCAGAGCTGGAACCCGTGTGCTTTAAGCACATTTGTGATATTTTTCAACCTAACTCCTTGCTCAGGTTAATATTTATTGCACTACTATAACGGAACTGAACAAATAAAGACTCGGCCTGTCCTCCTGCTTCTCTGTTGACTTGACTCCTAAGGAGCATTCAAAAGAGAACAAACAAATCAATGTGGTTCCCCTTTCCCCAGCACTTACTTGCACACTTATTAATATCAGGATACCGTGTCCCATAGTATCCGCTTGGACACGAGGAAAGACATACTCCAATCTGTTTCATGCCGATCCTCTCCAGAACAAAAAAGAGTCTGGGCTTACATGACAGGCATCCGTTGTAGTCCGAACATGTAGCACACCCTCCTTGGCAACCCTGGCTCACGTTAGGATGCACTGCAAAGACAAGCATTAAAAAACAGGGTGGGGAGGGAAGAGAGTAAGAAATTAGACAATTTCTTTCCAAAGAACCAGAGCATAATGGTTCCTCTGTACTCGGAAGGGTGGACCATCCTCCTCTCCTCTGACAGCTCTTAAAGATTGCTTCATTTTTTTTCTTGCATCTTTTATGACCCAACATTTTATTTCAGTGATTACTTCACCTGCATAAAAATGAGAAGCTCAGCTGATGTGCTCACATCTTGCAGAAATAACAAAGTGCAAATTAAATTTGAAATAGATTTTGTAGAACAGCAGCATCCTAGAGAACATTTATTTTTCTTATAGTTATTTCCAGTGGCTTTCCTGCTGCTTCTTCAGTTAACCTTGTATACACTTAGATCAGCAGATAAATACACGTTCATATATATTTGCTTTTCAAATCTGGATGATTAAAAAACAACCCAGTATATCATTTCCTTCATTGACTAAATGTCTTTTGATTGAGTTCTGCTGTGCAGAATATGCCCCTGTTAGATCTAATGCTAATTTGCTCTAATAAAAAGACACAGGAGAGCCATCCTTCTCACCCTCCTTCTTCCCCTGGAATGTTCTCTCTGGCATGTTTTTAATCTCTAACAATTACAACCTGATGTTCAGACTTAACTGTGGCATTTACCCCGCTCCAATCCCAGCATGGAGCATAGGTAGGATTATATTTTCTTTTCAATTGGATTGTTCTAATTCTTCAGACATCGAAAGGAAAACTTAGTACACTGACTGCTTAAGACTATCCAGTTCTTATTTGGAAGTAGCAGAAAAAAGGGAGATATTGCAGGCTGTATTTTCAGTAGCAGACATTAATCAGTGAATTACTTCTCAGTGGTAACAAATAATGTTTTGTATCTCTCAGTACTGTAGAAGTTCTTACCTCCTTCTAATTCATTCTTGGCTGCATTCTTAAATAGGAGTTTGATAATTAAGCGTCAAGTAGCTCTAGGCCTGTGTCACCTCTTTTTTGGCCTCTTCTTGTATGAAAAACCCAGACATTTTTCTAAGTGTAAACTAATCTCTTCAGACATCTGATTATATTTTATATGTAAGATAAATCCAGTCCTCATTTATATTTATAAATCCTATTTGTAAATACTGTCATCTTCCTGTTCTGCCTTGTCCTCAGGCCTGTGAAATTATTATAAATATGCATGTGCCATACTTTTATCACCTGTTTTAGTGTTCTGAACTTATATTTATCTGCAGACACTGATAAATAGTTCGCATATACAATGAACTTGCTTTTGTCAACTCCCTTCTGTGGATCCCTTGGAAGTGGACCAGAAGCCCATATGAATCCATGGCTTACAGGTTGAAAACTACCACTCTTGCTCCTGGGGAGTTTGCCTAGTGGCGGGGAAGTTAGGGAATACCTCTGTACTTTGTTCACTTACAGTTTTGGCAAAAATACTTGGCCCAGAAATGGGAAAGACACTCCTCTATACTCTGAGATTTCAATGACCAGTATCACAATCTGAGAAATCTCAAAAGGAGTTCAAATTCACTTTTCCTCTTTAATTAACAGAATACAGAATGAAGTTTATTTCTCTCAGTAGGACTGAACAGGTAGGAAAAAAGAAATACTTGGCCCTGCTTAGGACAAACAATTTCAATGAGAACATAAGAACCTAATTCTCTGTGCCCCTGAGGCTCTCACTTCGTGGAACAACCTCAAGGGAAGTGTATTTACCACCAGGACACACCACTCCTATGAGAATAAACAGTATTCTGCATAGTGAGAAGCTGCAAGCCCAAATCAGTTATCAGATTTGTTTTCACCAAAGTAGTGAATTCACCTCAAAGTACCAAAGTAGTACCACTAAAGTAGTTTTTCACCTCAAAGTAGTGAATGCTTACTAAACACAGAGCAATTTTTTTTTCTGAGAAGATTCCAAAAATACAGAGTGTATTGATTCTGAAATTAAGAGCCTAAAAAAATTGCTTTTAAGAGTTAACCATATGAAAATGTCCTTGTCTCTCTCAACCCCGTGTTTTGGTTCTTGCATGAGGCTACTTTCAAAGGCACACATCGTAATGTGATCTAAGAAGCTGACATTATTTAAAAACTATCCATGATTTTCCTTCATTAAGTCTGACAGAGAGAAGAAAAAGCAGCTGAAGTACAAAATATTTGTCATCAAAGCTGCTATATAAAATATGGATGATCACTTTTGACAGGAAACATATGACGTGTGAGCACCTGTGACAGATCATTATGAATAGATTCTCTTGACAGAGAAAACATTACGTGCAACTGCTCAGAGGTCAAGCTTTGTGTGTGAGCCCTTGAGACAGGCAGTGCTTTATTACCAAGAGAAGATAATTCTCTACAGCTAAGATCCATCACATGGCCAATTTCCATCTCCACTTTAACTTCAGCAATATCAAATATAAAATAACATGTTCACATACCCATTTTCACACTTTCTCCCGCCTTTCATTCATCCCAAATACATCTCAAATAGTGCAGCAAAAAAAGAAGAAAGCACGTAGTTCCAAATGGAGAATCATGTTATTAGCGTTACGGAGGAAGGAACAAGTTAACATATGTAAGTCAAGCTCCATTTAAAGGTTGATTTCATGCCATGTTAAAACACAATGTGTGAAACAAAACAAGCGTCTGGTCTTGGAAATGCAGAGCAAAAGTCTCATTGAAAAGTCAGAATTGATATTTTAGATCAAGAAGAGTGTTTTTTTCTTTTTTTTTTTTAATTTATTTTTTAATCTTAAAAGCTATTAAAGGGATTCTTTTCTGATTGTCTGTTGTGCTCGGCATTTCTTTGAGCCTGATAATCTGTGTAATAAACCTGTGTCTCATTAAGCTTGCTTCGAATGCAAGGTAGGCCCCTATACTGGCTCAGGCAAGGAGCAAAGCAGGGACAGACAAGTGCCCCAGAAATTGGTACTGTCTGAAAGCCCAGCACTGGGCTTTGTCATTGAACCTGGGAAAAAATTATGGGTGGAGGGAAAATATTTGTGTCTAGAAAATGAGGGAGCATGCTGCAAAAGGGGCATCTCCAAGCTCTAGCTGACAACCTTGTACTCCTTACCTCCCAGCCTCCTGCCTCTCCAGTTCAGGGCCAGGCGCTTGCCCAAGCCCCACAGCACAGTGAGCAGTGGCTGCCAGGGCCGGTCCCTCCCCTCCTACAGAGGCCAAGTCAAATGGATTCGAGAAGGAAATGGGGCAAACTCAGGCTCCAATACAACTTTCTGCCAGGGGAGGGAACTTACTGCTGCAGGGCAGAGAACTGGCCTTTACTATTTCTCTCTTGGTGCAGCAAGCTGCTGGTGGCTGCAGATCTCAAGCACTTCAGCAGTTGCACACCGTAACCACGAGGAAGTAACCAGAAGTGGTGAAATTTGTCCGTGTTACACTTGGCGCAGGCATTGCTTCAAATTTCTATACTTACTATACAGTAAGTAAATACTATACAGTATTACTATACAGTAGCAACAGGTCAGTAATGTATGTCTGCCTGAAGAAGTGCTTTGAGGTCTACAGGTGTAAAAGTGCAAGGAGAGTACAGACCGCTCCTGTTAGTCACAAATTTTAGATGTGGTAGCCAGGCGGAGAGAGGGACGGTGCCTTGGCAGGGGGACAGCGCTGTGGCCGCATGGGCTAGGCCCTGGCGGTACAACCAAGAGGTCAGGGTTTTAGCACTGCAAAGAGTCCAAAAAATGATCTCACTTGTAACCACTTGGCCTTTGGTGCAATCTATTTCATTATGAAGACACAATAAAATAAAATGTGCTATAAAAATTCCTCCATAACCCTCAGAACTGTTTTTTCATGAGCTAAAATGGAGGTATGCTGTGAGCGGCCTGCTAGGAGCAGTGCCGGCAGTCAGAGGTGGCCCTACCAGCAATTGAGCAAGTTCTCCTCTTGTTTCCCAAAACTCTTTGAACACAGTGAAATCCTACACTCTCCGGGATGGAAAATACAGCACAGCAGTGGGCAAAGCAAATGGTGGAAGCACAGAGACTCATGGAGATGTCCTTACCCACCTCTTACACAAGCATCAGCCAGGACTGCTTACTTGCATCAGATACAAAAGTATGTGTGTGCAGGCTCGTGACTGGTTTTAGGTCCAGAATCCATCCATCATGTTTTTCTCTTTAGAAAGCCTAACTACTAGAGATCAGAGAAGACACTAAGCTAATCTTGAACTATTTCCATCCCCTGTCTGTCTTTAAGCTCTTTTTCGCTTGAAGGTTGTTTTCTGTTTTTGTTTTTGTTGTTGTTGTCTTTGTGTGTGTGTGTGTGTGTATGTGTGTACACTGTTTGTCCAAATATTAGTTTTCAGTCTCATTAGTGAATGAAATCACTGGGGATTTTCCTTTCTCAGAATATTTTCCAAAGTCCTACTCTGAAAACAATGAGTCGTGATCTCCCTGTTAAAAATAGAAAGTTACGGACAAGGAGCTGAATTTGAGTCTGAACTTTAAACGATGGGATGATAGGTGATTTTGATGGCACACAGCAAACAAATTCAAAAACCTTTGGCAATGAAATTTTGCGCTCAGTTTTACTTCATATATATATTGAAAGTGACGGTAAAAAAAAAAAAAAAGAAAAGAAAAAGGAAAAAAGAAAATACATGAGAAATCCAGGCAGGAGTATATTTTCACAGCCAGGGAAAAAGCTTGGGGTAAAAGAATATTCTTTTCCCATTTGCTGCAGCTGAGGTGCACTGTTTTACCATTAATCTTCAACTAGAAGAAGTCCATTTAGAGGGTCATTCTTGAAATGGATGTGCTAGACAAATGAAATCCATCCGTGCTAGAAAGCCGTTGTTACTCCTGGTTTCTCAGGCTTGTGAGTGCTCACAGGAAATATTTTCACAGCAGAGTTACTCTGGAATTCAGCCTCTCCTGGGTGGACCTCGCTGCAAGACCTGAGCCCTGCTTCAGCTTCACCTACCAAATCACACCGCATGGGTACCAGCCCTGGTGATGGGGGATTTGTGACGGGATATCCCTTGAGTTCTTGTAACACTTTATCACTCCGCAAGTTCTTTGGCATTTGTTTTTCTCTCTCTTGCTTAGTGTGAAGCAGCTGTCTGTGGCAGTGGCCTGAAAACAATACTTTGTGTGAAGCAGAGTTACTCTTAATCATGCGGACTGTCCTTTAGGCAAAAGCAAACAGCATTTGGCAGTGAGCTCTTCTAATGAGAAAGTCATTAAAGAATTCAGTTTGCAAACCACAGCGTATTTCCTCATACTCTTTCTTGGACAGCATTTCTCTGTGTGCAAAATGCATTAGAAATGGAACAGACAATTGTGGGGCAAAACCATTGAACCAATGTGTAGGTAACATACAGTGCAGAGCACGGGAAAAGCCCAGGGGTGGTGGAACAGCACTGGGAGAATAAGTACACATGGGTTTGATTAGCTTGTATTATCACTGCTAAAGAGATTGCCAGCCTGGGCTGAAATGAAACCTGAGCTCAGTCTTACAGGCTAAGCTCTGCTTGATAGCTTGGCCTTAAATCACCCACAGGGAGGCGAGGGACTTGATGTGTTATGATGGGGCAGCAGCTGGGCTCTGTAGGGGAGGTAGACCCATTGCACAGTAATTGCTACATTTGATTGGCCATAAGTTTTCTGGGATGCAACAGAACCAGTGATGATGCCTGAGGAATGTGGGGTCTCCATCCAGCTTCCCTGGATTTAGAGTAGTCTGAGGAAACCTTGAAAGGAGAGGCAGCCACAAAAAGAGCGAACAGGAAAACCAGCATAAAAGTCAAGTGTTAAAGTCTTAACATCTTCTCTTCCTCTTTGTGATATGTGCTTCACAACCACTTTAAGATTTCTTTGTAAGAGGATGGCATCTCTTCCAGATATTTGTCTGACTTCAATTTTACTTCGGAGTATTGCTGCCTTCTGTAGTACACAACATGTAAAAAAGACGATCGTCAAGTGTTTTGAAATAAAAAGATCCCGTAAGGACTGAAACATCTGCCTGGCCTGACAGACCATTTTCCTCCTCCCTCAGTTCCATCCGAGGAAAAAGAAACCAACCTCTTTTGTTCACCAAGTGTCAACAGTTCTAAAGAGCAACAGAAAGATGAGTACGGGACTGTCCCACAGTCTGAGCGAGTATCTGTGACCGTTTCGTAGTGGTGTCTACCAGCAAGGAGGCCCTCATCACAAATGGCCAAGATCTCACTAGGGGATGCCTCATCATTATTAAATACATGTCTGGCAAAGTGATCCTGAAAATTAAGTACACTGGCTGCCAGAACACATTTCCCTGGAATTTAGTTAGAAAGAGCATCAACAGGCTGAAAAATCTCACCAGGGGTACAGAGTTTTGTGCAGTCTCCTAGCATCTTCAGTGCAACAGAAATGAGCCACAGCAACCACAAATGGCTCCTTCTCATTCCAGAGAGTTTTGTAAATAAACTGAAAAATTCTTTTCATGGAGAGAGAAGGGAAATTGACTTTTTTTTTTCCCACGTACTATGGAGCACCACTAAAATTCAGGGATACAGGAAGATTAACCACTACAGGGAGCAAAGAGAATTCCTAAGGCAAGTTGCCTTAAGCACCCTTGTGATAATGGAAATGGTTGGATCAGGTCATGCAATACCTTTTCACATCAAGTTCTAAATCCTATAAGCAACTATATATTTTACTGGTAGAACTAGCTGTAGTTATTTCCAATAGCCAACCTTCAAGATTACGAGTCTTCTATAAGGATAGGAAACTGAATGACATTAGCACATCCTTACTGTCTAGATAAGATTACATGTTACAGAAGGAAATGTATAGGATCTATAAAGAGTAGCAGTAAGAAACAACTAGTAGTTGTTTAACCGTTGTGTCATGACACATGCTAGACTCGGCTATATGCAAAGCAAGCATCTGTGCTGAGGTGAAAGAAAGAGACATGAGTTTTGGGAAGAGATTATACTTTCTGTATGTATATTTGGACAGTATTTTAATAGTCTAAACCTGCAAGATGACATCATGAAGATCTCCAGTTGATTTTACACTGTTTGTATGGGCACAGAACTCCAAAACCAGTGGTTTAAAAATTGTCAAATGTCACCATGACCCCCATGACCCCCAAATTTCTTCGTTACAAGAGGTGCAGACTTTTTTCAGGTAAGAAAATCGTGCCCTTACATTGTACATGCTCATTCTCTCAAATATGCAGGCACATTTTCTGCCTTGTGCTAGCCTCCCATTTATCGTTCATATGTTTCTAACAAAGCTGATAAGGTTTCCACCTGATATCACCTAAATTATAAGGTTTCACCTAAGTATCACCTAACAAAGGTGATAAGGCTGTCATGCTGGCAGCAGAGCCTGTCCTCCCAGTTTACCTCTTTTTTTTGCTGCTCCAGCATACTGGAGACTTTTATTGTTGTGTATTACACAGAAGTGCTCATGCACTTCCAAGCTGTATAAGGATCACTCAGCTCATACTGTCAACATTACACAACTACAGTAGCATTTGCAAGTTTCCCATTTCCCACAGGGTCTTTTGAGACCAGAATTTTTCTCTCAAAGTTTTGTTTCAGAAACCACAGAAAGAACAGCAGGATGTAACAGATTTTACTTTCCGTGCTGGGGACTAGGGAGAAGGGTTTAGACAGCAAATGCCTGTAATCCCATGTCAAAGTTATGATTTTTCTACTACCATGTTTACAGCATTAAAAAATTAATAAGCCAGACAGCAAGCCAGCCCACTGCCTTGGCGTTGCTCAGATGTGCCTTTGGTCAATTACTTAATATCCTCTCAATTTTGTATATTTTCCTAAGTGGCATTGATCAGAAGTTTCAGAAGTACTGAATGAACTAATTTTTTCTGTGTGATGATTAAATTCATACCATGCTGAAACTAACTGGAAGCCCCAAATTATGTTGTTTGCAGTGGAACTATTCTGGATCGATGCCTGCAACCATTGAATCAGAACCTGTCTCTTTAAATTCAAGTCTCACATCAAGATTTGGACCCAGAGTATAGATACTAAGAAATATTGCAGTGTTGGAGGGTCTCTAAAAATTGGTTTCTACAATTTGTAACAGTGATAAACACTGATCTCAAATTTTCCTAGAGCAAAAAGGGTAAATTCTCCAGGCTGACCGGCCTATCAGTGACACAAGATACTGTCCAAAATTCAAGTTTAAGTTAAAGGCAAAAATACTAGAAGCAGTCTAGTGACTGCTTCTCTGCTGCAGCACTGGGTAATGATGCATATGCTATCAACACCTAGCAAATGAAGACACAACTATTTTCATCTCTCTCGTGCCACTGGGACCTCTGCCAGTTTAAAAAAAAAGTGCCAAAGGTTTCTGAATGCAAAGCGTGAACGGTAACGATATGAAATCAAATTCAGCTCTGATAGAAAACAGACAAGAGACTTCACCACCAGCCGGCTCAGACTCTCTGGCTGCCATCCTGGCCCACCGAAGTCAACAGCAAAACTCCTCTTAAGAAAGGGGGACGAGGATCTCACTCATTTGTTAATCAACAGCTTTTGGGTAGCCCAGGGTTCGGAGCACCCTTATATGATTTATATAGGTCAATGTGATTAGATGGCCTGTTTTGAGTGGGATTAAGCTTTAGGTTGGGTGTGATTTAAGTAAGCGTCTGATTCCTGACAAACTGACTCAGTTCAACAGCTCCGTGCGTCTGGCCCTCCTTGTGAAGTAAATATGAATGGCACGTAGTTAGGGCTTGTTTCATCACCTTTTGTGCCTTCTGCCCTCCCTTTGAAGTCTGAGCCTCCCCCTCCCAACCGTCTTCGCTGCCTCACACGCTGGCCCACATGAAAGACATTTTGCACTCACACCAAGCATCCTTCACTTCCCTAAGACCGTAATAGATCCAGCGTCGCTGCTCTGATATGCAGCAGGCAGCTTACAGCCAAGCCAGAGCCGTGCTGGGCAGTATTTGAGCTGAATTATTGGGACGCGGGTGATGAAATCAAGGCTAACATCCATTCTGGGCACAAGCAGGGACACAACTCACTTGTCACGTGGTGGTGGTGCACCACCACTGCCTGAGGATTTGCACACCCATCTCCTCAGCTGAGTACAAGAGAAAACAAAGCTGCTTTTTTATTATTGCTACTTAAATGTGGCCTCTGTAAATGTACATCCTTCATCCCCAAACCAATTAGTGGCGTAACGCTGACACACCAAGCTCCGCAGACAGTTAAATCAATCAAAAGCTACTTGAATGCAGCAATCCCATTGGGTGCTGTGGTGGCAGGAAGAGGCCCAGGTGGAGGCCAAGGTAACCAGAGGCCAAGGTGCCCGGGGGGAGGCCAAGGTGCCCGGCTGCCTCCTTGCTGACAGGGTGGAGGAGCCGGAAGCTGCCCGGGGTGAGGATGGCCTGGAGAGGAGACTGAGCACTGGGAGTTCGGTTCTGGTGGACAAAGGACACCCATCGTTTGCTCTGATGTCTGCCCCTACAGATCAACCATGGAGCAGAGGATGGGAAGACTGTTTCACAAGGATTTTCAAATGTGGGATTCATGGGAAATTGACATAAGAACCAAAAATTACAAAATATTCCATTTTAAAAAAATCTGTTTCACTTTGTTGGAAATATTTGGTTTCAGTTTAACTTTTTAGAACATTCATATTACATACAATAAATCCAAATGAAGCAGCTGATATGAAAAAACAGTTCAGAATGAAATTTCAAAAAACAGTTCCAGAAGATTTTTTTTTTTTTTTATTATACAAAATACTTCTTTTTCATTCTGAGATGGAATTCTGTCAAAGTTGTTTTATGAAATATTTCTATTTTTAGAAAGTGGCATGTTCAGTTGGAATGTTTTTCTGTAAATTATTCTCCAAGTGCATTTAATTTGTAATAATAAAAGTGGTATGGAATGGTAAGATATAACATTTTAATTTGCAAGAAAAAGGAAATTCTAAAGAAAAAAAAATGAGGCCACCTATTGACAAGACTAGGTAAAGAAAAAAATAACCAGAAAGGTATACAATTGTATATAAAACTGACAATTAAATATCTAGAAAATTTTGGGTTAGCGTTACAAGTCTGATTAAATATTTTCAAGTAAGAGGTATAAAATCAAAGTTTTTGAAACTACTTTAATGTTCTTTCTTCAATAGGAACAAATTACCGCAAAACCAACAAAAACCAAACAACAACAAAGCAAAAACAAAACAAAACAAAACAAAACACAAAAACCTTGTGTCTTTAAAATCAATTTAACCTAAACTAGAAATAAAATAAATAAATAAATAAATAAATAAATAACTATTTGAAAAGATTAATGGTTAGTCTATGAATTATAGCTTCTAATGGTGGCTGGTTTTTATTTGTCTGATATATTATTTAATATTGTTGTTGGACAGCAAATGTGATGTCCAATGCTTTTGATTGCACAAATGGTCTTAAAAATACACTTTTGCTAGAGTATTTCACCTACAACAATAGTATGTGTCACATAATTGAGACTGAATCACAGCAGCATCCTGAGGGCATGTCACCCTACACTGCACAAGTACAAGTTTGTGAAACACCTCTTCCTACCCAACTTGTTTCACAATGAAGTGACCCATTTGCTGAGGTGGCTGCTTTTTCAGGTGTCAGATGCCTTAGCCAGCTTGAAAAATATTCTTGGCACTTTGCAACAGTGCTCTGTTGAAGAACATTTTTCTAATAACTATAGTAATGAGGAAGAGAGGACTGTTCTGTTCTGTTCTGTTTTGTTATTCTGTAAAATAATTAACAGGATGAAGAATAAATTATAGAAATAGAAACCATTGCTGCAAACAGAACTGTCTAATATAAGTTATACCAACAATTAGTTAGGCTTCAGTGAAAACCAAATATCCCCCAGATATTAGAAAAACATGAAATCACAGCAGTTATTTTTAAAGCATCCAATACGATGAATATTTGGCAGCTCAACTGGTGGCTAGTGGCTTGCGGCACCACGTTGGGCTGCCATGAGACAGGCGTTGGATATGAAATGACCGCAACAACACCACTCCAAATGCTGGGCTGCTGCAGCAAAATTGTGATAAAAAATGACACATGCGGATGCCAAAAAGGACAAAGTGAAAGGAAAGGTTGAACTGTGCCCTAGTATGAAAACATCTGCCTTAACGGACTCCTTGGCTTCATGGAGTTGCATGAAGCAAGTCAAGCGACTCTGTCTTACAAAGAGGTATCAGCTCCCCACCAGTACGCTCCCTTGGGGACAAGAATTTACAACAAGCCAAGCTGCACGTTTAGGGGATGCTGTCCTGGTGCAGAGTGATGGAGCAAGTCATCAACCTGTAATCTGTAGAGCACCGGAGGTCTGCATCATTTTAGGTACTGAAAAAAATGAGTGAGATGGTTTTGGTTCCCAATGCTAAAACAAGCGTCCATATATTCCAGTACAGAAAGAAATGAAACAAACATTGTGGAAGAAAATAAAAGGAATGGGTAAACTTTCAACATCTAGCTTTATATTTCCATATATCTGAAGATCCTCTAGCAGCACCACAGATTTTTGTAGTTTATGGAGAAAGCTAGGGATTCTTGTATTTGAAGGCTGATGAAGTTACCTGCATATTGGCTGTTTCAGAAATATTTTCTGTCTTCTATCATTGTAAAGCTGAAAGTATTAGCATCAACATTTTCAAATCCAGGGCCTTCAGTGAGACAACTAATGCCCCCACTTCATTCCTAAACACATAACTTGATTTTCATCATGCCTGTGGAAGATGCAAATGGTCATTGGTCTGAAAATGCAGCTGTTTATTTAGGATGTTAATCAAAGGATTGTTGCTTCACTTGTAGAGCCAAACTTAAAAGTTTTGGCCTTGTCATATTTGGGCTTCAATTTCTTCAGCTGCAAAGAAGAAATGATACCTATCTCTTAGGAGTGTCGAGGTGTTTAATTCATAGATGTTTACAATATGTTCTCAGCTTTGGCTGAAATTTCTGGCTTCTTACTTTGCACACGCAAGCCTTCATGTGTAACTCTGTTCTTGGCACTACATTCAGCCTTGCTTTATATGGGATTCTCTTATATACATCAGATTGTTACGAAAACATCTACTGAGTCATGGGTGCAAGTGTGGTAACAATTTATTCTAGTCACTTGTATGACGTTTCCAAGCACAGATTTCAAAGGCAGATTGGGACAAGTTGGGAAGTCATTTCTTTTAACTTTCTGATTTCTGCTCTCCGACTGAGGAGATTAGATTATTGGAAAACATGCTATTAGCGCTGGCTTGTGACCAAAGGATCTGCTTTGCATTCTGCAAGGGGTGCTGTACTTGCTGTAAACGAAGGAAAAGAGTTGGTTAAGTTACTCCAGCAAGGAATGTTCCCTTTGGGAATTGTCCACAGCAAACTAGAACTGTGGTTGGTGAGCAAAGAGCAACAAGGAGAAGAAAAATAACAAAAAAGGTCAGAAATTTCAGGGAAATAAAAGGCCCTTTTTCTTCTCTATACCAAGCACCAAGTTAACAAGATTTAATGTTTGTTGATCTGTTTTATGCTGCTTTCTGCGTACCCAGACCCAACTGAATAAAAACCTAAACGATTACCATGTCAGCCCATGCTTAAATTCCTCCCCATTCAAAAACTCACATCAGCATATGGTTACCTTCACACATGTGTTACAGACCCCTTGACTTCAATTAGACCTAAATACCTGATTAAAATTAAGGACACATTCTTGAATAGAGGCTCTTGTGCTTGGAGCAGACACATATCTTCCTGAAGCAGGCAAAAGCCTGACTGTTAACACACTAACCCAAACTTTGAAAAGAATGCATAGCACTTATTATCCTTTAACTAATTCAAAGATTTAACTTTTTTTTTTTATTCAACTTTTCAATATTTTAGATAATTTCATAGTAAAGAACAAAAAGCTTCAAATATTTGCAACATGACTGTTTTCATTTTTCTTCAGAGGAGCAAGAACATTATTCTTTTTTCTTTAACAGACAAAAAATAAAAATAAAAATAAAAATAAATCTCTTTCCTTATTCTACAGAGAAAAGCATGGCTATGGGAATACAAAATGCTTAATGAAAGGGTTTGGTACTATTTGGTACTACTTGGCTCTTTAAAATTAATGTTCATGCTTTTTAAGTCACTTTCATAACATCTGGGAGTAAGATTCCTCTGGTGCTTACAATTAGCAGCCCAGTTTCTTTGTGACTGTGCAGGAGACAAAGCACAGATGATAGTTTTGGTGCTTTTTAACATAAAGATTTTCAACTTTGAGATTATCGTTTAATTTTATCAAGTAACTCCTAAACTGTATTCTGGTAGGAAGGAAATCAGATTGCTTTGATTTCAGTAAGAATCAAGCTGGTGTCCTGGAGAGTCTCTCTTTGTTAATCTTTAAAGTATCTTCTTCAGCTTGAATCTGTTGTTTACTGTGTAATACTTTCCATACCAACATCATATGTAACACTTCACATGGGAAAAAAGCCAGTACAACAAAGGTGTTCTCACAGAAAGTTAGAAAGAGGTGTTCAAAGGGAAACCAAGTGAAAAGGAGGTCAAATGATTGGGGAAAATGATTACAATGTTTTTCACTGATGTGAAAATGAGAAAAAGTATAATTATCACAAACCATATTGTGATTTCGACCATCCTTAAAAAACCCTGAGAACATGATATGATCAAATCACAGCAGCAGCAGTAACAATAACATTCCAGATATATATGCAATTCTATAGGACCTGTTATCCTGAGGTCCTGAAGGCAATCAGGTAAGATCCAACTCTGTGATGTAAGAGCTTTTACACTTTATTCTTTTAAGGGGTCATATTACTTTTTAGATCACTGAAGTAGCTCTTTAGCAGCAGATGTTTGAAAAAGAAAGGGAATGCATTGCCTGTCTGATAACCACCATAGCCAGTCTGAACTTATAAATTTGGGGACCCTCTAGAGCAGCTGGGCTCTTACCAGAAAACCCAACAAGGTTGCTGTTGGCCTCATTATGCTTTATATTACAGTGAAGAGATGTGGCTGTCCCAATGCCCATGATGAAGCAATAGTTCAGTACTAGGAATTCAGAAGGGCCAGTGAATCACTCTACTGCTGTTTTCTTCCTCTGAAGATCTTTAAGCTTTGAAGTATCTTGATGGTACATAATGCCTGAGAGCTGCTGAGGCAGGGCACAGCATTAGGCAAGCTGCACAGGGACATCTGCTTTCAGGCCACATCTTCGTGGTCTTCACTTACATCAGGAACACAATTGCTTGGTCTCTACACAGGAAAAATTCTGTGGTAGACCTAATTCTTTCTTCTGCTATGACATAAGCAAGGAACAGCTCTATGAAAGTTTAACACCAAAAAAACTATACTGGCACAAAACAGGTGTGAGAACAGATACATTAAAGCCTCAGTCACACTTGCATTAGAGATAAAAAGCACAGTAAATTCTGTATCTAGGTCAGAGGAGTGTTTTCTTCAAAACTAGCCTCACCTGAGACTCCAGAACAGCACCTCTTTCTCTAGGTGGAAAAAAACAATCAGTGTGTAATTAGGAGTTCCCCCTAAAATATCTGATGCTAAAAATCTACTTGTTATTGTTAGTAAGATACAGCAGATCAGTGGTTGGAAATGGGAATCAGTGAGTCTCAACCACGTTATCCAAAGCCAATTCAGAAAACCTTGCAAATTAATCATTGCAGTAGTCTCAGGGGAGGCAGTATAATCTCAGTCATATGTGTGCTTCAAATAAGAGGTCAGACATCTTTGTAAAAGTATGCTGTACCTCAACCATAAATTATTGTGCCTGAGAAAGGAACCATTGAGTGGGTCCTAGACTTTTGCTAAGCAGGCGGTCATGTTACCCTCTCCCAGCAGGCCCTCTGGCCTTAAAACCCACAAGATCTCTCAGGTAACACAGTCCGCAACGCACTGCAGATGCTGCAAGTGCCAGCATTGCTGCTGTGCTCTCATGTGTGCAGTTCTATCTGCCTGAGGAGCACCTTCAGGCATCCATCCCTCTCTGCTGCGTCCGTGGCTGGGGGGTGCATGCTCTGACAACTCAGCAGTGTGTTAACATTTTTTCTTTAGATAGCATCAGCAATATCATCATTTTCTTACTCACAGTGAGTTGTATAATGCTCATGAATCTGATTTTGATGACATAGAAAAAGAGAATGAAATAATTGTGGATAAAAGCAAATAAAAATGCCATATTTTTAATATAGGGTGATGATCCAATATTTTCTTTGTGATTTGAGAACTACTTGCTTCACAGGAGTTTTCAGAAATAAAATAAACTTCAGTTTCCTTAAAACAAACTCCACATTGTTGCCTTATGAACAAAATTGGATTTTTATGTCTCATAAGGTTTCAATGTAGCATATCTGCTGGATGAGGCATCAGTGTAAGCAAACAGATGGTAGAAGACTTGTTGATTTTACCACAATATATTTGTGCAGGATAGAGAAGCAGAGAATCTCAATAAAGTATCCTTTTGATTTCAATTAATTTTCTCTTACTGGGTCTTAGCCACTTGTCTA
Organism: Cygnus atratus; assembly: GCF_013377495.2. Taxonomy (NCBI): domain Eukaryota; kingdom Metazoa; phylum Chordata; class Aves; order Anseriformes; family Anatidae; genus Cygnus; species Cygnus atratus. The sequence continues at coordinate 56,960,005 of NC_066364.1, read as the reverse complement.
ATGCAGTTTAACATTCATATGAAATTACTGACAAAACAAAAGAAAATGGACAGTACCTTTTCATTTTTTAAAACCTAAACATTTATCTAAAATTCTTCAACAGTATGGTCTCTTCCTCAGTTTGTTTATTCTTTATATCTGAGAAATTTAAGAAAGCACTGATAAATTAGTATTTTAAAGAGGATGTGAAAACGGAATGTTGTTTCATGTGTAAATGGAATGAAATGACGAAATACTCCCCCTCTTTCAAAAAGCAGAAGGGATAACAAGCCAAGTTATTCACTGCTCCTGTCTTGTCTGAACTACGCCATGCATTCCACTCGGTTTCTTCAAACCAGCATCTCTGAGGCATGTTTAAGGTGCTGTCTTATATAGAACATGTAGACACTGTGACCTTAAACAGTATAGCCCCTCAGCCAGCATGGCTATGAGCAAAAGAAGAAAAATGAACTTCATTATTATAAACTCTCTTTTTACACTTTTCTTTCATCCCCAGCAAGCTGGGGCTCCTGCTCTGGAAGTGTAAGGCTGGACGCCCACCTCTTGCTGACGCTGGAGTGGTCATTCACATCTGGGCTAAGTGTCTGTAAAGCGCTTCTATTCTCAGTCACTGGTTTCACACTGAAATTGCACATGCTTATGCTGTGACCAACCATATTGTAATGGAATAGCAAATTTTGAGAAACTGCTTTCATTGTGATCACAACATCAAAAGATAAGCGAGAATGGCCCACAGCATCACAAACTAAAAGGAGATGATATCCCAACAATTCTGCTGAAATGATGTATAATTAAAAAGTCTGCTGCCCTTGAACATTCAAGCATGGCTCTAAAGTAGAAATTAGGATTTCTGGAGGTTCATTTCCCTGTCAACTGCATTGTAGTAGTTGACTACTGCCTCTGCAAGATTTTTGTCCAATTTTAAAAATCAAAGTGCCTGCACTTACGGACCCATGCTGGGTATCACCTTCCCTTTTTGTAGGCTCTGAAGATTCAGATATCCATGACTAATCCAGCAGTCCAGTATCCTCAAGAATTAAATGGGTCTTGTTGGGTTTAACTCTTCTACAGATGGAGAGAGGAGATCCTCTGGGCTTGGGGACAGCAGGCTTTGTAGTCACTGGAGGCAATAGACATTTCTAGAGCTCAGTTTATCTGAACTACCTTAAACCTCTAGCTAGAGATGAGATTGTCCAGTAACTTCTATTTTATGTCCAATTACTAGCTTGGTTGTTAGTGTTTATGCTTTCAGTTCCTATGGTCAAGGAAGATGATCAATTAGTTATTTATTTGGGTCAAATTTTCACAGTCCTAGCAACATCAACAAAGCCCTACCAAATTATCCAGTGGAAGATTTGTTCCTTGCCTACTGAAGAGGTATGACCACCTGGGCTTCAGCAAGATTTGTAAGTGATCTGTGTGTCTTTAAACGCAATCACTACCATTGGCTAGTGTTAGAAAAGAATTTCTCTACCTCCTTTTTGCTTTTCATATAATCATTACAATGGCTTATTGAAAACCTGTCAAGAGGATAAATAAGAAAAATGGACTGATATTTGTATGGGTTTTGAAAGGTGCATTCTTACTGCTGCTTCTTATTGATATTATTATAAGGAGAATGTTTACAGAACTGCTGGTGCTAGTGGAGATATCTGTGTAACTAAGCTCAACCCCTAAATTAAATTGACTATGCTATTAAAAATTTTGCTGTCTGCAATTGTAAGAAAGATTCTGGTTCATCTTGATTCAACAATATCAGCATTTATCAGAAAAGAAACTATTTCTCCAGACAGAAACTCAAAAATTGCCCTCAATTTCATATCAACAGTTCCTTAGGGGAATTTTCTGCAGAGCAACTCCATTTGCTTTCAGCGATCCAAGCCCACTAGCTTAGAAACATTCCTTACTAATGTTCCTCTTCCTTGAAGACACTGTCTAGTCTGCCCTTCTGTAGCTTTTCCAGGGAATGAGCATTGATTCTGTCTGACTTCCCAAAGCTCCCACATATGCACACATGGAGGTACAGAAGAAGATAATTCCCCTTATCTCCTACCTGGCATTCATCATCCTTGCCACTGTCAAGAAACTCATCTCTCTCTCCTCCTGCTGCCTACTGTCTCTAGAGGTGGAAGAGTGTTGGCACCTGGAAGCCTATGAACAAGTTCAGAAAGAGCACAGCCCAGACAAGACTTCATGGCTATCTGTCTCCTGCTTTTGGATGTGAATGATGGCCAATGATGGTGAAAAGCCAGAGCTCCCACCAAGACCCAGTCTGTAGCAGTCATTCTCTGACAGATGGCTACTGACTTCAACCAAATGTCAGAGATGGCCCAGTCTCAGCAGCACCTTGAAAAATGCACTGCACCCACTGGAGTCAGGCACATCACCACCTATGCTTCAAGTCTACCTCATGCTTGGGAACCAGTTCTAACAACGTTGCTTCTTTTGTGCTGCATACGAGTTGACTACACAGAGAGGGAGCTGGAGCAGACATCACCCTCCTCCTCCGTCTATACACCAACCCAGCATCTGAACTAGTGAGGAGGGTGTTAATTACTTCTTTTGCTACCTCTCTTTCTATTTAACTTGCTAAGGCTTGCTTCAGGTCATCACAAACATTATTTCTTCTCCTCTCCTTTCTCTGGGAAACATGCACTATCAGTCTTTACCTTAAAAAGTTTCATCCTTCTTCCCTGCTGCGACACTGAAGCCTGTGGCTCCATAAGCCACAGCAAGAAGTGATGAGAAAATCCAATGAACCAGCATGTTTCTGCTCAGCAGCTCTCACCCAGCTCTATATACGATGAATATTTGGCAGCTCAACTGGTGGCTAGTGGCTTGCGGCACCACGTTGGGCTGCCACGAGACAGGCGTCAGATATGAAATGACCGCAACACCACCACTCCAAATGCTGGGCTGCTGCAGCGAAATTGTGATAAAAAATGACACATGCAGATGCCACAAGGGACAAAGTGAAAGGAAAGGTTGAACTGTGCCCCACTATGAAAACATTCATCTTAACGAACTCCTTGGCTTTGTGGAGTTGCATGAAGCAAGTCAAGCGACTTGCTTCTACGAAGAGGTATTAGCTCCCCACCAATACACTGCCCTGGGGACAGAATTCATGACAAGCCGAACTGTGTGTTTAGGGGATGCTGTCCTGGGCTAGAGTGATGGACCAAGTCATCAACCTGCAATTTGTAGAACAGCAGAGGTCTGCATCGTTTTAGATACTGGAATATGTATATATATACCTGCTATTCACTGAGTCTACTGGAAAGTAACTTCTGTCAGTGTTACTTCTTAAGTATCTTACTCTCAGGCCAGGAACACCGGAAGTGTTCATTCCTTCCCTGCTATCAGTATCACCCTCCACAGTGAATGCTCCAGATACTGTACAGTCAGGAGAAATTTACAATATGGAAAAAGTTAAAAATTCCACCAGAGCAGTGCTCGTTTTTTCCCCTTTAACATATGACAATACTGCAAAGCCTGTTCTTGAAGCACTATGATTGGGGGAGGGCTTGGAGTTGTGCTTTTTCATTGGCTATGGTGTTTTGTTTTGTTCTGTTTTGTTTTGTTTTTAATGTATTTTTCAGGGGCAGGCCACGGAAAGGCAAAAAAATCCCAACTAGAGCTTTGAGTACTTTTGCAGCCTGATACAGATCAGTTAAAATACATTGGTTAGGATACTTTCTTAGCATACCCTACCCGTTGCTGTCTAGAAGATTTGCAAGCAGAGTGCACACATTACAGAATGCTGTCTCTGCGCTGATTATTTATAATGATAACACACTGACGCTCAAATTACACTGTGTTCTGCCTGCTGCCTTCTATCTTGTCCTTCCCTACAAGCAGCCCAGAGGTAGGACGTTCATATGTGCTTGTAAAGTGCCTATTGCTGCAAACATTAATAAGAGCTATCACTTAGGAGCAGTTACTTACACTTTGTTTAATCTCTAATGGATTCTTCTAAATATTTACAGTAGAACAGTTGTCAGACCAAATGCTGGAAATCACTGGCATCTTCCCAGAAGCCAAAAGGAAGAAGAAAAGAAAAGAAACCCACTCATTGCATTCTTCTGTGGGGTTTTAGCAAGTCAGGGTCTGCATTCTGTAATGTGGTGGCGCTGAGCACAGGTACCTCCAGACATTTGTGCACACACCAGCCTCGAGCACCACAACTGTGCTTCAGCCACATAAATTTGCCTTTACTCTTTCTAATTCTGAGGGAAGTGGCTGTTTGCTCCGCAGACCCTGAAGTAAATAAACTATCTGAAAGGCCAGCGTCTGCTACAAGAGATGGAGGATCTCCAAGCTGTTCGGGCTGTAGGGATAGGGCAAGATGCTGTTTGTTCCTGGTTGTGCTGCACACCACAGGTGGGGAGTATCTTGGCTGTTAGATCTGGAGCCTGCATCGCTGTGAGGGAGATGTGCAGGAGGGACACAGGACGGGGCAGCAGAGAGAGCATGTGGCTCCTGGGAGGGACCTCTGTGCCAGGCAAGTGACCGACACATGGGGCCCTGGGCAGACAGTGAGGAAGGGAGGCAGGAGCAGAGGAAGGATGGCAGCTGCACCACTGCCATAAAGATTGCAGAAGTGCCAGCACGTTGGAGGGAGACCTGAGACAGAAGGTATTTGTGCAGCTCTTCAGCTCCCACTGTGACACAGCGCATCACAAAAAGGCTCTAAGGGTTGTTGTCTTGCTTTGGAAAAAAATCCACTGATTTTAAAATGAGAGCTTTGCCTGAGTAAAGCTCAGTATCTGTGATACTTGCCCAGTTATAGAAGTTTTCTGTAGTATTTGCTATTGTAAGGGCATGCCCTAATTTTGAGATTTGTATGTGTGTGTGAATGTGTGTGTGTGAACGCATGTGCGAGAGAGAGAGAAATCTCACTGCCTAAAACGGTTCTGCCAAGATAAACTTTGGAGCATTTTATAAATTAACTCTGCTCTATGTGTTTATTTTTCTTTTGGAGATTCTAAAAGGAGACTGTTCAACTCATCTTATTAGGGGCAGCATACTTTTTTAAAGAGAAAAATAAGTTCCTGCTCTGCACTGGAAAGTATTTGCTATTTTCAGCTAAAAGTATTCTTTCCTTCTGACCTGGCATATTAGATAAGATTTATATTTCTGACCTGACATTAGGTAGTTAAGATTTATTCTTTTATATTAACTTTACTGAGCTTGCAAGCTATTCATTTACAGCACAGGGAATATATTTATGGCAGAAGCAAAGAAAGTTCACTACAAAGTAGTAAAATATGTTATTAGGAGTGTCCTGTAGACTGATGAAAATTGTGAGTACCCTTGCAGCTGGCTCCCTTCTGGCTCTTTTTTCCTTCTTTGTTATTTCAACTTTAAAATTTGAATTTGAAGTCAGTTTCAACAGTGAATAACTTAAAAGAGTCCAGATGATTCTAATATATCCACGTATATGTATATGTGTGTGTGTATGTGTTGTGATTGAGAGGTGCAGGGAAGGGGATAACAAGTGACTTGAATTCTCTCTGTGTTCTGCTGGCAATGACCCAGGCATAAGTAACATTGGACCTTGCTCTCCTGCCAGTATAAATCAGGAGTAACTCCACTGAGGTATGAAGCTGGTGTGTGAGTGAGAGCTGAATCAGATCTATAGCTTTCCTATGTCCAAAGGTGTGGGCCCAGGCAATCTGTTAATGTCCAATTTACTTAAAGAGGAGAACCGCAGACTATGATGGAAACCTGGAAGCACTTCAAGCCTCTATAGACAGAGGCCTCCTATTGAAATCAGTGACAAAACCTCCCATTAACTTCAATAAGAGCAGAATTAGGCCCTAAAAATGGCTGGAAGCCAAAGGACTGGATGGCTCATGAAATAGGTAATAAGAGCTGATGACTTTCACCAATAAATCACCAACGCAAACCTGGCTGTGCTCGGTTTATACTCAAAATTGCTTTCATCTGATGTTTGTTTGAAACTGTCCACATTGTAAAACCTTCTGGAAGAACTGGCAGTCGTGATAGCTGTCTCAGCAAGAGGCCGACGGCTGGACCGGGTGTGGTATCTCTTCCATCCCCACGTCATCAGAGGGAGTCCATCTTATAGAGAAGCGAGAAGCACTGGCCCGCCCATAGCGAGAGCCGTGCTTGGGTTCTGTCATTAACCAGAGGTTTTCGATTTCAGAAACTGTCAGGCTAGCTCTGTAAATCCACTTAGGCTGAAAATATTGGGGGAGGGGGTTACTGTAGCAAGCCAAGAGGAGGAGGAGATGTTTCCATTTGTAGACATTATTCAACTGCTGTCACAAGAGAGAAAGAATAGAGATGTGCAGAGCTTTGAGGAATTCAATGTGTTGAAGAAAGGGCTTGGCATACGGAAAGCTAGGACGATCAGACATTACGAAAGCTAGGAATTGCTTATAGAGTGCAATGTGTTGCAGTTCAGCTGAAGAACTGCACTGCTGATCCCTTCCGTGACACCGCACCACTCTGCAGCTGAGAAGGAGGGTTTTGTAAGAGCCCTACTAAACTGAGACCTGTTGTTCTGCTATCTGAGCATCTAGCAGCACTCCCTGACAAACTTTTGGGGAAATGCAAAACATTATGGGGAGGACTTTTGACTTTCCTCCCCCCTTCCCCCAAATATTTTTGCAATCAGTAAACTTTTTCTGCTGGTCCCTGAAGGATCCTGTCCTACTTCTTGGAGAGCAGTAGACAAACTGGGTGAATATTTTGGTACCTGTGCTTGGCCTAACAGCCCTAGATGTGTTTGATGCCAACTAGCAAATTCATAATAGTTCAAGGCTTTCCAAATGGCACCCTTTATGTCCTTGCATTTGATAGCCCTCAGGGCTATGTACTTTATTAGAGCATGCAAGTTTTTCCAGCTCCCTCTTTACTTCTACCAGGCCATGTCAGACAACTGCTCCAAGGATTCATATTTTCTTTCTGTATACACAAAGATTCATAGCTTATTTTTACAATGTGGCTTTGTAAATCAAAGAAGCCATTCACTGCTTATTTTTTCTCACCCAGAAACCCACTGCTATCATCAAGTCATCACACCATGGCTCAAGGGCATCTGCTCTCTTTCCACCACTTCTGATCAAAACGCTGAGCTCAGAACCACAAGTTGCAATAACTTGTGGCTTGGCATCAAAATGGAAAAGTATGCCAAGGGGGGAATCTGCTTATAGGTACTAAGTGGGAGGGAGGGTAAGGGAATACTAAGGGAGAATTCCTTTTGGGTGACACTAAGGAAGAACAGGAATTGGTAGTGATGGGAATATTTCAGAAAGTTATTTTAAAAAATCATATGAGAAGGTGCACAATATTTATATCCCGCATAACGTTGTTGCATATTAATTCTGTCTGGTGTGTCTACTTCGGTTCACTGCATTCACCTGCTAGTTCTTGTTTCCAGTAAGCTTGAGTTGGATCCAGGCATATTATGGATAGTGCGGAGGACATGGTGCATGTCTGTATTATATCAGGCAGACTAACGGAGCTGATCTAGAGTTCCTCTACCCCTTGCCACTTCTGAAAATGCAGCACTTTGGGTCTATCCCTGTGCTTACTCTTTTTAGCTGGCCACTATCCATGCTAGTATGGCTTGGTGTATGTTCTCATTCTGTAAATCCCTTCAGTCACTACATTGAAAAGTAGTGCCAAAGTTCATAGATATAGAAAAAGAGGGAAACGGAAGCTTGGTAACTATAACTGAGGAGATAATACAGTAGGAGAAAGCTCATGAGTGCTGGATGGGGTGAAAAAGCATGGGGAACACAGTGAAAGTATCCCTCCCACACTTTTAAATGGCAAATTACATCTGTTGTTTGACAAAAGAGGGTGAAATAGCCTCACTACCCTTACCAGCATCTCGTGAAGAGAAGTGCAGACCGCATGGCTCTCTTTTGCTTGGTGAGTGAGGACAAAAATCCCCCACCAAGTATCATGGTCTTTTTTAATAGCCTATATAAACATTTAGGCTGTATTCTGAGGATATGCAAATTTCATGTTGGCAGAGATCTGCGAGTTATTTGCTTCCCGACACAAGCTTTAACTAGAAGCAGAATCAATCCGTTAACCTTTGGGAGATGTTTATTCTGCATAAACCAACTCCCAGTAGAAACAATGCTGAGACTCTAATTGAAAACCTTGTGTTAACCTGGCATATGTCTTATGATCATGGTATTTTTGTCATCTAATAAATGATATGAAAATCAATATTCCCTGATGTTTCCTCAGCACATACAGATACAGATACACATGGACACATGGACATACGTTGCGATAATGTTACCAGCAGTGCTGCTGAGTTATCACAGGGGAACATGAAGATCCTTCTCCACCACCACTGAATTGCCCTGCCCAGAATCCATCCAAACAATTGTTTTCTTTCTCCTCGTTGACTCAGATGTCCAGCCTGGTGATACATGCCTCATGAAAAGCCAGAAAGTTTTACCTGTCCACGACCAAAAAAGTTTTAAGCATATCAGGCAACACAGAAAGAGAAGGGGATCCCCTACCAAGCTTCCCATTCAATTTTTGTTTTAATTTAGTGTTTGATTTAAACTATGCAGCTAATGATTTTGTTTACTGTGACCAAACAGACCATAAAAACAGTGGGAGAAAAGGTGGAGTTTTCAGACAGACCAAAGTTTTGAAACAAAATTTCTTGTATCTAGGGTTATCTGTCCTTTATGTCTTAAGATGATTTCAAGTGAGAACACTTAAAGAACATGTCAATACCTTTAATTCTTGCTTGAGTCTATGTGAATTTGTATGCACATATATTATGTAAACTGTATATAGATGAAGATATGAAGGGCAGGGAGAAAGGGAGAAAGACACAGTTGACTAAATATATGGGCATGCATAAACATATTTTCAAACAAAATTGTGTATTTGGGTAATATTTTGTGAATGGCTTTAAACACTATCCTGCATTTTTGGTATGTCTGTGGTTTTCTGACACTTTTGTCAAGTGTTATAAATGATGGTCAAAAGGATCTTTTTAGGAGATCGTAGGCAAATATTGCATAAAGTGTATTTTTTCCATCTCAAGGATGACAGCTCTAGGCTTGTGTCTTGTGTGATTCTAGGGAATGAAATATGTAAAAGAGAGAACTGGGAGACAGTGAGCACAAGATGGAAGACTTCTGAATAAGCTGTCTTATATGCAATACTGCAATTTCTGTGGCTGATCTGATCTCTTTTGGACAAGATGTGCCCAAGGTCTCTGCATATCCCAGATGAAAAACACAGGCCCTTTTCAGTGCACACAACGGTAACCACAGACAGTCAGGAAACCAGGATGGAAGACTCAACCAAGAAATTCCATAGACAAATAACTTATTCTTCAAGACAACAAATTTTACAAGGCTTCAGAAAGGATCATGGCCTTACTTTTGTAATGTTCAGTGGTCTTTTAGTGGTAACTGTATTTGAAATCCTTTTTTACTTAATCAGTAAATCTGGGAAATGCAAGAGAAGACAACTCTTTTGATTAATCTATTTTATCTGGACTCAGATGTGATTTACACAGAGGAAAAAATGAACTTCTCCTAGCACTGGTTAGGTGGGAAATTATATGATTTCACGAAGAGGTGAATGGCAGCTTGTTTTCATCTTGGAAGTGTACAGTCTACAGTTTCCTTTGTGGCAAGCCAGATCTTGGCAAACCCCCCATTCACATTGTTCCACACCTCCATAAAGCTGGGGAAGACCTGTGTTCTTCAGAGTATCCAGCCACAGCACACAAACAAATTGCAAAAGAAAGCTTATGTCAAATCTTCTCCATAATTTTCATGTTGATGGAGCCCACTTTGGCCCTTAAGACATCACATAATCATAAAACATGTCACCATTTGTTACATTATTTCCTTAAATATACTTAATTCAGAGTTAGTAATGTAACAGCTTCTTCTTTCTGAGAATTACTCAGATGAAAGGACATGGTGCCCATTTATGGAAGAGAAACAGCTTTCTCAAATCACATAAATTTTGTAGGTTGTTACCAGAAATAGATGATACCAACAGAGAAAGGAAAATATTTTTGTCCACAATATATACAGGGGAATTCCTTTTTACATTTACCTCTTACTTAAAATAACTTTAGTCTTTTCTTAGAAAATAGTACATGACCTAAGCAGCCATAAGGATGTCCTCTTGCTGATATTCACTCGTACCTGAAGCCTACCAACAACTTCTTACATGACTGAAGCTGCTCCTCAGTGGATAATTTAAATAGCACATTTAAAATATTTTATCTGTAAAACCAGGATCTTGGACTTAAAAATACTTATCCAGGATGTAGCACCAGTTATATATTCTATGCTCTCATACAGAATTGCACGTTCAGTTTTAATACATCCTCAACTCTGAAACTCATTAAATGCTCAACTCTTCATAAAACAGAAACCTAAAAGACAAATGTGTGACTTCATTTTGGACTGCAAAACATAACCTATTTCTTTGCAAAATAACAAACTATGTAATTTATTTACCTTTCCAGCCAGTAAGATCTTGTCTATCAGATTTTATGACATCTGTGGACACTATGCCCAGTGCCTCATCTTAGCTGATTATTTTCAATGCTGTGTTATATTAAAACTTTCTGGAATCTTCATCCATCTCCATGTGTTTGCTAAATTCATGCACTTAACATCTTCTGACTCTGACTTCATGTTAAATAAATATCCTTTGGTCCCACTCAGTTCTATTTTGCAGGGGTAATTCTTCATTCAGCAGTGTAGCATAAAGTAAAATAAAACCAGCAACCCCTTATTCAGTGGCATAGAAAAAACGTAGTGAAATTAATTATGAACATTCTAGGAAAAGGAAACAAGGTTATGAAACACTTGCCGACACTGGTATTTGTAATCTTCATGAATAAGCAATCCAATAATGCAGGGCAAGTGTGCGTGGGAGGCATGCTCTGAAGAAACTGGCTGTTTTCCTCTCTCTGACCAGTGGAGCTGTTATGAATAAAAAATGTTGTTGCTAAAGGAACCTGTAATAAATCCTGTTGGGAGTATTACATGTGCTGATAACATATATAAACTTTGTAAACATATTAAAGTGTCAGGTTTTAGTAGCTCTGGTTCATGTGGATGTTTGTAAATGTTAGTCAAGAAATGCAATGGAAACCATGTTGCACCAGCTGTTTGCTCCTATGTTTCTGGCTCACATGAGCGCTTTCTCCTTCTCCTTCCTCCAAGGAATGCTATTCCTCAGTTCACAGGGGAGATGAGGAAAAAATGCTCAAATCCTACATCTGCTGTAACTTCCCACCAGAATGCTATCACCAGGAAAGCTGCTCCCTGGTGAGTTATTTTGAGAGAAGTGGGGTGGATGAGCTAGTGACTGATGAAGGAGTAATGCTATTCTGAACATCATTGCTTTGTGTAGTGATGCCCTCAGTCGATGCTTTGGTGAAAGTACTGTTAGCAGCCCTGAGAACGGCATCCAAGTTGCTTTTTAACACATGGAAAGCGTTGGGCGCCTCCAAAATGCACTGACAAAAAAAAAAAAAAAAAAAAAAAAGAGCACACTGAGCAAGGAATTCTCAGCTGGGGTCAGAAACTGATTCAAATCCTAGCTATCCATGAGGTTTGGTGCCCTGGCCCAGCCCTGCAAGCTACTGTGTTCTTTAACAAAGCAAAGGAGGCCTCAGTCATGTCTTTTGAAACACACTGTGAAGGACCAGCAGCCTTGTTACCCTTAATGTATCCAAAAGCTTAGCAGCAAAAATATTCAGCTAGGAGTTGGAAAACTAGGGTAAAGTAACCCTTCTGTCTCACCTGACTCTAGCCCATGTCATCTAAGGTGCTTTGGTTGTTCCCATTAGAACAGGAGAGGAGAGGGCTGGTGAGCCCACTGTCAATAAGCAATCGCCTGCCTGGGGAAACCTGAGCTACCTTTGGAAGAAATTTGGTTTGTTATTTTTGTTAATTGTTATTCTCTGTTTGCTGCCTTTTTACCCAGGGTTTCTGTAAGAGAAAATGTCGGTCACTGCAGAAGAGACCTGAGCTCAGAAGTCTCCTGTGCCAGGTGAGGGCTCAGAGTTGGCAAGCTGACATCTCATGGTAGAAACAACAAAACATCTGAGAAATGCCCATGCTTCAGGGATGAGCTGGCAGTTAAGCAGGGCTTTGAAAGTAAGGGACTCAGGTGTTTAAATCCTGCCCCAGACACACCTTAGGCACCTAAGTCCCGTTCTTGGATCTGAGCCTTGCTGTTTCTCCCCTAGCACTTTACAGGAAGCCGCAGAAATCACACATCATTGCTATTCCAACACTCATCAATGAGCTCCTGTTTTATTTTACAGTGCCCCAAAATCTGCTTTACCCTGCAGGAAACATCAAACATCTGAAATCCCATCTCGAACCTTTTAAGTTTAAACACGAAACATGTCAGGACGTAAAGCTGACACACTATAAGGAGCTTGAAAGGATAATGTTTATAGCAGCACACTACCATAGCTCTGTAAAGACCTGCAGTTCAAGGTTTTGCTTTCATTTAAAAGTATCACTATAAGCATCCCTTTATGTTCTTCCTGAAATTACTCTGCTGTGTGGAGCAGAAGCATCGGCACAGTGCAGGGACCTCGGTGCCACCCCAGTGAGAGGCGAGGTTCCCTTCCCGTCTCTCACCCTTCAGCTCCAATCCCCAGATCAACAGCACTGGAGCCGTGTAAGTTTTGCGCCTCTTTTCCTTGAGCGGGTGCTATTTTTAATCACACAAGTACATAATAACATTTTAAAATGTGTGATCTATAGCTTACAAGCGAGAAATCGAAACACACAAAGATGTTTGTTAGTCAGCTATCCTATAAGCAGTGTTGCTCATTGCACTGTTCATGACTAACAAAAAAATATAAACTGTTAATAAATCCCATTGGATTTTATTATGACAATGTCCAATAAGTAATTATTATGTCACTACCAGTAATTCAATTATTTATGAGAACGTTGTAGATCTTTTTATTATTATTTTATTTATTTATTTATTTATTTTGAAAGAGACAGAACATGTTTTGCATGAACAAATACTCTCTGAATATTTTTATCTGCTGCATTGTTTGTGGTAATAGCAGACAGACAGAATTTTGTATAAAAAAGTATACGGTTTCAGCTGCCTTTTGTCATCTGATAAGATTGTTTTGTTCTGAATTATTTTGGTGAAAAATTGGCAAAGTGATTTTGAGTTGTTCAGAATCCAAAATTAAAAATTAGACAAAAATATTATTATTTTTTTAGACTTTATACCTCTTTCACCAGGCTTTCACAACTTTTAAATTTATTTTAAGAGCAAAAGAGACAACTTTATTGTAGGGGGGGGAAGTTCTTAAGAACCCCTATGGTTTTACTGGATTAGTTTTCCGAGTAGTCACTGTCTATAAATGATTGAATATGAAATGATAGACAGCTTATTAACGTTAGTGGATAACAGCAAGAGTCAAGTCAACATTTGCTTTATTAACTAGAAGGAAAAGTGATCAGGCTAAACAACAGATATTGAGTACATCTGATTTTTAAGTTTTCACTCAATTTTTGTTGATTAGATATTAGAATTTAACTTGTCTTCAGGAAAAACAAAACCAAAAACTTTACAGCAAGAAGGAACAGACCAGGGATTTGCAAAGGCTTGGTACACTAATTACAAGCTTAAAAGAATAAAATAATCTCAGCGTTAACTGTATTGACTTCAGTTGGGTCAGTAGGTGAAAGTAGTAAAATAGCTGTTCTTTTCGTACGCTTAAGAAGGGGATTGCCTCCCAATGAGATGATATATCAGAGTTTTGAAAGGTACAGGGCATTGTTTTTTCTTATATAGGTGTCATACATATTTGGATCGTAAAATTTTGCAAGTACTCTAGCACAAGACTTCTTCCAAACTCAAAATCTTTCCTGAGATCCTGCAGAAAAAGAGCCCTCTCCAGCTCCACGAAACTCCGTGGGATCTTCTCCACTGAAAACTATGGGGGCAGGTTCAAGCTCTAAAATCATCACATTAATTCTATTTTGTTCTTTCTGCAAAGAAAAACAGGGCTTTTTATATATCTGCTGATATACATCCTATATCAATGGTTTTGAGAAGTGGTGATGATATATGCATTTACAGTTTAACAGAAATTTTAAATAGTCTAAGAAATGCCTTCAGCAGCTGAAAGGAAAAAAAAAAAAAAAAGAAATTATCACCATTTCAGATGTCAGATATGAAATGGGAACTGGTCTGTAATGTTCTTTACTCTCACATGCTAAGGCTCTTGGGACAATAATACACATTGTTCCACAAGCAGATGGTATACTTCAAGCACGGGTCTACGTGCACATATAGTTTAAAAACAAAACAAGACAAAACAAAAATTAAGCTAACTACCTTGTAAATCTTTTAATGCTTTCAGCAATGGGTAGTGTTTTTCTAATATTTAATTATTTAAGATATCACTACTATAAAATATGTTCACAGTTTATGAAAATACAATGAAACAGTCCTACAGCTGCTTTTGTTTCTAATGACTGTAATAGGAAATTTACAGTCTATTTCGAAACAAACAGGATCTCATCCAAAAATGAGAAATACAGTTTCATTGCAAAAAAAAAGATGCACTTGTCACCAGGAAAGTATTTACTCTGACAATACAAATATGCAATCATCACAGAAAAAAAAAAGTATCAGCAACATACAAATACTTTGAAAGAGAAAACTAACAGTGAAAATAATTTAATCTTGCCCAAGGACAGAATCAGCTTACTTGATGGCTGCTTACTTGGCTAACTTCTGCCCTAAATTATTGCACTATGATACTAAATTATTTCCTTCAAAACCAAAAAAAAAATGTTAACAACACCTATTTTATGTTTAGACTATGTTATATTACTATCTGTGCCATGCCAGCCCTAAACATACATACAGGTACTAGAAATATACATATCGATGGTGAACTATTAACAATTTTAAAAGTCTCCAAAATGTAGCGTTGTTTTAATTAATAATGTAATTCCTCTTTTCCTGTTGCAAAAGAAGTAAATTTTAACTCTGTGTGGATGACACCCTTCCAGAGGGTGTAAAAAAAAATGAGGGCATAATTTTGCCAGTTTGCATTCTGTCATTTCTCTTCTGTTTTATTTCATACAGCCATGTTTTCAGTCATGCAGTCACACACTGACTTAATTTTGGACTTGTACATGGCTGTGTGTGAGGAAGACAGAGAGGCAGAGAGTTGGCCAGGTGGATCCCTCCACTTGTGACCGTGACCAGGAGCGGACGCTGTAAGAGCCGCTGTCCTGCGGCAGCGGAGGAGCCCAGAGGAGCCCATGGAGGGGTGGCTGAAGGAGCAAATGCCTTTATGGTGACGGCGCTGCTGCTTTGGGAGCCCCGGGACAAAGGGACAAAGGCAGGACACAATTGCCAGCATCAGGCCCCAATGGGCTACCAGTATCATGCACCATGGCACGTTGCAACTCGCTGACAGTTTTACACCCTGGTGTAGGAGCCGCGATACAAACGCAGAACTTTCTATCTATTTTCTGTCACTGTGTTTATTCTGGTGATTCCCAAATTTAGCCCCCGGCTCGCTCACAGCCCACAGGGTCACGGCAAATGCTCCGGAGGTCATTCACAGAGCCGTATTAAATAATGCTTCATTTCCAGCAGTTAAAAGGTCAATGAGAAAGGTGTACAACTGTCGGTACTGAGTTTTGAGGGTTGCTGGTGATCTGCAGAGCCAAAATATTTTGGAGCTATTGACTTAATCCTACTTCTTTTCTAAGAAAACTGTACACACTGGCAGGTATGTAGAACTTCTCAATTATTGGTATGCTACTCTATACTTGCTGCATATTAATCTCTCTGGTAGGACCCAAATGAGCAACTCAATTTGTTAATCTTAAGTGCTCTTATCAGAATAAAAACACAAATCTCTTTGCTAATGGCATGTTTGCTTTGAACTTTTATTGATCGTGTCTGCTGTGTCTAATTATGGACACAATCCTCTGTCCACACTCTGCTGTTGACTTCGGACGAGTTTCACCTCTCTACAGCCAACTATGTGTTTACCATATGAGACAGAAATTTAGGATGCTCAAGCTGGTAAATGCAGTAGGAGTTTGGGGAGTGAAAGACCAGACTTTTCTCCTAGTAAAGGCTACTTTGACAATACAAAATAAGTAATACTTCAGGTCCAGGTCCTTCTGCTGGGGTAAATTAAGAAAAAAAATTCAATTTATATGAGCTGAGAGTTTGGCCCAGCATATTCTGAATTAGTCAGTTCAGGCTTTGTTATTCTTTTCTCCTAAAATACGGCCGCATACAACATGATAGATTCTACACAACATAGAATAGGCCCTTGGATATTTAACAAAATGAAGTAACGTGGGCTCACTGATTCATTGCTTGACAGCGAGTAGTTTGGGCTGCATTTAAAAGCGGACAGGTAGAATGGAACTTCGAAAGCACGTCCCCAGCAATGGGACTAGGATGAACGCTTAAAGGAAGCTGATGAGGAAAAAAAGAAATGGAAATCCAGAGAGAACCTTCCATGTAGCAGACAGAGGGCTTTGACAGGTGTCTTCTTTATCTGCACACTGACACTTTTTCAAGTTGCAGTCTTCATGAATAACTATTTATAGATTTTAAAAGCTAAAATACTAAGTGCAAATGGTGACCCTAACCTCTGCTATAATAACTTCCATAAACACTCACACTAATTTTTGCTTTGCACCCAATACCCAGTGGTTACACCAGAGCATGGCTTACAGCCAGCCTGATCCGAAGACCTCAACCAGCAGACAAGGTGCACCATGCCTAGGTGAGATGCTCTGGTGGTTATTTACCTTCCCTTACAAAACAAGGAGCCAACTTTCCAATAGCCATCCTGCCTATTTCTAGCTGTGATTTTTTTTCAGCCACTTATTCCACTGTGAATTTAGCTCATCTCTCATCTTTTAAACATAAAACTGTGAGCAGCTTCTTGGTACCTTCCTTATGCACCAAACCAGCTAATTTTTGCAGCCGGCAATTCCAGCTGTCGTTCCCGAAAGTTACGCAGCTAAAGGAGGGGAGCTAAGAAAGACCCGGGCAGGACCGGGCGAGGAGCACACGCACGCACAAGCGCTCTCACACACGCACACTCACACCCGACAGCCCCGATGCTGTTAGATAGCGGCTGCCCTGCGCCCAGCAGCCCGGGGCAGCACGGCGGCGGCCTTCCCCCCCATAGGAGTGGCCTGGCGTCCTCCGCGGGGCAGCGGCCGGGCCGAGCCGAGCCAGGCCATGCCGAGCCGAGCCGAGCCGAGCCGAGCCGAGCCGAGCCGAGCCGAGCCGAGCCGAGCCGCGCCGCACCTGCCGCCGGCTGCCCGCCGCGGCACAGGACAGCAGAGGTCGCCGCTGGCCCGGCTCTGGGCCCGGCTTGGCACGGCACGGCGCGCACAAGGTGCTCCGGGGCTGCCTCCGCTGCGAGTCCCCGCCGCCGGGACCCCGCGGTGCCCCCTTTTGCCCCCCAGGGGGGTCCCGTCCCCCCTCTCCCCCTGGCCGAAGCCCTGCACCGCGCCCGTCGGGGGCCGTCGGGGGCCCCCCGCGAGTTGTGGGGCGCGGGGCAGCCGCAGCTTGCGGGACGGCGGCTGCCAGGGTTAAAGGAGAGGGTGGGAAGGGATGGAGGCTGCGGGGCGCTCCATTGCCAAGGACAATAAATCGGCTGCCCTGACGTGTTTTGCTTAGCCCCGGGTGCTCCCTTCGCCGTGGGGAGCGCAGGGCCGTGCTGCGCCCCGCTGCAGGGCTCCGTGGGTGAATCGGAGCTTGTGCGGGGAGGCGAAGAGCACAAAGGAGGCTTTCAGGTGCTGGCAGCGGCGCTCGGGGGAAGGGAGCGAAGGCAGAACGAAAAAAAAAATAATACTAACAGCACCCCCCGCCCCCTCCCCGCGGAGGTAACTCGGCGTACCCCTCGCTGATTAAATGCAGGCTGCCGTGCTTTCTGACACTGCCCCGGCATCTGTCGCCGGCAGGCGCAACCAAAGCGGCCCCGCCGCCGTCGGTGCGCGGAAAGTGCCTGCCCCGAGCTGCCGGGGGCGGCCGGGCCCGGGGCACGTCCCCACGGCGGAGCCCCCCCGGTGCCCCAGGCGGGACCAGCGCCGTCCTGCAGGCGCCGTTCCCAGGGACCCTCCTCGCCTCGGGCCGGAGCGGCGTCCCAGCACGGCACCCCCGGGTGCTGCCCCGGGACCCCCGGCTATGCCCCCGCGACCCCCGGGTACTGCCCCGGGACCCCCGGGTGCTGCCCCGGGACCCCCGGTCCCCTCCCGCCGCCAGCCCGGCCCCGGGCGGCTGCCTGCTGCGGCGGGCATCGGGGCTGCCTGGGTCAGACGGGGCGGGCTCCCTCCGTCCCAGGGGCACTAAAACCGTCCGAAATCTCGGGCCGCAGTCCCTGGGCAGAGCCGGCGAGCCGGGACGGTGCCACCGCGGTGAGCGGAGGCTGGAGGACCCCCCAGACCCCCTCTCGCCGTCGCTGGGCTTGCTCTGCGGTGTTGGTCCGTCCCGGCGGTTCTTGGGGAGGGGGCTGCCCTCTCCGTCCTCCCCCGGATCGCTAAGCGGTGTCCGAGGGTGTAGAAAGGCGCTCGGGGCATGGCGGCCAAAACCAAAGTTACCTGTCGCGTCATCCTGCTTTCCCTTTGGGAAGTGCTAAGAAAGGCAGAGCTCCCCTTTACCGCACATTAAAATAAAAAGGAGCACACGCAGGTCTTCCCGGAGCCGGCGCTGCTCATCCCGGCGAGGTGAGAGAGCCCAGAAGGGGCTGGGAGCTCGCCTCCATCACCCCTCCAACTCAACCAAACTCCCGCAGCAAATCCGCTCGGGCGCGCCGCGGGCGCGGGACTCGCTTCCTAGCGCTAGCAAAGGCGCCGGGGGCACACGGAGCTCCCGAGCAGGTGAACGGCACAACGAGAGGAAGCAGAAGTTATCAAAGTATAAATCTCTTCGCACTTACTTCTTCCCTGTCGCCGTACCCTGGAGGCGTGCTGGCTGCCAATGTATTCCATAAAGTTCAAAGTGATAAAAAACCAAGAAAGCAGTCGCAATTGCATAGTAACCCTTTGAGAGTTCGACTTCTCCTTTTCGTTGGTTTTGTTTTTTCCTTTCCTTTAAAAATAAAAATAAAAAAATCGGGGTGCTAGGCGGCAAGGGATGAACACAGCAGCAGAAATACCTGCACTGAGATCCAAAGCTGGGCTTGGCTGGGCTGGTGGCCTTTGCCTTTTTTTTTTTTCCTTTTTTTTTTCCTTTTTTTTTTCCCTTTTTTTTTTTTTTTTATCCTTTTCCTCGCCCCTCCGCTTTTCCCTATTGCACTTGGAAACCGTCCGGCCCGCTACCTGCCGCAAACCTCAGGGGGGTCTCAGCAGCGGAGAGGAGCCGTGCAGCCGCCGCCGGGGTCCATGCCGTGCCGGCGGCCGGCAGCATGATGTGGGGGCGCCGGGGGGTTGCGTGTGTGCGCCGGGCGGGCGAGGTGCCGACAGGACGGACGGACGGACGGACGGCCGTGAGAGAGAGAGGAGTGTGCGAGGGCGGGAGCGCCGGGGGGGGGCAGGAGGAGGACCCAGCCGCGCCGCCGCCGCCGCCGCCGCTCCGGAGCAGCCTCGCTCTGCGCCGCGGGCACCGCCAGCCGCCGGGCGGGCGCAGGTGGGCCCGGCCCCCCCCCGGCGCTCCCGCCCGCCGCCGAGCAGCCCCCGGGCCGCCCGCGGGAGCCGCTCCGCTGCGGGGCCCCGGGGGAGAGGCCCCGGGGCGGGGCGGGGCGGGAGGGGGCGAGCCCGAGGCGCCCCGCACGGCGGGGGGAGGCTCCCCGAGCCCGGCCGGGCCCCCGCGGGGCGGCTGCGCCCGAGCATCCTCCGGCGGCGGCGGGGGCGGGCGGGGGGCGGCACTTTGTCCGCGGGGGGGACCCGCACCGTGCGGCGCCCCGAAGTCCCCACAGCTCGAAATGGGGATGGGGAGGCGGGTCGGGGTCTCCCGTCCCGTCCCGAGCCGTGCCGAGCCGAGCCGTGCCCCGGGGGTGCCCTCCCCGCCGCCGCCGGGACCCCCAGCGCAGCCCCGGCAGCAGGGGCACGGCTCAGCCGCACCTAGGCGAGGCACGGCCGGCTGTCTGGCAGAAGGGTATCGCGTTTCCTTTCTGCGGCAAGGGTTTCTTTTTTGGGGGAAGGGGGACTTTGGGAAGGGGGAAACTGGCCGCTTGGCTGGACCCAAGCTCGCTTTGCCGCTTGTCTCAGCGGCTATCGGGGGAAGAGAGGGGGGAAAGCCGGATAAAACGGCGCTGATGGCATCAGGAGCCTGGGCGGTGTGAGGAGCAGCCGCTCGATTTGTAACTGTTCTCGTCGGCCTCTCCCCCCCCCGCCCCTCTCCGAGCTGTTAAATATCTGCACCATAAAATGTGGGGGATTTAAAGGTCTGTGGGAGGCTCCCTTTGAAAAGGACTCTGGGGAAAGTCTTTCTAATCCAGGATACTTGAGCCGGATGGGGTGGGATTGCCAGAGAGGCATAAAATAAAAGTAATTCGGCAGACAAGCTGAGGGGCTACGCTGACACGAAGAAAGCCCGTTCGCCTCGCTGTCGGGTTTTGTTTTGCTGTAGACTGAGACTTCTCATGTGCTGGTGCGTGTGTGGAAATGTCGGAGCGAGCCAGGCGAGTGGCATAAATAAACAGGGCTGCGGGGAAAGAACGGGACACGCGTGTGAGCCAACCTGCAGCCAGGCAGACAGCTCGCTCGAGCAGCGTTAGCACCAGCGGGCAGAGAAAGCATGTCAAAAAATAAACGCTCGGCGAGAAACATAAGGAAAACATTAAACAAGCAGGGAGTGCACTCCCTCCCCTCGCCCTGACAAAGCGCGGCTGAGAAACTCCGCTTGCTGCGCCCCCGGCCCTGCCTGCCCGCGTGTCCCCGCCACGCGTGGGGTGCAGGAAGGGGAGAGGGCAGGGGGGACAAAAATCCCTGCCTTGACCCGAGCTGGGGTCTCCGACGAGGCAGAGTGAGAGGATGCCGGAGGGCCGGGCTGCCCCCCGCGAAGCTCTCCATTAGGGGAAGGAAAGCAAAAAGCAAAAATAAAAAAAAAAGCCAGCGGCAATAACAAACCAAACCCATAAACAGTTACTGCAGCCCTGTGATAAAAGGCGAAGATTTATATTGCTGAAATGTGTGGAAGGAGCTCGTTCCAGAGCGGAGCTGTGCCTTGGTGTCGTGCTGCCCATGCCGGCGGTGAGCGATGATGGCCAAGTCAAGGCCACCAGCAGCACAGCCCACAGGGGCCTTGAGGTTCCTGAGGTCAGAGCTGGCTAATGGGGTGTTTCCGTGCCCATCTCGGGGCTTTGGGCTGGATGGCAGAGGTGGGGAGCTGGGGGAGCAGCTGGTGGCCCAGGGCGGCTCCGGGAAGCCAAGGGTTTTGGAGCCCTCTGTTTTACTGAACTGCACGCAACCGGAGACCCTAACATCAGCTAGGAGAAGTTTCTGAAATACTTTTTTTAAAAATAAGTATCTGTTAATCAAAGTGCGTGGTTCTTTCACTATTGCAGTAACTACCCAGTGGTTTCTCTGTGCAACTCTCTGTAGCTGGAAAATGGTATATTTAGTTTTTAGAAGAGCTAATAACTTGGGGGAAAAAAGAGGTGAGCTCAAGATGCTCGATTATGTCCCAAAATAAGACTTTAAGATAATAATATTCAATTAATAGCTGTTATAGTGCTTGCTTAAAATGGCACTCTGGTCATAAAAACTAGCCATGTGAACAGGACAGCTGAATGCTAACCCTTTGTCATTCTTCTCCAGACTGGAAATAGTTTGTGTAAGTGAACAAAAGGGTTGTTAATTTGCCTTTTCAACTCGGGAAGCATGGTAAAGAAGTAAAGGCCTTGGATTAGTTCTGATACATAATTTGGAAATGGAACAGTGTCATACATGAGATCCTTATTTTTCAGGTGCTGCTCCTGGTGCAGATCTCACAGATAAGACTTCCAGCACTGAGCATCGCCACAGATGCGGGTCAGTAATGCCTGCCCAAGTGAGAAGGGCTGGAGGACTGGAGCCCTCATCCTGCGTGAAGGTTGCACAATCCAACGCATTCACTATTTGTTAATTACTAACAATATTCTTGGCAGTACCCAGGACCCCAAATCATTACAGCCTTTGCCCCAGATTTTTTTTTATTTTTTTTTATTTTCCCATACAAACTAAGAGGCAGGCATGGAGTGGGGAAGACATGCAGGGAGGCACACATACAGAAGAAATAACCCAAATCACATATACATGTATGTGTATGTGTGTGTGTGTGTATGTGTGTGTGTGTGTGTGTGTGTGTTTGTATTACTACTCTTTTCCACATTTCCAGATCTGACAGTTGTTACATTTCTCTGTTATGTTTCCTAACATAACCCATTTGTTCTTTAGTCAAATTCAATTTAGGAGGTTAATCTTCTGCAACATCATGAGCGTTCTCAAAAGCTGTTAATATCACAAACAGAGGATTATAATTGTGTAGTCTAAATAAACCAAAAGGAAGGAACGATGTGAAATTACTCACAGTAGGTTAAAACTATGAGAATGTGTTGGGGTTTTTGTTTTATTGTTTTGTGTTTGTTTTCCAAATAAAGTTGTTCCTAAGGATCCAGTCCCAATATTTTTAATAACACCTTTATGCTTTAAATATTTAAAAGACATAATGGCAGAATGTTAATAAAATGTGCAATAGGGAACAATCCTACATTGGCAAAGAATAGACTAGATGACCTAATTGATTTTTCCCATCTCCGACTTGTGCAATTCTGTAATTGTAATGAAATCTCAGCGTAATCAAAGCCTGCAGGATTGGGCCCTAAATTAGCATGTCAGTCTGGGCCAAGTCCAAAGCTTGTTGCTGTCAGCTTGACCCTTCATCAGTCCAAGAGAGGTTTGGATCTGGTCCTCTGGATGACACTGAAAGGGAGCTGAAATGTTGTTTTATTGTACAAAAGGAAAAAAAAAAAAAAAAGAGTATTTTTGGGAAAAACACATGGGCAAATTCTGCAGTACAAATCTTCCAGATGCAATTCAGTTAGGAAAGTCCAACAGGAAGGCCTCAAAATGAAACTGAGAACTTTTTTTTGGCACAGAGAAAGCTTTAGCAGTTAACATGAGGATGATCAAAACCATGCTAAGTCATTGTTTCCCTCTATTCATCTATCAGTTTGTCATCTCTTGGTCTTGCAATCAGATTGTAAAGCCTTTGGGATGGAGACCAACCTCTTGTTCTGTCTTTGCAGAAGCTATGCCTACAGCAGCTCTGACCTGCCAGTAAAAATTTCAGCATTGCCATGGGATTCTCCATGTAGTTCAGGTGTAAATACTCAGCCTAGAACAAAGGTGATTAACATAAACACTTTCACGATATATGATACATTAAAAAAAAAAAATGCTTTTGGACTAGAATAACTAACCACTCAGAAGGCAACACCAGAATAACTGCACAGGTCTAAATTCATGCATCAATTTACACAAGTGTACTTTTCCTGTGGTGACAGCCCATGAGGTGAAGTAAAGCTGTGACTGGGTAAAACTGGAGGATATGAGTAACGAGCAACAAAGGTTTCACAGGACTCTGACACATTCTTTTGTTCAGGCATTGGGTTCTCTGTGACTCCAGTAGTTGGGAGGACGACTCACAGCACCTTAGAAGCCTAGTTGCTTTCTCACTTTGGCTGTGGTTCCAGTGAGTTTCTTTGGTAGGAATGTCCCCCTAGGTAGATCCCACACTTGCCCAAGTGACTCGCTCATTCCCACTTCCTGGGCTGTGCTGGCCCAAGCATTAGCAGTAGCACACTGGATTAGGGAAATATCTGGCTGAAAAAAAGTGAAATCCCACAAAAATAAATAAATAAATAAAAATAGAAACGGTTTTGTTCCAGCACATTTGGTTCCCTGATCTAGTTCAGCATGACAAGCCAGGAATAAAAAGCCTGATGTGTAAAACAGACAGTAAGGGCAGGAAGTGTCTCAAAGGGGTCCATGAAGCAATCACACTACCGAAGATGAATTCATAGATGCAGTGTCCTTCAGAAAGGCAGGGAGTAGAAAAGAAGCCTGTCTTCTCATGTGTGTGCTCACCCCCTAGCAGGAGTGATATGCATATAGTCCTGTGTGCATGCAGATGAACAGACAGGCCTGAAGAAGGACGATGGTGCTCGGTGTGGAGCTCCTGTGCTCCAATTTCAGCTGTTCTCAGCCACCACATCCACTCGCCAGGAAGTCCTGAGGCAGTTTAGCTCAAGCTGATCTGAAGGCTCCTCTTCTGAGCTTCTGAGGTTGCTCATGCCCTGGCCCAGCACCCTTCCACCTCCCTCAGTCCCAGGCATGGACAATTCCTCTGCCGAGTTCCCTCACAAGGAACAAGCTTAGAAACACAGCAATAAAATTACTCTGCCTACAAAACACCATCTCATTTTCTTTTAAAACACAGGGTATTCCCCTGGGAGGAAGGGCATATAGGCTCTATGGCTGCAGGGTTTTCAAATCCAAGATTTATAAGACCAGAGAGAGAACACATGAACAACTGCAACCCCATCCTTGTACTTCAAACAGGATGAGCAGATCCCAAACTCTTTTCATTGCCTGCTATCATGCTATTGACAGGTCCTGACTCATTATCCTGGGCTGTTCTGTGTGCCATTAATGGTACATATGACCTGGAATCAATTGCATTAGACGAGAAGGTGGGACTATTTTAATTTCAGACTATATTTTACACCATGGTGTCACTGGATCAAGTACAGTCAGGTACTGCATCTACAGTATGTCTGTATGGAAAGGCAGCAGTGTTACAATCCTTGCCTTCTGTGAGCAGCCACTGTCATGACATGAGACATGGAGTGTGCAAACATGGGGTGCCCTGCCCTGGGGTAGCCCATCTGTATGGTACCAGGAGAGGCAGCAGGTCTGGCTGGGGTACTGGGTCTCTTGTTAATAAATATAGGGAAACAGCAGCAGAGTCCCTCTTAAACAAGCATGTCAGGGTTGGCAGGTCTGACAGCTGTCATCACAGCTTCCCTACACCCTCTACCTCTTCAGCAGCACCACCACCCAAGCCTACCTCTGGCCTCTTTCCACAGTCACAGAGACAACACTCTCAAAAGTTGTGCATGAAACATGACCTTTATGCACCTGATGCTTCCTCAGTTTCCTCATCATACTTTACAGGGAACTCTTTATCTCACTGACTTCATATGCCAGGCACCACTGGTGGATGTGCTGCCTGCTGTGTTGCAGAGCACTGTGTTGCAGTCAGGTTGTCCTTCACTAAATGTTGGTAAATGTGTCACTGATAATTATTCTGCATGATATTTCAGTAACATATGACTGTATTAGGCCGATAACGCTGAACAATCAAGAACTTCTGTACTCAAATGCTCTTGTTGCATATTTCAAGGCGTAATCTGAAGGTCCAGAAAGACTGCAGAATGGTAGTCTTGAAGAAGGATGTTCTCTGCTAACCTCTGATGTACCAGACACATGGTCCTCTGTTGAGGAAAATTTCTCAGCATGGGCTGATGTCTGTGCCTGTGCCTGGAGAGCAAGAAGCAGATGTTTATGTTGCAGTGGCATCATCTGAACTGAAATAAACACTTGTACCTGTCATGAAGAGACCTGCATTCCTCAGTCAGAGCCTCACCACTTTGCATACCTTCAAGCATATTTCTGACTGCTGTTCATGACTGGAAAGAACTTCTCTGTATTTCAGTTCAGGACTTTATTCTTTTTCATATGGTGTTGATGGCTGCCAGTGGAACAGCAATGATTTAGCGATGTGGAGCTTCTGCTGAACTATCAACATTTACTGCATTGAACAAGCTACAAACAGACATCAGACAGTTACAGCTTGAAAGCCAAGATTTAATGAAACATACAGGCACCGGCAACCTAGGAGTAACAATTTTAATCTTTTAGGTGTATGAATTTGCAAGTGACATTAAAAACTCAACAGTTAGATGTTTAACGCCCTGAAAAAAAGAGCAGGAATAGGCACACCCCTCCAAATTGCAATGAAAACCAACATTTACCATGAACTGAGAGAGCCAGCAGAAGCTGGCTATATGGAAAAATTTAGCCCAACTGGGGTTTTCTGCTTTGTTGGATATCCAACCATGCCTGATCCAGCCAGCCTCCCCATCAGGGCAGAAAGCCATATCCTTTCTTTCAACAAATTGAGTCTGCTTTCTCCTTCCTTCCTGAGTCCACTGACAGGAGATTGTCCCTGGTGTCCCTGACCCTTGGCCAGAGGGTGGAAGCATGCTCCACGTACACCTTCAGAATGAGTGGGACTGGGGTGAAGCCACAGCATGCACCCCCAGCTCCTGGTTATGGGACTTCAGCTGGGGTCACTCCGCCTGCTGCAGCCGCGCCACTGCATGGCAAAGGAAACCAGATTCACGGTGTCAGACCATTAGAAGGAGACAGTTTTAAGGCACATGAAGGGAAGTCTTAATTCGTCTCTCTCTCTAAGATTGCTTGCACATTTCACATTAAATGGAAACAGTCCTTATGAGCAGAAAACTGGTATCTCCTGGCTGCATGTCCTAACCACTAAGCAAAAGCATTCTCACTACCATTTCTTTTTTTTCTGTCCCTGTTTTATGAAGAAGTTATTGCGCACAGCTTGTTGAGAGGGGTCCAACCGGTGGCTGGGTCTAGCTCTGCAGAGCATTTATGCTCTGCCCTGCTTGGCCTTGGCCCTCAAGCTGCTCGCCCAGGAGTCCTGCCTGGGTCAGCTCTGGGTCTCCGCAGGGCTGAACACCGAGGAGCATTCACCCCAAATGAGGAAGGATGTTGTGGATTTAATTGGGTGCTTCTAGGCTAAGCTGCTGCTGAGGATGATTCTTAGATCACAGCTTTCCACAGCCTTCAAAGTCCCTGTTTGGATTCAGCTTCTTGTACCAACCTGCTTTATGTCCTTGCAGAGTGGCACACAGTAATAGTGTTCAGGACATAGCAGAGAAGAGTTTCACTGCTCCTTACATGGTAATACCCCACCGACCTGCCTTCTAAAAGTGAAATAAAATCTCCAACTGCTTAGACTGCACGTTACTTATCTATAATAATTAACTATTTGAGAGTGTTATAGTACCCACAGATTCATAACAAGGCATCTGGAGCTGAGTTTTATACCAGGACTTAAAAAATCTTTGTTAAGAAGTTGTGTCTTCCTGGACAAATATTTATTACATCGTATGGAGCTCAGAGTGTTTTTTATCTACAACAGTAGCTTCTACAAGCATTACTGCCAGGCTATTTAACGAAAGCCAGGCTGTTTAACCATGGGGTACGGATACAAAGAGCACATGTATATGTATTTCAGGAACTCGAAAGCTAATTTTGTAATATGGAGTCAAGCAGGGCATATGGTAGATAACAGTCCCCTTTCACATTCTAACACAGGATTGAGATTTCTTAACAAAGGCAATAGAGTTGCAAAACAGCATGACTTTGTTGCAGTTAGTAATTAATGAGGTGCTAAAAGTGCCTAAACAGAGGATCCCAGACAGAGAATGCATGACTCAAGAGGATAAGAAGCCCCCCTCCTTTCAAACAACAGTGTCATTTAAATAAACAAGCAGCAACTCTCTGGGTTTGGTGGGGTGGGAAGGGTGCATTAGCAGCCATCACAGAGCCCTTCGCTGCAGCAGCATACAGAGGAGCCAGAGCTCTCCTGCCCTGGGAACCCAGTTGTGCTTTCCTTTTCCGGGTGGAGGCAGAGAGCCCTAAGGTGTGAAACATTTGTTTAATCCATTACTGGGGAGAGGGCAGATCACACGCTCATCGCTGCTGCTGCTTTTCCAGCGGGATGTTAGTCAATTCGATCCATAATCAAGCAACGGTGGTTGCCCTGAAGGCTGTTCCCAGCTACATACTATGCAGGATGCAGTCTACCTGGCAGGCCCTCTTTTTTCTCTCGTAAAATACATCATTTCTGTGTTCTCAGATGAGGTATAAACCCTTGGTTTATGCTTTTTGATTTTTTTCCTTTTTGTATTTTAACAAGCGTGGGAGATTTTGTGCCATTCTGCACAGCAGTTCAGGATTATTATTTTTTTAAACAAAATCAATTCCAGTTCGAGTACTATATGAAAATAACTAAGGTTTATAAAGTGTTTGTCTCATAATGTTTACTTTCTTTCCAACCAAACATTTATAAATAGATTGAGAGAAATGTGGCAAAGCACCAAAGCCATCCACTAAAATATTTCATAAGAAACTATAATGTGAAAGGGGAATAAAGGAGCACTTTTGGAAGTGATGTTTGTTAGTGAATTCTTTTTCGTGTAGGGAGATATGATGCAATATGTCATGTTGACCCTTTGGAGTCTATGGCATACTGATCCAAATTTATTCCTGGAGGGACTGCAGTGCAGTACAAGAGTTGTATTCAGATTGAATTTATTTACACATTTCTACAGCTAATTTTTTTTTTCTTTTGATATAAGAAAACTAGTAACTGAGAGTTCATCACATGCTGAGAAGTGATGGAGTTAGTTAGTGAGAAATCCAGTTTCTGTATTTTCAAATCCAGGCATCTACAGCACACTTAAGTTTACTTTTTTTTTTTTCCTCCAGGTAGGTGTCTTTCCATATTTTTCCATCCTAGTGCCTGGCAAAGAGAGAAGAACAATCATGCATGTCATGCATGTCCTTCATTCTCTCTTCCTTGTTACATATGAAACTTATGGAACATATTTGATGTCCTGTTGTTTTTCATTAGGCACATAGATATAAACTCTATGGAAGCGTGGATGTTGTTTCCAGTGTGCTCTTTCTTGAAAACTGAGCGGCTTTTTTTCTGTCTTAACTTTTCTTCTGTTAATTATCTGACTACTACTTAATCCTTTGCGGCTCCCCCAGAGTGAGCAGTAGTGGGATCAGTAGTGGGTGCAGACCGTGGCCGAACTCTGGTGGTTCTTGTGTTGTGCCCAAGAGGACCGAGGGAGTTCAACTGAAACAGTTGTGAAGACCTCAGTAGCTGCAATGATAACGTTATTTTTGAGCTAGATGACTGATCTTCCTTTTAGAAAAGTACACACGTGGGATCTGCAGATGTTGCAGTACTGTATTGAGCTTGTTTGAATTTCCAATGCAGGAGATTTTTGACCCCAAGGGTCAAAGTGAACGATAGCTTTGTCCCACACCAGGTCCCCTATAGACATGGGTCCACTGTGGTCTGACTCATCAGGACAGACCAAAGGAAAGCAATCCTACTGCTGTTAGTTGATAAAGACAGGAGAGATTTGATTCTCTTTCCTGAAAATGTAGACATGAGCTACTATGGCTACTTCAACTTTTATTAAAAATGAAGATCTTCCTTTGTTTTCTGGTCTCAGTGACATACTCTGGTCTGAGCCCTGCAGGGCCTGGCCTTGGCTGGCACCAGGAGAGGACTACATCTCTACAGGACTGCCATGGGGGAGTTTCTGCAACAAAAAAAGAAATCTCCTGTATCAAGCTTTTCCTTAGAAATACTCTAGAGGGAGTCAAATCTAAAAGTTTATTTATCTTTAAAGTATTTCAACTGCAGTTCCCCCTTTTAAAACATTCTGTTTGCTTCCTCTTTATTTATTTTAGGCCTGTCTATTAATGCTGCATTTTTGTTTGAATGTGTTTGTACATTTTCAGATCAGATACGTGCTAATAGTACTTAAGAGGCATTACTTGGAGTGATGTGTCACTGTCACAGCAATAAATAGCCTTTGAAACCAGCAAATACCAGTTTTAGCTTTGAAGCAAACAGTCCTAGGAAACAAAAGCAAAAGAGAAAGTAAAAGAGTTTCACATACCAAAGAAGTGGAGGTATGGCTTGTATTTAAGATCGTTTTCTACAGTGTTTTGTTGGCTTCAGTATCTGGTGACACGCTAAGTCTCTTACATGAATAACTTGCATTAGAAATGTAACTTTGAATTGGATGTGACATCCCATCAGCTATATGCTACTATCCTGGATGAAGGCTGTGGATGTACCCTACTTTTAAAAAGTGAGTTCACTTTTAACATTGATTTATTATTTGAATATCCTATCTACTATCCTTGCTCTGCTGTGGTCATTGGACTATTTTTAAGAATTAAACATATACAGAGATGGAGGAGAGGGAGGACTGTGCTACTTCAAAAATTATTCGGAGGGACAGTCTCTCCCGGGGCAGAGCTACCTCTCTTTAACCTCGCTTTGCATACGTATCCAGCATAGCAGCAGCCTGGAAACTTTTCTGCTTTTATTTAGCTTCCACTGGTTACAGCTGCTAAATGTCTCCTGGCTTTCTGACAACAGCAGAAAACAAGCATTTGTCAGACAACCTATGAATTCAATTTTTTTTCCTCAAAAGAGAGAGAGAGCAATGCTCATGAGGTTCCCTTCTAGAGATTCTTCCACAATCATTGAAGGAATTACACCCACTGCCTCGCAGAAAAGACTATCTGGTATCTGGCAGCCCAGAAACTCCACAAATTCCCTGAGATCTAAACACCAAGCAGAGATAATGAGTGGGAGGCCAGAGCTAGCAGTTGAATTTCAACCTGGTTTCACTCATCAATGAACACATCCTGGTGCAACTCTGCAAGCGGAGCCCTGTTTGTGCTGAGCCTTGTGCTTTGAGGGGATCTGTGTTTTTTTTGATGGGGGAAATGGGAAGGATGTAGGAGGAGTAGTCACCTGTGGGTGGAATTAATCTGACCACATATCTGCATATGAACTTGTCACCTGGGCAGCTTTCATAGTAAGAGAAAAGACAGGGGATTTCTACAAGTGATTTGTTTGTCTAAAGAGCTAGATGTCTAAAAGAGCTGAGTTGAATTGTGCCCTAAAATATGTAGGTGTCTGAAGTTAGTTGAAATAATTTCCCTTCTGCACTGCTGTGTACAAAAGAAAGTGCAGAGGGGAGTTCAGGCAACTGGTAGAGCATGGGAAATTCCATTTTAGCTCACTGATATTTCTCATTTCCCAAATTATCCTTATTACCTTTGTTTCACACAGGCCTGAGGCAATTTGAAGAAGCCCCTAGAAAGCACTGCTCCCCTTCCTTCCTATGCCTGTGCCTCTGGGGGTGATGAGGGTGCATGTCTGTAGTATGGGAAGACCGTGCTCATGTTTCTCTTTGTCATTACATTTGCTGTTGAGCCTGTAGTGAGAAACTGAATGGGACATCTCTGACCTAGCAGTGTTCATCCATGTTGATGCAGGCTTTTGCAGCCCATCCTTTGCGTCTTGCCATCATTGTTCTTACCAGGCTTTGAGCTCCATAGAAGCTCTGTGGCTCCCAGCCAGCTCAGGCAGCTCTGGCTGTCCCTCTGACTGGCCCCAGGGATGGGTAGCCAGGTCTCCACACAACATCTCTGTCACTGAAGGCTGGAAGATCTCTCTTCCTCTGTGACAGTCTCCTTGTCTCCAGATGGTTTGGGAAAGGGCAAGTCATTGATCAGAAATCACTGACTATGGCAGGGGTGAGCCACATCGGTGTTCTCGTTTCAAGCCAGGTGGGACAGGGGTTTGATTTCTAGATCTCCGTACCCTCAGAAGGTGCCCTGGTCTAACCTAACCTAACCCATCCCAAGGCAATCCAGTGGTTTCTGTCTGGGCCTTGCTGGAAATTCTCCAATATTTCCTGAGAGCATCAATAAAAAAAAAAAAAAGTTATTTCCACGAGAAACTTCAACTTCAATGCATCCCCTTTTCTTACAAAGCTGCCAGGTTGAAAAAAAAATCTGTTTAAATTCCTCAGCAATATTTTTCCTTTAGCTCTTTCTAACCATAACAATGAGCTTCCCTGAGGAACACCATGGGCCGTAGGACTAGGTATAGCTGTGTTTTTCAAAGAAGTCAGCTGGATGAAGAGGAAGCTGGGGTTAATATGAAACATTGCACTACATCTTACATTGTCTCAAAGAACATATTTTCTTTCTCTTTCTTTCTTTCTTTCTTTCTTTTCTCTTTCTTTCTTTCTTTCTTTCTCTCTCTCTCTTTCTCTCTCTCTCTCTCTCTTTCTCTTTCTCTCTTTCTCTCTTTCTCTCTTCCCTCCTTATTTTTTCTTTTTGTTATTATGAGATGGATCAGTTTTTCCAAAGTTCATGAAGAGGAAGTGCATCTCTTGGTGTCATTGTTTATGTACACTGATTGACTGCCCTCTCTCACAGTCAAAACCCAGCATCAGTAAAACATTATAAAAGTATGTTTTACTTAAGTTAAAGAAAAGGCAGCATAGCTGCTGTCTTTGCTGCATCTACCCCTTTATAATGAAATAGAACATTTCGCATTCTTTTGTTTCAAAACACTTTATAAGCATTTGTTCATTTGTCTCTACAGTAACTTTGAGAAATACCATTATTGTTATCATCAAGTCCATGAAGAAAGCTGAAACAGAGAGGACTTGTCCACAGTTATCCTTACAAGCTGCCCACCAGCAAAACTTGCATTGTGGTACTGATGCTGGGAGATTTGGTGTGGACAAGTTGGCAGCAGCCACAGTCTCTCCTGGGCCACAATTACACAATATTACTGTTCAATTAGCAGGGGTCATTCACAGCACTGCTGCAGTTGTTCCTACCTACTGGTGGAACTGCAGCAGTGGGAATGTTCTTTGGATCAAAATCAGTACAGACACAGCAAAACAGACTTGTCCACAAGCAGGCCTATTAGCTATTGCAACATAATTCTTGTGTAAATAATCCCATTAAGTTCAGCTGGAATTATAAACTCTTAACTCAGGATGCTCTGCAAGTCATAGCTAGGTTGTGGAGAGGTGAAAACAGTAGTGCCAGTAATTCAGCTCAAACCGCCTTTTTTTTTTTTTTTTTTTCCTTTCCTTCTTCTTTCCCAAGCCAATTGTTGATCTTGAAAGCAGATGCCTCCAACTTGTTTCCTCCTGGAGGAGTGTGTGGCAAACATTTTTACATGGCAGTGGAGCCTGCCTCCCACAGTACCTCGGAGGGAGAAAAAGGCAGAAGATGTGACAAAAATTGAGGATGGCTCTTGAAGGACACTGAATAGCACTAACACCACAAGGTGCTAGCTAACCATAGAAATGCATTGCTGTCATCAGAAGCACTGTGGCCCAGATTTGTACTCTTGGGTGATCCAGCCTGCAAAATCTTTCCAGTTGTCTGCCTCAGGACAAAAATGTCCACTTATATGTAAAACCATTTAGGGATAGCTAATTAACTTTAAATTTATAACCAGTCTTCATACAGATTATTTTGCAATAATCATCAGTCCCCAGCATTTTGGCTTCACCTAATTTAGCTGAATAGGTGAAGACAAACCTATCCAATTCCCTATATAAATATTTTTATTTCATTTCTTTAAACTAGCTCATTTTGATTCACTTAACAGCTCTTCCTGACAAGTAAAAAGGCATTTGAAAAGAGACACAACTACCTCATCATTCAGGATTTATGCTACCTATTAAACCCATGGAGAATACTGCACTGAGGGAGATTATGTTGCATCTGTCCTGCTGGGGTTTCTTGTTCCTGTCTCTGCAGTGCCTCTTGTACATTATTGCCAAAGACAGACACTGAAATATTTGCACATTCAGGGTGGTTATGCTTCTGCTGCATCAGGAGTCCTGGCTCAGCTAAACCACTTACATTCAGCATCCTAAGGAGTCTTCTTCATACCCAAGCTTAAAGAGAAAAGTTCTCATTTTTTGTCCTCACTTTTCTGACTAATCACTGAAAACACTGAAGAGCTCTGCTTCTGTCCTTTGCAAAACCTTACTTAAGCACCATGAACTGTAGCAACCAGTGCCTGTGTCAAAGGGAGAAACACATGGGCAGAGAACTAAACAGCTCAATTTTTAAGAAGAGGACTTGGGGGGTAGGAAGTAGGGGGTGGGGAGAAGGAAAGCATATGCAAACTGAGCTCTTAAGCAAACTCTGTTCTTACTTGCCTTATGGACTTTTCACAGTGTACTTTGTTGGAACTGGGTCTTGAATGAATAGAAGACGGGCAATAGATGTGACTCTGCAATCTCACATGCAGTTAGTCAGCGTTAACATCTCCGCAGTTATTTGTCACTGGTGTGCAGCTCATGTGGGCAGCAGGGTAAACACACCATATATAAATAGGCACACAAGCAAACAGCACACTAAAGATTTATAGCTCAGCGGTGATTTCAAGGGAATAGAGCTTTACTGCCTCCAGTGCCTGCTGGGATCCAGAAGTGAAGAAACTGGTTTATTGAGTGTGAGTCCCAAGCTAGGAGGCCTGCTGGGCCTGGGCTGGTGCCATGAGAACCAGCCTGGAAAGCCTCATGCTGTCCCAAACTGCAAGAGGATGTGGTACCACATGGACGTGGTCACTCAGATGCAGATGCTCAGCTGAGGTGTAATGGCCCTTGTCTACTCTTGTCACCCACGTACCCTGTGGCTCATTTCAGGATGGTTGGTATGGCCCCGCAGGATCTGGGCTGGCTCTGCATCCCATGGGTGTGCACGTCCTCACCAACCCCACTTTCCTCTGCTGCCTGAGCATCACCCGGGGCCTGGTGTTGCTGCCCACCACGGCCCTGCCTCTCTGCTCCCGACCACATGGGGTTACCCAGGTCTGTTGGAAAGATGGAACCTCTGTCTGGGTTTTCTTGTGCCAAAAAAAGGCTGCAGAAAGGCTTCGGTAGAGGTCAGCCCTACTATGAAAAGAGGTATCCGCTCGGAAATGAAAAGTGCCACCCTAAAATGAAAATCGCAGAAAAGATGAGAAAACAAGAGGAACACTGCTGCTTCGCTGTGCTCAGGACTGTCTAGGTGGAAGCGAGTGCTGCGGGTTAATGGAGTCACCTCTCACCCCTGGAAACTAGTTTAAATCTTGCCTTAGGGTAATAAAGGGAAATTGCATCTGATGGTGTCAAATTAGTCCCTAGTGGACTTTTCTCCACATCACAAATTCACCACAAATTTCACACAATTTGTCATGATTGGCAGGATCTGCTCATAGAAGCTGAGGATGGAATAGCTGGGGTTTTGTAGGCCAGAAGTCAGGGGCTGTTTGCAGATGGCTTCAGCACTATCAGGCCGCCACTGTCAGAACAAAGCCCCGGGTTCATCCCTGCTCATCAAAGCAGGGGAAACAAACAGAGAAGCCATCATCTCATGACAGGGCTAAACTATTATTCACCTCTACAGCCAAGGAGGTTTGGCAGAGCAAGCTCTGACCTATTGATTTACATCAATGTCTCACTGAGTGGAGCTATTTAGGGTTTATAATAGTCTAAATGAGATCAAAAAATATAGCCACATACTTACTGGAGTTTAAAATATTCAGGTATTTTAAAATATAGTGGTCTTGGCATAAATAAACATGCAGATTCTGATGAAATTGGGCCATTTCATGTGGATCACAATGTGTGAAATACTAATTTGAGTGAGTACCCCTGCCTGAGGTGCCAGGTGTGTCTCTGCTTCATGCATTCATGCACAGCACACATCTATGTCTCACGTTTGCTCTGTAGATGCAGTATTTGAGGATAAATAAGAGCATTTTCTGTGTATTAAAGGCAATGTGAAGTCAGGTCCTATCTCCTCTTGGCTCTGGTACCTGTGCAAAAGCACAGTAGACAGATCCAGGCCTGCTAAGAAAAAAGATGGAGAATTAACCCAAAGTCACTTTGCTCAGT
Organism: Cygnus atratus; assembly: GCF_013377495.2. Taxonomy (NCBI): domain Eukaryota; kingdom Metazoa; phylum Chordata; class Aves; order Anseriformes; family Anatidae; genus Cygnus; species Cygnus atratus. The sequence continues at coordinate 56,924,370 of NC_066364.1, read as the reverse complement.
GGTGTCATTTGATAAATAATGGATGTCATGAGAACAAGGCAGCATACAGTCATTCTGACACTGACCCACTTGGGTCTTGGACTAATAACCCAGTTGATTTGTGCAGGCTGGTGTTACCACACACTGCCCTTGAAGCATCACAGCCCCTTTCCATGTCATTCCTGGACGTCCTTACTTCAGCTCAGAGGACTTGTCAGGTGGCTGCTTTCCAGATTCATTGACTTTGCTCATATCCTGTTGAAAATTCTTCATAACAGTGCTGAATAGTATATAAACATGTGCTTAATGCTTTTGAAAATGAAACCTGAGTACTTTGCAAAGATTAGCTGAAATAGGTGGCAAGAACACGCATTTTCTTTCAAACAACAGGCAGCAGCGCTGCGCCTATTTTTGATGAATAGTCTCTCTTGATGAAATACCCTTTAGAAACCTCGAGCTGCCTCATCCTGCTGGTCATTTTGGATGGTCCCCACCAATCTTTCTCCATGCTGATCAAGCATGGGAGTGGTGACACATCCAGCCCTTGACCCATTCCATGTCCCAGATGAGGTACTGTTTTGGGGCCAGCTCGGGGAGCCCTTTCTTGCTGCCTTTTCTGCCTGTCCTTCCCAGCCTGGCACCTCCAGATAGAGTTTAGAAGTTCTGTCTGAAAAGTAAAATTCTTACATCCATTCCCACATGTTAGCACACTTAGCAGCTCCCTTTGAATGACTAATAGCAAAACCTTGCATGTATTTAGCAGAGTCTGTTGTAAATGCAGATACCTGTCTAGCTCTTTAATATGAGTAAGTGCTAACATTTAAACAAAATAAATCTATGTTCTGGTGGAAGTAAGCAATGACAATAAAGAGCAATTAGGTGGGCCAAACTTTAAAGGAAGTGAGCTTTTGTAGGTCTAAAGACCAACTACAAAGCTGAGTTAAGTGCACTAAGGTGAATAATAGGTGCTCAAATCCCCCCTCAGCACTGGGAAGGTGAGGAAGGGAGAGAGAACACTTGGAACTTAAAAAATATTTAAGTTGTTTATAAGTTTGTTTTTTTTTTTTTTTAACTTTTTCTAACGTACTCTCTCATTTCCTGTTATTCTAAAAAAAATCCCCAGTGTGCATTGGTTCACATTAAGTCCACCATTTGTCCCTGGTTAAGAGTAAAGATGACTTGAAATTTGACTTCAGCTCACTTTCATGTTCCATATAAGTGAAAGAGTAATCTCTCTTAATTCTCAGTGCATGAATAGAGACACATAGATGAATACATACATATCCACCCTTCCCACATATACCCTCTCCTCCATCCCAATCCATTCAAATAATACTTTCATCAAAAATAATGATAGAAAAAAAAAAGGCTATGGGATATGATGTGCAAAGGGTTGCTGAGGACAAACAGAGACCATGTCATAGGCAAGATCTGACAGCAGAGGAAGGATACAGATCTATACTTACATTAGTCATGGTTTCTGTACAAATCTGTGCAGATTTTTTTTTCCTTCAAGAAAATACATCCCTTAACTATTTTAATCTAAAACAGCACTCTGTTAGCTAGTAAAAACAGTGAGGTCTCATCTTTTTGCTGGCTACTCACTAACAGCATAAATTAGACTTAGAAACTTCCTTCTGCTGTGGACATCTGATGCATAAATAACACCATATGTTCAGCAGCAGTTTAAATAAAATATCATTCTTACCTTGACAATGACAGTCTAATTTAGGAGCTATGTCTGTAATCAAAATGCAAACACTGAAGTGTTCTGCTTAATCTTTGTAAAAAAATGTATTACTTCTGTGCTGCCCTGAAACCATAGAAAGTATTGCATTATATGCAAGGGGAAACCCCCATCATCTTCTAGCTCTGTGCTGCCAATATATACCAATCAGAAAATCTAAATGTCGTCAGGAATGACCAACAGGGTAAAAAACTTGTTCCTAAGAGCATATGGACCCCCCTGGCCTCAGGAAATATTTGAAGAGTGCATACACATTTCGTCAAGATTTTTGAAATCCCAGGGGGAGAGGAAGGAATAAAAACACAACGGAGTAATTTAAAATGGCAGGTATTGCACTTTTCTTGTTCAGCACTGGAAATCAGACACCTAATATTAATAGAAGCCATTATTTTTATTACTCCTATTAAAGAGGCTAACACCTGCCATCTCCCAGATTTCTGAGAGTGATTTAATTCTTCCTTCCCCTCTGCAGTGGTGATTATATTACACAGGATGGGGGGCAAATGCCATCAGTTTAAACACTGACATCGACTTTACCTTTCTAGGGAGGCTGTACCTGAAGCACATTCTGAGCACAGGGAAAAGCAAACCCTCACAGCTGGAGCAAAAGTGGCCAGCAGCAGCCCATGGACCCAGGAGGGCCAGAAGGCCTGCAGACATGTCCTTTGGGGAGGAGGCTGCCCTGCTGCTCCCTGTCCTGAGGACAAGACGCCCTGCTGCTGCCTGGCTGCTGGAGGTGGCGGAGACACATCCCAGTGCTGCACCATGGGGATCTGCTTCCCCTTTGCTCTCCCACCACCCCGCAGCTTCACTGGGGGCAAAGCACTTTTTGTGGGGTTATTTGGATGGCAAAGGATGAGTTCCTTTTCTTATTCAGGGTTGAGCAGAGTATTTTAATTGTTTTTGTTGTTGTTGTTAATTCATTTCCATAAATAAAAATGGAAAACAACTTGCAATTGATGACAGCTAGTTGAATTCCTCCTCTTCCTGAGTACATTTCACTGTCTGCTCCAGTCAGTTTGCATGCCCGTCCGTCCCACATTCTCAGGGCCCAGATGCAGAATAATTCATTTTACTAATGCTTGTTTCATATTAGTCTTTTACCAGCCTCAGAGGTTGTTTACTCTCCTCTTAGTAATCTGAACTGGACTTCTCCAAATTCCTGCAATAACATTTTAAAACACTTCAGCCAGAAAATTACAGCATCCTTCTTTTCAAGGCTAGATATCATCATCATCTCTCTCTCTCTCTCTCTCTCTCTCAATTTATATAGACAGACTTAATATACATAGATAACCTTCTGACTGTATGCAAAGGTGATTTGGGAAGTCCAATATAAGGCCTGATACCAGGCAGGTTTTGCACTTGCTGCTGTTGCTGTAGTCTCCTAGCACAGGCAGGTAGCCACATAGGATGTTGGTGAGAAATATTCTACCAAACCTCAACCGCAGGATTTTCAAAGGCATTGCACATATTTTTCAGGCTACTGCATGGAGCATTCCCTTGAGAGCACAGAGGGCTTGGATTTACTGCTGCTGGCTCAGGGTGTGTTGCGCTCATGTAGTTGGAGTTTTCCCTATAAATCACATGCAAGTTACCTACTTTTGCTTTTGTAGCAAAGGAATGAGAAGCCTGCCCATGGTGATGGATGGCTTAATATTAGATGCTTTCTAGTAGTGTGTAGCTGAAACATTGTGAAATTGGAACATTTTACAGAGGTGAGTTTACTATGCTGGTATTCAATGCCACAACACACTGCCACTGCTTCCAAATTTCTCAGAGGTTTTCACAGCTCATTTGCCCTCAGGTTCAAGCACAGGTGAGTCATGCTGATGGTGATAGGGTCCACTTGAAGGCTGCTTCTTCACCTGGGCTTGTTGTGTGACCAAACAGTCACTGTTGCAAACACTGTGAATAAATGACATTGGTGCCTCTTGTAGGTGGTTGTGTGCCTATTTGAGAAGGTCTGGCCAGCACATGCTGGAGCAAGGAAGAAAGGGTGAAGAAGAAATACAAGAGAGATATTAACAGGCACAAATCTTCGCTGTGTGCATCAGACTACAGGTTCAGAGACAGAAGTCTAACTTCAGCCCTTCCGTGGAGGCGTAAGGTTAACCCTCCCTAGTATTTTGCGGATTCATAAGTAGTAAAAGGAATTAGAAATGTGGACTGGTAATTACTGTTCATAAATTTCACAGTTAACACAAGTCTGTGTGAGGAGATATGGTGCCAGATGTCTGGGCTGGCAACAGATGAGGTTGCTGCAGGAACAGAAGCGGCGTCACCACATCGGTATGGCACAGGACCCAGGCAAATGAGCTGCGCTGGGAGAGGCTGATCAGTGCTGTACTGCGCTGCCATGGTTGTCTTCTTTCTGACACCATCGCTCATCTCTTTGGATGGTGCCATGTAGGAATGCGAGTGTGTTCTCAGACAATGTAGGGGCATAAGGTCTTGCTGGAAGTGGCCATTCTCAGTGCAGAACTGTAGAGGAAGCAGCCCTCATTTCTGCTAGTGCAAAATCGGGGTGACTTCAAACAATTGCTCTAGGGTGCAGAAGGATTTGTTTCCTTTCTCTTCTTATATTCCCTTTCATTTTGCAAACCCCAAATCTCTACTTAGTAAGCTTTTGCTTTTCAGCACTGCTTCACCACGTAGAGCAGGGATGCCCAGCAAGAGGCTTGTAGGCAGAATCAGGCCTGTATGTTTGATCCCATCTCCCAGAAGAGCGAAGACTAGGCCAACAAAGCATGTACCAAAGCAGTCCCTTTCTTTTCCTCAGGGAAGATATGTGCCTGGAGAGGAAGCATATGCTGCCCGGCTGTCTTTTTTCTCTCAACCTCTTTCTCTCATATGCTAAAGGAATTGCGCTGCATGCTGCACATCCCTGTACTAGTACTGAAGGAGACTGGGGAGGGGGGATGAAATATCAGGAAACTGCTGAATAGGAAGGTAGATATAGCAGATATTTGAACCATGTACTTCTGACCTCAGCAGCCTTTATCTATGGATGGTTTACATAGACTATTAATTAGCTATGCCATAGGTATAGAAAGACTAGAGCAGACCTAATGCATTACTAATTTCACTCTAGCAGGATTTATTAAAACAGTCTCACTCAGTCAGGGTTTTTACATTAGCTAGGGAAATCCCAGCTTCATGGTCATCCTGTGACACCCCTTGAGAAAAAACAAACAAACAAACAAAAAACAACCAACCAACCAAAAAACAAACAAACAAACAAACAGACACCAATTAGTTATATAAATAGTTTCTTGTATATTGGTAGTTTTCGCATAGTTAAAACCCACTGCCCGGATGTTGGATTCTCAACAGAACAGTAACAATCCTCAAGAGCAGAGAAGTGATTTTAAAGGTAGGAAGGAGACTCCAGAGATACAGAGCTATTTGTACCAAAGAAGGCTTCTTCCTTGCTCAGAAGTCTGGTCCTAAATCTTCCAAGGCTTTAGATTGTTTCTTTTGCACATTCCCTGAAAGCACTTTGGATGAGGATGGTTTGCACTCTTTGCACAGTTGTAGCTTGCATAAATTATTGTGCTTTATGAGAGTGCAATAGGACTGGTCCATATGCACATGATTTTAGGAACTGGGTGGCAAGAACATCTAGCGCACGTGCACTGTTCTATACAGGTGATAGAGTACTCTGGTGATGACAGCACTAGATTTTCTTTCTGTTGGCTTAAAATTTATTTCACATATGTTTTGCTTTCTTTTATAACCAGATGATGATTTCATTGATTTGATTGCTATCTTATGACCTCATATATCATCTTATATCACCAGGACTGCCTACACTGAAACAGCTCTCCCACATGATGAAGAGAGTACCATGTCAACTTGTATGCATACTGGTGATGGTGATATGTGCAGAAAAGAATAAAACAGCAAAAGCAGGATAGCAAGTTTTCAAGTGACAAGAAGAGTTTCCAAAGGTCAGGCAACCATGTTTTGAAAGTGCCGTAGCTTATCCTGCTCAGTAGACTTTACTAGCATGACTCAAAATACAATTTTTGTTGAAGTTTCACGGTGGCAGATCCCTGGTCTAGATGTTATGCCTAAGAAAAACTAAAATCAGTTGAGATCAGACCTTTGCATTATAGTTCTGCAAAGCAAATTGACAACACTCTTTTCTGTATCTGAGAATTTTGAATTCAATTCATTGTGCAGTTTTCTGCAACTTCTGATTTTTGTGTGATTTTAAACCAGATCTTTTTAGGCTCCATAAAAGCAAGTGTATGAATTCCACTTGAGCCTTCACAACACAGAGCTCTCCGTCTAGTAAAATACCACTGACAATGATACTGTTACATCTGTTCACCCAAAAGGTGAGATTTACTTTTGTTTTTCAGGGACAGAGACATCAGTCTATAGATCTGGAACAGTGGGTTTGAAGCACTCCATGGTGATTTGCTCATCTCGCTAAGCTACACACCAGGAGAGCAGGTATGTCTTTTGCCTTCATGGCCAATTAGCATTAGTGTCTGCAGGAAAACTCGGATGACTGGAGCTAGCCCCCAGGGCATGATATCACCCTTTCAGCTGGCTAAGGTAATGCAGAAGGTTCTTTCCTTATTAACCTACTCCTGCTGAAACAGGCACACACTGGGAAGAAATCATAAGGCAAAAGGAATTGATATTTTGGCAGGTTCCACACTTCATAATAGCTCTGGAAATAGAACCTGCCCAAATAAGCATATGTAGGACTAAATTCTGCCTCTTATTTAGCACAGACATTGGTATCGAAGCTGATGAGAGCTGAGTGTGCTCCCAGAAGAAGAGGTCTTTGGAGAAGCTCCAGTGTCTCTTTTGTCTGGATGAAGCAAGCAAGGCTGACACAAGGAAGGGGTTTCACGGGACATGCTTTTTGCTAGAAAAGCCCAATTCAGCCCAATTCTGTGGAGTACCCAACTGGCTTTCAGATAACTGCGGCCAGGCCATTGCCACGGGATAGGTGTGTGCCATGAGGCAGTGCTGAAGCCCTTTGCCCACCCACCGCCCTGGCTGGAGCAGGGTGGGAGGCTTCCACCAGCCGCCTGCAGCATGGGAGGTATTGCACAGAGCAGTGGATCCACAAAACCTGCCACTGGGAGGAATGAGCAGGTGGGACAGACAAGAGAGAAGCCTGCTGCCAAGGAGAAGTCCTGGCCTGCACTCATCCATCAGCAAAGTGGCTGTGCCCCCATCAGCCTCGATATCCTGCCTCCTCTTCCCATTGGGCAGCAGTCAGTGCTGCTCAGGGAACGGCAGAGAGCTTTGGTTTCTTCATCCTCACTCCGGCTTCAGATCCATGTTTTGCACTTTCCTATGGCTGGCAAGCAGCACAGCTTTGCATTTCTGAAGCTATAAGAAAGGAGTTGATTCAGCAATGAGCACAGCCTGTGCTGATTAGGTTTTTCAGTGGCTGTGAGAAAAGGGGACTACTCATGCTATACCTCTAGGATAATTTGAATCTGGTATAAATCTGATCTGCTGCTGAAAGCAGTGGTCTCATCCTGTCCTGTGGGGTCACTCTTTCATTCCCACAGTCCTCCCTAGTGCTGTCACTAGCATTTATGTGGCTCTGTGGCAAGCTGGATCAAAGAGGGCATCCCACCGCACACCCAGCTCTCACCCACTCCTTTGACCATGAAAGGCTCCATACTGACATGAACAAGTGCTACCTCTGAAGGGCTCTGCCTGCCTCTGCTAGTAGTTTGCTTCCCAAAAAATGGCTCAGGAAAGTGAAGGAGGAAATTAAAGTAGCGGGAAGCAACTTGTTGCTTCTTTCCAGCAGTCATGGCACTTGTGTTAGACTTGTTTCTAGACTTTCCCCAAATGCCAAAATGGGATAGACAGATCAAACCAAACTTAGAATAACTCAAAACACTTGTGAATTCACAACACCTCTGAGCGCAGGCCATGAAAGTTGCACCTGCTTAGTCCACGCTGTATTATTTTGTTTCATCCTGTACTTCAATGTTCCCTGCTATTTGAGGAAACTATACTTAAAGTGCCAGGAAACCTGATTGAAAATATGTTCAATAAACTCCCCAGGGCAGTTTGTGAAAAAGACAGTGTAGTTCAAGTAGCATCACACATGTTTAAAATTGCAACAGACACTTTGAAACCATGTGTTGTGTAATGATCAGGGTGCTAAATCATGTGTCAGAGCTGAGGGATCTGGTTTCTCTGAAAAGTGCTAATGTTTTTTGATGCTGAGTAGAAGCTGTGTTTAAAAGAAATGATCAGACAGCACAAGTCATTTTATGAGAGCATTAGTGCTTCAGATGTGGTTTATCTACTTAGCAGCAAACACTGCCTGCAGCAAACATATTTTGGACATACGAAACGCATCATCCTATCTGCACACAAACCTCACATAAAGATTTGCCTTGGTAGTAAAAGTAACCAGTGATTAAATTGCTGTAACAGTAAAGTTGGTAAAAACTGATGTGTCAGAGACAGCACATTATTTAATTGTAGGTACCTTTCTGTTGAAAATGAGGGCTCAATGCCGCCTCTTGGCCAAATCTGAAACACATTAGTCATTTCAGTGATTTGAACCACATCCAAGACTTTCTCAGAACTGTTCCTAATAATGTCTGCACTGTCTTGTACTTGGAGTTGCCCCAGTATGTCCCTACAAATCTGTTGCACCTGACATTCTTGGTGTCTGTAAGCCAGATCAGTGTTTTTGTCTGCTGACTCACTAAGAACCTGTCCATACTATTATGGGCTACCAATTGCTTAACATTTCTCCAAGAAGAAAGCTACTAAAACTCATCTAGGAGAAGAAAGACAAGAAGAGCTGAAGCAGCCAAAAGCAGTTTGAGAGCAGAGGGAAGCAAGAAGCTTTCAGTCAAGGTAACCCCATACTGTTATTCTTTGACCTCTATATGGGTAAGAAAGAAGATCAGACCAGCAGGCACATCAGAGAAGAGCCAGGCACACAGCAACCCAGAAACCATTGTCTTTACCCTTACTGTGGCACCATTAAGTGGTCCGGCTTTTGCCTACTACTGACAAATCACTTATTCAAGTGTAAAATATTCTCCAGGTTAAAGTCATATTTTTCACTTAAAATATTAGTTAAGGGTAGAACCTCCGTTTTCTTCATTTCACTTTTGGTCCGTAGCGGATGTGATTCCAGAGGGACTCTAAGTAGGGGAACCACATTTTCAGATATGTAAAGAGTGGTTCACAGTGTCAAATGGAGCACAGGCTGGCCTTAGTGATAGAAATCCAGCAGTTCTTGTGGGTGAAAGTGCAGGGTGCAAAAATATAGGTATATTGATTTATTATTATTATTATTATTATTTAATTTTAATTTTATTTTTTTTTGACTTGCCTGAATTTTCTGAGGAAATTTTGTTTGGAAGCTCAGTGTGTAACTTCAGTCTTCTGGCTGACCTGAAATCATTTAAGCCACAAGCACCTGCAAAGTGCACAGATCCCGCAGCAGCTTGCAGTAATCAGGGCTCTTGTAACCTCACTTAGCATCCTGTTCCTGTTAGTTCAATTTCACTCCCTACCTGCATGGTGGTGCAGGGCAATTTCCTTTGAAGCAGAAATGTCATAACAGACTTTTGGACAATTAACTTCTAGCATTTTCTTGTAATTTGTGTTTCCTCAGTCTTCTCTGCCACCAAAGCTCAGAGGAGGTCCACAAACAAGGCAGTATGTTCCTGCCAGGGTCCTACTCCTTAGCTAAATTCAGCTCTTCCAGAGCCCTCTTAGCCTCAAAATATGTTAGCACTGTAGGCTAGTAAGAGATTCCTTTTCTCTTGCGTCACAAAGTCCAGCTCAATGAACTAAATGGAACCCCTCATGTTTGATTCGTTTGAGGATTTCAGGAGTTTTACAACAGTACCACAATTTATAATTTCAGGAGTCTTCAACAGTACCTCTACCACAGCAGTAGCTCACCTGAAAAATATCTTTCATTACAATCCCTGCAATTGTCAACATTATATTTTTTGTGAAAAACAAACATTTATCCATTAAAAGGGCAGTTTATAAAGAAATGTTTAATAGCAGCCCATTTCTAGCTTGATATATTTTTTTCTGATTTGTGTGTCCTTATCTGGATTGGAGAATGTCCCTCAAGCAGTTTCTCAAATGTTGTGCCAGAAAGCATGGCTATATAGTCCTGGTACTCTATTCCACTCTATTCCAATATTGACCATCAGCACAAGGAAATGCTGTAGTTATTAAAGCCTGCTGTATCCACTTGTAATCTGTGTGATCTTCTTAACAAGGCCAAGCTGCCTTCTTCAGATGCCAGGTTTCTCTACTGTATGCCTTGCCTTATGAAATCTGCTCAGGGGCTACAGAATGAAAGCTGGGTTCATGTCAGCAGCTAGAACAGGTCTGCACCCTCTGTAGAGTCTGCATCTTGCCATCCGTTAGAGAAAAATCCTAGACAGAAACACAGAGCATAACAAATAGGAAGGAAATGTTGACAAGCTGGTGGGCTGTGAGCACTTCAGTGTATACATCTGGAAAGGAACAGGATCTCTCCTAACACGTAATGAAAACTGCTCAGGGTAGTGCCACTTCATACAGTACTGTGAGTCACAGGATATGTCCTTACAAGTCCTAGCACCTCATATGAGAGGTGTGCACATCTGGATGCAGTAATTAGAGGATGGCTTTCTGCTGTAGCTGTTCACATCCAGACGCAGCTAACGCAGATGCCAGGGAACATCTGAATAAAATTCAACAGGGGTGGCGTACTCTGAAGAACTCCTTGAAGACCTGAGACTCTTGAAGATTTACTCCTCACACTTGAAAAACCTATCACATGCCCCTTGTTTCAGCTATAGGACACACATGGTGCAAGTCAGTGTTCAGGACGAAGATCCAGACTGAGGGATCCAAACAAAGCCAGCAGCTAAAAGACAATCTGAAGGTCAGGGGAAGGACTAGCAACAATATGCTTCAGTTGTCAGCCAGCCCAGGAGCAACTGCAAGTTCTGGCTGCTCTCACCAGTCAGTTGTACGGGGTTACTTTAGCATGACCCAAAGTGGTTGCTTATTCAGTCATTCCTGCCAGGCCTCACTGGCAGAGACGTCTGGTCCAAACCTAGGACCCAGAAACAAGCACTTGGTTTTTATTTGAGAAAATAAACAGAGCTAGAGTTTCAAACTGTGGGTGTTAAACGCCCATGAAGAACTTGCACGGTACAGGTCATTCTCCCTCCTCGGCTTGAAATATTCCACATGAAAATCTGGCAGACCATATCTAAGAAACAAACACATTTGTCCCACTGTGGGATCTATTTTGAGACAATTCTTAACCAAAGAAGGGCTCAGCCTGAAGAAAACATTTTTCCCAGTCACTGGTAAATTGCAGAAACAATTTTCAAATATGCCTAATGTTGAACAAACTCTGCTATTAAAGTAAAAGCCTAAATTCAGGGACTTCAACAGAAGCCAATTAGTGCCAGACAGAAAACGCTTTTGACAGTTTCCCCCACATAATACCCAGTTTTGGAAAAACTAGGAAGATTAGTGTCCAATGAAGCTAATATGAGAAAAAAATAAAGACAGTGTTCACCCTTTCAGCTTCTTACATTTGTGTAATTCTCCTCTTGCAAATGATAATCCTGTCAAATGTCATGACTATTTTGTAATTTTCTTTTTTAACTGACGTAATTGAATGACCATTGCTAATATCTCTTGGTATGCAAAGCATGGCCATCATACAATGCAGCAAAACTTTATAATTCAGAGAGCAAAATGGTTAAATGTAAACTTCAGACATTTTTCTTCTCATATATCGATTTGTAAGAAGAGATTTTTAGAAGAGAGTGATAGATTTTCACCAATATTCTTGCGTTCTACAAGAGTGAAGATTGTGTGATGATTTAACTGCATCACAGTGTAACTTCTTTGGGAAGCTAAACTCATTTTAACTGGAATAATTCCAGCTTTGCATTAATATCTCTCAGAGCAGAACTAAGTATTTATCTTTCCCTTAATCAGTAAAGTGTCTTTCATTCTTATAGGAAATCTTACTGAACCTGATGTAGTAGCTATGTATCGTGTGGGACAACTGATTTACAAGGGTCATACAAATTACAGCTGCCACTGAGATTTGTCATGCATTGCCTAAACCCAAGTTTTAGTAAATATTGAAGAATTGCAAGATTCTTGCACTTTTGATGACATTTTGCCATGCTGACAAAATAAGCACCATGACATTTTATAAAAGTTACATTTCACAGGAAATTTTAAAAAAATGTATTTGTTGCAATTTAATTAAAGCAAATAACAGAAGTTCTACATTTCTTACAAAGCAGAAATTCCAAACTTATTTTGGATTTATTTATTAGAGGAAGAATGTGAGTAATTTAGAATAGGAGATTCCAAGTTTTCAGAAATGCGTGGATTTTCTTGCAGCTCTGGAAATCCCCAAGAAAATGGAATTACAGAACACAACACTATCAAGAGCCTCTTCAGAAAATTTATAGGGATCTCTAAATGAATAGTTAAAATACCATATTTCTTCAGGATAGTTACATGAACAACAATTTTGATGGCAAAGCCATTGTACCTATGCTGACAGAACCATATAGTGAGAGCAGAGTTTTTATCCATTTTGACTCCTGGCTCCTTTGCTGCAGAATATGACACTTCTGTAGTGAAGAAGGTGGGAGATTGCAGGGAAAGGACAATCTCACAGCAAACGAAGTTAAGTGCTCTCCCAGACAACCTTGATCCAATCATAGCCCGATTTCTTGCACAGGGAATTGCAAAACTTATTCAGAACATAATTAATTGCATATGAAGAGGGTATATTAGCCTGTAAGATATACATTCTTTGGGACTTCTTATGGATATGGAGTCCAAACAATAATTTGCAGAAAAGGGAAATCTAAGCCTTTCATAAATTTCTATATTTTCTATATATATATTTTTAATTTAATTTTATGCATTTTTTTTTTTGCGGGTTGAAGTATAGCGAGATCTTATTTCCTGGAAGTTTTTTTCTGCGCCTGTACTTTGGAAGTGATCAGAATGCCACAGTATTACTGACAAATACACTGTATATCCAAAGTATTGGCTGCTGTTTGGCTTGTTTGGCTACTAAAACTACCACAGTAGCTTTAATTCTGTTTAATAGTGTAAGCCTTATTCTATCCAGAAAATATGATTCCAGTAAGCACAGACAGGCTTTGCTGTCATTCTGATGATTTCCTATGCAATCTACAAAGATATTGTTATAATGGCTATAATGGAAAAAACACTTATTTATTAAGCACCAGTACTTTTTTCAACATACAAATATAAACATGGGATTTACTTATACTCTGTGTTGATGCAACGTAATTTATTAGTCTCCATTTTCTTGATTTATTTCTATATACTATCATTCTTCAGTTATTTCTTTTTGCTAGAAACCAGTTTGTTACATGCAGAAACTTCCCTGGCACTTCTGCTTTCTGTTACATGTAAAGATCATTTTGTTTGTTTTCTTAATGATTTTTCTGGTTAAAAATATTTCTTCTTTCTCATGCAATTTTACTGTCAGGCATCTCAAAGTTTCACTCTTAGAATACTCAATCTGTAAGTATTTGTGGGGTATAGCTATTTGTTTCCATAATTTTTTTCATTGCTGTTTTAAACATAAGCAGTTAATTGTTTGTTCTTAGAATATGGATAGAGCTGATGCCAAGGAATTTTCCCAGAGCAAGGAGTTTTTTTTTTTTTTTTTTTGGCCAAATGTGCAGCACACCTAAATTGATATAAATTCATTGAAAAAAAAAAAAAAGAAAAAAAAAGAAACAAAAAAAGACACATTCCTAATTTATATTGTAATAATCTAAACCAGTTTTGTTGAATTCACAATGTGTGGAAGGTTGGTGTGTATGTATCATTTTGATCAATTCATACATATCACATTAAAGAGATCCAGGAATAAATTTAGATGTCAAGAACTGTAGTCGTATATTTATATCCTTGCCTCTAAATGGGAGAGACATGTATATGATGGATGGACCACTCAGTGGGTAAGGAATTTGCTGGATGATCACACTTGAAGAGTTGCAGTCAATGGCTCAATGTACAGGTGGAGATTGGTAATGGGTGGTGTTCCTCAAAGGTCAGTATTGGGACTGATGCTCTTTAACATCTTTGTCAGTGACATGGACTGTGAGAATGAGTGCACCCACAGCAAGTCTGCCAATGACACCAAGATCTGTGGTGCAGTAGACATGCTGGAAGGAAGGGATGCCATCCAGAAGGACCTGGACAGGCTTGAGAGGTGAGCCTGTGGGACCCTCATGAGGTTCAACAAAGCCAAGTGCAAGGTCTTGCATCTGGGTCAGGGCAATCCCAAGGACAAATACAGGCTGGGTGCAGAATGGATTGAGAGCAGCCCTGAGGAGAAGGACATGGGGGTGTTGGTTGATGAGAAGAAAAACGAGCCAGCAATGAACAACTGCAGCCCAGAAAGCCAACAGTATCCTGGGCTGCAACAAAAGCAGTGTGGCCAGCAGGCTGAGGGAGGTGATTCCCCACTTCTGCTCTACTCTTGTGAGATCCCACTTGGAGCACTGTGTTCAGCTCTGGCGCCTCCAGGAGGACATGGACGTATTAGAGCAATTCCAGAGCAGGGCCATGAGAATGATCATGGGGCTGGAGCACCTCTCCTATGAGGACAGGCTGAGGGAGTTGGGGTTGTTTAGCCTGGAGAGGAGAAGGCTCCAGGGAGGCCTTGTAGAGGCCTTCCAGTGCCTAAAGGGGGCCTACAGGAAAGCTGGGGAGGTACTCTTTGTCAGGGAGTGTAGTGGCAGGACAAGGGGTAATGGCTTTAAACTAAAAGAGGGGAGATTTAGAATAGATGTTGTAAGGAAATTCTTTACCTTTAGGGTGGTGAGGCCCTGGCACAGGTTGCCCAGAGAAGCTGTGGATGCCCCATCTCTGGAAGTGTTGAAGGCTGGGTTGGATGGGTCTTTGGGCAACCTGGTCTGGTGGGAGGTGTCCCTGCCCATGGCAGGGGGGTTGGAAATGGACGGTCTTTAAGGTCCTTCCAGTCCAAACCATTCTGTGATTCTATTATTTATTTATCATGGGAACAGAAGATGTAAGACTGGTTGCCACACAAGATTCTTTTCAGCACAGAGGTGTTTCTCCTACTTCAACAGGTATCTGCTTTGCTTTATGGTTGCTAACTTTAATCCTTATCTTTTTCTTTCTTTCTTTTTTCTTTTTTTTTTTTCTTTTTTTTCCTCCTTTAAGGAGGCCTTAATGTCTTAAAAAAAAAAAAAAAAAAAAAAAAACAAAACAGGCAAAAATTGTAATTTATATAAAAATGGAAAACTGAGGAAAAAAGCTCCCAACCTCTTGATAGAAAGATTATTAATGTCATTCATATAATCTGTTATTCATATTGCTGTGCACATGGTTCTGATCAAATTCATTTTTTTCTCACCATTTTACACATCATACGAACAAAATGTCATATTAAATTGGCATTTGCAGGACAAAACAATTGCCACCAGGATGTATTGAAGACAGCTTTGTTCTTTTCATACATCCTTTTCCAGTTTTCTTGGTAAAGAAAAAAACCTCAAGAAATTTGAACATAACTTTGCAGTCTGTCTGCTGTGTGCCTAGCCAGCATGCAGACTTGTATGCTTCTTTTACGGAGCATGGATTTGCTAAAAGCAATTATAACCACATGGCAAAACTCAAGGCAGTCAAGGAAGAGAAGGCATTAAAAATGAAAGAACCTGGAGAAATGTCTTGCAAAGACGAGATGTCAAGAGTCACTAGTATTTTGTATGAATGAAACTATGCAGATATTGCCCAAACCGCCACAGTGAGAAAATGTGGTAAGGAACATTGACTCTGTCATACAGATGATGTGCAAAGGAGCCCAGCCAAATTATGGCTCCTGGATAAAGCCAACAGGAAGCATAATCATGCGGGGCTGGGATGTGGCATGTGTCACCTTTGTTATGCCCATATTTTTGGTTCTCTTCAACTACAAACTAGGATGACTCAAAACACCTAAACTTGGGATTCACTTTAGGCTCTCGGTGTTTCCTGGGGGCTGAGATCCACCGTTGTCTTAGGCTGCCTGGTTTCCTGGTCGAAAGTGGAAGCCTGGGTGTAGACAAGGGAAAACAGGCCTTTTGTGACTGATACTGGTCCACCTGAGAGTCAGGCCCTCCCATAATTTCAAGCTGGGGCATTTCTAGTGTTGGAGGGTGGGCTGGAAGTACTGCAGAGCCTTTTGCTGTCATGGAAAAGGAAACACTGTGAGAAGGACATTCTCCTTCCCATCGTCCCAGGACTGGCATTAAACCACAGAGGTGTCTTCACACTACTTCCTTCATATTGTGTTCACGAATATTTAATTCCTAGAATGAAAAGTTAAACAGCCGCAGCTAAAGCTAAAAGATTTGTTTCATTCCACTTGCTACATCCACTACTCAAAAATGAAACAACGGCAGGAACATGGGAGATGTGGTGTGACCACACCTCAAGTGGACAAAGAGACCAAACCCAAAAGGACACTTGTGTCATGGTGGTGCTGAGGAGACAGTCTAGAATGGAGATAGAAAAAGTATTTGAAGTGGAAGCACTCTGCTTCCACATTTCATATTAGCTGCAATGGCCAGGTCTGTGTGAAAAAGCTGGCTTCTCCAAATCTCTTCAGATCTCCCTTATTCTCTTTCTATCTGTAGACCTGTGAAACCTGGGAACTTCACTTCAGGCTGTGACTAGTAGGAAGTGTCCACATAAAAAAATGCTGATAGGCAGCATATAGGCCATAGTGAGCTGGAAGACCAAGCTTTGATCTTACTAAGGTTTAATTCTTCATGTGTGTGATAACACCTTTAACTCTGAGACTGAGCTGTGGAAATGTTTCTTATTAAAGACAATGAGAAACAGGAATGGATCCTTACACTTACAAAAATACTTATATTTGTACAAATCACTTTTCAAATGGAATTGCTCTTGCAGTACTACAAAGACAACAATGGCTTTTATGGCAGCGGGGAAATTCCTCAAATAATGCTCAAGACTTTTAGAATTAGCAAAGATCCTCCTTAGCCACTATAGATAAAAACCTGGCTCCTGGAATTCAGTGGGAGCTTCATCATCAATTTCAGTGGAGTCTGGATTTCAACACGTAAGTATGAAGTCATAGAAATTAGAGACAGAAAAAGCTTCTTAATCATTCAGACTAGAGGCTCTCAAAATCTTTTTAATTTTGCATTTTTCCCCAAGGACTTTTCCAGCATAGTCTCTTTTAATCTGAGATACTCTTTTCCTGCCTTCCTTCCTAAGCATCAGACTCCTTATTTAGCTGAGGAGCCGAGGAGCAGAGGCAGCAGCCTGGAGCTCGTGGTGGTCCACGGACCCATGGGTCCATGTCATTTCTCCCTCCTATTCCTCACCAGCAACAACACCCTCTTGTGCTTCCAGAAGGATGAGGAGGAGCTTCCGTTCCCCCATTTCACTCACAGGATTCTTTCTGCTGTAATGAACACATGAAGATCTTTACCACTTGAATAACCCCCAGGAGCCCCCATGATCCCAGCTTTGGCCACTATAGCTTTAATGTATCCTGCACCACTTCAGCATCATACTCTAGAGTGAAGCTTCTCCATCCTTTTTAGGATTTACACATCTCATTTGTTTAATGGTCAAAAAATCTCCATTAAGTTATAGACTAACCTTAATAGTGAGGGTGCAATATCACAGGATGATCAAGGTGGTGTTCTCCAGGCATGAGGAAGGCAGCACCTACTCATACTATTTGAAAGCCATAGCAGATTTTGTCTACATGATTTAAACTGATAGATTCAGGCAGTCTTCCTAAAAAAAAGGAGGATGAGTCAGAGAGGGAGCAAGCATCAGTGCCAGGACATCATTATTCATATCTTTTTTGTGGAAAGAAATAATCTAATGGAACTTCACATAAGATCCTGCGAAGAGAGTTGAGCAGGTACATTAGTACAGTTTCAAAAGAGACCCAGATATCTGGAGTTATTAAAGCTGCTAAAGCAGCAGATTACCTGCAGGGATATTTTCAGAAGTGTCAAGGGACCTTTTGATTGCAGCTAGGTCTGGGAATCTCTGAGTGCTCTGTGTGTATGTCTCCTGCACAACGCTTTTGATGGTCAGGTTTGAAGACACTGAAGAAAACGTCTGTAAGTAACGAGCTGCTTCCCTTTTGTGCCTGTTGAGAGTTCACTGTTAAGAAGCTTTTATATCCCTTCCACTTATTCTATGAGTTCTTATTTCTACTTCATTATTTCTAGCTATGTCAGACAACTTGACCCCTGGTAATGTATCACATAATCATCAGGTGCTGAAACACAAGACAGGTGCAAGAGGGATGCTGAGAAGGGGGCTTCCTGGAGTGGATGCAAGCACAGAAGGTGGCAGGGGTTCCTACAGGGCCCTGTGGCTGCACTACAGTGCAGGTGAGATGCTGGTACCCTCTGGTCTGCTTCCACCCACATTCAGAGATTGGGTTATCCCAGCAGTCCATAGGCAAACTCACTCTTATTGCCAGTCGGCTGATGTAGATAAGGCTGGGCAAACCCAGCACGTGATGCTGAAGAACCTGAAAGAGGGCTTGTGTCTCAGCTTACCCAAGCTGCATTCATGTGTTAACATTTCCAGACTTTCCTCACAGGTAGTTC